>NC_080842.1:22600866-23851223 GCF_030435755.1 Ochotona princeps
AGCCAGTTCTGTATATAAACTGAAATTGAAATCTCAATGAAGCAGTCACAGGATGTGGTTAAGAACTTGCATTTTTTTAACATATTGGTTACTTAATACCCTGTCAATTAATTCCATAATGTTGTAAATTGCTGTTGATGTTATGTTGGGGATTTTAATTGATTGGGATGATAATCTGCCAGCTCTACGTTCAGACCAGAGATGGTCTCCCCAAGAAACTGTTGAATTTATCTGGACAATAAGATGCTGGACTTTATGCATGGTACATGCTTGCAATGGAAGAATCATGAATGGATTTGAACTGTAATACTGCAACAAGGTGGAGGAATCCACCATGGGGGGAGGGCACAAGGAGGGGTTGGGGGAATCCCAGAACCTATGAAACTATGTCACATAATGCAATGTAATTAATTAAAAAAAAAGGTTAGTGAATTGTCACATAAGGAAACAGTAGGATATGATTGCAAGTGCCCAAACAGAACTCAGATCTCCTGTCTTCCAACTGCACTATTACACTTTTCATTGAATTCCCAGACTTTTTAAAAAATAACATTTAAAAAATCTCCTTTGGGAGATAATAGATAAGAATTTCTTACAAGAGATTCAATTTTTGTTTTGTCCACAGGGGTTACCAAGTGCTTACTAGCTAACATAGAACAAAACTGTTATTGTCAACACGATTTGCAACTACAACTCTGTCAGTTGTTCTGCAGATACAATTTTTTAAGCAGTTAATATTTTTCCCCTCATTTGAGTTCTTTTCATAATTCTTTGTCTAAAATTTACTTTAAAAATATTTAATTTGCACTTTTCTAAGGAGACTAGAGGCCATAGAAATATAGAGTGTGAATTGGGAGCCTGCAATTTTATTAGGAAAAATCTAGCTCCTGTGGTTCTATCTTATTTAAATTACAGGATGCAAAATACTTGAGTGCTGTTTTATGGTGTTGTACTCCTCAGGGTCTTATAAAATATGATGCTAAAGAACATTTTATTCTTAAAAAATGGGAAGCAATGTACTGCTACAGGCATCCTAGTGTGAGACAAGCAGGGAAAGATTAGAGTTGAAAGTCCAAACTGGTAAATTTTAAATGAATTCTAAATTATAGTGAATGCTCTAGTTCCTCATTATAAAGGCACAGACAATGAGTAAAACACAGAGAATAACATGTGGCCTAAAGGAAAAAAAAAATATTTAAATGGGAGGAAGCAGTGTTGGAGAAAAAAAAATCTGTGCAAATGAACTTATCACATCTCCCAGGCACAATTTTTAAAAAAAGGCATATGAATTTCCTTGTTCTCTCTAGGATCCTGGATTTACCTTGATCATAGCATCCTATGAGAATGATGGAACAGGGATTCCAAATTTTAGCAACATGTCTTCTTGTGAAATAATGTTGATTCTACATTGTTTATGGAGAAGACAACAGGTTATAAACAAGACTTAGAGATGTCTTTCTTGATTGTGACTAAAGAACATACACAAACATCACTAGTATAAAGTTCTGTAAGGAAATTGCTCAAAATATTAGTGACTAACTGTAGTGGTAGAACTGTGAAATTATTTTTCCTTTTTGTTTATACAGTTATATACATTTTTACACTGAATATATACTGTTTGCTAAAAGGAAACACATACATGTATGGTTCAATTGGGAAAAACACCTGATTATGAGCAATTGTCTTACAAATAAATAGGCTGCTTCATTATTATACATGTTTATAAATGTATACCTAATGACAAGCTTTTACACAAATAAAAGCATCACATTTGAGAAAACCACAATTTCATTCTTTAATAAAACATCTCTTCCTTCTAAGATATCAAAATTGTCCTACTTCAGTTTTTATAAAATTTAATGGGAAAAAAATTCTCATCCAAATATCCACACAACAATATTACTGCTTTTAAAAATACATTCATCTGGGCCCAGCACAGTAGCCTAGTGGCTAAATCCTTGCCTTGCATGTGCCAAAACCCCATATGGGCACCAGTTCAAGTCCCAACTGCTTTAGTTCCCATCCACCTTCCTACTTGTAGCCTGGGAAAACAGTAGCGGATAGCCCAAAGCCTTGGGACCCAGAACCCAAGTGAAAGACACAGAAGAAGCTCCTGGCTCCTGGCTTAACATCAGCTCAGCTCCAGCCATTTTGGCCACTAGGGGAGTAACCAGTGGATGGAAGATCTTTCTTTCTGTCTCTCCTCTCTGTAAATCTGACTTTCCAATAAAAAATAAATAATTTAAAAAATACATTTACCTGACTTTATTAGTATTTAAAATAAATGTATATTTTGTTATATGGAAAATTACTAGCATAAAAAACTGATATATAAGCAGTCATAAGTCCATCAGTCTGCCATTTAAATGTTCCCTGACATTGCTGGTACAGACAATGTCAGACAGTCAGGTATCCCATTGTCTAGATATGTCCAACATTTTCATTGGGAGTCCATTGTTGATTTGGAAGTAGTGATGTGTACTGCATTGTATCTTCACATCTGAGTATGATAGTCTTACTCCATCACTGTACTTATGATTGCATTTATTATGCCATCACTATACTTATGACTGCTTATGAAGAACTATACTATTGTAATAATATCGAGAAAAATCAATCAAGGGGTGGGAATTTGGTCAGGGGAGGAATACCAGACCCTATGGAATTGTTCCATAAAATTCAAAGTAAAAGAAAAAAAAAACACAAAAAAGTCTATGAGACAAGTAAGACAAATTAAATTTCAACAGAATATTTGACAACAGTAAGAAACTTGTTCGTTTTAAAGTGAAATAAAGGTATTATGTTTTAAAAAGTGATATATAATATTTATTAATCTCTAAACAATGACAATATTCGTGGCATATGCTAGTTGATATCACTGGCAATAACTACAACTCTCCAGAAATGTGAGATCCATACACCCGGTGTATCCTCTCGGTTCCTACCATCTTCCCTGCATATACAAGCTCATCTCTCTTAAAGTCAGTAACACTCATTCTCTTTCTCATGTGTGTTCTCTCACCAGACCAAACCATCTCTCTGCCAAGAAATAGAGACAGTTATAGGATAAGGAGATTCAGCAAGAGCCAAAAGGCAAGGCACTGAAAGGAAAAAAAAAAAGTTTTACATGATGATTCATGCAACACAGATTAAAAATAACACAAATAATAAAAAAGCACCTTATGCTTCAGAATCCTCTTCCACAGGCTTCCATGAGCTACCTGAATCAGCGACTAAACACAGAATCCATGACAGCTACTGCTGTTTCACACCCTTTCTGAGCATTTGTTGTTTTTAAACATACAACACGTCATAGACTCAGTCTTCTCATCTATTCCTGGAGCTCATGTATTTCTGATCAAACATTGGAAACCAATAGCAGAGCCATACAGAAGTCTCTAACTGCCTGTGGAAGTTTTATTTATAGAAATGGTCAAAAAGCTTTTTGAAAAAGGACACATTTGAAAGTATTACGAGTTCTTTTGTCTCGATACTTGACAGAAAGGAGAGATTCAGAAATGAGGAAGGCATGAGATACAGCAGTTCAATTTGTTCCCAGTGCATTTGCCAAGGAAATGGGTGGTTATGCCAATGGTGAAAACTGTACTTTTCTATCAATACTGGAGCAAAGTCATCCCAAGAATCCTTCAATTAGATTATGAAAAAGAGGGAAAAGACAGAGAAGCAGGTGAATTCAGTAAAGCTGAAGGTGCCCAAGCGTAAACTCAGCAGTTTAGGCTCACTGCTTACAATTAAAATTTGTTGTTTAAAAGTCCTATGTACCCATGTCCTAAGACACCAAAAAAAAAGCAGTAGCTCTTACATCCATGCTGACTAAGCCTCTTTCTGGTCAGTCTGCCAACAGAGAAGTTGGCTTGTGGTCAACATTGTGTTATCAGCCCTGACTCTTGAAAAGTTCAATGATGCTGTACAGGAGAAGCATCAGCTTCCAAGCTTCAGATGTTGTACTAGCTGTTGTTTTAGCTCTTGTCTATTCAAATAGGACTAAAGTACTCAACCGAATCATGAAAAGTTCTTTCTCTGGGCAATTTCTGGGCCTCATTATTATAGTATTACATCTGTTCAAACAATTCCAAGAATTAATAAGGTAATTAATTAATAAGATAACTTCAAGAATTATCCTTGCACTTTGTAGGATTATTTCACCAGATAATGTGGCTTCATTTCCTGGTTTATCCATCCATCTGCTTCTGGGAGTACATTTATGAGTTAGCAAATAGAGACCATGTTCCAAGATCGGCCACTGGCCATTGTGTGCTTCAAGAGCAAAGTTCATGTCACCTCTCGGGCAGCCTTGACTGCAACCCAACAGGCACACAGACCCTCTGTTTCCCTCTCTGGAAATGTTTTCCAAATTTTGAGAAGTGTGCGTGCGTGTGTGTGTGTGTGTGTGTGTGTGTGTCCTAGAAAATATGCTTTCCTTAAAGGGAAGTTTTATGCTCTCAAAAAAAAATTGAGAAGAAACTGCAGATTCCTCACTCAACCTGCCCCTACACATGCACAGCCCCACTCAGAATCACCATTCCCCTTAAACTGGAACATTATTTTACAATTGGTGAAGCTACAATGATACTTTGCTATCATCCAGAATCTACTATCAATGAACTTTCAGAAACAGGAGCCTGAGAAGCCCAAAAGAAGATATATGGGAAATCTCAAAGAAACTCAGACTGGAAGACTTTTATGAAGAAAGAGCTGAATTCAGAATAGACTCTACCAGTATACCCACTTCCTTTTGCTAATTTAGCAAATTTGGTAACACAAAGCAATGAAAGATGAGAAAGTCCAAATCAGACTCTTAGGATTAAAGGTAAAACTTCAGTAAGACTAGTTCATTCTGGAGGCCAGGGTCGGGGGATAATCTACTTCATGGTTTTTCTCACTTTTCAGAGCCACCTGTATGCCTTAGCAGGCAGCCGCTTTTTCATTTACAAAGTCAACAGCCTAACATCTTACTTCTGTCACCACATCTCCTGTCAAATCTCCCTCATCCTTCCGCTTAGTTTAAAAGGATTTTTGTAGTTACATTTGGAGCCCACCAGAGTACCCCAGGAAATCTTTCCTTAAATGAGATCTTAACTGAGCACGAACACCAAATAACGATGTCTATGGTACAAACTATTTTATATTCTGATAGACATTTTATATTCTTTCAATATCTATAATATGCTATTGGACTTCAAAAGAAACTACATCTTGCCATTAATAGAAAGAAAACAAACACTTGCCATTTTTATCTGAGTTTTCCTTAGAACTAGTTTCCATGCTAATTAAGAAAATAGTAGATAGTAATTTCAACTTTTACTTAAAACAGTGCACAGAGTAAAGCAACCTAATACTGCTTGTCTACCTTTTTTTCTAATTTATTGAATATAGTAGTTCTGTCTTCTGACTGTAACAGATCAGCTGTGGATTATCAAAATCTCAATGACTATGTGGTCATTGATGTTGGATATGCAAAAGTCTCAAAATTTTTGCAATTCATGTATAATTCTCTTCAAATAAGCAAACTGAATCTGTAAATAATTCTTAGGAATCACAAAACTAATTTTAAATAACAAAGTAAGGAAGCTGGGACCAGCACAGTGGCGTAGTATGCTAATTCTCTGCCTACAACTGCCAGTATTCCATGTGGGCACCAGATCATGTCCCAACTGTTCCACTTTTGAACCAGCTCCCTGCTTATAGCCTAGGAAAGCAGTGGAGGATGACTCGAGTCCTTCAGCCCTACACCTGCATGGGAGACCTGGAAGAAGTTCCTGGCTCTTGGCTCCAGATTGGTTGAGTTCTGGCCACTGCAGCCATTTGGAGAGGGAACTAGCAGTTGGAAGATCTCTCTGTCTTTCTGTGTCTCCCCTCTGTCTCTATAAAATCTGCCTTTCAAATAAAAATAAATAAATCTTTTTTTTAAAAAAGCAACCTACAGTGGTTTACTTCTTTATCAGAAAATTAGTATGTTATGAGTCACATGGTACATTCTTCAGAGATGAACTCTATTAGTGCTTTTTCATATGCATTCTGATACTTTTCAATATATAAAATGTACCTGATTTTATATGTTGTTCTGTTTTATTTTTCCCTTAACAGTTTCCTTGTCTCATTTCAAGTCAGTACAGATCCTATTGATGATCATCAAGATTATCCAACTGTCTAATTAGAGATATCCTTGAATTACCTTTGGAGTGACTGATGAGAATTCACAAATTTTTTAGTTACATTTAAGCTGTTCTGTAATCACACTTTGATAGCAGGGCTAGCTTAATTTTATTTTACTGCCCTGCTATTCTTCTTCTAAAGAAACATTATTTAGAAAACAATTTAAATGTATTTAAACTTGTCACACATTGAGTAATAATGACTTTCAAGACATCTAGTGATAATAATGAATTTCAGGAAATAATGTTAAGAAAAATCACAAACCAAAATCATATGATGCACAATCTAACCTGAATTCACCAAGAGCCTATTAGCTCCCAATATTCAATGTTCGCTATACTAAGATAAAGTTGGTATTCCTGGGGATTTCACAAGATAAAATGGAACCTAATCAGTTGAACAAGTATTTAATTCCTGACAAATGGGAGAACAGTATTTTAGAGATTTTACTGGGTGTTTAACAACTAACAGAAAGGGAACCTGACTCACCAGGCGGGACCAAGAAAGATGGCTTAGACAGAGAGTAGGATGAAGTTGGATCAAGGAAGAAAAAAGGGAGCCAGGAGAACGGGAAGTATTCAAATACAAGAATTTGTGGCATCCTCAACACCCTTAAAGCAGTGTAGAATGTTAGAGTCAGGTGGTGAAGATAGGGACTTTCACATTATAATATCATCATTAAATATTCTTCTCTTATAGAAATACATGGGATAAAAAGATATAAATTACCAAAATTGACAAAATTGATTTATATTAAGGAAATAGACTATCTGAACTGAGGAGTAACTACTGAACTTTTTTTATGGAGAACAATTTGCTACACTGAGTATCTGCTGAGAGCATTTAACAATTCTCCCTTTCTTTAACCAACATATTTGATTATAAAAATTTAACACAGAATTACCTGACATGATGATGGATCAGGAGAAGGGTCACATTATGCAGAGCCATGACATTAACTAGCACTTAAGAACCATATCCAGGGGTAGATTCTGTGTGGAATATATGAGCCAAACCCTGTGGAAATTCTATCCTCACTGGTTAGCTCAAGAGCTGGGATGGTGATGGACTAAGCTAGATGTGACCAGGCTGCCATCACTCACAGGTAAAGGAACCCACAACAGTCTGGACTGGTCAAGGCAGCAACACCCGAATGCGCATCCTGAATGGGGTGTGGGGTGGGCCGTGCTGCAACATTCACCACCTCGTACATGGCCAAATGGAAGGCCAGACTTCGCTGGGCACTAGCCTAAAGCCAATGGCATGGATGAGAACTGGGTCTGGGAGTGAATCAAGTTGAGGAACTAGGGAAACTCCCTGGCGAGTCATGGCTCCGGCTGGTGAATATGTGGTCCAGACCTGGGGGTCGGACAAGCTGGGCAAAGTAGATCCAATAGCTGGCTAATGTGTGAATTGGTAACAGAACAGCGAAACTAGAAACCAGGATGGAGCACAGGTCAAGCCAAACTAGGCTCTTGCATCTACTGGTTTGCGTGAGCCAGGGACACTAAGCCACAGTGTCTAAGGCAGAGGTCGGGTCAGGGGACGGGCTGAGCCAACCTGAGTCAGAGCAACCACTGCCATGTGCGTGATCTATGGCTGGAAACAGGCCCGGCTGGGGGGGTTAAGGGACACCCTAACTGGGTTGAGGTTTCCACTAAGGGGCTCGTGGGCTGGAATGGAGGCTGCATTCTGATCAGGATATGGTTGTAGTCTCCCTTGACACAGGTGTTGCACTGGGACTGGACGCACCAGGCCGGGCCAGACTGCAACACCATCTTGTGCTCTGGAGCACCAGGGTGGATGTGGGATGGACTAGGCTAGGTCTCAACCCCTACTGAGCCATGTGTGAGCTGTATGTGGGTATAGACAAGCTGTGGCTGGGCTGAAACATGCAACAGCAACAACCAGTTTGGGTTGAAGGCCAGTTAGGAAAAGCCACTGTTCCTGCTAGGACAGGAGATGAACTGAGCAGTGCTGGCTCATGGACCCATTGGTATGCGCAAAATCTGGCACTCAGAGGGGTTCTGATGGAGGAGCCTGGACAACTCCTCTGGCAGGACACAGACCCGGCAGGTAAGCGCAAGAAGCATGGAAGAAAGCAGCCCAAAAGAGGTCATGGAAAGTTTCCCACTGGCATACATTTGGCATGGGTCGGGGACAGATCAGGCTGAATCAGTTCACGCCATCCACTGGCAAATCTGAACACCAGAACAGATTGGTTCGAGCCAGGTTTGGTCATGACAAAAGCAGCGCACAACATGGAATGCCAAGGTGAGGTTGCCTGTGCCAGATGTGACCACAGCACCCAACCAGCACATGTGAGGGTCAGGAAGGGAGGGGGCAGAGTCGGCAGGGGAATAAGGGGTGGTTCCCTTGCTGGACAGCTACTCCCACTGGAGAGTGTGAGCTGGGATGGGGGTAGACCAGACTAGGCAGGGCTACAACACCTGTGCGCCTCATGTGGACTAGATCAGGGAAAAGCCAGGCTGGGCTGATTATTCCTACTGGTACAAACAAAATTAGAGTGGGTGAGGGTTGTGTTGTGGCTTAGCCACAGCATCAACTGGCAGAAGCTGGCACTGGGATCTAATTCTGTCAAGTCAAACCACAGAACTACCTGGAGAGTGCATAATTCGGGAGTGGGAGTGGGAGTGGCCTGGGAGGGAAATAGTGGGCTCCTCCCTCTTGGGTTACCACTCCCATGGGAGGGCATGAAAACTAGGACAGGGGCTGGGGTGGCTAGACAGACACCCAACAGCATCTGCGTGGACTGGATAGTGGAGCTGGTTGGATGGAACTCAACCTTAATACCCATTGACATGTATGACAGCCAAATGGGATGTGGGACAGACTGGACTAGTCTGCTACACAGACTGGCAAACCAGGGTAGGAGGCGGGCCTGGTGGGGATTATTGTGGGTCGCTCCAACTAGGCTGCAGCTCCCACTGGTTTATGTGAGGGCCGAGTATATACTGTGCAGAACCAGGCTGGACTGCAATACCCATTGATTCCAGTGGAAGACAGGGTTGGAAACAGAACCAACCCAGCAAGTGCAACCACCAGCTGATCAGGGTGATGGACTGTACCGGGCCCTGTACTTGCTAGAACACATAAGAATCTGGTCTGGGAATACCTCAGACAAAGTTGCTTTAGAGATCTCCCCAGTTGAAATTCCGGACTCAGAGCCCTAACCAAGAAAAGACTGAAGACAGAACAAGTCAATCAACCACCTCAGCTATATGTTGGCAGCAAAATACTGGGCATACGGAGACTCTAAGATGGACTATGTGGATTCTTCAATGACCTCATCATGATTGGAGTGGTGAGATTGGCAGTAATTCATAACTGGTGAACTATCAAAACCACTTGAGCAAGAATCTCAGAGCAGGCTCCACATCAGAGACCTGGGGTTGGTGGGAAACTGGGTGGGGCTTCTCCCTTAAAACCTCCTTTACCTCAGATACCTGAAGTAAACAATCAAAATGGAAATAACAGTTTTGCCCACTTTCCTGTAGCCCTTGAACCTTTTTACCCTATGTAAAGACTGTCAAAAATACAATAAAAAATAATAATTAAAAAAAATTAACACAAAATTTAATCATATTCTGATCTGCTTACATTTTAAAAGGCGCTAATAAAATTTAAATATACAAATGCTCATCAAAGAATTACTCATAATAGGAACAAACATGGACACTCCATAAGTATTCAATTATAGGGAAATAGAGAAATAAATTATATTGCTTATAAAGAACTAACAATTCTGTTAGATGCATGTTATAAAATTGCAATTTGTACACCAGTATATACTGTTTAGTTTCAATCACACAGAAATTAAAATTTTAACTGAAGTTAAATGCAAATTAAGATACACATAACAAATATATTAATGTAAATACTAAAACATTTATAGCAAAACAGAAATAATTTCTGAGCTGGATTAATCTTGCTTTTATTTTTGCTTGTTCTTTTGTATTTTCCTGTAATCAAAGAACATACTGGGACAAATAATCATTCAGTGTCCCAAAAATTAATCCCATCTCACTATAATAAATTCCCTTTCAGTCAATGTTTTTGTTGTATGGTTGGCTCTGTGGATTAAACAAGGTCATTACTAACATGTCATTCATCAAAATGAATGCTCAAAATATCTATTTAAGGTATTCTCAAAAGGATTTGGCAAAATGACTTCTTGAATGCATTATTCAGTGTGTCCAGAAGGCTACTATTTTGATTTTAAAAGCCAGTTTAAGAAGGTAATGATTGTAGGCATCACAACATTCACATGTAAATTGTAAGCAATGCACTTATAGTCATTGGAAACTTCATGGCTCTTACATAAAAAGTGTCACCGCAGTCACTCTAGTAGATCTCCATCATTTGACTTTCACCTGTGGAAGAATGCTATGTAAATATTTCCCATGCACATGAGCACATGATTTGTTTATATAGAGATAGTTTAAACCTGTAAGGAAAGGGCTTTTACCACTTGGAATTCTAAATGACCACTAAGGCTTTTATCACCACTTAAAATATTTCAATTAATTAGAAGAAATAAGCATGTTAACTTTACTTAAAGGTACCTTGAGTTAAAGAAAAAAAGTAACCATATGTTGGAAGATCCAGAATTGCAAGGGAAGCTGTGAAGATCTGCATTTGGTGAACATGATTTAGGAGAAACAAAGCAATCCGTTCAATTGGAAATGAAGTTGAACATTTTGAGAGAATTTCTAAAAACTTAGATATTCTTACATCTTATACATGGAAATATAAAGTAAATGTTCTTGCCTGGTCAAGATTTTCTTTCCAGCCTTCTAATATTCTCAATGCTCTAAGAATCCCATTATTTTGAGTTACTGAATTTACCTAATTTTATTTTATTTGCAAAATATTCCATTATGCTGAGAGAATTTTGTAGAATCCTTACTAAAATGTGAACTAATTTCAAGTATTTTTAATAAAATTAAGTAGGCACTCAAAAATGGGCCTGGGACCACTGTCTAGCAAAGGTGGACATGACTGTGTGCGTGAGGGGGGAAGGGCATGAAGTTCAATAAATGTGTCTGCCAGCAGTAATGCCATATTTGATTACATAGTTTCACTTTGTAGAAAACACTGCAAACTTCTAAATTGACTATAAAGTGACAAGTTGATACATGAATACACTTATCTATCAGAGAAAGGAGTTGAATGAAATCATTGTCATGCTTCCTTCCATCAAAAAAAAAAAACAAAACATGATTCTATCTTGTTCACTCACAATATGACAATCGGTGTTCAATGCTATCGCAGCATTTCAAGAAAAAAAATTTTAATGACCACTACCTGCCAACTATCATTTTCCATATCACTGGTCCAGAAAAAGGCTTGAAGTACATTTGGGGTTTATAAAAGTGTGGCATTACAAGTTCTGCCTAAAGTGAGCTTAGCTTTTCCTCCACAGCTTTAAGAGAAAAGTTTGTTTTAATACTTGGAGAAACCTTTTCTTGACTTTTGCTATTTGGCCCAATCAAACCAATCTTTATCATCTACAAATTATACTAGTCAACTTTTTGTTACTACAGTGATATTTCTGGTGCAGGTAGAAGGGGAGAAGATTTGACTCACAGCTTTGAAAGTACACAGTCCAAGGGTTCAGCCTTTGACTCTTTGGTTCAACCATCTGGTGAGGTGAGAATAACAGGCAGGGAGAGTGACTGTGCTCAACTCAGCATCAATACTTCATGAGCACTCCCTAAAAAGGCACTCCCCTAAAGACCTAAGGATCTCCTCCAGGCCCACATCCTTGACTCCACACTTAGATTTAAGTTTCCAGCCTCATAGCAACAGCAATTTAATGAATTGGTAGTTTATTTATCTATCAGTTTGTGAGTTAAATTTTATTTCAGCCACACCACCATACCAATCTCATTATCCTTACAACTATAAGTGACTAGAATAACGACTGATTTTCTACTCCTGGTATCAGAAAGTAACATGTATCCCCAAATATTCCTGAAGCATTTTCTTGATTGGGTAAATATGGAACTTGAATGCTTTTCCAAGTTTCATTCAAAACATGATCAAAAAGCATCCATTTGCCTTTTAGAATTTTATAGAAAAAAAGACGTTTAGGGAGATTTGGAGAGGGTAAAAGAAGGAATTTAAAAAATAGGAGGAAGTATTGGACAACATCTGAAGATGGAATCTCAAGGATTCCGGGAAAGTACACAAAAGTTTTGAGAGTCTCTGAGCACCAACACACACAAGCAGAGTCACTGATAATCTCCCTATTCCTCTGTCATACATTATAGCTCAGGAAGCAGAGCTGAGAGGCAGCACACTTCCATAAAGAATATGGAAGGAAAGGACATTCAGAGTTGTTTTCCTGTGAAAATCATTACCACATTGGAGATTCCTGAAATAACTTGGAAAAAGATCCTACTTTGAAGTTCTATCTAAGAATTTGGATGGGAACTGGGAGGTAAGGAGATTGGAGTGTCATACTACTACAAGCACCTTCTTAACTGAAAAATAAATAGGACAGAATATACTAACTGGTTAATGTATTTTCAAAGCAGCTGTGATTAATGCTTTACTTTCCATGGTGATGCAAACATTTCACACATTGTCAATATCCCTATGTAAAATATATTAGCCAATAGAGAGATTAAATTTGATGCAAAATCAAAAAAATCTTTTTTTGCACAATGAATTAAATGCAATTTCAAAGAATTTTATTTTTGTTAATATAAAGAGAACAGATTTTATGTATTTTAATAATACTAAGATCACCATTCTACCCTCTCCTTCTCATTCCCAGAAACCCACTCCTTCTCTCCCTTCTTTTCATTTCTTTAACCTTTGCAAAGACACAATTTTAAACCATTCTATAATCACAGGCTAGTTCACCAGTAACCATAATATCCAACAAATAAAAAATAGCAAGTCAACAGTTCCACAAGGCTAAAAATGGCAATCGAAAATGGTATCACAAGATGCTCATTTCATTTGTACACATTTTTTGTATTTTATATTAAGCTGTAACATATCACAGAAAGCATATATATTTTTTTGAGACTGGCTTATTTCAATAAGCATAATGCATCCGTTTTGTTGCAAAAGCCAGGATTTCATTCTTTTTATGGCTGAGTAGTGTTCCCTAGTGTACCTATACCACATTTCCTTCATCCAGTCATCAGTTGATGGACACCTAGGTTAACTCCACACCTTAACTATTAAAAAGTGAGCTGCAATGAACATGGGGTTTAGGTAATTCTTTCACATGCTGATTTCATTTCATTTGGGTAAAATGTCAGAACTGAGCTCACTAACTTATATGGTAGACCAAATTTGTGAGGACTCTCCATACTGTTTTCCATATGACCCAGGTAGTTCGTAGTATAGCTTAGCTCTATTTCTCTTTATTGATATCTTTTTTTTTTTGCCTAGTCGTTCTGTCCATCAATGAAAGTGGGATGCTGAGGTCTTTCATGAGCATGAAAATTTCTCCTTTTAGATCCGTGAACAGTTTTGAATAGGCTGGCTGTGTGTATCCACATTTACCATAGTTGTGTATTCCTGTTGGACTGATCCTTTCATCATCACATAATACCCTTCTTTATTTGTATTGAAGTGTGCTTTCATGACATTAGGATGAATGTATCTCTTCAGTTTTCCTTTCCCATACTTTCATTTTCAGTGTTCATGCATCTTTGTTGCTGAAGTGCGCTTCTTGTCAGTGTCAAAATTATTAATCTTGTTTTTTAATTTTTTTCTGACAATCTGTAGCTTTTATTTAAGAACTTTATATATATATGCAAACTTATGATTGATAAGTAACACCTTGATAATGCCACTTTCCATAAATATTTCTATCCTTTGCTTTGGAATTTCTTTGTACTTTTACAGGAGATTTTCTGTCTTTCCATTGATTTATAATGATGACAATCTTTTTCTGTGTATAGCACATCCTTAACAATCATTTGTAATGTGGAATGAGTGGTGACAAATTCTTTCAACTTACATTGTTTTGGAAAGTATTTCACCTTCACTTATAAATGAGAGCTTTACATTCTGGGTTGGCAGTAATATGCAAATATGTTTATTACACTTATAGGAAAGATTATTCTGGTTAATATTGTGAAAACTGAGCAAGCCAATTTAACACTTCAGCTTGTGTTTTTATATAAATTAACGAGAAAAAATAATGATTCTTAAAGTCAGCTATGGTTTCTAATACTTCTAATATTCCATGAGTCTATCACATCATTTTCTAGGCAAACATTGTGATGTATATGCATGTGTGTGTGTACTTAGATCAAGAGAATTAGCAATGCAGAAAATAGGGTTTTTGGTTATCTGGATATTTTCACTTTTCACATGTTATATCAGCCATTATGTTTCCAAAATACCTACTACAGTTTTTTGAAAAACAGTATATTATTCTGACTTCAATATTTAGTTTTAAATATTACTTCCATATAGACCCATACAGGTATGCTTGCTATTTTTAACATATCTCCATTTGTTTCACATCCCCTGTAAAATAATCATGAATTAAGAGTAAAGTGTTTGTTTTCCTTATGTAATCTGCCAACCATTAAAATAAAGAGTGTGAACCTTCAGCTCCTAGAGGAGAGGTAAGGCCCCTGAGTAGACTTGGATGATCTTTGTCTGTTTATTCACTCATTCAATACAAATTACTTCAATAGTCATTGTTTAGAGCTACATTAGTTTATTCATGTAGCAGTCAAGCATATTGAGTCAGTCTGAAAATGAAATTTTAATTTGCTGTGCTAATGGAACACATTCTATTTCTTTTAAGCTCTGTCTTTGATTGCCAAATCACCTTGTGACACAGAAGAAGTAGTGATAAAGCACTTTAATTGATGGCACCCCCATGATACTTGTTGCACCTGCCATAAAGTAATTAGTTATTTAACTATAATAACTATGTATTCAAATGAAATGCAATAAATACTAGAAAACCAGTAAGTCAATCTACTTAGGAAAGCTGTGGCCTGTTACGCTGCCAAGAGTAAAGATCTATCTATGTACATTCATTGTGAGCCATGTATTCCCATGCTATTTTATGAAGCTCTGTGCTGTGATAGTGTCAGCTCAGGCATTAGCAAACAGGCAGCTTCAGTATTAAAAAAAAATGTAGTTGCCCTATGCAACTCCCCAGTTAATAGAGAAGCCAAGACTCAATTCTTGTGGACAGTCTCTCTATCACAGAGACCTCTTGCTTTAGCTCCAATGCAAAGGTCTTTTCCTGTCAAGTGAACAACTCTAGTTTGGAGACTTCTATAAGCATTAAAGAAAAATCCTGCCTCAAATGAATAATCCCAAGGGTCACACAAGAAGCCTCCTCTGTTTGCCTCTGTAGAAGTTACTTTGCTGCCTGATGGTACCATAAATGAGGAAGAGATGATGTAGATAACTACAAATGCCAGTGTGAGGTCATAATGGATCGTAATAAAGAAACAATGTCATAATAGACAGACATTTTTCTCTGTATTTCAATGGAAGCTGCTTTCTAAAATGAAAAGAGGAAACCTACTTTTGAACTTCTTTTAAAGTATCTGGGATAAGATTACATTTTCATAATAAGAAAGAATATGAAAGGGTTTAAGAAAATGGAAATGTTTTCCCCTCTCTCCCCATTTTCTGAAGTCATGTCACCTGTCCAGCTCACTGACTCTCTAAATTTCAGAATTACTAACAACTTTATTTTAAAATTGTTAATAATACCGTTGGCCTCACAAGAGATATTAGAAGTTCCACAGGGAGACCTTTTTGACCTTGGAGGAAAGTTTTCACACACGTACCTGCTGGAACTTGTATCTTGCTACCCTAAGTGTCAGTTATTAATATTTTAACAAAACAAAATCAGCCATTCAAGTACATAGCAAGCCCATGATATGAATGTTAAAGTATTACATTCTGCTCAGGCCACCCATTGACAGGCATTCTGGGGCTGATTTCTATCACTTGTCTCAGTGGAAACAGAAACAGAGTACAGCACTGTGTTTCTTCTCTGAAAATCCTTAGAGAAATGACACAGTGTGAGAGAAGTGCTAGTTCAGACAAATGGGAACCCAGTGATAGCCCTTATGTGAGTCATGCTGCTTTACTTCTTTCATTATTAAAGTACATACTTCAGAAGATGAATTCATGAAGGACCTCATTTTGTTTACTTTGTAGAGGAAATAGATATTTGCCCTGCTCATCATTTCAAAAATAAGAGGAACAGAGCAAACATGAAGGAAAATAGTTGATACTCAAGCTTTATCAACTTTATGAAATAGTCTATGCTTTTTAAATAAAATTGTCTTTCTAGAATAGATAGGCATAGCTCTTTGACTTTTTCCTTGTTTTAACACAGTGTGAAAATTTTTATAACAACGTTAGCACTAACTGGATGCCTTTTTGAGAAGATCTCCTTCTCTAGCTCTTGTGTGGGGATGAACTTCTTCACTCCTAACACTCCCTGAAACCACCACACCAGTGGGTAGAGACAGACGGAATCAATGGGTGGGCTTAAAGGAGCTCATCACAGCCTAAAAAAATAAGCTAGTTTTTTCCTCCTCTTTATGTGTATTTAGGTTCCTATGTGCTAACAAAAACACCATATTTGATGACCTCAAGTAGGAAAGAAATTTCCTAGAATATTCATTGGAAAGATACTGTGTAGCTCAGATATTGTGAAACCATGAGAATTTAAAGTTCCAAAACAACAGAAAAAAATCACACCCAGGAAAAGCCTAGTTAACCATCCTACTAACACAGTACTTCAACACCATCAGCACAGCTTATCACTTGTCTAACACTGAATCCTGCTCCCTCTGGTGCCTCTGCAGGAAACTCCAAGCTGTCCCTCCTTTGCAGCACTAGCTCTAGACTGAAAGTCCCAGAACTAAGCCGGATGTTATGCTTGGCTGGACTTGGGCCCTATGCCAGCATTCCATCCACGCGTGCTCATAGGGGAGAAATGGATCTTTGTAGATTTTGGATTCCATGCTAATGTTGGGCCTTAATTACCATGAAATCTTGTGCAATAACTGATGACCCAATAGAATATGCTGGGAGGCTTAAAAGAAATTACACGTGCATAAAAATGAATGGCTCTGTACAACTGATACAGCAATACAATTACTGAAAACTTTGTTATGCAGAAATAGAACTTTACCTCCAGAAGGAAGCACTGCCAATTTCCAGCAAAATTAACAAAACGGCTAGAGCAGAAACACTTGAAAAGGCAAAGCTGTTTTTACTCAAGTCAACCTTACCTAAAAGCCTTCAACCTGAAATTCATATTAATTTTGTATCTCCCAATGTTTTTCAAGTTTATGCCAACTGTCTACTTCCCCCACTGGTTACCAGATGGGGAAAACATACAGGACAATACAGAAAACAAAAATATTTATCCAGTGAGGAAAAAGAATTTCACGAGCAGGATGCTAGTTTTGATGACTAGTTACTCTTCCTCTTAGGAACACTTTAACAGGACAGATAACACTAACTGATTCCACTCATTTCTTCTACTACAAAAGAAACCAAAGGCAGATGCAATTCTGACATGAAATACTCTATCTCTAATGTTTGAGTAAGTGAGCTCCATAAAATTTGCTTGCAGACTTTTAATCATTTTGTTTTTATTTTTTCCTTCTCTTCTTATTTGTTTCTCCAATCCCCTTGCTTTCTTAGTCTGTTGAATTTAAGAAATGAGTATTAAAACAAGCATAGGAAAGAAATAAACAAATAAATTTATTTTAAAAAAACTTAAAAAGTTAAAATATGTGTAAAAATATACATATATTTATTCAAGAAGCTTTTCAGAAAATTTTAATCATTTATAAAGTGGCATGAAGCCCAGTAATAGAAAAACATACAATTTGCCAGTTTATATATTAGAAAACAAAGGCAGATGGAATGAAGATTTTATTGGACATGAGATTTTAATCAGCAACCAGCAGGTTACATAATAAGTAATATAAGAATAATTCAATGTAGCTTCTAGATCACAAGCAGGTACTATGTTAGATAATGTCACAGTTTCAATTAAATGTAGTCAGCAGTCAACTCTGTTTAGAAAGTGATGAAAGGGTTAGAGCAGAGAAGAAAAAGAAAAATATAATAGAAGTGGAAAACTAAGGCAGTTTCTTGGGCAGGGGGCGGGTCCTGGATATTGGTTGGTTTGAGAAAAGCAAAGATTTTAAAGGAAAACTGAAATTTGAAAACACATTTGTATAAGTACTAGTTTTTATTGCTTTAAACATTGTATCAAAAAGTTTGACTTCGGACAAGAAATTTATCAAAACAATTTCTAAGGAGGCTATGTCTGGAATTTCCATGAGTATACTGGGCCTAGATCATTGGTAGGTAGAATTTTTAAAAAGGAAGATAAAAACATCATTCAAAATTATAATATATTAGGATAACACATCACACTATTCTCTGTAAATTTTGTCACAAAATCTGTTGAAGTTTGAGCCAAGTCTCAAACACAAGTGCTTTGACTTCAAGTTATGAGCTCCTTCTAGTTGTATACATTATATTAATGGAGAATATAAACTTGATTCACACATGAGTTTGAGCTTGATGTGATGAAAGAAGAGTAATTTATTCAGGTGCAGGGGTTATGTTAACAGGGAAGATAAACTTTAATTTACATATGAGTTTGAACTTGCAGTGGTAAAAGAAGAGCAATTTATGCAGTAGCAGAGGTAGAGTTCAGAATACAGTTAGAAACAAGAGATACAGCTTTCAGGGAAAGTTGGCAGAAGTGATCTTTGAGTAAGGGCATTGGTCTTTGCAGGAGTACATATTACTTACTAAGAGGCAGACAGAACAATAAAGTAAAATCCATTCACGAAGTGCCAGGTCAAGTCTTTTAGGTTTTGTTCAATAGCAGGGTGGCGGCCCAGTGCAATAGTGTAGTGGCTAAATCCTTGCCCTGCACACCGGGGATCCCATATGGGCGCCAGTTCTAATTCTGGTGGCCCTGCTTCCCATCCAGCTCCCTGCTTGTGGCCTGGGAAAGCAGTCAAGGATGGCCCAAAGCTTTGGGACCCTGCACCCACGTGGGAGACCTGGAAGAGCTCATGGCTCCTGGCTTCAGATTGGCTCAGCTACAGCCGTTGCGGCCACTCGGGGATTGACCCATCGGACAGAAAATCTTCCTCTGTCTCTGCATATCCACCTTTCCAATAAAAATAAATAAACCTTTTAAAAAAATAGCAGGGTGGACTGATGAAGAGCTAAAGTGGAGGTGAAATTCTAGAATTGGGCAAATCATTACAATTGCAGGTTAAAGCTTGACCAGATGTTAGACTTTCAATGAATTACAAATGCAAATGCTGAAGTGCTTGAAATGGGCCACATGTTATTGTAACTGGGCACTGTGTCATTGGACCATGGCTGAGGATTTCACCAGCGCCATTGCAGCATTCCAGGTACTATTGCAACTGTCACCTAATGTCACCTCTTTTGCATCCTGTGATGCCAGTAGCTGGTCACTAGCATCCACTCTGAATATGTCACCTCCTCACTGGGATTCACCTAATGCCTTAGATGGGCCTTTATGCACTCCAGACTCTGGAGACACCAACACTTCAAATACTTTTAAATCAAAAGTTGAGCCTCAGAGGGCATGAGTTTTACTAGAAGTCAGCTTTGCAAAATCCATAAAACATGAACAAAATACAATGAGAAGAATGAACACAGCAGTCCCTAGAAAGGGAATCTATGCTGTTGATTATCTACAATCCAGACAATTAGAGAGGAAAGATAAAGATTTGCCCCCCCGCCAAAACTAAATTTTAAATATCTTAAAAGTATTTTAAATAGAGATTATTTAAAATGCATGGGACTCTGTCTGCAAAGGATATGCCACAAAGAAATGGCTCTAGATTTAGTGAAAATCTTCCTCTTCTATTTTATAGGTGACTGAAATGTTAATAAGAGATATAAATAAAATACAAGCCTGCTTTGAAGCAAGTCTATAAAAAGTGACTAGACTTCTAGTAGCCATAACTTTGGGATTCCTGGTTCAGAGTATAGATACCTTGTTTAAAAAAAAAAGTCATTTTTTTCCAAGTAGGTTATAAAGAAAATGTTGTGGAAGATCCAAATAACATCATTAACATAATAGTTAATGTCCACTAGAGATGATGAACCAAGAGAGAAAGAGGGAGAGAGGGAGGTAAGAAGGAAGGATGGAAGACAGGGAGGAAGGAATGATGGTAAGAAGAAAGACGGAAGAGAGAGGAATCATTTTAGCTGCAAATATGTCTGGGAGTTCTCTTAGCAGTAATTACTTGAAATATAATCTGTGAAAGTTAAAGCAATGTACTCTACCACAATCAGTTATATTTAAGTCTGTCCAATCAGTTACATCAGTGTCTGTCCAATTAGCATAATATTTCCTTTCATTATGCCCATACCCATTAAAAGGTCCTCACTTTATGGACCGTGGGATGATAAAACGGATGATTATTTTGCCCCTGTCTGTGATGTGGACTGAAGAACTGCTGCACTTAAGTTACTCACACACATAGCACATAAAATCAGAAACAAGCTCTCTTCCCTACCCTCTGCCTTCCAAGCTGCACAGGCCCTCTTCACCAAGGAAGAACTGTATGGGAAGAAACCAATCAGCTCACCAGCTGGGAGGGCTGTGGGAATTCTTCAGTGCAGAGTGTAGACTTACCAAGGAAAAACCTGCAAAGGCAGCATGTGCACAACCTTGTCTTCCCTATCACCTCAATGAAAGATGTCAACCTAACTACTGCCAAGGATCACACTAGGAATGCAAGGAGATAAAGGAAAATGTACTTTACCCTTCTGAAAAACCACACATGCCCACTCATGCACACACATCAACACATGCTCAAATACTTAGTTTTCTTTTTTTTTTCACTACTTAAAATACAGATTCAAAGAAAAGTGAACTTGTTCCTAGGGAAATGTTCACAAGTTTAAAAGGAGGAAGTAGTCATAAAATGGTTAAAAACTGTGGGATCCCACTGGCAAATTCCATACCATTTACGGAATGAAGTAAGGTATGTGGTAAAGGCTCTTTTGATTGCCTTGGATTTTTTTCTTTATTTAATTAGTAAATATTTACCGATGCTCAGTGGACCTGAAGTTATCTGTAGACATAATCGTGAGCCAGACGGGGATAGATCCTTTCCTTGGGCTTATGTTGTAGAAAAGAATTTTACTTCCAGTTCTCGTAACTCCAGCAAAGTTAACTGTACTGAAGAGTTCAACAGTGTTGCCTGCTGCTTACATTCCAAGGGGGTTGCTCATGAACCCGTAATCCAAAATCAAAACAGTCACACAAAAAGTATGACATCATATGTACCATAATGAAGCTTTTAGCACATATACACTGGCAGCGGAGCAAATGATAACTTTTGTCTGCAAGGGTATCAAGTTACACACTGGCCAGACTAAGATGCTGAATTTGATTGGCAATAGTGGACCAGAGGAATTCTAGGCTAAGAAAAAACATTTTCACAGAGCGATATTTGACATGGGGAACCAGGTATAATGCTTACAATTGATGTTCATACCTACAGAAAGAGCATCATCAAGCAGATATATTCTCTGCTTCTATATCATAAAAGCAAACTTAACAGATGAGTAAAATGATAAGCGCTCCAGCAAATCATAATGAGGGTGGTACTACTTGCTGTTTTAGCTTTAGACAGACTATGAGCTTTCCTGTGGATATTCAAAAGGAGAAAAATATTTTTTGTCTGCTATAGTCACTTTGCAAATAAAATACAGCTGAATTTGCTCTGAAAAGGAGAAAGAGAAAGTTTCATTTTCACTTGCTGACTAAAAAGCAACAGTACTATGGATACCCAGGAAGAGTTGTGTGAATGTAATTTTCTTTAATAAAACTACAATGATAGAGTAAAGCCACATTCTCATTTAGTTTTAAAGAAGATATACATGTGATGCATACTTTCAATCTGTATTTCAGCATTATAGAATTAAACTGACACCCAGTGAAAATTTCAAGATTATCTTTTGAGCTGTATCAGAAAGACTAGTTACTTTTATGTCATTTCAAGTCAAATCAAATCAGTGCATAATGTTTTCTAGGTTTCTTGCTAAGAAACACATCTGGGATATGTAAATATAGTGCTACTTCCCAATAAGTTTTCCAAACAAAGAAATGCAGACTCTGTTCTTCACTTTGTTGTGCAAAATTACATGTGCATTTGATTTCTCATGTCATATATATATGTATGTATATGCATGCATGTATATGTATATATGTATATATGTTTATATATACACATTCACACAATACACAATACATGCCTTGCATGCACCAGGATCCAATCCGGGAGCCAATTTGGCTCCTGGCTGATCCACTTCCCACAAGTTCCCTGCTTGTGGCCTGGGAAACCAGTACAGGACAACCCAAAGCCTTGGGACCTGCACCCATGTGGGAGACCTGATGGTGCTCCTGGCTCCTGGCTTCGGATCAGCTCAGCTAGGTCCATTGCAGGCACGTGGAGAGTGAACATCAATTTAGTCATCTTCACAAATCTCTTAAATTTGGTTTAAGATAATTTGCAACAATGTGAACCTCTTTTCTACCTTGAACATTCTATTTCAGAACAAAAGAGACTTGCTTTTGCTTCTCAAATTACAAATATTTGACATTTTAATATTTTACTTCTTTTTGGAAAATAAGCCAAATGTCTTATGGAAAGTAGCTTGATTTTCACATGTAGTCTATGCACTAGGGAAAGGAAAGAAAATGACAAAAAGTGATTTTTAAAGCCATGATTGTTTTGTTACTCTAGAAAGTACTGAATCTGATGCCTTAAGTAATACTGATCTCACCCAGAGGGAGCCATATTGCCTCCCCAGACAATAGTCCAGTGGGGACATGTGAGGTTTCATTGATAAATCTGTGATTCCTTGTATCAGCTTTTA
Organism: Ochotona princeps; assembly: GCF_030435755.1. Lineage (NCBI taxonomy): Eukaryota > Metazoa > Chordata > Mammalia > Lagomorpha > Ochotonidae > Ochotona > Ochotona princeps. The sequence continues at coordinate 22,623,994 of NC_080842.1, forward strand.
CCTACTGTTTTTGACTTACCTGGTGACAGCACTTCCCAAAGAAACCTACAGTTTTCCAGATTCAATGAATTAAATCCAGCACCTGGAGATCTGATGTGTTTGTTACCTTAGGACTGCTCTGATGTCACTGCCGTGAGAACACATCCGAGGAGCACAGTGACCTGACTGTCTTTGTGGAATGAAGATTCAAACACCAACACAGTGAGCTACCGTGAGCCAACCACAGATGGACAAGATTGACTCTCACTCATTTCTGTCTCACTCAGCCATCCGCCCAGTCAAGAGGTTGGTTCAGGGTAACCATACCTGAATGTTCATCGACTTTCAAAAAAAGTAAATACGGACTCAACTGCTTGAATTAGCATACTTATATAATAATTTACTGAGAGTTTCGTATGTATAACCACTTAAAAAAAATAAAATGAATCAGAAAAATTAACTTTGTTATTTCTGATTTCTTAGAAGTTCTCACCTAGGGCCCAGCAGCATGGCCTAGTGGCTAAAGTCCTCACCTTCAATGCCCCGGGATTCCATATGGACGCCGGTTCTAATCCCGGCAGCTCCACTTCCCATCCAGCTCCCTGCTTGTGGCCTGGGAAAGCAGTCAAGGATGGCCCAAAGCTTTGGGACCCTGCGCCCGCGTGGGAGACCCAGAAGAGGTTCCTGGTTCCCGGCTTTGGATCGGCACAGCACCGGCCGTAGCGGCTCACTTGGGGAGTGAATCATCGGATGGAAGATCTCCTCTCTGTCTCTCCTCCTCTCTGTATATCCGGCTTTCCAATAATAATAAAATCTTTTTAAAAAAAAAAAGATGTTCTCACCTAAGCCTTGATCAGGACAGACTGAACATTATCTTTGCCTGGTTTAAGATTTTTTCTTTCTTTGTTTTGCTCTAATCTCTCAGCATTAGTTGTTCCTTTACCTCTTTCAATCCCAGGCAGTTCAGTCAGAGACCACTTCTGTACCAAACACTTCTTTGCTTCAGAATTTGCAGCGATCCTGCAGATAATTCTCATTCCACCATAACTTTTCTAGAACTTTAGGCATCTTATTCAACCCGATGCCGTAGTTCATGACTTTTTCATTCAACGACTGGAAGCAAAGTAAACTCTGCATGATGTCTAACCCACCTGCAGAGAACCGCAGCATTGTAGGAGACAGAAAGATAGCAAAAACTTCCAAGTTGAACGTTGCCTGAACTGGTTTCTCCCATTACTTAAGAAGTTTTAAACCGGTAATTGCCTTTATTAAACTCTATTCTCGAATCACTAACCACAGTCACACAATCGATGTTCTACAGTCCTGTCGGTCCTGTTTCACATCACTTTTCTGGAATCCACCAGGTTGCGATTTACCTTTCTGCACTGCATTGCATTGACAGAGTTCTGTACAAAATCAGCTTTTTGCATATCTATTTTCAAAGTTAATGTTTAATGGTATTTTTCCTTTACATACATAAGTATTGCCCATTGTAAGTATAAGGGATCATCAAAAAATTCATAGAAATTACAAGTTATGCAAAACTGTACATATCTTTCAAAGTTTTCACATTTAAATATTTTTATTACTATTGTACATTTTAAATACCTCATTCTTTTATACAATATTGATTCTTATGTTAATGCTTTCTCAAAAATGTCCAGAGCCTTACCTTACTGCTTGCTTTGTCAGATGCTGAAGAAAGAAAACAAGACTGTCATAAAACAACGAGTCTCTACTTTGTTTGCTTTCACAGTGAAATTAAAATTTATATCTGTTCAATTCCTACTTGTTGCACTTCTCCTTTTAATTTTAAAAGCATATGCTGCTTTTGTAATAATAAAAGAAGTCAAAAATGTTTTTAAATAAAACACCTCCTATGGGAGGTTTATGTAACCTAGGCAGGGAATTGGAAGAGAAATTTCTTGGGAGATCTTAGAAAGAGAATAATATCTAAGAATATTGATGCTGGAGATCTTCAAAGAACGACACTTGCCAGATCAGCCTGCAGTGTTTCACTGACCCAGCCAGGGAAGCTGTTGCACCAAACACAAAGAATTTTAGACTACAAAAAGGATTACAAGGAGAACTGGAGAGTAGGCTGGGAATAAAGTGCGACATCTAAGCCAAAGAGCAAAGCAGACAGGGACTAGTTCCACTCTGTTTGCTTGTTTTCTAAAAAGCACAGAAAAATAAGAAATCGGGCATACTATTCATCAAGTCATTAGAAGTTTCAATTCTGGACACTGATTTGATCTGACCATAACCATCTAATAATACATGTTATTGGGATGGAGCACATGTCATTCCAACCCAGGCTCTTACAACAACTGGTCTACATGAGGCAGGGATACTATGCCACAGCATTGAAGACAAAGGCCGAGACAGGTGAGGGGAACACCTGTGGGCCTCATGTGAGCTAGATCGGGGAAGGGCCTGATTGGGCTGACTGTTCCAAATGGTGCAAGCAAAATTAGAGTGGGCAAGGGTTGGCAGGGCTTTGCCACATCATCAGATGGCAGAGACTGGCACCGGGGACAGATTCTGTTAAGTTAAATGCTAGAACCATCTGGAGAGTGCACAATCCAGAAGTTGGAGTGGCCTAGAAGGGAGATAGTGGGCACCTCTCTCGTGGGTAACCACTCCCACTGGAGACTCGAAAACCAGGACAGGGGCAGGGGTGGCTAAACAGAAAGGCACCTTACAGTATGTTTGTGGGCTCGATAGTAGGCTGGTTGGGTCAAACTAGGCTTCAATGTCCACTGACAAGTACCAGAGCTTAATGGGAGGTAGGGCATACTGAACAAGCCTGCGGTACATACTCACATGCATGGGAACTAGGGAAGTGAGCAGGCCCGGCGGGGGTTATGGGGAGTCGCCCCCAACTAGGCTGCAGCTCCCACTGGTTTGCGTGAGGACCGAGTATGAAGCGGGTAGGAACGAGCTTGAACACAATTCCCATTGGTCTAAGTAGATGACAGGGCTGGAAACAGAACTGACCCAGCAGAGACCAATCACATTAAGCAGGGCCATGACATTAACAAACAAGCTAGAGAACCATATCCGGGGGAAGATTCTGTGGGGGATATGGGCCAAACCCTATGGATTCTAGCCCACAGGTTACTTCAAGAGATGGAGTGGTGGTGGACTAAATTGGGTGTGACCAGGAACCTGCCATCGATCACAGATTAGAGAACCCACAACAGTCTGGACTGGTCAGGGCAGCAGCACCCGAATGCGCATCCTGAATGGGGTGTGGGGTGGGTCGGGCTACAACATTCACCAGCTCATGCAAGGCCAAGGGGAGGGACGGACTGCACCGGGCACTGGCCTAAACCCAATGACATGGATGAGAACTGGGTCTGGGAGTGGATCAGGGGGAGAAACTTGGCAAGCTCCCCTAGCGAGTCATGGCCCCCACTGGTGAACAGGTGGCCCGAACCTGGGGGTCAGACGGGCTGGGCAAAGTAGCTCCAATGGTTGGTCAATGTATGGAAAGGCGATGGAACGAGCACACCGAGCAGGACTGAGCAAACCTTAGCCCACAAGTGAAACTAGAAACCAGGATGGAGCACAGGTCAAGCCAAGCTAGACTCTTGCATCTTCTGGTTTGCGTGAGCCAGGGACACTAAGCCACAGTGTCTAAGGCAGAGGTCGGGTCAGGGGACGGGCTGAGCCAACCTGAGTCAGAGCAACCACTGCCATGTGCGTGATCTATGGCTGGAAACAGGCCCGGCTGGGGGGTTAAGGGACACCCTAACTGGGTTGAGGTTTCCACTAAGGGGCTCGTGGGCTGGAATGGAGGCTGCATTCTGATCAGGATATGGTTGTAGTCTCCCTTGACACAGGTGTTGCACTGGGACTGGACGCACCAGGCCGGGCCAGACTGCAACACCTTCTGGTGTTCTGGAGCACCAGGGTGGATGTGGGATGGACTAGGCTAGGTCTCAACCCCTACTGAGCCATGTGTGAGCCATGTATGTGGGTATGGACAAGCCATGGCTGGGCTGAAACATGCAACAGCAACAACCAGTTTGGGTTGAAGGCCAGTTAGGAAAAGCCACTGTTCCTGCTAGGACAGGAGATGAACTGAGCAGTGCTGGCTCATGGACCCACTGGTATGTGCGAAATCTGGCACTCAGAGGGGTTCTGATGGAGGAGCCTGGGCAACTCCTCTGGCAGGACACAGACCCGGCAGGTAAGCGCAAGAAGCATGGAAGAAAGCAGCCCAAAAGAGGTCATGGAAAGTTTCCCACTGGCATGAGTCGGGGGCAGACCAGGCTGAATCAGTTCACATTATCCACTGGCAAATCCAAATGCTTTGGTATACGCTTGCAATGAAAGAATCATGACTGAATTTGAAATGTAATACAGCAAAAAGGCAGAGGAATCCACCATGCGGGGAGGGTTTCGGGAGGGGTTGGGGGAATCCCAGAGTCTATGAAACTGTGTCACATAATGCAATGTAATTAATAAAATATATATTTTTTTAAAAAATTCAAAAAAGTAAGATTGTTTTATTTCCATCAGTCTGCTTTTTAGTTGATTTTTTTTAAAGGCAGAGTCAGAAATAAAGACATGTGGAAAGTGAAAAATGCACCATTCATTGATAATTATTATATATATGACAATATATGTGCATATATATGTAATTATTTGGGTTTATAACAAGACTCCTTCTAAAATACATTTATTTAAATAAAAACAAAAAACTAACAAAAAAAGTATTGAATTCATTGGGAAAATAAGTATTAGATAAAAATCATTAATATGATTCACCATGACCACAAGTATAATCAAACTGGGACTGTCTTAGAGATTGATGCACACATTTTATATGGAAAAGTAGATTACAAATGGAAAAGATTAGGATGGATTCAGAGAATAGTGACTCTGCTGTTAAATTTACAAGATTCCATATTATGTCCAAATAATTTTTTAATAATACCTTGGCTATTTTCTTTTTCACAGTTGGATAAATTTATTTCAAGACTCAAGTAATTCTAAAATCACAGCTAAAGAAATTATAAAGCACTTTCCAAATCGCACTGAATTTTGTCATGTTCAGTGTAAAATATCTCACCCACAGTATTTTCTTTCTTTTTGCATGAGATCATATACTCCTTGAGAGCGCAGACCATGTGTTATACTTTAGAAAATTTCTGAGTGCATATGTAGCTGCAGAGGTACCAACAGGTGCAGAATATATACCAACAGGTATACCAAGTCAGGTGAAAAACATCCAAGTGATACTAGTTTGCCCAATGATTTCTTTCTATAAGACTTGGTATAAGACACTGCAAACTGAATTCAATTGAAAAGACTCTCATGAACCTATTCTTGAATACTTGTCCTCACATTGAGAAACTAGGAGGAATGAAAGAAATACACATTTAACCAAACTTTTGAAGTTCAGAAAATTTAAGTCAGTTAATATTATAGGTCTAAGTGATCACAGTTGCTACAATCATTCTATACTTCTAAAGCTAAAAGAGAATAATTTTAGGTCCATGTGGCTTCTTTGTGTTAAGATGATTTATTCGACAAATGTCTACTGAATACTTGCTGTGTATGTCCAACACACTCAAAATAATTATTTGAACTCTGGCTTTAAGCTGCTTAAGGTCCATGGGCTAATATAGTTATTATGAGGTAACACTGTGAAAAGAATGCTCTAAAGGCCTTTAAAATTATTTTATTAAAAGAAAACTATATGAAATGTCAGAGTGAGTCAGGCCTTCTGATACAAACCCTTATCTGGAGAAAAGCTAATATGATTCACCCAGAAGCTTTCTACAAACTTTTTTGTCTGAAATGTCTGCCAATAACCCATGCAGTCTGCCATGTAGGTTGCTTCTGTTTCTGAAATTTCAAGTGGACTAAATGGTGTTTTTACAGCCTTTATTTATTTCAAGAGTTAGCAAAATTATCAACTTCCTGCCTCTATCATTGGTTTGTGCTTATCTGTCTCTTTATCTGAACAATGACATATTTCCTACAAAAAGACAATAAAAAAACTCTGAAACTCAGTTCTGTTACTCTCATGGATGTTGATCATTATCCTTCAAACACTTGTCAGACATTACTTTGAATCTGTCTCTCCTACGACACTCTCTGATCCATACCTTCTGGACCTAATATTTTCATCATAATGATATCATAAATACTGATATCTAGAAGAATTATATGTAATGTCTAAATCATGGCTAGATACTTTCTAATTCATTTACTTGTATAACTGAGTCATCAACTAATTTGTGTTTATAATAGTCAAACACTACCTATGAAAATTTTTAAATAATGATTTCACGTTTTAGAAAAATAAAAATCAGGCCCAGTACGTTGGCTAAAATTGTCATCTTGTAAGCACCAGGGTTCCCCATATGGATGCCAGTTCCTGTGCCAGCTGCTTTACTTCCCATCAAGCTCCTTGTTTATAGCCTGGGAAAGTATTAGAGGAACTTCCAAAGTCTTAGGATTCTAGACCTGCATGGGAGACCTAGAAGATGTACTTGGTACTTGGCTTTTGAATCAGCTCAGCTCTGGCCACTGTGATCACTTGGTTGAGTGAACCAGTGGACAGAAAATCTTTCTGTCCCTGCTTTCTGTAAATCTAATCTGCCTTTCCAATAATCTGCCTTTCCACTTCAGATCCAGCTTCTGGCCAACGGCCTTGGAAAGTAGTAGATGATTGCACTAGTAAATATTGAGAAACTTTTAAAGAGGATTTGTCACCAACTCATCTCAAACTCTCCCAAGAAGTAAAAAAGGAAAATCTTCCCCTAAATCAGTCTGTGAGGTCAAATCTACTCTGACAGCAAAGTCAAAGTCAAATTTTAGACAAATATCCCCCATTACTATTGATGCAAGAACCCACAAAAAGTAGTAGAAAACAAACTTCAGTGTCATTAAAAATACATTCCATTACCAAATGATAATTATCCCAGAATGCAAGAGTGCTTCAACTGTATACAAGTCAACCAATATACCACACCCTGTTAACAGAATGGAGGGGAAAACACGCATCTCAGGTGAGGCAGAAACAGCATCTGAAAAACCCAGTATGCTTTCATAATAAACACATGTTACGAATCAAGAGAAATGTCCTAACATGACTAAGGGCACTTAGGAAAATATGACAGCTAACATCCTATACAATAGAGAAAGATAGAAATCTTTCCTCTAAGATCAACTGCAAGATAAAGCTTCCACTTTCACCACTTCTAGTCAACATTTTACTGAAAGTTCCAGCCAAGGCAATCACACAAGTCAGAGAAATAGAAGGCACACAGATTGGAAAAGGAAGTAAAACAGTACACATTTGCGGAATGCATAATCTTACCTATAGAAAATGCTAAAGAATCCGCAAAACACTAAAATTCATTTGCAATTGCAGGGAGGATGAATAACCAAAACAATATTCCAAACCAAAGTAAATACAAGGCTCTCCAATTTTAAAACTTACACCAAAGTTGCAGTAGTCTAAATGTAAGATGTTGATGTAAGAATAAACACATAGATCAAGGAATAACACTGCTAGGGGACTGTGGCACAGTAGATCCAGCTACTTCTTGTAACACCCACAGCCCTCATTGGAATACTTCCAGCTGCTTTTCTTCATAGCCAGCTTCCTACTAACATGCCTGGAAAGCAGCAGTTGATGGTCCAGGTGCATAGGGCCCTTCCACCCACCACTAGGAAGTTCCTGAAGGCTGGCTTCAGCCTGGCCTAGGTCAAGATATTGCCCTCTATGGGAGATGGAAAATTCTTTCTCTCTCTCTCTCTCTCTCTCTCTCTCTCTCTCCTCCTGTATCTCTCCACCCCCTGTAAAATAGACAAAATGATCTTTTTAAAAAAGGCAAAGTGACTGAGGGAACAATTTGAAGATGAGCTGAAAAACAAATGCACACATCTGTGTGGATATTCAACTGATCTTTTGACAAGGGTGCAAAAACCACAAAATAAGGAAAGACTGTGTCTTCAACAGACAGTATGAGGATAATCAGATATTCATATAAAAATATAAAAATAGGTCTTACCAGATACCAGACACAAAAAGTAACTCAATGAATCAAAGATGTAACATATATGATCAGCAAGCTTATGTAAAGGTGCTGAAAATCATTAGCAATTAAGGAAATGCAAGTCAAAAACCACATATTACTTCACTCCTACTGAATAGCTAAAGCAATAACTGCAACGATAATAATAACTGAAAATTACAAGTATGGGTGAAGATTTTGAGAACTCTACACACTTGCGCTTTATTAGTAGGTAAAGTGATGCAACCATTAAGGAAAATACTGAGGCTTTGCTCTAGAAGATTAAGCAGAATTATTACCCAGCAATTCCATTCCTGTTACATAACCAAAGGAATTGAAAACAGGTATTTAAATGAATACTTGCCTATGAATTTTCACATCAGCAATATTGACAATGGTGAAAAGATGGGTTATTAAAATAAATTTCCATCAACGGGCAAATGGATAACCAAAATGTGATTTAGCCATTAATGGAATATGATTCCATTTTTAAAAGGAAAGAAATGAATATAGATGTTATAACATGGATGGACGTTTGAAACATTACACAAAGTAAAGGGACACAGACACAAGAGACTACTCTATGTCTGCATATGCATGACATGTCTGAAATAGGTAAATTCATAAAGGCCGTGAGCAGGTCAGGGGGAGATCAGCCTGTTAGAAGGGTAGAGTGGAGATGGACTTATTTATTTATTTTTATTGGAAAGTCAGATCCACAGAGAGAAGGCATGACCAGAGAGAAAGATGCTCTGTCTGCTGATTCACTTACCAAGTGACTGCAACAGCCGGGGACCAGCCGATCCGAAGCCAGGAGTCAGGAGCTTCTTCTACGACTCCCATGCAGGTGCAGGGTCTTAAAGCTTTGGGCCATACTCACTGCTTTCCCAGGCCACAAGTAAGGATTGCAGGCAACCACACAGGATCCTGGTGGATGCAAAGCAAGGATTTAGCACTGGGCCTGAGATTATTTAATTTTTACAATCGTATGCCTACAGTTTATTTCATAATCACAAGCTTTACCCTAACTAAATTAATTAAGCATATGGTAAGTAGAAAATTGCTCCTCCTCAAAGGTATACACAAGGGCTGTAAAAAATTAAAAGTCTCAAAGTCTCAATTTCACTCATATACATTCTTTTTTAAGAAAAATTTTTATTGCAAAGTCAGATATACAGAGAGGAGGAGAGACAGAGAGGAAGATCTTCCATCTGTTGATTCACTCCCCAAGCAGCTGCAATGGCCGGAGCTGAGTCAATGCAAAGCCAGGAGCCCAGAGCCTCTTTGGCCCTCTTTGGGCTGTCCTCAATGACTATCCCAGGCCTCAAGCAGGGAACTGGAAGAAAAGCGGGGCCGCCGGGATTAGAACCAGTGCTCATATAGGATCCAAGTGTGTGCAAGGTGAGGATTTTAGCCACTAGACTATTGCATCGGGCCGTGCTCATAATACATTCGTAACTGTTAAGTAGAACCACAGGATCACTAGTTACTGAATCAACCAGACACAAAGCAATCTTCTACTTCCTAAAACATGCATAGCAAAAACCACCCAAAATCTGAGACATTCTGCAAAACTCAACTACCATTAGGCTTTCTGTTCAAGAAATGGGTTTTAAGCTAACTTTGCCAATTAAATTACAAGATCTTTGAGTGAAAGAACAGTACCTTTTACTTATAACACACAAGAAACAGTATAGGTAAAATGTATAAAATCATTGAATTTTATTTTCTTTTTGAAATAACTACATTCAAGTTAGAATCCCTTATCTCAATAAAACTATTAGGGGAATTTTTTTTTTTAACAAACTTAATCTGAAAATTACAGAATAAGGATTGATCAACCCTGCCTTGTCCTGAATTGACCAGGCTTCTTACTTGGACAGAGTAAGTTTTTAAGATTTCTTGTTATATAAAGCTTCACTAAAGGAAAATTATTGACTTATATATTCAACCTTTAACACCACTCCCCTTCAGAAACTCTAACATCACCAAGGGGAAACTACAAACAGCTTCTATGCGATTAGTACATTTACACAGCCACTATCTTAATACTTCCATATATCTTTGAAACATCAAACTTGACAGTTTTTGAAAAGGTGACTTGTTTCAACGGGAAGGTTTGAGAACATCCATAATGCAGCTATATTCTCTCAAAAGAAATAATGCAGGGAATTTTTTTTCCATTTAAACAAAGACTATTGTCTTATTGCCAATTTTTCTTTAACAGTGTCCATTAATGACTCCAGCAACCCTACTGGGTGTTTTATATAGCTAACAACAGTACCAGAACTTGTTATAAATTCTAACATATTAGAAGTTCCTTCTATTTAGTCATTCTTTGAACCTGTAGCCGCCTATTTGGCAATTTCTTTCTGGAATGTTCTTTTGTATTTCTGTAATTCATAATAATATAATTTCTGCCTGAGCTGGGGGTTGTTGTGGGCATTGGAGGAACAAACCAGAGGTTGAAAGATTTCTCTGTCTTTCAAATTAACACACGCTTACATATTTTAATAAATTTAAGAAGAAATTCAGAATGTTGGATGTACAAATTGGAGCCTAGCAGAATTGTCACTAACACCATTTATCTCATTAAATTATTTCAGCCTACATGAACATGTTTTCTATTGTTCCTTGCTCTAATTCACAACTGTATCTATCATCTGTGTTATTCAAACAGTTCCACCAGATACATAACAAACTCATAAAATTAAATATGAGGGCTTAAAACACATTTTAATAAAATGTTTAAGAACTTCACTCACTTTCTCAACATAGAAAGTTGGAAAATGAGATTTCCAAAGTAGAATTTACATCATTTATTTTTATTTACCAAATATTTAGATGCTGGATTTTTTATCCTATAATCAGCATCATAGCAAATAGTCTGGGGAATATAAATTAAACACAAAAATGCATCCTTTAAAAAATATATTTATTTTATTTTTATTTGAAAGGTAGATTTTTAGAGAGGAGAGTGAGAAAGAGAGATCTCCTACCTGCTGGTTCACTCCCCAAATGGCTGCAATGACCATAGCTGAGCTGTTCGAAAGCCTGGAGCCAGGAGTTTCCTCTGTCTTCCACATAGGTGCAGGGTCCCAAGGACTTGAGCCACACTTCCCTGCCCTCCTACGTTATAAGCAAGAAGCTGGATCAGAAATGGAACACATAACACAAACTAGCATCCATGTGAGACGCTGGAGCTACATGCAGAGGCTTAGCCTACTACACCATGGTGCCAGCCCCAGAAAATAACACACAAATCAGAAATATCTCCCCACTGCCCACTATGTCAGCTCTGTTGCAGAACCAGTAAAAGCCACTACATGTGGCACTGGTACCCCATATTAGCACCACTTTGAATCCTGCCTGCTCCACTTCTAATCCAACTTTCTGAAAATACCTGGAAAAGCAGTGGATTATATCCCAAGTGTTTGGCCCATTATACTCAGAAGAAACTCTTGGTTCCTAACTTCCAACTGGCCTAGCTCTAGTCATTGTGGCCATTTAGGGAGTGAACCATAGATAGAAGATGTCTCTTTCTCTCTCTCTCTCTTTTCCCTCTTTCTGTAACTCTGCCTTTTAAATTAATAAGTAAGTCATACGTCTTCGGAAAAAAGATTATGCCCCCTACAAACATGAGATTGGTGTTGATGTGCAACAGCATTGCCAAAACATAAAAGGAAAGAGTAATCTAGATCCTGAACACTACAAATATAAATATATTCAGCAAGTAGATTATCAAAAGCCAATCACCATAAATTCCTTCCCTCAAGAAACTGGGGACAATTAAAATGATCAATAACTACTAAATTAATTATCCAGGGTGACTGAAGATTACCCCATAAGTCAGTCTTAGTTCCAGAATATATCATTCATTTTTACTGTATGCAGATCCCCTCCCTTTTCAGAGAGCCAAGGCATTCCAACACAGAAAGTAGTTTTTACATTGTGTCCTGCTTAAAATATTTTACCTTGGGTGGTATGAAGTAGTAGTACTTCAATGCCAGGTAAATAACACACCATCAATCAACACAAGCAATAAAAGTCCAGTATGAAAAGATACCAAAACATGCGGCATTTATATGAAGCTAAGCAGTCATCAATCATCATCTGCTTTAACAAATGCAGCAACTGGTATCAACTGCACTGAATTTGGCCATGGTGGGGAAAGGAAGAATTTTAAAAATAAGCAATAACCAAACCAATTGGATGATGCAAATAAAACAAAATGAAACAAAAACTTCCATCCATTTAAAAACTAGTGGTCCAAGAGAGCAAGATGGCAGTATAGAGTGAGGACAGTATTAAATTGATGGGGAATAATTGAGCAGGGTGAAGCAGAGAGGACAGATTCCAGGAAACAGGAGAGGACAGGCCAACAGCAGAGGGGCACCTGGAGACCCACAGACATGTGGAAGTGGTATTGCAATGATGAGATATCCCAGAAGCAGTCAGCTGTCACCTGTCAGCGATCCGTGGTGAGAGCTCTGTCAGCAATCAGGTGGGAAGGGGAGTTCAATAGGAGATCAGCAGGTGAACCCAGGTAAAGAACTGCCCGTACTGTTAGTTTGTTTTATCTAATAAAAGCAGAGCAGCAGACCCCAAGCAGTGGTGCAGGAACAGGGTAGATCTCATGGACAAAACCCCCACCATTGTCACATCGGGCACAACTTTGTGTACTATGGGAAAGGCTGTAGGACCAGAGAGACAACAGCAAGCTGTGCAAGCACTAAGCCAGGAGCTATCTCACTTCCAGTTCAGCATGCTGCACTGGTCACACAGGGAAAACAGTACCAACGTGGCATTCTGCACAAAATAGGTCTGGGTGGCCAGCAGACCCAAACCACACCAGTGCCACATCAGGCACCATTTTGAGTACTGAGATAAAGGCTGTGGGATCAGAGGGACAACAGTGAGATGCACATTCACGAAGCCAGGAGCAAACTCAATTCTGGTTCAACACATTAAACTGGACCCACAGGGAAAACCGTACTGACGTGGCATCCTACAGCTTCCAGACAAAATGAGCCTGGTGGCCCTCAGACCTAATGGCCAGAGATTCTGGCAATACCAGGACCCAGTGACTTAGGACAGCTGGTGCTTCCCTAATCTGGGCATTGCTCAAGCTGGGAGCAAGAGAAAGGTTGTGCAGGATAAAAGGGGATGAAGAGTGGTGTGAGCCAGGAACTGGAGCTATGGACTGTGACTGAAGCCCAGAACAAGAGCCCAGGCCTGAAACTCACTGGAGGCAGTGGCACAAATGATTGCAAACAAAGAACCAGGTACCAAATGTAATCAGTAAAGTCTACCTGTAGGCCTGTGGGTAACACAGCTTAGAAACCTGCCCTAAGGAAAAGGATCTTTGAAGCAGAAGCACAATAAAAGAAGTGACAGAGGCACAATGAGCATCACTGATGCCTCCCCTGAAGAGGAGAAAAACCTTTGCTAACCTCAGAGTCAACTGAGGAATACATCGAGAAAATGGAGACTAAGACATTTTAAAAACTTACTATAAAGTTTCTCTCCAACAATGAGAGGCACATACAGGAGTTCAAGAAATTTAAGGAATATGTTACACAGGAAATAACAGCAATGAATCAAAGGAAAGCTGATATATTAGAAATTAAGAACACAATCCAGAAAGTTTAAAATTCGGTGCAAATTCTCAATAATGGAATGACTGAAGGCAGAAGAAATAATCTCAGAATTGGAAGATACTTCTTGCCACAATGGGGAAACAATCAAAAAGCTGTAAGAGAAACTGAGTTAAGCTTAAAGAAAAAAGAAAACAGAAGAGTATTCAAGAATTAAGACACTATGTAAGAGCTATGGGAATTCCAGAAGGAACAGATAGAGAAGCTGTGTTTAAAGATAAATTCAATGAAATAATAAATGAGAACTTCCTGAATATGAAGAAAGAATTGGGAAACAACAGGCAAAAGGGGTACAGAACTCCCAATAGGATTGACTTCATGATGACACAACAGTAAAAGAGAACTACAGACTGATATCTCTGATGAACATAGACACAAAAAAGCCTCAACAACGCATTAGCCAATAGGATCCAACGGTATATCAGACAGATCATTCACCTGGACCAGGTAGGATTCATCCCTGCTATGCAAGCATGGTTCAACATTCACAGGTCAATAACTGTTATTCACCACATCAACAAATCGAAAAATAAAACCATCTAATCATCTCAATCGATGCAGAGAAGGCATTTGATGAAGTCCAACACCACTGCATGCCAAAAACCCTAAGCAAGATAGGCGTAGAATGAATATTCTATAACACAATCAAAGCAATATATGAAAACCCAAAGCCAGCATCATGCTAAATGAGGAAAGACTGATACTTTTCCACTAAGAACTGAACCTAGACAATGATGTCCACTTTCATCCCCGCCATTCAATATAGTATTGGAAGTCCTTGCCAGAGCTATGAGGCAATAAAAAAAAATTAATGGAATTCAAACTGTAATGGAGGAATTAAAATTATTCCTGTTTTCAGATGACATGATTCACTACATAGGAGAACCAAAAGATTCAGTCAAGAGACTACTGGAACTCGTAAAAGACTTTGGCAAGGTAGCAAGATACAAAATTATGAACACAAACTGATGGCTCTACTGTACACAAATAATTCCAAGACTGAGAAAGAAATTGTAAGTACAGTACCCTTTAAAATAGCGGAGAGCAATCTTAAATACCTAGGAATTAAGATAACTAAATATATGGAAGGCCTGTATCATGAAAGCTATAAAACATTTTAAAAAAATAGAAGACATTGAAAAATAGAGAAACTTACCATGTTCCTGGATTAGGAGGATCAACATTATCAAAATGTCTATATTAGAAAAAGTAATATACACATTCAATGCAATCCCAATAGAAAGCTCAACAATATTCTTCTCAGAATTAGAAAAAGATGATACAAAAGTTCATGTGGAAACACAAAAGTTCATGAATAGCCAGAGATACTCTGAAGAATAAAGATCAACCTGGAGGAATCACAATTCCAGACCTCAAGACATACTACAGGGCAGTGACCATCAAAGCAATCTGGCATTGGTACAGAAACAGAGAAGATAAATGGGATAAAATAGAAATACCAGAAATGAGCCCATACATGTACAGCCAACTAATCTTAACAAGAGAACTGAAAACTAATCCAGGGGAAAAGCCTGGTCTCTTCACTTCAACAATAACTGTTGGGACAATTAAATAGCAGACTGCAGAGGTAAGAAGCAAGACTTCCACCTGCCACCCTATAGAGAAATCAGCATTAAATGGATCAAGGACCTAAATCTGCAACCAGAAAACATCAAACCTTTACAGGAAAACATAGGAAGAACTCTCCAAAATAAAGGATTGAAAAAGACCTCTATGAAAAATCACTCAAAACTTAGGCATTCAAAGCCAGAATAAACAAATGGGAATACATCAAGCTGAGAAGCTTCTGTACAGCAAAGGAAATGATCAACAAAGTGAAGAAGCAACCAACAGAATGGGAGAAAATCTCTGTACACTAAACAACAGATAAGGGACTAATATCCAGGATTTACAAAGAGATTCCAAAACTCAGCGACAGCAAAACAATCAACCCTGTGAAGAAATGAGTTAAAGAAATGAGAAGACATTTGAAAAAAAAAACAAATCAAATGGCTAATAGAAAGACATATGAAAAAATCCCCAGGCTCCCTACTTGCCAAGACAATACAAATGAAAAATACACTGAGGTTCCACTTAATTAACTCCAATGAGCCTGGTATACATTCAGAACTCTACTAACAATACTTGCTGGTACCGATGTGGTGAGAAATGTACCCTACTTTACTGCTGCGGTAGTGCAGGCTAGTACAACTACTATGGAAGTCAGTATGGACAGTGCTAAGACAAATGAAAATTGGCCTACCATATTGCTCCGACCAGCAGTCAGTAACGCGGACAGGGAGAGGGTCTGGGGATGAAGCACCGACAGGAGACCAGTGATGGTAGAAGTCTGCGAAGCCTGGTTTTATTGCTCCTTCACCTCTCCTTACATACTCTTCCCCCCACATCCTCATTTAGCAGGATATTGGATACAGATGAGCTTAATTAGTCTTGCTGTTTTTAGCCACAAGCCCAGTTCCTGCTCCTGCCCAGGCTAATGAGCACCATTCAATTCCTTAGCCCACGACACCATATGACCCAGCTGTCCTGCTTCTGGGAATGCATCTAAAGGAAATGAGACCTGCATGTGAAAAGAGGATCTGTAATCCTACATTTTAGCAGCACAATCTACAATAGCAAAGACATGGGAAAAAAAACCAGATGCCCCTCCAAGGAGGAGTGGATAAAAAACTGTAGTACAACTACTCAATAGAATACTACTCAATCAATAAAAAGAATGAAAATCTACCATTTACAACCAAATGGTCCCAACTGGAAACCAGGATGCTCAGTGAAATAAGTCAAGCCCAAAAGGACAAATATCGTATGTTCTCTCTGATATAAGGCAACCTTCACGCAAAAACAAGATCAATAGCCCTTTCCATACTGTTTGTTCTACATCACAGAGTATTTGATGTTTTGCTTTTATTTTCATTACTTCACTGAAGTGTTTTTCACCTTATTAATTTCCTCACTGACTCACAGGTCACTCAGTAGTATCGTTTGTTTCAAGGTTTTTTATTTTCTTTTTCATTTCCTCAGGAACACGTTGGTCATTCAGTAGCATGCTATTTAACTACATGCTGTTGTAAGTTTTCTATTTTTTCTTTTTTTCTTACTGTTGTTGGTTTTGTTTTATGGCTCTCATTTAAGGGGATATATAGTAACCATGTAATAGAGGCTATCACATCCAGACATAAAGATACAATGTAGTATGTATCTCTACTTCCGAATCAAAGATGAACTCCCAATGAAACTGTTGAATACACCTTGACAATAGGATGTTGGATTGTCTTACATTGTTCATACCTACAGTGTCAGGACACATTTAAGTAGCAAAATGAGGGATTATGACCATTTATGAAGGCCTATGCTATTGTAATGATATAGGGGTAATCAGGGGAGGGAGGGGAATTGGAGGAGAGAGGAAAGAAATGCCAGCCTATGGAATTGTACCATAAAATAATGAAATAAAATAAAATAATTTAATTTAAAAAACAAGTGAGTATATTGAGGCCAGCACTGAAATACAATGGGTTAAGCTGCCACTTCTAAAACTGACATCCCATATCAGAGTACCTTGAGTCTCATCTCCTCTGGTTTCGATTCCAGCCCCCTGCTAAAGTGCCTAGAAAAGCCATTGATGGATATGCCACCCATATGGAGAGCAGGATGGAGTTCAAGACTCTGACCCAACTCCAACCAGTGTAGCTATTTGGGGAGTGAAACAATAGATGGAAGATTCTCTCTGTAGTTGTTTCTATGCCATTTGGTCTTCAAATAAGCCTAAACATTTTTTTTTTTAATTTTAAAAAACTAGTTAGGAAAGATGGCAATGCTTTAATTTTAAGATCAACAAATCTTTATATAGTCTAGATTATTTTTCACCAAGCCAGGAGCCAGGATCTTCTTCTGGGTCTCCCACATGAGGGCAGGATTCCAAGGCTTTGGGTCATACTCAACTGCTTTCCCAGGTCACAAGCAGGGAGCTGGATGGGAAGCACAGCAGCTGTGATACAAACCCATAACCAAACAGGATACCAGCTGATGCAAGGTAAGGATTTAGCCAATTGGCTGTCTCGCTGGGCCTTCAATGATGCTTTTTTTTAAGAACAGAAAGAAATGTTTAGACAAATGTTACTTCTGCTGAGGTTACTTGCTTATGATTAGATCTCCATAGTTTTTACCTGAAGAAAATAGGACACATCACAGAAGTGGATATCATAGTGTATGTTTAAATTTTGGCCAACTAGCATGGCAGCCTACTGGCTAAAGTCCTTACCTTGAACATGCCAGCATCCCACATGGGCACCAGTTCTAATCCCTGTGGTCACCCCGCTTCCCATCCAGCTTCCTACCTGTGGCCTGGGAAAGCAGTCGAGGACAGCCCAAAGCCTTGTGACCCTGCACCCATGTGGGAGAACTGAAAGAGGCTCATGGCTCCTGGCTTTGGATCAGCTCAGCTCAGGCCATTGAGGTTGCTTTGGAAGTAAATCAACTATGGACGATCTTCCTCTCTGTCTCTCCTCCTCTCGGTATATCTGACTTCGCAATAAAAATTATAAAAAATTTTTAATAAAATTAAAATGTGGGCCAAAAGAGAAAACATAGCAGAAAATAAAAGAAGAATTTTTGAGCCGAAAGATCTTTACGATAAATAAAACAGCTCATATATAAACACATCCATGAACAAAGAAAAAAAAAATTTTTTACTCCCAGATTTGGGGAGTAAAGACAGACAAGTAAAGACTACATAATGAAGAAAGAGCTTTTCTTTTCAAGAAAACTGAAAGTGAAGGATAGCATGCAGTGGAAATATCACTGTGACAGGAACGAGTTACTGAAAATCTAAAATCTAGATGTATATGGGAATCCCACACACACAAAATGAAAAATCTGCTATTTCTATGATGAACACATTACACTCAGCTGAGAGTCATTCAAAGTCAATGCTAACTAAATGATTTACATTAATGCTACTGTTTGACGAATAACTGTAGCACAGTATTTCAAAGCATTCCTTTTTACTTAAATCAAAAAGACAAATCTTTCATGCAATTATTTCACAGACTGCTTACAAGAATGATGTCAACGGTACTAAAAGGTACAAATATGTCAAGTGCCCATAACAGCCTGGGAATAAAAGCTGCAATAATTGCCTTCTAAGCATTTCTTAGGGCTTTGCCATCAATGAAATGAGACTAAAGGAGAGTTCTTTGTTTAAATATACTGACTGCTCTTGTCATTTCATTCAAATACATTTGATATACAATAAAACTCTGAAACTAATACAAACAGAAGCTCTATTTTTATTATGCTTGCCAATTTCTGGAGAAAAAATCAATGATATTGGTTATTTTCTACCGTAAATTGCTTTTATTCCTCCTATGGGATGTGCCAAAAAGAAAAGAACAGATATAATAATACATTCTCCTAAGGAGGCAAATATATGCCTTTACTTTTTTAATTTGAATTTCACAAATGGTTTCTGAAGCCTAACTACACTTCACTAATGAGCACTGTATTTGAATTTTATTTTATTTATGTAATTTTCAATCAGATTTTGCAAGCTCAGCAATACTGGCATTATGGGCTTAACAATTCCTTGTTTGTGGCACTGACTGTTCATGGTAGGATGCTCAACAGTAACACTAGCCTCTGAGGCTACAGCCAGCAATACGCACTCTCTTCCCATTCATGACAGTGTTGAGATGACTATAATCCTTGCCCAGCAGCATAGCTCAGTAGCCAAATCCTCACCTTGAAAACACCAGGATCCCATATGGGCGCTGGTTCTATTCCCGGCAGCCCCATTTCCCATCAGGCCCACTCATGTTGGCCTGGGAAAGCAGTCGAGGATGGTCCAAATCCTTGGAATCCTGCACCCGTGTGGGAGACCAGGAAGAGGTTCCTGGTTCCCAGCTTCAGGTCGGCGCAGCACGGGCTGTTGTGGTCACTTGGGGAGTCAATCATCAGATGGAAGATCTTCTCTGTCTCTCCTCCTCTCTGTATATCTGGGTGGAAAAGTGGTCACCCCTGGGATTTACCACGAGGGGCACGGTTGGGAGAACGGATCAGCTATGATACTTGGAGAGCAGTAAACTCGGTGAGTGCTCAGGGAGGGAGCAGGGAGGCCACTCTGGCTTTGGGCCTAGATGGCTACAATTTCATTGTTAGGATTCAGTTTCTCAACAAGAGTTTTTCAACAGGTATTAACTTTTACTTTTCTCATGAATAATTCATGTTTCTCATCTAAAAATCAGAAATTTGGGCTGTAAAATTGTAATTGTTATTAAGTAAATAAAGTAAAATTACAATGTAATGAGTACATCTTCACTCCAGGGATCCCAACTAAGGTACCCCAAATATCCAATCAGCTCTCCTCTTTCCTTCAGCCCCAGAGGAAATTGCAGGCAAAATAGAATTTCAAAGTGGGAGATCTAAAACTGAAAATTCTGCTACAGGCTCTGAAGTATTAATGCTGAGGTATTGCACCCAGGAAAAAATGAAAATGAAGTAAACAGAAGCAGGGAAGGAAAAAGGCCAAACAGGATGTGGATTCCATTGCAATTTAGCTTCAGCCTGGCACTCAAGTGCTCTGGGAACATAAACAATGTGCCACACAGTAGGTTCTGCCTGGAAGCAGAGTTGACTTTCTGCACTGCAAGCACCAGAACTGTTACTGCCATCACTAAGGCACTTTTGATTGGCTAGCGGAAGTTCTTCAAAAGCTGCAGCTGTGACTTTGAGCAGTCAACAGCCTCAGCAGACCAAAGTGAGAACTCCAGTGCAGACAGGGAATCTGGGGCACCAATGGTGCCCACTACAGTTGGCTTTCTGTACCAACAAAAGAAACCCAGAAATGCCTCCTCACACAACAGCTTGATTCTCAGAAGGTCTTCTCACTGTCAAGACTTGGAGGGACATCCTGATGGATGTTATTGACCGCTAGAAGCCTTATTGGAAATCATGAGCCACAGTGTTTTATAACATAGTATGCATTTATAAAAACAAATATAGACAGTGAAAACATTTGAGGGAAGGTAATTTGATTAGACTGTTAATTATCATAGCATATTTCACAATATAATTTATATGATGATATATATCTATTACAGTTACAAGAATATTTTGCAATTAGGAAGAAAGTATATATCTTCAATTTTATGGTACATAACAACTTTCATTGGTGGAAAACCAGTAAAAAGATTATAAATTCCTTTTTTATATTATATTAGCTCTCACAACACTATTAAATAGCAAACTGAGAGATTCATTGTTGTATTTTAGATCCCTGTAGTTTTTTCCAGACTTTCTTGAACAAAACAATAGGCTATAAACTATGCAGTATCAAGACCTTTCCTTTACATTCTTGAAAAATATTAAAAACAAGGTGAGTGTTTGGTCTAGTAGTTAAGATACCAATTAAAACAACTTACCAGACTAAAAGTCTGGTCAGTATCCAGCTGTTGCTCCCAGCTCTAGCTTCTTGCTTATGCACACCTTGGAAATTATACCCCGGATGAAGGAACTGGGATCCTGTCACACTTAGCTTGAAATGCCCAACCATTTGGGGCATCTAACTATCAGATATGAATTCTCTTGCCATTTGTCTTTTTTTGTCTCTTTCTGCCTGCCAAATAGTTTTGTAAAAACAAGACAAACCATATAAAAACTAAAAATACAAAGACTTAAAATATATCTTTAACAACAACCAAAAAAAATGGAGCTTGCTGGCATTTTGACATAGCAGATAAGACCACTGCCTATGCTGATGGGCATACCATACAGGCACTGGTTTGAGCTCCAGTTACTCCATTTCTAACCCAGTTTCCTGTAATGACTTGGTAAAGCAATGGAAGATAGCCCAAGTGTTTGGGCCCCTACTACCCACAGGGGAGACTATGATGAAATTCCTGGCTTCCACCCTGCCTAGATCCAGCCATCACGGCCATTTCAGCAGTGAAACAGTAGATAAAATGTCTCCCCCACTCCCTATATGTCTCTCCCCGCTCCCTATAACCCTGTCTTTCAAATAAATAAAATAAGTATTTTTTTTAAAAAAAAAGAAAACAGAAACTTTTATTTGTGTATATTATATCCAATAATACTGTATTAGAAATTTATACTCTATGCATAAATCAGGACAGAGAGAGATCCAGGAGGGAAACAATGGGTTCCCCCCTCCTGGATCACTACTCCCGCGGGATGACATGATAACACGGAAGGGGCCCAGGGTGGTTAGACAGAGAAGAACTCAACAACATCTGTGGGGGCTGGATGACTGAGTTGGTGGGTTAGAACTAAGCTTTAAAACCCAGGGACAAATACAAGAGCTAAATGGGATGTGGGACAGACTGGACTAATCTACTATGCACACAGGTAAACCAGGATAGGGGACGGGCCTAGTGGGGATCATTGTAGGTCGCCCCAACTGGGTGGCAGCCCCCACTGGCTGATGCAAGTGCCGAGTGCGTGCTGGGCAGAATCAACCTGGTCTGCAACACCCACTGGTTCCAGTGCAACTCAAGTCCGAAAACAGAACCAGCCCAGGAACTGCAACTACAAGCTGATTGAGGCGATGACCAGCTGGACTCAGAACCCTAGCCAAGAAAAGACAGAGGACAGAACGGGTCAATCAACCATCTCAGATATATGTTGGCAGCAAAAAATGGGCGAATGAAAACTCTATGATGGACAGTGTCAACCAGTGAACTCTGCAACGACTTCATCGAGCTGGGAGTGGCGAGACTGGGGTGGGGGGTGTCCACCGTGGTGGAGGGGAGGGGGAGGAGTGGGGGGAATCCCAGAGCCTATGAAACTGTCACATAATGCAAAATAATTAATAAAAAAAGAAATTTATATTCTAAAACACTTCTACATACATACTACTTATTTAAAAATAAGCTGCTGACATAGGCAATATAAGGCAAACAGTAACATTATTTCACATTTTACAAATATCTTTAGTATCTGACAGAATCAAAGAATTGAGTAGCTCTTTTATTAAAGAACATTAGTCAAAAAATCATTCTCATACACATATCGGGGGAAAAAGAGGAACATTTTCATTGCCCTTTCATATAACTGGGGGCATTGCATTTTTTTTCACTGCTACACCAAAACTTCACAATTGTTACTAAAAGGTAGTTACAATGTAGAATCCAAAACTGTATCAGTTATTTGTGCTCTATTCTATTAAAATCCACTAGGGACAGACATTTGGTCTAGCAGTTAGAACACTATATTCCATATCAAAATGTTGCAGTTTTATCTCCAGGTATAGCTCCTGATTCCAGCTCTGTGCAGCTAGTAGCAATGATAGCTCAAGAACTTGGGGGACCTAGATTGAGTTTCTAGCACGTAGCCTCAGCTCGGCCCAACCCCAGACATTGGAAAGTTAACAAATGGATATATTTTCTCTTTCCCCCTTCTCCTACTCCTCCTCGCTCTCTCCCTATTTCTTTTTCTTTGTCACTGTCTTATTATTCTGTACTCATCTTTCTCTGATCTAGGGTAATTGAAATGACAGAAAGTAAAACCACAATTAAGAGACTGCTTTAATTAGTAATGCTTCATCAAAAATATTTTTCAGTGAAATGAGAGAGTTGCTTGGTCATGAGAACTGGGACTTAGGCCAGGCTGCACTGGGTTGAGTCAGGTTGAGCACTTATTGGCAAATGCCAAAACTGGAGGCAAGCCATATCATACTGGGCCACAGCACCCACTGGCATGCACAAGCCCTGGAGCTGGGAGTGGACCTGGCAGGAAAACCTCAGGGACTCCTCTACTGGGCTTCTGTTTCCACTGGTGAGCATGAAAGCTGGGGTTAGGGGTGGGTCAGTCAGGGCAGGGCTGTAGCACCCATCAGCCAAAATTTGGGCTGGGTCTGGGGGATGGCCAGGTTGCAACAGGCTACCACACCTGCTGACATGAAAGAGAGCCAGGATGGGTACAGGACAACTGGGCTAGGCTGCAGCACCAGATGGCAAGTACTGAGACTGGACCACAGTATCCCCTGACAGGCATAAGAATCAGGACCAGGAGCAGGCCTGGTAGGAAGACTGTGGGCTCTCCCCTGTTGGTCTGCATGTCCTGTTGTTGAGCATGAGAGACAGGGCTGGGGGTGGGCCAGGCTGGTCAAGGCAGCAGCATCCATTAGCATATGTTTGGGCCAGGTCTAGGGGAGGGGCAGCCTAAGCTAAGCTGTAGGACCCAAGGGTGTACACCAGGGCTGGATGACATGCAGGATGGGCTGGGCTATGCCACAGCACATGCCAGCACATGCAAAAACAAGGGCTGGGGTCAGGCCTAGTGGGAATCATTGGGGGTTGCCCTGTCTAGGCTGCTATACCTGCCCATGTACATGAAGACTGGGTCTATTATGGGCTGGGCTAATCTAGGCCACAGCACCCATCAGTTGAATGAAAGATGGGGATGGGGATAGAACTGACCCGACAGCTGCATCCACCAGTATATGCATTAGCTGGTATAAATGATAAACCAAACCTGACCTTGCACTGGGTGGCACACATAAAAACCAAGTCTGAGGTGACCCTATATGAAGTTTCCTGGAGGACTCCCAGTTAGATGGCTGGACTCAAATTTTGGCCACCAGAAAAATCACAACATATGCGCTACAACCTTGGAGTACATGTGTTGGGATTGGACTTTCTCAGTTGCTGATGCCTGTGCAATGGACAACGTGCTCAGATGCACAAAGGGCATATCACAGCCAGTTAATTTAGGCAAGTAAAGGATGTCAAGTGTCTCATTAGAGGGTGGAAAGCAGAACAGGTCGGACACCTCTCCTGGCCAAGATTTGCAGGAAGTGTCTGGGTCTATGGATGCACATTGAAGTGGAATTGGTCAACCAACAATTTTCTTAACCCTGGTACATTGAAGCTGACAATGTCTTAGAATTATGAAAACTCTAGTAACACCCTTGAAACATTCTTCCTTACATTGCGTTTCTATGGCATTATCAAATGACCATTCCCCATACCCTGTTGCTGATGTAGTTTGGCAGCAAGTACTCCCCTCCCTTTCCCCCGCAGCAGACCAGGAGCATAAAAAGAAAAGAACTAAACATTTGGGCCCGGCAGCACGCCCTAGCGGCTAAAGTCCTCGCCTTGAACGTGCCAGGATCCCATATGGATGCCGGTTCTATTCCGGCAGCTCCACTTCCCATCCAGCTCCCTGCTTGTGGCCTGGGAAAGCAGTCAAGGACGGCCCAAAGCTTTGGGACCCTGTACCCGTGTGGGAGACCCAGAAGAGATTCCTGGCTCCTGGCTTTGGATCAGCGCAGCACCAGTCGTTGCGGCTCACTTGGGGAGTGAATCATCGGACGGAAGATCTTCTCTGTCTCTCTTCCTCTCTGTATATCTGACTTTGTAATAAAAATAAATAAATCTTTAAAAAAAAAAGAACTAAACATTTGTTCCACTCAACTTCCTTCACACCTCAACCTTCTTATATCTATAGGAGGCCCACATGGGCATGCATCCCTCTCAACTATGTAAATAAAGTTAAAAATAAAATTTAAAATTTTGTAAAAAGGAGCACATATTGCCCTTTCAGAATATGTGTAACAGTGGAAACTTCAGAGACATTCTCTGTGACTCTCAATGTGGTCTGATTGACTGGTTTTTTGTTTTTGTCTGTTTGTTTTGTTTTTCCTGCACAAGGGCACTTTCAGCAGGGAAATGAACCATAGACTTAAGGAAAATACAAGTTTGGTGACAGCTTTGTCTTCAAATCATGAGGGCTACAGTCTTAACAAACTTGTGCTTTCTATCTATCTAGGCTTTACTCCCCATTTCAGATATGTTTACAGAGAGCTGATTTCAAATGGTACAAACAGGAATACAATGGGAAGAGAAAGGATGAGAAACAGACTATTTGGAGGGAATATGAAGGAGAAACGCAGATGCTAAATTTAGGAGTTTCTGTGCAAAGCCTTTTAATACCTCAAATATTTTAGTCAATAATAAATTCTGTGGTCATTTCACGTTCCACTATTTTCTAATTATGATGAGCTAACATGTATTGTAGTCCTGTTAACATATAAGAATCTTTTCATCACTTGAATCCATTTCTTGTTAAAACCTGAGTAGTGTCTAACAAATAGTTGGCTAGGGAAAATTCATTTTGCATCTTTGTTGTCAAACACAGCACAAACTAGAGCTACCTCAAAAAGATAGAAGGGCTTCTAAGAAAATTTCTTCATATCACATTTAGAAACAATTACTTCCCCAAAGATTATTTGTTACTGCACATACTGCCAACAACATCTTTCTAGAGATTTTCAGTAAACTCCTACTATATGAGGAGGAAAAATTGATTAGTGTATAATTAACCTTCACTCTCTTAAAAAGGTGAAGTATCTTTTTAACCCAGTCGGAAGACTCATACCCTAGCAAGTCTTTGGGTTGACTTTCACGCCAAATCCTTCAACTATACAGTATTTCAGCTCTCTTTGCTTCACTACATACTGGAAAAATGTGTGAAGTACATCAGGTGAACTGCTATAATTGGATTTAGAGCACTTGTGATATGGATTATAATTTATCGTAGTTTTGTACTCAAATCACATTGGGGAATTACAGACTCATAAACCTGTAATCAATAAATTTGTGTAAAATTAAAGAATATGTAACTTTAGAAAGTAATGTGGTTAAAGGTTTTTTTAAATTTTGCCAGCAAATATTATTACTTATGGAAGAAAAAACTTTTCTGTCGAAGTACAAGAAGTCCTGAAATTATGCTTTGCTTTTAGATACCACATACCTCTTGTGAAGTGAACAGCAACTTAGTAAAAATGTAATAGAAGAAGTTCCTTAATAAATGGTGTTACATAACACATACAGTTTGTCCTCAAAATTTCTTATATTTCTCTGACTCATAGATACAGGGAAAGGCCATTTTACTTTAAGGATTTTTTAAAAAAATTTTCTAAGCTTTTCATTTATACCAGAAAGGGTGAGATAATCAACTTTCAATCAATTCAAATTAAAATTCTTTTTCCTTAAAGTAATTACCCAGTTCAGAAAACATTAAAATAGACATTTATCTTCTCACTTCCTTATCTCTGTTTGCAAATGCAAATGAAGCCTAGATGTCTTATTTCTTTCTACCTGCCAGGGTAACTTGACAATAAAAACTACTTATAAAGACTCACATATATTTACTGTATAAAATATAGGTATATTTCACATAGTAAGGCTATTAGATTAAGCCAGGCTGCATTTTTATTTAGACTTGACATTAATAATTCAATTCTAAATATGATGCAGACTGTTTAACTTGAATCTTTTCTATTATAGGTCTTTGTGCTCTCTCTGAGGAATTAAATCTTTGTACAAGCATTTCTTCAACCATTCCCTAAAGGTCTCCCTTTGAAATCGAGCCAGCCAGTACAATCACATGTTTGTAGATGACAGATCGCAATGCCATTGAGTATTCGGCCCACGAAGACTCACAGACAGTTCCCAAAAGCCCAGGAGAATGAAGTCTATATTACTGGTCCTCTGTGAATATAATTTAAAGAACCTCCACCTTTATGTTAACCATTATGCTACTAAGTCATTGGATTGGTAAGTAAAACAGAAATTCTTTTTGAGAAAGTTACTAATGGCTTTTATTACATTTCTTAACTTTGTATAGTTTAGTGAGACTAACAAAATAGTAGTTTCCTCTGAAAGATTATATCTTGTCATAAGAAAGAAATATAAAAGAATACAGTTGCTCATCTCTGTTTCACCATAGAAATAAAATCTATAATCATTCAATTCCATCTCAATATTAATTTGATTTCAACCCACCATATCAGCAATTTCTATTAAATCATTGCAAATGCAAGTGTGATCTAGTCATAATCAATTTCTTTTTTATTGTGATCATTTTGTTTTACCATCAAAATTTGATCCAAAGAACTTCCAATAGAACAAAAGAAGAAAGCCCATAACAAATTATCTCTCCTCTCTTTCTTTGTGTAAATCTGCCTTTCCAATAAAAATAATCTTTTTTTAAAAAGATGCCAGATTGACAGAGTAACAGAACAAAGAAAATGTAATATATGAATACATATGTGTGTGTGTATTCACATTTGAATATTCTTCATCCTACAAAGAAAATTAAATCCTGTTACATTCAAATCATGTATGAACCTCAAGAACATTGTTACATAAAAAAGCTCGACACAGAAGTACCTGCATGATTCCACATGAGGTATCAAAGATAGTCAAGTTCATACAAGCAGAAAACCTAATCACTGTCACTACAGACGAATAGGTAGGGGAACTGGGGGAATTGTTCAATGGGTATAAAGTTTCAGTTATGTCGTAAAACACAATGCCTACAAGTTACAGTGTATTATGCCCTTCAAAATGAAGAGGGAAATCCTATGTCAAGTGTATCACAGGAAAAGGGGTTAGAGAACACAAGGAATTTCAGAAGTTGTTGAATAATATCTGTAACTTAACTTGTGATGATGGTAAAACAGGCACTTTTACATTCTTACATTGATCAAATGGTACATAATTGACAGTGTGAAGTTTTTGCATATCAATTATGCCTCAAAAAAGCTGATAAAGATTGCTATATGTGAACAATGGTACCATCAAAAATGCTAAATCTTAGGGCTGGCATTGTAGCACAGGAGGTTAAGACAAAGCCTGAGACAAAAGGCATCCCATATTAGAGTGCAGGTTTAAGTCCTAGTTGCTCCATCTCAGATTCAACTTCCTGCTTATGTGTGGAAGAAGGCAGAAGAGAGCTCAAATAGTTCAGTCCCTTCCATCCTTGAGGGAGACCCAATTGGAGTCCCAGGCTCCTACTTGCAGCCTGGCCCAACTCTAGACATTGGTCTATGTAGGAAATAAACCAGTGGACAGAACATCTCTCTCTCTCTCTCTCTCTCTCTTTTCCTTTTCCTCTTTCCCTTTATCCATCTTCTTTTGTCTTTCTGTTTGTCAAATATTAATTGTTAAAAGTGTTGAGTCTTAACAAAAATCAGCAGAAATTATTTAGAATGCATTTAACAGGCAAGTGACAAATATAAAAAATAAAAATTGTTGCAAATAGCTAAGGAATAACTCAATGGAAATGGAAAATATACATGTAAAGTTCACAGAAAAATTACACATGACCATGACCACACTGAAAATGACTACCCTTATCAGTAATCAGAAATGCAAATTGAAACACTGATTTCAGTTTCATTTTTTTTTCAGATGGATAAAACCTGAAGACAGATAATAGCTGGTGATGCTGAGACTTACAAACTGGAACTCATAATTGCAGTTGGCTCAAATATAATTTGGAACTTCAATTATGAATGTAATCTATGGTTTCTATGAGAATTAAGAATTTTTCATCTCTTAAGTTTAATAACTCCACTTCTAGGAACTTATCTCAAAGAAATAATTCCATGGGTACCCAGATAAGGTCTGGGCAAAACTGAGATGGTCAATGAGGCATTGTTTTAGATTTCAAAAAAACTGGAAATAACCTAGTTTGCCCATTTACTATAAGAAGCATTAGCAAATTATGGGTTTTTTCCATGAAATTCAATGTTAGTCAATCAATGAGAGAATGTCCCAGCATAAAAAGTTCTATAAGATTGAATATTTCAAAAACAGAAAGATTCTGTAAAAATAATCCAGACCCTTGTGTACTGACTTAAATATACTTCAGTATATATTGGTATATTAATGTGTGTTAATTTATTCCACCAATACTTACTTCAGTCAGCACAAAGAAAATTCAGAACACAGCAAATAAAATAAAGATATCTTCTAGTCTGAGTTCATGGGCTTAAAAGGCAGAGAGAAAGAAGGCAAGGAATATTATGAAAAAGGTAAAATAATTTCAATAATTGTACACCATTTCATGAGGGATACAAACAATATATTCAATAAAAATGTGCATGGAGGGACATTGACCTGGTCAGAAACAGCTTCTCTTCGATGAGCTGACACACAACTGGAAACAAAAATTAAAGGAGTAATTATTCAAAGACACATATGCCAAGGTTGAAAAAGGAGTTCAATATGAAAGCAGCAGGAATATGGAAGGTTGCAAGATAAAGTGCTACCAGTTGTTTCTCCTGCAGAAGCTCACAAACTAATGGAAATGTGAATGAGAAGTGAACAGGACTTTTATTTTATCTTATGTTCTTCTCTACTGACTGTTTTAGCCTTTTCTAAGCCTCATTGCATTGTCAAAGTAATAATAATAATAATAATTTTATCTATTTACTTTTATACTGGAAAGGAAGATTTACAGAGAGGAGATACCGAGAGATTTTCCATTGCCTGGTTCACTCCCCAAATGGTCACAACAGCTTGAGCTAAGCCAGTCTGAAGCCAGGACCCAGGAGCTTCTTCTGATCTCTCGTGTGGGTGCAGGGTCTCAAGGCTTTGGGACGTCCTCCCCTGACTTTCCCTGCCATAAGCAGGGAGCTAGATGGCTGGAACACAATCTGGCACCCATATTGATGCCAGTGCTTGGAGGATTAGCCAGCCCTGTCCTTATTCTATAGCAGTTAACACTAGTATGAAAAAAAAAATCAAGACTCAGAGACATGCCAGCAGCTCTAACAGGATCCTATACATTCATTTTACTTTATAATTGTGTAAAGAAAAAGAATAACTTCAACTTGCAGTAATCTTTTGAGGGCCTCAAAAATGGTGTTGCTTTTTTGTCAGTTAGAAATGTCATGCTTGGGACCTGTCTTATGGTATAGCAGATAAAGCCAATGCCTATAGTACATACAGGACCTGGCTGCTCCACTTTCATTTCAACTCCATGTTTATGTATCTGGGAAAGGAGTGTAAGGTGACCTAAGTGTTTGAGCACCTGCATTCATGTGGGACACCAAGAATTTCCACACCGCTGTCTTCAGGCTGGCCCAGCTCTGCCCATTGTGACCATTTTAGGGAATGAATCAGCAGATGGATGATCAATCTATTTTTCCCTTTCTCCCTCCTGCTCCCTCTCCCTCTCTCTGTAACTCCAGCTTTCAAATAAGCAAAAAGCAATGGACACATTTCACACACGAAGCATTCGCTTTCCACTAGAAGGGAAATTGATACATCGGTTGTGATTGCTGAATTCATATTCTGGTCTTGGTGATTTTCTTTTTAGACTGGGACATTATCTGAAGTATCTGTGTGTTCTAGTTTTGTTCAAAGGAATCACTGGAGAACTAGAAAAGTTATCACTAAATGAGGTTAGCACTAAAAGATAGTGAGGACAGGTCTTAAAATTATGGCACTCTAAGTGACTTTAGAGGATCCAACGCATTCTTTTAGAGATGAGGCAGTTGAATCTGAAAGGGTTGAAGTCACTTGCTTAAGTTCATACAACTAGTTCTAGGCAAGTCAAGAATTAAACATAAATCCATACTAGATTTCACTTTTGACACATTAAGAAAAGCTGTTTGAAATGCAATATGTGGCACACAGAATCAACAAGATGTCAGTATTTCACATCTAATGATGATACAGATGTTCAATGTGGTCAGCCGATTAAAATTCTGAGAAAGATTCCAACAGGAGAATCCCTACCCCCTTGCTGAGCATGCCTGCCTCATCCTTATCTTGCCTGGTGACCTTCTCAGAATTCTGAGTAGAAGAACAGAACTCTTGCACTGTGTTGGTGCTCCACCCATATCAGTGTGCAATTGCTGCTGCAGACATAGAGGAAGGACTCAGTGAGGCTACACTCAGTTGTAGTGAATCAGCTGAAGTGGATCCCTTAGAGGTCCATGTGACATGAGCCAAGAGAAAGGAGCTGGCAGTGAGACACAACACACATGCATATATTCTTTGAAAAACAAACCCAGCTAATATCTACCAATCCATTTTATTACCTGACTCCTCAGTGGTCCGTGCTATTTTTCCCAAGTCTCATCGATATGCCAAGTGCCCGTGGTGCTGGCAATGGGACCAGTGTGGCATGTGAATAATGTGGTCACATGTCTGACTCAGAGCTGAAACAGGCTTGATACATCTATTTCCCATTTCCCAAGTGTCTGAACATTATGAAAAAGACTGAGAGCAGATACATAAACATAAACCAGAAAAGTACTCTTCTTAGACCATGTTTTCAATCATTGATTTGTTCACTCATTTCTAACCCAACAAAAAGACATTGTGGACCAGACGGCAGATGTTGTGCCAGCACTGGGAATACAGGACAGGTGTAACATATGTCTTCATATGGCTTATCAATGGTCTAGTAGGGGAGACAGAAACTCAAACAGGCAACAATATATAATGTGTGCAAAGCAATAACAATGAGGAAACATATGGTAGTTTATAGCAGGGAAGCATACAGCAGAGAAACTATCATTGGAGTTTTGGGAATTGGGTAAAAGAAGAGTTGAGATGAAGAGAATACTAAGAAAAATATTTCTCCCTTTTTAAGACTGATTTTTCGAAAGGCAGAGCAACAGAGAGAGAAGGAGAGGTTGAAGGGGAAGAGAGACAGACAGAAACAAACACAGATCCAGAGTCCTTCCCTCTGCTGGTTCACTCCCAAAGTACCCACAACAAATAGGCATGAGCCAGACTGAAGCCAGAAATCAAAGGCTCCAGAAAGCATAGGCCCCAGTACTCAGGCCTCACTCTGGTGCCCTCCAGACGTGTTAGCAAGGAATATCCCCAGGATTCCAGCTGGTGTTCTGATAGTAGTTGCCTGTGTCACAAGCAATCACCTTGTCCCCTACAGCACCTACCCACTAAGAAAAATACCTCAAACAAAATTAAGATTAAACACCAAAGCACGGAAGCCAAAAAATAAAATAATGGCATGGTCAAAAGTAATAACAGAAACATTGTTTTATAGTACTTGAAAATATTTGCAGATCAGTGATAAAAGTCACTGAACTTAAAATGTATAGGCAAAAATTACAATCTTAGTTGTTGGTTGTTGAGATGCCCATGTCCCACATCAAATACCTTGATTCAGTTCTAGACTAATTCTGCTAATGCAGATTTTTGGAGACAACACAGGATGGCTTATGTAATTGGATTTTCATTACCCATGTGAGAGATCTGGATTGCATTCTGAGCACCTAGGTTTGGCATGGATTAGCCCTGTTTATTGCAGGCATTAGGGGAGTAAACCAGTGGATGGGGAGGTACCGGTTTCCCTCTCCACACCCACCACCTCGTGTGTGTGTGTGTGTGTGTGTGTGTATGTGTGTGTGTGTGTCTATACCTTTTAATTACATAAAATAAATAAGAATGCCTTCACATTACTGCTTTCAACACTGAATCATCCTAGAACAGACAGAGAAGAGGGGTGTGCTCTCATTTCAGACAGAGCACCCCCTAGTCCATGGATTCCAATTACATATGTATAATTATGTTAAAGTCAATTCTAGCCTTAACATCTGCTTGTAACAACCTCAGATTCCACAGCCACATATATTCATACCAAACTCTAATGAAAAGATTGCAGCCAAGACCCCCTGATCAGTCAACAATGAACAATATCCAAATAATAAATATTTATAGGAAGTCTGTTGTACACAAGGATTAGTTCTTTCCAGGGACTTGCAAGGAACAATCATGAAACAGAGATAGAATCTTGGAACTGAAACAAAACTAACAAAAGCTTGAGGAGTCAAGAAATGAGGCTGAATTAACTAGAGTATTTACCCTGTTGTCTGCTTTCAGTGCATATCTGAAAAATGTAATTTTCTGCAAATAATTTTTCTGTTCTTACTTGCCAATTAATCAAAAAATATAAAATTTGTTAGATGCCAGGTACATATGATGATATTTCAAAAAATTTGTGGAAAATGCAGCTAAAAGGTAAGTTCTTAGTATGCAAATTTTGATATCTATACAGTTTATGATACTATGCATTCCTATGAACTTTTTGAAGAATTCTTAGATTTCTTATTTTTTTTGCACTAAAACAAACATTCCAGTGTCTGTAAGACCCAGTGTCTACAAGACCCAGGCAAAGCCAAAATTAAGAGTTTGGAAAGTTAGGCCAGGTTTCCTACATGGTTGGTAGGAACCCAATTCTATCACAGTTGGCTGCCAGGACCTGCTGTAAGGAGAAACAGCATCAGGAGTTGAAGCCAGATTTGGGCC
The DNA here is from genome assembly GCF_030435755.1 of Ochotona princeps. Classification (NCBI taxonomy): domain Eukaryota; kingdom Metazoa; phylum Chordata; class Mammalia; order Lagomorpha; family Ochotonidae; genus Ochotona; species Ochotona princeps. Next base: position 22,657,786 of record NC_080842.1, read on the forward strand.
AAACCTACATCTAAACTTCTAGGCTCAAGTCACACCTCTTTAATAACTTTTTAAAGTAAGTTGGTTTGTGCTAAGTAAGGCAAACAAGAGAAAACAGGCATTTCTTTGTCCTATCTTCTTCCCTCTGAAATGAACAACTAGAATCAAAGACAATAAAGAAATTACATGTGTTATTCCACCATGAAAAAGTGTTGCAAAGACATATGTATGCAGGACATCATGTAGTCATTTTAGAAAAGAAGAATTCTGGTTTTCATCAGGGAAACCAATTTCCCCAAAATATTTAATAGTATTATCACAAATAATGACCATTGTCTAGATAATACTCAGAAAATGACTGTTTTCAATTTTCTTTAAAATTTCATCATTTTGCATAAAAATGCTCCAGAGTGAGAATTTCTTTGTATCCTCTTTTTTGTTCTATTCAAGAATGCAAGTCTGAAAATTCTTAGGATGCCATTTTGACCACCCAGTTCTGAAAATATCTCTTCTTAACTGATTAGACTTCAGATCTGACACCAAAAATCTTCCAGACCATCTGTCTTCCTCAACAAAAAGAACATCAGAACAAAGTCTTACTTTTCTTTCTTTCTAACTTTTAACATTTCTGAATTTGTTTTACACATGAATGATGCAAATGTTTTAAAACATCCTGTCTGGTGAGAATTCACCCACATAAACAGGTTAATTCCTGGTGACAATTACAATGGCAAATTTATGATTCAGAACACCATGTGAGCTTAGTTAAGTGAGGTGATAGAAATCAAAAAAAGTAAATCAAAATTAACAAAAAGAAGGGGGAAAATCTAGAGAAGTAAAACTAACGGCACAAGTGATTTGATGAAGATGCTAAGCTGTGTAAATGATTTTGAAAAAGTATTTAATATAATGCAGATATTAGTTTCTAAGCTGTTCGTTCTATATAGAGAGAACTATCCAAGTCCAGCACCACCTGCCAGACTTTTCCTGATGGAAGTTCAGCTGTGCTTTTGGTCTGCCACCTCCCACAGTGCTTGCCCATTTTCCATGTCTGATTCTTCAGCTATTTTGGCAATTCTGTGTGTTTCCCAAGCTCCTTTCAATGAAATTCCCTTTTGTCTAAACCAGCCAGAGTTGGTTTCTATTGCTGTCCACATAGTACCCTGAGTAAAACCAGGAGATTTATTGGATTCTCAGACTATGAGAGTACTATTTCCTGGATGGTGCTGAATGGTGCCTTAAATTTAAAACTCATATGTGTTTCTTAGGAACCCAAAATCAGAGGTAAAATGTGACTGGATTCATTATACTACACAGATCAGGCTCATTCCAACACCGGATTTCAGCCGGTCATGGAAATCCCATTTAATATCGCTGGTAAACTCCCCCAAAGCTAAACACGGTAATAAAAGAGAGGTTTTCTTGAATTATTCATACCTGGGTTGAATTTGAAACTTACTGGAACCAGATACATTTCAGTCCAGAATCACTGGATCTTCCATAAGTAAACCAACACTACACAAAAATTTAGTATGCTTTTACTAATATTGCATAGCATTTTTTTCTGCTATATTTCTGCTAAAGCATGAATGGGCAGTCTTGGAATTCTCTGTATTTCACCCATTACTGAATCATGTAAGCTTAAGGATTTTCTGCCTCTCTCAAATTACTCGGTTTAAATTGAATTTGCATGGCATAAGAAATGCTTATGTGGGGCCTGGTGCTGGCACAGCAGCCTAGAGGTTAAAGTCCTGGCCTTGCACACCATGGGATCCCATATGGGAACCAGTTCTAATCCTGGCCGCCCCGCTTCCCATCGAGCTCCCTGCTTGTGGTCTGAGAAGGCAGTTGAGAACAGCCCAAAGCCTTAGGACCCTGCACCCACGTAGGAGACCCAGAAGAAGCTCCTGGCTTCTGATTGGCTCAGCTCCAGCTGTTGTGGCCGCTTGGCCAGTGAACCAATGAATGGAAGAGCTTCCTGTCTCTCCTCCTCTCTGCATATCTGACTTTGCAATAAAAAGAAAACAAATCTTAAGAAATAAAGAAAGAAAGAAAAGAAAGAAATGCTTATGTAGTTTAGAATATGAATGGCAGAAGACTCTATCACATGGGTTTACCACCCCACACTCCTCAAAAAAAAGTGAATCATTTGATACAGGAACAAGCAGACTGTCTTTCACTTCACCAATGCCTTTAGAATCCAAGGCAGCTCCAGCTTCCTGCTACGTCATTATTAGCATGTGGTTTGCTCCCCTCTACGGTCCCAGTTGTAAGATGTCTTGAATTTAAACAACACTTTCATATTCAACATGGAAAGAATGTGTAAATGATGAAGATAAAAGATTTTTGCTACAGAACTTGTTCTTTATTTAAAAAAAAAGTGAAACTCTTTTTGAGAATATATATCTTGATTTTTCTCATCTATAATTGTGTATATTATTAATGTTAGGAAGGCTGGAAATCCAAGCATTTCCTTCAACTCAAGAAATGAAGAAGCAATGGACTTTAAGTGAGCTAATCCACTGCACACACTATGCCTCCTGACAAAGTCTTTTTCAGTTTTCATTTGAATAGACTCAGCAATTCTAAGGGCTTTTTTGGGTTCTTTTGTTGATTATTTGGATAGTTTAAAAAAAACTTAAAAAAAAACTAAATTCACTGCAGGTCCTATTTAGAGGTCTATCATCATCAACACGTCTTTTTAGCAAATTATCTAGTTTCTTTTAGATAACGATGTTAGCCATCACTACATAAAAGGTTACATCACATGCCAAAAGCTTAAAAGAGTAAATATTATCTGTGTGTCAGCAGAGAAGAGGCAGCTTAGCTGGGGTTCTCTGCCTTAAGATCTTTAATAATATGTTTTTGAGCAGGAGTCAGTTTTTCACTAGCTATTGGCCTCTTTCATTTCCTTGCCACATGAGTCTCTCCACAGTCTCTCCATGGCAAGCTCACAGCATGGCAACTGGCTGCCCTCAGAGAAAGAGAATGAGAGAGGAGAAAAGGAGTGTGGAGAGTAAGCAGGAGTGTGGGGCCACAAAAATTCTTTATTGTCAGTGACAGGAATGATGTCCTATCCCCATGGCCATAATCTGTGTATCAAGAGGCAGGAGATGTGAATAAAGTAGGCAACGTTCTTTTGAAACCATTTGAAGGTTGACAACCACATCACTTATATAATTTGGACTCAAGTAAATATTATTATGAAGGTGATACTTGGGATGTCAGGGATTTAACTCATTAATAGTAAAAATAATTGTATTCCTTGTTATAATTTTCAAGTAACTGCATAATGTTCTGTATTTCATATTATTTTCATGTTCAATGTTGGAAAATTCTTTGGATTTCAGATATCCTTCCTGCATTAAACATCTTTGGTCAATTTTAGCCCACCTGCCTGAGTTTCTGCGTTGATTTTCCTTGGATTTGTATTTAGAAGGTCCTAACACCTGCAAATAAATGAGATTTTTGTTGCTATCCTGCTGATTCTTAGAAATCCTAATTATTTTTCTCATTATCATACATTAACTATGACTTGCAATCTTATGTTAAACATTTGTATTAACAGGGTTCCTGGCTTTGGATCAGCTCAGCTCAGGCCACTGTGGCCTCTTGGGGAGTGAATCAGCGGACGGAAGATCTTCCTCTCTGTCTCTCTTCCTCTCTGTATATCTGCCTTTCCAATAAAAGAATAAATAAATCTTTAAAAAAAACAGATATCTGTTTTCAGTTAAAGCTAATATTTTCTTACCCTAAAATCACAAATAACAAAAATAAAAACTATCCAAATGGAATTTTATCAAACTTAGATGCTTTACACAGCAAAGGAAACTACCAATGGAGTAAAAGGACATCCAACAGAATAGGAAAAAAGCACCTACAGGTTACCTATCTAATAAATAATTAATATTCAGAATATATTGGCAACTTTTAAAAGTCAATAACTAAAAAAAACTTTCAGTTATGAAATGGGCATGCGGTTAGGAGGGAGGGTAGAGTGGAAAATATCAGGATGCTACCAAATCTATAACGCAAAATGTGTGAAATTTTTCCACTTTAAATAAAAATAAGTTATAAGAAGAAATGAGCAATAAGCAGTTCTTAAAAGAAGAAATACAAATGACCAACAGTTACGTGGAAAAATGTTCAACATCAATAGTCACCAATGACTTGAAATTCAGAGCTACAAGGAAGTATCACTTGGTTTCCGGCGGAATAGCTGAAATCCAAAAGGTAGACAGTAACAAATGCTGTCAAGGATGTGGAGAAAAGAGAACACGTGTACACTGATGGTGAGAATGTAAATTAGTACAGTCATAGTGGAAAACAGTGTGGAGATCTCTTAGAAAACTAGACATGAACTTGCAATAAGATCCAACAATCTCCTGTCTGGGTACATTCTCAAAACACACAAACATTGTAACAAATAAATTGACAACAACATTGTCCACAAATGCCAAAATATGGAATCTAAATGGTGCCCATCATCATTGGGATATATAAAGATATTATATATATCTAATATAATGATATAAATATAAATACATAAAATTATTCCACAAAAATTCAATATTATTAAGTTATAACTAAGAACAAAATTCTACCATTTGCAATAAAATGGATGCAACTTGAGGACATTTTGCTTAATAAAATGAGCTGGAAACAGAAAGATAAATAGCACATAAAATCATTTTTTTAAAAAAATTTTAAAGAAATTACAGGGTATATTAGCATTGCTGAAAATATAATTTTGTCCTTGTTTTTTACCTTTGTCAAGCCAATGGGTAAGAATGTTACAATACCATAGTTGTAATGATCTGTGATCACTTCAAAATTTACTGTATATGAGTGAAAGCTTCATCTTACTATTTGATTATTGTTTATAACCCTTGCCAATATTTCTGCTAAACAAGGATTTTTTGTTTTTTCCTTGTTGAAGCTTGTTTTTTTAATTTCATGGAACATTAAGCCCTTCACTGTAAGGCAAATTAAACTATATTATCTCAAAACTAAAAAATGAAAGGGGAGGGAGGCAATGGGAAAGACATTACAATGTTAGAAGTATGCTATAAATGCTGTTGAATTTGTTCAAAACTACAAAAACTAAAGATAATAATATATTTTAAAAGCTATTTTAGTGTTTTATCTCTTATTTTTATGATTTATATTTTATAGATCTTGACTATTTTACACGTAAAATATTATATACTCTGTTTTTTTAAGATTTGCTTTATTTTTTTATTGGAAAAGCAGATATACAGAGGGGAGGAGAGACAGAGGGGAAGATCTTCCGTCCGATGATTCGCTCCCCAAGAGGCCACAATGGCCCGAGCTGAGCTGATCCAAAGCCAAGAGGCCAAAGCCTCTTCTGGGTTTCCTGCTGAATTCTGGGTCCCAAGGCTTTGGGCCATCCTCAACTGTTTTCCCAGGCCACAGGCAGGAAACTGGATGGGAAGCAAGGCTGCTGGGATTAGAACCAGCATCCATATGGGATCCTGGTGCATGCAAGGCCAGGACTTTAACCGCTATTCTACCATGCCAGGCCCTATACTCTGGTTTTTTTATTCAGATCTTCTAAAGTTTTTTTTTTTGTCTTGTTCAATTGGCTTCTCAAAGATCTGTTAACAGCTTTACCTGTAATTACGGATTTATTTATTTTTCCTCATAATTTATATTTCATACAGAAATGGGGGTACTTTTGAAAGTTTATGAGAAAATTTAATTATATGAAATATGCTTTGACAGAAAAATAAAAATCTTTTCATAAAGTCATCAAAAATTTCATGAGAAACTTCAAATATGAAAAAATTACTCATGGATTTAAACAAATTTGGAACAAAACAAGCTTAAGTTTTAATCCTACAAACAAAATAATATTAAAATCTTTGATCATCTTTGTGATTTTCTTTTTTAAATAAATAAGTAGATATTTAGTTATATAGCTTACAGATAATTGCATTTCTGTATTAAAACTTATTCCAATACATTTTAGCTAACCATCTTCTAGTTCTTGTTTTTAGCATCTCTCATGTACATAATACGTCATCTATTTCTTTACCTAAGGTTCTCTTTGATATTATGCACATGTTTATAATCTACCTAGATTTATTTCAGTTACAATTCATCTCCACTATCTCATTTATTTTCCAAGTACCATCCTCTCTTTCCATTTACTTTTTCTTCCTGTTTACTGTTGATTAGAACAATGTATTTTCTCATCTGGTTTTTAAAAAATCAATGTATACTTTTAAATTTGTTTCTGCTAGTATCAATATATCAAATCTCATATTTTTATTTTTGGAATTCTTTTTACTATTTATTTTTTCTTATTGAATAAGGCAAGCAAGAACCCCCAATGTTGAGAAATCCTGTAAGATTTACTCTTTCCCTAAAGTTCAATACATTTATATTGGAGCAATCTGGGATTCAAATGTGGATTAATATAGGAAATAATTACATGAATCTATTCAATGTAGTGACCATTAAGTCATGTTTCTTTTCAATTTTAAATTTATTAACATTAGATAAAATTTAAAACTTATTTCCTTAGCCACACTTGGCCATACTTTTACTTCTTAGCAGCTACACATGCCTAAACTCTATTGTATTGAACAGTACAAACAGAATATCTCCACTAAAACAGAAAGGTTCATTGGGCAGTGCTGTTAAACACACATATGCACACACACATACACACATACACCACACACTCACATAGTTTTTTCCATTGTCTATGTAGTCAACTTCTTTTTTAAATTATTTGTTATCTCTGTAGAGTATTATCTGCAAAATGTTTTTAAAGTTTTATATGTCTTTCTTCTTATGCTCATATTTGAATACCTTTATATCTTTATATTCTACTGTGTATTTAAATTCTAGATGTGAGGCTTTTTTTCTTTGATATTTAGCATTATCATTTAAAATTCTGATGACAAATACTTTTAATATATAGTGAAATGCTATTTTTTCTTGATGTTTATAGAATTTTGCCTTTGGAGTCTTGTATTAAATATAATGTGACAGTTAGTGCGACTTTGCTTATCAGTGTCATCTGTGGCTCTTTGGAGCCACTTGGATCTGAATCTTCTCTCTTTAATTCGCAGCCATTATTTCAGTAACAACAATTTAGTCTATCCCATTGAGCTTTGGATAGTAGGTCAGTCCTGCCCTTTCTGCTTCTGTTTCCTGTTTTTAGTTGTTATTAGACATCGTCCATCTTCTATCTTTGTAATCAGCCTTCATGAGAATATCTTTAAGTCAAGTCCTTTATCTCACTAATATAGTCTTGGCTTACAGCCATTTTGCTGTCACATGTCTTAGTCCTGTGGCCATTTGATTCTTCTAAAATGATTGGCTTTCTTCATATTTGAACTATCCAGGGCAGAATGGTGAAAAGAGCACAATGAGAAAACAACCTTTTCCTAGTATTTCTAGTTAACGTCTCCTTGTTCTCCGTGGGCTGCCACTTACCTCCCAGAAAATGACCCCAGCACCCTCTGTTACTGCAGGAGTTGTTACACTGATCGTCTTATCAATCAGCTTCCTCTGCCTTGCCCAGAATTCTAACCATTTGACTCAAAGTTTACACTGATCTGAGTCAGATATGGCTACAGGCCCAAGCAAACAAAGAACAAGTGATGACTTAATATGAAGAACTTCCAGGAAACAAAGCACTCTGCAGATTGGGGAGAGACTTGCATACCCCCATATCCATTAAAAACTAAACCTACCTAATATGCTCTAAAATTCCAAGCTTCCATTAGTCTCGAATTTGAAGGCAAAACTATTCGTCATTTTTCCAAATTATTAACATAACGTATGATTAGAGCCCCTCAAAACACTTCCAAACTCAGCCATCAGAATGGTAGAAATAAATTACTGGCAATCAAAGATCCAGCTGATCACTGAATCACCAACACTTCATGCTTTACTAATCAGTTTTAGCTTACACCTAAGTGCCAGGCATTTCTAACCACATTATCTCACATGTTTCTTGGCAGCTGTCTTGAGAAGCTTCCCTAGAGATAAGCGGAAAAGCAGTTGTGACTTGTCCAAGGTCACCTGGATAGTAAATAGTAGAGACGTTAAAATCCAAGCGGCACTCTCTTTCGTGTTGCCTGTCTTAATTTATTCTGTTCAAATGACTTTAAGATCTGCATCTATGATAAGCTTAATTGCTCAGGAAATATTTACATCTGTCAAAAAGCTGTCTTGCCATGCACACCTGGAACCCATGTGCTTTGGATTCATATTTTATGCATTTTTTCTTATAGATTTTTTTTCTAGCCTACATATTATTTCAGAAACATATTGTTATCTCTTTGGGGGTAAACATGTGGCAGTTTCAGGATGAAGTCATACAAACAGAGCACCTGGGCTTGTGGTTTCCCCCATGTGGCCATTATTCAAGAAGCTTTTATCCCACAACAAGCAAGAAAGAGTTTTTTTCTGAGATTTAGAGATCAGAACAGGGAGTAGGATGGATTATTTAAACAAACTTTAACAACGTTGTGAATGTTTCAAAGAATCTTTTCTTCAACTTGTTTTCAACTCTATCAGGCTCTTCGCAATATGTCCAAGTTACAGTCAAATAATAAATGAACTATTCTGACTGCAGGCAAGTAGAAGTTCCCTACTAATATTTGAAGAGGAGTTGACTTTCTAGTGCAGTGAGGTTAGCCACCACTTTCAACAATAGCATCCCATATCATTGAGCTCAAATGCTGGCTACTCTCTTTCCAATCCATCTCCTTGCTAACGCACCTGGGAAAGAAGCAAAAGATAGGTCCAGTACTGGGGCTCATTTTCACTGGAGGGAAGTCTGAATGGAATTCTTAACTCTTGGTTTTGGCATAGCTCAGTCCCGGACATTGTGAATATTTAGGGAGCGAATTGGGAGATGGAAGCTCTCGCTGTTGTCTGCCTTTCTCCCTCTCTGTTTTCCTGACTTTCAAAAAACAAACAAATAAATCTGTGAAAGAAGGCAAACAAACAGGCAGAGAGAGAGCTTCCAACTGCCGGATCTCTCCCCAAAAGGATGTAACTGCCCCAGTTGGGTCAGGACAAAACCAGGAGCCAGTAATTCCATCAGGGTTTCTCATGTGGGTGGCACAGGAACAACACTTGGGTTATCCTCTGCTGCCCTCCCAGGCATATTAACAGGGAGCTGAAATACAAGCAGAGGAGCGTGTTTGTCAGGACTGGAACCTTTGTGTACATGGGATGCCAGTGTCACATGAAACAACTTAACCTGCTGTGCCATCATATAAGGCCAAGAAATAATCCTTTAAAATAACAAGAATAATAATCATATCTAATTAACCAAAATAAATAAACACATGTTTACTTAATTTGCCAGCCCAAATAAAAAAAAAGCAAAAAATTGCAGTGAGAAGGAGGGGGAGTAAGGAGGATGGAAGAAGAAATCCCTGAACCTATGGAATTGCATTATGAAACATAGAATTTTTTAAAAAATTAAAATAAATTGCATCTTGGAAAAAGGAAAGTAATTTTCTATTTCTGATTTTTAAAAGAAGCTGCTAAATATTTGATTATTTTACTTAAACCCCTAAACACTTGTATGGCTCCAATGATAAAAAAAAATAAAATTCCAGAATCATCTCATTAAAACAACTTTATATTCAAGACCAACTAATAATAATAAAAAAAAAATCTCCAACTCTCTGCCACACCCCAAGTTATGCAGAATGAGAACTAAAGACAGGGTGTCAGCTCTAGCTGTAAACAACGAACCATTTCACCCCCAATCCAGTGTACACCTGGACACTGGCATGGCTCCTGCACCTGCATAATGTTGCTTCCGAATGGCTACATTCTAAATGTTACCCAAGAGGATGCAGTCAATTGTGTTCCCAAGGTTGGAACTGCCCTTTAGTCCATCTGTTCTACTACCCACGAAGCCGTGTTCCACCCCCTTAGGTGCCCTGTCAAACATCCCTAAATAGAAAATATCACTGCTACATATGCTCTTTTTTCAGGTAATATGCCAAAAATAATTAATTCCTCCATCTATGATACTGTGCTTCTGAAATACTTCACCCTTATTCCCAGACATACAAACACAATCCACCTTAGAAAAGGGAGTTGCAACACAGTTCCTTTAATTCAGTGCTAATAGACTTTGCTCTTGTTATTTATCTAGGTGTTAAAGAAACAGAGTCAATGTCACATGGACTTTATCAGTTCTGCTAGCCTTTTCTTTTCCAAGTTCACAAAATTGAAAGTCGTTTAATTAAAATCAAGTGGTCTGAGCTAACCTCTCTCTTCCCTCTCCATCTGTGGAGTATTTGCTTCCAGATAGACTCCGGCTGTTTCAATTTTTTCTGGGTTGACTTTGGTCCAGTTCACCCCACTGCAGTGTCAAACAGAGAGGCAAACTACACTTCTCCAAAGATACTCATCTCTTTCAATTGAGGGGCCTATTTTTCTCCAATCTTCTTTTTCCAGAGAATTGCTGGGATATAGCTTTTCTCTGTCACTAGCAAAACACAAGGGCTCTTCACAAATCACAGAAAATTTGCATTAAAAGAAAACTATGAATGGATTCCATTGACTATGCACCCAAAATAAATTGATATCTTAATTCCACTATCCTGTGAACTTTTTGAGGTACCCTCATACATCTAAAATAGTTGCCGTGTTCTGGAAAATCACAGTAAATTTGCAAATTATAGCTCATAAAGCAAGATGAAATAAAGGTTCACTTTATCTTCACAGTATCTATGGCTTCTTTCTTCCCACTTCTTTCCTTCCCAAGCTCAGAATGTAACCTGATTGCAAGCTCCTTGAAGTGTCACATGTAAAAGCGTCACCTCTACCTTCTCTCTTTGCAATGCCCAATTCATTGCTATGAACATTGTAGAAATGCAACATAAGTTTCTTTGATTGAATTGATGATTCAATCAATTGATTGAAGATCCCCAAATTTTATTTCTGAACAGAAGTTTGACAGCCTCTGTACTCCTGCTCCCAGAGGTGTCTTTCTGCAGTTGATTCAGATACTCAAAGCTTAGTCGCTGATTGGCTTTGGCATTGAGGACTGCCGAGTGGGTTAGTGGTTTTCTGAAGTGCCGACCTGTCAAAGACAGCTGAATCACTCTGCTTTCACAGGCTGCTGCCAGGCACTGAGTGCGGACTGTGAGTCATGAGCAGTGTGAGCAGGTCTCTTTCAAGCAATTTAACAAGGAAGACAATGCATCCCACATTTTTCTTTCTTGTGCACTCTGGCTCCTGAAACTTTGAGAGTTCTCCATTTCCTTGTGAGTTTCCTTGAAGGCTTATTAGCCTTCCAGCAGAACAACACTGTATCATTTTTCAGATGGTTAGAAAGTGACAGGAACAGCAAGAGCTGCCTTCCCTGGTGACCTAAATTTGCTACCACTGTAGAGATTGTGTGAGGACCTGCACCTGCTAAAAACTAGGCAGTCACAGCTGTTCTGCATCGTGGCTCACCCTAAATAATTGCATATCTGATTTTTTTACTGTACTTATAGGCATTTTTTTGCATCTAAGTCTCATTAACTCAGCCTCTGAGCATTTCTTCACTTGTATCTTATTTACCTCATTATTTACATGAGCATTACATTATGCTTTTCAGCCATTAGGCCCATTATTATAAACCCACACAAAAATCCTAAATGATGGGTAGGAATTACACCGATTTCAGAGCAGAAATAATGCATACAAGACTTTTAAGTGTTTTAAACACACACAAGCCAGATAGAAAGGCAATTCACAAGCTAGAATTTCATATTGCAGTAAAAATGAGTTTGTGAAGAATTCTCCAAGTGCCAACGTGCAGCCAGAAACTTTGATTGCAGACAAAAGGATGGCTGACCAGAGTCAATTCCTGAAGATCCCTAATGCTGACTGTGTGCAAATTTCAAGTTTCACTTATTCAGCTCTCATTTCACATTCCTAATTGACTCACAAAGGATAAGTTTATTCATTGCTGGCTAGAGAAGCACGGTGTTATGGGAATGCCCAGCTGCGGGTCTTAAGCACTAGTGGTGAAAGTGGAAGCTAGCACAAATCCATTGGAAATCAATTTGGTCTCAGCTAATAAACTTAAAGATACACATATATAATGACCCAAATATTCTACTCATGCATGTGTGTTTTCAGAAAGTCTCCCATGTGCACCTAGAGACATATTCAACATGGTCACAGCAGTTTTACTTTTTTAATAGCAATTAAAATGTAAACACAAATGTCCACAAATAACAAAACAATGAATATTGATTTAATTGTTACAAGACAGCTCTGGTCAGTCTTGTTCTTATCCAAACAGACTTCATTGCTGCTTGACTCTATGGGAACCTCTACCAACCACCCATCCTACATTTTATAAGCTAGGTCAGATTTAATGACCACTCAGAAGGTATCAGCCTGTTAAAATGACCCATGCCAAGAAAGGTGTGTTTTCAGAGGGCCTCATTAAATTCATGTCAGAGTTATTTGCTCAAAAAATTACATTCAGACTTATTCTTAGTCTTTGACTATTCTTTAATTATAGTCATTCAATTCGATTCTTATGAGGGTACTTCCAAAGGTTTGAGGGAAAACAGAATTAAGATACAAGTTTTTTTTTTTTTCGTGAAAAATGCTGAAATCCATTTTGCATGAACGTCAAAAGGTCTTGCACTGAAATAAACATCTTTTAACTTTGTTTTCAATGAACTATTAGAAGCATACCTATATTAACACTGCAAATAATGAATTTGGCAATACATTATATTTTAAAGGTTAAAGGTATAATGTGTAATAAATACCCAAAGTAAAGAATGAGCAGTGTTAGACATCTATGATATTCACTAGTCAGCTCAGTCCAGGACCAGACTTGTTCCCTGGGACACTCCAGTTATATCATATGAGACTATAATAAAGAAAAAATAATGAGCTGTGCATAAAGATCCTAAAATGATGCCTGATACACGGCTGGTTACTCAGGAAATGATAGACAAGCAGCAGATTGATGAGCCACAAAGGGCTCTCATACATACAAGGTGCTATTATTTTTTAAACCGTGACCAGGCTATCTGCATCAGGAGTATCGGGGTGCTCCTTAACAATGCTATTCTGGTCTTCACTGCAAATAGAACTCCAGGGGCAGAACCAGGGAATCTGCATGTTAATACACATTCCAGGTGATCCTTCAACAGCAGAAAACAAAACATAACTTAAACACCAATAACTTCTTAGAGGTTCAAATCCAAGGGATTATGAAGTAGGCTATGAGAGGGTATGGAAAAGACAGGGAAACTCAAGCTGTCTTAATAATGATTAATAGAAGCATAAAGCATAAGAACACCTGAGATTTTAATTTATAATAACCAAGCAAGCATACTGCATATTGAATCTTGCTATGTGCTACACATATTGTGTTATTTGTAATTAAAACCCTTGAAAAAAGTTATTGTCCATGCATTTACAGGTGGAAACACTGAGGCTAGGAAATGTTAAATGATCTCCCAAGCCTATTCAGCCAGCAAAGGGTGGCCTGGTGTTTCCATGAATGTACATGCCAGAAGATCATGCTGCAGAGGAAGCAAGGTTATGTTAACAACTGCATATATCATCAGGGGCCACAAGTTAGCCCCGATGCAGGAAGGCCAAGCACTGACAGCATGGACTTCTTTCATTCCTGTAACTGCTTTCCTTTTGATATTAAATAATTGAAGAAGTCCTACTCTTATTTTCTAAAGATTAAAACTACAGAGTTCTAAAAACAGACACGACACTGACATAAAAATAGACACTAATATTTAACCATAGCACTCTTAAGTTCTCCCCAAAACGACTTTGGATGCAGTTCTTCTTGTCTGATGAGCAGGACTGGTACTTTCTAGAATTCATTGGATGTCTAATTCAGTCATCTCAGCATCTTCAGCACCCTAAACTAAGACCCAGGGGAACTACTAGTTCTATCCCTGACCCTGTTTGCATGGGGTAGTCTGTAAATAAAGTGGTATAATTCTGACTATCTTTGTGGCGATCGCCAAGGAATATTGAGCCAGAGCTACAGTTTCCCCTGCCCCATAACTTCCCACTCAACACTGGGCTCCACTGCCAACCTGTGGCCTGAGATGGGAGGACAGCAAGGGAGAGTAAGACCCTCTGTTTTTGGAGTTTTTCCCTTCTTCCAGCTACAGGCATGAATGACCTGCGTCTCTAACTCTAGACATAGCAGGTTCTCACAGGTTACATGGGAAAGGATGATGTCAACATAGAGGGGAAGGCTGCAGAAATGCAGAGGTCAAATATCCTTAAAGAGGAATTAGCCCTAAAATAACGGCTAAGCTGGACATTTCCTATTCTAAGATGAAATACACAAGACACAAGAAATTCCAGGGATTAAGTAGGAGACAGGAAAGGAAAAAAGTATGTTGTGAGATCTTTCCAAATATGTCACTGCCTCACAAGACACACTGCACTTGATTAACACTAATTCCTGCAGCTGTTGGTTTTCTCACTGCCCTCCCTTAACCTCACTCAGGACAAACAGGCTGGCATTTGAAAGGCTAATAAGGTTCCTAATCTGATTTTCCACAAACTGAGTCCTGACAGCAGGGAAGAAAGTGCTGCCTTTGCTGCCATAATACAGCCCAGTAGAAATTCTAGTGCCTTTCCTGTATTTACTGTACAAACATGTTTTCATCATCCATGAAAATGTCCAAAAGAAGCCCTCTGGGGATAGAACAGGAATCTCATGTCTTGTCCACTCCCTAACTCATTTTGAAACTTTCTTATCACAGATAAGGAATCAAAAGGCTCTCGTTTTCCCATGCTCATGATGTCTTTTTGGTGACTTCACATTCTGTGAGCTATTTTTAGTGGTTAAATACTCACTTCTTAAGAGCAAAGCTTCCCATGTCCATTTGCAGTCTGGAAATAAAGAGAATCTCAATATATTGACAAAGTTTTCAACCCTATCCTATTGATCTTCTCTGGCTATAAATTACCTAAATATTTCCACATAGGAGAAAATAGACCTGATACCTTACAATATTGGTACAATAGTATTTCTATAAAAGGTGGCTATATTTTTTTTAAAAAGGAGGTATTTTAAAATCTATCATGTTCAAAGAAGATCTTATTACATTTCCAGACTAGATAAAGTCAATAATCATTTTTATTGTAATTCTAAAATTTAAGCATTTAAAATGTTCCCGGGACCAAAATTAGTGATTGATTCAACCTTGTTTCTTAGGAATAGCATTTGAGGTGGAGACAGACAAGAATATACTAAGGATAGAATTTACTTTGGAGTTTTAGTGTATATCAGTAGACATATACTAAAAATTTTTTTAAACTTGCTGGGCATTTGTGCTATAACATATTTCCCTATGGCATCTCTATAAAGTGCTCGATAAGACAATAAAATCATGTTTTTCTTTAATTTGTCAAATCTGTTTTACAAGCAAAAATGCATAACATACTTGTCACATCTGTACTTTTTGGTTGTCAGTCCTTAAAACACCAATTTGGACCCTTAATCCTCTAGTCAGAATTTCATGCATATCTCGCTGGCCCCTTGTTTACCGTGCCGATGCACACCTCTGCCAAAAAGACTGCCGCAACCCTTCCCTGCTCACTGCATCATCCATTCTAAGTGCTTACTCCAGTTCTAAATGTCCATGACAGACACTTCTATGCAGTTTCTCAGGCTATCATCCCCCGACTTGGTTGAATATGATGCTTTGTTCCTTCTGTTTAACTTCAATTTTTATCTCTGGAAACAGAGAGAGGCAAACTGAATGTTATTTTCATGAAAGTAGTCATTTTCTGTGACTGAACTTTCCTCTAATCATGAACTTTCATGAATAGAGGACCAGCCCTCTGGAATATTGCCAAATGAGAAGGTGGGGACAGCTTGAGAGAAACTGTGAGAAACTCACAGTGCTAAGGCCCAGGAGTGATAAGGGCAACTTGGGGATACTTGGGACCTGAATCTGCTCAATGAATCCATGGGGTTGGGTCAAACAGCACAGACAGGCAACAGTACAGGCTTCCAAAGTCTAGATTGGGTAAGAGAGCAAGATTGACTGAAGACACTAAAGGGTATGAGTGTCAGAAAAATCTCAGGATCCACCTGCAGAAAGCTGAGGCTCAGGGTGCCCCAGGCCTGCTCATAACCCTCCTGAAACTGGGACATGGGTCCCCAGTACATTGCCTAGGCCCAGTCCCATCAGGACTATGTAGTTAAATCTGTAGGTGCGGATATCGGTGACTTCAGCAGGGAGGGGTAAACATTCTATAAAATGACTTGTTTACATTCATGACTTCAGGATTCTTTAAATTATCATACTTAGCCATTAAATTATTTTGGTTAGACAGTAATTATATTCTCTCATTAGCAAAGTGGGAGGTTTAACTTTCTGCATTTCATAAGCCAGGAAAAAATGCAGCTCTTAAGTGCTATTAGATAGTTAGCTATTAGGTACTTAGTTAAAATTCAAAGTAAAGGAAGCCTGCAGTTAAAAAAAAAAACTTCTCGGGCGTGCAGGCCTGTGCCATGTAAAATAAACCCCGCATAGCCTTCTTGGTATGGCCTGTGCCTGTGGAGTCCAGCTAACCCTGCAGGACACACCTGTCCAATAACCCCCAAATGGTCAGGCTTGATCCAGCCTGTGAACCTGTTTTGTAAGTGAAAACATACTTTGTTCTGGCCTTTGAAATGTCAAGATCCAGGCCTTAAAAAGTATGTTCATTGACTTTTTTTAAATCTCTCATTCACTCCTCACTCCTTTTCTTGGCTTATTTTTCTGCCTATTGTTCCCCTTCCCATTTTAGATTTTTGTGTTCCTCATTCCACTTACTCCCATTGGCAATCATTTTCATTCCAATGGTTTCAAATTCCACTTGTACTTGAAAGCCCAGAATATTTCTTGAAACCTCTAACTCCATCCCTCTTTGGAGAACCTTGGTCTGAGTTTAAGCTGAGCATCTAATCTCAGCTTTCTGCTAATGCATGTCCTAAAAAGACAGCAGGTAAAGTCTGAATCACTAATATCCAATATATCTCTCAGTGTCTCTAAAACTAATCTCATTTCTTATTCATTTGCAAATTTATCTCCTTCTACAGCTCTTACCAAGATTATCAATTTGCTACTCACACCAGCTAATGCATCACCCATTCTTCTGTCTTATATCCAAGGCAGCAATTGATTCCTAGGTCTGTCTGCCCAGGCTTTCTAGATATCTCTTAGGTCCAGAACCTATCCACAAAGTCCTTTCTCAGCTAAGAAATTTGTCAGCATTTTCCCTAAGTAATCTCACAGCCTAGCAGCATTCTTCCTTGTGATTTTGATACATTCAACATGTTGTAGCAAATTACTAAAATGAAATAATTTTCCCGACTTATTTGAATGATGGGTACAGAGAGATAGGGACAGACTGAGATTGTCCATCTACTGGTTCACAGTCCAAAATGCTTGCAATGGCCAGGGCTGGTCCAGGCCAAAATCTGAAGTTGGTATTAAAAACAAGACCTATGATTCACAGGAACCCAGGTATTTGAGGCTGGCTTCCAGCAAGAAGCTAAATCAAAAGCAAAGCCCAGACCCAATGCCAGGCACACCAGCGTGGGATGTAGTCATTTCAAGCAACATCTTAACTACTGTACTAAACACCTGTCCCTCAAGCTAATTTCTAAAATAATAGAACAAAACTGACCGTGTTTAACCTCTAACTATTCTTATAGATTTCCCTATACCTAAAGGATAAATTCCAGACTCTTTAGCTTCCTTTTTCTTGAGTGGTTGTTTGCAAAGGATATAAACTATTCCCCCACTCCAGAACAAATAAGATTGCTTTTAATGCTTACAATGTTCTCTTATGACACATGAAAGCAGGAAGTGCACCACAAGTACCCTTCTTACGATTCACACGCTCTCAGAGCACAGGTTGCATTTGCTTGTTTCTCTTTGTAGACACACTAGTTTCTCTGCAGGAAGCACATGATGTAGGGCAGACTCAGCCCTGACCCTGTGTAACCTCTGTTCACAGAACCATCACACACTAATATGACCTTCAGTTCACAGTTTTGAAAAGACGTCAGTACACTGAATCAACAAGTCCATGGTCTGGTTCTTCTAGGGTTATATAACTACCTCTTGTCTAATCAGCTGTGGCTCACAACAGAGACAAACATGTCCCTTCGGACCACCTTGAGCAAAGTGTGAGTGATGGGCGAGTCCATAGAAAGACTTAGGGCAGGCCAATTTGAGTGTGTAGCAACAAGCAAAGCCTTTTTGTATCTGCCTGATTGTCTTTTCAACCTCCAACTTTCTAAACCACAGTTCTGTAGTTCACTAAGTCCCCTACATATTTTACCCTTTAATATATTCACGTGTTATTTTTCTGCTAAGGAAACTTTTCCCTTTCTATTTCCACATCCAAAATTCTAGAAATAAGAATTGAGCAAACTATTTGTTGTTTTTTAAAACTCTATATAAGCATAGAATGCTTATTTGACTTTTCCCTTAAAAATCTCCGCCACCTAGAATTAGGGATGCCACCCTCAAGATCGTCTTATATTTTGAACAAACTTCCTCTATACTGAAATGTACTGTTTTGTCATCTTTTTACTTTTTTCTACATTGTAACAGAGAAATATCATTTTAATTTTAGCAAACTTTCGTTGTTATTGCTTTGGCACAAAGCACAGTTCCCAAAATACAAGCAGCCTCAACTTTTACTGGGACATAAAAGATGTAAACAGAAATGTAGAGGACTAAAAAGAGGAGTGACATAATCAAATGAAATCTCATGTTCAGGGTTCAATCTGAGTTTGCATGCACAATATGAGAGCATCTCAAAAACATTCCTGGAAAGTGGAATTAAAAGATAAGTTTGTTTGAGGACAATTCTTTAAAAATACACACACATGAGGCATCGTCAAAAATTTCATGGGAAATGCATAGTATGAAAAAAACTATATGGATTTTGCACCAAAATAAATTTTCTTTTAAATTTCAGTTTTCTGCAAATATTTTGGAGTCCACTTAATGCCTTGTTTGGAAGGTGGATATGTCTATCAAAAGTGAATGTCTGACCCCTGGGTGAGTTATAACCCATATGTCTAGTTGTGGTCTTGAACCCACCCTCTGTACTTAGCCAGTGGATCTCTACCTTGGTAAGTCTCCGCTAACAGACTCCACCCCACTACACGGAAAAAGACTTCTTGGCAAAAAGAAAACAGCTTTTGTTCGAGATCCTCATGGCAAAGCATCCGGTGTTCATTTCTTTGACATTTTGTCTTAAGCTGACATCTTGAAGCACTGGCTTTCCCTTTGGAGCCTGTGAATTCCCTGCTTCCTGGTGGATTTGCAGTGGGCTGTAAACTTAAGGGCAGGGACTAAATTCACTCAATGTGACACTCTATCTCCACACCCTAGCATTAAGCCTGACAGATAGCAATCAAAAATGCTGTCTGCTTTTTTTTATCACTCTTTGCCCGATTTCTTGCAGACACTCAAGTTTTGTGTCTTCCCCCTGCTCTCACAGCCATTTCTAAATATCACAGTGCTACATTTCTTCACTACCAGGCTCCCAACAGGCACATGTATTGGAAGAAAGATAAATGCATGACCCAAAGTCCCTTCAACCAAAGAAACAGGTAACGCAGTGATCACCACTCAGAGTAGATACATCATGACACCAGCAGTCAGGAGGTCATCTGGGTCAAAACTCCACATTTGATTTTGGTACTCCTGAGATGGTCTCTTATGATAGCCATTTCCCCTGCAATTCACTACACAATGGCAACATTTGAATTGGATTTTTCTTCTGAAAGCTTTTTCTCGGCTTTTAATCCCACTATTTCAGCTCCCTCTACTGACACTCTCCTTCTCCTCACATAGGTAGCCAAGGGGAAAGCATCTTTCTAATTATTGTTTACCTGGCTGAATGCCAGCAGGCACTCTTTGCAAGTGATGTCTATGCTTTTTCCAAGTCCAAAAAACCCGGGGAAGAAACTAAAGATTTTCGGGGGCGGGGGGAGGGAGATCCTTATTTAAATCCACTGAGGCTGCAATAGCAAAAACAAATGGTAAATAACAAACCTTTATTTCTCATAGTCCTGGAAACCTAGGAAGTGCAAGCTCCAGGCACTGTATAGTCCAGACACTATAGAGACTGTAGAGAACTTCCAAGTTCATCAGCAGTAGTCTTTCTTATCCTCACATGGCAGGGTGATAAGAAATCCCCCAGGATCTCTTGTATAAGGCTGCTAGGCCCATTTGTGAGAGATCATTCTCATAATCTGTTCACATACCACTATCATGGGGGTTACAGGTTGAACATAAATTTTAGGGGGGACACAAACAGAACCTAGAAATCCTATTTCTCATTTTTGTGTCATGATATTTGTTGGCTTGGAGTATGATGTATGTGACTCTCTGAACCAGTGTTCTTTTTGACCATCTCCCAATATCAGACTGGACAGTATACTCAATATGAAAAAGTAGGCTTGGATATTTAAAGAAGAAAATCTTGAGAATCAAAATCACCTAATATTAAGTATGAGTTTTTACTCATAAAAATACAGTGTGCTAAGTTCTCCAAAGTCTTTTTTTATTATTATTATTTTGCTGGCCACCCTGTGCCAAGTGAAGGGGAAAAGAGAAACAAATAAGCAAACAGGAGGGGCAGGTATCTGGCAGTTAATACACTGCTTGTGATGCTGTTTCTCATTCCATACAACCGGTGTTCAAGTCCCATCTCCAGTTTTTACTGACGCACATTCTGGGAGGCAGTGGGTAATGGCTGAAGTGTTTAGGTTCCTGCCACCCAGGAATGGGAACTGAGTTGAATTCCCAGCTCCTGACACTAGCCTGGCCCAAGTACTGAAAGCATTTGCAGAACAATCAAAGGGATAGGTGATCTGTCTATCATTCTCTCTCTCTCTCTCTCTCTCTCTCTCCTTTTCTGCTTCTCAAATAAACATAAGAAATAAGAACTCAAATGAGAAAATTGTAAAGAACTCTAGAAAGAAAACAGCACATATAAAAAAGGAAATAAAGGAGTAAATGCTTAAAATATCTAAAGAAGTAAAATATAGCCAGCATTTTAGGAGGAGACTACATTTGTCCTACAGAAAAAGTGAAGTATACTGAATATTGGAAAAGAAGTTGTTATTGACATATGCATTCTTTCCACTGATTTATTCTCTTATCCTTTTTTGGACAGATGGACTAAAATTATATTCCAAACCTTTTTAGCATTTTACCAGGCACGGCTAGAACATTTAAATATATATATGCTGGTACTGTAGCAGCAGCAGGTCAAGCTACAACTTAAGCTGGCATCTCACACTGCAGCACTAGTTTGGGTGCTGGATATACTCCTTCTGATCCAGCTCCCTCATAATTTATGTGGGAAGACAGTTGACAATGGCCCAATTATTTGTGTCTCTGTCACCCATTGTGGAAGACTGATTCCTGGCTGTGGTCTGGCCCAACCTTAGATACTGCAAACATTTGGAAAATAAACCAGTAGACAGAAGATCAACCTTATATTTCCCTTCTCTTCCTTCCTCTTCCTTTTAACCCTTCCTTGTTGATTCTCTCTCTCTCTCTCTCTCTCTCTCTCTCTCTCTCTCTCGGTCTCACTCTCGCTTTCTCTCCCTCTTTCTTCCTCCCTCCCTCCTTTCTTCCCTGTTTACTTCCCTCCCTCTCTTCCTGCTTTGTCTCTTTGTCACTCTGCTTCTCAAATGCATCAATAAACATATTTTAAATAAAGACAACCAGTTGATTTCCCCTGTAAAATAAAGTTATATTTCAAAGTGAATTCAATCAATGAAAGAATGCAGACATAAATTTTGGAGAAAACAGCACCAAATTCAATATTAGTGTTTTAAGGCTAAGGTAATGTGTTAAACATTTTTTTAAGATTTATTTATTTTTATTGGAAAGGCAGATATACACAGGGGAGGAGAGACAAAGAGGAAGATCTTCTGGCCAATAGTTCACACCCAAAGCAGCCACAATGGCTGGAGCTGAGCCAATCCAAAGCCAGGAGCCAGGAGCTTTTTCCGTGTCTCCCATGCAGGTGCAGGGTCCCAAGGCTTTGGGCTGTCCTTGACTGCTTTCCCAGGCCACATGCAGGGAGCTGGATGGGAAGCGGGGCTGCCAGGATTAGAACTGGCCCCCATATGGGATCCTGGCGCATTCAAAGTGAGGACTTAAACCGCTAAGCTATCACGCTGGGCCCTGTGTTGAACATTTTTAACTTCAGTTCAGGCTTTGCCTTACTTGCTGGGCATCTTACAGTTGTGTTTTAATTGAGTTAAGCAGGACACAAAGTTGATAATCCTCCCCAATAAGAGTTTGCAGAATAAAAGTAAAACAAAATAGGAGATGTATTTCCGTGTTTGTAGAAAAAAAAAAAATTGAGTTCTTTAATGTTGCCAAAAATCCATCATTAAATAATAATTAGTAAACGTTAGTACTCAAACTTCACTAATAAGTAAGAGCATTTCACCAATATCCTAAATTTCGTATCCTATTTTGAAGGCATCTCTGGGTTCTATTACACTTGGGATTGATCAGACCCCTATGACTCATGGTAAACTTACAATAAAGATCACATCAGGTTTCTACCTTCATGTGCAATTCATATCTTGGGCTGGAACAAATCCCTGGAGTACTAAAAGTTCTGGATAGCCATAGAATGCAATGGGTTACAAAACTGTCTCTAGGAACTGTAAGATACCTTTGATATAGACTAGAGTCCAATGTTAAAGCCAGGGGCACATACACAAAATCACCCAAAGGAGCAGCTTGTGTCACTGCTACTCCGTGGGCCCACCAGCACTAGAGTGATTCCAATTTACCTCAAAGACTCAACCAAGAAATGGAGCATGGAAATCAGTGTTGTCAGTTGTTTCCTATTTCTTTTTTGTTTTGCTGTTGTCGTTATTTGTTTTGTAAAGGGATAATACCTTTATTGTATTTATTTATTTATATGTATATATATATATTTTTTTCTTTTTTCCTTATAGACTGGGATTCCCCCCCCAAACTCCTACCCCTTGACAGATTTTCTCCTATGTTGCTACAAAAAGCATAGTCCTTCATAAGGAACTTAATCCCATCAGTCTCTTATTTAAGTGTACCCCGGCATTGCTGGTACAGACAATGTCAGACAGTCCAGCATCCGATTGCTTATATATTTCCGACAGTTTCACTGGGAATCCATCTTTCGTCTGGAAGCAGGGATGCATGTTGCATTATACCCCCACATCTAGATAGGGTAGATCCCAGTACTCTATCATTATACATTTCCATAACTGAGAAGCCGTGAAAAAGGTCAACAACTGATATGACTTAGAACAACAGCCACAACAACAACAAATTACAGCACCATGAAAAAAAAACGCACCACTGAGTAACCAACACATGGGTGACAAAAGGGATGTGGGGTGGATGTGGGGAGAAAGGTACCCTCCTTCACTGCTGGTGGGAGTGTAGGCTATTACAACCACTCTGGAAATGAGTATGGAGAGTGCTTGAAGAATTGCAAATAAATCTGCCATATGACCCAGCTATTCTGCTCCTAGGAATATACCCAATAGAAGTGAAATCTGCATATGAGAAGGGGATCTGTAATCCTATATTTGTAGCAGCACAATCTAAAATAGCAAAGACATGGAAACAATCCAGATGTGTGTCTAAAGAAGAGTGGTTAAAGAAACTGTGGTACATCTACTCCATGGAATATTATTCAGCTATTAAGAATGAAATTATACTATTTACAACTAGGTGGTCCCAACTAAAGACTATTATGCTCAGTGAAATGAGTCAATCACAAAACAAATACCGTATGTTCTCTCTTACATAGGGAAACCAGCCGGAAAAGTACAACTTCAATAATCCCATCCATACTTTTTTTTACTGCATCCCATGTGTTTTGATCTTTTTATTTCAATTTTATTTATTCCAAATACTTTCTTTTCTCCTGTTGAATTCATTGCTTGCTCATGGATTACACAGTGGCATCATTTTTCCCAAGAGACTTGTTCCCCATTTCTATGCTTTGTTCTACTGCCTGCATGAAAATGTGTTGATCTTAAATTCACAATGTAAATGAACATGCCATTTCTAACTAGTTATGTACTAAAACTTGCTATAAAATATTTAGATGTTATCATGACAATTTTTTACATAATAAAGTAATGTTTCAAATTTTGTTAGTAGATAATTCCTCATGACTCTCACGTTTCCTGTATTCCTTGCAAATGGAAGTACTAGTTATATTTGCTCTGGGCTACTTTCTCAAAATTGCTTTACAGAGCAAGCAGTATTGCAAGAGATAGTGTCTTCTTCTGAAGCAAAGCTAACTTTGCTTTCATTCTTGGAAGATAAGGTGACAGCTTCCTCCACAGCAAGAGAAATACATAAAAACCATACAGTAAAATAAAAAAAGACATTCCCTCCAAGCAAAGCACAAACTTGCTGTCTACTACAAAAGATTCAGGCTTCCTAATACCAACTTTCTTCTCCTGTAACACTATATTCAAACATATATACATCATATCATATACAATACTATATATAGAGAGAGAGAGAGAGAGAAAGAGAGAGAGAGAGAGAGACTCAGAGTCAGGTGTGATCTGCCCACACAACAATGTCATGTAGGAATAGGACTGAAAAAAGTGACTTTGGAGAATACTGATGTGTCTGATGTTCTGGATACTGCTGTTGTGGTAAATAATGAAATCCTTTGTCTCATGTCTCCTATAGTAAGCTAATGTGTTAACTAGCAATCTGGGAAAAACATCAGATCCTTAACAGATTTCAACATTAGTTTTATTCAAAGTACACTAAATAGGAAGGTGCAAATAGCATATACTCCTTTTTAATTTCAAAAATATTTTTCTCAAAAATACAGAAAATTTTAATAGCAACTTTATTCTAGAGTTCCAGAGTGGTTTTACTCTATATTTTAAATGGGGTGGGGAAAAAGGATTCCTGGGAACCACATTGTGACTCCACAGATTGAGCCACTGTTTGTGACGCCAGCATCTCATATTGGATTCAGATACTCTTCTGCCAATCCAGCTCCACACTGATGTGCCTGGGACAGCAGTGGAAGGCAGTCAGGTGTTTTAGTCTCTACCATCTACATGAAAAACCCAGATGGAGTTACATGATCCTGGCTTTGCCTTGACCTAGGCCCAGTTGCTACAGCCATCTGGTAAACCAGCAGATAAAAGAGACCAATATCTCTCTCAAATAAGCAAAATAAAACTTTTTTTAAAAAATAAAAGGTAATCATATTTAAATTCATATAAACTGTTTCATGATTTCTTCTTAAGAGTTGAAATTCTTTCAGTCTATGTTAATTGAATTTTCTTATGCTTTGGATAGATGGTGGTAAAATGTCACAAAATGATCTCAATGTATTGCAGTCCTCTCCCAGTGAGTGTTAGCTTTCCAGGCCACCTACAGAAGATAGCCAAAAGATGTTGTGTGTGTTACAGTGCCAGACCTCAAAAGGCCTACCTGCTTCCTTCTTTGCCTTAAACCAACTTGAAAACAAACAACAGCAGCAACAACAACAACACCAGCCTGCTGGAAAAGCCATGGAGAAAGAGAGGCCCTAGAGGATAAAAGACAGGCCTTTTAGCACAGGGATTAGATGTCTGGTAGGGAAGAAGGGGTAGGCAGGGTGCATCTTAAAACCTCTGTTCCATATTGTGGTCATTTTAGATGGGCACACCTTAGATACTGTGCAACGCAGAGAAGATATCTCTGAAGCACCCAGCCCAGCCAGCACATAGTTTTGTGAGAAACAATAAACTGTTTATTAACTCTATGTTTTCAGGTGATTTGTTACACACCAATGCATCATTGAGGCAGACATAAATCCTTCCACCCTTTTTTCCCAAAGTTCACTCTGAACTGTTAAGACCACTCCTAATTTTCTATAAAGTAATTGTCATCCTACTGCCTTGATAGTTCCTTTCACATGTTGTACATTATACTATAGTCTTCTCATCCAAGAAAAAGAAAATGTTCTTTCAAAAGAATGTTTCCATCAAGGAATCATCTATGTGGGTGCCTGGAACCTAAATACTTGGGCCATCTCCCACAGTTTTCCAGGTACATTAGCAGGGAATTGCTTTGGAAGCAGAATCTCAGGGAGTCAAATTGGCACTTGAATATAGGATTTTAGCAAGTGATTTAACCCACCGAATTGCAACTTCAGCCCCTCAACCTACTTTTTGGATACTCTCCCCATCTCTATATTCTATACTCAACATGCAAAATGAACGTGTATTCAACTGCTCATTTACAGCAAAATTACCGTCATTGTTTCTATCATAGAGGTTGAAATTTCACCTCTCTCATTCCTTGCTCCCCTTTTCCCACCACAGACTCGCCAGTGCTTCAGTCTAGAAACAGCAACGCTCCATCTTCTCAACCAATTTGACCTTAATGCAATGCATTCCAAACTTTAGAGCATATTGTCCTCACATTTTGCTTGCTTTTCATGTATTTATCTGCACCACAGGAGTCAGTTCCTTAAGCTGAAGATTACATTTTGTCTCTGTACTTCCCACAGTATCTGAAATAAGTACTTTATATAGGTTTGTTGAACTAATTACCAAGTAGATTCAGCTTGTTCACTGACTTCAACCCTTTTACTAACTCTTACTTATTTTAAACACTAGATATAAAATGTGTTAAAAGAATGGAAATTTCTACATTAGTTTATTTCACTAAGTGCTGCGATGACTGGGAGATTTCCTCCCACAGAACAGATTTCTTTGGAAATCCTGATTCACTTTGAACAACAGCTCCAATGGTGACATAGCTACAATCACATTTTGGGTGTGCTTTGTACACCCAGGTTAGCCAAAGTCCATCTTTCTTCTTGAGTATATTTATAAATAAACCACGGTTGCTATGGATGTGTCATCAAAAATTCGCTACCAGGAAGTAAGGGAACAACTGCAGAAAACTGCAGCTCGGTTAAAAATGAGCATCACCATTTTCAAAGTATATAATCATGTTTAAAAGGAGATTTCCTGCAAGAATGTGGACTGCACCCTAAAGCTGAATTACATGATAGTTAAGACAAGTTGAGTTCGTTGAGAAAAAATAGGTGTTTAAAAGCTACCAAGCCTTTACACCGTGGGATTCTATCGCAGAAGAGAATTTAATTACGTAAGACAGTTTAAATATTTTAAATGAAAACGATCAAACTTACATGGGAAGTTTTTTTACTATATCAAGAAGCAAGAAGGAAGGAAATATATTGTCAGCTTTTGAAATTCCAGGGTAAACAAATCATAGGAAAATCTTTCTTAGGTCATGACTTGTGTTCTTTCATTTTCCTCTTTAAAAAGCAAATACATTGCTCTTCCTACTCTAATGCTTAGCTAAACATGAAACGTTTATGACTGATTATTCAGGAGGGACTTTATTCAAAGATTCCTCAATGTCACAATCCAGCACAGAGCAGACAGAAATGCAGAAAAATAAATAGCAAGAGAAAAAAAAGTAATTTGCTATTACAGTTTGCTCCCAGAGAAAATTTTAAGTTTTCATCTAAACTAAACGATAGGCTTGTTATTCCCTTCCAAGGAAAAAATGCAGGAAGTTCAATAACAACAAGCATTACAATCATGCTCAGGAGATTCTGGACTCACAGATAAAGCAGAAGCATTTTTAAAGGTCCTTCTGATTGGTTTTTTGTTTACTTGTCCCTTTGCTTGCTTTTACTATTTTGCAAATTAATCATGTATATAATGTTGTTACTTTTCCTGTTGCCTCAAATACCTTGGGGCTAATGGTGCCTTGTTATTCAGACTTAATTTTTCCCCCTACTTTGCAATTTTTTTTCTCTTTGATTGCTACTAAACATGATTCTGTTTACCAGTTTTCGTATCAGAGAAAGTTGACTGCTGGAGTTAGGAGGAGATAATTAGTGAGTCAACTGTATTACTCAGAGTTGTAAGACATTTTCTTAGTAAAGGTCTGATGTAGCAAGGGGGCAGAGACTGCCTTTCATATTGTCATCTTTCCATTATATAGAAAAGCCCCTAATGCACACCAGCTACACAACAAACGTTTCTAAAATTAAGGCAGAAAAGGAAGCTGAATTAGACAAAAGAATTTTTAAATCATGTAAGATAGTCACGTCTCCCATTCACATACGATTAATTGAGAGTTGGCATTGATGGAAGCCACATGACATGGATGAGTTTGTGCCAAGCAATGTCCCAGCTCAGCTGTTTGGCATTACGGGCTGGTTGTGATTTCCTGATCAACATCCAAACTCTGAGTTGCTTCAGTTTCTAAGCAGCTTTCAAATTGTTTTTGCTCAAACCTAGACTATGAAATAAATTTTACTTCAAGACCCAGCACACATAGCACATTGCATACACAGACATAAATAGAAAGACACACACAAGTATATTTTTAAAAACCAAAAGTTTCATGGAACAATACCTATCCATACTCTACATAAAATGCAAAATTATATTCCTTATTTCATTTTAAACATATTTATAGCTCACTATAGTACTTCTGTGACCAATAAATAATGTTGTGACACATAATTTTAAAATATTACCCTTCAACCTGCGTTTGGCTAAGTGGTTTAGACAATGGTCAAGTTGCCCACATTCCATACCAGAGTGCCTGAATTCTAGTCCCAGCTGCATTTCCTATTCCAGTATTTTGCTAACGTACATCCTGGGAGGCAGCAAGTAGTGGCTCAAATTCTTGGGTCTCTGCCAGCCATTAAAGACAAACGAATCGAGTTCCAGGCTCTTGGCCCAACTCAGACTGTTGAAAATATTTGGTAAGTGAACCAGCAAATTGGACTTAACTCTAATAATAAATAAATATATTGATAGACAGATTGATAGATAAATATTTTAAGTAAATATTTAAATAAAGTAAATTTAAAAAATCACTCTATTAGGACCACTTGAGCTAAGTCTGAGGGCTGTGACTTGGTTAGAGAGAGGAACTTGAAGCCAATTTTCCTTGGAGTAAAATTCCTGGTGAAAAGGATTCACCAGGACACAGGGGTCTAGACTGCTCTTAATGATGGTTTGACTCCCAAAGCTTATCTCTAGCACACCCACTTGCAAATTTGGAGCTCACATAACTCAGAAGCCAGGCAGAGTCCACATTCATCCAGAATAGCTAGTGAACTTCTAGCCACCTCCTGGACAGAGACATGAGTCACTCACAGGGAGTGAATTTCAGTTTTCTCCAAGCACACATAGCTGCATTGTAAATGTTGTGTGCAAGTTTCTTGGGAATTCCCACCACACGGGTGAGAACAATTCGCAGTGAGCATGGAGGAAGAAGAGACTCCCATTGGCTGAGGGTGGACATAAGAAGTCACTCAAAAGACTGGAAAAAGCAGTGTAAAAACTGATACAAAAATCTAAATATGTGCTAAGAACCCCAGTGTTTTCATCTTAGTGAATCAGATACTACTTCTCCTTTGCTTTCATGCATTCATTAATGCTGTATGCTTCCTCCATAACAGGTCATGATCTAGTAAGGAGAATTCATCCTGGCATAGCTGCCTTAAAAGCTGCACTGTGAGAGTCAACATGTCACATAAGAAGCACAGTGTGTCCTCTTCCTCCACAGGACACTGTCACATATATACTTCATAAAGATAAAAATCTTCTAGACAATCAGACTGTCTTGAAGACATCCTGATTTGCTACAAATGCGCACAAGAACTGAGATGTGGAGTACACCAGTGACATTGGAACTAATTAAAAAAAAAAACAATTTACAACCCATTGATCTACACCAAATTTGTACTGAATACTGATCACATGCCAAGTGCTATGTTAGGAGCTGATTCCTTGGGAAGTAAGGCACAGTCATTCACAGTCATCACAGACTAATGTGGAGATGAACACACAAGTAATTCCCAAGGCAACCCAACAAAGGCCACAAGATGAGGTATAACAAAACCTTCCCTACATGACACTCCTAGCTTCTGCCTGGCCCAACCATGACCACTGCAGTCATCTGAAGAGTAAATCTGCAGATAGAAGGTATCTTTGTCTTTTTTTCCCTCCTTCACTCTGTAGCTTTAAAATAAATCTCAAAATCAACCATGCTGTTAAAAATTAACTAAATCAGAAAAAAGGAGTCAGAAGCTTTTACAGGAAATTTTGAACTGAAGTGTCCAAGGCTGAGTAAAATTTTCCAGCAGGACAAGTAGTTAAGATACTGAATATGGGGTCCGGCATGGTGGCCTAGTGGCTAAAGTCTTCGCCTTGAACGCCCCGGGATCCCATATGGGCACCAGTTCTAATCCCGGCAGCTCCACTTCCCATCCAGCTCCCTGCTTGTGGCCTGGGAAATAAGTCAAGGACAGCCCAAAGCCTTGGGACCCTGCACCTGCGTGGGAGACCTGGAAGAGGTTCCTGGTTCCTGGCTTCAGATCGGCACAGCACCGGCCACTGCGCTCACTTGGGGAGTGAATCATCGGACGGAAGATCTTCCTCTCTGTCTCTCCTCCTCTCTGTATATCTGACTTTATAATAAAAGTAAATAAATCTTAAAAAAAAAAAAAAGATACTGAATGTGGAGGAAACACCCATGCAAAGTTATGGAGGAGGAGGCAGGTGTCTGAAATAGTGATTAAGATGTCAACTGAGATGTCTGCCACCCAGGCCAGTTCTGGGTTCAAGTCCCAGTCCAGTTTCCAGACTGCAGCTTGCTGCTGCCATAGCGACTGAGAAGATGGTGGCTCACAGCAAAGAGCTGGCTTCTTTGCAGGGGTGGCTGCAGCAATGTCTCTGTCATATTTCCTCATGTCCCATGGAGTCTTTGCTGTCGCTGTCACTACTGTTATTTCTTCTTAAAAATTTCCATCAGTCAGACTTCTGAAAACACAGACTTTCCTTTATTCTTTTCATATCCCAAAGCAGCTTAAGTTAGCCATGCTCTACCTTATTCAGCCATCTTGGATTTCTCCATGTATGCAAAGAACATGCAAGTTGAAGAAAAAAAACCATAGTTCATGAAGAAGAGCTCAAGATTAGTCTAATAGTTGGCTTGTGGTCTTATTTAGAGAGGCCAAGAGCAAGAACATTGGTATAATAGTCATAATTAGCTTTCATTTAAAGCCATAGAAATAGATGAGAATTCCTAGGAAGACTTAAAAAGCCATGAGAAACTCGGAATTCACAATCTTTAACTTATACCTAAATCTGCTGTCCTGGTATACTACTCCCTGGTACTATCCAACCACAGTATCATCACCACCATCACCATCACCATTGCAAACATGCATCAAGACTCTACCATGAATTTCACACATATCATCTTATTTAAGCTTTGCAACAGTTCAGTGAAATAGCTCCTATTATTACATCCATATTCACAAGATCACAGATCCAATGATAGCATTTGTCTTTGAGTGAGATGGTTTGAGTTTGGAGCCCCTGAATACTTGGCTGCTTTGCTGTCCTGTTGTTATCTATACAACAGGATGGTAATCTGTATACATCCCTAGGTTCATAGCCCTGGGAAATAAATACTGGCCACAGACTACTGAACCACAGTTCCCTAAAAAGGTGCAGCATTCTACCTGAGCCATATTTCCATCTATGCTGATTACTGAAACTTGTTTCTAGAATTATTTCTTGCTTCCCCTTTGTGGGTTACCTTTGAGAACACTTTAAAGCTTTTAACCTGGACCAGCTGTTGCTAGTTGGCATATTCATTGTTGCCTAATCTGCAAGTTGCAACATTAGGACTTAATGGGATGATTTCAAAGCCTCCTGGACAGAATCACTTCAAATGTATTAGGCATTGGGAACCATCATGACAGCACTGGGCTTGTTTAGACTATAAATTTCATGGGAAATGGAGGCTAGTTTATACTTACAACAACTGTTGAATATAAATCAAGCAAGGAGTTCTGAAGCCAGATGCTTCATTTGTTATTTTAATGTACATTTTATTTTCTAAAGGTTTGGAGAAGCTATGTTATCTTCTCTACTCGGAAATTGGATGGCTGAAATAATCTGTGTCTTTGTGGGTAGAAGCCTTCGTGGTCAATCAACTCAATTGTTCTGTGAACTTGAACTCTTGTGTGATTTTTACTGGTGACTGGATTTAAAGGTTCTGTCTAGCTAGTTTCGTGAGAGTGACGATTTAAATAGCTCTCACAGAAGTCACCAAAACACTAGGCTGAGTGGGTAACAAAGTAGTTCCTTTAAAGTTAAATGAGTCATAATTTAGCATGAAGTAGATTGATTAGCAAAAAGCTTACAAGTTGGCAGTCAGTTAGGATGCTGGAGTCGTCTCGGTAATTAGGACTGTTTTGATGGCTACTGGCACTAATATACAGCTAAGATGGGCCATGTCAAGACTCTATTCAAACACTTGTGGGTTCAGAGATTCAAAACCAAGTTGAACCTTTTGGTGTTTGAGTTTGTGAACTGTTGGCTAAATGCCACTTCCTGTTCCTAAGAAAAAAGGCTTGAAAAAGTCTCATAAAAAATGACTTAAAAGGCTTCCTTGACTTCAAAGGCTCTTACAAAACAACATTTTGATGAGTTAAGTGTAAAGGAATCAGAAACATACGGATTAAATTTCCCTTAATAGAGTCATGTGTCTAAAAATAGAGGGAGGGAAAAAGTGGCAAGTTCATGTCGCTGAAGATGTTTCAAAAATGTCTGGAGCAGCTATTGATTGCCAAAATAATCAAATTCTTTCATTCCAATATCACAGTAATGCAGTAACATCTAGAAGGGCTTGTCAGAAAGCCCTTTTGAATAAAGACAAACACATTTGCGCAGTCAGACTAGACCAGGTCATCTTTTCTGCAGTCCGTTATGCCAGCCTCCACTTCAGAAGCAATCACAGGGTGTCACAGGACAGACCCACAAAGAACAAAGGGAACTTCTACACCAGACCTCTCAGTCAGGTCAGGCAATTGTCATCAGCTTGCCACTGTGATGAATTTAGAGCTGACTTCACTGGCTAAATGAAAAGGATGCAAACAGACACTCCCTGGCCAAGAAGTGCCATACAATGTGTTTAATTTAATGCAAGATATTTAATGTCCATACTTTCAGTCATAATCTTGTGGGTTCCCAACCTTTCAAAAATAAATCAAACAATCACTGTTTCTCAAGCAGGGAAAATATTTTTAAGCAAGAATATAACTAAATAATATTGAAAGAAGGAAAAATAGTTGAGCTGGTGATAACCACCTGCAAACTGTGCTCAAGAATTACTCATTGTCAGTTGAGCAATTAATTTAACTGACAGATAGTTAATATCTTATCTGCTCTGCGTTGAAATACATTAAAAAGACCAAAACATTTCATCTCTGAGAACAAATGAAAACAAAACCATCCTTGTCTCACAGTGAAGCATTAGATATCAGTGCATATAAATTCCACAAAGCAACAAATACT
Source organism: Ochotona princeps (assembly GCF_030435755.1). Taxonomy (NCBI): domain Eukaryota; kingdom Metazoa; phylum Chordata; class Mammalia; order Lagomorpha; family Ochotonidae; genus Ochotona; species Ochotona princeps. Next base: position 22,691,213 of record NC_080842.1, read on the forward strand.
CGATACTTTGCATTTAGCCAAATATGATAGTAAGAAGTTTTTGAAGTTTTTAAGATTTTTTTTGTTGTTGGAAAGGCAGATTTACAGAGACAAAGAGACACAGAGAGAAAGATTTTCCATTCACTGGTTCACTCCCCCAGTAGCCCCAATGGCCAGAGCTGAGCTAATCCAAAGCCAGGAGCCAGAAACTTCTATGTCTCCCAAGTTGGTGCAGGGTCCCAAGTCTTTGGGTCATCCTTCATTGCTTTCCAGGTCACAAGCAGGGAGCTGAAAGGGAAGTGGAGCAGCCGGGATATGAACCGGTGTCCATATGGGATGCTGGCTTATGCAAGGCGAGGATTTAACCACTAGGCTACTGTGCCAGGCCCAGTTGTATAAATTTTTATGGCAGTGTCTCACAAAACAGATGCCTGTGGTTGAGATATAAAAGACATGAAAGTAGACATTTACTTAATTTACTTATGACATGCTATAATACAACCTAAATATGTTGCCTTCTTAAGAACAAAATGAAAGGAAAAGTTCTAATTAACTGAACCCATAGTATTTCTTCTATACAGTATGATTTTGTTATGTTAAGATATTCCTTAGAAAATTAATAGAACATTCAGATATTAGCTAGGGGAGACTATTAATACTTGCATGTAATTCCAAAGAAATTAGATGCATAAATGAGTTTACAAAAGTAAATAAATATCACTGTGCTATTTTCTTTCAAGATATTCTCAAATTTGATTTAAATAAGCATGCTCTGTTTCAACAATGAGGTGATCAGCAAAAAAAAAAACCTGCAAAATTTTTTTTTATTTGCAAAGATTCTGTATCTCACAAAGTAAGTCCCATGACACAAAAACTCCAAGAGGAAAAAAACGACAGCAAATTGGCCATGCCTTTACACTTCATCAGACTTTGAGGTGTCCAGGCGCTGTCAGCAACAAGTTCATCTAATTTTAACCTTAGCTACTAAAGCAGGTTCGAATGTTCCATGAGGGAGAAGTCTTAGAAAACCTGTTAAGCCAATTGCTGCAGAACATACATTGTTAAGAGGACCAAAATATCCTAAAATTACAGATGTGTTTAAAGCTGTGATTTTACTTAATGGTTTACAAAATTCCTGGAGGAAAATATTTGCCTTGATAAAATCTTTGGGAGAGATGGTTGGCTGTGGAGTATTCACATACTAGACACAACATATCCTTTCTTTCAATAGAGACAATTTTCAGTTTCCTATTCCTCTTTCTCCTCTAAATCTTGAGATTATCTACCCAATCCCTTTTCCAAAGATCTTGCATATTTTTTCACTATATCTTTACACATACACAGCAATTTTGCTCTAATGTATAATTGTGGGTCAGGAAGCCTTGAATCCAGCAAATACCTCCACCTCCAAAAATGCAGCACTTGGAATTTCACTATTAGACTCTCTCACTTGGGTTAAACATTGTCCCCTGAGATTTCTTTTATAAAATTTATACCCTGCTAGCAGGATGGTAATTAAGTCACTGACACCTCTGTGTCATTAATCCATCAAAATCTTTCTGGGTAGTTTGGTACTATAGGTTGTCCATGGGTATGGATGAACACAACAAAGAAGGGACAAGGTAATTCAAAGACAAGTTCGACTAAATGTACACGTTGCTTTAAACTAGTATCATTTAGTATTCTCTTGACTGTGGTTATCCATCACCAAAATTATAGTTGTTTTCCACACTTTAGAGCAATTCTTGTGTGTATCACCATGAAATTCAAATTAAACATATGCAGAAATTCCCTGACAAGTGACAACAGCTACAGTGCCTTTTCCCAAAGTTTAATCATCCTTTCTTTACAGCCCAGACTGGGCTGATTATTGCTGCATTTCTTCTTTCAGACTGTTTTCTCTTGCAAACATAACTGGAAAGGGAGTAAGGATAGGATGGTAAATAAAACCTTAGGGAGCTGATTTCAAGATGAGCTCGGGTGATGTTAGGGCTGCAGTAGCAGGTAAAATTGAGGCTGTCTTCGCACTGCACAGACTAACGGTTTCTGCACATTTCCAGGATTTTCCTAAGAATGGAGGTACTTTTCCTACAAAGGAAATTTGGCTCATTTACAAGAAAAAAAAAAGTAGAATTTGAAGAGCTATAGTACCTACCAGTTAGCTCAGTGGGTGGCAGCATATTCTTTGATAAATTACTTTTATTTCAACATGTTAGGCAGTAAAACAATCTACATTTTCTCTTCAGAGTAGACCTGGTATACTAATTTGGATAGTTTCTACAGTTAGAACTAAGCAATTTACTACAGTTAGAACTAAACATATATTCATATATGTAATTTTCATATGAAAAAGGAGATGAAAATAAGTACGTTTGTCAGGATCCTGGAAGAAATATTTTCATCAATAATTATTTTAATTTCATTTGCAGTTATTTGTAATTATTTTATTTGTAGTTATTTTTATAGAATTCTAACATATTAATAACTTATTTTAAGACTTATCTTCATTATGCAGTTTTTGCCAAGATTTTTGAACTGGTCCAATCGGAGATACTCATCAAATTCCACAAACTTCATTCTTACATTCAGGTCAAAGTATAGTCAATGCTCAGTCAACATCCTATGACTATCATAGCCCATAGACTTAGACATTGAAGTAAGAGCTTAGATCTAGAGCAAAAGATCTGGGAAAAACACAGACTCGGTTACCCCAAAGAAACAACCAGATGAAAAAAAGTCCATGCATGATAGAGTAAGAACTGTAGGAACCAGCAGCAAAACAGGCATGAAGAAAATCACTTTGGCTGGATGTTAACTAAATGTGCTTGATTCTAAGAACTAGAATGCCCCCAGAACCAGGCTTAATCTTCCTGGCTACACTGGGCAAACACAGTATTACTCCGTCGTGGGAGTTGGGTGTAAGTCAAAATAACTAGGGTTCCCATCAGTTAGTTCCATGTTGTCTTTTTCCTTCTTACTCAGAGCAGATATGCTCCAATCTCCAGCCATTCACTCAGTTTCCCCTGGCTAAAATGTTCCATCCCTCCTCTTAAACATTCAGTTTTATTTTCTACTTTGCGACCCAAAGTGATTGTTTCAGAAAGCACATCCATTTGTGCTCCACTCCAGCTAGTGCTGAGAAAATATTTATATCTGTCACACTAATAATAATAGTGCAGCTTATAATTACTCTGAAAATATAATAACAGTTTGACAATATTTTTTAAGTTTACTTTTAATTATTTTCAAGTTTTTATTTATTTGAGAGATAAAAAGAAAAAAAAAAGGAGGAGGATTTTTCATCCATTGGTTAACTCCTTAAATGTCTGTGACAGCCTGGGCTGGCTCAGGCCAAAGCTGGGAACCTGGAAATCAATCTGGGTTTCCCTTGTGGGTGTCAGAATTTCAAATCCTGAGCTATCACCTGCTGTTTCCAAGGGTACACACTAGCAGCAAGCTGGAATCGGAAGTGGAGCCAGGACGTGAACACAGGTACTCCGGCAAAGGTCATAAGTGTCCCAAGAGGCATTTCCAATCTCTGCATCAAATGTCTGCTGGTATACCACACTGCTATTACAATCTGTCATTTGGAGGCAGACAGCTGTCTTTTCAGGAAAGCAACTTAGTGCAAGACTTACTTTCCAAACCTACAGAAAGTCAGAGGTTTCTTAGGCCTCTGACATATTTACGACTTACGTTCTGAACCAACGTTTGTTGCATTTTATTCTTTCCTTCTTTTTATGCTTCAATCAGTCTAACTTCATGAATTATAAATATCTCTGTGTTGATCCAAACTGTCATTTTCCATCTCAACCGTGATCCTCATATCTGTGCAACAAATTTTTCTAACAATGCAACAAATAATTTCTTGTGTGTCCACATCTGCACCCAGGCTGGCTGTACATCAGTACAGGTTCAGGCATGGAACACAATGTAGATGTCCTGTTCTACCAAGTGTCATCTGCTTCTGGTAATGAAGTCACAGTAATAGCAATAACAACAATTCAAGATATTGCTCAAGAAAGGAATGAGAAAGATAAAATTAAATCTTGGAACCACCCAGGTGTATGCCTTTTGCCCTGGGAAGCAGCAGTTGATGACTAGTAGTTGGCTTCCTGCCATCCACATGGGAGACCTGGATTGAGTTCCTGGGTTCAAGCATTCGCCCAGTCCAGCCATTTCAGGGGACTGAGCCGATAGATGAAAGCTGTCTCGATGTCTCTGCCTCTCCCAGTTTCTCTAATGCATGCATACATGCACACATACATTTTTAAGACTTGCATTCAAATATAAATTTAAATATGTTTATTAATATGTAACAAAAAGGGAAAGTTTTCATATTATCTTCAAATTGTTCTTTTGCATAGTTTATTACCACTAAATCATGTTTTACACAGATTTTTTTGTTTGCTAATCTTCAGTTTCTTACAGCCTTCCCAAAATTAAATTTTGCTTATCTTTATTATTTGAAAACTAAAAAACTTCTTGTAGATAAGTGATCAGGTCATTCAACAATCACTTGCTTTAATGCATTGAAATGTTATTAAATAAATCATATTTCCACTATATAATGAGACCTGTCCAAGGAGGGTCCAAACAGGTCCATTAGCCTTGGCTGTTGTGCACAGAGTGTCTGTTCCCCCTGTGACACCTGCAATAGTCTTGCACATTGCTTTTATTTTTTTATCAACATAGTCCTTATCTATTTGTAGGGACAGCTTAAAATCACCAATAACCTGCTTTTTCATATTCTCTTTTTTTTTTTTTTTTTTTTTTTTAATTCCCTGTATCCACATTGTTGGGAACCAGTGATGTCCTGGGAGAAAGTTATCCCTCACTTACCTAAGGCATGCCTTTTTGGGTCAAGCCAATACGTGTTTACTATATAAAGAAAAATGAAAGTTTAGTGTCACAGAATACATAAATTCTAAGTAGCACTTGACTACTTTGGAATGCTTCCCAAGACTCATTCAACATTAATGGGTTCACGTCTCCTGGGCCTGCATCACTCATACTCTGCCCTAAAAAGACCATGTATTAGCCATTTTTACAGAGCCTGTTTATTTTTGTTAACAGAACCAACCAGTAGGTTTTTCACAGATGAACAAAAGTGACCTCAATGGATTTGTCATTGTATTACCATAAGTACAGATTACAAATATGAACTAGAAATGAAGACTCTTAATGATAAATAGTGGATGTCATTTCTGAGAGTGATTATATGGGAACAGTTATACATTTCATTTCTCTTTTTGGCCTAGATAGTTAGGGAGACAGGCAGTTTAATCAAAGAAAAAACAAACATATTTGTTAACATGCACTGGTGTATCACAGGAAGGCAAAGACCCATGAAGCTCATGAGATTCGGGAGCTCCTGTGCCCCTCATCCAGGGGAGATGCCAAGAAGGGTGTGAGACATTTTAAGGGATACTAAATTGCTTTTAGGAGAAATATATGGGCTGAAAGGACACAAAATAGTCTGTAACAAAGTTGCCCTGGACTTGGTGGTTTATAAGAGAACATTGATCATAACTCAGTTTGTCAAATTTTTTTACTTAAAGTGCATAGTTCAGAACTAGAATTTTGCTAAACTCTTTCACAAATTGAAGTAAAGTTATTTGCAGGTATTTCCATTCTTGATCATCTTCTTTATCTTTTTGTTGGCCATCTTTTTCCTTGATGAATACTATGAGCTTAGTACACTACCAACATTAAAATTCTTATGACATCCTATCTCTGGCAGCAAACCAATATAAATTATAGTACTGAGAAACAAACCAATGTCAAAGCTTTAATAAGATAATTTTTCATTATAAAATGTCAGTTTTATATACTTTGATATAGGTTTGGATGTATTTAGGAAAGAATTGTATTATCTCTATTGTATGTAAGCAATTCTAAAATATATATATAAATGCTGCACAACATTTAGGATATTTTTAAACGGAACTTGAAATTTCATCTTCATAATGCCTCCAGGTTGTCTTAACCAGGCCAAGGCATCGGCTGGTGAGCATGAGAGTTTGGGCTAGGGTCAGGCCAGGTTGGGCCACTATACCTACCAGAGGTCATGGCAACTGAGGCTGGGGGCCAGCCATGTAGGGGTTCAGCAGAGGCCATGACCAATATGACACACCTGAAGATATGTACAAGAGCTAGGATGGGTGGTCCAGATCAAACTGTATTGCCTACTGAGGTGTACTAAAACTGTGGCTAGGGTGGGCTAGCTAAGGTAACCTGGTTAGGTGTGGGCCCCTTGACTTGCACGAATACTCAAGACCTATATGATGGCCAACCTCAGGGACACCTCATAGACATGTGATCCAACCAAGGAGTACATGATTTGTGAAAAAGGATGAAGAACATATCCAGATGGCCATGAAAGACAAGATGACCAGCTCCTCTAATCCAATGGAAGTATCTCTTCAAAGGATCAGAAGAAGAGCAAGTGGAACAACACTTCAGATCAAGTTCTATGGAAAGCACCTAGGCCTGCGGTCACTCTTACACAGATATGGACAACCAGTAGGCCATAGAGACTTACACAGAGAAAGCAGTGAAGAACCCCTGTGAGGATAGATGGATTATGTCACCTGTTGTACAAAGACCAACAACATCTTAGAGCAATCAAAAAGATGCCATTGAAAGGAAAGTCTCTAGCTAGTGATAAAGATTCACTTGATGAGGGCCAGATTAGGACAACTACCCAGCAAGCTTAAGGCCACAAGCTCTAAGTTGTCCCGCCTCTATTGTGTCAGTCTTACTTATCTACCACCCAAGTAACACACCCAGGACATTCTTCTCCGCCCCACTTCCTACCCCCCCTTATCCTCCATCACTCCTGCTACCAAGACCCCTGAGGCTGCATCGATAAACCACTTTCTTCCTCTGGCACTAAAACAATGCAACAATAAGGAGTAGGGAGCCTGTACACACACACACACACACACACATACAGAGTCCCTGCCTCAGGCACATTCTTCTTCTCCCAATCCCTTCAACCTCTTCCATTCTCCAGTGGGCCACATTGATCTACAATCCTGTATCCTCAGATTTATAATGAACATATTAAAAAACTAAATGGAAACATTTTAATTTAAAAAATCTTGCCTCTAAGAGTTTCTTAGGCTGTACTTTGAAAGCAAAATTAAAGAGTTATTGAAATGATTATATACCATAATTGGTAAAATATTAATAAATGATTCTTAAAACTGCTTTTTCATTGTGAAGTCCAGCAGATCACTAGCAGGGAGCAATAGGACATCATTTTCAAGTATGTGACTTGTTTTATTGTACACTTGAGGTTTCAGACTATAAATGGAACTCTATATTTTACTCTGGTGAATCATGTTTCTACATTTAAGTCTGCCAAAATTTGAAATCAGAAAGGAATTTTCCCTTAGAGCACTTACAAGACATTGGGTAGTTTGAATATTTTTCCCACAGCCGTTAGAATCAGTGAATGGTGATGAATGTTAGCGAAGAACTGACATTAATATAAAGGGATGGGCATCTTCATCGTTCTTGTAGCTTTTTACTTCACCCTAAGGCTTGGCACCTGGAATATCATTTCATCTTGAGGTTACTCCAAGGTAGAATGAATTTTGACTAAGTTTTATATTTTTCAGTACAAGAAAATTGTCATATGGTTTGTAGAAACTACTAGCTTGAGTATAAAAACTTATAAAGCTTGCTGAAACTATAGAATCTAAAATGTGGCGAGGAGAAATAATAAATGGAACTGAAAAATACACTCAAACTTACATTTCTCTTTCTGATGCAAACTGAAGTGTTAAATACATTTAAGAACCAAACTCCCTGAAGGAAAAAAAATTTTAAAAAACATTTAATAAGCATAAAATGTAGGGTTCTCAAGTTAAAAGCTGTCCAGAAAACCATTTTGTAAAAAAATAATAGCTAACAATGTGAGTTAAAGTCATTGTCTGACTAAATCACAGGCAAACATATAAGAAAATACACTTTGACTGGAAGCTCCCAGAATATTCCATTGCTTTTCTGCTCTTAGAAGTACTAATAGAGAAAATTGTAAAACTATAAGTAAGGAAAAATCTGGCATTATAACTACTTCATACTAATGATCAGCATTATTTGTCTACAGATTTATCTTGAAAGTTAATCATATATATCATTTCGTGAATAAAAAACTCAAGGTTAAAAATCTACACTAGAGAAAGAAAATAATTTTCCCTCTGCCATTGCATAATTCGTGGCTGACACCTACATGACAAAGCCAGATTAATAACGGAAAGACATAGCATTTTTTTAGTTTTTTTTTTTTTTTATTAAGGCAACACATTTCATTTTAAAACAGTGATACCTGGACCTGGTGTTGTAGCCTAGTGGCTAAAGTCCTCCCCTTGCACACACCGGGATCCTATATGGGCACCAGTTCTAATTCCAGCAGCCCTGCTTCCCATCCAGCTCCCTGCATGTGGCCTGGGAAAGCAGTCAAGGACAACCCAAAGCCTTGGGACCCTGCACCTGCATAAGAGACCTGGAAAAAGCTCCTGGCTCCTGGCTTTGGATTGGCTCAGCTCCAGCCATTGTGGCTGCTTGTTTTAGTGAACCGTTGGACAGAAGATCTTCCTCTTTGTCTCTCCTCCACTGTGTATATCTGCCTTTCCAATAAAAATAAATAACTCTTTAAAAAAATAAAACAGAGATACCTTCCCTTCCTCTTTCACATCAACTTTCCTTCCTCCTTCCTTTCTTAACTTTTTTCTTTACTCAAAGTTTTATGTGACAGGGTGACCTTTAAATTGGAGTCCCAAAGACCCTGAAATCTTTATATTTCTATGCTCAGGTTTGACTAGAATGGATAGTCACATAGAAGCACTGTTGTACAAACAGGGTTATGATCTACTGGCAATAAAGTGGGAGGATGTTAACAAGTCCTGATTGTTCTTGACTTCTTGGTATAACTGAGAACCTCTCTGGAATGATGTCTATTTTATTTATTTATTTATTTATTTATTTATTTATTTATTTATTTATTTATTTATTTATTTGAAAGGCAGAGTTGGAGGGAGAGAGAGAGAGAGACTACAATGGTTACAAGTACACTGTTCCAAAGGCAGCAACCAAGAACTTTTCCAGGTCTTCCAGATGGACTCAGGCGCCTAAGCACTTGGGCTGCTTTCTACTACTTTTCCAGTTACATAGTAGAGAGGCAGATCACAAATAAAGCAATTGCGACTGGAAACGGTGCCTACATGGAACGCCAATGCTACAGGCAGTGGCTTAAACACACGTCCAGGTGAAAGGAGAGAAAAGCAGAAGGCCAGAGCCAGAAACTGTTAGGTTCTGAGATGTTCGTATTTCCCTTCAGCTAAAAATACTTTGCCAAGATGCACACCTGAGGTTTGCATTCTTTTTGTATTCCATCATCACAAAAGCAATGAAGGTAATATTAATTTTTCATAGAAAGTCATTTATTCCACGTAACCTGAAAATGTGTCTCTTGCTGGCAATATTATTGATGCATGTCGTTTTTCTGTGACTTTATAACAAAGGAACATAAACATCATGAATCTTTCTTAACAGAGTAAACCCTGATGCTTACAACAGACTGCACGTTTTATGATTTCTCCCAATGCAAGAAGAAAACACAGGCTTGGGAAGCTGGAGGGTGTTATCGAGTTCCTAGCAGCTATGAGTCTGAATCTCTCTGACCTTTGTGCACGGGCGCTTGGATTGATGATACTTTGAACCAATAAACTGACAAATTCCCTTTGTAGAAATGGTTTAACAGTTGTTTCATTTCAATGATGCAATTTTAATTCAATTCATCAAGGACAAGGATCGATGACATATAAAACATCTGATCTTGTTTCCCATTAGTTCTCTGCACTGTCTGAAGTCCCTGATGATCCATCTAGCATCATGCAACAAGAAAGCAATTGTTGGATTGATTGATATTTCAATATGTTGCCTTTTATGAAGGTGAGTTACACTGAACTTTAAAAAGGGATATATTTTTTGCCTATTTCTTAAAATATTCATGTGTCCACACTAAATGTAAATATTTCCTGATTGCTTAATGGGATGCAGTCAGCACAAATCTGGCTTAATTGTATTATCAGATTTCTATTCTATCTCAAAAGAAAAGCATTTAAGTCTTCAAGGTTTTGAAGCATTCCAAAGTATATCCATGTGAAAATTGTTTTTAAAGACCAATAAAGCATGCCTTTTATTTTGTATTTCACTACAAAGGCCAGTCTAATAATAGTACTAACTAAACTTTGGTCTAAATGAAACCAGAGCTGTCTTTTAGGATCTCATGATATTTTGTTCTGTGTGAACTGCAAATTGAAAGGACTTTGCCCGGGCATATCCTTTAAGTAATCTTCGGGCCCTTAGATCATTGAACCATTAAACAATACTGAATATCATTTGCTCAGTGACACACAGTACTTCACTGCCAACATTGTTGTTTTGTTCTCAAGTTTAATTTTCTTCTGCAGGTAGAATTCTTCAGCGTTTTGCCCATGGCTCGTTATATTGGGCTACTTTCAATAAGGCATTGAATCAGAGCTGATTCTTAAAAACAAACCTACTGAACTGAGAAAGGAGAGAAAGGAACTATATTCCATTTCAGAATGTAACAAGCACTATGAAAGAATGCCTCCTCACAAATGTATATTTTCATTATCTGTTCTGCACTTGTTCAGACTACTAATACAAATAAATCAAAGCCAGTGGTAGTAAATCTATTTTCAGTGTGGATGCGTTCTTAATGTAACCAAAATACCTCTTGACTACATATACAGAATGTACTGGTAAGCACATCATGGGGATATGCTATTGTGGTCAAATTCACAAAAAAATAAAAACTTTGGAAGATTTTTTTTAACCAGAAAAATAAAGGTATCTGCAAGCCCTATTCGAGTTAGTGTTCCTCTCTGAGCAGTTTCTGTCCTCTTCCTGCATTGTTTCAATTTGAATTGTGATGGAAAGTAATTTTAACATTTGACATCCTCTAGTACATGTTCCTTATAAAAGGTAAAAATTGTGTAAATTGTTCTATGTAAGCTTTCTGAATGGACCACCAGGAATCCAAGAAGTTATGTGAAGAATGTTTAAGACATCATGGCAGATATATCTGTATCATTACATTGTATGGTCTGCATAGCTAAATTCCTACTGTAGTTTTAAAAATGTGACCTGAACTCTCTTATAGTAATTGTAATTCCCTGTCTCCTTCTGTAATTCCCTGCCAGAAGCCCAAAGGCCTATTATGAGTTTTATCTCTGCTTTGTTTCTGGAGAAAGTGTTGGTTATTCATGACCAATTTTTCTCTAACTACCACTCACCCTGATCCACTGTGAATCATGCACAAAAACAGAACAGGGTTGCACTAGTATCCTCCCTAGCAACTAACGCCCACTGAAATTCTGAAGGTAACATACACAGAACAAGCCAAGCAAAGCTTTGTCTACTTCCTTGACCTATACGGGTATGTGGCAACAGCAAAACTGGATCTCAAGTTGATCTGATATTGTTCTGCCTCTCTGATATAAGATGCACTAAACTTTCTGCCTAAACTCGCAGGAAATGTCCTAGCCATTAAAAGAGGCAGCCCTTCTAACACAGCAGCAGCCTCCCCAGGTGACAAGTCCTATGGCTACTTCTCTTTCAGGGAGCAAGTTCACCTCAGCTTCACCACAGGGCCTCTCCCACCATCTTGGAGCGTTATTCTGTAGTCACATATACAGGTCCTCACAGCACCCCATAAAACCATAAATCTCAGAGAGTGTAACCAAAGGAGTATGTTCTGGCCAATATATGCTGCTTACCAAGAAAAAATATACAAGTAAAAGATGGTATAGTAGGAAAATAGATATGAGGTGATTCCAGCAACAATCACAATCCGGTTGTTAAAAGGAGGAGGAAAAAACACTAACAATGCTCAAAAGATGGCAGTATATGGACTTGTGATACATGTCCTTATACAGTGTCCAACGATCCTTATCTCAGATCAACGCCAGCCCAGAAAAATCTTTTATGGAGCATATATTGCTTTAGTATAGACAAACTTAGTTCATTTCTATCCCATTATATCACTTGATGACCATTTCAGCCAGGTCTCCTTTGAACCAATGTGTCCACACTTGTCCAGAAAAAGATATTACTGTTATTCCTTTTGTTTCCTTTTGCATTCATTCTATCTCGATTCAACTCCCTATACATCCCATCTATATCACTACATGAATCCTGATCCTGAGTCTCACAGAGTCTTATTAATTAAACACTTGTATTAGGAGAAGCAGGACACATGGTGATTAAGCCCTCAGAACTCCAGAATGAGATAAGCTAGTTTCAAATCCTGTATCAAGGATATGAATATATGCAAATATAAATATATCATTTTGGACTTTGATATAGGCAGAATATAGCACTAGCAGAAAGGAAGTGAAGTTTGACAACCCCAGCCAACCCAAGAAGCAGGCCTCGCTGACCCACATGAGTGTTGTATGGCTGTCCCGGCCATTAGACAGCCTGGCGTGTGCTGCTCAGACCATTCCCCTTCCCATGCACCACCCAAAAGCAGATTCCATGCACTAAACAAGCCTCCCTTTCTGTGTGCTGCATAAACTCTCCTTCTGTGTACCACCCAACCTCCCCTCTCATCTGTGTAGCAGAAAAACTACAAATTCTGCGATGTTGCAACTTAGAACCAGTGCCATCTGGAAATAGCCAATATGGCTGCATGCTATGTTCTCAAACGTACCTTTAAGTCACTGTAATAAAATTACCATGGCCAGCACTTCCACTCCCATCGTGTATCTGAGATTTCCATCATACAATCCAAGATTTGCAAAAAGGGGCACATAAAAGGTCATTATTCAGGACCTGAAGCGAAACTCCACTCCCGTAAAACATTCAGTTAATCTTCCTCCAGCCCATCAACATAGACACCATCTCCTGTGTTTCCAGGTCATGTAAAAGGGCAGTTCCAAGTGTTAGTAAGGGATGCTCATTCTTTTTGGAGCTAGTGTGCACTTATTTCCTAGGTGTATGAATTTACTGCAAATAAATCCCACTTCTCTACTCACTCTTAAATCTCTTTATCGAATTCTTTCTCATGTGAAGACAAGGACCCAGATCCAGCAAATCCAAGAGCCACCCCACAACTTTTTGACCCTTAGTTGATTTTTCATTACGTTTCTATTGAACGATGGGTATGTATTTAATTCAAAGAGATAACAAAACCATGCTTAGCTATGTAATAATTGTTCAATGAATCTTCGTTTTAAATCCCATTTGTTTGCTTCTGTTGTACCCAATTATCCATCACCTCTCTCTTTTTTTTTTAAATCTATTTTATTGTATTGTTGTTGACAATCAGAAAGGAAGCAGCCCCTGAATCCAGGTGGGCCCGGGCCCAGCTCAGCATGAGCACATGTTGGCTGGGATCGGGATCCGAGCAAGATGCTCTCTCCTGCAGCCCCCGCCCCATCACCTCTCTTTTTAATTTGATTCTTAACAGTTTGTATTACCTCCCAAACACAGTTTTTTAATATTGGATGACCACGCTTAATCTTATCTTCCTTCACTTCTCTATTTCTTTTTCTTACTTGGCAAAGGAAGGATAAAGTAATTGTTGTGCCACATTGACTAACTGAATACAATATAATGTTTCAAAACTCCAGGCTTTTGCATATGTCATGGCTGTTACATGGGTGGATTTTTTTTTCCCAAATGCCCCCTAATTGTTTTTCCTTGCTCACAGAAGTCCTATTTATTCTAAAAGGCCATGGTCAAATGTAGTACCCATTGTTAAGTGTTGCTTGATTTCCCAGGCTATAGTGTAGCTATGTATCCATGGTGCTTCTAAAACAATGTAGTCAGAGCTCTGGGTTACCGCATCCATCATATGCTATGTGTCTATGCAGAAGCCTCTCTCTCACAATACGGGTTCTTTGATGTCAGAGACTATGAACTGTGTGTTCTTCACTTGATTAAAGTCTCTACCTTCATTACAGATGTCAAAATATATACTCAATAAATACATTTTAATGTATTTTTTGGAAAAAGCCAAAATTATGCATAAACTAAATAAAATATGGCATTTATAGACTACAAAATTCATAGAAAAGCTAAATTAGAAAGAGAAAAGAGGAGCAACAGAGTAAATACTTTGGGAAAGTGTAACATACAAAAGGATCCTTCGGTGTTTTCTGTTAGGTGGTTGAAGTTGACACAATGTACTAGAGCCAAAATTCCATAGAAAGCCATCCTTTTGAGCTCTTCCATGCTTGATTAACACATTTAACTTTTCATGACATAATGATAATATTACTTTCTTCTTCCAAGGCAGTTCATCACCAACACTTAGAATCTTAACTTCTGGCAAGATTAATATGCTAAGATAAAATCTTAGTGAAAGGTAATTTCAATAAAGTCATGAATATCTGCCATAATACAATTCACATTTTTGTATCAACAAAACCATCAGTAGCTTTTAAAAAAATTGCATCATGCCATGGAGTAAAAAGTCATTGTTCTCATAATGAATTCATGTTTGCAGACATAGGCATATTTTTTTTGCTGAAAAGTATAAGGGCATAAAAATTGTCATAGGTTAATAAAATTACTGTAACTTATTTTTCTAAGCTTAAAATTCCTATTAAGTCAATTAATTAAAGTTATTAAAGTTTAGTCTATAGATATACATATTTTCTGGGGTATCTGTAAAACAGAATGAGTTGAAGTTATATAATTAATACTGAAAGTAAATTTAATACCTAGCTATGACTCATTTTCAGACATGTCTAAGTCAAACTTTGCCATCAGCAACTTCTTATATATGCTGCAAAGTCACAGGTGAATGTCTGACTACTTACTCAGGATGTGGGAAGGTCCCTGATAGGCTTCTCCACAGTTCATTGCAGCTAGAAGATAGGTCTTAGACTGAAATCTGATATCTGTTTTATTCTCAGATGTCTGAGTTTAATCCCCTAAATCCCTCCTTCAGAGTGTATGAGTTACACTTTCATTCTTTCAGAATTATAAAAGTTTGCAGTTTAAGAAAGAAATTAAGTTTTCACAGCAGAAATTATTCTGTGAAACAAAAATGTAATACACAGAGGTGATATTGTCAGAGGCTCAGCTTTGTTACAATCACAGTTAGATAAAGGACTGAAGGATCCTCTTAAACACACGTTTTATTCCTCTCATTGACACAGCAGATGTTCTCAAACAGTGTTCTAGAAACATCTAAAGAAATTATATTTTCAGTTCTGAAACTTTCAAAATAACCTTTACTAAAGGAAATAGACAAATTCTGGGTTCTGGTGCAGTAGCCTAGTGACTAAAGTCCTTGCCTTGCACACAATAGGATCTCATATGGGCGCCAGTTCTAATCCCGGCAGCCCTGCTTCCCATCCAGCTCTTTGCTTGCAGCCTGCTTACGGTCGAGGATGGCCCAAAGACTTGGGACCCTGCACCCAGGAGACCTGAAAGAGGCTCCGAGCTCCTGGCTTCAGCTCAGCTCAGCTCAGCTCTGGCTGTTGCAGTCGCTTGGGGAGTGAATCAATGGACAGAAGATCTTTCTCTCTGTCTCTCCTCCTCTCTGTATATCTGACTTTCCAATGAAAAAAATAATAATAAAATAAATCTTTAAAAAATAGACAAATTCTAGGTGTCATTCACTCTTCTTGATCCAAAGGTAATTTGACCACAGATAAAGTTTCCTTATCATTGTTTACATTTTGTCTTCAACTTGGAAGAACCAATCACCTGGGCCTGGAGGCATGGCCTAGCAGCTAAAGTCCTCGCCTTGAATGTGCCAGGATCCCATATGGACGCCGGTTTAATCCCAGCAGCTCCACTTCCCATCCAGTTCCCTGCTTGTGGCTTGGGAAGGCAGTTGAGGATGGTCCAAAGACTTGTGACCCTGTACCTGCATGGGAGACACGGAAAAAGCTCCTGGCTCCTGGCTTCGGATTGGCGCAGCACCGGCCATTGCGCTCACTTGGGGAGTGAATCAGCAAACAGAAGATCTTCCTCTCTGTCTTTCCTCCTCTCTGTATATCTGATTTTGCAATAAAAAAAAAAATAAATCTTTTTTTTTTTTTTTAAAAAGAGCCAGTCACCTATGAAAAATCTCACGTCCATAGCATCTCCTAAGCTTTCATTTTGTATAACAGATTCTTTTACACAGTAGCCCATTTCATGTTAGCCCATTAGGAATTAAAATACTTCAAAATGACAACTTGAATTCCCAGCGTGTAGATACTTTTCTCTAAGTGCCGAAAGAATTCCTCATCTGCACAATTGTGATGCTTCGTGGCTGTCACTTTATGTTGCCTCAGAAGCAACTGGCAAAGTAAATGTTCTCATTTTAAGAATCAGATTCTAGTATGGAGAATATTCAAACAACTCAAATTCAACATACCGTATGATCCAGCAATAGCACTCCTAGGAATATATCCAGAACACTTGTTCTATGAGAAACCAACATGTACTCCTATGTTCATAGCAGCACAATCAGTAATTGCAAAAACATGGAAACAACCAAAATGCCCATCAAAAGAGGATTGGATAAGAAAGCTATGGTTCATCTACTCCATGGAATACTACTCAGCTATTAAAAAAAACAAAATGCAGTTCTTTGTGGCCAAATGGGCCAAACTGGAAACCATAATGCTAAGGGAAATGAGCCAATCCCAAAAGGTTAAATACCACATGTTTGCCTTAATTTAAGATGATATGATGTTATGTATAACATGTTATGTTTTGAATGTTATATGTTGTGTATAAACTAAAATTGAAGTATAGGTGAGGTGGTCACAGAAGGTGGCTGGGAACCCGCATTTACTTTTAACATATTGGTTACTCATTACTATGTCAATTAATTCCATAATGATGTAAATTTTTGCTGATGGTATGTTGGAGCTTTCAATTGACTGGGATGATACTCTGCTGGCTCTGTCATCAGACCAGAGAGGGTATACCTAAGAAACCGTTGAACTTGACGGGACAATAAGATGCTGGACTCTATGTTTGGTATACGCTTGCAATGGGGAAATCTCAACTGAACTTGAGCTGTGGTTATGCAATAAGGTGGAGGAATCCACCATGGTGGGAGGGTTTGGGGAGGGGTGGGGAGAACCCAAGTATCTATGTAACTGTGTCACATAATACAATGTAATTACTGAAGTTAAATAATAAATAATTAAAAAAAAAAAAAAAAGAATCAGATTCTAAAGACCTAGAAACAGATATGGAAATGAGACTGAATTATAAAGTTTTCACTGAGAATATGCAGAATATGTTTCTGTTAATCTTTTAGGTTATCATCAAAACTAAACACTCCTTAAACACTCATTTGAAGAATTCACTGATCCCAAAAAATACATCTGAGGAGGTCCCAGAAATCCAGTTTATGAGACCCACTGAGTTAAAGGATTGAACATTTGTTCACCACTTCCTAGAAACCCTCTTGTATCATTTTTCAGTATACTTGGTAACTCCAAATCTAGAATTTGCTTTAGTAAGAGTCCAGTGCCTGCCAGTCCTCCATCTCTGTGTGCTGCTGATGTTCCTCATCAATCTCCCTTCTCACCCCCAGGATTTAGACAAGCTCTGCTACAATACATGTCACTGTAGACTCAGAACCTAGCCCTCCCAGGCATGTGAAACTTGTTTTGATTTTGAGTCTTTCTTTCCCTCTCCCTTCCCCACCCCCAGCCTCTGGTAACCAGCACTCTATTTTCTACACCCATGAGGTCAACGTTTTTGGATTCCCCACAGCCATGACTATGGACAGCACTTATTCTTCCATTGTGATCCAAGTGCCAGTCAACACAATCTGATATATACAAGGATCCATAGTTTACACAGAATACAGTCAATGCATGCAGTTATCACTCTTTATTGATGAAAAGCATTCAGAAAAGCTTCAAGAGAATGAAAACGCTCAGTTCAGACTGAGTGTTCCTCCTCTTCTCATGCTCCAAATTATTCCACAGGGAGTCAGATTTTGGCAGATGTCATGGCCAGTTGGTGGGGCCAGCAGGATTCAGCATGCCTGCAGGAGGAACCTGACAGTCCTCCTGCAGACTCCCTGCTGGTCCTGGATCTCCTCCTGGGACAGTGGCTGAGGTCCCAGCCTCCTCATGCTCACCTGCTGAGACAGCTTCTGGCTCCATGTGATCCACACTATTCCTGATTCTAGGGATGAAGGGAGAAGCCACAGGGGCTAGGCTAGGACTAGGGCTCTGCTCCTGTGACTGGTCAGACAGAGAATTAAAAATGTGGGAGTTCCATTGGAGGACATGGGTTGTGATTCCTGCAAGTCCTGAGGCAACAGGGATTGGGAAGTGTTAAGAGTAGGGCAGGACAGGTTTACTCTGAACCTTCCTCACATCAGTGTGTGCATGTGCACTCCACAGAACGGTAAGTCTGTGATGGGAGGTTGTGCCCTGAGACTTGCTCTTCTTCCTGGTGTAGATCTGGTCAGAATTCTGCAAGACTGGCTTTAGGGACACAGGGCTATGATGGCTGTGAAACTATGACCATGTCACTACTCCAGTGGCCAGCTCCAAACCCAGCTCCTCCAGGTATACTCTTAGACTTCTGGATCTTGGGTGACCCAGCAGATGCACGAAGCTAACTTTCTTCTTTGTCTCTCTTTGGCAGGTGATGATCCATTAGTGGTTCCTTGCAAACTCTGCCCTGGGTGTCTCCCAGGCATCTGCAGTTAGCAGCCATGCCTAGCAGATCTTTTAGCAGGGGACTGACAGAATAGCAACCAGGAAGCTCTTCCAAGTTCCCAAAGAAGGACAGGAGTGCTGCCATTGTGGAGAACAGCACCTTCAGGTTTCAATCAACAGCCTTGCAGGCATCATAGCACTCCCACAAAAACAATTCTGGGGCCCCACAAAATGCTCTGATCTACTTGTCACCTTGCTGGTCATGCAATGCTGCAGCAGGAAGTTATCCAGCTACAGTTCCCTATGTGCCACATAGTTCACATGGCAATAATCCATGCCAGCAGAACAGGGACTAGGTTTGGTCCTCCTGCAGGCCACCATGCCCCATCATGGGAGTTCAGAGATCACCCCCTCTGGCAGGCTTTATCACTGGGTACACGCACTTAAACGTGGACCTCATTTGTATGACCTCAATGGTGTCCTCGGACCACATGCTCTCCATTATGGCCATTTCTGTCCTCAACTTATGTGAGGACTTATGCTTTTGCGTGAGGATTTTTAGAGACAGTATATGCTGCCTTGGCTGATGGTATACAGACAGTCACACCTGTCAAGAGCACTGACTCCATAATAACATGCCTCAGAACTCCCATAAGGGTACCCACCTAAGTACTCTATCAACTACTTTATCTATTCTATTAACAAACACAAACAATTCAACTATGCTATCATCCATAATAAAACATACAATAAGGATATTAGCTGTTAATATGACTAACTTTGCTAATGATATAAGCAACAAATCCAAGTGCTAAGTAAAACTGAAGCAAGCAAGAGGAAAACCGAAAAAAATAAATAAAAACACCACTCCATTATAAAATGCCACTAACAGAACTAATAAATTTAACAGTGCTATAAAACTACAAAAAGGGAAAAGAAAAAAAAACAGTAGAAAAACAAAATAGGTCAAGAAACAAACAAAATACTACTGAGAAGCACAAATGCTAGGTTAGATGGGTCAAAGTCACACAGTTCACCAAAAATAGCTCCCTGGGTAAGGCCAGCAAAAACACAGGCCCAGCAGTAACACATATATTACAGTAGTGACTTTTCACAAAGTCAGAGAAAGACATGGCCCCATCACAGCTACAGATGATCCACAGAGTTTTCTCAAGAATCTTTCATTTAAACAATAGCAAGCATTCCTAGAGCTATTTACTTAGGTTGGCTATAGAGATTGATGCTTTTTTTTTCTTGTTTTTTTTTTTTTTTTTTTAGAAATTGAAGCCTATAGGATGCTTCCTTCAATGGCCTTTTTATTACTAGGGTAAGAAATGATAAATTGTGCTTTTGACAACATTCTAGCGTTTACGCTCTAAATATCCATTGCTTTTCTTTTATTTTCTGAATGACAGGTCTCAAGATGTTGGGCTAGCTTCTCTGGCAAAAAAAAAAAAAAAAAAAGTTCTGTCACCCAAGACACCATCAGGGCACGTTGCTCATATTTCCAGGGCCAAGGAAAAGGTGCCTTTTCTTTCTTTTTTTTTTTTTTAAGATTTATTTATTCTTATGGGAAAGGCAGATGCATAGAGAAAAGGAGAAACAGAAAGATCTTCCATCTGCTGGATCACTCCCCAAGTAGCCACAACAGCTGGAGCTGACCTGATCCGAAGCCAGAAGCCAGGAGCCAGAAGCTTCTTTCCAGGTCTCCCATACAGGTACAGGGTCCCAAGACTTTGGGCCATCCTCAACTGCTTTCCCAGGCCACAGGCAGGGAACTGGAAGGGAAGTGGAGTAGCCAGGATGCAAACTGGCGCTCATATGGAATCCTGGGCATGCAAGGTGAAGAATTTAGCCACTGGGCTACCATGCCGAGAAAGGTGTCTTTCATTATCATCCCCCACCCACCCCCAAGTTCATCATTAGATTCTCATCAGAAACTCTGAATGACCAGAAAGAGGAGTTGATAGTAGGCCGGGTGTGGAAGAACAGATACGTATCAACTGAAAAAGCTCTGTCCTCTAAAACTGTCCTGGGACTAGTGGCAAGAAATTGAGACATTTCCAGAAGGCTTGGGCTTTTTTTTTTTTTTTTTTGACCCACTGTAATAAATTACCTTCAGCTAGATAAGTGAAAACAAACAGAAATGAACTTCTCAGAGTTCTGGAAGCTAAGGTACCAGCAGGCTTGATGTTTGGAAAGAGCTCACTCTGTTTCTAAAACAGTACCTTCTGCACAGAAAAACAAAACACGAAAAGCAAGGAAATGGAAAGGCTGGTGGTTTGGTATGGTCATTAAGCTATACACATGTGTTGAAAAGTTGCATTATAGTCCTTGAAAAGAAAAGTGAGTACTACACCTTAATTTAAAACTCAAAAGTTAATTTTTTGAAAAGAAGGTATTTCCTTATTGTATCTTCAAACAGTAAAAGGAAAGACCTCACCTTTTGAGCCCTTTTAGACAGTTACCCATCCTGGGTTTACTAAGATAAACTACCCTAAAGAATACGGCATCCAGTATGAGTGCCAGTTTGGGTCCCAACTAATCCACTTGCAATCCAGCTCACTGCTAATGTACTTGGAAAAGCAGCAGAGGATGGACTCCATGCTCAGGTCTCTACCACAAGAGTGGAAGACCCAGATGGAGTTCCATCTTCCTGATTCAGCCTGGCTCTGCACTGGCTTTTATGAGCATTTGTAAATTAGCAGATAGAAAATCTCTGTCTCTCTTTCACTGCCCCTCCCTCTCTGCAACTCTGCCTTTCGAGGAAAAAAAAATGCACATTTTCTTGTTTTTTTAAAAAATGACATTCATCCTGTCCATGAAGGTAGAGTCCTTATCATTCCATCATCTCCTAGACCCTGACCTCTTAATACTGTGGTGTTAGCTTGAAGTTTGAACATGAAGTTTGGAAGGAGACCACTAGATCTTCCATGTAGGAAGGGAGTCTTTCAGCTTGAACCACAAAACATTAAACATGAATCCAAAGCAGTAAAGAATTAACATCTCTGGGAAAGTTAATTATCTGGTATGATCAGTTTGTGCAAAGTATGCATGCTGAAATGCTGTACTAAGTATTACATGTTAATCCCAAATTTAAAAATACTCATAATGTCTTCCATCGGTGATTTATCATTTTCATGGTAAAATTGTTTACCTCTTTGGCTTAATTTATACTTTTTCAGTACAGCTATTGGATATGAGATTGCTTTGTTAACTTCTTTTCCAAAAATTGATGTAGAAGAACACTAATGATTTTTTACGTTGCTGATTCTGTTTATTATTTCTATCAACTTTTTAGTCAAGTGTTTCAGGGCTTTCTAGATTAGAAAAAATTATATCGTTTGCAACCAGTGACAATTTGACTTCTTTCTTTCCAATTTGGATGCCATTTATTTCCTTCTCTTGCCTAGGTGCTCTACCTAGGCTTATATTAAATAGAATTCTAACATTCAGAAAAGTCAGGTTCAAAGAAAATCTCTGAAACAAGTATCAGATGATTTCAATAAGAACAGCTCCCTAAGTGTATGTACTAAATAAGAATGTCAGCCTTTTCTGAGTGAAAGCCCTGAACAAGAAAGACCAAAGTCCCCTGCAGCAACACTTTACATGACAGTAAAATTTACCTGGTTATCCACTAGTGACCAGAGCTGTAAGAATGGAGCAGAAACACACTGTGTAATTCCAGTCTGGCAAGACCTACAGCAAAGATTTCTGGTGGTCAATGGGACAATGAATTAGAGTAAACAAATGTTTTTACTAGCATAATCAAATGCAGCAGTTGCAAATTCTCTGGCAGCTGGATCCATTGTTTGCCAGAGACAATTTACCTACCAAGAAGGCTTCAGACTTCAGATAGTATGACTACAATTGGTTGCAAAACACTCCTTTGTCCATTTCCAAAAGTGGTTGTTGAACTTTTAAACAACTTCCTAAATACTTCCATAATAGGGAAATTTTCCAGAAAAAAGTTATTTAACTAATTACTAAGAGTCTAGTACAGTTAAAAAGATTTATTTTTATTACAGCTGTCACTTAAAAGATATAAACTCTATTCAATGTTTATGGCCAGCATCTCATTTACTTGTCACAATAATGCTATGATGTGACTCCCTGCACCAACTAAATTCAAACCCTTAGGTAATTCCTTTTCTCTATTTCATATATGATATATGAAAGTACTTCAAAAAGTTCAGAAAGCAGCAGACTGTGTGAGTGATCCTGATCTCGTTCAGAAAGCTGGTTGCTCTGCCTCTGACCTTACTTCCTACTAACATAACAGACAGTGATTCCAGTGCTTGAGTCCTGCCAGCCCTGTGGGAAAACCTGGAAAGAGTTCCTGGTTTCTGGCTCCAGCATAGCCTCGTCCCTGGCCACTGCGTCCATTTGGGAGTGAACCAATGGATGGAAGATAGATAGATAGATAGATAGATAGATAGATAGATAGAGCTGGCTTACTCTGTCTCTATATGTCTCCATCCCTCCCTCTTTCTCACGTCCATTCCAATAGATGAAAATCACAATTTATTTTTTAAAAAAAGGGAAAATAAAATATACAAATCCACTGTCATTAAAGAACTTAATATAAAACAATTACAAGATAAACTACTGGGGAGCAAAAGAGTTTGAAATCCATGCATACATTTTCACAATACAAAATTTTCATGAATTCTCTGAAGATCTGATATTTACATGAATTTCAAAACATGCTTTGCACCCAAAATATTTGCTTTCTAATTTCATTTTCCATGAACATTGTGAAGTCACCTCAGAACAAATGCAACCTTCTTGTCTTCAACTTTCCCCTCTATCTCATTTTTTTCTGTAGCCATGTATTTTTCTATAGTTCATAGCAACGCATTTAGGATATATATTAGGGGAAGGATAATCAAATAGAAAACTGTTATAAGGAGTGATTCGCCAATACTTTTAGAAAAAATGAAAATAGGTCTCCCAGGAAGCACACATAATGACTGTTACACTATTTAAAGTGCTTTGCCTAACAACAGCAATAAATAACAAGAATAAGACAGTGCACAGAAGGGAAGGTGGCATGTGAGGCCATGACACGTGGATGTAGAACAACTTCATTTCAAATCAAATGCCTAGCCCTCCCTCTTTCACATGGTATGAATTGCATAAGGACTTTGCATAAGGAACCTGATTTTGGTAACCGATTGTAAATTATAGAATAATTCTTTTACAAAAATTTTAGCTTATGAATATGTTTGACCTTAAAAAGTAGCTTTGAGACCTGAATTATCCCAGATAATCTCTTCACTACTCCCAATCTCTTTCTACAAATAGGTAACAAGTGTTCTATTATTTAAGCATATTAAACTTAGAAGAAAATATTAGATGAGTTACTTGGAGATATTAGTTAGATTGTTAGGTTAAATCTACCTGACAAATACAAAGTGCTATAATGCAAAGAATTTCCTTTTTGAAATTAATTTATAACTTATCCTTGATTAACTTAGTCTTACAGGGCCCTAGAGACATTCCATTCCCTGCTCTTTCTGACCCTCCCTAAACTATCTATTCTCAAAGTCAAAGACCATTTAAGATACAAGCCTTATTAAATAATTCATTTCATAGAGTATTATGTGTTTTTCTCTGGGTTGGGCATCATATAGGTAGTCACTTGTTTGTAAATTGCTTTTAATCACGCTAACAATGTTGCATGCTATGCAAAAATCTGAGTGATCAGATGAAGTGGTCACACTTGTGGCTTCATTTATTACCCAGAGAGGAAAGTCTTCCCCGTTTCCATTTTTATATTATATGTGTTTATCACCTGTAAACCTCTTACTGAGGTGTAAACACCATAGTTCTCCTAGCTATACTACAGCAATTCACTTGTAACAATAAAAGACACTAAAGAAACAGAGGCAGACAGTAAAGAAAGGCCATTGGTAGCTTTTGGCACAGTATTTTCACCACTTTGCACATTTCCCTTTAAACTCACTAATCATCATAATCTAGGCAATAAAAGCTTTTGACATCAAGAAGAAAACACCACCATCATTTTCCTTTCTGCCTACCTCCTATATTTATGAGCCCAAGTTTACACTCATATAAATATGAGTCACACGTTTTGGGACACCTGTTTTACAATAGGTTCACCTCAGGATATATTCATCCTATAAATTTAAACATACCAACTATCACCTTGGTCCATGATCAAACAAATATAGGATGAAAAAAATAAACTAGTAGTTGTAGCTCTAGACACAACAAACTGAAAAATTTTCATTCATCATTATGTTTTGGGCAAAGAAATAAATAAAGTTGGAGGGAATTAAATATAAACCTTGACAGGCTTTCATTCTTTTCAACAGATCCTTAACCAATTCCTGATGTAAAAATCTACATAACAATAATTTACTCACAAAACATTTTACAGTTTGTTTTATGTTTTTACACTTTGTTTTACTCAAAAAACATTTTTACACCTTACACTGCTTTCTCAAACCACTGTTTCTTTGCTTATTTGTCCAATGTTCATTCACAAAATGATATTCAGCCCCTACCAGTTGTAAACACTATACTGGACCATAAAGATACAAAGTGAGCATGAAAAGAGGCAGTTAGAGTATAATGTGATGAGCTTCCTTTTGGAGAGCCAGTACAAAGTAATATAACTTAGTAAGCAGACACTAGGTACCAGGAAACTCTTTTCAGAGCTGCAAACTTCCAACTGTAAAGTTAATTGATGACCAGCAGTTAACCAGGGAAACCATGAAAAGTGGGCAGCTGGGATGATAATAGACAGTTGTAAGAGAAGGAAGGATGGAAGAAAGTGACTGGGGATGGGAAAAAGGAAGGAGCACAGAAGAGAAAGAAGAAGTGTAGCCAAGAGTGTAGGCGTTAGACAAGATGAGGTACTCAGAAGCATGGGTAGAAAATCTGAGTTGACTCTTTTGAGTTTGTTTTGCAGAGGATTGTCTGTGAAAGGATAAAGAAAACATCACCGGCAAAGGAAGGTTGCAATAATCCAGTCTGAGTCAAAGTTTCAAACATGCAATGTATGAAGATGGATGTTGCTTGGACAGGAAGGGTCCTGCTACTCCCCCTTTTCCACGTTCCAGACACTCCCCAACCCTGGCAATAAAAGCACTGATAAATTGCTTCTCAGAGACAGCAGTTTCTTTAGGGCACTATACCCTCCCACTGTTCGCTTCACTTGTCCCAAGGAAAGAAAACTTTCCTCTGAGTATCACTCACTTCAGCCTGACTGCTTGTGGATGTTGCAAGCTAAGAATCCCTTGTACTGGCTAACAGCAGGTCAGATGAAAAGACGAAGCAAGGGAGAGGAGGGGGGAAAGAGAGGAAAGAAGAGACGGAGGAGAGAGTAGAAAAGGGGTGGGCTGCAGACCCCCGCAGGTGAGAGAATACCATTCTAGGACCACACAGCTGCACAGCACTGAAACACTGTATTTTCACTGCTTTTGTTCTGCTGCATCCATAGGTTTGTATTGGTTCCATAAGTTTCTCAAAATGAATGAAATAGATGTTTAGAAGGCCTTAGCGCTTTTTTTTTTTAAAAGATTTATTTTATTTTTATTACAAAGTCAGATATACTGAGAGGAGGAGAGATAGAGAGGAAGTGGAGCTGCCGGGATTAGAACCAGCAGCCATATGGGATCAAGGCGAGGACCTTAGCCACTAGGCCACGCTGCCAAGCCCAAGGCCTTAGCTTTTAAAATTGTTGCTTAACTAACCATGATTAGTTTGCAATATTTATTATCTTTTTAAAGATGAATTTAATTGGGCCCGGCAGCGTGGCCTAGCGGCTAAAGTCCTCGCCTTGAACACACCAGGATCCCATATGGACGCCAGTTCTATTTGCACTCACTTGGGGAGTGAATCATCGGATGGAAGATCTTTCTGTCTCTTCTCTTCTCTGTATATCTGACTTTCCAATAAAAATAAATAAATCTTAAAAAAAGATCAATTTAATCCTTACAAGATCTAGTTTTTGTTACAATGTGCACTAACACAGAAAGTCTTTAAATCTTAATTTCTTTTTTTTTTTTTAAAGATTTTTTTATTGTTATTGGAAAGCGGATATACAGAGAGGAGGAGAGACAGAGAGGAAGATCTTCCATCCGATGTTTCACTCCCCAAGTGAGCTGCAACGGGCCGGTACGTGCCGATCCGATGCCGGGAACCAGGAACCTCCTCCGGGTCTCCCACGCGGGTGCAGGGTCCCAAAGCTTTGGGCCGTCTTGGACTGCTTTTCCAGGCCACAAGCAGGGAGCTGGATGGGAAGTGGAGCTGCCGGGATCAGAACCGGCGCCCATATGGGATCCCGGGGCCTTCAACGTGAGGACTTTAGCCGCTAGGCCACGCTGCCGGGCCCTAAATCTTAATTTCTATGCTGAACCACCCATAAGAAGAGCTATCCATCAAAATAACTTTGGGGAAAAGCTTTGTTCCTATCAGTCTAATTTTATAATTAAGTAATGCATTTAGCTAGAAGACTGCCTTTTTATATAATCGCTATACGATATGGTTCTCTAATCAGAAATAATCTCAACAAGCTTTATTTTTAACATGAAAACATATTTTCAATAGAATTAATGTTATTTAGATTTTATTGATCATGTTGTTGTACGGAGATAGATTTTTTTTTAGTGTTTCTACTACCAAACTAATTGCTAAACATAAATGACAACACTGTCTGGAAACATGAGTTATACTTGACCTTAAAGAATACTAATGTGTTTTATCATATATATGTATTTTGTATTGAGTATTTTATATTATCAGTGCTTCACAACTACAGAAAAACATTCCAAAATTGTTTATTATGAAAATTATATTGTATATTGCATTACGTTTGAAAACATAGGAGAGAAATCACTCAGAAGCCTCTGTGAAAAACAATTGGCTTTTTACTGACTGTATTCACAACCTCAGTGTAAATCAGGTGTGTGATACCACCAGGCAAACACATCGTCCAATGTCTTTTTCCTGCTTCTAGCACTGACACCTTAATCTCTTTCCATATAGCCCTCTCTCTGGCTTCCAGCCAGGGCTCGATGCCAGGGCAGGCAAATTTCTCTAAGGAACAATTTGCAAGGGAAGCCCCAGAGCCATTCACAGCCCTTTCATTTATAGCAAGTGCCATCCTAGTATCATAGATGTCTGCATTAAGGTTCCTTGGAGAGAAAACACATTATAGCTACCTCCCATTAACAGAGAGAGAGAGAGCGAGCTATTGCTGCTGAATACAACATTGAAGACTAAATCTTATTTCAAAATTTTATCATAACCACATTGTTTTATGTGCATCAGCTCACTGGAAATTAAAATTCTGAAGGTAATATTCATTTGCATAAAAATGTAAGATTTTATTCTATTAATCTCAGTATTTCCTCATGCTATACACTAGTTTTATTTTAAGATATTGGAAAAATACTTGATCTTTAACATAGAAATTATTATTTCCCCTTTAATGTATTTATTGTTATCATTTTACTATTCTTTTTTTATATCAAATCTCACAGCTGTGGAAAATAAATCAAAAGGTTCAGAATACTTGCTATGCAAAATCTTTAGAGAAACTCAATAAATATTGCAACTATTTTTTTTTTCTGTTTTGTTGAATGACTGCAGGATGGGTGGGCTATAGAAAGATGCCACCAATTTTTCTCTTAATCTATCCTCATTCCTGAAATACCTGTCCTTCTTTTTCTTCAATCTATTAAAAAACCAAACATTTAACCCAACTCTTTCTTCATTCTATTTTTAGCCTTTCTTTTTCCTTAACCTCTTCTGTATGTCTCTCTGTCCTCTAAAATTTTCCAGGACATTGAAAAGCTAAGCAGGCTACTGGTTACTGCTCAACCAAATACAATTAAGGGTTCAGAAGATAGTTTATATATAGCATTATCTTAATAACTTTATTTGTAGGAATTGATTCTAAAGAAGGACAGAACACAAAGGTCAATTAAAGAATATTTTGAAACTGCTGCCATGGCGTAGCAAGCTAAGCCTCCTCCTGTGGCACCAGAATCACATATGGGATTGGTTGGTTCCAGTCCTACTTGCTGCACTTAAAATCCACCTCCCTGATTATGGCCTATAAGAGCAGAAAAAAATGGCCCAAAGTCCCTGGACCTTTGTATCCATATGGAATACCTAAAACACAGTCCTGCCTCCTGGCTGCAGATGAGTCCAGCTCTAGCCATTGTGACCTTATGGGAGTGAACCAGTGGCTGGAACATTTCTCTTTTATTTTCTCTCCTTCTCTCTCTGTAACTATGTTTTTCAAATAAAAATAATAAAATAAAATCTAAAAATAGTTTTCTTAAAATATTTTTAAGATTGTTGGTCCTAATAAAATACCATAATACTCATATAATATTCATAATTTTTTTCAGTAAAAAGTACGGTAAAAGATGGCATAATCATACAAACGATACATTCACTTATTAACAGAGAGTGTATCTTCCTGTATTGACTTGGAAATTCCCACAAAAATCACTGAGTGAACAACCATTAGAAAGGATGAACTTCTGCCATTTGCAACAAAATAGTCCCAACTGTAGACCATTATGCTCAGTGAAATAAGCCAACCCAAAAAGGACAAATAACATATATTCATTCTTATAAGGCAGCCTTCATGCAAAATACAAAACAAGTAGCTATCCAGGTAAGCATGTCTATGCATGTATTTTCACAGGTGAACTGTATAATGGAGACTAGCACACCAGAAAGTGAGGACACACTACAGTGTGCATCTCTACTCCCAAATAAAAGGATCCCAACTGTTAACTATAACTTGACAATATAATATAAAATTTTCTACCATTGCCTATACCTGCCATGCCATATACACTTAAATAGTAGAATATTGGACTAGTGACTGTTATTGAAGAACTGTACTATTGTAATAATAAGGGGGGAAATAATGGGGAGGAGGAATCAGAACTAGAGGGAAGAAATCCCTACACCTACAAAATCATATCATGTAAAGTAATAATTTTCTAAAAAGAAAAATGCTTAATCATGCCACCCTCCAACATAAGCAG
This sequence comes from Ochotona princeps, assembly GCF_030435755.1. Lineage (NCBI taxonomy): Eukaryota > Metazoa > Chordata > Mammalia > Lagomorpha > Ochotonidae > Ochotona > Ochotona princeps. Next base: position 22,720,914 of record NC_080842.1, read on the forward strand.
GTATTGCTGTCTTTTTATTTGTCCACTAAGAAGTAAGCTGCTGAAAAATACAAAACTGTCTCCCTTTTCTAACAATAATTTCCAGAACACTTGGCACATGCATATGATCAGATCTAAATACCTACAATGCCTAATACACTTAAATAGCAGAATGTTGGACTTGTGACTGTTGCTGAAAGACTATACTATTATAATAATTTGCAGAAACAGTGGGGGGAGGGAAGAATGGAGAGGGAAGAAGGGGAGGTGGAAGAAGGAATCCTGATACCCTCAAAACTATGTCATGGAAAATAATAACAACAGTAAAACTACCAAAAACACAAAAATAATTATTGAGTGAAAAAAGCAGCTGATCAGCATATAGTCTGATTCCATGTAAATTATCCAATGCTTATGCATCATGTTGTGTGGAAAAGTTACAGAAGAGTAAGTTTCAAATTATGAGTAGTATTGTTCTCCAAGAAGAGAAGTAATACAGAAGGATTTCACTTTATTCAGGATTAAATTGAGTATTTCACACTCCGTAAATATTTCTTCATATTAAAAACTACAGTTAAACTGTAGTAACTATGATATTTAAGTCTCACCCAAGAAAAGAAATTTAAATCCTAATCATACATGGAATTTAGTACATGACACTGGTGCCATTATAAGACAACGAATTATTGAGCAAATAAAATGTAACTAAATAATCATTTCTTATTCTGAGGCAAACATAAGATTTCTAGATTCATCAAAATTTTATACCTATAAAAGTGAAATCATAGAAGTTGATGGAAAACAGGTAATTATTCATATGACAAAATCATCAAAAATTAAAATAATTAATATATTAAAAAATAGAGACAATACCAAAAAAAAAAAAGAATGTTACAAAATCCAGAAATACCAAAAGTTTACTATTTATTTTCTCAGATGACTAGGACTAACTTAGAAGGCTTTACAACTGTCTGTTAAGATTACAATGTTGTTTGACTTAACAATAAATAGTAAGCAAATAGTAAATACAGGTTTAAATGAATGGCTTCAGAGTATAGGTAATAAAAGTTTCAATGTCTATGACTTCACAACTGAGTCACAGAAAGAACTAATTTTCTATAAATATGTAAACCTATATTTTTATAGGCTTGTGAACATTGTTGATCTCTAACTGAAATTATGTGGACGACGTTCACTTCCAAGTTCATTCACTTTTATGTTGCACACATTGTAAGCATTTATTGATAATAAATCTTTACCAGTTATAATATTTATATATTGCTCAGAAATAGATAACGTGATAATCAAATATGGAATTCTGTTTCCAGATTTCAATATTGTTTGTCTTATGTATACATGTGTTTGTGCCCATTTCACTAGAAGGAACAATGGCTTACCAGTGTGGGGCATGGCACAATATGCCATGCTCATGTTCTTTGTCACTGTTTTCAGTTCAATGGACAGTAAATCCTTAACATTCCTAAAAGGAGGTCTCTGAAATTGGTAAACACATATTCTCATTTTGTTTACCTTCCTTACAGCCAAAAACAAAAGCCATAAAACTTTAGGGCTTTTTTTTTCTGCTGTTTTAAACATCTTTATCAACTGATTTCCTTTTCTGAGAAACTTTTCTCAGTTAAGGCACTGAGCATTACATGCTGGGTAATTGAAAAGGTGCAGAGAATCACGATTTTCATGAGATGTGAAGCTGAACTGCCTTTTTCCAGTAGTTCAAGTGACTCATCCTGCTCAACAAAGTTAGCAGCTTTTGGAAATTCTTAACTCCTACAAACTTTCAGAGACAATTGAGCAATACCTATAAAGAAGTTTAAATGAGCACAGCGGTTTTTTCTTTCAGTATCTATTTAAAGAGATGATATGATTTTATATATATAAAAGAAGTTTCTCAAAAGATATACAAGAGAAACTAAATTTTGGTTAAAATTAAGGACAAATAGAATTGGAAAACAGTATTGCTAGGTAACTTTTATTTTCCATAATCTTGTATTGGCATTACAGGTTAAAAAGTCCTACCTAAGCAAAATTACTAATGTTTAAAAATCACAGTGTCAAGTTGTTTATAAGTGGAAAAACTAAAATCTCTTGTGTCAATTAAATGCCTCTAAACCTTAAAACCATATGCTTACCCTCTGGGAGTTGACCATATAGTTAGAAAGACAAAACTTGCAAATAAATAGATTTAGGGCAAAAAACTGAGTCTACTGTAAATTCTAAGTTGACTATAACCAAATCTATACAGCTAAGATGCAGAGTGATGTGTGCAGCACCTTAAAAGAGGATGTATTTGGGGAGCAGTGACTATTTGGGAAGTAGATAATCAAGGGTAAGAATTCAAGCTAACTGATCGATGTGGGAGAAGCAGGGATTTTCATGAAAGTTTAGGGTTATAGATATAGTTGGAGACAACAGTTTGATAGGAACAGAGAACAGGACTTTGGAATGAGTTTGAAGAGTATTTCTAAGAAGGATTTTTTTTTTTCTTGCAGAGGGTAGCTTCATGACTTAAAAGCACTAGTGATTTCTACAGAAAATCATTCAACAGAGTAAAATAATGTTATATTAGAAAATAGTGCTCTAGAAATTAGCTCATGGACAAAGAATCTAGAGATATTTGGCTTGGAAGAAAGGAAAGTGTGTGGAGGAAATTGAAGAGGATAGAGTATCATGCTCACTTAGAGCAGCATAGTGAGAGGTTGCTGGAGCAAAATTCAGGGATACTGGGTACTGTATCTGGTGTATATTCCCAAGTACCATTTTGACCACCCAGTGAAGAGAATGTGACACCACACAGCCACTATTAATGTGCGACAGAGTTCTTTGCAGCAAATGATAAAAATCGCTATGGAATGCACTTGGAGTGATAGAAAACAAGTCCAGATAGGAAAAAAAAAACAAAAAAACAAAAAAACAATGCAAGGCTGGGACAAGAGCCCTGCAACAACAATCTTGGCTTAAATCACCATAGATACCTGTACCACTGGACTCTGTGGGAACATACAATGCAGCCATAAACAATCCCTGGCTCTGAACTTGATGTGCCCCCTTCAAGAATCCAATAATTGAAATAATGAATTCTACTTATACTGTAAGTTCATGTCCTAGCTCTATGTTCTGGAAAAAAAAAAAAAAAGAGAATCCATTTCAGCTCAAATAGGAGGCAAAATCCTGAATTACCTGAAATAGTAACAGAGAAATAATGCCTTCAGAAGTTCATGGAAAATTCTAATTACGAGAAAACTACACATGGATTTCAAAAACATTTGAACAAACTCTTTAATTTTTGTTATAATCTAAGAGACAGGGAGATAAAAATAACAGGAGAAAAATCCCATCTAGTGGTTCACTCCAAAATGTCTAAAATGGTCTAGCCAAGGTCCAAAGTCAAGACTCAGAAACTCAACACAGGTATCCCATGTACATTTCAGGAATTCAAATACTTCTTGAGCCATCACCACTGCCTTTTAGAGTCTGCACTGGCAGAAAGCTGGAGGGAAGTCAGAGCTGGGCACCAAATTCTTGTACTCAAATGCAGGACAACTTCTAAATTTATCAATCCATTTTTTCCTTGAACTTCATACACTGTTGAAAACAACCAAAAAGCCTATCTAATAAAATCCATCCAAAATGAACAACTTTATCTTTGGAGACTAAAGTTGGTTGAATTGTGGTTCCTAAAAATGTGTCCATACTTTAGTTTCTGGAACCTATGAATATTATCTTGTAGGGAGGAAAAAGATATTTATTGATGGCATTGAATTAAAATCTTGAGATAAGGAGCTCACTGTGCATTATCCAAGTGGTCTTTAAGTTTAATGACATGTCTTTCTAGAAGAAATACAGAGAGGTGGATTTGAAAGCCAAGGCAGAAATTACAGTAATAGAACTATAAACTAACAAAGCTAGCCACCACCAGCAACTAGAAATCCATCAAGGAATGGATTCTTCCATGGAGTCTCTAGTGGAGGGTGGGGGCTGCTGAACAAGTTCAAATTTCTGTCCTCCAGAACAGTGAGCTAATAAATAATTGGTGTCTTTTTTTAAGATTTATTATTTATTTTTATTGGAAAGTAAGATAAACACAGAGGAGGAGAGACAGAGATAAAGATCTTTCGTCCATCCAATAATTCACTTGCCAGGTGGCTGCAATGGCCAGAGCTGCACCAATCCAAACACAGGAGCCCGGAGCTCCTTTTAGGTTTCCCACGCAGGTGAAGGGTCCAAAGATGTTGGACCACCCTACTGCTTTTCCAGGCCACAAGCAGGGAGCTGGATGGGAAGCAGGGCCGCCGGATTAGAACTGGCACCAATATGGGATCCCGGGGCATGAGCAAGGCGAAGACCCTAGCTGTTAGGGCCCAATAACTTGTGTCTTAAACCAACCTACCCGTGGCTATTTGTTGAGCAGACATTAAAAGAAGACATTGGACCTTCAATTGCTATTCATGTTTAACAGGCTAGTAACAACTCTTGCCAAAGGAAAGAGACTGAAGTCGGTAATATCACATGGTCTTAGTGCTCTGGGGTCTAGAATTCTTGCACATGGATTTCTTACCAAGAGTATAATTTTATGTGTTTATGATATGATTTCCATACAGTTAGGTTTAAAGACCAGAATATTAGGCTACTGACAGATTATCAGAGGTTTTATTTTCAAAGTTGTTCATAATACAGCATGATCTATTACATATACTCTATCGCTTTTCCTCTCCTTCATTTCTTTCTTTATTATTTTTAATTGACATAAAAGGCTGAATCAATTATCACGAAAAAAATTAACTTCAGATAATAGAGCTGCCACTTTTTTGTTCCTTGAGAATATTTGCTGGAAAAAATAAATAGAGTTGGATTGCTACATTTGCTAGTCACTGGAAATCCCCTTATTCCACCTTGAGTCATCATGAGACAGGCTTGTTTTTAGCCATCTTTTTTGATATTGTCATACATCAGGGTTCATCGCTACAGCCTTGTTACTTATGTCTCATTTGCATAAATAAATGTTGAAACATAATGGGCAGAAATTTCTATTTGTTTTATAACCCAAGAACTTAATCGGGTAACAAGGCATCCTGTGTATTTGGAAGTTTAAAAGTCTGTTGTATTAAATTTGATTAGATTTTATGGTTGTCAACCCTTCTTCTAAATATTTTATGTTAATAATTAGTTACAATGCTTTAGACTTTCTGGGTATTTTTAACAGATTCATTTTTAAGATTTATTTATTTATTTGAAAGGGAGAAAAAGAAACTGTCTATGTATCAGTTCAGTCTTGGCTATGCCGGGAGCTTCAATCAAGTCTCCCAGATGAATTACATCGGCCCAGGCTCCTGGGCCATCTTCCACTGCGTCCTGAGCCACGTCAGTAAGGAACCAGTTCAGCAGTGGAGCAGCCAGGGCTTGTGCTGTCATGCATATGTGATGCCAGAGCTACAGGCGTAGCATATTTTTTATTCTTTATTTTCAGATTACATTGTATGATAGATAGTACATGCATATACTCAACTTATAGTTGAGCATTATATATTTACAAATATTGTGGAACACTGGATTGATGTTTAGTTCCAATATACATGCAAAAGCCTTACAAAGTTAAATTTGGGGTATAAAACAAATTATAATATCAAAGTGACGGCATGAGGGAGGTCTCTGCTTTACTGTAATCTTCCTTACTCCTGCTCTTTATTTTGCTCTTCTCCCATTAGTTCTCATAATACCTTTCCCTCCCTAACCTCACAGTGTAAAGAGAACATCAGAGACAGATACATATAGCTACAACATGAAACAGACTAGGGAAAATGGCATCAAAGTCATTAAGGAAGTGCTACTTGAAAACACCCAGGCAAAAACTCATTTCATGGTGAAGGGTAAGGGAGTCCCTCTGGAAAAGACCGAACTGAGGAAAGTCTTACAGAATGGGCAGGACTTCCAATTAACAACATAGAGGGAAAAAACAGGTTTCTAGAAATGTGGAGCAGCAGCAGAAGATGGGCCAAGAGAGCAGGCCAAGATAAACTGTGAAGATAGCCGAGCAAGGAGGTGAGGGGTGTTGCGGGCAGGCATAGCAGATGGCTTTGGATTTCATTTCCACTCTACAAATAAAGGGGCATGAAGGAGGACTTCTGAGTACAGAAAACATTTACTGTCTGGAAAACTGAGTGGTCAAGCTAATTGGACTTAGAGTTAACCTGGACAGAAAAGAACTGGTCCTCAATTTTTTTTTTCAGACAGCAAACTTGGGAAATGCTAGTCTGGAATAGAGACCATAAAGGAGAAGTTGAATGGAGTCACCAATAGATGTGATGGGACTTAATGACACCTGGAAGGTGGAGAAGTAGGGCAATAGGTAATGTTAATATATGTGCACTCAAACTCCACTCTGCTGGGTCATCAGTTATGCTTGTTCCAAAGGGGAGGGGGGAACTATGTGCCAACTATCTTAATGTTGAAAAGTAGAGAAAGTCTAGTGAGATATGTTCAAACACTTCCCCAAATTTAAAAAACCATTTGAATCAAACCCAGGTTGTTCAAAACAAAAGCAAAAAATCGAATGACAGCTTGCTGCCTTACTTCATGCGGTTTGTAAGCAGGATAAGCAAACCTTCAGCCATCTGTTGTTTTCTTAGCTTGCTAGAGGAAACTAGAACTTACCTTTCTTTGTAATCACGTAATTAATGTTCAGCCCAAAAGAAGTCATTTGATACAATGGCTTTGTGACTGGAGATAGGTAGCAGTGTTTAAAAGTGAGGTTTCTATATAGCTTTTCCCAGTAAGGCCATAAAATATAGTTGCCATCTTCCAACCCAGTAAAGCCCGCTCCCCCCAATTTGCTCTACAGACCTGTTCTATTTGCACTCTTGATAGAGTCAGGCCTGAAGCTCCTTTTAACCCAGGCTGAATGTAGTCTGACTGCTGAGCTTTCACAGGTGCACTTCCCTTCCATTTTCTCCTTCCACCTTGGTGTGTCTTCTTGGCACCTTTCTCTGCAATTAGGCTCTCACTTCCAGTAGAGAGATGGAAGACTAAACAGGTTCTTAGATGTTTAAAAAAGGTGTTTAATTGAGTCTTATTTTCCTTTTGTAATCAGACTGTTTGTGAGAAAGAATTTTTATTTAATATGACAGCATTTGAAAAAAGAAAGGAAGCAGCAGCTGGTTGACTCAGAAAGGTGTAGGCCTGCTTTTTGCCAAAAAGAAAATGCAAGCTCAAGAATCATTCTTTGGGTTGTGGGGACAGGAAAGAGACTATTGTGTGGCAAAGCAATTCTGTTCTACAAAAGCATCTGATCTGTACCTTCCAGAGATGTGCAAAAACCCTGCTTGCCTATATTGGCTTAAGAATTAAAAATAATGTTCTCTAGCACCTGGTGGCAGTGATTTGTAGGCCAAGAGTTGGAAAATAGGACAACTCAGTTCTTAAACTGTGCTTGGACAATTAGAGCTGTATATTACATTGACGATGGATTTGCTTCATATGTTTAGGTCTCCCTAGATTCTAAGGTATGACAGAAAATAATAATTATTCCAGTTTCTTTTCCAGCCCTTGCTCTTACACCTAAAGAACAAGGTTCTGAGAGTTTTAAATAGCTATTTAAAGTCCTAGAAGTGGGGCTAGCATTGTGGCACAGCAATTTTAGCCTCTACTTGCATATCTGAGTGCCCATTTGAGTTCTGGCTGCACCACTTCTAGTCCAGCTTCCTGTTAATGTACCTGAAAAAACAGCATAATGTATCCCAGGTGCTTGGGCCCCTGCCACCCATGTGGAAGACACAGATGGAGTCCCTAGTTCCTGGATTCCAGCTCATTGAAGTCATTTGATGAGTAAAATAGTGGATGGAAGATCTCTTTCTGTATATCTCTCACTCTTTCAAATACATAATTAAATCTTTAAAATAAAATGTAATGTCGTGGTTGGCTTTTGGAAATACAGCAAGAGGAGGAGATAATAAACAAGTCTCCAGTAAAAATGAAATGGCTGTGGAATTTTGAGCTGTTTGGTCCTGAGTCAAGTAAAATCCTTCTCTAGGTTTTTCAGAGGTTGGCGGCAGGCTTTTGAATAGACTAGGGAAGTAGGTTATGCAGAAAAGAAGCGCCATATCAATTATACACACAAAAAAAGGTTCTGGAGTGGTTTTGCTGTTGATTAGTACCACAAACCAGGACAGGTCATAGAAACTTGAAGTTTCTGAACTTAAGTTCCTTGGAAAAGAAAAGCAATGCTAAATCAGTGGCTCTGAACTGTGAGAGAAGGACAAGCCAAGAAAATATTACGATCACCTGAAAGTGAGTATGTGTGGTGTGCAATTTTCTTGCCTACCACCAAAATTACAAAGCAAAGAAGCTAAGAGTCTGGAGATACGTGTTCTGAAAAAAGTTCCTGAAATGCTTCTGATGGAAATCACACCCATCTCCATCTTTGTCACCTCCTAGTAGAAAATCTAATTTACATGATATTGCCATTGATCTCTAACATTATATGATGCTACCTGAAAAGAAATAAATAGGGTGTCACAATTAGACCTATCAAACTGCTAAGAGGTTACCTTAACATATCTGATAGTTCATTCCTATGTCCAATTCTCTTCATATTAGAGTAATCCAATTCAGAGAATTACAGGTCTCCAAATGAAATGTTTTTTATTGCAGCAAAGAATGAAAGACGCACCACTGGAAGGCAAAGAGTTAACTGTTAGCTTAGATTTAAAAAATGTGCACAAAGAGAAAACTCCTACATGGAAAATTAATGAAATCACTACTGTGAGTAGTTCAACCTATATGTGGCTTTTAGCATTCAATATTTTTTAAGTGTAAATGATAAACTTTGTCCTATTATCATAGGATGCAATTGAGTAAGAGACTATACACACAATCTATTAAAATGCTTTAGTGGTTCCATTCCAGTAAAATTTCCCTTTGAAAACACATACTACATTGTCTAGGTCTTTCAAATGAGGTGATTTTCCAGCTCTTCCTACTTTCACACATTAGCTCAATTCCAGCCATATCTGGAAAACAACTAGAAAGACAATCATTTGGAACAATCTTTTGTGATGATCTATCAGAACTTTTGTATTTGTTCTCTGCTTCCTGCATATTATATAATAATCTCCACTCTATTTTTCCCTTGAAAATAGAAGATCCATATAAATGTCAGAATGGGAAGCTCTTTCTTCAGTAAACATTGCCAGCCTACCTCATGTCAACTATTGGATTAGTATTAGAAATGCAAATATAAGTAATATACATTATCAATTCTGAAGATATCTATATTTTAACAGAGGAAATGACAAAATAGCCATCATTTAAGTGATGAGTTAGCTATCAGCAGATGGCAATATGCAGGCAATTAGGAGAAAGTTCTAGGTTAGATTAGACTGTAAAGGATGGTCTTTAAAGAAGTGATACTCTCAAAACATTTGAAGAATGCATAACAGTTCACTAGATAGCAAGGAAAAAATAGAATGAAGAAAAATTTAAAGGAGAAAAACAGCATGATCCATTGTGAAGAGATGGGGGATAACCAAATGGAGAGAGGCAAGGCATTCCAGAGATTGAAAAAAACAAACAAAAAACAAAAACAAGTCATGGTTAGTAGGCTGAGAAACCACAACCTAAGTCAGCAAGCTATGGAGAGATGTTAAAAAACATTTTTAGCAAGGTAGTGATATGATTGAAAAAGTGTTTTCCATCAGTGCTTCTGATAGCATTATTAATAATAGTCAAAAGGAAATTAAGACCAGGAAAAAAGAATATTAATCATGTAGTTTATATAAATATTCAGACAAAAGGCATAAAATCTTAACCCAAAGTGACGATCTAAGGTGAAAGAGATAGGTTGCTAGATAAAAACTGTTTAAGAGGCAGAAGTCAACCAATTCAATGACTACTTAAATTCAAAAGAAAAAGGAGAGAGAAAATCAGAGGGTGTCAAACCAGTTTCTGGCTTTGTCAATTATATGAATGATGATGCTATTGATTTAGATAAGAAATTGAAAAGTCATCAATATCTTGGAAGCTGTGCTTCATATCCCCATATCACATTCCAAACAGCAAACATATAAAATTACAATTTGCCAATTTAAAATAATTTTTTGAAAAGGACAATGAAGACTATTGCAACAAGGCCTCTACAGAGATAGAAAGGCATTGAATTCAACTGTCTGGTGAAGTAACAGCCTTAAAGTAGAAAGAATTTAGCTAAAATAAGAGGAAATGAAGAAACAATGGTTAGAAATAAAAGAAAAGAGAAACATGTGTTAGTTTCAAATCCTCCCCAGGTCACAATTTAATTGAAGTAAAATTATCAATACATAAAGGTATAAAAATACAAAGGTTTGTCAACACTAACCACATGATTTGGGAAACTGAAAACGAATGAATGAGAAATGTGGTATTGGGACAACTAAAGGATAAACCCAGCATATATCTCCCACCTTCTGGGGATGCTGAAATGTAAGCAATCGACTTACATTATACTGACATTGGAGCATGTTCCTCCAGTCAAGAGCTTGCAGGAAGCCTTCTCTGGGAATCTTGTCCACCTGCAAGAAATGACCCAACATAATGATGTCAGGGATGTGGTAACGAAATAGCCAGATAATTCATTCTATAGTGAAGCTAACCATCCATAAAACTCTACCCACAAAGACAGGTATTCTCAAAGAACACCCAAAATCAGCATTGGAGTTAAAACTATAGCTGTGCAAAGGAGAACTTTAGGATAAAGACTGAAGTGAAAGGTTAGGTTAAAAAACGAAAGAAGAAGAAAAGAAAGTTGAAGTTTAAAAACAGAAAAATAGGAAAGAATAAAATATTAGAGAATCATTCTAAAGAACAAATATTTGATTTCCAGAAAAAGAAAACAGGTAAAGAAAATGAAACAAATTCATCAACTGATGAAGAAAATTTCCCCAAAGCAGAGGGATCTGTTCACAGATTAGAAAGACTGCAGGGTCCCATACGATGGCATAATGACTAAATCCTTGCCTTGAATGCGCCCAGGGTTCCCATATGTGCATCAGTTCACATCCTGGCTGCTGCATTTCCCATCTAGCTCCCTGCTTGTGGCCTGGGAAAACAGTGGTGGACAGCCCAAAGCCTTGAGACTCTATATCTATTTGTGAGGCTGAGAAGCTCCTGGCTTCGGATTAGCTTAGCTGCGGCCATTACAGCCACTTGAGGAGTGAAACAGCAGATGCTTCTTTCTCTCTATGTGTTCTTCTCTCTGTAAATCTGACTTTCCAATAAAAAATAAGCAAATGTTTAAAAAGAAAGAAAGACAAAAAAAGGAAGGAAGGAAGGAAGGAGGAAGGAAGGAAGGAAGAAGGAAGAAAAGAAGGAAGGAGGGAAGGAGAGAAAGACTAAGACAAGACAGACAGAAAGAAAGAAACAAAGAAAGAAAGAAAGAAAGATGCCAGAGTTGATAAACAGAATTAGCACTACACATGTACAATTCATACATAAACTTTAAAAAAGGGATACAAGGAAGTTTTCTCTCAAAATTTCACACATGAAGTACTAGACATTTCAGAGGTTTTGAACTTCTCAACAGTGTTGTTGGAAACCAAATGGCATGGAAAGTAGCTTCAAAATTCCACAGAAAAAAATATTTCCAACCAATAATTCTAAAGCTAGCCAAATATCAAGCAAGTATAAGAATAATGACATTTTCAGACATGCAAAATGTCAGAAAAGATGACAGCTGCGAAAGACATAGTATTCATCCAACCAAACTGGAACAGATCAGCAGCTCCAACAAGAGCCCTTTCCAGAGCAACTTATCAATCTGGACTGAAGAGACGAAGAGAATATTTACACAGTTGGGAAGAGGTTAGAGAAAACCAAGTAGGTTCATTATGGAGCCTAAGAAACAAACAGGTACATTTTAATAGGCTCCTTCTATGGTTTGACTGTGTCTGCTAAAAGCTCATTGCTTGAAATTAATCATTAAATGCATATGCTCACCATATTGAAAGGTAGTCTTTTGGGAGGTAATTAGTTAGAGTCAGTTGAGGTTACAAGAGCAAGGTTCCCATAATGGGATTAGCGGATTTATAAGAAAAGAGACTGCATCTTTGTTTTTTTTGAATTTTTCATGGTACCCTGACTTATTGTTGACTTTTTTTTACATTTTATTATTATTATCATTTGATGATACAGTTCCATAGTCCCTTATCCCCTCCCCAATTCCCTCCCCCCACCTAGTTCCTCTATATCATTACTAACATATAGCTCCTCATACACAGTCATATGTCCATCATTGTGGGCATGGACAATGGCAGAGAGTCCAGAATCCTATTGTCAAGATATAGTAAACAGTTTCATTGTAAGTCCATCTTTGTCTGGAAGCAGAAATGCATACTACACTGAAGAGACTCTATCTTATAAACTCCATTGCCTTACCATGCCACAACCTCTGCCAAGTTGTGATACAGCAAGAAGGCATTAACCTGATGCTGGCACCTTGATAGTGAATTTTCCCAACACCCATAACTATGGCAAACAAATTTCGTTTCCTTTTAAATTAGCTGATCTGTGGTATTCTGTTACAGTAGCAGAAAATGGATTAAGACACCCCTTCATCCCTTGATGAAGGAAGAATAACTAAACTCATAACATCTGACACTGGGCAGACAACCCTACAGAGCCTATTCACGACAAGTGCACCGAGCCCATGGAAGGGGGATAAGCATACCACACAGGGCAACTTGTAGGGACCGCTCTTAGGAACAAAGTGACCAACAGAGTAATATGGGAGGGGTACTGTGAGGGGATGGGGTGATGCCTGCTTCACATGGCATGATGTGATTGATTTATTTGAATTGAATACATCTGCGGACTGACATGGATGAAAATCTTTATTCACCCGGGGACAGACAGAAACGGCACTGGTGCTTTGAAAAAGAGCACGGTTTTGCTGCAGGCCCTTCTCCAAGGCAGCAGAGTATGTAGAGGTTACCAATGGTAGCCATGATTATAGCAATTAGATTCTACAACATACAGATGAATAAGACTTGTGAAAGGATGAAAAGGAACAGCAGAACTGGTGGGTGCACTGAGTGGGTGGGAGGTTTTCTGTATGAAAAAGTTAAATCTTCATGCTTCCTGTGGGAAGTCAATACAAAGTGGATTAAAGGTACAAATCAGTAAGTAGCAACATCAGCATGATATTTAGAAACAGATGTGCATGCCAAAAAAAAAATTCAGCTGAGAGCAGTTGCTTCTCAGGAAGAGGAGATTAAGGCTAAGAAGGTCAGGCTCTGCTGTTTTCATACCTATTTGTCTCCTTGACTTACGTGCATGAATAACTCAGAAACTTTTTTATAAATCTAATTTTAAAATATTTAGTTATTTAGTTATTCATTTTGGAAGTAGAGCAACAGAGAAAAAGGAAAAGAATGAGAGGCAAGCATACCCTATTTACTCTCACACTGCCTGTATAGCCTGGGCTGGGGCCAAGTTTCACTCCAGCTCTCCCATGTAGGTAGCAGAGACCTTGAGCCATCCCCTGCTGACTTTGACTGCATATAAGCAAGAAGCTGAATTCAGCAGCTGCAGGTAATACCAAACTCAGGCCTCTTAGTTGCTAGGCCAAATGCTTGCCTTAAATTTAATTTTGAAAAATTAATGAAGGTAGGGGCAGGTAATAGGACACAGTAGGTTCAGCAACCACTTGGAATGCCCACATGCCATAGAGTGCCTGTGTTCCCATCCCAGATACTCTGAGTTTCTGATCCAGCTCCCTGCTAACATGTCCTGAGAGGCAGTGATAATGGCCAAGGTACTTGAGTTTGTCCTATTCAACAGCATGGATGCTCCTCCCCTGCTAGCCATTCTGCCTTTCAATTAAATAGATAACTAGAAAAACAAACAAACAGAAGCCTGTTGAGAAATTTGTTGCTCTGGTCACAACCACACCAAGTTGTTATGGCCATCATCCACCCCAAACAGTTCCTCCTAGGAAAATCACTCAACTTCTCTGAGCCTACAGTGCTTCCATTCTAAAACCATAGCTATATTTATGTCATGACAGTATAGAGAGGTTAGAGGAGATGAGGTAAATTAAGGACCTTGTATGCAGGTAGCACTCAGCTTACACTAATGATTATTCATAAGGATGATTCTGTTTTCTCAGCAGGGTAACAGGGTGAAGTCAGGAGTTTGAGGCAAGAGATTAAAACTGAGAACAATCACCATGCAAAACTGGGTATGCAGAGTTGGGATGAGACTAACAATGGGTTGCTTTATGAGGGAAGACACCATTGTGGTGTGGGCAGCAAGGTTGGCTGGTGTCTAGACAGAGAAGTCAAGTGCTTTGGGAATTGGAGTTATGCTGAAAAAAAATAGCAAGGGAATTAAAAGATAAATAGTGGTGAGAGAGTGACTGAAGTGAGGAACTATGGAGGTGAGGCTGGAAATGGAAGCTGGTGAGAGGTGAAGTGACCTGACAGATGGGACCTGTAGGTTTCTGGGGAGTAAAATGGTGGCAGGAGTCAGGGAAAGAGGAAAGCTTCCAGCTCAGAAAGAAGATCAGAGGAGAGGATATAGGAGTTTTTTGCTTTATAGCTCCATCGTACAGAATAAAATGCATGATCTGGGATAAAATATTTATCTTCTTATATGCTCTCAACAATCTAAAAGAGAGCAAAGGTGAGATGAGGAGAGGCCAAAAAAACTGACCATGGTTGAGTATTTAATGGGTGTCTGAATTGCATTAGGATTGTTACATATTAATTTCATTTATTTTTCAAAACAGCCTTGTGATTCAGAAAACAGTGTCTTATTTTACCAAGAATAAACTGTACCTCAGAGAAGTTTAATAACTGGTTCCAAAGTGTATACAGCTTCCACAGTGTCCAGCTGAAAACTGAACTCAAAAATGGGCTAGAGGTGCAGCAACTAGCAGTATGCGGGAAGGAGGGAGGAGAATTATTTTTTCTAAAAATGAGTGGGCTAGATTAGGTGCTCTTTAAAACACTTCCAAAATTAATTCCCTATAGTTTTTTTTAAAGATTTATTTTATTTTTATTGCAAAGTCAGATATACAGAGAGGAGGAGAGACAGAAAGGAAGATCTTCCATCTGATGATTCACTCTCCATGAGACCACAACGGCCGGTGCTGAGCTGATCAGGGTCCCAAGGCTCCAGGCTGTCCTCAACTGCCTCCCCAGGCCACAAGCAGAGAGCTAGATGGGAAGCAGGACTATTGGGATTAGAACCGGCGCCCACATGTTGATCCCAGCGTGTTCAAGGCGAGGACTCTAGCTGTAGGCCACCACGCCAGACCCCATTCCCTATAGTTTTAAACAACAATGTTTCTAAACATCATTTTTCTCATTTGTCAATAGATTTAACGAAATCTACCTTACCCACTTCAGAGTATTATTATGAAGATCAAACAGGATATGTCTGTAAAAGTGATTTACAAATAAAGGTACATTATGTGTTGTAAAGGTTAAAATATTTTTGAAATATGGATAGTGGGAAATAAAATCATGAGGAAAAAAAGAGATCAAATTTCTAGGACCATCCAGTGAACATTTAACAGCTACCCTGACAAATACTAGCCAGAGATCTTGGGCAGGTATCTAATCATCCTGTGCCTCAGTTTCCCTATCCAGAAGATGAGGCTACTAGGGCCAGCACTGTGGGATAGCCTGGTAAACCCACTGCCTGCAGTACTAACATCCCATATGAATGTGAATTCAAGTCTCAGCTGTTCCACTCTCAATCCAGACCCCTGCTGATGCACCTGGAAAAGGAGTGTAAGATGGCCCAAGTGCTTAGACTCTTGTACCTACTTGGGAGACCCAGAACAAGCTCCTGGCCCTGAATCCACCCAGTTCCTGTCACTGTGGCCATTTGGGGAGTGAACCAGCTGATGGAAGCTCTCTCTTTCAAATCTCAGAAAAGTGAGTATGCTAAAAATATAGCTATTAATATGGTCACTACTGCTGCTGCTAATACTATTTTCCAAGTGTGGCATTTCTGAAAATAAAATATATATGAAATACAAATGGAAACTACATGTGAAAATATTAAATAATATCTTACCCTAGTATCTGCCTATCTACCTATCAATCTACTGATATCTGTATTCAACTGTAACAAATAAAATCAAAGAAGAAGTATTAGGAGCTTGGAATAGCAGTAGAGACTGAGACAGGAGAAACAACATGTGAAAAGTAAAGACATTTGATCTACTAAAAGTTTCAGATTACTAACTAGAAATAATGGGCAATCAGTCCTATGGAAGTAACACTGCATCCTTCTTTCTCAAGTCTACCACGTGTTGATTCCATTAGATGCTGTAGAATCACTTGACAGTGACAGAACTAAGTATTTAAACAGATAGCTGCAATATAACACAGAAACTGTAATTTTTAAAAGGACAAATAGTGATAGTCACCAGCAAATATTGAATGCTTGCTATGAGCCAATACTGTGCAAATGCTTTACATATATTATTTTTACTTATCTCCTTAGAGAAACTAGAATTCTGGCTCCCAAGTGGATTACTGCTTACTGCTAATACATCACCCTGCCCCTGTGCAAAGGATATAGTCAGGAGGCGATTTTCATAACACAACAGGGAACTGCAATGATCTGAACTAGGGTAGTAGCAGCAGGAATGAAAAAGAGATGATGGAATTAAAATCAGTAGGTCTTGACAACTGCAACAAAAGTAGGGGGTGAGGAGATATGGAAATCAAGGAATATTTTCCTAATAGCTCTTGATGGGCAATGCCCAACAACATGAGTCTAGAAAGCACAGACTTAGAAATGATACTTTGAAAGCTCAAATTTATTTTTATGAACTCAAACATCAGTGACTGCTAGTTTCCCACCAAATATCCAAGAACTCAGCCTCTTCACTAGTAGAACTTACACATTGCTAGGTGCAAAATAAAAGGTGCCCAGCCAATCTGCTTGTTATGTCAACAGAGTGCTTTTGGAGGGAATTTCTGGAAAGGTCCTTTGTGCTTGACCTTTTTTATCTACATTAAACATGGCTAGGCTGGCTAGAGCTTCAACAGCCTTTTCTGTGGACATGGGGAATCTGTCAGAATGAACAGCAAATGGTAAGGATGGGAGAGTTTAAAAATTAGAGTAGCCTGTGCCACTGAAGACTTCATGGTGCAATCAGACCACCCTAGACTGCCTATGTTTGCTTTTTCTGGAGAGAAAATTAGCTATTGCTATTTCAGATGTCTACTGGCAAAAATTAACTGCTACTTTTAACCAATATGCCTCCCCTCACTACCAACACCAAACCCCTATTCTTTCTGCCACTCCACATCTCTCCTCACTGTGGATATCTTGGGACACTCAATAGACCATGGACCATCAATCTTGATAGTCAGGCAGACCTTGAAACCAGAATCTAAAACTCAAAGACAAAGAACTCTTGCTACTTCCTCTTTGCCCTTCCCATCTTTAAACTTGTTTAAGTCTGTTGTTCACTTGAAAATTAGTTATAAGCTCTGATTCCATGAGTTTTCTCTCTTGTGGTTGAGGTAAGTAGATACCCTGTGTTATAACACAAGGGATCTGGGAGTGTGAAGAAATTGAAGATTTGAGTTTGGAGGGAGCTGGCCTCAAGATGACAAGGACTGCTGGGGAAAGATACACACCTGGAGATGAACATGACTCCAAACACCAAAAGAAAGTTTTCAGCCGCAGGTTGGGTCTGGTGGGTATTTGGCACTCTAAATATGGATGGAATCCTTCGATAGTATATGTAGAGGAAGAAGAGTAGTAGGATATGAAGTAACCACAGGGGTAGCAACCTACACCTATGGACAGAGGAACTCTAAAAATGACAGACATAGCCCAATTAGGTAAGCATCTGGACAGTCAGCAAGAAAATGCAGAGCTAGGCAGAAAAAGCTGTGCAGACAGAGAAATCTTCCTTAGCAGTTATGCCCTCCCACTGCCAATCTTATTTTGGATGCAAGCTTTTCTCCATGCCCACTGATGTATGATACTAATTTGACTAATTTGGGGCCCAGCGGCGTGGCATAGCGGCTAAAGTCCTCACCCGGAATGCTCCCCGGGATCCCATATGGGCACCGGTTCTAATCCCAGCAGCTCCACTTCCCATCCAGCTCCCTGCTTGTGGCCTGGGAAAGCAGTTGAGGACGGCCCAAAGCCTTGGGTTCCTGCACCCGTGTGGGAGACCTGGAGGAGGTTCCTAGTTCCTGGCTTCGGATCGGCGCAGCACCGGCCATTGTGCTCACTTGGGGAGTGAATCATCAGATGGAAGATCTTCCTCTCTGTCTGTCCTGCTCTGTGTATATCCGCCTTTCCAATGAAAATAAATAAATATTTTTAAAATTTTTTACTAATTTAAAAGTTGTTTAGTCTCACAGTATAGGTAGAGGAAGCAAGGAGCAAGGGAGATTTGAGGGCAAGCATGATGCATGATGGACAAGGAGTGACAGGAAGCCGAGGCAAGCATGAAAGTGAGGACCTTCTCCACTCCCAGCTTGCACAAGGTTTCATGAATCTCATTATGTCTCCGGATATGTTCTGAGTACAATGGGCCCTCTTTGTACCTTTCCAGAAACCTGTAGTATTTGATCAGAAAGCCAGTCTTTGACACTTCCAGTACCAGATGTTCATTCATTAACATTGTTAAGAATGAAAAGGTGACAGGGGCAGGCATTGTGACACAATGGGTTAAGGTGCCACTCGTGACATTGGCATCCCATATCTGAGTGTGAGCTCAAATCCTGGCTTGTCTGCTTCCCATCCAGCTCCCTGCCATGCACCTGGGAAAAGCAGCAGAAAATGAACCAAATACTTGAGGCCCTGCCATCCATGTAGGTGATCAGCATGGAGCTCTGAGTTCTAGGATTCAGCCTGGTCCAACCCTGGCTATTTTGACTATTTGAGAAGTGATAGAAGAGTTCTCGGTGTCTCCATTTCTCCCTCTCTTTTTATCACTCTGTCTCTCCAATAAATAAATTAGTTTTTTTAACTGAAAATTTTGGAAAAACTGGTTAAAACACAAGGCAGAGTTTCAGAGGGTGACCACAGATAGCCATTTTCAAGGTCACATCTGGCTCATGTGTGTAGCAGAATGAATACTTAATGGATTTTTCTGAACGATCATACAACTTGATTGAGTTATGAGCTGGTAGTACCACAACTTGGTCTCAGAAGTTTTTTTCAGTAAATAGTGTAAACTTTTGCCTAACACATCGCTATATTGGATAAGAATCTTTTCATATCCTTTAGTAAAACCACTTTAATTATTATAGGGGATGTGCACCCAGGTGTAAAGCAAGTGACTTTTTTTCCCTAACAAAATGTGCATCAAAAATGCTAAATCTGCCAGGTGCTTACTGTTTAATGCAGTATCAAAGTATTTGTTCTGCTGATATCTATTTTAGTCACTAATATTCTTTGTTTTGAATCAGATGGAATATTTGTTTAGTGTCCCAGAAGCCCTATTTGCCTGTATTTTTTAAGTTCTTTTCCTAAGAGAACTAAAGCTATTTCTGTGAGAAGCTCAATACACAATGAATTTAAGATACAAAAATCTGGTAAAATATCCATGTCCCCAGTTTCACGTTGGATTTTATTAATGCGTAATATTATAAGCAAGGAGATCTCCCTCCAGGTCCACCACTCAAATATACACACAACATTTACTGAATGTTTTGTAATTACATATTACCAATCTTGTCTAGTTTTAAAGATTCATTTTCCTGTTCTCAGATCCTTGATCATTATAACTGCATTCCATATCTCTGAAGGGTGCAGATTCATAATAGAACAGGCTTGGTCTAAAAAAACAATGGAAGAAGACCCAGAGACAATGTCCGTTTCACACTCCTTACTATGCCTAACTGCTGTGTAATCAGAACAACAAACTGGTGAGAGGAACTGAAGCACTGACTTGATACCAAGAAACTAAAAGCTCTAGGAACAAAAGCTGTCTTGTCAAATGGGATTTCTTTTCTTCGCCATCTAGAGAACATTTCTAATTCTCACTTGTCCAAATAACACAAAGGTCTCTGCTCTTCTTCATACCATATTCCCAGTTACAAAAAAATTGTGACGTCCTTTACAATTTCACCTTTTATCCTGTAAATTGCAGTGACTGAAGAGGAGTCCTGATCCAGTCTGCATGCTGAGACTAGATTTCATCAAGAAATGTTTCACTACATTCTTCTCCTATCATTAGAGCCAATTATCATGTATATTTATGCATTCCTTTGTGTGAAAGTGCGGTGTGGGACTGAAAGCGCCTTATAAAAGGTCATCTTTAATTAGACAACCTCTGAATCGCCTGACTCATAAATGGCTAAATAAAATTATATATACCTCTACTGGACCAGCTCACTAAAGTCAGTTCTTACTGCTTAGCAATACTTCACTGATGGAGCTGATGAGGAGTCAGCTGCATTCCATTCGACCTGACACATCAGCCAAATATCCAGCTGAGCTTGAATCCTGCAGATTATTATTGGTAATGATGTTTAAGGCAAAGTTGTTTGGGCACAACACCCTGAGCTTCTAATTTGGCAGTTAGAGCAATCTTGTTGTGACTTGTAAACTTTACAGCGAAATATGCAAGGCATTTGATATAGAAATTAGGTGTAGGGCTGAAGGCCTTGTGACAGAAGTAATTGAGTGAAATTGCGTATTCTCTCTGATCAGAATGAGCATTCCTAAATTTCCAAAGAAAATGAAAAATCACTATTTCCCCTGGATCCAGAGGAAGAATTCTTTGACAGTTTTCAAAGCCTATATAGTGTTTTCAGAACTTTCTTGAAGTTCTTTTAGCTACAGGATCTGAACTCTCTTGACAAAGCCACCAAAGCATTTCACACTCCCTGGCAGCCAGAGAGTGCGGGCACACAGTGGGGCCCCACCAGAGCAGTACCAGCTCCCTTACTTTGAAACAGCAGCAGCCAACAATAGGAGACTGCAACCATACAGAATCCTCTGGGCAAGGTACTAAGGGCCAAGTGATTGCTGCAGCTTCATCTGGTTTCAAAGGCAACTGTCTTGTGCAGTGTCTTGTGTTAGGGACATCAGTAATGCAAGCCTGTGTCTGTGCCCAGCAGTGGCAGCTGTCAGGTTTTCACTGGCAAGAGAAAAACTTCTCCTCTACCAACAACTTGGGTCCTTAGCCTGGGGCTGCAAATCCACTGACAACAGACAGTTGTGTAAGAAAATGTATTGTACATGTGCAAGTACTCTATGGGGAGAGTAAGTCCCAGAACTTCTAGAAGCAGAGGGTTACTATACTGGCTTACCTAGGGGATGGGGGAGGGGGTGTCCAGGGTATTAAAGAATGGAAGGTTTGATAGCAGACTGCCCTTTGCTACATTTACACCTGAGGCTCCAAACTGAACACCTCTTGTTATAATCCCCAAATCTTTTTCTGAAAAGTTCCTCCAGTTTATGCTTTAAAAAATATAATCATACATTTATTTATTTGGAAGGTGGAGTTGACGGACAAAAGCAGACTCACTGAAAAAGAAAGAAATCTTTCATCCACTGGCTCTCTCCCCAAACACCCACAGCTGCCAGGGCTAGGCAAGGCTGAAGCCAGAGCCAGGAACTCCAAATGAGTCTCCCACATGTCAGGCAGAGACAGAGGGAAATGAGGCAGGAAGTGAATTTAGTTAAGGGATGTTCCCACAGTCTCTGTTCCTGCAGCCCTGCACTGTAATTCCATCCCCGGGCATGTCAATCCAGTTTGCAGACTTTCCCATGATGCTCCTGCATCTCATTTGGGAAGAGGAAGGAAGAGATAACACAAGGGGCATGTGGAAATTAAACTCCACCTGGAATCATCATGAAACTCCCAGAAAAAACCCTGCTCCAACTCTACACAATTTATATATTCTATTAAGGGATCATCCCCTACCTCATTAAAGGATCTGTAGCATATGGGAGCACCGTCGTTGGGAAACTTGTATCCTTCCTTTTTGGCCCTCCTCCTGCTTTTCCCCATGTGCTCTCTCCTCATGGGTGACTCTGGCCTTCTCATGGCAGGCAGCTCTCCAAGCGAAGAGGTCCAGGTTCACATGAACGTATGTTCACTTTCTCATTCTAAATAAATCCTTCTCTAATTTTTTGTACCTTATTCTTGCCTTTGTTTTCAATTCTTACCTCTTGTGAGGGCAAACGTTTTAATAATAAATTGGGAAATATATTCCCATCATAAAAGGAATCCAGATCATTGGATCGTCACCTACATTATCAGGAAGCAGGATTAGAAGCACAGTGAAGCCAAGATGCAAACAAGGCAGTCTGATACAGAATCCAAGCATCCCCAGCAGCAGCTGCACCACTGTGCCACAATGGTGGTCCCTCATCATATTTTCTGATGTCTCAGCTTTTTACAACATGATGGTAGGTGCACAGAGAAAATCCAGAGCGCAGAACTGCACTTCACATTACCTGGGCATGTGCAGAAGTAGGAAAATTTAACTAGCAGAACCAAAGACATCATAGTACCTATGAAGCCTAAATACAACAGAGGTTCTTCAGAAACCACAAGCCCATGGAATAAGGAAATCCAGAATTCAGAAGTTAGTCTTACCAAACTGGCCTGATTCTAAGCCCCTCAAATCAAAATTTGCTTTGCCAGTGTTTCCACACTGCAGCTTTCTCCTACCTGATCTATAAAATTTTCCTCACACCCCTATCAGGCAAATTTGAGTCATATTCTCCTACCTCTTGCTAACCAAGCCCTCCTCAACAGCTTTTCATAACTCCATTTTTTCTTGCAGCCTTTTGAGACCTCTCTGGATTACCTGGATTCTGTTACTAAGTACACTGAGCAGAGAATCAAATTTATATCTTGAAGTTACATTGTCAATTCAAAGGGATCCTGTCCATTCCTGTCCATGGTTGGAGGTGGTTTATGCCCAAAGGTTCATATGTTGGAAGCTTGATTGCAAGTATGATGACATGACAAATGCTGAAACTTTAAGAGGAAGGTGACAATCTGGGGGTGCTACCTTCAAAAGGAATTACCAGAGTTTTTGTGGGATCCCAGTTGATCCCATAAGGGCGGCTTGCTATACTGGCCCTTTCCCGGTCTCAACTGTTCTCCCCCTATGACACAGAGAAAGGGAAAGAGAGATCTTTCCCTCTGTTGGTTCACATGCTAAATGAATACAACAGCTGGGGCTGTGGCAGCCCTAATCCAGGAGCTTGAAACTCCAACTAGGTCTTCCCATACTAATGGCAGAAACCCAAGCATTCAGGCCATCTTCCGCTATCTTCCCAGGCACATTATCAAGGGACTAGATCAGGAGGAACCAAGACTAAAACCGACTCTAGGATCTGTGATGTGAACATCTGAAGCAGCCTGCTGTTTTTTAAAATAAGCTTTTTGAAGTTACTTCCATTTACTCAGCCTACATCATGTAAATATGCAATTAGAAACCTGGTAGCTAATTTCAGAACATGTTTCTACTTTCCGTAAAGAATTTCTTCTCACATAAAAAAATTCTCAGACATTCTGAATGTATCCATTCAGACAGAACAGGCAGCATTTAGCTACTACACAGACACATTTAGAAAAGTATGCAAGAGAAATCATGCCATTTTGCAAAGTATACACAGTACTCAAACACGAAATTCACAATAGAAAAACCCCATGTGAGATTTTGTTGCCAATACACCTGTCGCAAAATTCTGTTGCCTAATGACAGATTGTCAAGTGAAAATTTAAGTGTAATTATAGCATTATTAACAATACAGCACACCTATGGGAATTCTCTGACACCAAATATCAACATAGTCAACTTGAAAATAAATCGTAACACAAGTTATATATATTTGACTAAAACTAGCAATAAGATGTCAGAAAGTCATACACACCACAAATGGTGATCTGAAGATTGAAAAAAATTTTTGTAAAATAATCAATGAGCAGTTCTCAAGAAAAAAAAATAGGAAGATAAGCTAACCAATAATGAGACCCTAGATTTTGAAATGAGTCATCAATGTTGAAATCAGATTCCTGTGGCTCAACTCTCTTGGTTGTTGCAAGTAAGAAGATAAATGGAAGAAAAATCTCAGGCACAGGGGGCTGAAACTTGGACAGGAAATTAAATACATTCCCAAGCAGTGTCAGTGAGTTTAGTTTGTGAAATGCAAAGGAATAGTAGAAGAGCCAACAGGCTGAATAACAATAACGTTTTGAGGGAAAAAAATGTCAAATAATCTATGAGAGGGAAAAACACTCTAGCAACCAGCTGTTCAAACAGCAAATCCAGCTACCAAGCAAAGAATAGTTCCTCAAGGGTCTGTCTACTTACATTTGGCATTTCAGCCACACACCATAAATAACATAGGCATTTTAGCTTTAAAAATGAATAATCGTGCACAACCATTTCTCTACCACATGAACACACCGAACAAGTAGTGAAAGCCACAGTCTTTCAGATTACAATGGGAAACTCTCATGATTTCTTGGTTTTCTTGCGTGACTTCAGATAAAATAAATTATGTCTAAAGATGCAAAAAGCACCCAGGAAGGTGCTAGAAATATACAGATCTTCAAAAGTATGTCCATGTGGTTTATTAATGTTATCTATTAATATACAAAACATTCACCTGCAGGGGTGGGAAATCTTCTGCCAAGGGTCTTTTAGATATTCTTAAGAATCAATCTAAAATTTAGCCTGCTTCAGATTTATTGAATTCTGAGTCCTGTCAGCAGTTGTCTTGAAGAGCCAGACCAAATGATTTTATGTGCCTTACACAGCCCATGGGCTGAATGTTCCTCACCACTGAGTCTAGAGAACTAAATACACAACTGTTTAGTACTTCCCCTTGGATGTTATATTTCTGAGATAGGGATTTTTGTCTGAAAGAAAATGTGTTTGAGGGAAAAGCAAAGAGATTTTAGACTAAAGAGATAAGAGGGTATTTTGCAAGCAAAGGTAATATCATGGAGTATATATTACTGTAAACATTGATTTTTATTTTGATGTAAAAAATACTGGTGCAAGAAAGCGAGGATCTCTGGGAGATGGATCTGATAATTCTCTGATAACAGGTGGTACCAGTGGCACTTTGGATCAAGAGGGGCACATGACAAGACAGTTTAAAAAATACTTGCTTATTCTAAAGGCAGTTAGAGAGAGGGGAGGAAGCAAAAACAGAGAGATCTGCCATCTGCTGATTCAGTGGCCGAAGCTAGGCATGTCCAAAGCAGGGGCCAGAGGTTTCCTCCAGAAGCATTTTTTAATGATTTTTAATTCTTAGAATTCCTTATGAATTAGAACATAGGAAAGCTCAGACAGCTTCAGATATTTGCGGTTACATCGAATCCCTATAAGCCACTAAATGAATCTCCTCCTTGTTCCTCTGTTCCCCTCTACATTCTACCTTTCTAATCTTTGAGTGTCAAACCCTGTCCCCGGTTAGGGTCATTGCATTTTTTATTCCCTTTACCTACAATTATCTGCACCAAAATTGTAAAATGATTGACTCCTCACATTCAGGTGTCAGCTCAGTGTCACTGCTTCAGGGAGTCCTTTGCAGGCCTTGCATTCTAAAACAATTCCTCATGTGACCCTTCGAAGTAACACTTTGCTTTCTTTACGGCACTATTATTTTTCTCTATGTCCACTAAGAAGTAAGCTGCTAAAAAATTCAAATTGTCTGCTTTCTCTAACAATAGTTTCCAGAACATTTGCATATCATCAGATCTAACTACTATGTAATGAATGAGTAACCTAATGAGCAAAGGACCAAACTTTAGTATCAGACTTTCTAAGCATAGTTTCAGAAAAATCAATATTCAATGCAAAAAAAAAAAAAAAACAGAAAAACACTGCGTCACTATGCTGTGCAGAATTTTCATTTCTCTTCCATCCACAAGATCGCACCAACATATGCAGTCAGTAAGGATTTGGAATGAGAAAGGAAAGGGAATAATAATAACAGTAATAGTAATAGCCGTGTCAATCAGGGTCCAATTGAATTAACAGAAACTGTCATATGCATGCTAAGAAAAAAGTAATTTAATGCCATGTACAAGATGCTTAAAATAGCACAAGGATTGGAGGGCAGGTTTGAAATCAAGCTTCCAGAAATTGCATGCAAGCAATGCAGATATGATACAGTGGAAGAACTGCTACTTTTATCAAATTCTGGAGAGAGAGGAATCAGTTGCCTGACACTGGAATTTATGAGTTCAACAACACACTACCAAAACTGTAATGCAGGCATCAAGAAGCTATCAGTTAACAGCTACAGTGGTGACTGCCTGCATTGTGGCTTATGGAGGTGAGCCAGCTCTGATGTCAGTGACTCCCAATTCCCATAGGTTGAAGATCACATATTGTATCCAGTTTCTACTACCACAGCAACAGTGCATAACCCAACCCAACCCAACATCAATGGCATACATTTGTTTCTATGATTCCGCTGTGTGGTTCAGCTCATCCTGGCTGGCTGAATCAGCTCCTAGGTTAACCAGGAACTAGCTGATCTACAATGTCTGAGATCACTTGTTGGATTTCCATGGCCAAGGCAAGCAAAATTCCAAGAGCAAAACTAGAAATGTACAATGGTCCTTGAGGTCTAGGCCTAGAACAGGCACACCTTCATTCCACAACATTCTACTAACAAAAGCAAGTCACACAATCAGGCCAGAATTAAAGGGTGAAAAACCAACTCCGTTCTCTGATAACAACATCTGTAAGGGCACAACAGAGAAGGAAACGTTCATTTGGAGCCATCACTGCAGTCAGTCTGCCACAGGTGCTAAAAATTCTTCTGTGAAATAGAATTCATTGCTCTACCATCTACTTGCCAAGCAAAAAATTACCAAAAGAAAAAGATGGTTTCTTACTTCCTCCTACCTTCTAAATTCTGCATGATTGTAGTAAGTAATTCACACATACCTAATTTGTTGCCAGAAACTTGGGTGCAAGATGGTTTAGGAATTGCTTTTTTTAATCTTCCAATTTGTGATAGTATAAAAAGACACACTAGAAGACAAGAAAGGGGTGAAAATTGCCTGTGTTCATAAAATAACATTTCTTAAACATTTAATTCAAAGCAAAGTATGTCACCTACTAAGCAAATTAATATCCTTGATTTTTTTTTTGAAGTTCTCTTTTTTTTTCCTACTCATCTCTCTCTTACCTTTCTTCCTGGGCAAATTATAGATTTACCTTCCACTTATGAACACTTCCGGCCTCACAGAAATGTGCCAGAAAATCAGTACCAGTCTTTAAAATATCTGAAACAGCACTGAAGTTCAGACCTGCAGGATTTGTGCTCAGGCTTGCAGCCATTCTGTTTCTACTGTGTGTCGTTCTGAAATGGAGCCAAGAGCATCCCTTCAGGCCTTAAAAATAATTTACCTTCATGTATGCAAGGAGGATGAAAATTAGCCTGATTATATCTGATCTGTCATACCATCCGTTTGCTGACCCAATCAACAAACAGCCCAAAATTCCAGCAGCAACCGGAAATGTACATCTGACATGAATTTGTTTGAGAAAAGAGACTTTTTGGTAACATGCCTGGAATTGTTGGTGCCATGATATTTGCCTTTTTGTTTTTGTTGTTGAAAGCAGATGTTCACCATATACCCTTCACAGTGAGCTGCCAAGCCAGCTTGCCTGACACTGTTTTACACCAAACATAATCCTTGTGGTTTCAGTCTCTTGGCATATTAGTCCTGCTTCCACAAGAAACAATTTTCTGCATATACTCATCCCTTTGTCTCTGCCTCAGAAATGCTTTGTCCTTTTTTTCCTTGCAAGCAAGAAACATTCTTTCCCCACATCCCTTTTCTTAGTTGCATAAAATATTCAGTTAATTGTGGTCATCATCGTGAGCCTATTTTATACTCACAAAGCAATTTATGCTTCCCCAGCCTTCGTACTATGATTTCAAAGAGTTGTTTCTCATGACAAATGTAAGATTCTTTGAAGTTTTCTTTGATTTATAGCTGAATATTAAACAACTGCCTAATGTTACACTTGAGAAATCACAAGGCTGGTGTCTAAGTAAGATGTTTTAGGCAATTTAAGATTTACATTAACTCTTGCTTAGTACCTAGCTGCCTTCTGAAATAACCATCAAGAATTCACAATAAAGTTGGATCTTAGAAATTCTCTAATAATTACTGTCAGACTGCAGTTTTAGAAATATTATGGATTTTGCATAAAAATCTCAGGGGACCTCAAAGTAGAAAAGTAGGAAAGACAAGAGCTTATATCCCCTACTACTCCACAGTTTTCACACACACACACACACACACACACAAACACACATATACATCACTCATCCCACTCTATCACACATCACATAGAAAAGCTCCTACATCTATATAAGTGATTCAAGTTTCACTAATAATAGCACAGAAATCTGGATGCCATCAACTTATTAGGGTCCAAAACAGCAAGTGATGTAACCAGGGCACTGGTTTCATGTCTACTGGCCTAAAGATTTCTCCACTCCTGTTACTTTCTTCTACATTGCTATTTTTTTATCAAATGCAAAAATCTTTAAGGATATTTTCTTAATAAGCACCTAAAATATCAACATTAACAGTGCTAAAAAGGTGTATGTATATATTCTAATATTGACTTCACCAAAATTACAATGCAGTTCTCTTATCTTATATAAAGGTCAAAGAATTGTAAAATGCAAGACAAAATTGTGAATCAAAAATAACAGCTTTTCATTCTGTTTCTCGAGATAATTTGCTGTGCTCCTTCAGTCAGTGTATCATCTAAACACCCTTCAAGTCAGTTCATAAAATATACTTGACAGTCCTGAGAAAGAATGAATATTCAGAAAGTATTTATAGTATGCCCATCTCTTAGGAAGGTTTTTGGGATGCTATTACGGATACCACCAACAAAATACTAGAAATCTCACCATTATATTTTTTAAAATAGATTTAATTTAATGTAAATAATATTGCAATTGAGTTTTTGCTTGACAATGTAGTGCCCAAGGCTGTGAGGTGGAGTTTGAGACTGTCATTGTAACCATATCTATAATGTGACTTCAAGCAAACTATTCTCTCCCAAATACTTCATTTAGAGAGCAATTAAAAAAATAGGTACTTCATTTTTTAATCTGTGCAAAAGACAGAACAATGAGAAAGAAAGACGGAGACAGAGAAAGACTCTTCCATTTACTCACTTGCTCCCCAGATACCCTCAACAGCCTGGGTTAGGTCAGGCTGAAACTAGGATCCTAGAACAGACAGCAATATGAACCAACTTCATGAGATTTTTGTGAATAAGACATATCATATTAACCTTTCTAAAAAGAGATGTATAAAAAGCCTTATTTTACTACAAAAACACAATCACCTGAGGCTGGTGCCATAGCATATTATGCTGAGCCTCCACCTGTGGTGCTGGTATCCCACATAGGTGCTGGTTCAAGTCCCTGCGGACAGGGCTGAGACAGCGGCAGAAGATGCTCTGTTCCAGAGTACAGGATCCAGCTCTGGCCATTGCAATGTTTGGGGAAGCAAGTCCAATGGATGGAAGATATGCGTGCGTGCGTGTGTGTGTGTGTGTGTGTGTGTGTGTGTGTGTCCTCTGCATAAATTTGCTTTTCAAATAAAAATAAATAAATCTTTTTAAACAAATATAATCACAGGGGCCCAGCACGATAACCTAGTGGGTAAAGTCCTCGCCTTGCATGCGCTGGGATCCCATATGGGGCACAGGTTCTAGTCCTGGCTGCTCCACTTCCCATCCAGCTCTCTTCTTGCGTGCTGGAAAAGCACTAAAGGATGGCCTAAACTCTTGGGATCATACACCCCATGTGGGAGACCCCAGAGGAGGCTCGTGGCTCCTGGATTAGGATCGGCTCAGTTTCAGCCATTGGGACCACTTGGGGAGTGAACCTGCATCTCCTCTTTGTAGAGTTTGACTTTCCAATAAAAACAAATCTTTAAAAAAAAATACGCAACCATAGCTACTACAATAAATATATTCAATGATGATTACAAGCAAATAAAATTTAGAAAGGGTGCTGTAGCAATTTAGTATTGCTTAGAAAGCCCACAATCCACAGCCAAGTGAGTTTTTCTGACTCAGCTCTAGTTCCAACTCCCTGCTAATGGGCATTCTTGGAGTCCTGGGTCCCCACATGGGAGATCCGGATGGATTCTCAGGCTTTGGCCTGGTCAAGCCCTAACTGGTGTGAGCATCAGTGGTGTAACCAGTGGACAGACTTCTCTCTCTCTCTCTTTCTCTTTCTCTCTCCTCCCTGCCCCATATCTTTCCCTTTTGAACAAATAAAGAATTTTAAAATAACTATCAAAGTGTTTTAAAAACAAAACACGTTTGCAAAGCAAAAAAAAAAGCCTATTTCATTTCATTCTTAGAGGTTTTCCTAGCTTCCGAGAGTCAAGCAATAAAGGATCTTTTCTTCAGAGCCTTCCTTACTGCCAAAGCAGAAGTCCTTCCTCTTTCCCCAGATAATTTATAGAGATGTCATTTCCCCAGTACTTTGTGCTTTAAAACAATGCTCCATGGAGATCTCTGGGCCGCCTTGATGGTGAAGGTGACGATACTGATGGCGAAGGAGATTGATGAGGCAGGAACAGATAAGACCCCAGGTCGTCCAGCAGACTTGAAGTTACATTTTCCATTACCTCCTGCTATGGGATTTTAATGACAGGAGGGGGTCTAAGCCTTAAATAATTCCTCAAATCAAATGCATAATTTTGTCACACCCACATTTATCTGTTCTACTCAGACTTAATCATTCTTTTGGGTGATTTCATAGACTTGTAAGTGGAGATTTTCTTTTTCATGTCAACATAGTATAAATACACAATAACAACAGCACCAAAACACAGCAAGAGATAAGTCAGTAATTCACAAGAGATCATCCTTAAAGGGGAGTTGTAATGAGACTGAAGCAGAAGCACACAAAAATGTTTAGGTAAAAGATTGCTCTTTTAAGAGTCAATAACAATAACACAAAATATACAACCTGTAATGATTCCTTTTTTAACTTTAAACTTGAGAAACTCTCCATACCATCAGATTCATTCATTAATGATCTCAAAAATACCTAGTAGGAATCTCATTTTTAAAAATGATCTTCTTGGGCCTGGCGGCGTGGCTAGCGGCTAAAGTCCTCGCCTTGAACGCACCCCGGGATCCCATATGGGAGCCGGTTCTAATCCCGGCAGCTCCACTTCCCATCCAGCTCCCTGCTTGTGGCCTGGGAAAGCAGTTGAGGACGGCCCAAAGCTTTGGGACCCTGCACCCGCGTGGGAGACCCGGAAGAGGTTCCTGGTTCCCGGCTTCGGATTGGCACAGCACCGGCCGTTGCGGCTCACTTGGGGAGTGAATCATCGGACGGAAGATCTTCCTCTCTGTCTCTCCTCCTCTCTGTATATCTGACTGTAATAAAATAAATAAATCTTTAAAAAAATTATCTTCTTGAAGTAGATCTGGCTACAGGACAGTTGCTTGCTTCATTTCCCCTCATTCCATTTTTTTTTTTAAAGTTTTTTTTTTTTTTAACTGGAAAGTCAGATATACAGAGAGGAAGAGAGACAGAGAGGAAGATCCTCCGTCTGTTGATTCACTCACCAAGTGGCAGGAATAGCCAGAGCTGAGCCAATCTGAAGCCAGGAGCCAGGAGCTCTTCTGGGTCACCCACACAGGTACAGGGTCCCAAGGCTTTGGGCCGTCCTTGACTGCTTTCCCAGACCGCAAGCAGGGAGCTGGATGGGAAGCAGGGCTGCCGGGGTTAGAACCAGTGCCCATATGGGTTCCTGGCGTATTCAAAGCGAGGACTTTAGCTGCTAGGCCACTGTGCTGGGCTTCCTCATTCCATTTTTATTCCATGTTTACTAGTTTGTAGTAACCAAAAAATGTATATTAGGAAAACAATTATGCTAACATCAAGTTTTGTATTAAAATATCACATGGACAAGCTCTTCTGTATGACTTGAAACTCTGCTAGTGTGACATTATATTTTTTGCATGAGTAGGAGAGCAGATTGCTTACTACAAAGCATAACCATTACATAAAAGTTCCATTCAGTTTTATTTAACATTTCTTATTTAACATTTCTGAGTGATTTTTTTCATAAATTTCAGTTTTAAAAATGAGATTGAGATTCAATAAATTAATTTTTTACGGTGAGTAATAAAAAATGTGTGAAACTCCAGATCTGTTTATAAAGTTTCTGTCTGTGTGTGTGTGTGTATGAGAGAAAGAGAATGTATTTATATAAGGAGGCTTTAGAATTTTTAAGTAGAGGGTAGATACTGTGGTATGATATGTTAAACTTTTGCTCAGGACACCTGCATGTTTTATTTGAATTCTAGTTTGGTTCCTGGATATTCTGCTTCTGATCTCATTTCTTGCCGATAGGGTTAGGAGGCAGAAGACGATGAGCCCTTGGTTTCCTGCCACTTAGATGGGAGATCTTAATGAAGCTCCTGTCTTGAGCTTGGCCTAATGCTGGCTGTTGCTGACATCTGAATCAGGGGATAGAAGGTATCTTTCCTCTTTGTTTTCCTCATCCCCTCTCTGTCACTCTGCTTTTCAAATAAATAAGTCAATAATTCTTAAGTTAGTGTAAATGCAATGAAAAGACAAGTCTGTTTTTAAAACTGTATGTCAAACTTGAATTAAAAATAGTGAGCATTTTCCATCAACTTTTTAAAGACTGTTCATATGCACAGATACATACTTGACTGTATGCATATACACATTAAGTATTCAGGAACACTCATTTTCTAAATGTAAATTGGGATTTTTTCTTGCTTTTTCAGAAATACATATTATTTCTTACTTAGTAAATTAAAAAACTTACAATGTGATAATCTCATTTGAATTTTTCTGAAATCTGAGTACTCTCTTGGAAGGTTTTTTTTTTTTTTCAAAAATAACCACTGAAATAAAAGAAATTCAGTGTTTAATTTTCATACAAAACTCAATTAGTGTTGAGTTAGCATGCAAGAATTGTAAAAGAATCAGGGACTTTAGAAAGAGTTACTAACATAAAAAAACAAGTTCAAATGTATTTATAATGACAATAAAGGTAAATAATTTAACATGGCAGTTAAAAAAATCAGAGACTGTGGGGAATGTGGAACAGCATTCCATATGGGTGTTGGTTTGACTTTTGGCTACTCCATTTCAGATCCAGCATTTTATGGCCTGGGAAAGCAGCAGCAGAACGTTCAAGTCTTTGGGCCCCTGCCTCCAAGTGGGAGATTGAGTGAAATCAGTGGATGGAAGATCTCTCTCTCTCTCTCTCTCTCTCTCTCTCTCTCTCTCTCTTTAAATCTGCTTTTCACAGAAAAATAAAATTAATCTTAAAAATTTATATTAAAAAATTGGAGATTGCCAGATTGCATGGGAAAATTTTATACCAAAAATCTAATGGCATATAAAGTTTGCAAATCTGGAAGAGAAAGATACACCATTTAAATTCCAAATAACAGAGATCACCTTACTACTTTCTTAGGATGTTTTCATTTTCATCTCTAATTTTACTTGGTTTTTCTCTCTTGCTTTTCTTTGCTAGTCTGGCTAAAAGTTTGTTTCACACATCTTCTTTAAAAAATAGATCTTTCTTTTTGTAATCTGTAGTTCTTTAGTTTCATTTCTATTCATGTTGCTTTGATTTTTATCATTTCTTGCTTCCTGTTCATTTTTCTTTTTTAATAAGCCCTTGAGATGCATTATTTGATCATTTATTTGAGATATTTCTATTTTTTGTAAGTATCTCATGTTATAAATGTCCTTTCAGTACTGTTTTTGCTACTTCTCATGGAGTTTGATATTTTTGCTTTTAACTTCTTCCAAAAAGGTTTTGTTTCCATATTCATTTCTTCAGTAACACATAGGTCATGCAATAATATTGTTTTCTTCAAGAAAGTTTTTGATTTTCTTCTTCATTTCTTCAGCGACACATTGGTCATTTAGTAGTGTTATTTAACTTCATTTTATTGAAAATTTTCCGGTTTTTTTCCTCTTGTTGATTTTGTTTTATGGCTTTTCATTTAAGGTGGATGTATAGTAATTATGCAATGGAGACTATCATATCCAGATGTGAGGATACAATGCAGTACATATCTCTACTTCTAAATCAAAGATGGACTCCCAATGAAACTGGTAAGTATATCTTGACAATATGATGCTGAAATCTCTACTATTGTCCATACCTACAATGTCAGGACACACTTCATAGTGGAATGATGGACTTATGACTGTTTGTGAAGGACTATACTATTGTAATAAGATAAGGAAATGAGTTTGGTGGTAAGGGGCAGATATGGTGAGAAGGGGGAGGGAAATCCCAGAACCTATGGAAATCTATCATTAAATAATTTTTTAAATAAAAAAAAAACTAAAGCATCATTTGGGACAGGGATCATAAAACTTTCATTCAGGGGCAGGCGTTTGATCTAGCAGTTAAGATGCTGCTTTAGACACCTATTTTCCACATCACAGTGTGCAAGTTGCAGTCCTAACTCTGCTGCTTGGTCCATCTTGGTCCTGACATGCGCTCTGGCAGGCAGCTGTGATAGCATAAGCAGTGTGTCTCTCCCACCGACATGGAAGATCTGAATGGAGTTCTAGGCTCCTTCTTCATCCTGATCCATGTCAAGCTGTTATATGCCTTTGGGGAGTGAATAACTAGATAGAAGATCTTGTTCTCTCTGTCTCATCTCTCTCTCTGTCTCCCAAAAAAAGATAAAAAGATAAAAAGAAAATCAAATCACATTTTTAAAAACTCTCGGTTCTGCTAACATTATAAATTTTCATGTATTTTTATACAGATATAATGTAGCTTCAAAATATGGAAAGTAAATAAACTGCAAGTTGAAACAGCAAACGCTATCATCAAATGTAATGTTTTTACATACTATTCTTCAAGAAAAAAAAAAGAAAATCAGACATAAAAATATATACAACTCAGGGCCCTGCGCAGTAGCCTAGTGGCCAAAGTCCTCACCTTGAAGGTGCCAGGATCCAATCCAGGCACCAGTTCTAATCCCAGCACCCCCACTTTCCATTCAGCTCCCTGCTTGTGACCTAGGAAAGCAGTCAAGGATGGTCCAAAGCCTTGGGACCTTGCACCGGTGTAAGAGACCTGGAAGAGGCTCCGGGCTGCAGGCTTCTGGTTGGCTCAGCTCCAGCCATTGCACCCACTTGGGGAGTGACTCAATAGACAGCCGACCATCCTCTCTGTCTCCCCTTCTCTGTATATCTGACTTTGCAATAAAAATAACTAAATGTTTTTTTTAAAGTATAAACAGTCAATCAACTATATAACCAAAAAACTTAGAATGTGAGTGTTCTTATCAAGCACATGGAACTCATGTAAAAATTGTTGGCAGAGTTAAACACAAATAAAATTTAAAAGGTTTTCACATTATCAGTGTATTTTGTGAGATCATTCTTTATAGCAGAGCTCATTTATGACATGTTATCAGTAAAATAGAGAAAAAAGCCTATGCATGTAAGTATGAAATACTCTCATAAATAATTCACATGTCAAAAATAAAATCAGAGCATAGATGTTAAAATGCATATAACTGAAAAAGAACGAAAAATCACATATTAAATATTGCAGAGTACAGCAGAAATGGTTTGAAAAACATCTGCAGCCTTAAAGTGTATTATAAAACCATTAAAGCTAAAAATAAATGACCAACACTATCAAATTAAGAAGTCACAGGGGGATAAAGAAACCCATACAAAATTAAAGGGAAAGTTCAGAATTAGAAAAGGATAACTCAAAAAAATTTGATTTTTTACAAACTGAGTGCAAAAGATTAGCAAGGCCAAAAGCTATCATTGCAAAAACTAATAAGTAAACTTTCATCACATACGTAAAAAGTAGAAAGCACAAAATATCAGGGAGGTGCAATATCGTGGCATAGCTGCTGTTAGCAACACTGGAAACCCATGTCAAAGTGTTGGTTCAAGTCCCAGCTACTTCATATTATCTTCCTGCTAACATTCTTGGGAAACCAGCAGAGGATGCTTGGGTTCCTGTCACCCACAGGGGAAACCTGGATGGAGTTCCTGGTTCCTGGATTCAATCTGGAGCAGGCTTTTGGGGAATGAACATGTAGATATGGATTTAGCACTCAAATAAAAGATAAACAACTATTTCTTTAAAAAAAAATATATTAAGAATGAAAATAGGGGCATAATTTGCTAAGCTTACAGCTACGATGATAGCGTCCCACACAGACACCAGTTCTTTTCCCAGCCGCTCCATTGCATAGCTAGCTCCCATTTTATGGCCTGGGAAAGCAGTGAGGACGACTGAAGCACATGTGACACATGGGAGACCTGGAAGAAACCCTTCCTCCTCGCTTCGGATCAGCTCAGCTCTGGCCATTGTGGTCATTTGGGGAGAGAACTTGTGGTGGAAGATATTTCTTTTTCTCTCCTATCTCTGCAAAAATCTGCCTTTCACATAAAAATAAATCAAGCTTTAAAAATGAAATTAAGTAAAATAAATCTGTTAAAAAGAATGAAAATGGAAATATAGCATAGGTGCCAGAAGAATATTTAATAATTGGTTCCCTCATGAGGAGAAAATAAAACTGGATTCATACATCAAACTATTCACGAAAACCACATCTCATATATTTATCCTCTTAGAATTGAATTAATGAAATATATATACAATCTGTTACTTTTATGCTAATAAAAATAAGTAAATGCTTACTGTAACGAAACAAATTTTAAAATAAATACTTTTGATTGTATTAAAGATTTCAATACATATGACTAATTTGTAAATTTTTAGTATAAAATAGAAAAGAATATTTTTAAGATCTTAAGAAAAAGAAGAGTTTCTTAAATTCAACTGCTAAAAGATTAGTAATTGCTAAAAATCTACTAAATTAACATTTAAAAAGTACTAAAAATACATCTTTATAAAACTCCAGCATTGAAGCACAAAGGGTCAAATTTCTACTTGCAGTGCCAGCATACCATATCAGAATGTTGGTTCCAAATCCCAACTGCCCTGTTCTCTGATCCAGCTCTCTGCTAATGCACATGTGAAGGTAGTAGAAAATGGACCAAGTACTTGCGCCCCTGCATTTCACACTGGAGGACTGAATGGGTTCCTCATCCTGATTTTAGCCATCCATCTACTGGTTCACTGCCCAAATTACTGCAATGGCTATAGTTAAACCGGGCCAGAGCCAGGGGCACAAGCACTTCGTCTATTTTCTACAGCTTTTACAATCAAATTAGCAGAGAATGGAAGTAGAGTACCTAGGACTTGAACAAATGATCTAATCTAGCATGCCATCATTTCAGGTGGCAGCTTGGCCCAATGCACCACAATTCCTGTTCCCCATTTAGTTTTCTGAAATGCCAAATCAAAGAGAGAAGTGAAATATATTGGGTTACGCTTCCAATCCTGCAGAGAATGATTTTTTGGTGTTGTAGTTGACTTGTTTGCTTTAAGGATAATTGAGGTGACTTCTACAGTTTACATATATGTCTCTGGAAGAAATTTTGAGGATGGCTCAATAAGAAGTTACCCTCATTCCCAGAGTCTCAGCAGGAAGATCCTTATCTAAAACAAAGGCCAAGAAACAAATTTTGAGGACTGCAGATAATTATCCTGAGATAAATCAGGAAAACTTACAAAACCATTTAGGAAGAAATGTGATTTTAAAAGAACTAGGATTAACTGTGTATTTGTTAAGCCACTAAGGAGTGGGGCCTTCTGAGAAAATAAAGGCTGCATTTTATGACCAATCAGTATAGAAATTCAGGGGGAAAATTAAGTGTCTGCTTCCAAAAAACAGTTAAGCTGCATCTCTGGAGTTGAGAAAAAATAAAAAAATACAATTAAAGTTATAGGCAGACAAGTATCTCTCCCAATATATCCAGCATATCCAACAGGGATATTGTGTA
Source organism: Ochotona princeps (assembly GCF_030435755.1). Taxonomy (NCBI): domain Eukaryota; kingdom Metazoa; phylum Chordata; class Mammalia; order Lagomorpha; family Ochotonidae; genus Ochotona; species Ochotona princeps. The sequence goes on from NC_080842.1 coordinate 22,758,813, forward strand.
ACATCATCAAATTTCATCATACTGTCTGAGATTTATAGGTTAACTTGCATAACTATCATTGGTTTACAATAGCACTTTATTCATTAAAACTCACTTTTCACAGTCTATTACACACATAGAATGATTATATTTTCACTTAATGGTGTCAGAACAAAACAGGCTAATTACTAAAAAAAGTATTTATCCATAAGGATAAAATTGATTGGATCATTGGAGAGAGTTAAAGCAAACATAAAATGACTAAAGATAAAGATTTATGTGAACTAAAAGCATTGGTCCTGGCTATACTGCTTTCTAAAATACTGCTAATCACCCATAGTTATGAAGAGCGAAGGTTCATCAATCTTCTGTGTCATGTATCTGGACTCTTCAGAAATTCATTAAACAACATTAAGACATTAAGCTCTGTTCATTCATTCATTCACCCATTCATTCAATAAATACAACCTCTGTTCATTTGTCAGGACCTGAAGAAATTGCTAGGGAAACTTTCCACAGAGAGATTACAATTTATTAGGACAGAGAAACACATCAAAAACTATGAAGTGTTTTCATAGAGAACACAGTGTAGCTAAATAATACATGCATTGGGGGAAACGGGGCAGATGTTATTTAATAGAGAGCAGTGAAAGATCTTCCTAAGGCATCTTAATTGTAAAAGACACGCAGTCTTCAGCTAGGAGAATGTATTCTTAGAAAATGGATCAGCATGAACAAAAGGCCAGCTATGTAAAAGAGCCTCCATCTAAGTGGCAGAGTAGGGCTGAAGTACTCGAATGGTATGGGCTGTGAGCAAGAGTAAACAGTGCTAGGCAGTGGTCACAACAAGAGTTTTTCCAGATAAACTCAGATCTCCAACTTATAACCCACTCCTGCATGACATTAGAAATTCATTAAGGAAGCTAACTAAGAAGTTTAAATTCTGATTTATGTTTTGTAAGATCTCTCTGATAAGAGAGTGGAGCATAGTCTGACTCAGTTAACAGTTGAGAGAGTTGGTGATCCCAGAAACACCAATGAAGGCCTAAAACAGGAAGAGGCAGAGGATCTGAAGAGAAGAGGATTAACAGGAGAGGTACTGAAGAGGCAGAATCTATGGAACTAAATGACTAATCAAGTCAATGGAGGTAGAGAAAAAGTTGGACAACTCATTGGGTTTGGCTGTGTGTTGCTCACTAGTTAGTTTGAGTGCTTTGCAAGTGAGAACAGAGAACGAATAGAGTTCAGCTCAGACTATGTGGTCCTTGAAGAAAATATGGAACATAAAAAACAATGAAATAAATATATGCTATTTCCACCCAAAAGCAAGATTGGAACTTAAGATTCAGGTGTGTTTCCCGTCACAGTAGCAACTACTATCAAGAACTGGAGCGCAGGAAACATAGAAGTGAGAAGAACCAAGAACCAATCACAGCACCAAGAAGATGACAATATATCGAAGATTAAGAAAAGAAGCACAGCTTCAAAAGGCTAAAAAAGAGCATTAGAGAAGAATAAAAGCAACAAGCAACCATGTGACAGACCCCACGGACAAACAAAGGGTGGCCACAGCAGGGGGACAAAAACTTGTTGGATGAACCATTGACGATGGTAGGAAAGCAGTCTAAGCAGCATGACAGGGCAGGTAACAACGGAAATGTTGAAAAATAGGAAATAAGATGAGCAAGCCAGGAAATGGAGATTTTGACCAAGTATAGCTCTTCCTAGAATTATGGCTGAGGAGCAGAGAAGAAATAGTGTCAAAAAGGCCTAAATAAAAGAGGAGGGTTCTTTACCACTAGCATTATAAATGTTCTTTCCTTTTGTGGCTTAATATTTCTCTTTCCATGAGTTATTATCTTTTGAGTGACAAGTAAGATGAATAAGACTACTGAGGGGTTAATGAGCATGAGGCATGTTTTTTCAAAAGTATTTTAAATTGTCATAACAATTTTATCTTTATTTCAGAAATGAGGGAAATGAGTACCTTAGCCAAGGTTCACGCAGCAAACAGTTGGATTCAGGATTCAAATTTGGGTAGTCTGGCTTGAGAACCTATCCTATACTTGGTTGATACAATTAGTTGACAGCAAGAAGTTCTCTGAGTTTGCAGGGGGCCAACAGGGATTTCTGCAATTCTTACAGTCCACTGCCCATCTTATAATGTGCTCTCTGGACTGGTGAGTATTGAGGTGCACTGAGTCTCATGTGGTCATTCAGTATCACTGGTATACCCTACGGGATTCCATAATGCTAACTATGGTTTTTGGATATGCAAATCTTCACACATTTGTCCTTTGCTGATGTGTTCTTACCATCTCTTTATCCATCTTCAAGAATCAAAGAACATCTGGACACCGTACACGTTCATGGCAGACATGACAACAAGAAACTCCACCTTGGTCATATCTTTGTTCAGTCACCATGGTAGTGTTTCTGCTTCAACTTGCTGAACATGACCACTAGCTGCACCCAACATTATAAATATTTTTAATTAATTGATTAAAATTAATTTTATTATTGCATGGTAAATTTCGATAGGTTCTAATATTTCTCTTTCCCCCATCCCCAAATCTCCATCCTCACACACTGGCTTCCCCTATAATAATACAAAAGTATAGTCCTTCATAAACAATCGTAAGCCCATCATTCTGTTATTTAAGTGTATCCTGACATTGGAGGCATAAACAACGGCAGAGTTTAGCATCCTGTTGTCAAGATACATACAACAGTTTCATTGGGACTCCATCTTTGATTTGAAAGTAGAGATGCAAACTGCATTTTATTGTCACATCTGTATGTGATAGTCTTTGCTACACAGTTACTATGCACTCACTTATATGAAAATCCATAAAACAAAATCAACAACTGAGAGGAAAACACAAATTTTTTAAAACAACATGAAGTTAAATAACATGCTACTGAATGACCAATGTGTTGCTGAAGAAATGAAAACGAAAATCAGACCTTCCTGAAGCGAACAATGCTACTGTGTGATCTGTGAGTCAGTGACAAAATAAGAAAAATAAGAACTTTTTTGAATGACTTGAAATAAAAACAAAAATATCAAACCCTCTGCATCCATGTATTTTGCTGCTCTGTGTCTCAGTTCAAATAGGAGATATTCAACTACCTCTCTATTCAAACCCTAAGTTCTAACTTTGCGTATAGTAATCCACCACTTTTTATGGTAGTAAGAGATAAAAAAATTTAGAAAATATTTTCTCTTCTCACTAACGTCTGGACTTCAAAATTGCTATCTTTGTTGGGCTCTCAGGAAATTCAGCACTGAGCACAGCTGATGGATCATACCTTTGTTCTCAGCAGTACCGTCCTCTGACCCCCTGGGACAGAGGTTCCCATGGCTAACTCAGCCTTAGAGATGGAAGGCTAGAGACGTGCATGATATTTAAAAGAGAAATTAAAGTACATTGACTCAATATCTTCAACAGATACATGCCTAAAAATCTCTCTTAGGGTTATAAACAAGGAGAACTAAGCTCTCTGGATTACCTCTCCTAGTAACTGTTTTCCCCTTTAATCTAAAAATCTTGTCACAGATTTGCCTTCTATAATTTTATTATGGCCCTTTTAAATTCTTGCAACTAGAGTGGGAGAGACTTGAGCTTGTCATCATTTTGCATTTTGAGAAAAAAGAATATTGTAACAAGGTTCTTTTATTTAGGACAAGAACTGAGTTGGTTGTCTACTTTAATGAGTCATACAACAAATGAGAAATTTAATACTACATAAGCAAATATTTTCATTACATAAAGAAGACTTATTTTCCTTGCAGGCATTCAGTTTACAGATTTAGAGAGTAATAAAAGAACTACTGGTATTATTTACATCAGTAACACAGATATACTAGCTTTAAAAGGTGACATTCATAATTATTATAAGCCTGACTCCTCTATCTGCTTTAATGAATCACATATTGTTTGCATGATTTATGTGTTTCTATGCACAGTAAGCCATTGACCAATATATACAACTGCAGGTTCTTTTATTATAGGTCAGAAAATCATCCACAAGCTCAGGCAAATTAACAAGTGAAGCAATAAAACTCCAACAGAGTAGTATACAAGAACGATGAACAGACATTTCATTCAAGGGAAAAATAACAAATAAAAATTGGAAAATATCTTTTTTAGACTGAAGAAGAACAAAGTGACCAACAATGAATTATTAGTGGTCATTACATTTTTAAAATCCCTTACAGTGATGAAACAAAAGTATGAAAAGACATAAGCTGGTTTATATACATATGAGGGTACTTCAAAACATTTCTGCCATTGGGTGCAGTTGGTTAAGTAACGCCTATGACTCCAAATCCCTTTTGGGAGCACTAGTTTACGTGCCAATTGCTCAGATCCAGTGCTAATCACCTGAAAAGCCAGGAAAAGATGATAGGGAAAACAAGATGGAGTTCCTGGCTCCTAGTTTGGTCTGGTTCTGACCTGGCTGTAACAGTCCTTTCAGGAGAGAATCAGTAATTTGAAGATCTTCTTGTTTCTCTTTTTTTTTCTGTCACTATGACTTCTAAATAAACAAATACATAAATCTTTTTTGAATAAACTTGTGGAAAATGGAATTTAAAGGTAGGTTTATTTTGGTTCAAAAATTGTTGAAATCCATGTAGGATTTTCAGCATGCTTTCCATTTCCAAAAAGTTCCATGAACTTTTTGAAAACTCTTTCTATGTACATATTTCAAAATTTTGCACCAAAAAATCTTTTGATAGTATACCCATGAACTTGTAACATTTCTTCATAGGTTTTTGGTAGCACTATAAATCAATAACAACTCTAGAAAATGATTTGGAAATATGCCTTGAGACAATATCTACTTGGGCCAAGTAATCCCAATTCTGGAAATTCATCTTAACAAAATTATCCAAAATTAATCTGAGCACTAAAATAATAATGTGGAGTTGGCAAAATTTTTCTCTAAAGGGCCAGATTACAAATATTTAGGCTTTGTGAGCCATACAGTTTTGGTTGCATCTACTCATCTTGCCTAGTATAGTATGAAAGCAACTAAAGGAAATATTAAAGTGTGCAACTGTGTTCCAGTGAAATTTAATTTACAAAACAAAGTACCAGACAAGATTTGGTGTACAGACCAAACCCATATTCATGGTGCTGTTTATTAATGGCAAATGAGTGGAACAGTCTAAAGGATCAACAATCAGAAAATGGTAACTAAGATAGTAACAGCTCTAAAAATTATAGCAGCATGGCAAACATTAAGAAAAAAAAAAAAAAACAGATCCGGACTGAAGACAGCAGACCATATATATATAAAATGTTGTCTTCAAAAGAAAAGCAAGATGCACCAGCAGTGAAAGATTTTCTATGAAGCATGGGGTTTTGGGAGTGTGTTTGGAGTGTATTTTCATCACAGTTATTAAAAATATACTTGAGAGGCAACACAAAATTTAAACACTCATAGCTATATTGTATTGCTGTCATCACATAGCATCTACCCATTGGCTTTAGGTACTTCTATAATTCTAGCGTGAACATTTGTAGTTTCATAACTGTAGCTGAATTCCTAACCTCCACCTATCATCTTACAATATAAATAATAATATGAAATATTTCTGGCCAGAAATAATCATATGAAAAATTTGAATAATTTAAACATATGTACATGCACTACCATCAAACCAATTCAAAGTTCTTCTTAAGCTAATGGCTGACTAACATTGTAACCTTAGGGAATGGTGGTCCATAATAAACAGATCTTTAAAAAATAAGAAAATCTAAATTGCATATTTTTCAGCAGTTATACATGCTTTTAAATAACTGTCATAAAGTCTTCATGCTATCACATACACTTAACACTTCTGTCTCCTTTACAGCAGTCACTGTGAAATGACATTGGGGAATTTTAGCATTCTTGATTTATCATGACAAGTTGACATCATGTGTAACCACTCTATATTTTGGTAATTAAGAGTTTAGTTACGGATCTAGACTTCCTGGGCTGAAATTTCAACTTGTTTACCTATTAAATTAATGAACCCAGGCAAATTTACTAACCTGTCTGCCTCAGTTTCCCAACCATCAAATGTTTACAATAGGAAAGTCTAGCTCTTTAGGCTCTTCTAATGATTAAATAAATTACTATTTTCACTATATGAATTTATTGGAACAGAGTTTCAAAACACTTAGTAATACTAAATACCAAACATTTGTGAATATTTGGTAATTATCTATTACTGTCTTGGAATATATTCCACTGATATTTTATTTCAAATCACTGCTGTATATAGAATTTTATCTCACCACCGTGTTTACATTATTTTCTCCTCAGGAGAAACCTATATGGACAATGGTTTATAACATCTCACAAATCCTGAAGAATTCTAAGAATCGATGGAAAAATATTTATTCTGGTAACTTTAATTTTACTGTTCTTTCACAAACACTGTTTATTGTATAAAAGCAGTATTGACGATCAAACCTCAAATGGTCTCTAAGAAATAAGACCAAAAAAAAAAAAACTATTTTGGATTGCATGAGGTGCTGTATAAGAGAAAGGAGATTTTCTCTGACTGCCTTCTAGGAAGCAGGTAGCAAAATTTGTCGAGATTTCTACTGTTAGCCTAACACAAGGATTCAGCAAAGCAAAACCTCAAATGTGTATTTCTTTTTAGAAACCACAGTCAGCATTAGTATGATTTTCAATAGTGTTATCAACACCTTACCTTTACTTCCCATGTGTTGCAGATTGAGCAAACTTGTACTTTATCAAACATTTTCTGAAGACAATTGAGAATAATGAAAAGTAAGCAATATCTATAACTGAGCAATGGTCTCCTTTATTTGTTGTCATTTGTCATAGTAAACATTTTGATATTTTTTCCAGTTTGTTCTATCTTCATCATTTTTGTACCTGATACTATTCCTTTGTAGCATAGGACAAACGTATTTTTCAACTTTATCCATCAGTTTCTTACAGATTTCCCTGCTCATCTGATGTATTCAGCAAGATCTATTTGCATTAAGAATTCACCACTATCCTCTTACCAGACTTGATGACAAGATAATAGTTTAGAAATAATTAGAGCCCTATTGGAAAGTCAGCTAAAAAAAATCTTACAGAAAATATTTCCAGATATGGTCCCAGATGCAGACATGGTAAGAAGTTCTGGAATGTTTGTTAAGCATAACAATTTATACATCTCATAACAATGGTTCTCAAAACTTAATGTATAAGGCATTTGTCTAAGAAATGTATTTAAGACACAAATGTTTAAACTCCATACCCGACAGAATCTGATTTAGCAATTCCAGGACAGGATCCAAAATCAGCTTTTATCAGATATGCCAAGTGTCTTTTATAAGTCAACCTCAGACCACACACAGATGAAGACTGTGCTCACTAAATAGTCACAGTATTTCCATAACACCACATCACACAGCGCTGACACATGAATCTGTGTAGTAATTCATGCGCCATTGTTGATAGTTTTTAAATTAGGTTCTACAGGAGAATGTGCTACTTTCTCTGTACTGTGGTTAGGATATGGCCTGCATGTACCCTTGAAGGGTTCATGGGTTGGGAGCTGGGCTACCAGTGTAGTGAAGTGGGTAGGACTTTTCAGAGGCCTCATGAAAGGCCATTACTGGCCCCTCTACTCACTGACTGGTTTCTAGCCATGTGATCACTCCTTCTCGCCCTCACTCTCACATAAGCCCCTCACCACAGCCAGAAACATGCTGACTGGACATTTAGCCTCTAAGACTGAACGAAGTTAACCACTTTTCCTCAGCTTATTTAGCCTGCTTGTGGTAATGGTGATGGAAAGTGAACTTAATAAGATCGTGTTGTCTGTCCAAGGCATACGGACTCCTTCAGAATTAATCTTATTAGAGGTTTTTGGTTGCTTCCCCAGCATCCATGGCCGGAAACAGCTACCTGAATTTCCTTGAAATGCCATGAATCTGAAATTGATCTTGCCTTCAGCTGCAAATTGATAGCTTGTTGCTTTAAATCAATCAACAGATGTGGTTTCATTAATCACAGAGACTAATTCAAAAGAAAGAGTGACACATAACTTAAGTTGGGCCCATCAAGTCACTGATGGGATTTGGGTTGAGGCAACATAGAAGTAGACTTATTTTTCTGGGTTGGACTGCCAGCAAGCATGTGATTAGAAACTGCTAGTGTCCATCTTGGGTCCTCTGGCTAAGAATTTTGCTCATATTGAGGAAGCAGGACTAAGACATGGAGAGTGAGAGCCAGACCAAGTCACTGAGTTCAGGTCCTGGATAATGCCTTTTTATGGAACTTTCAGCATTGTGAGTAACCAAATTCAAATTTTCACTTGAGACAGTTGATTTATTTTTCTGTTACATGCAATCCAAAGCTGACTTATTTGTGTGAAATGAAAATATTTTCTTAAGTGACTATGAGATACTTTCCTTTCCTAAGTGACTATGAGATACTTTCCTTTCCAAAAAAATCTATGATCTTTAAAATTATTTTTACTTAAAAGATTATATTGCATTGAGGGTATGCAATGCCTAATCCTCTGACTGCCAGCACCAGCATTCCATATGGCCACCAGCTTATGCCCTAGCTGCTCTATTTGCTGATCCAGTTCCCTACTTGTGTCCTGCAAAAGCAGTGGAGAATGTGCAGACCCAGAAGAAACTTCCAGCTCCCCACTTCAGCCCAGCCCAGCTCTGACTATTGCAGCCGTTTGGGGAGTGAACCAGTGGATGGAAGATCTCTATCTCTGTCTCTCCCTTTCTATCTATAACTCTGACTTTCCAAGTAAAACAAATAAACATTTTTTTAAAAAATTAATTATATTGCAGGCCCAGCATGGTAGCCTAGCGGATAAAGTCCTTGCCTTGCATTGCCGGGATCCCATATGAGTTCTGGTTCTAATCCCAGAGGCTCCATCTCCCATCCAGCTCCCTGCTTGTGGCCTGGGAAAGCTGTAGAGGACAGCCCAAAACCTTGGCACCCTGCACTCACATGTAATATCCAGAAGAAGCTCCTGGTTCCTGGCTTTGGTTCAGTGCAGCTCTGGCCATTACGGTCACTTGGGGAGTGATGTAAGATCTTCCTCTCTGTCTCTCCCTCCTCTCTGAATATCTGACTTCCCAATAAAAAAAAATAAATCTTTTTAAAAACTATTTTGCATGACACAATGATACCTGAAAATCTTGTGTACAAATTGAATACAAATTACATCTTCTGTTGACTTATGAACTAATCAGGAAAGTTCCTGTTAGCTAAACTTGGGAATATGCTCTTGGCCTTTGACACAAGAACCATAAGATGTGAAATAAGATGTGTAAGTCATAAAGCATAAAGATGAAACTAATGATTAAGTTCCTATTTCAATCTTTACCAAAGAGAGAATTCAATTTAGATGAAGAAGTACATCATGAATTGGGTAAGTTGGAACAAGAAGGAACATTAGCAAACATAAGTCACTGAACTTAGTGTGAGAATAGATCTAAACCTATAAAATACAAGCATTTTACTATAAGGAAAAATGTATCAGATGTAAAAAATTTCTTTTAGAAAACACAAAATAACTTTTGCTAGTTTTAAAGTATATCATTTCAGTTCAAGTCTACCAAATTCATTGTCATGTTAAATATTTAGAAACTATTTTAGACATTTAGAAATTATTTTATCAAATTCTGTTACTATGTTTTACATAATAGAGGTGCAAGATAAATTACTGAGAAGTAATGAAATCATTAAAAATAACACACATGGACATATTGCTTTCCAAATTAATGTACCATTACACGGTATATGATGTATTCTGGTCAACCCTTTTGAATTCATTAGCACTAGATTGAGAATTATCATTATAAAAGAATTTGTCTAATGATATGAAGATACAGGGCAAGGCATACAGTTAGATGTTATAAAACTAACGTCTTTCACTTCTGTAAATTGTAACTTCAATGTTTGCAGCATTTTGAGTGCAGACACCACAGGCAATAATAACTGGCTTAAATGCCTTCATGGTACAGCTGTTGGCAACAATACTGCCATTCATAACTCTCAATAAATGAAGTGACGACTACAAGTGCTTTGAAAGAATATGTGCTCCTCTCTGCATGGTCCTACACGTTAACTCCCAGGGTGCTCTCAACTCTACACAATACCAGTCACCAATGGAAGCATTGCACCCAAAGTTATTACACAAGGCCGCGGACAACTGCAAACAGCTCTGTGTTTTCTCAGTACTAAATCTACGTTTGAACTGCAGTTTGACTCCCTTTTCTCTATTCTGGCAAATTTGTTCTTATTAGCATAAAAACTTTAAAATAACTAGTTATTGACCAGACTTAAGGGGAAAAAATAACAAGAATAAGAGACAGAACTTTAAAAATTATAGCCATGTTTTGTTCTGCAAAACAGTCTGTATTAATTAAGATATTTTCTTTAGTTAGGCATGTTAACAAACTAGTTGGCTGAGGGAGATACAGTGATTATGTGATTGGGAAGTCCAGTGGTAGATGTATCTTTTTTTTTTTCCTTAAGAAAAGGATTTGTACTTATTTTTATTTCAAAGGCAGACTTACAGGAAGACAGATTTACATAGAGGAGGGAGAGAGGAAAATATTTCCCATCTGCTAGTTCACTCCCTAGATGGCTGCAAAGACCAGAACTGAGCTGATCTGAAACCAGGAACTTCTTTCAGGTCTCCCACATGGAAGACAGTCCCAAGGCCTTGAGCCATCGTCTGCTGCTTTCCTAGGCCATAAGCGGGGCACTGTATAGGAAGAGGAGCATGAACCAGAGCCCATATGGGATCTCGGTGCCTGAAGTTGGAGGATTGACTTATTGAGCCTTGGCGCCAGCTCCAGTATACATTTTTAAGCATGGATGGATTCAGGGATAAATAAGATGCCCACAGATCTGCCTCTCTTCTCTTTTACCTTTGAACTATGTTTATCTCTACTTACCATATTATGAGTAGGTTCTTTCTGTGTGTTTGTATCAGGTAAGATGGCCCTAACGAGCCTCACGTGTACATTTCTCTTGCTTAGCAATCAGGGAATTAGCTGGCCACCACCCATTGGAAGCCTTATACCAACTTCTCAGGAAAGGCAATAATTTACCCTTCTTGAATCCCACACATTCCTGGATCAATACTTGGTCCTCCAGTAGAAAAAAATGGGTCACATATTACCCACAGACTGGGAATGAGTTGTTCTGATTGACATCACCAGCTGATCCACTAAGAACATAGAACAAGCAAGACAGAAGATGGGAACGATACTAGCAGACAAAAACTATCACTGTAGACTACCTTCTACTGCTCTGATGAAACTACAGTACCTGAAGTAAAACTTCCACAGTGTGAGAAGAATCATTTCAATATAGAAGTTAAGTCCTGGGAGTTTGTAAGTTTCCACTTAGGGAAGTACTTAAGCCTATCAGTCAGCAATGAAAGATAATTTTCATCTGAGTCAGTGTGCAATTGGGTATTAGGATATAATGTGCAGAATCAATTTTGACATTTCTGAAAACTTATAATACCTTGTTTGCCATTAACATTAAAGTTATGAATTTAGAAAATATAATGCTTAAATATGAAATAAATGAATATTTCTTTGAAGATTTATTTATTTTAAAGACAGAATTACAGCAATATCTTTTATCCATTGGTTCACTACCATAAGGGCACCAATAGTCAGTACTGGGCCAGGCTATAGACAGGAGCCTAGAACCACATCAGAGTGCAATTACTTGGTCATCTTCTGCAGTTCTCAATTGCATCAGGAGAGAGCTAAATCAGAAGTGGGATTCATATGGGATGCTGGCATTGAAGGGAGCTGGTTACCCCAATGCACCCCAAGACCAGTCCCAATTAAGTGAATCCTGATACTTTACATACAAAGCTTAGGAAGTAAAGTCACTTAAATTTAATAACATAGAATGAAGCTGATGTAGCTGCTCCAACAGGTTCATCCCCCTCCCTATGGCATTGGGATCCCATATGGGCATTGGTTTGCATCCTGACTGCTCCACTTGCCATCCAAATCTCTGCTTATGGCTTAGGAAGGCAGCAAAAGCAGTCCAAGTTTTTGGGTCCATGTGCCAATAGGAAAGAGGTAGAAGAAGCTCCTGGTTCCTGGCTTTGGATCAGCTATACTCTGACCATTGTGGCCCTTGGGGAGTGAATCAGCAGATGGAAGACCTTCTCTCTTTATCTTAACTTCACTCTGTAAATCTGCCTTTCCAAGAAAATAAATAAATAAATCTTTTTAAAAATTAATACTATAGGAAATATACTATCATCTGATGAAATTTCATCATTTGCTTGTATATTCTAAGGGGTCCCACATTATTTTACTTCATTAATTTAATCATAGTCCTTACATTTAATTACAAAATTTTGCAGAACATGAATTTTTTGTGTGTCAGGGGTTCTCTTTCCTCTTAAAAAAGCATAAATACTTAGATACCAAACTAAATTTCATTCCATTTCTACCTTTAAAAGTATACAAATCTCTCTTCATTGTTCAAATCATTCTTGGATAGTCAATTATTTCTCTGTGTGTTTTTCAAGACCATGTAAAAATAGGTCACAAATTTATATTATTTAGACAAATTGAATTCCTACTGAGTGAAAGAAGATAGAAAAAGGCACAGCTGTTCTTCTGATTCATCTCTAAATTTTAACAAAATTACAGATTTATAACTACAGGTTTGAATATTCACAATGGTCCTTAGTGTTTTAGAAGGAGACAGCTGTTCTAGCTGGCAAAAGTGGACTTCTTATATCTGAGGGACAAAAAGAAAAAAAAAGATAAAAGAAAATCTTGAGCCTAAGAACATTAATTTCATGCTTACAAAACAAAGGATGGAATCTATATTTTGCATGCTGTGTGGCTTAGATGTCATTGTGGGGAACTGGTCTTGGATGGGGAATATGGTAAGAAACCAGAAAATAACTTTAAAATAATTAGAAATAAAATATTTGACTGTAAAATTAACATTGCTATTATTACATATGATCTTTGTAATAAAATGTAATAGGTGGGTTAAAAATTAAGACAAAGGTGTAATTTGATATGTTTACAAAACCCCAAAGTGTCCGAAACAGGTAAGTGCTTGTGCCAAACTAATCATGTGTCCAGAATCATCAAAAAGTTGTGTAAAGGTATTTCTTCAGCAAAGGTTGGAAAAGTAATATAGTTGATTTCATAGTCTTTCAAATTCATTAAATCCATACAGTATATTTTTATTATTTCTGAGGAATGACAGGAAATTCTTCTAAGAATATTAGTTCTGTCTTCATTATACAAGATAAAGAGACTCACAGAATTGTTTTCAAACCTTTGTTTCTTCACTAAAATCCAATCGAAATTACAAGGCAGTAATTTTTCTTTTGACCGAAGTTCTCCACTCCAACCCAATTAAGTCTGTTCTCAGTAAATGGTATGATAAATTTGCTGGATTTTACCTGTTACTTACTAAAAAACTTGCCACCTTCTCTTCTTTCTGAGGCATAGAAGCTTTAAAAAACTTTTTAGTGCTATTCTCAAAAATGAATTCACCTAGCATTGTCTTGCAGATATATATTGTTAATATTTGCACATATTTTAACTTAAGACAGAAATCTAGGATTTAATTTGCCACATTATTTGTTCACTATTATGGAAAATATGTTAATATGAAACCAGTTTCATTCAAAGTTATCAGTTTAGTGTTACTGGAATCTCAGCAGTCTCATCTAACCAAGTAAATATTCTTTCTCTTCATTAACCTTATTTACAAACAAAACTAACATATTACTAGAACAGGATACACAATTTTTAATGGTTAACAAAACACAGAAGATATGCTTTAACTGTAAAGCATTTAATTGTCAATTGCAACTTATCTAGAGATGTATTTATAGGGTAGTTGGACAATGTCATTAAAAGTATGTAAAAGGTTCAGTTTTACTACAAGTACACTCATTCTACCTATACTATATAGAAACCAAGTCTGTGCTGCCTAAGTGAAAAATTGTCTTCCACTCCTGAAATGTGAAAGATTCTAATCTGTCTAGACATGTCTGAGACACTTCAAAGTGGGGACATGAGAATGCAGAGCCTATTGGGAAATCTGCCTTGCTTTGGAGCTCATCTTGCTAGCAGAAAGCAAATCTGGAAGAGGAACTTGCTTTCCTGGATGTTCCTCACCCTTGAACACCATGCAGCTTTGGCAACCTCATGGTGCTGATTATGAAGACTGGTAGAACAGCTGCCTGAGTCATGTGCCAGCCAAGCAATAGTAGAGATTCTTATGCCTGCTAGAATGAATGTTGAGAAAAATCCCAGAAAAAATCCCAGAAAAACTCCCAGAATGGTCTCAGGGCCAAAAAAGGGTTACATCTATTCAACACAAGTCAGAGCCACTTTTCATCTGGCCAATGACCATGTAACCAATTAGATTTCCCTCTTCTCATTGGCTCCTAGAAAGGTTAAAGCCCAGCGTGGCTTCTGGCTATATGATAGATCGGATATCCTGAAAAAAATTGTTCTTAAAACTGAATTAAGAAAAACAATGGATCTTTAATTCCACTACTGAACTGGCACAAAATATTAAAAAGAAGAAGAGGAAGAGGGAGAAGTGGGGGAAAAGGAAGAAAAAGAAGAATCTACAGAGGCCAAAAGTAAAGTGAAAGCAAATTCAGAGTTAAACAAGTGCCAAGTGCCAATACCACTTTTTCCACTGTGAAGATTATACTGTGCCCTAAAAACTTTCAGCTTCTACCATGACAGTGGCAGGTAGTATGGAAAACAGGAAATAAATAATGTTACAAGATGGAGATAAAGTATGGGTTTATCTCCACATGGTGATAGGAAAACAAAAATTGACATCTCTTCAAATTTAAGATAAATTAAAATTAAGTCAACTGCATAGAAGTGGACAGCGCAAAACTTCATCTATGTCAACCTTAGAGCAAAGTAGAAGAGAATTTGTAACATGAATTACTTATGTAATTAGAGAACTTTAAGAAGAAAATTTACTTAAAGAGGTCTACCTGAAGTATTTCTGTGCCAAAAATAACCAGATAAAGTGAATGCAACCTCTCTTTGGAAATCTCCGTTTCAATATACACGTTATTGATTTTCTGTAGTTAAAAGAATATAATCTCCCACTTAAAAAAAAGACACACAAAGAAACAAGACATAAATTAGATCAACTAAAAAAATAAACAATAAGGAAAAACCACAAGCACTTCACAAATTGGAATTCTTAGATCCAGAATATAGCAATCTCTTTTATTTCCACCTTTAAGAAAGAAAAGGACAAGAGGAGCCAGGCTCATGTGAGAATAACAAACACCAATTTTTTTTTTTTGCATAAAGTGCTGCTTAAAAATTATTTATAAAGATTTACTTATTGTTATTTGAGATTTTTACAGAGAGAGAGAGAGAGAAAGAGAATCTTTCACCCATTGGTTCACTCTCCAAATGACTGCAACAGCCTGAGCTGAGCTGATAATGAAGCCAGGAGCCAGGAGTTTCTTCTAGGACTCGCACATAGGTGTTGAGACTCAAGGACTTTGGGCCAGTCTCCATTGATTTCCCAGGCTATAAGCAGGGTGTTGGACATGAATCAGTGTTCAGATGGGATGCAGCATTGCAGGCAGGTTTAGCCTGATATGCCACTACGTTAACCTATCCAAAACTTACTTTTAAAGGAATCGGTAATTTTTAAATGAAAATTTAGTGAGCAGACTAGAATGCATGTATCTGAAGAGATATTTGGCAAACTAGAAAACATCCAAATAAATCATCTTGAATTCAGCTAGTAGCATAAAAAAAGAAAAACCATCAAATCATGTAAAGGACATTAAAAAAAAAAAAAAAACGAAGACTACTGTATGCTCAAGAAGAGGTCCATAAATGAGGGACTAGCTGAAGAGGCAATATGAGAGATACAAGGATGCCTACATCCCATGTAAGTGCTGGTTTGTGTCCCTACTGTTCCACCTCTGACCCAACTCCCTGCTAATGTACCTGGGAAAGCAGTGGAAGATGGACCAAGTACCTGAATTCCTGCCATTGATGTGGGAGACGTGTAAGAAGCTCCTGAGTCATGGCTTGAGTCAATCCAACCCTAGTTGCTGCAGCTATTTTGGGAGTGAACAAGCAGATGGAAGGCTGGCGCTCGCTTTCGCTCTCTCGCTCTCTCTCTCATCTCCTTCTTTTGCTTTGTAATTCTGCCCTTCAAATATATGAATATTAAAAAAACAAAACAAAGCACACTTTACATGGTAAGCCCCATGAGCAGAAAGCAAGGGTGCATCCAGGTTCTTGGTTCCTTCTTAAAGCACCAGGAAGATGAAGACCAGACTCATTCAAAACTACAATCAGTAATTGCAAAAACATGGAAGCAACCAAAATGCCCATCAACAGAGGATTGGATAAGAAAGCTATGGTTCATCTACTCCATGGAATACTACTCAGCTATTAAAAAAAACAAAATGCAGTTCTTTGTGGCCAAATGGGCCAAACTGGAAACCATAATGCTAAGGGAAATGAGCCAATCCCAAAAGGTTAAATACCACATGTTTGCCTTAATTTAAGATGATATTATGTTATGTATAACATGTTATGTTATGAATGTTATATGTTGTGTATAAACTAAAATTGAAATGTCAATGAAGTGGTCACAGAAGGTGGCTAGGAACTCGCATTTACTTTTAACATATTGGTTTCTCATTACTATGTCAATTAATTCCATAATGATGTAAATTTTTGCTGATGGTATGTTGGAGCTTTCAATTGACTGGGATGATACTCTGCTGGCTCTGTCTTCAGGCCAGAAAGGGTATACCTAAGAAGCCGTTGAACCTGACTGGACAATAAGATGCTGGAGTCTATGTTTGGTATACGCTTGCAATGGGGGAATCTCAACTGAACTTGAGCTGTGGTTATGCAACAAGGTGGAGGAATCCACCATGGTTGGAGGGTTTGGGGAGGGGTGGGGAGAATCCAAGTACCTATGAAAGTGTGTCACATAATACAATGTAATTAATGACTTAAAAATAATAAATAATAAAAAAAGAAGCAAAGAAAGTTTAGATCTTTACTTTGGTGACTGGATTAGTTTCAGATGCAGCAGATATAGGGCCATGAAGAACAACTTAAGGGCCCGGCGGCGTGGCTAGCAGCTAAAGTCCTCGCCTTGAACGCCCCGGGATCCCATATGGGCGCCGGTTCTAATCCCAGCAGCTCCACTTCCCATCCAGCTCCCTGCTTGTGGCCTGGGAAAGCAGTTGAGGACGGCCCAATGCATTGGGACCCTATACCCGTGTGGGAGACCTGGAAGAGGTTCCTGGTTCCCGGCTTCGGATCGGCGTGCACCGGCCCGTTGCGGCTCACTTGGGGAGTGAATCATTGGACGGAAGATCTTCCTCTCTGTCTCTCCTCCTCTGTGTATATCTGGCTGTAATAAAATGAATAAATCTTAAAAAAAAAAAAAAGAACAACTTAAGTGTAGTGGCTGCTGAGGTTATACCTATTGTGTACAATAGATCCAAAAAAACCTTGGAGTTAAGTTTGCCAAGACCCCAGAAAAAAACACAATGGAACTGAATATCTGTCATTTCACTGCTAAGGATTTAGAACTCAAATTACAAATAAAGTAACCCAAAAGCCTTTGATTATATTCTTCCATGTGTTGAAAACATGGAAAGTAGAGAAATGCTTGATATCCCTTTTCTGTGTCTTTATTATTCTTTGTACTTAAAATGCTCCTTGGCATTTTCTGATAATCATTGCTTTGCAAATGCCCCTTTCATCTGTTCCCAGAGAATTACAAGTTCATCACAGTGTTACTCTACCACACAGAATTGTAATCATCTCACAATCTGGCTAATTCTCCTCTCCCCTCCTAACTTAAAACTAAACATCTCAGCAATATATAGACCTGATATCAATAGTTTTGGTATATTAGATTATATTAAGTTCTAGATTGCTGCCTCATTTATAGTTCAATGATTTGTGATGAATCGCAATTATTTATTTACTTTAAAGGTCACAGGGTGGGGGAGTGGGGAGTGGGGAGATTGAGTCAATCTACTGGTTCATTTCTTACTTCCCAAAATGCCCACAGGAGCTGAAGATGGGCCAGTCCAAAGACAGAAGCGCAGGCCTCAATCCAGGCTTTTCAGGTGCGTGCCAGTTTGAACCACCACAAGCTAACTCTCAGGATGAGTATTAGAAGGAAGCTGAAATTGGATGTGGACCCAGGACTTGAACCCAGGTATCCCTAATTTGCCTTTTATCTCTCTTCCTTAAGGCTGATTGCAGATATTTTTAACCAGAAACACACATACACACATACACACACACACACACAGGCCCTTCAAAATATTGAAAAGTGGAACGAAAAGATAGATTTACTTTGAGGGTTCAATGTTGTGGAACACTGAATGAAACCATCACTCAATATGCTAGTATTCCAAATCTAATGCAAGTCCCAGTAGTCCACTTCTGAACCAGTCTCCTGCTAATGCACGTTGGAAACAATATATGATAGCCCAAGACACCCAAGACACAGAGTTCTTGGCTCCTGTCTTTGGCCTGGTCCACCTCTGGCTGTTGCAGCCATTTAAAGGGTGAGCAAATGAGCAGAAGACCTCTGTCACTCAACTTTCCAAACAAATAGATAAATATTTTGAGAAAATATTTAGCTTGAAGCAAGCATTTTTAATTGGTTTTTCATAATATGTATTTTGTGAGCTCTCTAAAAATCATTAATTTGAGTGGATTTCAAAAACTTTTTTTAATTGTATTTCTATAAATTTATTTGTTTGTTTTCAACATCTCGAAAAGCAGAACAGAGACAGAGAAAGTTCTTCTGTCCACTGACTCATGCCCCAAATGCCTACAACAGCAGAGTTGGTTCAGGTTGAAGCCAAGAGGATTCATCGAGGACTCCATGATGGCTGCGAGTTGTACCATCATCTGCTGTGTCTATGAAGGCATTAACAGTGATCTGGATCAGAGGGAAAAATCTGGATCAGAACTTGGCACTCTGATACAGAAGACAGGTGTCCCAATCGGTGGCTTAACTCACTGTGCCACAACATCTACCTCACCATGAAGCTTTTGTAGTTCACTCAAATAGAATATTTTTGAATCTCACATACATACAAACACATATATCCTTACTAATTATGTCTTAGTGGGTCAAGAAGTCAGTACTTTGAGGTATAATTGAAATGCAATTAGAATTGCATTTAATGGGAAGGAAAAGTCAGTTTGAGAATAGGACAAAAGAGTACAGCTAAAAAGAATCAAATAAGTTTTTACACTTATTCCTATGCTGAACTAAATGATTTTATTAAAACCTAATCTTATTTCTAAAATTAGGCAAAGCTAGTTAGCAATCTTTATTTTCTAGACTGCATGAATTTTATTAAACTCCTTCTTTTCAAACTCCCAGGCCTGTCGGTCCTCACCTGGCAGTGTCCTACCTACATGGACTCCCAAAACATCAGTGCTCCTGTGAATTGGTGTTAGCATCCAATCCACAAATTTTTCACGCAGAATTAACACTACATCCTCACATGACTCACTAATTTTACCAGAATGTTTTGGAAAGCTGATACTTTATGGCATGCTATTTCTATTCTAACAATAAAGTTAGATGAATTACAAAGATTAGGGGCCAGCAATGTGGCAAAGTAGGTTAAGCTTTCACCTGTAGCACCAGCACCACAGATGAACACTCTTTCAAGTCCCAGCTGCTCCACTTCCCATCCGACTCTCTGCTTATGGCCTGGGAAAGTAGAGAAGGATGGTTCAAGTCCTTGGGTCCCTCCATACATGTGGGAGACCCAGAAACAACTCCTGGCTCTTGGCTTCAGATTGGCTCAGTTCTGATCATTGCTGTCATTTGAGGAATGAACCAATGAGTGGAACATCTTTTTTTCACTCTCTCCTCTTTCTGTAACACTGACATTTAAATAAAAAATAAAAATAATTTTAAATTACAAAGATTATTATTTCATACAACATTAAGCCCTAAATTATACCTTGAAGGAGTAAACATGATCATGAAATAAAGTATATAATTTTTATAAATTTCAAAGTTCTCATCATTATATAATATCTATCTGTAGTATTTGTTAGCATTTGCCCAATCTGCTTGAATTTTTCTCTCACTTCACAGATAGCTGGGTGATAGATTACTAAACTGAATGACAGAAAATTATCAGCATCATTCCCCTGTATCTTTAAGTATCTCAGTATGTATTTCCTAAGGATAAAGACATTATCCTATGTAATGACAATGGCATTATTAAAAAGAAGAAACTTACCATTGACACTAATTATCAATGTTCTATATTTCAATAGATTTTAACTGGCACATAACTTTTACATGTATTTACAGAGTAGAGTCTGATCATTTGTCACATGAATATAAATAACATGCATTGGCTAAAGCAATGTAACTAACATTTCTATCCTTAAACACCATTTCCTTGTGTTGAGAACCTCAGAATTCCTCTCTTCTGAAAAATTTCAAATAAATTATTGTATAATATGGTCACCCTACTTGCACTATAGACACTAGAATTTATTCTTCGTATATATACACATCTGAGGACCTACTAATTAACTGAGCCCACTTACTGCATCTTTTTATGCTTTCTATCCTTTGGTGACCACTATTCTGCTCTCTATTCTGTGAAATAGGACCTAGCCTTGAATTTTATCAAGTATCCCAATAATATCTTTCATAGTTTCTTTTTTTTCTATTGAAGTCCAAAATCCAAGGCAGCATCAGTTACCTCCTTGGGCTTCTTTTTATATGATTTATTTGTTTAACATTCTGAGTTATACAGGGAGAAGTAGAAACAGAGAAAGAACTTCTACCTGCTGATGCTGCAACAGCCAGAGCTGAACCAGGCTGAAGCCAGCAGTCAGATACCCATTGCCAGTCTCCAACATGGGTGACAAGAACTGAAGTATTGACTTATCTTCTGACTTCCATGCTGCATTAGCAGGAAGTTGGAACTTAAACTGGCACTCTAATATGGAATGTTTAACCCTCTGTACAATATCAATCCCTATTTGATCTTCTTTAAGTTACTTGGCCCTTCCTTGTGTTTCACTTTGTTATTTTTCATGATAAAGGCCAGTTATTTTGTCAAATGTTCCCCAAGTTCTGTGTGTTGGATGTTCTTCATAATTAGATTCAGAAATTTGCACCATAATTAAATTCAGAAATTTGCACTATTGGCAAAAAAAAAAAATGCTACAAAAAGGATGCACATTGCCCTGAGAGACACTTGGACACCAGTGTAGCCCAGTTGCAGCTGGTAACTTTGAAAAGTATGTATTTAGCTGTATTAGTCAATCTAGAAGTACTACAAATACAAGCTTTATGAAAGGTTCCAAACAAACTGAGCCAAAATTAGAAAATCTTTGGCATTTGGACAGCCAGTTCACATTCACCTTATCCCTCTTGGACAAACAGGCTAGAAAATAAATGCGACAATAGAAGTGGAACAAGAGAGAATTTACTATGAGGAGGTTTTACAGATTGGACATTTGTGTAGAAAGGAAAAACAAATTGCTAATAGTTTCATGGAATGGATAATACATTTAAGGTAATTTAAAAAAAATTCCAATTCCTCTAAGTTCTCCTTCCAGGACATCACTGATAATTATGATTATAAATCATAAATGTTTGAAGACAATGGAAAATCTGATTTATCTATAGGAAAAAAATATGTAGTTTCTTTTTCAGTTCCCTTTGGTTCAATAGCCTTTAATTTTAAAGTGACTGGGGAGTATGTCCTTATGACACAGCTTTTAGTAACAAAATTATACATGGAGATATTTATAAAAATACATTAAGTAGTTTTATACATGTATGTGATTAATGGTATATATATGCATAATTTAAGGCATATAATATGCAAAATGGAAAGTCTGTTCATATCTACCAGTAAAGGTTACAACTCAAAAAACATTAACTCAGCTAACATCTCCTTTGTCACCATTTCCCATTCCTGGAGTTGCCATGTGTACAGTTTCCTGTGGCAATTTTACTCCTTCCTTGCAATTGGAGATACTACAATGCTATTCAGAGTAAAATAGAAGGGAATTTCAGCGCATTACAATGTGCAAACTGTAATTTTAGCCCCAGTTTACAGAAATTGTTAAGTCAGAAGAAGTAACTTCTCTGGCTGGTTTAGCAGTGTGCTATATTTATGAGATGCTAGGCATGTTCACAGAAAAGATCTGGATGCATAACAAAATGATTTGTGTTTAGGTTTACTAACTTAGTTCATTTAACCTTCAAGTGGAGAATGAAGATATCATGTTATATTTAGATGACAAAGGACAAGGAATAATTTTTTTACTTTCTTGCTTATCATTTTCTGAGACCAAATAAGCATAATATAAAGTCACCCTTTAAAACTCTGATGTAGGATTTTAAGGAGACATTCCATTATTTGAACCATTTAATAGCTCCTAAGGATACAATAAATACCAATAATCGTTGGATAATGTTGCCATGAAACTTTATAACAATTCTCAATTGACTCAATGAGAGAACTCTTGCAAAAAAAAGACTGTTAAAACAGCAGAAGGAGTGCAATAGCAGTGAGGGTGTGACTGAGGGCTTTGTGTTACTCCATCGTTGAGATTCTCCCAGACTTTTTTTTAAGATTTATTTATTTTTATTGAAAAGGCAGATTTACAGAGAGAAGGAGAGACACAGAGAAAGGTCCTCAGTCTGCCAGTTCACTCCCCAAATGTCTGCAACAGCTGGAGCTGCGTCAATCCAAAGCCAGGAGACAGGAGCTTCTTCCAGTCTCCCACATGAGTGCAGGGTCCCAGGGCTTTGGGCCGTCCTATAATGTTTTCCTAGGCCACAGAGGATTGAATGGAAATGCAGTCAGGATAAAAACCATTACCCATATGGGATCCTGGCACTTGCAAGGTCAGGATTTATCCACTGGGCCATCGTACCAGGCCCCTTCCCAGACTTTTAATCTCACAGAAAAGTATAAAAATAAAGATCTTTCTAAGATTTCATTGAACAACCCTCCTAGCCTTTTAAACTTCTGTTACAGGATGGAGAACATGAAGTTGTTCAGAGGTGAGGAAACAGCTCATGACGAATGAGGAAAACAGTAACGTATTCCCATCCTTTTCTAACAGGTCTTGTGTTAACTCCCTGTTGCCTCATTCACTCTGCAGCCTACACAATTAAGCACTTTCTCTTTTGGTCATCTTTCAACCTCATCCTAAGTATTCCCTTACAAAGGATTTATAGAGAAACAGTTGAAAGTAAACTTGGCCATGGCACTGTCTTTATAGCTCCAAAGAAGATAAGAAACTTGGCCACTTTTTCATGTCAAATAACTTTATCAGAACCAAAGAATGAGTGAATTACTCAAAGTCGCCTGGTGAATCATTGTCAGAGGAAGCAATAACCGACTTTTGGACCCTTCTTGCCCTTCACATGTGGCCTTTCATTTCACAGCCATGAGATAGCCTATACGGAAAGCACAGGGAAATCACTTTTCAGGAAGCCAGCAATTCCAGCACCAATTCATCACAGCCCCCAGCTAGTTAAGTTCTGTGGGAGCCATTAAAAATAACCCTGTTTATAGAGGAGACCTTAGACAAGGGTTGGTCACTTTTGCTCTTTTATTTTTATCTTGATGGAAATAAGCAGGAAGTTGTTTATGTGAAAATTGCTGCTTGTTGCCATGGGTGACAGTGAGTTTCAGAAGAGGATATAACAGGTTAAAGCAGAGCAAGAAATCTAAATAAATATAAAAGAAGAGGCGATGGAAAGCAACTTTCTCACTTTGTTTTTCTATTCAATGAAGGAATGTTGAAACTCCTATTAGTGGGATGCAAGAAAATATTAAAACAATCATTTTTACTTTTAGAGCATTTCCCAGGCCAGGAACTTTGGTTTCCACACAAATAGCAGGAGCTAATTTAAAAGAAAACTAAATTCCATGCTGTTTGAAGAGAGATACAATAGAGAAGATCACATAGTTTAAGAATCAAAATGTATTATTCCTGGGGTCAGTCATGTTCTTGCAAAGTGGAATTTATTACATAATATTTCCCTTTGACACTCTTTCTTCAGACTCATGAAAATAACATGGGCCTTAAATGATCCACGTGAGAATCAGCATTACTTAATAAAAACACTGTGTGTTTCATAATCAGACATATCTAATAGCTAACATACAAGTACAATAAATGCAAACCTCACTTTTCCAATGCACAATGAAAGCTGACACAGAAAATCAGGAAAAGATGTTAAATGACTGAACTGGACTGAACTCATACCAAGGAAAAAAAGAAAAGAAAAAAATGAGACAAGAAAGAATGGTTTTGAAGTGGTTGTTTCTTTGTTAACCTAAGAGACAGCCTGAAACTCTAGCATATTTTCACTAATCCTGCTTCTTTAAAAAGTTTGGATGTGACTCAAATATGGCCAGCCCCCGAAGCTTAGCATTTCCACAGCTGATGTGATTTACTGGCTGGCTAAGATGAACATTAGGATTGTTTGCAGGAATAACTCCTCAGTGGTGAGGTACTGAAAACACTCTTATCCCACCCACACTCCTGAGTGACACAGCTGAGAGAAAACGGGGATTGGTAAGACACTGATTGAACATCCCATTGTGAATCTAACCTCCAAGCCAGACTTTGAGCAGAAGTAAAGCAAAAAAACAAAACCAAAGTGGCAGCACTCAGCCTTCCATGCAGTTTCTCTCAGCAAACCTTCCCATCAGGTTTGGCTATAACAATGGAAAGTTGAACACAACAAAATTATCTACCTTTGAGAGTTGACCAAATACATTGAGTTATAATGAGCCAATTAAAACTATTCAACAGCTAAAAATAATCAGGTAAATTATATGTATCAATATGGAAATATTAGGGAGGAAACATAGCAGGGAGGAAAAACTGGCATATGTTAGGTTAACTATGACACAAAGTTTATCTGGGTACAAGAAAAAAAATCTGATAAAATATATTATATTTATATAGATAGATATAAAGCTCTTTGGACGGATATGCAAAGCAGGACTTCAAATGCTCTGAGCCAAGATTATGCAATAGAGACAATAAGATCATTTTGGGCTCGATAATTCTTTCTTGAGGTTGGTCATTCTCAGACTGTTTTTCTAGCAGGAGCAACACTTTTCCATTACCAACCAAATACTACCAGTACAGTAACAGTTCTTCCAGTCCAAAGCCACTGGGGATAGTGAGGCTGGTGGAGGGATTGCATTTTTCTGTTCTTTTGAATTGTTCGATTTGTTTCTATGTCTTTGATCCTCCTGTTATGTGTCTATACCAAAAAAAATTCAAAAATTAGTTTGATTTTTTTTTTAAAACGCAGCAAGTTTGTAGACCTATCTCATAAAACTGGAAAAAACGAGCTTAATTACTACGAAAACACCCTAAAACCTGTGTTGTCATTTCAGCTGATTGAATAGAACCTCATATAGTACATTTACTCCAAAGAGCTTAGGGTTCTATTAAAAATTTTTTTTCAAAAAATATGTTCTAAAATGTTGACAGCCAAAATATGATTGCCGCAAAAGCAGTAGAGTAAGTGGCAGCCAACTTCAAGCTATTTCATGCAAATACTTGGCTCTAGAATCCCTAATAAGGAAATTATTTTCTGCCCAGCATGACCAGCTCTCAGCATCACTACCAGATTAACAAATGTCTTCCATACTGGGCTGGCTTCTCATGCCACTGCCCTCAGGGATCCATTCACTCATTCACTGAAACATAGCGACCATTAAACACCAGATTCAGATTTGAGAGGCACC
This sequence comes from Ochotona princeps, assembly GCF_030435755.1. Classification (NCBI taxonomy): domain Eukaryota; kingdom Metazoa; phylum Chordata; class Mammalia; order Lagomorpha; family Ochotonidae; genus Ochotona; species Ochotona princeps. Next base: position 22,784,632 of record NC_080842.1, read on the forward strand.
AACAACTTTGGTCTATGTGTCTCCTATAGGAGTTTGGAGAACAGAGTTGCCTGCCAAAGCACACCACAGATGTAACTGCTTGGCAAGTTCAAGGGCAAAACCAGGACGCTGGGAAGCAAAGATGCTTGGACAGCCACGTGGCTTCACTCAGTAAAGACAACAATGAAAGAGCAAGTGGAACCCAAGGGTTTTGGAAAAGCAAAAGGGAAAGTTTTTGTCTAACTGAGAGGGGAAAGAAAGCAACACGGAAGAGGAAGTGGAGGAGAAGTGAGAGAAAAAAGAGAGGGAGAGGGAAGGGTGGGAAGGAAACCACATCCCCACAGAAGCATAAAAAGGCAAAATCTTAAAAAAATGAGAATCAAAACAAGGAGCCGTGCATGGACAGAGGCAGGTCCTTCAGGCAGCAAATGAGTTCTTTAAGCACTGAACCAGTCACAAATTGTAGACTGGGTTGATGAAGCACTGTTCTTAAAAGTCAGAGATGTGAATAAGTAGATTTCTTTTTTTAAAAAGTATGTGTCTTTCTCAAGCCACTGTATTTTAATTTCGGAGTGTTTATCCATTATTCAGTCTTTGCTTGCAGCCAAGGTTTGAGTTGCCATTTCCGGGTTCTGTGGGTGGGTAGGATAATGAGGGGTATTCTATGATTTTTCCCCACTTATCGAGCCCCTCCCATTTTTGTGAGTGTGTTCTCTCTTTGCTCTTCTCCATAAAACAATGCTGTCATATATGAACACTGTCTGTGTGTGTGGCCCTGGAGCCCCTCCAAGCCAGATAATAACAGCAACAGCCAGCAAAGGCAGAAAATGGATTATAAACTTCAGTGTTAATGTTAGGACTCGCAGTGGCCATGTGCTGTGCTATTTTCTTTTGAAACAGGAACAGAAAGAATCAATGTTCTGGGCTTTATATGAAATGAATCATCATTTCCAAAAACTATTCTTCCTTGGACAAGGCAGTTAGTGTTGACTTTTAAATACAGTGTTTGCTTTGTTTTGTTTTGTGTTAACAATTAGAACATCATAAGGTCAAGAATTCAATATTAATTTTTTTTAAAAAAAGCAAGATGTTCCTCCTCATTTCTAATCTGATTTATCACAAATTTAAATCATTTATCTGAAACTGAAATGTTAAGAATTTTGAAATAATCAACTGGAGACTCCTTTTTACATAACTGCTTCTCACAAAAACTCCTTTTTACATAACAGCAGTGGTTCCTAATCTGAAAGAAATGGAATCCCTTAAGCTATTTTTGATATTCAACAAAAGTACCTAGTTCACTTTCAGTGAAGTTGCACAGGCTAGCTGAAATGTCAAGCACTTTGACTTCCACCTGAAGTCAATTAATGTAATATGGCAACATTTCTATTTCTGATCAGAATTTCTGTTACAGAGAAAAGGGAAGGGAAGGAAAAGGGAAGTAAGAAGAAAAAGAGGTAAGGAACATAAAAGGAACTCCAGATCTGAACCAGTATCAATACATCTTAGTTTTCTAATTTCTAAGTTGACACAATGCTGATCCACTGTGCACTGGGAATAATCTGTGCACACCCTGACGTGCCGTGGAATGACCATTAGGGTTTGAGTGCTCACAGTGCTTTCCATGCATTCATGATCAACTTGCCACAACGATTATCCCCTTTTGGAGGATGAGGAAATTCATAGTGAGCAGTTCGCAAAACTCAAGCAATTGACCATGTGTGCCTGACTCTTCGTTGTAAATTCCTGTTCTTATTCTTTGTGTCCTATTACCGCGACACTTAAAATGAAGTTATGTAATCACTTCCGTCACTATTACAAAACTGAGAAAAATAAATTGCCACCAAGCATATTTATCATGTTTAGATGACAAAATTCTGGGCCAGGCAGCATAGCCTAGCGGCTAAAGTCCTCGCCTTGAACGCACCCCGGGATCCCATATGGGCGCCGGCTCTAATCCCGGCAGCTCCACTTCCCATCCAGCTCCCTGCTTGTGGCCTGGGAAAGCAGTTGAGGACGGCCCAAAGCCTTGGAACCCTGCACCTGTGTGGGAGACCCGGAAAGAAGTTCCTGGTTCCCGGCTTCGGATCGGCACAGCACTGGCCGTTGCGCTCACTTGGGGAGTGAATCATCAGATAGAAGATCTTCCTCTCTGTCTCTCCTCCTCTCTGTACATCTGACTTTGTAATAAAAATAAATAAACCTTTAAAAAAAAAGAAGACAAAATTCTTCAAACCAAGGGGTGGCTCTGGGATGGGCCTGCCTGAAATCATCCTGAGCTGGTGTGCTCCTCAGGAGCCGCAGGCAACTTCAGCAGCTTGCTAGGGTCTTTTTGCCCCTTCCCAGTTGGCGGCAGAGGCAGGGGTGGCTCTGGGATGGCCAGCCCAGGTGCCAACAGCACTGGGTGCTACCCTTAGGCCATCCGGGGGCATACACCAGGAAGTTGGGGTTGAGAATTTGCAAGATTAGGGAATCACACAGGTGAGGGAGAGTGATGAACTGTGGATTCATGCCCAGGTGAGGTACTACTGCTGAGAGACATCCCCAGGAAAAGTCACCATAAATGCAGGTGATGAATGACTCCAGAAGGACTATACTATATTTGCTGGTAAATGAGAGGAGTGAAACCTGGTGGTTTGAAGGGTAGAGACTGGAAGACCTTTATGGGTCAGACCAATGCTCCAGCCCACATAAGAGTTCTGAGCTGGACTTGTTGACACAAACCATTGCTGACTATCAATGACTACCAAGCCACAAGAAAGCTAGAGCTAGATCCCAGTACCTGACTGTGAGTGTCGGAACAGGGATGGGTCACATTATGCTAGGCCATGATAACAACCAGCACACAAGAGAACCAGGTACAGGGGTAGATCCTGTAGGGGATGTGTGGGCCTATACAAGTCCCACTGGTTAGCTTAAGAGTTGGAGTGGTGAGGGACTGAGCTAGGTGTGACCATGGAATCTGCCAACACTCACAAGTACTGGGGCTGGAAACAGGCTGGGCAGATACAGGCTGCAACAGTCACATGCACACCCTAAAACAGGGTGTGGGGCAGGCCAGGTTGCATCATCCACCAGCTCATACAAAGGTTGGGACTGAGGGGACAGGCTGTGCTGGGTAGGGGCCTGACACCTGCTGGCATGTGTGAGATCTGGGCCTGGGAATGAGCCATGTAGGGGAATCTGGGCAATACTCCCATTGGGTCATAGCTCCCACTGGAAAGCACATGGCCCAGGCTTGAGTGTTGGGCAGTCAGGGCAAGGTAGCTCTATCCATCAGCAAGTGTATGGGCTGGTTTTGGAAAGGGGTTGACCAAACAGGGCTGAGCAGACCTTAGCCCACTAGCACGTGCAGAAATGAGGCTGGAGTACAGGTCATACTGGACTAGGCTACCATATCTGCCGGTTTGCAAGAGCCAGGGATGGGAGCAGACTGAGAAAGGCCAGGTTGCAGCACCTGCTGGCAAGAGTTGGGACTGGGGGCTAGCCAGGTCAGGCCAGGCCGTAGCATCCAAAGTCAAAGGCCAAGACAGGAGAAGAGCTATACCAAGCTGGGTCAGAGCAACCATTGGCACAAGTGAGATCTGCGGCTGGGAACTGATGTGGTTGGGGAGGTAAGTTGTGGGTTGTGGTTCCCACTGGTAAGCGTAAGGGCCAGAGTGGGGACTGCAATCTGGTCTGGAAAAGACTGCAGTCTTCCTTGGCATGGGGTGTGCCAGACTGGGCTAGATTCCAGCACCCAGTGGAGCTCATGAGAACCAAGATAAATGTAAGACAGGCTAGGATAGGCCTCTGCCTCTGCTGAGCCATGCATGAGCTGTGTCCGGATGTGGACCAGGCTTAGGTGGGATGTAGTATCCAACAGTAAGAACCAGAAAGGATGAGGGCTGGTCAGGAAAGGCCACTGTTCCTGCCAGGACGGAAGGTCGACTAAGTACGGCTGGCCCATGAACCCACCTCTGTGCATGATATATGGCACTGGGAGACCTTGGCAGCTCCTCTGTTGGGAAACAGTCCCTGTGGTGAACACAAGAACCAAGACAGGGAGCAACCCAGATTAGGTCAGGTTATGGCACCCACTGGCATACATTTGGCTAGGGTCTAGGGCGAGCCAGGCTAGGCCAGTTCATATCACCCATTGGCAAATCTGAGAACCAGAATGGTGTGTGGGTCTGTCCAGGCCAGGCTGCAATACCAACCACTCTGCATTAGGACTTGGACTGGGGGATGGCAGGGCTGGGTTACGCTCTAGCCCCCAACAGCATGAGCTGGAACTGGGGGCTGGGCCAGTCCAGGCAGGCTACAGCACCCACTGGCAAATGCAGAGGTGAGGCACCCGATGCCAGACTGGGCCACACATGAGACCCATGGGGGGGTCTCAGCACACGTGAGACCCATGGGGGGTGAGAGGGCAAAGCCAGTATGGGGGCTGCATGGGGCACCCATGCTGGACCACCACTCCCAGTGGTGAACATGAGAGTTGGAATGTGGACAGACAGGCCAGGCAGGGCCACAACAACTGTTGGCCTCATGTGAGATGGATCAGGGGAAAGTCAGGCTGGGTTGACTATTCCTACTGATTCATGCATAAGCCAGAGTGGGTGTGGGTTGGTTGGGCTTTGCTGCAGCATTAGTTGGCAGATGCTGTCACGGGAGGCAAATTCTTTCAAGCTAAACTGCAGAACCCCCTGGAGAATGCAAGATCCAGGATTCTGAGTGGATTAATAGGGAAATAGTGGGCACCTCCCTCTTGGGTCACCACTCTGACTAGTGAGCATGATAACCAGGACTGAGACAGGCATGGCTAGACAGACAGTGGCACTCATCATCATGTGTGTGGGCTGGATAGTGAGGCTGGTTGAGTTGAACTAGGCTTCAGTGCCCATTGACATATATGAAAGCTGAATGGGATGTGGGATAGACTAGAATAGTCTATATACATACTGGCAAGCACGGGAACCAGGGCAGGGGGCAGGCCTGGTGGGGGTTATTGTGGGTTACTCCAACTAGACTGCAGATCCCACTGACTTACATGAGGGCTGAGTGTGTGGTGGACAGGATAAGGCTGGGTTGCAACATCCACTGGTTTGTGTAGCATACAGGGCTAGAGAAAAAGGACTGTGCCAAACCCTCTATTGGGAAGCACACACAAGAATCAGGTCTGGGATCACCTCAGATGAAGTTTCTTTGGAGATCCCCCAACTGAAACACTGGACTCAGAACCCCAACCATGGAGAGAACTACAGGTTCCATTGTCTGACCTTGAAGTGCATGTGTCAGAGCTGGGCCTCCTTAGTAGCTTAGAAGAAGCAGTGGACAGCATATCCAGATACACATAGAGGATATGGCAATACATTGGAGTCTGCAGAGGACACCTGGTACCATAACAAAGGACAGAGGACAAAACAAATCAATCAACTACCCCAACCAAGTGTTGACAGTGAATACCTGGGCAAATGGAGACTCTAAGGTGGACTATGTCAACCAGTGGATTCTGGAGAGATTTCTTCGTGCTTGGAGTGGCAAGACTGGCAGTAATTTAGAACTATTGAATAACCAAAATCTCTTGAGCAGAACCCTCGGAGTATGCCTCACATCAGGGACCCTGGGGTGGTGTCAGGTGACTGTCTTCCATCCCACAGTAGAGGCATTTGTGAGGCTGGATGTGGCTTTTCCCCTTATCACCCTCCTCCTTCCCCCAGATACAGGAGGGGAAACAAAGAGAGAGAGAGAGAAAGAGAATGTGGAAATAATGGTCTGACCACCTTCCTGTAGCCCTTGACCCTTTTCACCCTAATCAACTATGTAAAAATAATCAAAATAAATAAATCTAAAAAAAAATAGAGATCCAGAATCATGGTTACAAAAGTTAGGTTTTGGAGCTGGGCATATCCAGTGCCAGGAACAAAGAGCTTCTATCCCAAGGCTTTGTGGCTTTCACAGACCACAAGCAAGGGGCTGGATTGTAAGCAGAGCAGCCAGGACATGAACCGGTGCCCAATATGGGATTTTTGTGCTGGCAAGGTGAAGACTTTAGCCAACAGGCTACTACATTTGGCCCTCCTATTTCTAAAAAATAGAAAATTAATGACTATAGTTTTATAATTATCCTAGAACACACAGTTGGTTAGTAAAGAGTAATTTGGAGTATATATTTTCCTGAGGAAAGACAGTGATTTTATTGATCTCCAAGACACTATTTAGTCATAAAAGACTATGATAATCTATTCACATAATTAGGATCATAATATGATATAGTATCATTTATATATAGAATGAAATAAACAGAAAAATATCCTATTTATTCTATTTTTCTCTATTTCCCCGTTTGTGTGCGTGTGTTTTTATAGAGACTGAATGTGTCCTAAAAATTCATAGTAGTAAATTGAATATGATGGTATTGGGGAAAGGGGCCTTTTGGTCCCTTTTGAATTAGATTATTAGGGTAGAACTCTGAATGATTTTACCAGTGCCTTTGTAATAGGGGCCATGGAAACCACTCTCCATACCCCTGCTGTCTCTCTTTTCTTTCACTGCTTTCCAGATTAAGATACGAGAAATTAGTTACCTGTGGTGCAGAACAGAACCTCCCCAGAGCCTGATTACTCTAATCTCAAAACTCTAACTTCCAGACGGCTCAAAGCCCTGGGACCCTGAACCCACGTGGGGGACCCAGAAACAGCTCCAGGCTTCTGGCTTCAGATCAGTTCAGCTCAGACCATGGCAGCTGCTTGGGGAGTGAATCATTGGAAGATCTTCCTCTCTGTCTCTCCTCTATGTATATTTGCCTTTCCAATTAAAATAAACAAAATCTTAAAAAAAAAAACTTAGGTTTTTCCAACAGCATTAGTGTTGAGGTAAATAACTTGAATTTCTTTGGAATGAGCCATGAGGGAACAGGTATGAATGGGAAAACAGGGAACAAAGAGCTAATGTATATTAAAGATTCAGTTCTGCTAAGTGTAATTTTTTGAGATTTATATACTTGTTTGAAAGGCAGAGTTACAGAGAGAGAGGTAAAGACACATAGATAGAGATCTTTCCTCTGCTGTTTCACTTCCCAAATGGCTCCACTTGCTGGAGCTGGGCTGGTACAAAGCCAAGAGCCAGAAGCTTCTTTCCAAGTCTCCTACCTGAATAGCAGGGGCCTAAGGACTTTGACCATCTTCTGCTGCTTTCCCAGGCACACTAGGGACTTGAACTAGTGCCCATAATGGGTTCCAGCATAGAAAGCAGTGTCTTTACTAATTAGGCCACAACACTGGGCCTCAAAACATAATGTTAAATGCTACCATAGATAATTGTCTTCATTTTATTCTTAGTAATTGCCCTAAAATTCCAGAATTTACAATCATGATCTCCTATTTATGCTTAGCCAAAATATGTTCTTTAATACATGATAAAAGCAGATACCCTAAACAGACATTCTGATAAATTATTATTTGTATAAGTCAGCATCCACAAAGAATATTACGTTTCCATAGTTTGGCCATTGGTTTATTTATACTTTAGGGAGTATAAATAGTTCATTATTTCTTAAATTTCCTGCAAAATGAAAGCAAGGTAAATGATCAAGATAATTTAATTTAACTATGTTTAGAATTATACAATTAAATATGTATCCATCCATATCAAGAGCTTGCATGATAATATTTTTCTGGTATGCTTTCTGTTCCTTATCCTTGACCTACTTTTATTTGTTCATTTCAAAACTTTAATCATTCAATTCACTTCAATTTGTAATTGCTCTAGTTTTTGACATATATTAATCTTGAAACTTGCCTTCGGTTGAACATTTAATGAGCAAATGTTTCTTCAAACATTGTGCCTCTCAGAACTTTGATCAATTCTTCCTTTATGCAAAAATTTGAACAAAAATTAGAAAAAAAATATACTTCATTTCTTATGGATAATACTTTTAATCATTTCCTGAGGTAAAAATTTAGTAACTTATAAGAGGCCAAGGAACATTTAGTGCTTTTAAAAAATCTTTTTTTTCTAATACTAGTTTTTGTAGAGTTGCTTTTAAAAATGCAAGTCTTATCCAAATTTTTATTTTCCCTGATCTACTAATCTATCTTAAAATATGCACATATTTATTCTGAATATAAAGAAAAATTAGTGGAGAAATGACTGATGCCACTGTGTTTACATTTTAAAAATGGAATAAGTGTGTAGGTAGCATAATTCATTCTTGAGAAAAAATTAAATTGATTTTTACATATTTACATTTGTTGCCATGTGTCTGGGGTCATTCATATTACAAATTCTGTGATGACCATGTTTTTAGTGCAGCTGTGGCAAGTATAAATGGGGCAATTAAAAAAAATAGTTAAAACAAGTATTTGCTACATCCCACCCATTCTGCTGAAGGCTTTTCGTGCATGGTTTATTTTCAAAGTTCTGTGAGGCTGCTGTTTTATTCTCATGTGACAGAAGAAGAAATAAGTTTACAAGTCAAACAACTTGCCCCACAACTCATACTTATTAAGTAGCTAAGCTGGGATTTGAAACAAGTTGTGTCTAAGGCTTTTCCATAGATAACAGTATAAGGGCGCAAGAAATTTTTCCTGTCCACTGAAGATCTGCTCATAGAATCTGCTGGGGAAAAAAAAAACTGACACTAGACAGCCTAACGGGAGAAAAGGTACACAAAGCTATTAAACTCACAGGGGCATGAGAGTAAAGTGAATTCCCAACAGATCAATGAGATTTGAGGTTTAATACTCCCTTCACAAGGGAGACAGAGGTGGGGGGATATAGACAATTCAGAGAGAGATTGGAAATTGCTTTCCAGAGAAATGAACAAGCATAGTGAAGAACAGATAACTTGTGACAAAGTCCATCTGGACATGGAGGCAACACTACTCTTCCTCCTGTAATGTGAATCAGGCTATCTAAGGAAGGAATTGACAACATTTCAATATCTTGGACCCAGCCTCTGGGAAGATAGAGGAACTTCAGAGAAAACTTGTTTCTGGATGTGTTGCTTTCTAAACTCTGTTGGAATGAAGATAATGTACTAAAGTGCCATACTTTTAAGATATCAGTTTTTTAGCCCAGCAACAGACATTGACATTGGGAATATAATATGTAAGTTTACTTAAAAAACAACTTTATAAACTCTACCTCAACATCAAAATTTATTTAGGCTTTGTGCACCCATACAACAAAATGGAAAAAAGATCATAATTTGGATACTTGAAGAAGATAATAACTCAGTTGTCTTCTTGAAATATGATTGTTGAAGTGATTAGCTGATTTAGATGATAAGATTTATATACAAAGAGCCAAGAAGAATTTGTTGAACTAATTCAATGAGGTAATTCTGGCTTTTTGAAACAATTAAGTTTACTATGTGAAGTTAAGTGGTCCAAAATGAAATTCTAGTCAGCATTTTTCTGATTCTTATACACAACTTTCTAAAAACATTAATTCTGGGGGTCTGTGCATTGACCCAGCACATTAATCCTCCACCTGTGGCACTGGCATTCAATACGAGCATCAGTTCAACTCCCGGCTGTTCTGTTTCCAATCCAGCCTGGGAAAGCAGCGAAAAACGATGAATCCCTTGGACCTCTGTACTCACATGGGAGACTCAGAAGAAGCTCCTGGTTCCTAGTTTCAGATTGGCTCAGATCTGGTCCTTCCCTAACTGTGATATCTGCCTTTTAAATAAAAATAGATGAATCTTTTTAAAAATTCTTGGTTTACTTATACTCACACTGATATTGTATTTTCCCCATTGTCTTAATCTTTGTTGATCACAAAAATTTGTTCTTTCTCTCCCCAAATCTCTTTTACATGCCTTCATGTTTAATTTTTATTACTTCTTGTAAATTAGAAAAAACAACCAGTCCTCTGTTACTTTACACTTTTTAGATTCAATTTGCCCTACAATAAAATAGAAAAGCGAAAGTTGGAGACATGTGAATCAGGATGTGAGTAGGAGGAGAGAGAAAGAAAAACATTACCAAAGAGAAATAAGCCATTCAGAATTAGCTTGGGATACAGACATGAACAAGAGACGTCTCAAGAAACGTCTATAACAGAATTTTTAGCATAAGCATTGCTAGAGTACTATCTTCAAATCTCTGTAAAATCTTCTAAAACTCAAAAATACATCATAAAACCATTGTGCAGATGAAAGCAATACACTGATCTCCTTGTTTGGGTAAACAAGAACTCCCAAACCAAACAGCATAACAGTGGAATGGCCCTGATGAAGTCATTTGATGAAGATTAAAATCAGAGAGGACTATGAGAACATGAACCCAGAAGATTTTTTTAAGATTTATTTATTTTTAAAACCCAGAGGAATTTTAAAAACTAATAGAGATGGTCTTGCCTCTTTTATTTTCTGTAAAAAGGGGTGATTATATCCACTTCATATAGACTTTTCAGGGGCAAGATGTCCCACGCAGACTTTGGAGTTGCTATTTTTTTAAAAGAATAATTCATCTTACAATAAATTAATTATGAAGACTTTACAGCAAAAAAAGTAAATTAAAAACACTGAGGGATCTTTTGGTTGTCTTGAGAAGCAAATGTTTTCAAAATAGTGACAGGAAAGCAAAAGAAATTGTTTTAAATATAATTGATTAAATTCCTTGTCAAACAAATTTAACCATTAATAAACAAAATTAATGAGGGCATTATCTCTCTAGAAGGATTTTTCAGATTATTTCTTCCATTTAATGTCTTAGAGTTGTAAAAAAAAATTCTTGACAAATTTTTTCTCTTTTTTTTACTATCTCAAAGTGAAAATTGCTCATATAACCTGGTTTATTTTGAATTTTGCATATAGATCATGAACCTTTATGCTTGCCAATGAATATTCATAGGGTTGGCATTACAGTACAGCAGGTTAAGCTGTAATTCTGAGACCTCTGCCTCCCATATACTAGAGCATTCATTCCAGTTTTGGCTGCTCTGTTTCTGATCCAACTCCTCACTAATCCTCATAGAAGGCAGTGGAAGTTGGCCCCATTATTTGGTCCCCTGACATTCACATGGGACACCGATGAAGTTCCTAGCTCCTGTCTTAAGCCTGGCCCATCCCTGACTACTGCAGCCATTTGGGGAATGAACCAGCAGAGGTTTGTGTGTGTGTATGTGTGTGCTCATGCATGCATGAGTCTGTGTGACTGTGTGTAGTGCAAAAATATGCATGTGTTTTTGACTTTCAAATAAAACAATTTTTATTACAAAAAAGGATGGTAAATATTGATCTCTTCCCTCTATTTCCTGATTCCTCCAATTCTCACTGTAATACTGTTTACATTTTATGCTGTCCCTTCAGCAGGTCTAGTTTAAATACCTTTGGAATAACATAATCTTCATCCATAAAAAAAAATCTGAATTCCTAGTTGCTTTGCCCTTTGGGGGCATGTGTTTTATTACAGTCATGCAAACAGCAAGCCATCCCATCCATTCCCCTAGTTTCCATACATAAGTCTCCCTGCTGTGCTTGACGCTGCAGCCCTATTTCTTTATATACAGTTATGACGCTTCTATTAGCCCAGTGATTCACTGTAGTGAACTATTCAAAGTGGTCTGGAAATGACAATGATTATAAATTCAGTGGTGTCTTTGCCACATTGTCCAGTAAGAATGCAAACACACCTATACCTGGTTACATGGACCTCTACTCCAGAATGGATGTAAGTTGACAAGCATAGAGAACACTCACTCTTGGGCCTGGCACAGTAGCCTAGCAGCTAAAGTCCTCATGTTGAAAATGCCGAGATCCCATATGGGTGCCTGTTCTAATCCTAGCAGCCCTGCTTCCCACCCAGCTCCCTGCCTGTGGCTTAGGAAAGCAGTCAAGAACAGCCCAAAAACTTGGGATCCTGCACCCGCATGGGAGCCCCGTAAGAGCTCATGGCTCCTGGTTTGGATCAGCTCAGCTCTGGCCGTTGCAGTTACTTGGGAAGCGAATCTGACTTTGCAATAAAGATAAATAAATCTTAAAAAAAAAAAAAAAGAAAGAAAGAAAACACTCACTCTGAACAAGTCACTGAAATGGATAGTGACAGCAGCCAATCTTACTTCCATCCATTGTTTTTGAACTTTTATGTTCTGTTAGAGACAATGTATCATATATTAATCATTGCTTCAATAATAATACCTCATCCAGAATGTCACAACTGAATTCTGTAACATCAAAGTGTTGGCTCGGTTAGGTCTTCACAAAGTAATTTCTGCTGCCTGTTAGACTAACTAATTGTGGATTGTGTTTACATTTGATCCAAGAGATCTAAAGAAGATTTAGCCATTATTATATTTCCTTAAAATACAAGGTCTTTGATAAAACATGGCTGTAAAAAAATTATGCCGACAAACAGGCATTCTTAAAGCTATAGACTGTGGTGCTGAGCAAGCTTTTGCAGACCAAGTGCAGAGTTTATGTCAATTCTAGAATTATTGTCCCTATCAGAGTAGAGGGTTCAGTGTAACGAATTTCAACAAAGGAGATGGTTCGCCTCCTCATAATATTACTGGTATTGGTCTCTGCCGTTGACATACTGGCTGCTGAGTAGTGGCAATAGCTAGATCATAATGTACCTATCCATAACCTCAGTTTCCATGATGATGGCCACACTAAAGACCCATGTCTTAAGAATTAGGCAACTTTGTCAAAAGAGGAATGAACAAGGATATTGTCATACATCTACTTTGTGGAATACTATTCAGCCATTAAAAATAATGTAATTCTATCACTTGCAACAAAATGTTCCAAGCTAGAGAATATGATGCTCAATGAAATAAGCCAATTCCAAAAGGACAAGTATCATATGTTCTCTCTGTTATAAGGTAAACTTCATGCAAAATACAAATTATATGTATGTGTATGTATTTGTATATAATACATTTATCTAGAAGAACTGTATGTGGAGACAGGTATAACATGAAGTGAAGATTCATCACACTATACTGTTGTACTTCTGAATAAAAGATGGACTTCCAAAACAACTGCTAAATATGTTTTGACAGTAGAATGCTGGGATTTCTACCATTTTCTATACCTACAATGTCAGTATACGCTTAAATAGAAGAATAATGGACTTGTGACTATTGTTGAAGGACTTAACTATTGTTATAGTATAGGGGAAAATAGTGGCAGGGAGGGTGGGTAAATGGGAAATCCTTGAGCCTAAAAAATTGTATCATGAAAAATTAAAAATTAAAGTTAATGGTTAAAAGTTTAAAAAAAAAAGAATTGGGAAACCAACAACAGAGTCTGGTTGGCCTATGTGAATGAGTCAGCAGGTCCAACTAGTTATTCAAGGACCCTTGTATGTAGAGGTTTGCTGGTGAAAATCATCTTACCATGCAAGTATGCCCATATTTGTGCCCACTCTTGTTTACCCATCAATATCCCTCTTCCTGTGTTTCCTCACCTCTAGTTTTCCTATTTTGTTATTTTCTTGACCTTGACCAATTAGCCAAACTTTTTACCACAACCCAGGAAACTATATTATCCCTGCAAATATTAGTAAGCCACTGAACTTTTTGCAGTTCTACCCACTGGAAAGTCTTCCCACCATCACTGTCCTGTAAGTCCGCTCCCATGTAGTGCTATAGTATTGCAGCAGTTCATTCGTGGCCAGCACAAAGATACTGCATATTTTTTCCTGATGCAAATGGTTATGAGACCAGAGCTTTAAAAATGAGTGATCACGTAGATCACAAAGAACTCTGAGTCACAAACTAAATGTAATTTATCTGGCCACTGGCCTTGCTCAAGGATCATATGCAGATGTGCCATTTCCATCATAAAGGACATTGCTGCCATACCCACCTGGACTGCTGCTGTCCAATTCTTAATGTATGTTACCACAGTCATCATGTCCCATTGCAATGTACTCAGTCTCTGTTAAGGTACAGGGAAACTGCAAAAGCCCTCTTGCAAAGAGCTGGCATTTTGTTGCAGAACACATAATCTTACTCCATATCCGTAGGAATCTGAACTGTGACATTATCAAAGGGTTTTTCATAGATTTCTCCAGCTCATTGGATATATACACTAACTTTTGACTTTAAACAGTATAGTATAGCTACTATTGCCCCTCCAATCTGCAAATGCCACAGCTAACATACAAACCACCTCCTGTTTGCACTTTATCTTAGTTCATCATCAGGAGTAACTATGCTATCCTTGTATGTTAGGGGTTCCCCTCTTATAATTAGTAGGAGTGCTCTCACTATTACATGATCTGTTATGGTCCAGTTTCTGATACTCGCTACAAGATTTGAATTCTAAGGCCACATCTGGCACCAACTAGAAAATTATGTGCAGGCAGTTTACTTGGGGAATTAATCTTAGGAAACATGAAGAGGAGTGGAGAAAGTAAAGTGAGAAAAAGTGAATATGAAGTAATTTCAACAGGTTGAATTACAGTTTTCTAATATAGTGTATTTTTCATAAAATTTTGAATTCCCCATACGCCTAGATTTTAAAATTTTTCTCACCAAAATTAACTTGTTTTAATTCCATTTTCCATGAACCTTTTTAAGAGTGCTCATATAGGGCTGCAGTATCCAGACTATTACAATTGATGACAGTAGAGCCTTTACAGTTGAGACCTTTGGAGGAGCATTTGTACTGTAACTGAGGAAGGAGACCTTTAGCGTGAACTAACATCCCCACCAGAGTGTTACACTGACTCATGCATTACATAATACTGGGCTGTTATCTTCCCTCTAATTCCTAATTAGGCACACAGAAGTACAAACAGCCCAGGTTCTAGTGTCAGAAAAGCTCCAAGAAAGAAAATGAGGTAGTAAAGGCAACTACAAGCAACTAAATTAAGTTGGCCATAGCAATAAAAGCCAGCATAAAATATAGATCAAAAGGATGGAGACCCAGGAATAAGAGGTTCCTATGCAGATGATTGCAGTTATTTCGTCCCATCGATGATTGAACCACAATCCAAAGACAGAAAAGACAATGATGAGAAACTTTTAGAAAGAAAAATAGGAATTGAGCTTGAGACTTAACACGCTTGAGATGTTTCTTGGAGAAGTAAATGTGGATCCTGAGTAGGCATTTAGACAAACAAGTTGAATGGAGGGAGTGCCACGTTGGAAAAACAGATTTGGGAGCTGATCATCTAAGTGGATATAAAGACTAAATCAATAGTGAGTGTAAATAAAAGATGCAAGGTCTAAATCACACGGTCACACAATCTTAATCATTCAGAACAAACAGAGGAGAGGATAAGTCAGGAGGAAAGTCAAACCACTGCATTCTGGAAGCTGAATGAAATAATGTTTCAGAGAAGAGGGAGGAACACACATTGTGAAATGCTGAATAGAGGTCGGATGAAAACTGGAAATGGGACCCTTGGATTTCACAACAGGGTAGTTACTGATGAGTTGTTCAAGTAGATTTTTAAGTGTACTGCGGATGGTGGGCAGGAGGAGGGCAGTTAATTAGAGTGAAAGAAAAAACTGGGAAAAAAAGGAAAGCTGAAGATACAAGTGCTACCAATTCTTTGAAAAGGTTTTAATATTCACGGAGGTTAGTAGAATAAAGCAGTAGCTAGAGGAGAATGTAGTCAACAGTTTCGTTTGTTTTAAGATGGAAGAAATATTTCATATACTGATGAGAATGGTTCAACAGAAAAGAAAAACTGATGAGAGAGCAGAACAGAGAGGGGAGGATTATAGGGATTTGATATCCTTGAGTAAATAAGCAGAAATAGGATATGTATTCATTTTCTACAGCTACCAAGGCAAATTCCCACAAGCTTGGCAGCTTAAAACAACACAAACTGATTATTTCAGGGTTTCAGTGGTTCTGTGCTGATTGAAAATAACTGTCTGTTTCCTCTGCTCAGGCTGTGGTGTCATAAGCCAAACATCAAGTTATTAGGCAGTCTGAATTCTCATCTAGCGTTTCTTGAGGACAATCTGATTCCCAGCTCACTCAGATTGTTGGTGGAATTCAGTTCCTTGTGGTTGGAGGACTGAGATTCCCACTGATAGTCAGGAGACTCTGCTCACTGAGCTCACAAACATTCCTTATCATAGTGCCCCCTTCATGTCCACCGGCAATCGCATTTAGAGTCCTTCTGTGGCATCAAATCCTCTGACTCATTCTGCTTTATCTCCTTTTTCAGGCAGATCATGTTCTGCTTTAAGGGTTTGTGTGACAATACAATCTAGGATAATCTCTTTTTAATGTGTATGATATTATTATGCCCATAAAAACAGTTTCTGCTAAATAACATAACAACACATAGTCACAGGTTCTAGGAATTAAGGTATGGAAATTCAGCATAGAGGTATTCTGCCTACCACAGTAACAGATCTCATACCTGTTTCAGACAGCAGAGTAGAATATACACATGCACCATATAGATGCTAAACACAGCAACATCTGGGAGGATTCGGTAAAGTCCCCTTCAACCTACTCCCGTTTCCCAATGATATCATGTCATAGTCCATCCTGGTTGCCAAAACAAAATGCTGTATCTGGGCATATACACAATAGAAATTTATTTTTTACAGTCCCAGAGACAGGAAATTCAAGATCAAGATACCGACAGATTTAATGCCTACTTCATAGAAGGCAATAGAAAAGAGAGGATCAACATAAGAAAAGATACTGCAAATGTTAGTGATTCCGTGAATGTGTAGGGAAAGGCAACGTAAGAACTCCAACCTAGGGAATAAGTATTATTGGATGAATAATGTTTCATTTTTGAAGGCATATCTCATAGAAAAAAGCATGTTAAACATTTTGGTGGAGTTTGAGGGAATGATAAATTCCATATTTGATATATTATGCTTGATGGAATGGTAACTAGCACTTTTCAGAAAGTAAAGTACCAGGCAGGGGTCAAAAGAGGAATAGGGCCCACAGATGCAGAGTGGGAAATCTTTGAGTTGCTGGGCACTGGAGAAAGGGAAGGAATATGCATTGTCTAATCATGTATCTTACAGAATTGTACAAGCACTACAGAAGAGATAATAACAATAGCTACGCTTTCTATATGGTGCCTTGCACAAAGAGAGCAATAAATATTAATTCTTAATATTAAGTCCTTTCTGTTAGTTCAATATTGTTTTCATTATCACTATAAATGGCAGCATGAGAATCTATATCTGGTTCTTTTGACTCCAAACGCTACATTTCTTGTCTATGCAACATAGAAAGCCAGACAACTTTATACCATTCCTTTTCTATTCATATTTTTTAAAAAAAATCTTTGCAGGGCAACAAAATTTCATGATAGCACTTATAAATACGAATAAGACTAAAAATTTGTGTGATCTTATGAACAAATTAAAATTATCAGTCGTTTCTAATTCAAAAACATTTTGTGCTCTTACTATAAAAATAGTCTTTAGAAAGATAATGTTAGGAATGTTGAATTAGCCTGGTCAAGAGGCTCAGCTCTCCATTCTACAAGTCATTTTGGTTATTTTTCCTCAGTAATTCATACAAAGCATTATAGTAAGCAATGCACTGGCCGAAGGATATATGAAAGTGTACTTTCTGTGGTCATCTTAAGAAACAGCACAGGAACCATTTCTTTTTTATTCTGCATTTCTCTGCCTGAGTACTAAGCACTAATCCATTCTTTTCAAAGGCATGAAATTGGGAATTTGCGATGCCCAAACCAGCTGTGACATCACAATTTCAAACACTCTGAGCTTGAGCAGCTTGAGTTCATTCCTGCAGGGTGTGCCAGCTGGCTTCCATCATGACAGCCAGCTCCTTCTCCATGATCTGCTGTCATTCTACTTGCTGGCTTGTCTATTGCAGAGATACTTGCCAGTCTATGATATCACAAACAGTGTCAGCTTCTGGGTGCATGGGTCTCTTACCGCACCCACCCCAGCCCTCTTACAGATAGACACTTGCCTGGCATACATCTTGGTTTAACATTGTGGTATTATTTCAGGCTTGCTAGTGTATGAGAAGTACATGGAGTTCAACACATTTGCCAGACAGATTATGCCATCTTGTGTGTTTGTGTATTTTTTCCAAATACTTTTCCACCTGCATTTAATGAATTTCTATGTGCATCTTTTTTATGATAATATTCAGAACGTCTTACTATTCATTCATAAACATTTCAAAGTCTGCGTGGAAATAATTTATTATTGACTGCTGCCAGGTGAACTGGCTGAGATGCCTGGCACCACCAGGAAGACAAGGCTACTCTACCACTTCCCTCCAGCAATGAATCCTGGGAAACATTGCCATCCATCATACATATTTTAAAATCTTCTTTAATTCTACCAGTCCAGAAAGTTAGAAATTTCTGTAGGAATCCATTTGTTGTATCATTTTTACCTGCAATTGACGATGAAGAGGATATACTTATAATAATGGTAATAATAGTAAAAACTATTAATAATAGTAATAATAAAGACCACTTCAAAATCTGTAAACTATAGAATAAAATTTTAAATATAGTCTTAACTTTTTCGTTTCTAATAGGTGACTTTTGCTTTCCTTAGGGTGTGTGATCCTAACCTCTAATTTCTCAATCTTACATTTATCTCCTAACACACACAAACCTAATTTCCAGATAAAATGAACACCATAGGGATTAAAGTAAAATTAGAATTTGCACATTAGAATTCGCATATGCATAGTGATTGCAACATATTTATAATTCCTTATGGTTTCAAGGCAAAAAAATACATCACCATGGTGATACCTGACAGCTATTTAGGACAGGGTAATATCTTAATTTTTACAAAGGTCAAAACTGAAGTTCATGAGGGCTAAGAAATCTTTCCAACATTAATGGATGGTATAATTTGAAACTATATGTAAATTATACTACTCAGCCATATGTGACCTACAATTTCATAAGATTCAAATTAGTGAATTATAGCAAGATCCTGGTAAAGGACACTTCCTCTTATACCTCTATCCTTGGGTCTTAGTCTATGTGGAATTTTTTATGTTACAATAAAGGTAAAGATTACATTGTTGCTACGAAACACTTATAAATAATAACTCTGGCTACTTGTTCCCTACCTCATTCTTGATTACATGATCGTAAGTTCAGAAGTTTTACACATTCACCAAGGCAAAGTATAAGGGAAAGGAAAGTGAAACAAAATACATGAAAACTTTACAAAACAGAACCTTCATGATTCATTCGTTCACAGGAATGACAACTAAATAATGAAATTTAAACCCCAAAACTGTTAATAGAACCTAGAACCCCTAGAACTGTATTGTACAGGAAAGACAGGGATTGAAACATTAAACGCTGGGTTTATTAGCCTCCATTTTTGTTGTCTTCCAGTATTTCCACTATGCACCTTTCATAATAAAAAGTAGTAGAACATAATCATTACATAAATTCTTAAGATATTTCTTTGTTTTATAATTCTATTACTATAGATATTGTTATTCATGTATCAACTTGTAAAAGGTTATTCACACTGAAAATGCATACAAATTTGTAAATGAGGAATACAAATATGACAACATACACAAAATATACCACCAATACAGCCTGTGCCATCATGCCAATGATTAAATTTCAACTCAAGTTATAGCATGACCATTTCTAGAAGACAGGAATAGCATCTTTTTACAGACCTTATAAGGTAAAGGTCTTAAGTGATATGATAAATCATAGCAAGAGACTATATTTTTTCACCGGAGTAAAAAGGAGCATGTGTACCTTAAAATAAGCAATCTAAATTATTACTTTAATGATGGATAGTAAAGATAAATATTGGGCCCGGCGGCGTGGTCTAGCGGCTAAAGTCCTCGCCTTGAAAGCCCCAGGATCCCATGTGGGCGCCGGTTCTAATCCCGGCAGCTCCACTTCCCATCCAGCTCCCTGCTTGTGGCCTGGGAAAGCAGTTGAGGACGGCCCAATGCTTTGGGACACTGCACCCGCGTGGGAGACCCGGAGGAGGTTCCAGGTTCCCGGCATCGGATCGGCGCGCATCGGCCCGTTGCAGCTCACTTGGGGAGTGAATCATCGGACGGAAGATCTTCCTCTCTGTCTCTCCTCCTCTGTGTATATCTGGCTGTAATAAAATGAATAAATCTTTTAAAAAAAAAAAAGATAAATATTAACTGGAATCCTAAACCTAATTTTTTTTAAATCTTCTATCTTAAAAATTTATTCTGATTTTAAACAATAAAAAAAGACAATAAAATTGTTTATACGATTTCTTGTTTTGCATATGAGATATAGTTGACCAGAGAAACACAGATCAAGAGGATGTTGCCAGCTCAAAGCTTTTCCATGTCTACTACATTAATTTCGTATCTTGTAACCTCCAGCCTTATTCCCCTACCATCATCAAAGCTTGTATCAACCAAATCAAAACTGCATGGTTACGACTACTCATTCTCTCACCTTTTCTATTCTTCCACCCTTGCCTTGAAGACAGGAAGAAGATTCTTGGGAGAAAACTTTTTTACCTCCAAGTATTTTCAGTAAGGGATCCAAAGCATTATTTTTCTTGAAGAATTTGTATGGAACAGATAAAAGTGTTGGGTGATGTATTAATATTGCTGGTAAAATTAAATGGCTGAGATTGGGGGAGGGTGGAATAAGGAAAATCTTATCAGAAATAAAACGTAAAGACTGGCCTGAAGTTAAACAAGAAATTAAGCCAAAAGTTGGCCTTGGCACATTTATGAATTTCAGGTAGTCTTGAACTTTGGTTTCTGGTAGGCACAAAGTCTTAGATCTCTGTATGAAATCAGGATCCAGGGCATATATAGAAAGTCACTTTGAAGAGGCAGACAACATGGGAACTTGTCATTTTCTGTTTGGGATCTATCTGAAGTCAATGAAATATCTCTTTGAGAGTACAGAATCAGAGAATTCAGATGGGTCCAAGAATTTATGTGGATCACACAAGAAGAACCACAAATGGGCCCAGCACAATAGCCTAAATTCTTGCCTTGCATGGGCCAGGATCCCAGATGGGCATTTGTTCATATCCAGGATGTTGTGCTTCCCATCCAGCTCCTTGCTTGTGACCTGGAAAAGTGGTGCAAGGCCTTGGGACCCTGTACCTACATGGGAGACCCAAAAGAAGCTCCTGGGCCCCGGCTTTGGATTGGCCCAGCTCCTGCTGCTATGGCCACTTGAAGAATGAATGAGCAGATGGAAGATATTTCTCTCTGTATTTCCTTCTCTGTCTACCTGCCTTTCCAATAAAAATAAGTCTTTAAAAAGAAAGAAAGACAGGGCCCAGTGCCGTGGCCTAGTGGCTAAAGTCCTCACCTTGAACGTGCCAGGATCCCATATGGCAGCTGGTTCTAATCCCGGCAGCTCCACTTCCCATCCAACTCTCTGCTTGTGGCCTGGGAAAGCAGTTGAGGGCAGCCCAAAGCCTTGGGACCCTGCACCCATGTGGGAGATCTAGAAGAAGTTCCTGGCTCCTGGCTTCGGATTGGTGCAGCACCAGCCATTGTGCTCACTTGGAGAGTGAATCATCAAACGGAAGGTCTTCCTCTCTCTCTCTCCTCTCTGTATATCTGACTTTGTAATGAAAATGAAATAAATCTTTGTAAAGAGAGAAAGAGAGAGAGAGAGAGAGAAAGAAAGACCACAAGTCAATATGATTTTTTGACTGAGCAATGCACATATAGAGAAAAGGGAATGAGATACTAGAATAGACTGATGAATTTTGTCAACTGAAAGAGCCCAGCAGGATGCTGGAAGCCTGTTGAGCAGCCCCTCTGTGCCCCTCCACACTCGGCACAATAGAAATTAGCTTTTCTACTTGTATGTTTCATATAATTGGAATTATTCAGGACTGATACCTTTGACTCTGGCTTCTTTCTCTACGGTGTATTTGTTTGTTTGACTCCAATTGCTATGTGTGATGGATGCTCTCTCATTCTCAGGGCTTTGCAGTTTTTCCATTGAGTAAACATACGATCGATCAGGTTCTAATCATTCTGTTTCTACTGGATTTTAATCAGTTTCCAGTTTGAGAACAGAATGATCCGTGCTGTCATGTTTTTGTGAGCATGTGTGTGCCACTCTTTTCCACCTAGGAAAGGGTTTTCTAGGTCATTGAAAAACACATGTGGCTTTGTTAGTATTTATACCAATCTATACTCACTCCAGGATGGTATCAGAGCTCTGATTGGTTCACATCTTTGCCAAAAACAACAAGTATTTCCCATCTGTTTCATTCTGGCCATTCTGATAATCAGCTGCTATTTTACTTTTAAATTATAATCCCACTAGAAAGTACATCCAGATATCTGGTGGAAGTAAATCAAATACACCCTAAAGAAACAAGCTTTCAACTAAAGCGAATAAGCAGAAGAAATGTCATGTAATTATCTTTATAGAGAGAAACTGTTTATAAAGCAAAAAAAAAAAAACATTTTCAGGTAAAAAGGTTCTATATTATTATAGGAGCAGTAGTATGCACTTTGATGAATAGTAGGAAGCAGTCTTGATTTGGGACATTTGCTAATTTCCACTGTATAATCTACCATGTTGGTAGATTTTCAGATACCAGTGTGAAGTGACTGAACATGAAGTAAGTACGAGGTGTGTGCAATCAGCACCCAGCAGCCCACGTGAGCAGGCTCCGGGCTAGTACTAACAGAAACTACAATTTATCAGCAGCATGTGTTGATTCTAATCTTCCATGCACCTAAGAGTTTAGCTTTAAAATACTGCAACTGAAAAATTCACTACCATAGTAGAAGATTTTTAGTGCACCACCCTTAATATCAGTCTATACAGAGACGATATTTAATATACCACCCTTAGTGATAAGGGTGAAGATATTTAATGAACACCTGACAACTGAAGAATATGTATTCATTCATTTACAAACATTGGTCCAAAAAAGCAAATTGCCAAGAACCACAAACTACATTTTACTAACCACAGTTCAATAAAGATAGCAACCAATAACAACAAAAAGGATTGAAAACCACAAGCACTTGGAAATTGACAAATGATATACTTTAGTCCAAATGGTCTCTCCCACTTGAGAACAAAGTTGGCTAAATATCACATCTGAAACCTGATTACGCTGATTAATCTCTAAATTAGTTCTGATGGGACTACTTGGTATCAACTCTATCTTGGGTCTGCTTATGATTTCTGCAGGTTCTAATTGTCTTCATATGGGAAATTTATGAGGACATTTCAAAATATCCATGGAAAATGGAAATAAAGGTTATGCTTATTTGTGGGAAAAACTTTGAATATTCATGAGTAGTTTTTTCATTTTATGCTTTTCCTATGAATTTTTTTAAGATTCCCTCAGAAGGTTTTGGTCCAAAAAACCTTATCTTTCAATTTTACTTCTGCATGATCTTTTTGAAGTAACTCACATATGTAGCGAGCATGAAATTTTCTTCCAGGAAATGCAAAGTAGTGTTTTGAGCTTCACATTGTTTTTAGAAGGAAGCAAAAAAAATGAGGCAACATTAAGTAAAGGAAATCATTGTGTCTCACCCAATCACAAATAAGTACTCCTCCACCAACCTTCCCATTATTATAATTTTGCACAGTTTACTCACAGAAGTATTTCTATTTTCTCTAATGTTCTCCATAAACTGCCTTACTCCCACAGATTTTCTTGAAAGCTTAAACTGCCTAGTTAAGCTTTACTCGGCAAAGATGACCTATAACTTTCAATGCTGTAAAAATGAAGTCATTATTTTCTGTAAACATATCCTCCTTCGTACATTTTAATACTTATACAATTCTACTACCCAGGGAGGTCAGTTATTTCCATTCATTCATTCACTTCACAAATATTTAACAATACAAAGCATGTGTTGGGTATCTTAAGCCACAAAAGACACAACAGTGAAAAATATATGAATTGCCCCAGCTTACTATCTAGAAAATTCACCTTTACATATATATGTACATAAACCACATTAAATATTAGTTATGTGATTAAACATAATAAATCTGTTTATAATTTTTCATTTAAAATTATACTACAGGAAAATAGCCCATGCATTTTATCAAAGCTTGCCCAAAATCTATAAAGAACTAACAAATCGCCTTTCTATGGGAATAACTAATAATCTTTTGATTTCGCAATACATAATCGCACAGAATAAAGCTGGAAACATTCATTGCTTAGCACAAATGGAGAAAAGTTTCCTTTTAAAACACATACATTACAACAGGCTTTTGAAATATGATCAGCTAACTTTATAACTAAAAATGGAGTGCCCAGAGAAACAAATGACCCATTCTACTCAGAAATGTATTGTGCCCTTGTGACAGTTGTCATATGCTGGTATAATCCCCTTAGAGAAAACTATGAGGATTGCTTTTTTTTCCCTGAAAGAGAAAAATCAATTTGCACATAGTGGTTACTCAACTATGACCTATTTGGATAGCATAATTCCCAAGATATTCAGCTCACAAATGGTCCCACTTGTTGGATCTGCTGGTTGGAGCCAGTCTTTTAAAAGTTGAAGGGGGAAATCCTCTGGAGGCTTTTGTAAAAGGAGAGACAGAATCTAATCCTTCATAGCACACTGGCTACCGGCCAAAGCACTCCAGAGGAATTCAGAAGCACAGACCACAGAATGCAGCCCCATCTGGGGAGCTGGCCTGATGACACAGACAGCATCCTAGGGAGCCGCTGTTCCTCTCCCCACTACTGCCAATCACTTCATGAGACACTGAGGCACAGGCTAGGGCAAGGGCCATTTTTCCCTGATGACTTCAAGGCACCCTGTGTTACACACTAAAAGAGAGGGAGAGACATGAAAAATTGCTTGTCTTTTCCAAGCAACATAAGCAAATGATTTATCTTAATTATTTTTAGATTGCAATATGCTACTTCATATGTCAAATGTACATTAAAGAGCAATTAGCTTAAATGTCAGCATTAAACGATTCACTACTTAGCATTTCAAAAACAGAAGCAAAAATAATGAAAGCAAGTGTCAATGTACACCAATTTGAGGAGTTTTAACAACTACAGACTCTTCTCTTGGCTTTGAATTTGGAATAATGCTGTCTCAAATCCCACAGAAAAGATAGTAACTAGTAAACATAATGTCCCCAAATACACACATACACACACACACACACACAGTCACAGTCACCAATGAACTAAGGAGATAGTAATTACTAAACATGCATCACCCTGATACATACACACTCACATATACATACTTGTAAATTCACAGTCACCAACAAAACAAGGGCCATGGGCAATACCTGCTTTGGTGTATAATGTTTTATTGGTAGATAGCCACACCCACTCATTTACATAGTAAATGCATTCAGGATATAATGGCTGAATGGATGTTCCAACAGATACCTGATGGCCTACACACCCTAAAACATTTAGTACCTACTCATGGTTTATTAAATGTGTATATGCTACAAAGTGCATCTTTGCACAGATTCCCAAATCCTGCAGCGGACAAAGTATTGCAGGAAACTGTAGAGTACCTCCTTAAGTATTCAGCAGAGTACTGATCAGTGGTCACACTATCCAAGATAAAGGGAAAAGACTGTTTGTTACAAGATCAGAAACAACAGTACCAAGCCATCACACAGATACTAAGACAGTTGCTGCTTCTACAAGCCATACTGGAAAACACCATAAATCCAAGGCCCTGGACAGCATTCCCTCAGTAGAGAGGAGGAAGGGCAATACATACCAAATGCTATTACAACAGACTAGACATTGTAGAAGAAAAAACAGTGAAGTAAACGTGCAGAAGCATAAGCCATTGAAAACAAGAATCACAAAGAAAATAAAAATGGGAAAACTAAAACAACTAAAAACAACATTAACTAATATTAACAAGATAACATTAAAGCCCTGATGCATGTTTCATTGAGTACTTGAAGAGGAAGTAGACAGGGGAAACAAAATGGCTAAAGAAACAATGGTCAAGATATTTATAAATTTGATTAAATCTATAAAGCCACAGATTTGAGAGGCTCAACAAATATGAGTTCAAGAAAAATGAATCTAGCAGTTTCTATTCACCATTGTACAAGAGATTGTAACCAGTGCACTATGGTAAGAAACAGAGGTAATAACACATACAAACATTAAAGGAAGAAGCAAGCTTATTTTGATTCACATATGACAAGACTGTCTATTTGGAAAATTCATGCAATCTAAAATAAATGATACTGGAATAAGAAATTTTGCAAAGTTGCAGGATACAAGGTTAATGCAAAGTCAACTGTATTCTATACACTGGAGATCAACAATTAGAAACAGGAATTTAATTTAAAAAACTATCCCAAATTAACAGTTGCATTAAAAATAATAACAATATCACACAAACAATAGAACAACTGGACCTAGTAGACATCTATAGAATATTTCATCCTAAGGCCACAGACTATACCTTCTTCTCAGCAGTGCATGGCACCTTCTCCAGGATAGACCACATAATAGGATACAAAGCAAGTTTAACTAACTACAAAAATATCAGAATCATACCATGTACCTTCTCAGACCATCACGGAGTGAAACTGGAAATCAACAACTCAAAATGTCCCAGGAAACATGTAAACTCCTGGAGGCTGAACAATATGCTATTAAACGAACAATGGGTTAGAGAAGAAATTAAAGACAAGATCAAAAAATTTATGGAAACCAATGAAAACCCAGATACAAAAGTCCAAAACTTATGGGACACTGCCAAAGCAGTGTTACGTGGTAAGTTTATTGCAATTAGTGCGCACGTCAAAGCCCAAGAAAGGCAACAAATGCAGGAATTAAGCACACACCTCCAGGAACTGGAAAAGCAACAGCAGAAGGACCCCACAAACAAGAGGAAACAAGAAATTATCAAAACAAGACAAGAACTAAATCAGAAAGAAATTAAAAAAAACCATTCAGAAAATAAATGAATCAAAAAGCTGGTTCTTTGAGAGGATAAACAAAATAGATACCCCACTGGCCCAAATGACAAAGAAAAAACAAGACAAAGCAAGAATTAGCAGCATCAAAGATGAAAAAGGCAACATAACAACAGACACTACTACCATTAAGGAAATAATTAGAAATTATTACAAAGAACTATACGCCAACAAATCCGATAACCACTTGGAAATGGAAAGATTCCTAGACTCCCACCACTTACCAAAACTCACCCCAGAAGCAACAGAAGACCTGAATAAACCCATTACCGAATCAGAAATAGAATCAGTGATTAAAGAGCTCCCAACAAAGAAAAGCCCAGGCCCAGATGGTTTTACTGCAGAATTCTACAAAGCATTCCAACCAGAGCTAACCCCAATCCTTTACAAGCTCTTCAAAACAACAGAAAAGGAAGCAACTCTTCCAAACTCATTCTATGAAGCCAATATCACCTTAATCCCCAAACCGAATAGAGAATTAACAGAGCAGGAAAACTACGGACCGATCTCCCTGATGAACGTTGACGCTAAGATTCTCATCAAAATCCTAGCCAATAGAATACAAAAAAAATCAGACAGATCATCCATCCAGACCAAGTAGGTTTCATCCAGGGAATGCAGGGATGGTTTAACATACAGAAATCCATAAATGTGATACATCACATCCAAAAACTGAAAAACAAAAACCATATAATAGTATCAATAGATGCAGAAAAAGCCTTCGACAAAATTCAACACCACTTCATGTTAAAAACCCTAACCAAGGTGGGGATAGAAGGAACAATCCACAATATAATCAAAGCAATATATGAAAAACCCAATGCCAGCATCATACTAAATGGAGAAAAACTGGATCCCTTCCCACTGAGATCTAGAACAAGACAAGGCTGCCCACTATCACCACTGCTATTCAATATAGTCCTAGAGATACTTGCAGAAGCCATAAGACAAGACAAAGAAATCAAAGGAATCCAAATTGGAAATGAAGAAGTCAAGCTTTCACTATTCGCAGACGAAATGATCTTTACATAGAAGAACCAAGAAACTCAATACAAAAACTCCTAGAACTCATACGAGAATTTGGCAGAGTGGCAGGATACAAGATAAATGAACAAAAACAACAGTCATATTGTATGTAAACGGCCACAAGATGGAAGAAGATCTAACCAACAAGCTACCATTCAAAATAACAGAGAAAAGCATGAAATATCTGGGAATAAATTTAACCAAAAGCGTAGAAGACCTTTATGAAGAAAATTACAAAACACTCAAAAAACAAATAGAACAAGACCTCGAAAGATGGAACAACATCCCATGCTCCTGGATAGGCAAAATTAGTATCATCAAAATGTCTATACTACCAAAAGCAATATATACATTCAGTGCAATCCCAATCAAATTACCCACAGCATTCTTCATTGAACTGGAAAAAATGATACACAGATTCATCTGGAAACAGAAAAAACCACGAGTAGCCAGAACCACTCTGAAGAACAGGAACTTAACAGGGGGAATCATAGTACCGGATCTATGGACATACTATAGGGCAGTGGTCATCAAAACAGCCTGGTACTGGCACAAAGATAGAGAGGAAGATCAGTGGAACAGAATAGAAACAACAGATGGAAACCCACACAGATACAGTCAATTAATCTTTGACAAAAAGACAGACAACAATCCAAGCAAATGGAAAGGTCTGTTCAATAAATGCTGTTGGGACAACTGGTTGATAGCCTGCAGAAACAAAAAGATAGACCCACATCTCTCACCATACACCAAGATCGAATCTAAATGGATAAAAGACCTAAACCTACATCCAGAAACCTTCAAACTTTTGGAAGAAAATGTTGGAAACACACGCAACACTTAGGGGTAGGCTCTGACTTCCTAAAAAAGACTCCAAAAGCAGTAGAAATCGAGACCAAAATAAACAATTGGGACCTCATCAAACTAAGAAGCTTCTGTACAGCAAGGGAAACAATCAACAAAGTAAAAAAACCACCTACAGAATGGGAGAAGACCTTTGCACACTACATAGGAGATAGAGGGCTGATCTCCAGAATATACAAAGATCTCTAGAGAAACCAAAACACCAGAACAAACAAACTGCTCAAGAAATGGGCATGGGAAATGGGCAGACATTTCACAAAAGAACAAACCCAAATGGCAAACAAGCATATGAAAAAATGCTCAAGTTCCCTGGAAATAGGGGAAATCCAAATGAAGACAACAATGAGGTACCACCTAACTCCAGTAAGGATGGCACACATACATAATACCACCAACACTTGCTGGCGAGGGTGTGAGGAAAAGGGAACCCTTCTCCACTGCTGGTGGGACTGCAGACTTGTACAGCCTCTATGGAAATCAGTTTGGCGAATACTCAAACAACTGAAAATCAACATACCATATGATCCAGCAATAGCACTCCTAGGGATATATCCAAAACATCTCCTACACAAGAAACCAACATGCACGCCTATGTTCATAGCAGCACAATCTACAATTGCAAAAACCTGGAAGCAGCCAAAATGCCCATCAATAGAAGACTGGATAAGAAAGCTATGGTTCATCTACTCTATGGAATACTACTCAGCTATTAAAAAAAACGAAATGCAGTTCTTTGTGGTCAAATGGGCCAGACTGGAATCGATCCTGCTAAGAGAAATGAACCAATCCCAAAAGGTTAAATACCACATGTTTGCCTTAATCTGAGATGAAAAGATGACAACTTGGAAGATAGTACTTGTATATTGTAATATTAGTGCAATCTCTAACAACCTGTATCCAATGCAATAAGATAATGTGATATAATCTATAAACCAACAATTAATGTCAGAATACTTAAGATCTACATCGAAAATCTGTAAAACCTACTATACCCTCAATACGCTATGTTAACCTGTAATGGGGAGGGAGTGCAGGGAAATCTTTCAGGACCATAAAAAGAGTGAGAAAAAAGTACAATATAGCCTATCAAGATCAAATTTGGTAATTCATAGACAACAGACTCAAAGCGGCACTAAACAACAGTAAAACTACTATACCAATGCATGAGGAGGGAATCAGGTGCGATCCTGACAACCTCTTAACAGGAGGTCATGTGCGTGGAGCAGGGGGGCACTCCAGAGTGGAGCAGGTGGTAAGGAGGAAGCTTGGATCCCAACCATGAAGACTCCCAGACCTTCACCACAAACTATTAATACGAGCAACAAGGACTATATCCCAACTGCCAAGGAGGCCACAGGGAATTGGATGCCCTCGGAGGCCGAGTACTCTGAGGTCACCCACCCCCAACCGGAGCTTCTGCAGGGGATGGAAGAAGTCCAAACACTACCGTGCAGAGACCAACGTCATCGGAAAGACAACCAGAAGCCCTGAGCGGTCCGCAGAAACAGAAGAACAATAAATGTCCTCCGCGACCAGGGAGGAGAGCTTTCTCTGGTCCGAGCCTGGCTCCACCTCTGGACCCCCGCCCTCCCTCGCAATGACCACCGGGATTGCTTTGAAAACCCCTCACAGCAAACAAACAATCATACAAACTAAAAAAACCTAAAATAAATAGACAAACAACAGGAAGTAGAGCTTGAAATCTGACAGGAAAGAGCTGGCATGGATTGGCTCATGCCTCGCTGGGTGGGACACAGAGATTAGTTACTCCTCACCATGGTGTTGAGGATTTTCCTGCACACCCCCCCCCAAAAAAATGTTCTGCACCTTAAATGTCGACAAATGTCTTGGTAGAGTTACAAGCCAATCTAGATTATCCTAAAATCTGCCAAGATCAGCAAAATTATACTTCAACACAAGAAATGGCTAAATACTAAAATGAAATAGACATGAGACAGCTGAATGGTACCTTATAGCCATTTTAAGGTATATAGCAGCCAGTCCTGTATATAAACTAAAATTGAAATGTCAATGAGCTAATCATAGGTTGTGGTTAGGACTTGCTTTTTTTTTATTTTATTATTTTTTTTTAACATACTGGTTACTCAAAACCATGTCAATTCCATAACATTGCAAATTGCTGTGGATGTTATATTGGGACTCTTAATTGACTGGGATGATATTCTACCAGCTCTAACTTCGGACCAGAAATGGTCTCCCCAAGAAACTGTTCAACCCATCTGGACAATAAGTAGCGGGACTCTATGCTTGGTGTATGTTTGCAAGGAAAGAATCTTGATTGAATTTGAACTGTAATACTGCATCAAGGTGGAGGAATCCACCTGGGGGAGGGGAGGGGGGTATTCCCAGAGCCTATGAAACTGTCACATAATGCAAAATAATTAATAAAAAAAAATGTGCACAATTTCTTAACCAAAAAATGTTTATAAAGAAATAGGTGGATCTTCCATTACATGTTTTAAATTTGGATAAACTCAGAAGTATCTGCATATCACTTATTAAGGTAGGTGCTTGGAGAAAGAATTAATGAAAAGTTGAGTGTCTTATAAATAGAATTTTGTAACACTGACAAGCTGAGATTTGGGCTTTGGATACGCAACACAGTAAATATGCTTTAATGTTTTAATTTATAAGGAAAAAAATAATAATAACAATAGCAACAATAATAATAATAATAATGAATGGTGGCAGGGGTGGGCAGGGGGTGGGTGCATCCAGCATGGCCCTGGTCACCTGGCTAAGGTCCATGAGCCCACATAGCAGAACAGGCCCTCCTTAGTGTAGAAGATGGAGTACTGGACGGCAGACCATGGTGCACACGGAGGACACGGTAGCCCATTGGGGCCTGCAGAGGACATTTGGTACCATAGCAGAGAATGGAGAACAGAACATATGGACAAGTACTCCAGCCAAATGATAACAGCCAATATCTGGGCGATTGGAGATTATAAGGTCGATGGTGTCAGCCAATGGATATTGGAAAGGATCCATAAATCAGCAAGATTGACAGCACTCCGAAACTATTGCATCCATCTGGGCAGGACCTTCAGAACATGCGCCTTTGTGACTCTGGGTTGATATTGGGTGGTCCTTTCCCATCCTCAGGTACTGGGATGGTTAAGAGGTTGGGTTTGGCCTATCCCCTTATCTACTCCTTCCCCAGAGAAATGGGAAGAAGAAATAGAAAGCTTGGAAACAATTATCACATCCACTACTCTCTAATCTTAGATCCTTCCCACCCTGAATGACTATGTAAACGCCAATTAAAATTAATTTTTAAAAACATTTATATATCTACCTGAGAGAATCACACACACACAGAGGGAGAGAAAGAAAGAGTTCATCTGCTGGTTCACTCCCCAAATGACCACAATGTCCAGAGCTAGGCCAGTCTGCACCTAAGAGCCAGGAACTTCTGGATCTCCCACATGGATGCAAGAGCTCAAGGACCTGGGCCATCCTACAGTGTTTTCCCAAGGGATTAGCAGGAAGTTTGAGCAGAAGTGGAGCAGCAAGGCCTAGAACCAGCACCCACACAGGATGCCAGCACTGCAGAGGGTTACCCTTGGTGTACCACTGCACCAGCTCCAGCAATATTACTTTGAACTCAAAAGCCCAACAATAATCTCTCAACACATATTGCATCACCAACTCCCTTTAACAATTATCAAACAATACATTAACTTATCATGTGTGCTAAAAGGTACTAGCCTCTCCAATCTTGTATAAATCAAATCAACTTTTTACAAATATTTATTATGATGTTAACTTATTACGTATAGCAGAGAATTTTAAAAATGTGCTCATGGGCCAAGTGCAATGGTCTTGTGTTTAAATTCCATGTGGGCATCAGTTCATGTCCCAGCTAGTTCATTTTTCATCCATCTCCCTGTCTGAGGCCTGGAAGACTAGTAGAGGATGGCCCAAAGCCTTGGGAACCTGTACCCACGTGGGAGACCCAGAGAAGGCTCCTGGATTCAGATTGGCTTAGCTCCACGGTTGCAGTCACTTGGGGAGTGAACCAATAGACAGAAGATCTTTCTCTCTGTCTCTTCTTCTATATATAATTGGCTTTCCAATAATAAAATAAATCTGTTTTAAAAATTTGCTCATAATCGTAGAAATTTAGAAAGGGAATTTCCTTATGAGTCAAAAAGTTATTTTGTTTTCCTACAATATAGTAAGCAGTAGCATCCAGTAGAGTAACCTAATGGCTAAAGTTCTCACCTTGCCTGCTGAGATCCCATATGGGCGCCGGTTCATATCCCAGCTGTTCCATTTGCCTTACAGTTTTTCCAGATGAAAGATCTTTCTCTCTGTCTCTCCCTCACTCTGTAAATGTGCCTTTCCAATAAAAATAAACAAATCTTTTTTAAAAAGATAGTAAGCGGTAAAATACAATTGGATATCCATTTTTTAAAGGAATAAAGTTGAACTCATGTGTTAAGTGATATGTAAAATTTAACTCAAAATGTACCAAACTAAAACTCTCAGAAGAAAACATAGTAGTAGGAGCAGGCATTGCGATGAAGCAAATAAACCACCACTTGGGATGACTGCACCTTATACTGGAACACTAAGTCAAGTCCCAGATCTTGTGTTTCCAATCTAGCTCAGTGCTACTGAGCCGGGGAAAAAAGAGGGTAATGGTACAAATAATTGAATTCCAATCACCTGTTGTGGGAGACACAGAGACACTTCCTAACTCCTGCTTTCAGCTCAGCCCTTCTCCAAATGTTGGGGCTATTTGTGAGCCAGCCCATGAAAGATCTCTCTCTTTCTCTCTTCCCCTCTCTCTCTCTCTCTCTCTTTCCCTCTCTCTCTCTCTCTTCTTATCTCTTTCTCTGTAGTTTTACCTTTCAAATACATAAATCTTAACAGAAAATGTAGGGACATCTTAATAATCCTAGATTTAGCAACTAATTCTCAGATGACACAATTTAATACTACTTTTCAGAATAATCATTTAACACACAAGTTCATAACATGAAAACGTATTAAAATGAAATTGGAAAATATTTACAACTGTTTAAAGAATGGTTGTCTAGTGAAGCAATGTTAATGTTCTTCCCTTATAATGTACTTTTCCTATCTGAGAAGTTGTTGAATAAGTCATAATTGTATACTTTGATTTCCTGGATGCCTCAGACTGGAGGGCTGATACCATCTCTTTCTGTTCGTCATTTTTTTCCTTTCAGCCACATCAGTTGTAGGAAAGTGAACTACAGGCACTTTGAGCTAAGCAAGTAATTGCTTCCAAATTGCACAAAATTGGCAAACCACCTCTTGTGTTGGTACATAATTTTACTCTAAGAAATGGTATTTCTGGAAGCCTTACCATATTGAATAGCCTTACATATCCCAAAATGTTGCCTGAAGTGAGGATTTTACAAAGGAATACAATTGTTTCTATTTCAAAGGAAAAGGAAGAGAACATGAAAACAAGATCCTTTATTTCTACTCTTTACAGTGTATTATGTATATACAAAATCACCCGAAAGAAAATTTCTTTCTCATTTGATTCTGCAGCTACAATTTCTATCCACAATCCAGAAATATCATACCTAGAATACAAGGTTACAGAAAGCTCCAGACCGAAGTCTAAATCCTAGAAATCATTCCACAAAGCCATCTCATCTCACACACCACATAAAAGTTTCATTACACTATTATATTTCCCTTCTTAATTCATTCCAAAACGTTGTTCTTGTGTCCTGACAATTTAACTGGATAAATACCATAGCAATAATAGTGTTCTGATATACTGCTATAACCTGAACAACACATAAATCCTTGGAACCTTGTGCAGAAGGGTTCCAAGAACTTGCATGGGAAACCCAGAAGAAGCTCCTGGCTCGTGGCTTCAGATCTGTTCAGCTCCAGCTGTTTTGGCCATCTGGGAAGTGAACTAGCAGATGGAGTATATTTCTCTGTCTCTCCCTCTTTCTGTAAATTTGCCTTTCAATTAAAAAAAACTCTTTAAAAAATAGACTATTGGACCTGACACAATAAACTGGTGGCTAAAGTCCTCACCTTGCATAGGCTGGGATTCAATATGGGCGCTTGTTCGAGTCCCAGCTCCACCACTGCCCTTCCAGCTCTCTGCCTGTGGCCTGGAAGACCAGCAGAGGATGGCCCAAAGCCTTGGGAACCTGTACCCACATGGGAGACCCAGAAATGGCCCCTGGGTTCAGACTGGCTTAGCTCCACTGTTGCAGTCACTTGGGGAGTGAACAAATAGACAGAAGATCTTTCTCTCTGTCTCTGCCTCTCTCTGTATATCTTCCTTTACAATAAATTTTTTTAAATACAGCTTTTCTAAAGGGGGAGAAAAAGCAAATAAACAAAATAGACTGTGGGAGATTACCCCTGGATCTCTGCCTGCTTAGACTATGTGGGAGGTTGTAAGGACATGGCATGCCCTGACAGGAACCCCTTCACAATAGTTACAGCTGATCGAGACCTCAACCTGACCTAATCACTGACTGTACAGGTGAGTACAGTGGGCTGCACCCACTTCACTTCTCTCTCC
The DNA here is from genome assembly GCF_030435755.1 of Ochotona princeps. NCBI lineage: Eukaryota > Metazoa > Chordata > Mammalia > Lagomorpha > Ochotonidae > Ochotona > Ochotona princeps. The sequence continues at coordinate 22,819,906 of NC_080842.1, forward strand.
TCTGTTCTTGGACGAGCTGTGATGGGATTTTCTTGATAAGCAACTATCAGAAGTCAAATGCGACCCATACACTACGTCCCATCCACACGTGCTGAACATGACCTGAGGTATACCTTCTAGCCTATCTTATATGTGACTCATGGCCTTCCTTCCTGTGATCTGAAGACATACCTGCCAGCATGCATGTTATACAGGACCTGTGACTTAATTGGAAGGTCAAGAGAGAAAGACATGCCTTCTCGCCAATTACAGTATCATTGTTGGGTAGGAGGACTGTTGGGAAATGTCCTTCTCCCTCTTTTTTAAGATTTACTTTTTTATTTTTATTGGAAAGGCAGATATACAGAGAGGAGGAGAGACAGAGAGAAAGATCTTCCGTCCAATGGTTCACTCCCAAAGTGACCGCAACAGCCGGAGCTGTGCCAATCCGAAGCCAGGAGCCAGGATCTCTTCCGAGTCTCCCACATGGATGCTGGGTCCCAAAGCTTTGGGACATCCTCGACTGCTTTCCCAGGCCACAAGCAAAGAGCTGGATGGGAAGCGGGGCTGCCAGGATTAGAAATGGCACCCATATGGGATTCCAGCGCATGCAAGGCGAGGACTTCAAGTACTACTCTGTCGTGCTGGGGCCCTTCTCCCTTTTCTTATACTAGTCTATATAAGTTTGTGCTTGCATTACAATAAGTGGACATGCTTGATCAGACTATATCCGGTGGTTCTTACAGCTTCAGAACACCATTGCTTCACCCCTTGGTGGTTGTGCAGGCCTACTGGCAGGAAAATCCCCAAGAATAGATCACATTAAACAAACATGTGAGTATACCAACAAGCATGTATGCTCTGTGACAGAGAAATACAGACAAACATGGAGGTGGAGTTGCACAGTTGTAGCTTTAGCTTGGGATACAGATATTTCAGATATAGATATGAGTACAGTTGCCACTATCATGCTAAGTTTATAGATGATTCAGATACAAATAAGGATTTACAGATGTTCCTTGCCTTGGAAAGAAGTGTAGAGATATCAGTCAACTTTTCATTAAATGTAGAAATTTCTTCTTTAGTATCCCTAATTTTGGATTGGACACTCTTAAGTTCAGAACTTGTGTTACTTGAAAACCAAATGCACTTGTTCCTGTTTAAAACAACTAAAAGACACAGAAAAGTTAATCATTACAGTTAAGCTGCCTTCTACTCCTTATTTTTTCTCCATTGGCCTTAGAGCAATCATCTAAACCTAAAATGGCTGTTCTTTCATAGGCAGGGGAAGGAAAAGGCAACCTAGCGGAAAGAAAAGCACAAAGGAAGAGTGGGTTGCACAGGAAAATAACCACTGGATAAAGCAATTGTTAATGGATTCTATACTAACTTGAGGAGGTGGTTTCAGAGAATAATGGTAAGAAAGGCATGTTTCATTAAATTCATCCTGCCACTCTGTGGGCTCAGGAGCTCAAGTATGAAACAAATGATAAACTATTCAAGAATTCTAAGCTAAAATACTTTTAAGAGCAATGAACAAGAGAAAAGAGGAAATATTGTGTACTATATGCAACAGACGAGCCAGTGTTCTCTAAAGATCTTCAAAATCAACTTAAAAACCTGCCCTATTGAGGACCAAACAAACACATCCACATGATTTGGCTTGCAAGTTGCCAACTTTCTCCCTTAGACTAGGCAAGTTTTCACCTTATCAGGTTTATTCTGCCTGTCACAACTATAGATTATGGCTAACTCTTCACAATTTTGGTTTTCTCTGAGCATCCTGTTTGCAGATGACTCTCACTACTGTTCATGTTCTGAGGCATGTGGAGATTTGTTAATTACCCATTCTTGTGCTTCACCATCCTAGATCTCTTCTTAATGGCATGGTGATCCCATCGAATAGAAGTTGCATAATATTAAAAAAACCCCACCAAATCTTTGCTTTCAAGAATACTGTTTTTTTTTTAAGATTTATTTATTTTTTATTGCAAAGTCAGATATACATAGAGGAGGAGAGACAGAGAGGAAGATTTTCCATCCGATGATTCACTCCCCAAGTGACTACAACTGCTGATCCGAAGCCAGAAGCTTGGAGCCTCCTCCAGGTCTCCCACGCGGGTGCAGGGTCCCAAGGCTTTGGGCCGTCCTCGACTGCTTTCCCAGGCCACAAGCAGGGAGCTGGATGGGAAGTGGAGCTGCAGGATTAGAACCAGCGCCCATATGGGATCCCGGGTGTGCAGGGCGAGGAATTTAGCCACTAGGCCACGCCACTGGGCCCAAGAATATCTGTTTCTGAAATGGAGTTCCAAAAGACATCCGTTTAATTCAAAGACATAAAGCCAAAAGATGACATTCTGCATATGTATCCCATGGCAATAAAGCAGTCTGATCATGGCATGGCAGATATGAAAGTCTCAACATGAATGTGAATTCCCAGTTCCTTTTTTCTTATTTATTCACTGCTATCACAATAAAAAAATAAGCATACCAAATTGCTCATCACAAGCTCATATTTGATTTGTAAATATCTGACCATCTGTCTGTATTTATTTGTAAAAAAATAATTTGAATAACTATACATAACTTCATCAATTTTGAAAAATTATTTAGCAGGGAAGATGTTATCCGGCAGATAACATTAGTTTTTAGAGAATTAAATGACACAAGAAATTTCTCTATTTCTTGGCACATTGATCTTTTCCAGGAGATTTAATTTGTTGAACCTTGAGTTTCTAATTCATAAAATAGAAACCTTGTTGTACATCTTATTTAATTCACAGGGGTACTGTAAGAATGCAAATTAAGATGTTGTATTTGCTTTCTAAAACATAAGAAATTACATAATGCTGTGCCTGGAGTGGTGGCCTGGCAGCTAAAGTCTTTGCCTTGAATGCACCGGGATCCCATATAGGCATCGGTTCTAATCCCTGTGACCCCGCTTCCCATCCAACTCCCTGCTTGTGGCTTGGGAAAGTAGTCAGGGATGGCCCAAAGCCTTGAGACCCTGCACCAGTGTAGGAAACCTGGAGGAAGTTCCTGGTTCTTGGCTTCAGATTGGCACAGTACCAGCTGTTGTGGTCACTTGGGGAGTGAATCATCGGGCAGAAGATCTTCCTCTCTGTATATCTGACTTTGCAATAAAAATAAAATAAATCTTTTTTTAAAAAGAAATTATATAATGCAACCGAGTTAAAACTTACGTTACCTGATCTCTACTTTGTTTGTTAGAGGCCAGTGTTTTTGCAGCAAAAGCAAAATAGAAAAGTAAATTTAAAAAACACATACTCAAAAAGATGTCACAGTGTTATGGGAATCACAAAGGTAAACCAACTAGAACTCCGGGGAGGCAAAAACATCACAAATCGATCTGGGGTGTGTGCCATTACTGTTCCCTCGGAGTGATTGCTGATTGGGTATAGTCCAATCAGAGGAAAGGAAAAAACAGAAAAACTGTTAACATTTGTGTTGTGCTCAAGAACAAACTGGAAATTTGCAGAGCCACAATCACACTGCTGATTAATCTAGTGAGGGTGGGAGGGGTGTGCAAGAAACTGTGAAGCTAGACCTAAAGTTTCAAAATAGTCAGGATGAGTTGTCCTGCAGTTTCAGTGTCTAGGAAACACACAAACCTACACACACACACACACACACACACACACACACACACACACACACAAATAACACAACACTCTACAGATCAGGGGAGAAAACTGCCTTGAATATAAGGCTGGGGTCTTTCTTAAGACTCTGACCATAACTTGAAGTTGCTTTGGGAAAGGTTACCCGAGAGTAGGACTGGGATTGAAAACAAGAATAATTAACAGGCTTTCAGTGGGAATACCATGAGGACCACCTTCAAAGAACAGGCACTAGTCAGCTGTAGATTAAATTTTACTAACACTGCAACCCATCTCAATCTCCAATTCAGCGGAAATAATGATCCCCTTCTCCTCTGTCTGTCTGTATGTATGTGGCGTTTGGGGAGAGTGTTATCTGGAACTTCTGTGATTCCCTTAAACATAATGTACAGCATAAAATCAAAACAATATGTACACAACAGCCAAGAAAATATGACCAATAATAGATAAAACCCCATTATTTAAATATTGGATTGGGAAAAATCTATTAGACTAAATATTTAAAAACCTGATTTTGCAAAAATAAAGAGAGAGAAGGAGAAACAAACACAAAAACAATGCATAGATACATTGATCAAAAAATTGTCTGCTCATGTCTATAATAGTAGTTGTCATAATCATTAGAATTGGAAAATATTCAAGAAATCGAATGGATGAGTTGTGATACACTCACACAATAAAACACATATAGCAAATAAAAATAAAAATTTAAAGCTACTCATACTAACATTTACGGACCTAATAAATATAACGTCAAGTGGAAAAACTCAGAATCAAATACATTCCTCATGCATCACTTTTGTATAAATTCTTTAAAATAAAAAATAACTTGTGTTTTAGAAATAATAGTGATTTCCACTGAGTGTGGAAAAACTTCTGGAAAGAAACACAAGCAAGGCTTCTCAGATACTGGCAAAGCCAAAGTTGTGGATGGGGCTGCATACTACAAGGAAAATGGTGAAAATGTATTGAGCTGCATACATTCAATATATGTGCTTAATCATTCTGTATAAATCAGTAAAAAGTTGTTTTTAAAGAATACTGGTAAAGTTTTACAAAAATCTCACAAAATGACTATAAATGATGATGATGCCAAAAAAAATCTAATTTCACCGAGAATTTACTTATAACGTCATTATTCTATGAAAAAGTTAATCAAATGCAACATGCCAAAGACAACATCAGAGGTTTTAATTCACCAAATTCACCATTTTTCCAAGCTGCATTGCCTCCCTCTTGGTGCTTTACTTCATGATTAAAATCTTCTATAATTCTTCTTTTCCTGAAAATGTTTTCTTGTGCAAGAGCATTTTTTTATTCCTTTTGTGAATTAAGACTCTGTTAAAACTCTTAAACTCTTAAAGGAAATCCCAAGCCATGGTCAAATTTGTTACAGAGTGTCTAGAGGGTAAATGGCAACACAGAAATGAAATTTTTTTCAAAGTATTTTAACTTTGTCAGTTGGCCTGGCACTGTAATCCTCAACTAATAGCTTCTAACTGAAAATCACCCATTCAAAACATCATGAAAGGATTCTATTACTGCAGTTACAGCTGGTTTGATCTGGACCTGCAAGAAGTTGTTGACAGGGTGTCAGTATTTCCTTCTATGGGGAAAGAAAATCCTTTACATGCTCAAACTTATTCACTTGTACATAACAGTGCAGTTAAACCTGAAATGCTTGTCTACTGCAATAATTTTTAACTATACACATATATTACATCTATTTCTTTTTATGTATATCTTGTATCTGTGAGATAGGGGGAAAGAAGGGTCTTTGAAATGTTCATGAAAAGTCTACACTATCTTTTAATTCCTCGTATATATTCTATCAAAAAGTTACTCACTCTAAAAAAACATTAAAAATGATAGCTGTTTCATACACATTATCATGTTCTTACTTTTCCAGAAAATTCTTACTCATATCAAAAAGTAATTCTGTGTGTTTAATTAAAATATTAACAAATGTGCTTCCTCAAAAACACACACAATAATATTCTCAGGCTTACTGCACAAATGAGCCTCTCTTCATCACATCTTTCAAAGTCATATTTCCTAAGTTGGTAACATTTCAGAGTAAAATAAAGCATAAATAAATGCAAAGATGACTATGCTAAATCATGTGCTGTGGAGTTTGTATTCTATTAGCAGGTCATTGCCAAGATGTTTTTGCAATTAAAAGTCTATTGACCTATCTCTTTTTGTTTCAAAGCTGAGGAAAATAATTTACCAGGCCATAAATTTAAAGGTCATGAGATCTAAGACTGTACAATGATCAGAGGACAGCCAAAAATGTCCTCAAAGCAAGCGTTGCTATGATGAGATTCGGGCACACAAGCAAGAAAAAGGACTGGAGAACATGTTACATATTTATAAGTTCATCAATAAATCAAGAATGTCTTACCTCCAAATTTAATTTTGTGCTGAAATAGTTCAAGGAACATCTAGCCCTGCGACTACGTAAATATAATTAACAAGCACACAGTTGTCTATTGCTAAGTAATCTGTGTTACTGCTTTTTTCTTTTTTGTTTTTCAGGTACAAAAAATATAGCTTAGGGACTGAATGCCAAAATCATAACTCTTCACTGAAGCTGCCAAAGGGATAATTCTGTGGCAAAATACATTCCTTATCTGTCTCCTATTAGCAGGATCATTGGCAGATTTTATAAGCAGCAGTTAGAAGCTTGTTTACCAATTCCTTTTTTTCCTTCTGTATGGAAAAGCATCATTTCTTTGTATCCTCAATCATAAAGTTTTAAAATGTCAAGCTCAGAAGTCAAGCCCCCATTTGAAAGAAAAGACATACATTGTAAAATCTTTCCGTTTGTCTCAAGGTTTAATTTTCCCTGAGCCAGAAAAAAAGGCCTATGGACTGGTAGAGCAGTCTTCAACACTTGACACTTCCCAACACTGGGGAAAACACTGCCAGGGTTTGGTAATTTTGTCTAATGCTTACAAATTATCTTTGTAACATTAGAAAAACTATTTGGACAACCTTGTAAAAAAATGTTTTTTGAAACAATCAAAGCTTTAAAGAAATTCTCCCTACCCTGGAAAGAAAACAATGTTATCCTACATACATCTCTTGATTTCAGTGATCCAGAATTTAACAGGCAGTTCCTTGTATGTCCATGATTGTGTTTACAATATGTCCCTCTATAAATTTTAAAATACAATTAAGAATCACCTTAACTGATTCATCACAAAAATTAATTTGAAGAAATTTTAAGACAAATTAGAAAAATGATTTTTGGAACATGAAGCTGTAATGACCTTTTCTCTGGGATACATTCACTTAGGTTTGTAAAATATATATTTAATGTGGTATTTTAAAATCCTTAGATTGTGGGATCATCTTTGTGAGAAATAATTAATATGTAGCTGAATAATGTCTTATAACAAGTTAATTGTGAACAATAAGGTCCTTTTAACATATTTCTACTTTCAGAGAATAGAGCCATTTATACAACTTCTTTTAACTGAGTGACAGCTTCAAATGAATTGCAAGTTTTTGTTGTGTTATTTGAAGCAACAAGAATACAAAGTTCTTGTGTAATGTTACAGTTAATGATTGATTTCTAATCCTGACAAATAAAATAGTTCTCTCTCTTTTCTCTTGTGTTGAGCTTCAACTTCGAAGCAGTGGCTTCATAAAACCTAGTAAAAATGCACAAGGTATTTTCAAACCTCATTCTGGGAGATTTCTTTTGTTTTATGTAGAATAAGCCTTTCTTATCCTTCATTAATTCTAATAAACTCAGACAGGTGGCTGGCCTTCCAAAGAAGTTTCTTCAGAAATATAACAAAACCTGTGTCTACACATATCAAGTGAAGTAGAGAATTAAGCTGCCTTCTGTTGAACTCAATTAGTATGGGCTGCCAACCTCAATTATTTTGAAAAATAAAAACAAAACAACAACAACAACAACAAAACACTTTCTTCAATAGGCAGTAAGATTTGGCTTGAGTTATCCAGATCAAGAATAAGCAAACTATGAGTCACAAATCAAATGTGTCCTATTGTCCGGTTTTGGTAAAGTTTTATTGCAACACAGACTTATTCATTTACATGTTGTAAGTACTTTCACGCTATAAAGGCAGAGTTGCACAGTTGCAACAGAGACCATATGGCTTACACAGCCTAAAATACTTGCTATCTTGAGTTTTACAGAAAATAAAATTCCTAATCCACATAAGTTTCTCAACTATTCCATTCATTTTGCTTCAATAGAAATAGCCAAAAACACATTGGTCAGCTCAAATTAACTTTTTGTGTGTGTGGCTGAATTTTTGAGTTTTTATTTTAAAGAAGGTACATTGCTGACTATTTCAATTAGAATGTACTTTAGTATGCATATTTTAATATACATTTATGAATGTATCTGATGCCAATTTTGCTATAGTCTCACTGAGCAAATGAAAATATGCTCCCTGAAAACTGCATTCAGTTCTTTGAAAAGGATGTGCTGTTTGATGTGTGTCATTTTTCCTTAATTGCTACAGGGATTTAAATTGCAGGTGAATCAAGATTTTAAATTCTGAGCAATTTACCAACTTATCATTATGCATGCTATAGGCAAGTTAGTAGATTTAGCTCTGCTAATGACTGAAAAAAGATATTATTGCTGCATTATAATGCATAAACAGGTTTATGTTCTTCTGCATAATATTAGAAACTCAAATTTATGGAGTCAAAGAGCTGTTATCATCATCCAGCTCTTAAACAATGTAGCAAATGGTGATTTATATCATACATAAAGAAGCTTATTTGCCAATGTGCTTGCTGATCCATGATATGTGATTTGGAAAAATGGTACGAACCTCTGATAGGGTCTCTAGGAATTATTTGCATTTATGTCTTTTTAAAACATGGTTTTTTTGTTGTTAATCTCAGGTGATACTAGTTCTTTCTCAACAAATTGTAGTTGTTCAAAAAATCCATTTGAATAGATTACACATGAAAGATTTAACATTAGAACTAGGCATTATATAGCAATAACTGTTAAATTTGTAGTAAGACAACACACTACAAGCTGTCTCCAAACTAAGGATTGCTTTTTCATCTATGAAGTATTGTACTCCTGGCCACAACTGGGGTTTGGAAAAAAAGAAGAAAAAAGCCTAGATCTGGTTTAGCTACCAATTCATACAAAATAACAAAAAGCAAAGTAACACATTAAATCCCACTATATCACTTCACTGCTCAAATCTTGATTATGGAAATTTTATATGGTAATAATCCAATTTCCTAAAAAAGACACAAATTCTAAGGGGAAAAACTAAAGTGGAATCTACAGATTAGCAGAAAAGCATGCTAGCTAATTACAGCATCTTGTTTGAGTCCAGATCCAAATAGTTGAAAATATTGACATATAAGCTAATCAGACATTTGAGTCTTGGAAAAAATATGAAAGAATTGTTAACTTTTAAAAGCTTTAAAGATATAGATGATACATATTTTTGTAGTACGCTGGGTTTTTTTTTAAGATTTATTTATTTTCATTGGAAAGATGGGTATACAGAGAGGAGGGACAGAGAGGAAGATCTTTCATCCAATGGTTCACTCCCCAAGCGCCGCAGCAGCCAGAGCTGAGCCAATCCAATGCCAGGAGCCTTTTCCGTGGCTCCCACATGGGTGCAGGGTCCCTAAGCTTTGGGCCGTCCTCGACTGCTTTCCCAGGCCACAGGCAGGGAGCTGGATGGGAAGCAGGGCCACCGGAATTAGAACCAGCGCCCATACGGTATCCTGGCGTGTTCAGGGCGAGGACCTTAACCACTACGCTATCACGCCAGGCCCACACTGGTTTATTGTCTTTTTTTTTTTTAATTACATTGCATTATTGACACAGTTTCATAGGCTCTGGGATTCCCCCAACTCCTTCCCGTACCCATGGTGGATTCCTCCACCTTGTTGCAGTATTACAGCTCAAATTCAGTCAAGATTCTTTCATTGCAAGTGTATACCAAGCATAGAGTCCAGCATCTTATTGTCCAGATAAATTCAACGGTTTCTTGGGGAGACCATCTCTGGTCTGAAGGTAGAGCTGGAAGAATATCATCCCTATCAATTTAAAGCCCCAAAATAACATCAACAACAATTTACAGCATTATGGAATTAATTGATATGGCATTAAGTAACCAATATGTTAAGAAAAAAACGCAAGTTCTTAACCACATCCTGTGACTACTTCACTGACATTTCAATTTTAGTTTATATACAGGACCGGCTGCTATATACCTTAAAATGGCTATAAGGTACCATTCAGCTGTCTCGTGTCTATTTCATTTTAGTATTTAGCCATTTGTTGTGTTGAAGTATAATTTTGCTGATCTTGGCAGATTTTAGGATAGTCTAAACTGGCTTATAACTCTAACAAGGCAAATGTCAGCTGTTGAGGTGCAGAACAGTTTTAGGAGGAGTGTGCAGAGAAATCTTCAATACCTCAATGAGTAGTAACTAATCTTTGTGTCCTACCTAGTAAGGTATATGTGAGTCCACTCTGACCGTTTCCTGTCTGGTTCTACATTTTCCTTGCCAGCATTAGACAATAGTAAAACCACAAAGATGTACAGTGGGAATCAAGAGCGATCCTGACAACCTCTTAACAGGAGGTCATATGCACAGAGCAGCGGGGGAACCCCAGAGTGGAGCAGGTGGACTGGAGGAGGCTTGTTTCCCAACCCTGGAGACTCCCAGATCCTCAACAAGGACTATCAGTACGAGCACCAAGGGCTATATCCCACCTGCCAAGAAGACCACGGGGAATTGGAGTGCCTTCGGAGGCCGAGAACTCTAGGCCATCCACTCCCATTTGGATCTACCACATGGAATGGAAGAAGCCCAAATCCTTCCTCGCAGAATCCAAGGGCATCGGAACAACAGCCAGGAGCCCTGAGCGGGCCGCAGAAACAGAAGAACGGTAAACTTCCTTCGGGACTAGGAAGAAGAGCTTTCTCTGGTCCTTACTTTGGATCTTCACCCTCTCTTGCAATGGTCATCAGGGTCACACCAGAGCCCGCCCCCCCCCCAAAATTAGAATAGATAAACAGAGAACAACAAGAAAAGCTTAGAACCACACTGGTTTATTTCTTTAAATCATTTTCATCTTTAAAGATACAAACTAAAAGTTTGGGTATGAAATAATGTGATGTTTAGGATTTCCTTCAAAATAATAAAGGAAGGAAAAGGAATTTCAGAAATTAAACTTTAAAACTAAAGGAAAATATAGGGAAGATAAAATAAGATTGCTGTGTGATAATATATATTCAAAATGGATAATGAAAATATGCTTTTTCAATTTTTTGTATACTTTAAAAAACTCCATAATTAAGATAGGAGAGGCACGCAGCACACACCTGCATGCAACACTGGAGTGCTTGAATTGAGTCTCAGCTACTCCAATTCTGCCACAGCCTCCCTGTAAATATGCTTCCTAAGAAGCCGTGAGCTACACAGGATGTGCAACTGTCATGAACTTGTCAAACTGTCCGCTAAACTTGTCTAGGTTTAAGTACCAGTTTAAGTATTAGTTAACTACCTGCTGCTCTACATCCAATACAATTTTCTGCTAATGAATTTGGGAATGTAGCAAATGATTTCCCAACAATCTGGAGCTCTGACACCTAGAAGGGAGACATGGGTGGAACTCCTGGCTCCTGCCTTCCACCTGGCCAAGCCCTGGCTAGCACAAGCAATTTGGGGAATGAAACAGCACATGAAAGGTCTCCCTGTTTCTCTCACTCTATCTGTTGCTCTGCTTATCAAATGAACAAATAAACTAGTCAAATTAAATGGTTTTAGTTAATGAAATTTGATAAATACTAGATTATCTGTTCATATGAATCATCAGTATGTCTTTGTGTTTTCCCCTTAAAACTGGTAATCCTTCATGCAATCACACATATGTTTTATTCCAATAACACAAATTCTAGGACTGAGATGTGAAATGCAAATTTGCTTGAGTTCGGATAGACTGAGTTCCATGACTTCCTTCTCCATTACTTCCCCAGGACGGGGATGACATCTTTGCCAGAGATATGACAAAACCACACTCAGAGATCATTTATACAAGGGTATTTCAGTTTACGGGGAAAGAAAAAGAAGTGAAAGATAACGTCCTTTTTCCATGAATCTGTCAGAAATTCCTCATTTGCACAACATTATGCTCCACTTCCCACCCTGCATTTCATTTTCAAATCTGTAAACATTGCTTTCCACTCCTCTTTCTGGCTGCTTAATGAAACCCGTCTACTAAGTACATTCATCCTGCCTCCCTGAAAAAAAAGTGTTTTCATACATTTGCAGGGTGAGATAAGTCTGAGACACATATACATGCACTCACATACATACATCTGTTTGTATCTAATAGGTAAACTAGATTGAAGAGGAATTTTAACTCAGAAAAAATATATTGTGAAAGATTGGACACGTTTTAAATAGCAAAAAGAAACCTTTTCATGGTACTCTCTAACCTCATGAGGATTTGCTTATCATACTTTGTTTTCCAATCATTTTTACGTTTGGACTTCTCCATAATTTTTATTGTTTGAGTTTTAAATGCTTTTGTGGAAAGGTGCCATCCAAGTTAATAAAAGTGCTCATTAGAGCCATAGAGCCATAAGCAGCTGGGCAGCCACCTGTTCCCCTCCATCACCTCTGACACCAGTGGAGTCCCAGCCCACATTCGTTTCTCTCTCTCTCTCTCTCTCCTGGACTTCTGCAGTGACTTCCAAAAGTACTTCTTCCCACTTCTGGAATCCTCAACCCTAAACTGTATTCCACAGTGCTGTTGGAGGAAGTGGTTATTTCCCTGTAAAACCCATCATTACCTCCTCATTACTCAGCTAAATGTGTACCCACAGCTCTGCAGTCTCATCTCCCACCACCTCCCCTTCTGGTTTATACTCTACTCTCTCAATGCTGTCCCCAACCTACCAGGCAGGGTTACTCTGTGAAGGTCCAGATCATTCCCTTTGTCTAGAGTGCACCCTTAACTCTCTCTCACACACATACACACACACACACACACACACACACACACACACACACACACACGGACTCTGCTTCAGGAACACGTGGGAATTTTTCAAGATCTCACTCAGAAATAGCATCTCCTAGTCTAGGAAATCTTTGCTGCCGACCACATACCAGCACTTCCGACACGGGCTGCTGAATTCATAATGCAAAGTGTAAAATCCTATAGATACCTTTAAAAATGTAAGCACATTCTCCCACAAATTAGAGGACTATAAGGGAAGATTTCATGGGAGAAACAACAAATTTTTTAGTGTGATATCAGTCTTAATCCCACAAATTGTTCAAAAACTGTTGGATGAGATACATATTTTTAGACTGAACTTTTTACTACATTTTACTACCCTTTAAGCTAATGTTCAGAAATGTATTCCTTATAGTTTAGAAATAAAAAAAAAGTAAGGAAAGTTAATGATCCCATAGGCCAACTGCTTCATTTTATAAAGGAGACATGTGATTAGAACTCACTTCTTTTTTCTTCCAGTTTTACAACTCTTTTCACAATAAACTTCCACCACAGATTTTAAAAATCGCTCCCATGTATTGTTATTTGGTTGGTGGTTAGCTCTAGACACTGATCCTGAAATATGAATGGGAAACAATATTGAAAGACAAATTCTTGCCTGCATCTAGGACTGTACAGCATTATTGTAAATTTGCTTCAAAATTTACTATTCTGTACAGCCATTTTTAAAAGAATTACTTATGGATGAAAATTAAGAATTACTTACTGATGAAAATCAACTATGTATTACTTAGCTCTGACAGTTAATGATTTTAAGACAATTTGAAGTACAGATAATAAATAATGTTCTATTTGGCAAATTATAGGCTCATATTGCCACAAAATAATATGTGTTTTGGTTGGCATAGTGGATCAAGCCACCATCTGCAACAGCGACATCTTATATGGTCATCAATTCGAGTCCCAATTGCTCCACTTCCAATCCAGTTGCCTGCAAATAGCCTGGGGAAAGCAGTGGAAGATGATGTACATGTTTGGGTCTCATAAACTTCATGGGAAACCTGGAAGCTCTTGACTCCTGATTTCAGCTTTATCTAGCCCTGGTGATTGCAGCCATATGGGGAGTAAACTAGACTACAAAAGATCTACTCTCTCCATCTTTCTTTCTCTCTGTAACTTTGGCTTTAAAATAAATAAATCTTATAAAAGTATGACTTTGTATAATACATTTTTATACAAGGTTTAAATTGGTCCATAGGGTGGATGTAAAATTCAATTATTCAAAGACATTTAGTGTCATCTATGTTTATGCACAACGATATATAAACATCTTTCATACATTTAACTCTTACGTGAGAATTAAGAGTTGGCTTTTAAATTTACAAGGAACATTACTTCTCCAGACAATAACTTGAGAGAACTTCAAAAATTTCTCTTCCCTAATCAGTACTGGCAAAACTGTACAGCTTCTCTGTTTCATCGTGCATAATACTCAGCTGACAGTTGGAGTAAAGGGCTAGCATTGCCATCCTTAGATGCATGGACCAGAAAAATTCTTTCTCTTCCTGCAGATGGTTAGAACTACAAGGGATAATTTTGTGATGAAAGCAATAGGAAAAAATTCCCAACATTTCATAAGCAACAACTAAAAATCAACTCTTGGGGAACATCTCTCCAACTCTATTTTACCCCAATTCACATGATTATCAAAAAGTCGAAGGTTTTGAAAACTTTTGTGGCTTGGATCACATCTAGGGTCCAGCAACATCATCTGTAAATCACAACGTGGCATAAGATGAGAATCACAGAAGAAAACAAATCTGATAGCTTTCTTGAGTTTGACACAAGTGATGACCATCTTTAAGGTAAGGGAAGGGCATATGTTAGGTAAAAGATAACAGCCAAGAGGAAACTTGACAGGTGATAAACTATCACTTATTTGATGTAAAACATCATCTGTTGTATCCTTGAAAATATTTTAGTCTCTGTGGCCAAATGTGTTCTTTTTCAGGGAAATCTGGAGTAAATATTACAACTGACTTACAATTCATATGGATTTAACCTATCGTTCTTGTAGACAGACTTTAAATTTCATATATCAATAAAATTTCATATGTAGATTTTGGAATTTATGTAGAGCTTCCACATTTTAAAGTTTTTATCAAGTAAGAACATTTTGTAAAGGAAAAAAAGCATTATAGCATTATTAGCCATAATCAGATTTCAAAATAATATTCAAAGAGAAAAACAGTGGAAAAAGCACAACAGGGAAATACATTATTTTCAAGATAAAAGCTTCATTTGTACTCAATTATAGTATCCTAACTGGTCTCACAGATTCATGAACAAGCTTATTCTCAGGAAATAAGAGTTAGGTTTTGTTGGTCAAAGGCTCACAGGAACTTAATCCTATATTTCTCCCAGGAGCAATAGTTCGGTATTCGCTAAATTAGTGTTCAGAGCACTTTGTATGTCATAACTGCCACAGATAACAACAATAGATTGAATTTGTGGTTCAATTTTAGTTCTATCACTTTCCCATCTATACCATCCTGGGAAACCTTCCTAATCTCTTTGGGTTTTATTTTCATTAAAAGTAAAATGAAAATAACAATAGGACCCACAATAAAAACTTGAGCAAAGTAAATTGAACTGTTCACAGCATAACCACTGGCACATTGTAAATGCTTAATATATAACAAATTTTATTTTTAAAATATTGTTATTTCTTTGTCTCTTCATTGGTACAAGACCATTGTGCTCCAATAAAATCTTCACACCTAGCTTAAACTTTTAGCAGAACTAAAACACTCATAAAGCATATTCCAGTATTTATTCTAACATGGTGTTGACTGCCTTAGCAAAAAATCAAACAGAACCTAAGTTATTTGGAACTAAATAATGCTGTGCTTTCATCAAAAGATCCTTTTTTAAAAAATATGTATTTATTTGTTTGAAAGTCAAAGTTACAGAGAAAGAAGAGACAGAGAGAAAGAGAAAGAGAGAGAGAGAAAGAGAGAGAGAGAGAGTTAGTTCCATGTGTAGGCTCACTCCCCAAATGACCATAAAAAGCCAGGGCTGTGCCAGGCCAAAGCCAGAAGCTAGGAGTTTCATCTGGGTTTCCCATGTGGGTACAGGGGTCCAAGGACTTGAGTCATCTTCCACTGCTTTCCCAGATTCATAGTAGGGATCTGAATTGGAAATGAAGCAGCAGAAACTCAAACTGGCACCAGTATGAAATGCCAGTGACACAGGCACTGACTTAACCCAGAACACCACAGATCTGGGCCCTAAAAATTCTTTAGAAAGATTTTTTAAATGGCCTTCTTATGATATATTAAAGAGGAAACATCTGGCTTTCCATAATTCTTGATTCTAGGGAATCAGTAATCATATGCTCAGCTGGACCAGGTCAAGCAGAAGTTAAGTTCAAGGTTCTAGGCATTGTCAAAACCAAGATGAGTCTTGATCTGAAATCGACTTAGGGTCAGATATGCACACTGAAGTGAAAGAGATGTTCAAAGTGATTTATTTAAAGCTTGATTATGAATATTTCTTAGTAATACTTAATAATAGTTCAGAAATGTATACTTGAACTTAAGTCAAAAATCTGCCTTAATGTTGGTCAATGCTACAGTGTCCCTGAGACATGTTAGATAACAAAATCAGCAATAACAATTAATACACTGTATAGAAAATAGCATGTCAAAAGAAAAGTGAAGGACTAACATGCTAATATAACATGGTTGAAAAATATTTGAACACAGACTAGACTCCTTTTGTACAATGCCTTCCTAGATTTTGTAATCTTCTTCACCTCTCATGAAACCAGAATTTACTAATGTACAGGGTTAGGGGAGTAATTACATAGCAAAACCTGTACACAACCTTTTAAGATTTCAAAATGAGGACAATGGCTGGGGATGGTCCAATGTGATGGCTCAACTGGTTAATATTCCATGTTCAAGCACTAGCATCCCATATTGATGGCAGTTCATGTCCTAGCTGCTCCACTTCCCATCCAGCTCCCTGCTTGTGACCTGGAAAAGCAGAAGATGATGGTGCAAAGCCCTGGGACCCTGTAACTACGGGGGAGACCCAAAGGAAGATCCTGGCTCCTAGCTTCAGATCAGCTCAGCTCCAGCCATTGCAGCTAGTTAGGGAGTGAACTAGTGGATGGAAGATTTTTCTCTGTGTCTCTTCTTCTCTCTGTAAATTTGTCTTTGCAATGAAAACAAACAAATTTTTAAAGAAAATTAGGCCAACAAAGATATCTAAATGGTCTCAAAGAAAAACACACCCAGAAGAACAGTCTATAGCTCGTACAACTAGTCATATAAGTCTATATGTGTACACACCCCATTATAAGGGTTATTGTTACCTAATTGTGGTTGTGTAATTTAGTATTTAGTAAGTAATGTTTAAAAGATTTATTTATTTAAAGGGCAAAGTCACAGAGAAGGAGAAAAAGGGAAGAAACAGAAAGAGAGAGAGGACTAGAATGACATAGACATATGTTGGATCTGCTGGTTCACCTCCTAAATGGTAGGAATAATCAAGGCTAGGCATCCCAAGTGGTAGCATAATCCTCAAGGCTATAGTGCCCATCCTTACAATAAGTAGTTCTCAAGTTATAGTGAAATATCAGTATAAATGTTAAATACGTGTTACTGAAAGATCTGCCTTCACATCAAAGCACTTTGGAGTTAATGATAGAGGCTATTATATTCCATATATAATGTAAATATCTCAAGAACATTTTGGCAGAAGTAGTACCATTTAACTTAGCAGACTTTTTGTCCTTCACACATCCATTGTTGAGAAATAAATTATTGTGCTAAAGAAAGGAGTTTGTGATATTAAATCAACACACATAAGCTAAGAACTTTAGTTAAAATGCCATCTTTGGAATCTTTTATGAATTGATATTGGAGGTTCTGAAAAATCTATTTAAGCCATATACAGGAATTTGGAGCAAGACAGTCAAGAAGAATGTGAAGAAAGAAAGGAGCCATTTGTCAAAGAATAGAAAAACATGGACGTTAGACAATGAAAACAATAAATACAGCTAGGATGAAAACAAAAATCCAGCTACATAGGTTCAATTTCCATAATAAAACAGTTTTTAAATTCTTTTAATCCTCTACAGATTTTTCTAGTATTATACCAACAATAAATAGCAAGCAGGAAGAGAAGCAAAACACATACCTTTAAAATCCAATTTTATAAAGAAGAACTAAAATCTTGTTACTTTGGAAATACAAGTAACTTATTTGGCTCACATAAACATGCGGTGTTTGATGCTTAATGAAAGTAATTCACTTGGCCCAAAGGAGAATTTATCAGTTTTATAAGAGAAAATAGTGTCCCATTGGTTCTCCCTTGCTAACAAACAGAAATATGCTAAAACCAAATCATAAATAGAAGATTGAATTTCACTAGGTAACTTCGGGATTACATCTTTGGACTTCCATTTTTCTTCTCCTAAATAATTAAGTCAAAGGCCCTCACCTTTTAGGATTGATTTTAGAATTAAACAAAATAATGTGTATGAATCACTGTTATATATTGAGCCTTCAAAGGGATCAATAGTAGTACAGGAGCAGCAAGAGTCGTACTAGCAATGAACATGAATCTCAATAATTCAAAGTACCTCAATTAGATGTTTCAAGATATGAAGCATGATAAAGTGATCCTTCTCACAAATACTTTGGTGTTGCCAATAGGATTAAACAATATATATATATATATATGGAGATATGCTGCAATCTGTTCTCATTAGAGATAGCCTTGCTAATAGAATAGAAATATTTGAAGCCTGTTGACCAAGGGGTTTTGTTTCCAAGTGTGATTGGCTGACATTGCCACTACTTTTTTCTTTTATTTCCCGAGGCTGATAATGCTTACCAAGTTTTCTTTTGATTGACATCCTTGCTATTCTTTCCTTGGGTATAATAGTGTCTTCATAATTATAGTCTCATAAATCCAAAGGCCATTTTCCTTACTCCCTGTGATAAGTCATCACTTGAGAAACTGGTCATATAGTTTAGCACTAGAAACGGTGTGTTTTTCTCCCCAGTCAAATTATAAAGTTCAAGATTTGCTATCCTAAAACATGGCATTTTGGCATACCAGAAGACAGCAGAACAGGTGACGGTATCTCTAACAACCCAGTTTCTCTGAAGCTGACTCTAAAAGAATTCTCCAATCTTCTTCTAGTGTAGGTTACTAAGACTATCACAAGTAGGTCACTAAGATTCCCTACACCCAGAAGACAGCATAGGGACAGAGAAACATCCAAACAGGCCTTGCAAAGTCCCCCCCAGTTGATTAACAATTGATCATGTCTACCTTGTCCAATCACACTTCTGCACAAAGCCCAATTTACCAAACCTAGGCATAAAAGTACATGAGTTTCTCTGTTTCTTTTTGCCCACATTCCTGAGAGCTCCCACACATGTAAAAATACACTAAATAAATTTATTTACTTTCTTTTTGTTAATCTTGATATGGGCCTCCCCTTTTTATTGGCGTTCCCCTTGATATACCAAAACAACAAAATTATTGTTATGCTCCCCTATTTTTCCCAAATTTTTCTCTATTTTATGCTTCAACAATGGATTCTCATCATCTTTTTTTTTTTTTTTAAGATTTTTTTAGGGCATGACCTCAAATGTTCAAAGCGAAACTTGAGAGCGTAGCTGTGGGTCACACAGCCAACACCTGCCCAGAAAATGGAGGATCTGGTTGAAGGAACCAAAAAAGCCACAGCCACAGCAGAACTTGGGAACATCAGATCCCTTTTAGAAGGGAGAAGTCTGTCAAACACAGAAAATCATAACAGTCCATCTGAACATGCTCACTGATTCCAAGCTGCTTCCATCAATACTTGCCTTGCAGGCATTTCTACCTACCAACCTTCTCCTGCCTCATCTATAAAACTCTGCCATCAACGAGACGTATTTGAGACCTAAATCTCCTGCTTCCTTACTTGAAAGTGATAACAATAAAGTTAGTCTTTCCTCAAAATATGGGCCTGACAGGTCATGAGCAAGTAGCAGGCAGGAACCCAGTAACAATGCATCTTGTTATACAGGCTTCAGCCATGATCCTCTCAATGAGTGAAACAAGATATGATTTTTCCTCCCCTACACAAATTTAAGCAGACACCATTCTGGAAACCCCCAAAATAAGCAAACAAGAATATCTGCAAAGTATAATTACTTCCACTTTTCATGCATTTGATATTGGTGTGGTATGACACTCAGTTTGAACCTTAGTGTTTAGCATGTCTCTACATATGCAGAAGATAAATTAGATCCATCTCACAGGCTTCCACCCTCAAGGACAGACAGGAAGGTACCTTGAAATATGCTCAAATTAAGAAAAGGGAGACAGGTTTAATGCAAAGATACTGAAATGGGCTATAGAGGTGATTCTGAGTGCAAAGTAGTTTCTGTCACTCGTGCTGTTCAGAACAAGTCCATGGACCAGCGCCCAAGTCCTAGAGAAAAGGACTGCAATAAAACAGTGCATAAAACCCCAAAGAGCCATTTATTACAATCCCATTAAGAACAAAAGCACTATCAGACAGCACTGCTTTATCATTTCTACAAGAATGTAGCTCAAGTTAGGTGTCAGAATTATGGATGCAGGAGACTGAGGGTGGCAGTGGGAACAGCAACGGCCAGGAAGTTCAGGGAAGGCTTTTGGGACAGAGGCGGAGGCGGTGAGGAAGAGCTCCCCAGGTAGGGCCCCTCAGCAGAGCCCCTTGGTGAAATGTAGCACAACAAAGAGAAGGAACAAAACACACAGCATTTTCCAAGGGAATCTAAAAGAATGGAGGAGGTTGGGATTTTCGTACAGCACGCTAGGGAGTCAGCAAAACACTTTGGATTACAGTTGGCCACAAAGAACTGCATTTCGTTTTTTTTTAATAGCTGAGTAGTAGTCCATGGAGTAGATGAATCATAGCTTTCTTATCCAATCCTCTGCTGATGGGCATTTTGGCTGCTTCCATGTTTTTGCAATTACTGATTGTGCTGCTATGAACATAGGAGTGCATGTTGGTTTCTCATAAAACAATTGTTCTGGATATATTCCTAGGAGTGCTATAGCTGGATCATACGGTATGTTGATTTTGAGTTGTTTGAATGTTCTCCATACTGATTTCCATAATGCTGAGGGAAATGAGCCAATCCCAAAAGGTTAAATACCACATGTTTGCCTTAATTTAAGATGATATGATGTTATGTATAACATGTTATGTTATGTATGTTATATGTTGTGTATAAACTAAAACTGAAATGTCAATTAGGTGGTCACAGAAGGTGGTTAAGAACTCGCATTTACTTTTAACATATTGGTTACGCATTACTATGTCAATTAATTCCATAATGATGTAAATTTTTGCTGATGGTATGTTGGAGCTTTTAATTGATCGGGATGATACTCTGCTGGCTCTGTCTTCAGACCAGAGAGGGTATACCTTATTGACTTGACTGGACAATAAGATGCTGGAGTCTGTTTGGTATATGCTTGCAATGGGGGAATCTCAACTGAACTTGAGCTGTGGTTATGCAACAAGGTGGAGGGTTTGGGGAGGAGTGGGGAGAATCCAAGTACCTATGAAACTGTGTCACATAATACAATGTAATTAATGAATTAAAAATAATAAATAAAAAAACACTTTGGATTCTGCAATTGTAATGCTTTTACCTCTAGGCATTTGTGAAGTAGCTATGGATTACATTAGCATATTATTTCAGAAAATTTCAGCCATTAGGCTCAGTTTTTTAAGCACCATTTCCTCATCTTTCATAGTAAAACATAGCTTGGACATACTGAATAATTCTACAGGCTAAAGGATTAGAACACAATTCTCCTTTCTTTCTAACCACAATTTTACTGCATATTACCAGACCATAATTGTCAAGAGCATAGACAACGCAAATAAAACACATGCTTTCAAATACCAACTGAAGCACTTATAACTGAATGATATTGAATAAATTAACTTCCAATGGGAAATTAAATATAACTAACATTTAATATAATTAAATTATATATTAAATCAATATTAATTAAATCAATATTCCTGTATGGCAGGAAATTAAATTTAATATAATATAAGTTAGAGCCAAGTGATATTATATTTTTTAATTATATATTATATATTTTATGTGTGATATATAAATTGCATATATGTATCGTATGTTATAATATATGTAATATACATAATATCTGAGTGATATATATTGTATCTATATCTGAATATAATTATATTAAAATATTAAATTCATTTGAAGTACTTAGAACCATAATATCTTTAAGTTTTACTTCATAAAAGTTAGCTAATAAATGAATAAATATATAGTCATAACACAATAATTGAACCATAAGGAACATTTTTTGGTATAGGACACCAGGAAAGAATGAAACATATCAGATTATCTTTCTTAGTGAGCTTATATTTAAATACTCTCTAAGTCATAATCAATAACTAAATTCTCAAGGCTACCATAATTAAATATAAACTGTGGGCCTGGCATGGTAGCCTAGTGACTAAAGTCTTCACCTTGCACGCGCTGGAATCCATTATGGGCATCAGTTCATATCCAGGCTGCTTCACTTCCCTTCCAGTAGAAAATGGCCCAAAGCCTTGGGACCCTGCACCCGCATGTGGGAACCAGAAGAAGTTTCTGGATCCTGGCTTCAGACTGACTTGGCTCTGACCATTGCAGGCCCTTGGGAAGTGAAACAGCAGATGGAAGATCTTTCTCTCTGTCTCTCCTTCTTTCTGTAGATCTGACTTTCTGATTAAAAATCAATAAATAAATCTCTATAAATAAAAACTATATGGTATTTAGAATTCATAGTTATGATAAATAGCACTACCATGGCATAAAAAAATAGAACCAGATTGTGAACACATTTGGGGATGGAAATCCAAAAATTGAAATATTAGGTCAAAAGCAACCAACACTCTATTTTTAAAAAATGGTTCTTCAACATAATTCAATTATCACCTGTGAAATGTAAGTTTATATAAACACATTTCAAAATACAGTACATAAAGTAAGGTTTAGAGAAAATACTCCCTTTGAAAGTTAGGGGAAATTGTGACTTCTACCACTCTAATTTTGACCATGTTAGTAATAAATTTAGCCTTCACAGAATATAAATAGTCACATAACTAGGTTAATATAGTTCAATTGTCATATACCCAAAGTACAGTTATTTGGGGAGTATGAAGTTCATCTGGATGTTGTGGAATTTTTGTGATTAGAGAAAATGCTGTGAATTTCCACCATACATTTCACTTCAAATCTTCAAGAAACAATGTTTCAAGGCATAAATAACCAATATTAAGATAATTTCAATGCCTTATAAAACTATAGAACTGAGATTGGGAGCACCATACTTGTAGGGGTCAGAAAACTGATAATAGTAACTCTGATAAAATTATTTAATATAGATTAATTGTCTGAGAGACAAGAGACACAGAGAGAAACAGGAGAGTCCAAATATGCTTATTCATTCTCTGAATGCACGCAAGGACCAGTGCTGGGTAAGCCAAAGTCAGGAGCTACAAGTTCAACCCAGATCTTCCACATGGGTGGCAAGAAATCAATAAATGGAGCCATTACTTGCTGTCATAGGGTCTACATTAGCAGGACGCTAGTGCCAAGAGCTGAGCCTGGTATCAAATTTAGCTGTTTCAATATGCAACACGGTGTCTTAACTTGTTTCTTAACCACACTATTACTAAGCTTAAAGTAAACATCACCTTGAGACCCAGAAATTATACTTTTAGAAATTCACCCTAAGGGAATAACTAGAAACATCAGTCACAATATAACTGCCAGAATACTGTAGAATTCCAGGATCATAATTTGGAATACCACTTGTGTGAAGAGTACTGCAAAAAGCCAGAAAGTACAAAAAGACTAGAGAGACTTGAGGTCTTGCTGTTTTCTGATTCCTTCTCCGTGAAGTGAAAAGTTAAAAATTTTTATTGAGGATTGCTACCTGACAAAATGGTGATTTTGATTATATAAATGATACTTTTTTGGAAGACAGGTCTTGAAATGTAAGGGGGGAAATGTAAAAAGAAAATCACTGGAGCATTGCATGCTGTGGCTAAGATGCCACTTGGTATACCCCATACCAAAATGCCTGCGTTGGAGTCCCAGCTGGAGCTGAGTCCAATTCCAGCTTTTTGCTAATGTGCACACTAGAAGATAACAGGTGATGGCTCACTCGTAAGTGAGAGTTCTAGGCTCCAGGCTTGGACTAGTGCAAGCCCTGGCTGTTGCAGCTGTTTAGGAGTGAGTCAACACATGCAAAGATACAAATCTCTCTCTCTCTCTCTCTCTCTCTCTCTCTCTCTCTGTCTTCCCCTTCTCCCCCTCTCTGCCTCGCCAACCAAAAAAAAAAAAAAAAAAAAAAAGTACTTTTCTTCAAAAGTTTTTTTTAAAGCTCTAAGTTTGGAATTTTCTCATCTTCAGTGAAGAAAGGTTTTTAGCTGACAATAATTAATTAATAACAGGATTAGCTCTAGGGCAGTGTTTACTTTGTATGATTCCCTAAACTCTCTGTAGTGCAATCCACTGGTTTGTTTGTTAAACATGAAGATTCCTATGTCCACCCCATATCCAGCTAAATCAGAATGCTGGACAGGGGGTTGGAAATCCAAACTCTTTGAAAGTACTCAGAGGTTAAGCAAACCAAAATTTTTGGTCTTCCTCTCTTCTGAGATGGGGCGCACTAGTCCATTTGGGACAACAATCACAGGTCTGTTCAGATTTGGCTGTGCCTGTCAGAGCATTATTGAAAAGAGAAGCAGAGAAATAATAAATGATGTCTTAAAGGTAATTTTCAGACTACATTTTTAACCACATTGTTCTGGCTTGTGATGATGTATTGGATAATTTTAAATAGTGTCATTTATGCCTGCATCTGCTTCTGTACATGCGTGTTTATAGTATATCTTACCAGTGGGTTTTTCCTCAAGAGTTTCATCTCCTAAGAGTGTACATATAAGCCTTCCATTCTTTGAGGGGCACTTTCTTATAAACTTTTACATCCCTTACAAAAATACAACAGCTGTCCAGCCTATCTGGCAGAGGGTTTCATTTTTCTCTCCCTACTCTCTTTGGTGGTATAAACTTCAAATTTATTACCACAGACAAATGCAGCTAAAGATTGATTTTCAAAAGGCAGGCACATGGTCCTTGTCATGCCCACCACTCTGCAGAGCAGAGGAATCCCCTCTGCATTCTTCTACTTTGTCAGTTGTTTCTCATTTAGTGTGTTGGAACTGAGATTTTTTTAATTCAATAATTCATCTTTACCTCCTTTTTCACTTTAGGAAAAGCGAAGAATCTTAAGAATCCAGTATCATAACCCAGACTTTAAGTATGGACCCATTAACAGGGTGCACCTTTGTTTTGGCACATTCCATGAATAAGCGTACCTCCAAAGGTTTAATTTAAAAATAAGTTTTATTTGGTGCAAAAAAATTCTGAAACCCATACATAGTTTTTTCACAATACATATTTTGCCTGAACATTTTAAAGCCTCTAAAGGCAATGTCTTTGTAATCAGATGTTTAAGAATGACAATGGCTCCAGCAAACTGCCAGTGGATGACAGGGAAGAAGATAGTAGTTCCAGTGGACATGAAATTTGCTAACTGACCAAAGATCTATACATGTATGTGTACACAATTCATATTTGTGAAATATTTATATATGCTATTCTCTGTATAGTATACACACATATTGACCTATATGATTATTTTAAACATACACTTAAATAGCTGCATTAGTGACACAAATAATCAGTTGTAATTTTTTTTACCATCATAGTATCCAGAATCTGCATTCAAAATGTAAAATATGAAACCTTGCATTTTTTTTTAATTTATCTTGGTCTACCTGATACCAAAGAGGCCCATCCATCCCACACTATCTCCTGGTTTCCTCATTCACAAACACTAACGTACATTTTTCATGTGTAAACAGAAAAAATATTTCCAATATAATTTCTAAGCAACCTGGATGTCCTCTACAAAGAAAAAATAAGCTGTCCTACCCAGATGCTGCAAGGCAGAAATTCCTTGTGCTTTAAAAAGAACCTCACACATCTCTCTGTACAATCAAGGCGCCTGATAGCACAGGCCAGTCTCCCTGCCTGGAAGAAAGAGTAAAGAGAAAAGTCTAGAACAATGTCCCCTAAACCATGCATCTGACATCTTAAGGCAAAGACCTGGCCTGTGGGGGAGGAGCACAGTTAGAGAAAATGTGGAGGAGCAAACAGGAGGTAATCTATAGTGACAGTCCAATATGCAGCCAAAGCTGGCCAGATGTGTCCAGAGGCTTCAACAACAGCTTCAAGACCTCTGCATCTGAAGATCATCCCTGCCAAGCTAGTGGGGAGGTCAACAAGGGATATGTATCAAATGTCTCATCTAACCCCTTGAGCATTTTTGTTAAGATAAATGGCTTTAAAAGCCTCTATTGTTCCCCCAAACTTGCAAATTTCATTTATAAATTTAAAGTAAAAGGAGGTAGGCATTTGGTCTCCTGCCTAAATGATCAGCTATGACACCCACGTCCAGCTTTGCAGGTTTGCTTCCAGGCTCCAGCTCCTAACTCCAGCTTCCTGCTAATGTGGATTCTAATGTGCAGTGTTAATGACTCAAGTATTTGGATTCCAGCTAGCCTTTGGGAGACCTGGATAACCTTCCCAGCTCTGAGCTTCAGCCCAGCTTAGTTCTGGTCCATTGTAATTATTCAGAGAGTAAGTCAACAGATGGGAGCTCAGTCTGTAGATCTGTGTCTCTGTCTCATAAATAAAATTTCTAAATAAAAATAAATAAAATGAACTTTAGTGCTCAATTGGAAATTTAAGGTTTTTTTTTTTTAAAAAGAAACAAAAAATATAAACACTTGGCCATCAACACATTTTCAACAAAGAATAAATAATCATAATTAGAACTTACCTTATTTTAAATGAGAGGACATTCTGAGCTAAACATGAAACAAGCATTGAAACCGGGGTGCAGAGGTAAGGAAAGAGAAGGGGCAAGCCAAAGGCAAATGCAATCTCCAACTTTAGTAATTCCAAATTTTGCCAGGGGCTTGCTCATCTCCTCACTGACGCAAACTGAAGATCTATAGATTCTCTTTGAATGCTTAGTGTTCTACGTGACTTGGAATGCAGTGTCTTGGCCTGCAATCTGCTCAGAATTGCCCAGGCATGGTGGATTGCCTTACCTGGCTAGGTTAGTATTGCCTACTAATTCCTGAGATCTGCAGCATTCGCATTCCTTCTTAGAGAACAAAGACGTGGTTACCTTTGTTACTCATTTGGAAACCCTACATTACATCTCTGTCCTCCCTTTTATCTCTGTTCCTTTCTGCCCTCTATGGCCTCCCCTAAAAAGGTTCTGAATGTTCTCTCTAAAAAGGCAAGAGATGATGTACAGAGATTACCTGATTGATACAGGCAATGCCTTTATATGGGCATAATTTGGTAGACTTCAACCTGGGATTGGCTGAGGGATTAGCCCGAATGAAGGACTGAGGTTCAGTTGCTCATCTCTTATAAACGTATGCTTAGGTTAGGCTACAATCTGCTTGCACATTAGGTTGTAATTCACTTGGCACAAAAGCCCCTTTTGACCAAACTCATTGTTCATGTATGGAGGGTGGTCTGGACTAACTTATTCTGGTTAAACAGTCACTGATGTAGCAATATCAAGAGAATGGGGATTTAGGAGGGAATGAAGTTGTAAGGTCCCCACAACAGATTTTTGCATTAAAAGAATTGGAAAAACCTAGCTGAATACTTTTTGTCCTTTCAACTTCTGCCATATCAAAGGATTGCAGCAAGACGATCCTATCTTCAAAGTAGAAATAGCAGCCTTCTCAAGACACTGAATGCTGACGCCTTGATCTTGGTCCTCTCAACCTCTAGAACTGTGAGAAAATCAGTTTCTGCTCCTTAGTGATTACATACTCTTAGATGTTCTGCTATAGAATCATGGACTGATCAGAACAACAATGAAACAACTCATCAAATAACTCACTAAAAAGAGAGAAAATGACCTGAATATCAGATGCCTCTCTAAGAAAAAAAATAAACAAATGAAGAGTGCATATATGAAAAAAATTCAACATCACTAATCATTAGGAAAATACAAATTAAAACCACCATGAAATATCGCCTTCTACCTGTTAGAATGGCTATGAATTAACAAAAAGAAAAAAACTATGTGCTAGCAAGGCTGTCAAGGGAAGGGAACACTTGTGCATTGCTTGTTGGAATGTAAATTAGTACAACCTTTATGGTAAACAGTATGATAGTGTATGAAAAAATTAAAAATGGAACCATTATATATCAAAACAACTCACCTTCAAATATATACTCAAAAGAAATGAAATGTATGTTGAAATATGTGCACTCCTATGTTCATTGAATCATTAATCATAATATGTATAAATCAGGATACAGAATAAAGCTAAGAATTGATCAGTAGGTTCATGGATAAAGAAAATGTGATACAATAGACACAAAAACAGCCTAGAATATTGATCACCAGAGTAGCAGAGTAGGAAAAACGGAAAATTAGTGATGATAATATCTGAAGTTTCAGTTGCATAAGATGATTATTCCTAGAAATCTAATATATACCATGGAGACTATAGTGCATGATTCTGTATTGTATATTGAAAACTTGCAAGAGTAGATTTTTAGATATGCTTATCACAAAGGAAGAAAAAAATATAATTCTGTGAGACATGGGACATCTTAATTTACTTGACTATGGTAATCATTTCATTATTTATATGCATATAAAGACATTAGATGGTATACTTTAAGTTTATACACAATGAAAAATAGAAATGGAATATCAGTTTGCCATTTGTGACAATGTAGAAGAACCTGATGCACATTATGCTAAGTGAAAAAGTCAAGGACAAAAAGCAAAAACTATGATCTATCTTCTATGTAGAATCTAAGCAAAAAATTGGACTCATTGTTACCAGAGCCTGAACATGGATGGGGTGGAGGCTAAGGAAGTGGTGGAGACATGGTTGCAGCGTGTAGGGAGGTAGTGGTCAAAAAGCACAAACTTTCAGTTAAATAGCAGAAATAAATTCTGGAATCTTTTCAGTGTAGACTTAGAATGGCTCCCACATAGACAATAAAAAGTGGTGAAAGAAAGGCTGGTTCTACCACTAATGAGGATAGCCCATCACCATTAGCAAGCACATGCATGGGATGGGCTTCTAGAAGCATGACCCTCAGACACTCAAGGACCCAGAAACTTGTCATGACATTTTAGAGCTGTGTGGAAACTCATATTATTATGACAGACTGGAAAACAAAGGGAACTTGGACCTAGATAACACTAAATCCTGAGATATTCAGTAAATACATTTTTAAAGTTTGTTTTGTTCATTACTATGTCTCACCCAGCAAAACAGAAAGCAAATATAAATACTACAGAGTGAAGAATAAAGGAAGGAATGAATGGTCCCATAAAAAGAAGAGGCAGCTGAAAAGTCCAAGAAGCAATGAATTCGAGTTTCATCCTGGCCCATGTTTCTTCCATCCCTCAAAAGTACAAAGTTCTAAAGGCTCTACAGATGCATAATTATAACTATCATGACATAATTAATTAATATTCCCTAATTGATCATTCAAATGATTTGAGACCTTTAAAACCGTGGTTAAAAATGCAGATATTATATATATATATGGAAACAAGCTTGGTCATTAATATTAATGCTCACATCTGTTTGTATAGTCTATAATTCATTTACTAGTACCAGACAGAATAGCACTGAAACTCCAGATAACTGTTCCAGCAAACTGGAGAGAATAGGTAAGGGATATAAAAAACAGTCTGGAATATTATGTCTCCTGTAACATATCTAGGTTGGCCACAAACAGCAATGTTTTCTTAGCTCACACAGGACAGCTCCTTAAAGATCATTTTGATTCTTTTTACATTTGCAATATTTGCAACTCTGGCATAGTCACCAGAGGAGTGTTATCATTTTAATTAGCTGAACAAGTGCCTTCTAGCTACATTGAAAACTGCTAAGGGAAAGTGATTCAAAGCTTTAGCTAAAGTGTTGGTGAAAAGGGAAATACTTTTTTAATGTTTATTTTATTTATTTTGAAGGCAGAGAATTACAGAGAGACAGAGAGCGAAGGTCTTCAATCCTCTGATTCATTCACCCAGTGGCCACAATGCCTGGACTGGGTCAGAAGTCAGGAGCTTCTTGTAGATCTCCTAAGTGCTTGAGCCATCTGTCCCTACTTTCCCATGCACATCATCAGGCAGCTGGATCAGAAATGGAGATGCCAAGTTTCCAGCTGGCATCTACATTGGAAGCCAGCATGGCAAGCAGCAGCTTAACTTGCCACACTGCAGCCGTGGCCCTAAGGAAATATTCTTTCTGTTGTAATTCATATCCTTCACAGAAGTAACAAGTGACTGCCATGTAGCAGCTTTGCCTGTGACTACTGTTTTGTGTATTACTTCTGTCAACATGTCTAATGTGTCTTTTTCAGCCCAGGCTGCTAACACAGTTCCACAGACTGGCTGGCTTATATACCACAGAAGTTTATTTCTTACTTTTATGGAATTGGAAGTTTTAAACCAAGGTGCATGCACAATCAGATTCATGGTTCACAGAAAGCTGCTTTCCTGCTGTGTCCTCAGTAAGGCAGAAGGAAAAAAAATGAGCCTTCTCTTTGAAGAAGACATTCACCCCATTCACCACAGCTCCACCCTGTTGACCTAGTCATCTCCAAGGACCTATCTCCAAGGGTCCTACTTCCTCCACCATCACATTGCAGACAGGATTTCGATATAGAAATGTGAAAGGGGCATAAGCATTAAGTCCATAATAGTAAATACAGCGGTAGAAAGATAAACATAATGAAGTACTATCTTCTAAGAGATTTTACTTAGAAAGCAAGCTGATTATGAAATTGATTTATTACTATAAAATTCACTCTTAGATTGTAAGAAAACAACCGGGATGCTTGTTGAACATCCTTTAAAACACATGTCACTGGGGCAAGCATTGTGGTACAGCTGGTTAAGCTGCCACTTGTAATGCTAACATCCCTTATGATCACCAGTTGAGTCCCAGCTGCTCCACTCTCCATTCCAGCTCCCTGCCAACATGCCTGGGAAAACAACAGAGGATAGCCCAAACACTCTGGCACTCAGGAAGGAGTCATTAGCTCCTAGCTTCTACTCAGCCCAGAACTGAGTAGCCCTTTGGGAAGTGAATCAGTAGACGGGAACTCTCTCTCTCTCTCTTAGTTTCATATAAGCAAATAAAAACCTTGAAGTGAAAAAACACAGCATATGTCACTAAAAAGGTAGATAAGCAATATGGGGGAAGAACTATAATTACAATGCCATGACACATTTTAAATAGTAGAATGTTGGACTTGTGACTGTTACTGAGGACTATACTATTGTAATAATATGGGTGAAATAGGAGATGTGGAGGGTGGGGAGGCAGGGAGAGATGCGAGGTGGAGGGGGGGAATCCCTATACCTATAAAACTGTAACATGGAAAATAACAAAAATTTTTAAATAAAATATAAATAAATAAATAAAATTCTAAACACTGAAAAAAAATTTAGATAATCAGAAGACACAGCATGCAAGTAAATATAGATGAACACTATATATATAAAACAACACGTATAATCAATAATCTTCACATCCATCTGTACTTTCTCTTGATAAAACATTTTTGAAAATATAAAATTAAATTATATTAAAACACTGGACACAGGTTCAGAAAAAAAGAATTTTCTAGTCCTCTGATATTGAGTCTACATCTTAAAATATCAAAATACACATAAAGTATAGGATATCTTGATTCAGGGCCCGGCGGTGTGGCCTAGTGGCTAAAGTCCTCACCTCTAACGCCCCGGGATCCCGTATGAGCGCCGGTTCTAATCCCAGCAGCTCCACTTCCCATCCAGCTCCCTGCTTGTGGCCTGGGAAAGCAGTTGAGGATGGCCCAAAGCTTTGGGACCCTGCACCCGCGTGGGAGACCTGGAAGAGGTTCCTGGTTCCCGGCTTCAGATTTGCTCAGCTCTGGCTGTTGCGACTCACTTGGGGAGTGAATCATCGGATGGAAGATCTTCCTCTCTGTCTCTCCTCCTCTCTGTATATCTGGCTTTCCAATAATAATAAATCTTAAAAAAAAAAAAAAAGAATATCTTGATTCAGTGGCTGAAAAGAACCAACACAGTGAAAAGTAAATCAGAAAGTTGAAAATTGACATATCATTCTAGAAATCATACATGAACCAAAGTTAATAAAATTCAGGTTAATGTGGATCACAATTTTTCAAAGAATTTCTTTGCCTTTAATAAGTGAAAAATCTCTATATTCAGATGTATAGGTTAAAAAGATACTCTGATTTTTTTTTCACTTCTTAATGAAAGAAATTTCACTGACAGTCTTCATTTCCTGATCAGTAACAACAGTTACATTACCATGCTAAATGCTATAGTCCATGACTCAAAAAAGACATGTAGAAACATAAACCTCTCTTTAACAATTGAAGTATTGTTAAGTAGGGGAAAGAACAGGTTTAGACAAGACAAGCTTTGTGTGCCATTTCTCATCTTTTTGGAGAGAAACAAACAATTGCTATTGGTTAGAAAATGAGAATGAAAATACACTGAAAGACAAATGGGAAGCTAAATGAAATGTGATAAATATTACCTCTTTGTATGCAAAGACAAACTTAATCTCTCCAATAGGTGAAAATTCAGCTCACAATCCAGCTTCAGCAAGCCACAGTAGTTGTCAAAAACAGTTGAGAAATGAACACATGTCAAATTTTCAGAGCTTTGCCTATGAATAATCTGAAAGATAGTGAATACAATCTCTGGGGCCTGGCTCACTCATGTGTGGCCACATTCTCATCATGAGAAATACGAGAGAAGAGTCTCTCTAAAAGGTGTTTGCAAAATGATATTTCTATCTTACCAACTAAATATGCATACTTTATATTGACTTTAAAAGGGAATCTCTACAGCTGAAGATAACAGTGACTGATGGAGTTATTAACGATTTAACAATCAACAAATTGCCTTCATATGCACTGCCAAGTCATAGTCTGGTATAAGATTTATCTGGATGGGCACAATATTTTGAAAAGACTAATTCAGGAAATATCACAGACAAAGAAATATACTGAAATTTTTAAATCAGTAACACCAGTAAAAGATGGATAATACACATACTGCAAAGTTCTAGTTCTAGCAAGGAGTTGAGGCCCAATTTTGTCAGTGTAAGTCAATCACCTCACATGAGTCTGACAGACGCATCCAGGCACCAAAGCAGCCAGGTGGATTCACCAGATAGATGTTCCCTGCCTTCAAGAGGTATGCTACTCCAGCCAACTCCCCTGCTTTTTTCTCAGGTCTCCAATTGGCAGAGAGGGAGACATTCAGGATCTGTATATTAGATGACTCATTTCCAGTAGTCTGCCCAGGCAAAAACTTTCTCTCCTGCAATAAGTAGGTCCAGAAACTGAACCAAATTAAGACGGGGCAGCAGGCCTGAGGCACAAGCATGGCTGAAGCAGTTTCCGCTTCATTTTCCTTTGTCACCTTCCCCAGCAAGACCCACAGGCAATAAAAAGATTAGATCATATGGCACTGGGCTGGGCATGAAACTTAAACAATGGTACAAAGTATCATCCTAATTATTAGGCTCATCTATGAGGCATTTCCTGGTTGCTTGAGTCTATAGTTGGTCGGTCCCTACTAATTACCATCTCAGGATTTTATATCTACTTTTATTGCAACACTTAATGAGTTCAGGTAAAATGATTTATTTACATGTCTATCTCTTTCCTCTGATAAATTATAGCATGCTAAATTATAAGTCCTCCATGGCACTGCTAATGACTTTAGCTCATATCTTCCTCCTATAACCCTCCCTTTGTCGCTAAACCCACTGTACCTAACTGTTGCCTGGTGCTTAGTACACTGTAGATAAACATATTTTCATTGGGAAAATACATTAATGACTTGTGACCTAAGCCAAAACAGTCAATGAAGACAAGTTTCCAAATAGAAAAGCAAGAACGACTCTGTCACATTTTTGTCCCCAAATGCTGGTGTATATTAACTTCTAACACAGAAAATTAAGGGGCTTATATTAAAAATGTATATACAGGACACTTCAAGGACATGTGACACACATGTATGAATTTTCTTCCCAGCATCATATTAGTCTAAGACTCAGTACGATTCTGAGCAAAATGAAATATTGTATTTTTCTTGTGAAATAATTTTAATGCATTTTTCACCAAATCAAAACACTGCAAAATGTGTGGGGTGTGTGTGTGTGTGTGTGTGTGTGTGTTGGGAGATTCAAAATAAAAACCAATGCTGAATCTGAGATCAGTAAGTTCAGGTAAAGAGCAAGCAAGCAAATATCAGATAAAAATTAACAAAGAAAGAAGGTACTCAGAAAGTCAAGGGCTCCAGGAGTGATCTAAGTCCCATTTACATTGTTCCTGGAAAGTGGGTGCCTGAGTCAACATTTTTGGCTATCACTTTACTTGGAACAGGAAAGAATCACTATTCACAGATCCCCAACTTTCCCCCCAATAAAGCAGAACCACAAATCAGGGAACTTGAGGCCTAAGGAGTTGTGATAGAAGATGGTGTTGCATAGAAGAGAAGACAGATTCTTAGAGCAAGGCAGAAGCTTGGCAAGGGAATGAGAGAGTTCATGTTGAGTCCAGTGCACAGAGGTAGTAGGTAGGAAAGTGAACATGTAGAAAGGTAAATCGAAAAATTCTCTTCGAAGTGGGGCTTAGGGTCTTCTGTTCACATTACTTTCTCTAAACCTCCTTTCATTCTGGTGTGTACCCTCATGTCAACATATTTCCCTTAAACCATCGACTTACTCTTTCCAACTGTGTACTTGTTGCGGCTAAAATGAAGAATAAAGCAGAAAGAACGCAGGAGAAAAATGGAGAGGCCTTCCTGATACTAGCAATTTGCAGACAAGATTTCAAAATAAACCCCAAGCTGGATAGAGAACACTTGGGGAGAGATAATGGGCAGCAAGGAAACTCTGTACATGAAACACAAGGATCTGTGTAACTGGCAGGCCTGATGGCTGCATGAAAGAGTATCTATGGGGTTCTCCTACAGTTGGATTTGTGCCCTTCAGGAAAGAAAGATGGGGTAGCAGAGAGATGGCAAGATATATAGGGAATCCAACTCTTACTGCCATTTGAAAGCTTTTGCTGTAAATCAACAGTTATTTACTCATCCTGAGTCCTGTTAACATAGTCCATTCTGTTAGTAAAATAAAATAGTCAAATACAGTGCTAAATTTTCAATAAGAATATGTGTTCATTTGGACAAAACACATTTTTAATTATTTGGGGAGATAAAGATTTCTAAGTTGCTTTGTTTGAGATGACCCTATTAAAACAATTAAGGATAAAGCCTTGTTCTTTGATAAAAGGATGCTGGCATTTAATTTTGAAGCCCTTTTGCAGAGATCAGAATGCCTTGTTTTTCTTGTTCGCCTACCTCTTATTTGTCCCTAGAGAATGCTAATGAATGCCTCCTACTGAACATTGTCTTCTAATCCTGTTTTGAAATTCTGTTATTCTAATCAACCTCTAGAGAAATGTATTGTCTGAACAGAGGTTTTTCTTGTTTTGATCTATACAAATCACAACGCAATATCAACAAATGCTTGGCTTAGTGTTTCACTTGCACAAATTTGCCAGGAAACAATGAATATCATCCACCTATGCACCAAAGAAATTGACATGACCTCTGGTGGCATTTCCACTTGCACTCAATCTTTGTTCTTTTCTGTTTTTTTTTTTTTTTTTAACCTTTCTAAAGACGAAAGAAATCATTTCTATGTGTCAAATATTTTAGGTACTTTAACATTTGAAAGACACTTAATTTCCTTTTCATTGTACACAAATAGTTCTATCATTTGACTATTAAGCAAAGTAATATGAATCATTAAATAAAAAACAAATTTTCTTACAACTTTTTTTTACAGTTATGTGCAAGGTATTGCGTTTCTAGAATGTTTGAATATTTTACTTTAATTATCAGTTATCATCTTGATTCTGTTATTGTTGTTATTGGTTAACAAATACTTATTAAGTAAATTCTATAAACAACTTCACTTCCATAGTTATTACAGCTAAGGACACAAAAGCCCACAACATTCCTGTTTCTAAAGTTTAAAATATATTTGGAGAAATAAGATTTTGATAATGGTAAAGTTTGTAAAAGATTAAGAATTTACCAAATTGTATATGACATATTTCATTTAACATGGTCTTCAAGAAGCCCTAAAATAGAAGAAATTAGGAATGAAGTTTTAGTAGGTGAGACAACCTGTTCATTTAGTATTAGGGCCTAGACTGGAGCCAGTGCTAGACTTCAAACACTGGTGTGTTTCCACTCCTTCAAATAACAATAATTTGGAAGCATTGAACAGTAACATAAGAGTGTTTCATATAATTTGCTGTAGTGTTTAGACAAGGTGACACTTCATCTGATGAAAGAGGTGGCATTAAAGCTAAGCCAATGGAGGTAAGAGTAGCAACATTCCAGGAAATAGAATTACCTAAGGAAAAGCAGAGATGGGAAAGACTAGAGTATATTGCAGAAAGATCAAGGGATCAAATCTGGTTGAAATTCAAGTTACATTTTGTGCAAAACAGAATTAGAAAACATCTTGAAAACAGAAGCTAAAAGGCCTCAGAAATCTAGTGCATTTGTCTTTACTATAGTTAGCAATGGGAAGCTACTGGCATCTTTTTGAGGAAATGAGGTGTTGAGACTTACACAATAGAAAACACTGCTAGAACAGAGTATAAACGGAACTGAAAGGAAAGTATTGTAGAGTTGAGAAGGACAACGCAAAAGCTCAGAAGAAACAGGAAGGTAAACTGCAACAGAGTGATGGGGGAGGGTAAATGCAAGAATAAATAGGAAGATCACTTCAAAAGTAGAAACAGAAAAACAGAAAGATTAAAAATACAGTAAATACTAAATATTGGGAAGAGACACTTGTTATAACTTCCACTAAACTTCCAAACCTGGATGTGGGAAAAACAGTGTTATTATGAATAGAATTATGGACAAAAGGAGTAAGTGGTGGTTTGAGGCACAGAAAGGTAAATTCATTTGTGAAACACTGAACTTGAGTTGCTGGTAAGGCATTCATGTAAATTGATGATTTAAATATTGACAAATTAAAGTTCATTCCTATAGGAGAAAATCCGTATAGGGAAAGAATGGAGAGAGCCAAGAGTTGAAGGACCGAACTAAGGAATTACATAGAATTGTTGAATCATGGTGAGATGATATAAAGTAGAACACAGCAATCATGTCTACAATTCTTTAGAAAGTATAAGGCTCACAAAGACACCACTGGATCCATGGTGAGTAAATAATGAAGGAAGTTTTAGTATAAAAACTTGGAGTTGACAATTTCTATAAGCAGATGTGGTTGTTACTTTTCAAAAGTATTAAACAAAACAAAGTTGCATTCCCACTACTATGATACCCTGTCGTGAGGTCCTCGCTGGAGCACAACAGAAGCCAGCACCAGAACTCCAAGTGAAATAAAACTCTGATGTCTTGCCTTGAGTAGTCTGTTAGAGTATCAGAAAATTGATTAATGAATCAGGTGCCATAAATATAACTAAGAACTAGAACAATTGTAAAACATCATTTGATAAGACTTCATTTCTTACCCAGTATATTAGTAAGCTAAACTTTTGTAGCAGAGCCTTCCAATATTAAAGAGCAAAGGTTTTTGTTCTTTGTTTTTTTTTTTCTTTCAAATGATAGTCTGTGGCGGGGTGTGGGGTGGGACTCTTTGTCGGTGTGGTTCTAGTTCACTTAGCTTTTCAAGGACCTATGGTGACAACTCATGTCTTTCTGGTGCTTTGTGGCATAACAGGTCAATCCTCTGTCTACAATGTCAGCATCCCATATGGGAACCACCAGTTTGAATCCCTGATGTCCCACTTCTGATCTGGCTCCCTGCTAATGCACCTGGTAGGACAGAAGAGGATGGGCCAAATTCTTGGCCCCTGTACCCACATAGGAAACCTAGATGAAGTTCCTGGCTCCTAACTTCAGCCTTCCCTTCAAGATGTGATCATTTGGGGAGTTAACCAGTGGATTGATAATCTCTCTCTCTCTCTCTGCTCTCTCTCTGTCTCTCCTTTCTCTTCTTTCTCTCTCTCTCTCTCTCTCTCAATAACTCGGCCTTTCAAATAAATAAAATAAATCTTAGAAAGAAAATAGTTTTCAAGATTATTTTGGGCATTATCACTTGCCCTGGAACAAAACGTTCTCTTAAGGAAACTAAATGGAAATATATATATATGGTCCACTCGTATTCCTTTGAAGAGTCCTATGGACACATTTCATTGCTGGGGACTAGAAGAATGTAGAATCTGCTGACAGGCAGTCTCATCTGAGCTACAGTTCTTTTGCTAAGGAAAAAAAGAACAGATGTTGGTAGCAAACAGCAACAACAAAATCTTTGCCACAAGAATCTCCAAAGTCTTACTTGTGGTTTGTGTTCAAGAATACACCCTTCTAAACCAGATTACAGAAGAGGCTTTGCTCTTGAGGAAATCTCTCCAAGAAATAAGCCCTGAGAAACACACTGAATGGCAATTTTGTTTCTTACTGGCTGAACTGTAGATAAAACTTTCCCTCCTTCACAAGGACAGATAAAAGCCCAATAGATCATAGATGCTTATTAATTATTTACATACGTAACACTTACAATCCCTCACTTATGTGATCTGAATCTTCCCCTGGTGTAATTAATTAGAAATGAGATCAAAGCTACATACATCTTTTGATGTCCTATTTATATAGCTTATTTCTGTCAGAAGAAAATAATCATAATGTCATGTGCCATGTGAATACATGCAAGTCTTTTCAAACACTGTTGTTTTGAATTTTTTAGCTTTTTCTCATAAGGGCTATGTTCTGTGATGTGACATCTTGTCTGTTCTCACTGTGGCCCTTTATATATACAGACTTGGTGGTCTCTCTGACTATGTAAGTCTTCTGGCTTATTTTTACTCTGCTGACGTAACTTTCTGGGTCTCACATGGCTCCCGGGTCTTGAGTCTTTTCTTAGGTAAAGCAACACAGTTAAGGAAATGGTGGAACAATTAGCTAATGTGATAAAATTGTAATTCTCATGATTTTTACTTATATTCACTGTCTATACCCATCTTGGAATTATAGAAATTAAGTTACCCATCTAAAAAGCTATTTAGGCAAAGCATTGGATATTTGGAAAACCAGTTATTTTTAATTTACTTTCCAGGTAGTAATGTACCAAATGTTCTGAAAAATCAATTGTGTGTTAACAACAAAAATGTGCTTTTTGCGTACATCAGCATAAGATTGGGTTTTGGTCTAGCCCTGCCAATAAATAATTATATTACTTTTTAGCTTTTTTTTTAAGTTTATTATATTATTTTTTCATCTTCCTTAGATACCCAATGCATTACTGCTTTCACTAAATTTGCTCATCAGGTTGTTAGAAATAAAATGTTAAAAGGCTAGTGCTGTGATGCAATGTTGAAACTACCACTTACAACAATGGCATCTGGTTGAAGTCCAGACTGCTCTGCTTCAGATGCCTCTTTCTGTTAATGTAATTGCAAAGGCAGTGGAAGATGGCCCAAATACTTGGACCCACAACACTCATATGGGAGACCTGGATGAAGTTGCAGGCTCCTGGCTTCACCCTGGCACAGCCTCACATATTGCAACTATCTAAAAAACAAAAAATTAAATTTTAAAAAAGCAACTATCTAAGGAATGAGCCAGCCAATGTCTCTCTATTTTTCTCTCTCTACCATTTAAATAAATACATAAACAAATAAATATTTCTTAAGAATAAATTTAAAAATTGTGGCCTAGTGGCTAAAGTCCTTGCTTTGAACGCGCCAGGATCCCATATGGGCGCCGGTTCTAATCCCGGCAGCTCCACTTCTTATCCAGCTCCCTGCTTGTGGCCTGGGAAAGCAGTTGAGGATGGCCCAAAGCTTTGGGACCCTGCACCCGCGTGGGAGACCTGGAAGAGGTTCCTGGTTCCCGGCTTCGGATCGGCCGTTGCACTCACTTGGGGAGTTAATCATCGGATGTAAGATCTTCCTCTCTGTCTCTCCTCTCTGTATATCTGACATTGTAATAAAAATAAATAAATCTTTTTAAAAAAAGAATAAATTAAAAAATTAAAGTTCATTAAAAGGCAAGATCCTAGATATCCTAGGTATCATCACTATGTTGATGTTTCCAAAGCAAAGCTAGAAATAACAGAAGAATTAAGAGAGATTACACCACAAAAAAATCATTGAGCAAAAAAATTTGAACATCACTCTAAGGATTAGGAAAGTCATATGTAAAGTCCCTTTTTTCTCATCTAAGCCAGAAAAATAAATATCTCCATATTATCTTGAAACGGAAGTTAAGAGGGAAAAGATTAATTTCCCTAAATCTTTCTGAAGTACTCTGTCAGTACTGTACTCAAAATGAAAACTGAGAAATACTTTAATTCCCTAGACTGTTTTTAGTCTTTAAATGTTTATTTATTTATTTTCATCTACTCAAAAAGTAGGGAGAAACACTGACAGAGGTTGAGAGAGATTTTCCATCACTCCCAGAAATGCCCACAACAGACAGGTGAATCCAGGAAGCTGGCACTCCAAGTATCCCATAGGTGGGACGGGTCCAATCACCTGACCCACCATCTGCTGCCTTCCCAGAATGCATTGTCAGGAAACTGGATGGGAAGTGTAACTGGGAGGTAAACCAGCATTCCAAGTGGTATTTAACCACTTTACACAACCTCCTGCCTGGATTCTTTTTAAAATAACATTAGTTTCCCATATCAGCTGTAACAAATATCCTAATTTAGTGGCTTAAAACAAGGCAATGTTGTTCATTGAAAATTCTGGAAGTTAGAGTTCTAAAAGCAAGTAATTGGCAGGACCACCTTCCTTTTGCAGTCCTGACAGGAAAAATCCATGTCCCTGTCTTTTCCAGCTTTTCCAGGCCATGTGCATGACTTAAATTTGACCCCTTACATTTCAAAGTACATTATTCAATCTTCCATTACTTTCTGTTTCTTCCTGAAATACTCCCATGTCCCACTAATAAGCACACTCATGATCGTACTGTGATAAAACAGACAATCCAGAGTCTCTTTCCATCTTAAGACCCCTAACTCTAATAAAACTACCAAATCTCTTTCACCACATACTGTGGCTATAGATTCCAGTGATTAAACTGTGTATATCATTGAAGGGCCATAATTCAGCCTACCATGAATATCAGTAAGGCCATTAATATTAAGGCAAATAAAATGTGGATATAAAATATGGAACCAGGATCTTGGTATATTAGGCTAGACCTCTGCCTGGGTGCTGGCATCCCATATAGGTGCCAATTTGAGTCCTGGGTTGCTCTACTGATCCAGTTCCCTGCTGATGTGCCTGAGAAAGCAACAAAATTTGGTCCAAATCTCTGGGCCTCCACATCCATATATGGGAGACCCAGAAGAAGCTCTGGGCTCCTGACTTTGGACAGGCCCAGCTCCAGTTGTTGCAGCCACTGGGGGTGTGAACTAGTAGATCAAAGATCTCTCTGTCTCTCCTCTCTATATAAATCTGCCTTTCAAATAAAAATAAAGAAATCTTTGTGGAAAAAAGATAACTAGACTTCTATGTAAAAGTCACTGTGTTATTCCAAACGAAAATTTACTGAAAGGAGTAAACTGTCTTACTCTATGTAGATATCTTTAAAGGCTGCATTAATAGGAGACAGCTGAATTGTCATACCTGCTTCTACATTCAATATAGTACTGTGTGTTGTTTTGGTTAAAGTATATAAATAAAATTTTCACATAGTCACATGGTTGTATACAGGGTTAGAATTGCAAAAAGACTTCTAATATAAAGATGGCTATGCTTATTATTAAATATTATCCTCAATCTTGATCAGTGGGAGGTTTTTGAAGGCTGGTGACAATATAGAACCTGAAATAATATTAACAGATTTCTCCTTTTCTATTACAGGGAAGTTTGCTGATTTATGCTACAATTAGAATGTATCATGTACAAATGAATGGCTTTACAACACTATGTGTTCATATTGATTTATTAAACTGTGCATCATTTAGGTTTACAAAATTATTATACAATATTAAAGGAATCTTCAGATTAGCTGAATTTTCTGAATTAATTTTCTGAATTAATCTGACTTTCCTGATTAGAAAATTCTTCAGATTAGCTCAACTCTGGCAATTGCCACTATATGCGGAGTGAAACAGTGGATGGAAGAGCTTTGGCTCTGCCTCTCCTTTTCTGTGTAAATCTACTTTTCTAGTAAAAATAAATAAATATTTTTTAAGTGAAAGGGGACAGAAAATTGCAGTTTTCCCATAGGTTGGGCCTGAGTAAAATCAATATTTGGAAAACTTTAAGAAGTAAACTTTTATGCATTTCTAGCTTATCTTCTCCCAGCCTTCAAACAGAAACCAGCACTGTGTTAGAAGAAGTATGGGCCTTCACACAAGAGAAAGGCCAAGTTCTTGTATTAATTTCCTCATTTGCAATGGTAATAAATAACATCCACCATATAATGATAATATGATAAATTAAAAATTCATAAAACAATCTGTGTCATGTTTGCCACAGGCTACTTAACAGCAGCACTG
Source organism: Ochotona princeps (assembly GCF_030435755.1). Taxonomy (NCBI): domain Eukaryota; kingdom Metazoa; phylum Chordata; class Mammalia; order Lagomorpha; family Ochotonidae; genus Ochotona; species Ochotona princeps. The sequence goes on from NC_080842.1 coordinate 22,862,357, forward strand.
ACAGAAATCTAGGTTAAATAATGTGATTTTTTTTTTCTGATTAAGAATAAAAGCTAAAACAATTGCATTATCTTTGGGTTCCTAGTTCCAACTCTACCACCATTCAGTGATTAAAGTCAATTACCAACAGAGATAGGCAAATAAACCTAAGTAATGAGGTGAGCAATACACTTCCCGAGGTCAGACTTTACACAGGTAGGTTCCATTTCCAGTTTGTCCAAGTTTCATGCCTTTGTAGGCAAATTTTAATAACCTCTCCAATTCTGGATGGAGCCTTTTTAGATCAGCTCAATTGACAAATCCTCCAATGTGTCCCTACAGGGTGGTCGAAACAGTGGTGTGGCAAGAGACAAATAGAAGATCCTGATCATTGCTCCCTAACCTGTTCCTGAGAAAATAAATACTGAGGTTCAACAGTCACTTACTCATCAGAGGCCTGTCTGCTTAGCAGCTTGTGTACTGGGACAGAAGTGGCCTGGGGCAGCCTAACCTAACAGGTCCTTATCAACCCTCAGGCAGGTTCTCTGTCTTTTGTTAGTGTAAACAGAGGAAGTATTTATCACCTGTTCAATAGTTGCAGAACACTGGGAACCTCAGCAATAGAGAAGAATTTCTTCTCATTTGCTTGGTTAGTCTCTATACTGATCAAAGAGAAAGTGACTACTTTGATTATTTAAGAGAAACAGAGCTTTGCAATGGACTTGGATGCAGGAATGATACTGTTGCCCATTAGAACTCAAGAGAAGACCAGAGCACATGGGCACACAGAATAACCTACCATTCTCCTGGTTCCAACAGTACAGGGAAGATACAGAAAACCTACCTTTTTCGTGGTTGCAAGAATACAGGAAAGATACAGACATCCTAAAGGCTCACAGCCTGCAGAAAGCACATGAAAGCGAAAACAGAACTTGAGGGAGGCAAAGGGCTGATCAGGCCACGTAATGCTACAAAACACAAACAGTGGAGAAAGTAGGGGAGAGTGTGTGTTGTAGTGCAACAGTAACATCATGGCTTGGCAAAACCACATCCCATATCATACTGCCTGGGTTGACTCCTGCTGCCATTTCCAATCCAGGTGTCTGTTTATGCATAGAGGCAGCTGACAATGGTTCAAGTACTTCAAATTCTCCCACCTACATAGGAGTTTCTGGAGTTCCTGGATTTAATCTATCCCAAACCTAGTTGTTACAGAGTTTGTGGACTGAGCCAATACATGGAAGATTGACCCCTGCTTCAGTCTTTGTCTGTATCTCTCTCTTTTTGCCTTCCAAATAAATGAATGTAAATAAACATTAACACACATACACAGATACACACACACACACACACAGAGTCCAGTTCAGGGTTGCCTTCTACAGGATGAATAAACGGTCATGGTGCTCTGTCAGTCATGTAGTGATTCATGCTAATAGTTTATACCAAGAAAAACTGCTTCTGGTATGGTATATTGATGTAGGGGGTGGGAAACATAAGATCAAAAGTAATTTATAAAAGGGGAGAAAAAGCTTAAAGTTACAATCAAGTGGAAGAAGGCTGTCCCTCCTGACTTACATGAAATGAGCTGGAATGAAGCACAAATGCCAACATCTACAGCTTCTTTTTGTAACCCTCTCCCTAGACGCCATAGCCCCTTTATCTGCACAATTAGCATTTTAAGGCAGAACTACAGCCAGAACAACTACTCAGCAATTCAGGAAATTCATAGGTGTAACCACTTCCATCAGCCACTGTGAAGAACACCTCAGGAATCTGTGTGTGCTGGCAGCTTGAAACACTTAGGATTGTCAAGTACTTCCTAGGCAGCAACAGGACATCAAATACAACTTTTCCCCACAGCAACTCTCCTTGCTTTTCTTAAAAAATGTGAAAGTATGCCAGTAACAACCAAAGGAGAGCTTATTACAGTCCAGGTCATTTGTTTAACAATTCTATTTATTCATTATTTCATACTTCAACAAATAAAAATCAACATCTTATAAAATCAAAGTTTATGAAAGCAGAAAAGGAAAGACAGACCACATTAGAAAGCACAAATAATTTAGAAGTGTTTACTGCTTGTTACATTTTCCTGCAGAGTTTTAAGGTAAAGTCATGTTTCATAATAATTAGTCCTCCACATTGACTTCTCTTTTTCTAATATATTTTCTCCTAACTTCTTTGGTCAGTACATTTAGCTTGTTTTAAAACATTACAACAAATCCAAGGGTCCTTTCCCTCTGGTCGAAGTAAAAATTATTCAAAATTATACAATTTTCTGATTATTTAAAAAAGAACGCTCACTTAAATATTAAACATAAGAGCCAATGGCAGAGGCCAACAAAGTAAGTCACCACCTGCAATGCTGGCATCTCAGATGGATGCTGGTTCAACATTAAGCTGCTTCACTCCATCAAGCTCTCTGTTTTTCTGGCTGGGAAAGCAGCAGAAGGTGGCCCAAGAACTTGAGACCACCCATGTAGTGTGGGGTCTCAAGTAGGAACCCAGAAGAAATTCCTGGTTCCTTTCAGCTTGCCCAGATCTCACTGTGGCAGCCAAATCGAGAGTGAATTGAAGATCCAGCTCTCCCTCTCTTTCTCTCCAACTCTGCTTTTCAAATAAATAAAATAAACATTTTAAAGACTCAATAATAATTCTGGGCTCACCAGATACACATTAATTTCTAGCACTTATATCTGGGTTTCTCCTGCTAAACAGTTATATTTCCTGGAAATATGAATCCTAAAATTTCTTTTCATTCTCCGTACTACAGGATCTCACTTTTTGATTAGAGATTAAAATGCTTACTTTATTCAACCCATTGCTCTCAAGTTATTAGTATTTAGAAGCATACTATTCACAACTCGTGCAGAGAAAGTACTTTATTTTAACATACCTAAAATGTAAATCATACAGTTTAAATAAAATTTTCATCAAGATTTGTGATTAAGTCAACATGTCATTATCTTGGATTTCAATTGTTTTTCTTTTGAAACACATTTACAATCTATACCTACCCCATAAAAATTTGTGAAGCAGATGAAAATACACTCAGATATCTCACTCCCTATAGACAAACTAGGGTCCAAATAACTCTTACATATTTTTTTGGTTTCCCAAACACCGATAGGAAGGTTCCAACTACTTAAGGTCCACAGAGTTTTCCACTGACTATTATATTCACATTTGGAACTACAAATCAATCAATTAATGCAGGTCATTATATTAAAATCATAATTATTAAAATTAAATCATTAAGTCCATCCCATTTGTCCAGGGCGTAATGGTAAGAAATTTGCTACGCTGAGAGACAAAATCCAGACTAAGTAACATATCAGTGGGTATTATTAGGGTCAGTGCTTGCACCTTATTCCTACTCGAACTAAAACTAGACCTTGTTATATCTATTATGTCCTAAGTTTAAAGAGTGGGGATGTTAAGTTCACTTGCAAGTATAAATCCTACCTTGGCAATCATCCCAAATGTCAGGGAATACCAGGGCAATTGTTAATCGTCCACTATTATCTGTAAGTCCTCTGTTTGGCAGGGTCTATAAAAAGCCTAAGTCCGTAAGGGGACAGCTTACATCCTTTTGTTTCTTATTTCCTAGAATATACACTCACTACTTGTTTTACTCCTTTTTTATTTTATTTTATTTTATTTATTTATTTTTGTGTGTGTGTGTGTTTTGGGTTTATTGTGTTGCCACGGCTGGCCGGGCTCAGGCCTTGACCGCGTACTTGCGCAGCGGGTACAGCCGCTCTTTCCGCTGCTGCTTCTTGGTCTTGAGGTTCTCCTCGTGCTTGTTGAGGCGGCGGCGCATGGCGCGCGTCTTCTTGGGCCGCAGGTCCAGAGGCTTGTACTTCTTGCCCTTGTAGAACTTCCTGAGGTTTTCTTTCTGGGTCTGGTTGATGACCGTGAGCACCCGGGCGATGGATTTGCGGACAACGCGGATCTTGGACAGCTTGGACGCCGTGCCGCCGGTGACCTTGGCGACGCGCAGCTGCGACAGCTCCACTTTGAGGTCGTCCAGCTGCTTCAGCAGCTCCTCCTTCTTGTTGCCGCGGAGGTCCCGAGCCTTGATCTTGGCCATGACTGTCTCCGCCGCCGCCGCTCCGAGGGAAAGAGTTTTTACTCCTTTTTTAAAGATTTATTTATTTTTATTAGAAAGCCAGATTTACAGAAAGAAGGAGAGACAGAGAGGAGAGACAGAGAGGAAGATCTTCCATCCACTGGTTCACTCCCCAAGTGACAACAGCTGAAGCTGAGCCAATCGGAAGCCAGGAGCCAGGAGTTTCTTCTGGGTCTCCCACATGGGTGCAGGGCCCCAAGGCCTTGGACCATCCTCTACTACTTTCCCAGGCCATAAGCAGGGAGCTGGGTGGGAAGTGGAGCTGCCAGGATATGAACGAGTACCCATATTGGATCCCGGAGTATGCAAGGTGAGGATTTAGGCACAACACCATTGCACCAGGCATAAAAAAATTGCAGGTCTATATTCTTTATCAAAATAATATTTATCTTTTAAGCAGAATATATCAAATATTTTAATTCCTTTCTTTGACATACTCCATAGATCTCATGAATAATTAAGGATTCAGAATTGGCCAATTGACTTTTATACTTTGCAGATTTCAGGACACACCTGCATAGATAGATAGAAGGTGAGGTTTGTGGAAAAGAATCAACCAAAATTATCTTGTTGCTCAATATATGGTTTTTCCACGGAGAAATTCATTTTTCAGACATGATGAGAGAAAGCTAAATCTTTACTTTCAAATCTTTAAAGATTTCAACCAGATTTTTATTCAACTCACAATTCTAAATTCCATCTACATGCACTCACTTGTCTAAATCAAAGTCTGCGTGCAGTTACTTCAATTCAAAACCCTCACTCACCTAAGGCTGCCTACTCCTACTGAGCAATGCAGTGTAAGTGGAGCACAGATTACCCAAGATTGAAATGCACACTTTATGGAGCAACAGTACAATGTGTGAATGTATAAGGAAAGTGAGTCACAGTCCTGTTTACAGTAAAATCTATAGTTCACACTCCTTTCTAAATATTTTGTTGAATTGCTTGTTTTTTGTAGCAGAAATCTAAATGAAAATAATCATGAGAAGAAGTCCTTAGTACATTCAATCTTTTTTATTTAAAAAAAGTTAAGTAAAATACTGAATTGAATCCAATTCTATGGTTACTAACATGGAATATATATTAGCAATGTGTTACAGATATTTATTTAGTGTTTTTATAACATATTTGGCCATTAGTAGTTCATACTCACTATTTAATTATTTTATAAGACTTGCGGATTTGAATTGCCCATGTTTACTTACTTGGATCTACTGTTCTTTTTAAAAAAAAAAATTGGGGCTGGAGCCATGGTATAGCAAGCTGATCCTTCCACTGCCATGCCATCATGCCATGTGGGCACCAGTTCATTCCCTACCTGCTCCATTTCTGAGCCAGCCCCCTGTTTATGGCCTGGGAAGTCAGCAGAGAATGGATGGTCAAGTCCTTGGGCCCCTGCACCCATGTGGGAGACCCAGAAGAAGCTCCTGGCTCCTGGCTTCAGAGCAGCCCAGTTACAGCCTTTGCAGCTGTTTGGAGTGTGAACCAATGGATGGAAGATTTCTCTTTCTCTGCCTCTTCTTCTCTTTATAATGCTGCCTTTCAAATAAAAATAAAATAAAACATTTTAAAAGAGATGTATTCAACACCGATGAACAGGATTAACTCTCCTGCAAGACCACGATGACTTCAGACCCCTGGGTCACACTTCAGGAAGGATGCATGGAGGGACTGACACAGTCTTGGTTTCCAGGAAACTGTTCCTTAACTAGTGCAAAGGCATCTCAGTTAAGTCTAAGACTCACAGAGGCTTTGGTGCCTAGCCCTTATAAGTAGAGTACTAGGATTCTCCCTCTGGAATTTTCGTACAAAGTTAGTGTTGGGGATTCAAAAATGATACCCCAAAATACGTTGTTCTGTTGTATTAAGTATATTGAACCAAAGGATAAACAGATTCAGAAAATAAAGTCTTTGACTTTCCACTGCCTCCTTATTTTCCATCTTTCTTTAGGGGAACTCATAACAATCAGAATTTTTCCCTCAAGTAGATCATACAAATTAGAAACCCACCTCTTTCCCGTTCCATAAAGGAAGCCATAAAATGTAGAGGGGCTACTCTCTACCTTTTCCCTTAAAGACTCATTTCAGATGGGTCCTGCCCCATTCCCAAGAGAGAGAAAAGCCACAGGGTTTCCTCCTTCGGCCTATTATCCTTATAATGCTGTACCTTTGTGTCCGGTCTCGTTTCTTCATTAAACCTAAGCAAAGGTGGACAGTGTTCTCTGGATCTTTTTTTTTTTCCCTGAAGCCTCCCCAATCTCACGTATTTTGTTTGAATAAATTATGTTTTTCTTCTTATAACCTGTGCTGAAGCAGTGTCAACTCTGACCCTTAAAATGGATTACAAAAGGTATCACAACTTTTGTGCCTCCATGTCACACGGATTAGATGAGTTCATTCACATAAACTGATTAGAATAGTGACTAGTCTCTGCACACTGGGCTGCAAATGTAATAGCTTTTACTGATTCATGCTGTTTTTATCCCAACTTATGGAAGAACAATTAGGAAAATTAAATATCTAAGTATCTTTGGCACTTGCTGAAACTAACGCCCTCTGTTGCAAAAATGCATCTGAAGAAACACATAGCCACATATGGTACAAGGGCAGCTTCAAATGTTAACAAATTTTTTAAATATAAAAAATGTGGGCCCAGCAGTGTGGCTAGCGGCTAAAGTCCTCACCTTGAATGCCCCGGGATCCCATATGTGCGCCGGTTCTAATCCCAGCAGCCCCACTTCCCATCCAGCTCCCTGCTTGTGGCCTGGGAAAGCAGTTGAGGATGGCCCAATGCATTGGGACCCTGCACCCACGTGGGAGACCCAAAAGAGGTTCCAGGTTCCCGGCTTCGGATCGGCGCAGCACTGGCTGTTGCGACTCACTTGGGGAGTGAATCATCGGACGGAAGTTCTTCCTCTCTGTCTCTCCTCTCTGTATATCTGACATTGCAATAAAATAAGTAAATCTTAAAAAAAAAAATTTAAAAACGTATATACGTATATTGCTGGAACACCCAAATTTTTGTAAAGAACACAATAGAAAACTTAAGTTAGATGCTAAATACTATGGAGTTTATTAGTAATCTATTCCCTAGGGACAAAATGGATGAGACAGGCATTCATTCCATTAGCTATCCACAATAACACAAATGTGTCCTGGGATCACATCCTGTTAGGGACCACGTCAGTCCAGAGAAAAGAAGGATCTGAACTGCTTTGCTTGAACTAGGCTCACAACTCAATGCCAAAACTTCCTCTCAGTGACTAATGGAAAATGAGAATTCAGGTCTCTTTCTGCACCAGTCAAGTATAAGCCTAGGCTTGGAGTAGATAAACAGGGCTTGCTACAGCTTGTTCTTCTAGAATGTTGGTAAAAACAAAGCATTTACCTAAATACCCTTTTTCCCCTGTACTAAATTCCTTATTGATGAAAGTCACTCACAAATGTTAATCACTTGATAGACACTCTAGCATTAGTATGTATGTCATGAGAAGAGTCTTTCGTTCATATGTTTTTCAAAGTCCTAATACCAATGCAATGTTTAATTGGTATTTCAGTGTCACTCTCAAGAATGTCTTTGGTTTCTAGTATCTAGGGACTTTCTTCATAACTGTTTTTTTTCACTCTCACAAAAATTTAATATTAGTGTGTCAGGCAAGGAAATTCACCCACATATAAATAACTGGAATTCAAATAATGGTTCTTTGTGTGTCACTTGCTACAAAAATAGGAATAAAAATTGATGCCCCTCTAAACACTGATTGTATAAGGAAGAGCATTCCTGTCTTCTGACAAAATCAGAAATAAAGCAGCTCTGAGTAATAACTTTCACTCTGGGCAAGTCTCACAAGCATGAAGGTGAAGCCACTGGTTGGGAAGACCTGCAGGCAAAGAAAAGGGCATGCAAAACACCTGGCATACACGTGGATGAGCACAGTGAATCAGCATCAGGAGGAAGTTGCCAGTTATTAAGCAATAATACTTCAAACTCAAATTTCTAAGCTCAGAGAGATCAATCAGGTGGATTATTATTTCTTCAGTTTTACAGGTAAGTAAGCTAGAGTTTAGGAGAAAGGCTGATTTACCTGAAGCCTGGAAAGTATAGTCAGAGGGGTGAGTTTTGGGAACCCCAAGGATATGCAAATCCTTGGAAGCTCAAGTTCTGTATATAAAATGCTGTATTTCCATATACTTTTACATATCCTCCTGTAGGCTTGCAACTAATACCCACATTAGTTACAACTCTTCATACAATGTAAATACCATGTATTGTATTGTTTACAGGAATAATGACAAGAAACTGTTCATGTAGATGCAATGTTTTTCTCAAACATTTTCATTCCATGTTGGATTGAATCTGTGGATTCAGAACTAGTGGATATGGAGGGCAAACTGCACTGGGAAAAAAAGAGGCACTTGGGCCGAACTAGTTGTAATGGGATAGATTACTGAAAATAAAAAGTGGTTTCATTGTGGATACTGCCTTCTTTAAGTTGCAGATATGCCACTCGTACGTTTATCACCCTATGCATTATGACAATCATAAGCTTTAGTAAATTCACATGTGAATTGAGAAGAAACATTTATTTTTAATTTTTTTTAAAGATTTATTTATTTTTATTGCAAGTAAGATATACAGAGATGAGGAGAGACAGAAAGGAAGATCTTCCGTCCGATGATTCACTTCCCAAGTGAGTCGCAACAGCCAGTGCTGCGCCGATCCGAAGCCGGGAGCCAGGAGCTTCTTCCGGGTCTCCCACATGGGTGCAGGGTCCCAAGGCTTTGGCCCATTCTCTACTACTTTCCCAGGCCACAAGCAGGGAACTGGATGGGAAGTGGGGCTGCCAGGATTACAATCAGTGCCCATATGGGATCCTGGCACGTTCAAGGTGAAGACTTTAGCCGCTAGGCCACTATGCCAGCCCCAAAAACATTTATTTTAAAAGATCATTATAAACGGTCTGCAGTACTTGTTTGTTGACAGACTATAAACCAGATCCTCATAGATTTGTAAATCTGATATCAAGTTTCAGAAATAATATCAAAATGTAATTCTGTTTTTCCACCACATTGTTTTTTTTTTTTTTCTATTCTTAAGTGTTTTTCTAGAATAGTTTGTGGTAAGAGTTAGGATCATAATAACGCACAAACAGAAGCATGTCTCTCATGACCCATGGATTGAGGTGGAGGCAGTTTCTTAACACTCCTCTCCCAATGGCTCTAACTACAGAATTGGGTGGAGATTGGAAAGGCACCAAAGGATCATCATATTCCTTACATGAGGAAGCAACAAGAGTTGTTTCCATGCAGTGAGTTCCCAAAGCCTCAGTGACTGGATTAGTGAATTTAAACCTTAGCAATGTGGCTTTTTGTCCTTTTAAAGTACTATATCCATCTGGTGGCCTCATGTGCAGGCAGCTGTACGAGCGCTTGAGTATCAACATTCTTAATGTCAGAAGGTTGTGAAATTTTGCTTTTGTGACAAGAAGTCTTCAGGGCCATAATTAACAGAGAATTTCAACCCAAATATTATAACTTCTTTAAAGCTATGCCCATCTGCTAGCCGTATGTTCTCTACTGCATTTTAGTCCTGAAAAGCAGTAGAGGAAAAAGAAGCCATGAAAGTTAATTTTTTATTCTGGTAAGTATTTTTTTAGGAGGAGGTGGGAGTGCTGGGAATGATGATGGAGGGATGGGCACTGTTCACAACTTACCAAGTTGGAGAAGCTGTGACTGAACTTCTTTCCAGTCTTCTTTACAAGGTACTCCCTATACATGTGAAACTGTTCATGTGAAAGTGCTGCTGAGGAATACACAAGGAACAAAGCTTATGCTTTGTTGTTCCCTTCTCTGTCTTCTTCCCTTCCTCTATTCATTCACAATCTTCCCAGAAATCTGAAAAGCAACTTTATTTTTGTCTGCAATATTTTCATACAGGTAAGCCTCACACTGGTACTTCATGAAAGTGAGAGGAAGCTTCAACTGAATATCCAAAGCAGAGACTAACCGTGTTACATGATATAGCTCCAATCTTTTTTTATTCTGTATCTTTGTGTCAGATTTTTTTTGAGCACCTATTTAGGGGTTTAAGATTACAAAATTGAGTAGGACACAGTTTCTGTGTTTGTGGCAAAATCACATAGCATTGAAACAGATGGTTTCAAGCATGCAGGGTAATGTTACCATTAAGAAGGGACTAGAGCACCAAGAGTGAAAAAGCCACCGAACCCAAGAGGAACTGGTCTGACAAGGCTTCCTGTAGCAAGTGTCATGCGAACTGAAGGATGAGGAGTCTATTAGGGAACAAAGGATAAAGAAAGTATTCCAGGTCACAAGAATAGGTCAATCAGCTTAATGATAGCCTTCCAGAATCACTAGAACAAGAAATGCCAATGTGGGGTCTCCACGACTGAGCAGACTGAGCAGACGTTGTCAGGCTAGAGAAAGGCCTAGAAGCTATGCTAAAAGATTTAGATTTCACTCTTTAACAAACAAAAGTATTTTAATACAAAGTTAACTTGCTGATTAGATAAATGATGTTGGAATCCATGCAAAGTTTGGATTAGAGAGAGAAGACGTCATACTCTGGAGGACCTGTCAGGAAGAGCCCAGTGAGCAGAAAATAAAGAAGAGGGAATCAAGTTTAACTATTCAGTGGTGAAGGTAGCTAGACTTTGCAATTATTGTCTATGAGTGGGCGTTTCAGCAGAACGTTATCTAGATTAGCATCATGGTTGGGCTTCAATGCCCATCGACTCGTGCGAGAGCTAAACAGGATATGGGACAGACTTAACAAGCCTGCAGTGCATACTGGCCAGCATGGGAACCAGGGTAGGGGGCACAACTGGTGGGGGTTATGGGGAGTCGCCCCAACCAGGCTGCAGCTCCAACCGGTTTGCGTGAGGACCGAGTATGAAGTGGGCAGGATCGAGCTGGACTACAACACCCGTTGGTTCACTAGGAAGACAGGGCTGGAAACAGAACAAACCCAGCAATCCCAACGACCAGCATGTGCATAAGCTGATTGGTGTGACGGACGGTGTCGGACTCCGTACTAGCAAACTCGCGCAAGAATCAGGCCTGGGATCATATCAGATGAAGTTTCTTTGGAGATCCCTCCAACTGAACTGCTGATCTTAGAACCCCAACCATGAAGAGACTGTCAGCCAGTGGATTCTGAATAGGATTCATTGCGATTGGAACTGAGATATTGGCAGCAATCCAGAACTGATGAACTATCAAAACTGTATGAGCAGGACCCTCAGAGCGCGCCTCCCGTCGGGGATCTGGGATGGGTGGGAGGTTGGGTGGGGCTTTTCCCTTTGGTTTTTTCCCTGACCCCAGATACAAGGTAAAATGATATTGATGTGGAAACAATGGTATTACCCATTCAAAAAAAAAAAAAGTCACCCACGTAAAACCTTCCAAAAAAAAGATTAGCATCATGAATGCAGTGGTAATAATCTAATTCATTTAGACAAGACAGGAAATGGTGCTTGTCCTGTTGCACTGTAGGTTAAGCAAAAGCTGCAGATTTTATATTTAAGGCGTAAAATGCGCATTCTTCAGTAGTTTGTGGAAATAAGTGTAAAGGATGAGTTTACTTGAGGGTAAAAAATCTTTGAAATCTATGCTTAAGTGGGTCTTCAAATAGTGTAAAAAGGCCTATTATAAAAATGCTATGCACGGATTTCAAAATGGTTTGCATTTTTAATAATATGCAAATAATGCTTGCATATTATTTAAAATAAACATCTTTTAATTCCATTTTCCAAAATTTTTTAAAGTATTCTGATATAACAACGTCGATAAAGTTACAGCTTACATTCAGGTAGAGGTTAGGGACAGAGAGACATATATAGAATTTAACAAGTATAATTGAACACCATGGAGAGTGGATGGAATGAACAAAAAAATATGTGCATAGGGGAAAAAAATGCAGGTGATGAACTCAAGGTTTCATGATTCACTAGCACCCACAGTATCTAATACTGTGATTAGTAGGTTGAAGGGTTTCATTCAATACATGTTGAATCATAAGTCAAGATGCACCACACTAAATGAACAAAGAGTAGTTTATAAATCAATCTTCCATAAAAAGTTAGTGGGTGTGTTGACTGTTTGAATGATCCACTCATCAATTAACAAATGTCCCCTAAGCACTATAATGAGGATAAAAACCCAAAGCTCTTGGAGGACTGTAGAAACACAACTGGTATTCAAATGTGGAACACTGCTATATCCAAATATATGTAACAATGGTTGCCAGTTAAGATGATTTCGCTCTCTAGATATCTGGAGACAAGCAAGGATGATCTAGCAGGTAGATGCCAGATGTTCCACCCTAGGAGAGTTGCCATTAACAAAGAATTATTAGTCTCCAAACTGTCTATTATGCCAAGATTGAGAACCCTGGTGTACAGTTGAGACATATAAACTTAGGAGCTTCCTTAATATTCCTCAGCCTCTTTATCTCCTCCCACCTTCTCACTCTCCAGAAGCCAAGGAGTTAATGTTTGCTCCCCAAAGGGCCTTGTAGGACTTTGTTCAGTGTTATTACTGGCGTTTTGTTTCGATTGGTCAGAGCCTCAGCCTTATCAGTCAATAAATATTTGAAATATTTTATAAATATTTATAAAATATGGCCTTTCTCTTAATGAGTTTTCCAGAATCATCTCAGTGGTGATTTTGACTGAAATTGCCTCCTTTAAGGAAGATAAAATCTTCCACCAAGTAATGTGTACCATCAGAAATACGAAGATTTCAAAGCCAGAGCTCTTTGTGAGCAGTTGAGAAAATATAAATGAGTGACACATGAAAGCACAAGACAAAGATAATAACTTGGTTACCATAAATGTAAAGGAAAATGTGGAAAAATTGATATTTCAAAAGAAATTACCTGGACTTCATTCATTCAAAAGTATATTAAAGTTTAAAGATGTAAGCAATTTTTAAAAACACAGTTTTATTATAGTAAGAGATAGCAGGAAACATTCCTTACCCAGTTGAACCAATAACTTTCCACTCTTAAATTTTCCCATAAATTATATTAAATGTTACTATAATGTAAACATGTTAAAAATGAAATATCCCAAACAAATGCATAATTAAGGAAGTCTGTTTTAAACATATGGCTTCTTTCAGAACATCTTCACATATTGACTTGGTTAGTTATTAAAGATAAGCACAAAATATTAATCAGCCACCTACAGTGATGCTTTCTGTTCCATCCATGCTACTGGGAATTAGATAACTGAATTATGCTTATTAAAATGCACTGTAAATTAGGAAAACAGTTTTGTAAAAGCTTTTAATTTTCATAGTTTTACAAGTTAAAACAGGGTGCCATGCTTTTTAATTTAACTACCCTCAAATTTGCCCTCCAGGTCACCAGAGCATTTTATCATATATAAGAGGAATTAATTTGAGAGAAGCTTTCTCCAAAGTACATCTTTTTAGTCAGCAAAGTTAATATTGTACCTAAGAACTGTTCAGAAAGTGTATGTGAGTACTGTCAGCAAACTATCCTTTCAATTCTTTTGTGAATTTTTTTGGTGTATTCTTTTTTTAATGACTTTATAACCACTACTTTAGCAGAAAAACACTCTCCCAAAATTATGGATTTGCTGTATTTTCCACAGAAGAGTTAGGCCAATATTTACATATGAGTGTTTATCAATAATCTATGTCTAAAGAATCAAATGAAATAATATAATCAAAGTGATTTTGAAAGTACAACACAAAAAACAAGTAATCAAATCTCACTGAAGAAACTGACCCTTAAGAAACAGAGATTTAGTTGGACACAATAAAAAAACAACTTCATGTTCACTGTCCTTATGAAATTAACATGATTTATTAATATCTGAAATCTTACTTGTAAAAGAGCTCGAGACTTGCATTTTTTCTATTGCATAGTTTCAGCTTAGCTTTAATTCAATGTTTACTCAATAAGTACCTGTATTATAAATAATATTCTGTGTTCACCATCATACACACCATTTAGCATTTTGTGCTTTTTTATGAATATCAAGCTATTGCTTACAGGGTAAAATGTATATTGTGTGGTCTAACAGGGCAATGGCTTTGAAAATCAGGGAGATAACAGGCGCCGCCACTGGTCACCTGGCTGGAAACTGTCCCTGATACTAACTGGTTCAAATACATGAAAATTTATAAATCTTCAGTACTCTTAGGGCATTTAAGTCCTTTGGAATTTGAGGAAACTGACTTTTATACACATTCACATATGTGTATATAAATATCTAATTGGAGAGTAATTATTTTTGTAGAAAAGGTTTTTTAATTGCAAAGGCTACTTTTTGGTAGACACACAAATTTTTTTTCATAATTTTTGGAGAAACAAAATTTTCTGATGTTTCATGGTTCCAACAGACCTCAAACGTTGAAACATCAGCTACTAACAAGAAAAAGCAACAGCACATATGCAAAGCTAGTGACTGGATATTTCTATGAACAAGAAAACTGGGGCACATTTAAACTCTCCTTGTTAAACATCTGTTGGGAATCTGATTCATCCGAGAATTCATTCTCAGCTTCTGCATCTGTCAAGTGTGAATAATAAAATTACCTCTGTCATAAGACTATTGTTAGGAGTGCACAGAACAGTGCATGGAAAGGAATGAATACATTCTTGTTCACAGACTGATAGAATATCAAAATAAGAAAAATAAGAATGTCTCATTTCTATTTAGAATTGAAAAATTAAGCCCCAGAGAAGATAATTTGAAAATAGAGCTTATCAGTGGCAGATCTAAAATCAAACCTGGGTATCAGGACATTCTGGATGGTGTTATGGCCATTAAGTAAACTAACTCTGATATAATTAATAGTACGTTTTGTGCCATGAGACACACAGCACAAAGGTCTATGCTTAAAGTAGCCTCTCATCAAAAAACTTACCTTATTTTAGACTATACTGCAAACACTTGATAGCAACTAATTCGATTTATTTTTCCAGATTAGCTACTGTAGATGATTTTAAAGTGTTTTTCCACAGGCTTTCTCATGGAAACAAAAGCTAAATAGTAAGATTTGTTCATTTTTTTCCCTATATCTTATTACTACAAGCTGTAACATAAAGCAGGTTTTCTTATTTCCTTAATTCTTCTACACTGTCTGCTCTTCATGAAAATTGAGACCCCAGAGAATAATCTAGAAGCCGTAAAGCGAGCAGGAACAGAGGGGATTGCTGGGGAGAGGGAGTGGTACCTGTTTCTCTGTACTTGCCTCTCTTTTTATGCCATGCAATTATCTTCCAAAGGCTGACTTACTTCTCAGAACCAACTGCGGAGCTTCTTTAGGCAGTTTAGATAGAAATTGTGTGTTAAATATTTTTTGTTTGTCTTTTGCAGTGAGTTTTCAGCACATAAGTTAAGACACTGCTTGAGATACCTGAAATCTTTCATTGGAGTGCCTTGACTCCACTTTAGATTACAGCTTCCTGCTAATGTACACCTTGAAAGGCAGGTGATGGCTCAAGTACTTGGGTTCCTGTCATGCATGTGGAAAATCCTGAATGAGTTTTGGCTTCTGGCTTTGGCTTGACCCAACCCTGTGCACATTTGAGGAGTGAAAGATTCCAGCAGTTGGAATCTTTTTGCATGCCTTTGTCTATCTCTCCCTGTGACTTTCAAATAAAATGAAGATACATAAATATTTAAATAGTTTGACCATTTATTATGAATATTTTCAAACATAGAGAAAAGTGAACAGTGCAATATACTGTTATGTAGCACATCGAACTTCAACCAACTAGCAACATTTTACCCACATTTTCTCCTCTATTATTCTCTTTTTAACCCTCGTCCGAATCCTTAAAAGCATATCTCAGTCATTAAATTACTCCATTGATAAATTTGTCATATATCACCTAGGGTTCTCCAAAGGTTTCACAGATACACTGGATTAGATAATGGATCTTTCACATGTACTTCAACAAATTATTTTATTATTATATATTTATGTTCATTGTACTTGAAAGGCAGAAAAATGGAAAATCTACCTACTAATTCATTACCAAATGCCTCAACAGCCAGACCAAAACCAAGAACTTGGAAGTTTGGGTCTCTAGGTGGGTGACAAGCATCCAAACACTTGTGTCACCATCTGCTGGTCTCACAAGGTGCACAATAGCAGGAAACTGAGGCATTGAGACTCAAATCAGGCACTTTAATTGAGGATTCAGGTGTCTTAGGGAATATCTTACCTGTTGTACTAAACACCTGCCCTTTCCATTGTTTTTTTATGTATATCAAATACCTAGAGATCAAGACTTTAAAAAGTTTGTGGAAATGGCCACCTCCTGACAAAGTATGCCTCTGACAAAGGCTCCCCCTAGCCCTCTCCACAGGAGAAGAGGAAACACAGTAAGTGCCTAGTGAAGCCCCTGCCTCACAAATGGGAGATACCCAAGAGATACTCTACAAAATCACCATGGTCTTCAGCCACGAACACACAGTAGTTTTATGTTTTGGCTCTCCAATGCCCTCAGACTTGGTGTGCCAGATCCAGTTTTTGTGCCTGCCTAGATTTGCTTGGCTATAATGTTGTTGAAGTCCCACCAGGAAGGCTAACTGGCACCAACCACAGCCATAAAGAAGTTTGATTAAGAAAGGCTCATTAAGTTTCATCACCGCCTTCGCAGTGGAGGCCAATCATTGTAGCACACTCCTACTTGGCCAGGCGGGCTCATTATAGCAGCTGCTTCTGGTCTTCTAAGTTGCTCATGGCATGACCTCTAACAGGCGTTAGCTCATGCCTCAGATGGTAGGCCTCTGTCCTCTCACCTGGAGTGTTTTGGTAACCACTAAAGTGCACCTGCTCCCCAGCTAGACTCCAGGCTATGGGCTATGGGCAGGGGTGCCATAAATTGCACCTGCTCACCCATTTGCCTTGCAGGCAGTATATTTCTTACTCAGCCTAACTGAAGAGCCTCTGTAAAGAGAACTGAGAGGTGAGGAAAATTTTGATTGTGAGAAAAAGACGGGACGGAGTTAGCACAGTGTTGATCTTTTCTAGTGGTTGATATTTTCCAAGATGCAATGGTTCCATATTAGCCTCACAGAAGAATATCCTTCGTACCAGGCAGCCAACTGTGATTTCAAGAACTATAGCCAGTAGGTAAGGTAATACTTAATATTTACTTCCCTCCTTCCTTTTAAATCTTCATTCTTGCTCCTCTGGAATGCCATCACATATATATACACACTAATACAAAGTTAGCATATAAAGTTAGCATAAAAAGTTAGTATATGTACATATATTAATATGTCCATAAATAAAAACAAATTGGTGTCAACTGAGAGCATATACATGTTTTTAAAGGAAACCTGCTAAAAAACCTTAAACGTAATGCTATAACAATTTCAGTTTGAAGACACTAGCTGACAAAATGCTCTCCCTTGCTTCTAATCTCATGCTCTTACCTTGAATAAAAAGTTACATGGCCATTTTTAAATTTTTTATTTTATTTTGAGAAGCAGAGAGTGAGAGAGAGAGAGGAAAGAGCTCCCACTGGCTGATTCATTCTCCAACTGTTCACAACAGCCAGGAAGACCGTGGACGACTAAGGACAGGGCCCAGGAAGCCAATATAGGTCTCCCACATTGGTGGCAGGAACCCAAGTGCATTAGCCACCACTGCCTGACTTAAAGGCCACATTAGCAGGAAGATAAAATCAGGAACAGAGTTGGTACTTGATCCCAGGGACTTGGATACAGGATGCATGCATCACAAATTACAATTTCAACACTAGGCCTAGTGCCTGCCCCTGGTGAACACTTCTGATATGATTTACACACCTAGGAAACACAAACACTAATAGTGTAGTTACAAAAAAACCTTTCTCATGTACAAATTCAAAGCAAAATTCTAAATCCAGCACAGAGTAGGGTAGCTACACAAGAGGATTGCTCTCTGTTTAACAGATTCACATAAGCTTATAATACTTGTACAAATCACCTTATAGGTAATATTGTGTTTTTTTATATTTGTTGGTTTGCTTTCAGTATCTCCATTTCATTTTACATAGGAGCAGAAAATGGACAACACCCAATGGCAAGCAGCAAGTCAAGAAGAGTAACTCGCAATTGGTTGATGTTTGGGGAGTTGTGGTCCTTTGGAGCTAATACAACTGTGTCATTCTTTCTTAAAAATAAAGATCTCTTGGGGCCAGCAAAGTGGTACATTGGCTTAATCCACCACCTCCAATACCCAGAATTCCTCACAGGCACCAGTGGATCCACTTCTGATCCAAATCTCTGCTAGTGGACCTGGGAAAAGCAGCAGAAGATGGCCCAAGTGCATGGGTTCCTGCCACCCAAGTGGGAGATCTGCATGGAGCTCCTGCCTTTGGCCTGACTCCAGACCTGGGCTTTGCAGCCATCTGTGGAGTAGACCAGCAGATGAAAGATCTCTAAGGGTCTTTGTCTTCTGTTTTTCAAACTAAAAACACAAATAGTAAAGAAAAAAAAGTATTTCACAACATGTCCTCTGTTTCCTCACAGTACATCATTGTTTTCTATCCCAATAAAATCATGAAAACTTCTTCATAATTGTATATTAATGAAGATGAGATAGAACCAATAGGATATTGATTGCTAGGGCAACTGAGTCCCTCAACCATGGTGACTGAAAAATCCAACCAAAGGCTGGGGGAAGCTGGAATGCCAAAAAAGTTCGCCATGTGGCCATAAAGCCAGAGAACCTAAGGAGGCTACTGGTGAAAGTCCTAGAGTCCAACAATCTAGGCAGTTCTAATGTCTAAGGACAGGAGAAGGGTTTTCATAATAGAAATTACTTATTTATCCATTGTGCCTCACTTGATCGGATGTTGTCCATCCACTGTGACGGGGATGTTACCTGTTCGGTCCACTGATTCACATGCCAATATCCTTACAGATATATCGAGAAACTATGCTTCACCAGCTACCTAGGCATCCTTCAATATAGACTAGTTAGCACTACAATTAACCATCACAAATCATATGCTTAAAAGGGTAAGTTTGGAGCACTAAACCTTACAAGTGATTTTCAAAGTATGGCTCCTATCTGAACCACCAGCAGCATCAACTTCACCTGGACTTCATTGGAAAGAGAAATTCTCAATCTCCAACCCAGAGTCCTAATCCAGAAATTGTGTGGGGAAAGGCAGAGGGGCAGGCAGCAAGCTGCGTTTCAACAGCTAAGGTGATTATGATGTAAGGGACAGTTCTATGATAGACAGCATCGGGCATGAAAGTGGGACAATAGTTGACATCTTAAGATAACTAGTGTGAGAATATATGTGCTCTTTAATGCTTTTTAGGTAGGTAAATGAATAAATATTAAACAGAAGGATTCTTTATGCACTACAAAGTGCTACATTGTGATGTGCTACAAATCATTTAAACCATTAAGCATGAGGGAATCAAGAGGTACTACACTATTGGCATATTTATAAGTAATTCTAATTGCTGTGATAACTGAGTATGTTATAATTTAGCGGAATATTCTACCTTGATATATGCTTTTGTTTTATGACAACTGACCTTTCTGTGATCCTATTTTGTGAGGAAGTTCCTTGGATCAGAGTATCACAATATTGGGTTCTAAATGAACACTTCTACCAGAGTTCATTTTCTGGCTAATTTGCATCCAAATGACCCTATCTGAAACACTGATAACAGGGCTAAAGATAGTTTAAAGACCCACATCCATGGAAGAAAGCTTATTAGAGTTTAGTTTGAAGAGTTGCATTGTGCTAGAAGATCAAATTTCCAAATAACAATTTTCTAATCTATGCTTTTTAAAGATATAAAGCAGACTTCTTAGTCATTGTGCAAATACATAGAAGTTGAAGATATTTTACCATGGTCAATAAAGAATGGGAAAAGTCAATCATATTTTGTAGACTTGTTGCATTTCACACTTTGCTAGGTACTTACACCTGTTATTTCAATAACCTATTGAATAAATACTAGGTCCACTTTTAGATAAGAAAACTAAGTCTGGGAACTATTAAATGACTTGTCCCATATCACAGGTAGCATCCTAAGCCAGGTCTAATTGCAAAGCTCATGTTCTTGCCATTGTCATTGCATACTGGCCTCCAGAAAAACAATCTTTCCATGAAGTTTCTGCAAATGAAAAGGAAGTATTTGTCACAGGAAAAGTACAACATAAACTTAGCCAAGCAAGGGTCAGGTCTGAGCCTAAAATAAAACTAACTGGTAGGCAATTACATAAACTGTATAAAAGCATTCACCATAGATCCTTCAGGTTTATACAGTCAGTATTTAGATTAGTTTTCTACATTTAGCCTTGTAATTTTGTCCAAAATGAGTTAGTCAGTTTTCCAAGATAATGATCACAGTGGCACAATTAGGTATGAAAATGCTGCTTAATGAATATAGCCAGTATTCATGGCCCTTCTCCATGTCTGCCTTGTCCTTCCTCAGGAAGCACCAGGATCAGAGTCACCGTGTCCTATGTTATATACACAGCCTGTGTTGGATAGCACATGTAAAAGAAGACACTTAATGGTTGAAGTACTGTAATGTTAATGGAACAACTCTTGCTCCTAGAGCTGGTGGTAAAACTGCTTAAGCTTTACAGAATAAATGTTTGACAAAAAATGCAATACTACTAAGAGAGGCCAGCATTATGGAATTCAAAAATTAACTCTTCATCCATTTCAGAAGGACATTAAACTTAACAAAGAGTATAGGTTATCCTTAAGATTTTCAGGGCTGGGTTTACTTGAATTGATAGAAGACTAAAGTTTACCAAAAGAAATCCCCTTTAACAAAATAACCTAGTGCGTTTGTTACACACAGTAAATGGAAACCATTATTTTAAAATAACTATTAGCAGAAAATAGCTGGGCATGAAGGGGATTTAGAATGTTCCTATAACTGATCCTCTTAAAAATACATATACATGGTCTAAAGGGACATAAATAGGACACCTCAAATCCACAAAAGTTCCAAGAAATGAACACGCAATCTTTATTGTAGTGTCTACCATTCAGAGTTTGTCCCAACATTGACTCTTCAATGAAAATAGATCACAGACAGTAAATGCACAAGTTCAAAAAAGAACCACTAAAGAGTTAAAGGAGGTAAGCCAGTTATTTAGACTTTTGTGATCAAAGTATTCAATTCATTTCCAGAACCTTTCATTTCTCATCCAAGCAATACGATAGCAGGAAGTCAGTGCCAAATGGAGCACATGTAAATGCATTTTATGGCTGACTATTTAATCAAAAATGTGCTTTACCTCAGAGAGTCATTAAGAGATACAATTAAAGAAGCTTTCAAAAAAATCAAGCAGTATTCAAAGTGAAGAAATAATAACTTTTATTAAACTAAAGGTTGAGCAATGAGGTTTTGATAGGTTACCTGAATAAGTGCTATGCTAAAAAAATAGTTATTAAATATTGAACCCCAAGAAGCCCTTTATTCCTGGGAATTGACCAGGTAGTGATGGTGACATCAATCTTGGAATAATATACTATAAATAATTTATGGGGTCCTTACAAAACTATTTTTTATAGGATCATTTTAGCCATTATCTGAGATGTATAGGACTTCAGCAAATTCTTACTATAGGTCTTACCTCCCAAATACCATGATATCATCCATTCTCACTGAGGGTTTGTCATTTCTCTACAAAGTACTGAAAGGGAGTAGGAGTAAGTTGAAGTCCCCCATAACATATCAAATAGTAAATCCCGTTGGAAGATTAAGAAGCACCTCTTCCTTATTGTCCTTATTTTGCCTGGTTGGTAACAACAAATCCTTGAAATTAACATAGTAAACGCTTATCTTCTCAACACAGTATCTAATTCTCTCTTGGACTCAAGCTAACAGACTTTAGCCTACTTTTGCTGTGTCACTGCAACTAGAGTAGCTCTCACACGTTGAAATCATTTTAGCTTTTTCCCCTTATTACAAAATTCAGGGAGGGTAGGGAACTGTAGAATTAGATGATGATCCCATTAACATAAATCTCTTAATAGATTCCTTAGTTCATTAATTCCCAATGAAGTTATCTATTGAATAGCACACTGTTAAAATAGTCGTGAGTCACTTAACATGATCATATAGCACTCCCCTGAGTTGTACCTCAGATTAAACTTTCTCGAGAAATGATTTTTTTCTTCGACGCTTTTAAGCTTCCCTCCTAATTTCTTCCACTTCTAAGTACTGGAGAATTCCATTAATCTGTTACCTGATTCAGATGGTGTTATTTTCCTAGCATGGTAACAGAAAATGGGGGGAAAAAATTCAGAATTTTTTCTGCTACTCTCCTCTCTTCCTCAACTTTTGGTCTTAAAGTGAGGGCTGCTAAATAAAAGATGCCGAAGGGCAGATACGCGATACCTTTCACCAGCACCTCTATCTTTTCCCCTCTGAATTGTGCTCTGTACACTGCAGAATGAATTCATGCGGTACACTTCCTTGCTCTTCAGTGTCAACAATGAACCCACATGGGAGGAGGAGGGGCTCAAGCAAAGAGATGGTTTTTATTCCTCTGGTTCCTTCCTTGTGACGCTAGGTTGGACTCACTGTGACCTTCAATGGCATGTCACATATTTCTCAAAGAGGCTAAATCTGATGTTTTCTCCTGGGTTCTAGAGCCCCTTCCCTCCCTGCTCCCTGGATGATAAAGCATTCAGGCACTACTAGCTTCAAGCTGCTGTATCATCCCTTGTGATTCATCTATGCTAATGGTTTCCAGGCCTTGGGACTTATCAGAATCCATGAAGGATTTATCACAGCAGATTGTTGGCCCCACTCCCCATGTTTCAGATTCAGGTGGTCTTGGGTGTGGCCTCAAGATTCCATTTCTAACAAGTTCTCAGGTAATTCTGGTGGTGCTTGTCTGAGGCCACATCTGAGAATTGCTGTTGTATGTAGACACCTTTGTTTACAAGGGATCAGGCAGATAGTGCACAGCATAGCTGCCAGGAAACCACGCCCACAATTGCCAGCAGCTGTTTTGAGAAAGATAATTAATAGGTCTGCTTGTATCAGTTAGGGTCCCAACTGGAAACAGATGGCACACATCAAATAGGATCATTCCCTACAGCCAATCAGTGGATATGCAAACACTTCTAGAGCCTGGAGTTCTGTGCTAAAGGCCAGGGAATACAGGCAAGAAAGTAAACTCTGCCCATCTCCACACAGACTCTTTTAAAACAGAGGACACAGCCTCAGGTTATGAGAGTCTGTTTATGTGAAAGTTAGTGAACGGGCCCCACATAGGTTTCCTGGTTGTACGTGCCACAACTTTTGGGTGTCTTCCCTACCAAGGAGCACTGGGTGGTCTTGTCCTTTTCATCGTACCAATGCATCTTTGCTCAAAGCATGACTTCCATAATTTTAAATATCCAGGAAAGCCTTTTTTGGTGTGATGGATTGGACCTTTATTTCAGCAGCTTTAATTCTGTCGTCTCATCTATAGCCCATTTCTCTACCTAGTATAACAGCTATTCTCACTTCAACACATGAACAGAGTATTTGTTTCTATTTCTGCTATTGAGGTTATAGCCTTTCTTGCTAACCTACATTTCTTTAAATACCTGTCAAAGAATATTAAACTGACACACTGATGGATTACAGATTTTTCTTGGATCTTTTCTAATTTTCCAGTATTCTCTATGTAATTAGCTTTTGTTTTGTTAGTACATATTTTTAACAGTAATATATTTTAAAAGTAATTACATTTTTTTCAATTAATAAGCACAAAATGCAGACAATCAACTAGGAACCCACTGCCCATCTGAGTACTAGAGAGTCTTCTTTCTTTCCACCACCCACTTTTCCTCAAGTAATCATGATTCTTATAAACACGAATATGCCAGATCTTTTCTGTACATGTCTCAAAGCAATATATTATTTAGTTTTCTAGTGTTGGGACGTTTTTGTGCAACCTTATTTCTTCATATATATATGTGTATATACGTATTTATTTATTCAAAAGAACAGAAAGGGAGAGAGAATCTTATCCTCTGATTTACTCCCCAAATGCCTGCAACTGATAAGGCTGGGCCAGGATGAGGTCAGAACCTGGGAGCTGTATCTGTGTCTCCGAATGGGTAACAGAGACCCTAGTACTTCAACCTTCGTTTTCTGCCTTCCAGAGTGTGCATTAGCAGAACGCTGACTTGGAAGAAGAGGTGGGACTTAACCCTTTCTGATACGGGATGCAGGTGACCCAACTGGCAGGTTACTCTATTGTTTTACAAGACCTTCCCTTCTATAGTGAATTTTTAAGAAGAAACTATATGTTAGCATATAGTAGTCATAAAGGCACTTTTAAAAGTTCATGACAAATTGAGTTAGAAAATAAGCTTGATTTGGGTGGAAGAATGGGGAAATACTTTGCAAACATTTTGTGAGTATAATACCCCCCAAGAAATGATCAGTTTGCAAATAAATAATTCATTTTTAAAAAGGATGAGACAGTGTCAAAGATGAAGTTCTCAGCTGCAGATTGTCAACATCAGTTAGAGAAGAAAAATTAATGTTGTCCGTGCCCTAGTTAAAATGGACTAACAATTAACAGTAGAAAAAAATAGCCACATCTTAATTGGTTCATCTTGTAAAATTAAGACTAAAAAATTAAAATACAGCAAACTTTCTGCTTAGTGGACACCCAAACTATCACACCAAGATCTGCTACAGACAAAATTAGAGTTTTCAAGGAAAACTTTCAATCAGTGGGGTCAAAGTCCTGAAGCATTTTGCTAGCATGCACAAGGGATACATCATTTGCAGTGTTGCCTAATAATTAATCTCAACCTGGAGTCGCTCAGGAAAGCTTTATCTATTTGTGACAAGTAGAAAAGACAGTGTATGAGTATAGTTCTCTAAAGAAACTGCCTACCCAAGAAACAGCTTTTCAGAGTTTTTATAGCAAGGATTGGAGCTTTTATAGCAAGTCCTGGCTGTAAGAAAGGAGCAAGAAGAGAACCCTTCCTGTATGCAAATCACATCCAGGATATAGAAAAAGGGGCCTAGAAGACAGCATACATCACCACATATCTTATGTTTAAGCCTGGGAAAGCAGTAGAGGATGGCCCAAAATCTTGGAACTCTGCATGCGCGTGGGAGACCTGGAAGAAGCTCCAGGCTCCTGGCTTCAGACTGGTTTGGCTTCAGCCATTGCAGCAAATCGGGGAGCGAATCATCAGACAGAAGATTTTCCTCTTTGTCTCTCCTTCTATCTGTATATCTGCCTTTTCAATAAAAAATTAATTAATTAAAAAAAAAACCCTCTTGACTCACATTGGTTTCTTGCAGCTTGCACTGGCTGACTGGTGGTCCTGGCTCTTCCAAGAACAATGTTGCAAGATAAGCTTTCCTGGAGCATTTCTGTGAAAATGCTCTGGTTAATAAATTGCTCTGACCCATTCCTGCTCTGTCCTCTTGCCCAAAACCCATATTCTTGGTTACATTTCTTGGAAGAATTCTAACAGGAGATGAAATATGGCTTTACCAGCATAATTCTGAAGACAAAGCACAATCAAAGTGAAGACTGCTAATGGTCCTAACAAAGCAAAAGTAAACCAGCCAGAAGCTATGTTCATGGTATAGGGTATTTAGGATGTTTAAGGCATTTTATTTAACTTTCTGGAGAAACAGAGTGATAACATCTTATTATGAGATTATTTTGAGAAAGTCAAACAGAAGCAAAAGCAAAACACCTTAGAAAGCTTTGCCAGATTGTCCTTCTGTACCATGACATTTCTCCTGCTCATTTCTCTCCTCAAACGAGGCAATTGTGTGTGTGTGTGTGTGTGTGTGTGTGTGTGTGTGTGTCTGTTTTACAGGGAATCATTAAACATCCATGTTAAGCAACTTATTTCTCTCAGTCTAGTTTATTTTTGTTTCCTAATCGCAGGCCAGCATTTTTTCCTTTGGTTACTAAGGTTCAAGACTGTATTAACATGACTCAATCCTCAGGACTTTGAATTCCTTAGGGATGGACTAAATGGTTAGCATGACTCACATAAGTGTCTTGAACTTGAACAGCTTTATGCTGAGTGATAGAGTTTTTATTTTTAATTTTTATCTTTGAACTTCATTTTTTCCACAAAAAAAATCTTTAAAGTTCTCTTGTGTGGTAAATCTCTCCATAGTCCTAAATGAATTATATTTATGAATCTTTTTACAATTGACCTTTAACTCCTCAAGAGAAAGATTTTTGTGTGTAACATAGAGAAAGGATGCAGTTTTCTTAATAGATACAGGTAACCTACTCCCTTTTCCATCTTGGTTAACGTCTAGAGAAGCTTGCAGTTACCTTGCAATAATCTGATTGTAAGCTTGTGAATGAAAGTCATGATGACTAGACAAAAGGACTTATGTGGGTATGTAGTCAACACTTAAGTGACAATCAACTTCATTAGAGAGCACAATTCAAAATGCAAGTTGAACATCCTTAGCTGAAAATCTGAAATCCAGAATTCTCTAAAACAATTTCACATTTTGGAGCAGCTACTCAGATTTGGGATTTTCAGATTAGTGATGCTCAACTGGTAAAAATCATGCAAATATTCCCCCTCTCCCAAAATAAACTCTCTGAAATCTGAAATATCCTATTTCCAAGAATATGCATTATTTAGCGAAAAAAGAAAACCCAGATTAATTTTCTTACTCTACCTACAACATGCAATTCATGATACTAAAAAACCCTAACATACACTTTTGTATACACTGACGTCTATCTATATATAGTCAGTTGTTAACTCCAAACCTAGGTAACTTAGTGCAAACCACTGTGCATTTAGCAATGAATATTTACTAAACAACACAGTTGAATAAAATGATGCCAAAAAAAAAAAAAAAAAAAAAAAAAACCACTCAGATTTTAACTTTCTTACCTACCAGGTGGAAGAATCAGCAGTTCTTTTTGGTGTTCAGGAAACTGTGAGCATAGTTGGTTCACTGCATGCTTCTTTAATCAATCACGGAAATTAGCCAGTTGAGTGAGACAGTCAATTGAATCCATAGCTTCATGTCTGATAAATTGCACATGCACATGCAAAAAGAAATCCGGGGCCTCAGAAAGCCCAATTTCATAAAGTGTATTGTTCTTTTTTTACACAAGGAAGGAAATAATTGCCTAAATTAACTTAATCCATCATTTCTGGGCCTCATAAATAACACCAGCCTTCCTTTAGAAGACTCCCTGTTCTCACAATTGAAGAAGAAAACATGCTCATGATTTTTATATACTGTGTTCTTTTTGACTTGGTTTTCAAACAGTACTTTACAGGTCAAGAAAGCCTTGAGACCTGCTCTGTTCAAAAGTATGGCCATTAGCCACATATAACTAAGTTTACATAATCAAAAATCAAGTAAACTTGAAAACTCAGTTTTTTTATTTTGTAGTAGTCAAATCAAGTACTCAATAACACTGTACAAAGCCAAGAGGTAAAAGCATCATCGTTGCGTTGCATCTTTTTGGATAGTGCTGGGATAGCTATTTTCTTCTAGTCTATTCACACGGTTCTAACTTCATGGTGAACAGGCATTCATTATCTCACACAGTTTATCAGGATCAAGAGACTTGGCAGAAGCTGGCTAGGTGATCTAGTTCAGGCCTCCTTATGAAGTCGCATCAGCAGATCTCCTGAAGCAGCAGTTGTCTGTAGGCACGACTGGAACTAGTAGATCCATTTTCAATCTCATTCATGTGGCCTTGAGAAGAAGTTTTCAGTTCCTCATCATGTAGTCATCTGGGTTGCCCTAGGCTGAATAATGAGCAATAATATAAAAGAGAAAGATCAATGTGTTTTATAATAATTCTGATGTAATCCTAGTGACTACATACTGTCCTTGTGAATTATTCTGTTATCACACAGATCATGGTTGGTAAGAAATGGGAAAAGACTACACTACACAAAAGGTCTAAAATCCAAATAGGATCATGGGTTCCATCTTAGATTTTTAGCTAATCACATTACCACTTCAGTTGCTAAGTAATGTTCCCAAGTTCCCATGGTCAGTAAATAAGCATTATTGGTAAAATTCCCACCTAAATCCTCTGATTTTCACAACTTTTTCCACAGCACTCTGCTTTTACACATCTGGGTACTACTATGAACTTACAGTTTCACTTTTTATAAACCAGTGGCACAGACCCATAATTTTAACCTACAAACATTACAGCTAAGGTTCAAAGAGTTTCAGAAGCTTGATTAATAACAAATGTTACTCTCTTTTCCGTTTTTCCAGGGAAACAAAATAAAGCAGGACAGAAGAATAGAAAGAGCCTACCAACCACAAAGATTCTCTAGTTTACCACACTCCAATCAGGCTCATCAAAGACCTCTAGATCTTGACCTCCATGCGTCCCTGTCAGACTGGCATAGCCCGGTTGTAGCAAGAATCCTGTCAAGTTGGTTTAGCCAGAATGCCCTACTTTTAAATCTGATTGAATTGCTTCACCTTCCACCATTCCTTGGGCAATGTCTGATCACCATTGCCTGTCTTTAGCAAGAATTTTAGAGGGGGTTTAGTAAAATCACTTTCTTCCCTCTTACTGCTCATCTTAGTGATCTTCCATCCACTGACACACACCTGGCTAGTTGGCTATAAATCCCATTTTTCTTCTGTTTGGAGTTGAGCCTAATCTCTCTCTCCCACTGCAAAATCCATTGTGCTGGTTCCTCCAGTTATCACAAATCTTACATAAGACTGTCTTACCATGTTAACAAGTATCATTTTTTTCTTTAAAAATTACCTTAGAATGAACATCACAGTGGAGGGGGAAAATAAGGGAAGGATTACTTGGTTCCTTGTCTTTTGAACAGCTGCCTACATTGGAGAACAAACATTTTATGAATTGTTGCATGGAAAAGAAGTGGGATGAGGCAGAGGAAAACTAGTCTTTGTAAACTTACACAGCAGTGCCAACCTAAACTGTTATGTTCAACATAAGCATAAGTTCCATTTTTTATGACTATTTTAAATAAATGGAGGTGTGTAGACAAAGTAGGACATAGAGATTATAAATTTATTTCAGTTTTTGGCTTGGCATTTGGTGGTAACTGGAAGTAGAAATACATGCAATTTTCAAATGGCATAGATGACTTCCACTTGAATTGTTTATCTTCCCATAAGTATCAAATATGTGAGTTTGGTTAGCATTCACTGTAGCTGCTAAGAAATTATTTTCATAATGTCTTTTAAAATATTAGAAAGCATGTTATATGTTTTTGGCTACTTGAGAGAAAAAATAGTGCAAGTATAAAATATCTGGTTGAAGAAATATCACTTAACATTCTTATTTATGACTGTCATTATGATAGAAAAACAGAGAACATGATTCACTTTGTATTTAAAAGATCTCATTACCATAGGCCAACTTATATTCCTCTTTCCCCATCCTTCTCCCTAGCCCCAGCTCCTCCCGAATACTATCAAATTCTTATGTCAAAGCCCTATCTTCAAGTGACTGTATTTGGAGCTATTGTTTTTAAGGAGGCAAGTAAAGTAAAACGAAGTCATAAGGTTGGGGTCCTAATCCAACAAGACTGGTGTCCTTATTACATAAGGGGAAAAGAGGGACCAGTGTTGTGGCACAGTGGATGAAGCCCACTGACATCCCAAATGCATGCGCAGAGGAAGGATCAATGGAAAGACACTGAAAATGGGCCATCTACAATTCCCAAAGTGAGGCCTCATCAGAAACAACAGTATTGGCACCTTGCTTGTGAACTTCTGCCTTTCAGAAGCATGACAAAGTCAGTTTCTGTTCTTCAAGCCAACATGTTTTTGGTATTACGTCATGGCAACCCAAACTAACTAATACATTCACCACCAATGGTGTTATTTGCAAATAATACAAATCTTAACACAATTCACATAAAGTCACGTGGAAATTTATGCTCCTTCATTAAAAAAAAAAAAAGGCCTGCATTAGGATGATCTACAGAGATGTGACTCAATATCAGAAGGTCCTGATCTGCCTTCCTTCAGGCCTCATCCTCAACAGGCAACTTCACCACTGCAGTCCCAGGCACAATGGCCTGTCCTGGCAATATTTGTAGCGATAGATAAAATCACCTATGGATTTCAGATGGAGGAATTTTTTTTTTCCCAGAGGTCTCCAGCAAATTTTTCCTAGCATCTCATTGGTTAGAATTGATCCACATGCCCATGACAAGAGGAGTAGAACTACTATCATGAACTTAGATAGCCTATTAGAGAAGGGATATTTGGGGATTATCAAAATACCTTATTTCCTAAATGGGATTCTCTGAGTTTCATGTCCACATTAGTTTATGTGATCAAAAATCTACTAAGAAAACAAATTGAGACCTAGTAGTTTAAAAATGTAGCTAGGGCCTGGCATAGTAGCCTAGTGACTAAAGTCCTCGCCTTGCATGCCCTAGGATCCCACATGGGTGCCAGTTTATGTCCTGGCTGGCCCACATCCCACTCAGCTCCCTGCTTGTGGCCTGAGAAAGCAGCTGAGAACAGTCCAAAGCCTAGGGATCTTGCACCCATATGGGAGACCCAGGAGAAGCTTCTGGCTCGTGGCTTTAGACCGGCTCAGTTCGGCTGGTAAGGCCACCTGGGAAGTGAACCAGCAGACAGATCTTTCTCTTTGTCTCTCCTTCTCTCTGTAAATCTACCTTTCCAATAAAAATAAATAAAGTTTTAAAAAAATGTAGATAGAGGACTATTCCAAGGGTAAAATCACTTTTTTTCATATATGAAAGCATAAATGAAGGAGAGAAAATTTTAAAAAACTGGATAAATACTAGATGTTCCAGATGAAAAAAGGGAAAATGAATTGGAATGCAATGTATAAACTGGAATGCTGAGCATGAAATCCTGTGAGATAGCACCCCCAGAATTTCTTGAGAATAACTGGTGTGTATTTTTCTGTTGTTCAGCTCAAATAAGTTCAAAGCCAAACAATGGTTTTGAATTGAAAAGCGTTTCAGGGTATGTCTATCTACCTAGGAAAACTTGTAATCAAATAAATATTGACTATGCATACATGGTCCTCAACACAATCAGTAATGCTCTCACTCTGGGATTAAATAAACTACTTCTGAACAAATATCCATATTCCATGCAGCTGGCAGTGGGGAACATTTTTCTTTAGTTATCATTGGATGAATACCTATTGCTTTTTCCTTTTTTCTAGGCCGATTCCTATTTCATAACATTGCTGCCCTTTCATGTAAAACAGTCATGGTTTGTCAAAAGTGCAAAGGAGTTACAGGTCGTGGAGAGCTAATATATTACTAGTCATGAATAATGGCTTTGCAGGCAACTGGCTACAGATTTCATTCTAAAACATAATGTAGAATGGCTATTTAATCTACATTAAACATCAATACCATCTGTAAAGTGGGGGTAGAGTATGCCTTGAAAATATTAATATTCCTTGCAAAGAATTAATGCATCTAGAGAAGTCTGAAACATAACTGGCTCTAGAGAAAATAAATGTTACTTCTTGCCATTGGTTCTACACAGCTTTGTAGTTGAGATAGGATTGCTAGTGAGGTACAATATGTAAGCTGGAGGAGAATAATGATATGGTATTACAGTCACAATCACCATTCTTTACTAATATCTGTCACAGCTAGTACATTATTCCCCACCCCTCTGTAAATGGAAGTAAGATTCCCAAAAGTCAGTAGCATCCAAAATAACTTCAGATTTATATGTCACACACCAGATCTATAGACCTCAAATCTAATGCTCTATTACTTCTATTGAGGAAGTATCTTAACAGAGGACTTGTAGATGATTTGTAGCTGACTTTTCAAAATGGCAAATTTGGAATCCTTCAGTCACTAAGCTGGGAAACATCAGAACTGTATTTATCTTAGAATGCCTAGTAATGTTTGTTAGCTGGTTGTAGGGATAGAAATTCTACAGCCACCCTGATCCACTTTGTACTTAGCCCTAAATGAAGGCTTATTTTGTCGTGCCTCCAATTTTTTTTTCCAACTGAATGCTTATGGAATTTTACCATGAGAAGACACTTTTATCCTTAAGGTATAGCTTTAAGAAAGCCATTATTATACTGCACTGGGGAGGCAGGAGGAAACTAAGGTACGTCAACCCTACTGATCCTTATCAGGCTGACTAGTCTGTCTGATGGTCTCCTTGGAAAGTACAACCAGATCCTTGAGCATCGCTATATTTGAAAGCAAAAGGGAAAATAATTCCAAAGCACAGGGAAATCAGGGAGAGCTCATATGCCTTGTCACCTCCAGCTAATGTAGGCAGGAAAGGTGCAGAAGATGAGCAGGAAATGAGAAGAAACAGAGAGGGTGGGATGTCAGAAATCAGTGAAGCCTACCTACAATTATTTAGTCCTAAGGCTACTCCAAAAAATGATTTGAAATTCTTTCTTGCTTTAAATTTATGATTGGAAAACAAATATACGGCCTTGTTAAGTCATGTCAATATTTCTTCATCACTAAACACACCCAACTCATTAAGTTTTGAATCCTACATAATTTCACAAAGCGTATTTTCGGAACGTGATAAATATTTGCTGAATGAGTGAATCCTTCCATGGTTTTCTGTTTCCCCCACCCCCTTTTACTTTAGAAGTGACTCAGTATTGGAAGAAATGAAATTTTAATATTTGATATGGACTTTCAAGAAATAGTAGCAGTTTTTAAAGGTCAACATCAGCATAGTCCACCAGAACTCTGTGTCACGGTGAAAATGTCCATCTCTCTGCTCTGATCAGTACAGTAGCTACTAAAACATGCATGAACTGAGCACTTGAAAGTAGTGAGATTAAGAAACTAAATTTAAATTTAGCTTAAGTTAAATTGGTCACAAGTGGCTAAGGGATACCTATTACATTGGACACTGAATTTCTGTCTATAGGTTTAGTTGAGAGTCATGTGTGGTCAATTTCTGATTTCAACTACTGACATAAAAGTTGGGACCCTGTGTAGTCGACCAGGGGAAGCATGACAAGTGCATGCTGGGCCCTGACAAGCCTAGGCTTCCTTTCCATTGTCTCCTCTCTCTGCAGGACTCTGACACCTTCTGGTGCCCCCTGGGTCGGGGTGGGGTGGGGTGGGTGGGCTCTCAGGTGCTTTCCCATAGCCCTGCATCTCCCAGTACCAGAGAGCCTGCCTCTCCCTTCTAAATAAAAATGTACTGTGAACCATGAGTGAGAGCATGCTTTCACCCTTTCTGACTTTACAGATAAGAAAACTGACACTCTGCAAAGACTGGGGGAAGGGGATGGGAATGAAAACAGATTAAGCGCCTATTTTGTGCTGGCTAGGGACGTTATAGGAAGCCCTGGACAAAGCATATTGCCTGCAGGAATGAATGCTATGTTACTGAAAAATAACTGGTGCTCCTTAGGCTTTATTTTTCCAACCGTCAACTCTGCGAATCCATGCTTACCATGTGATAGAGCTTTGATTTCCATATCACAGATGAGAACGCTGCTCAGTACTGCCTATACACCTGCCACTGACTCGTTGTTTCCCCAGGCTGTTGAACACCTTACCCTGCTGCCTGTGTCTTCAGGATTTTGCTCTGCATCTTTCAAATAGAACGACTGACTAAACTGACCAATAGATTTACACCAACCACCCGCTCACATGTTGGTGGAACACGCCCCTCTTCCCTCCCCCCTTTCCATGATCTTCTCATTTTAATGTCAATCTTCTGGAGACACTGTCAACTTACAGAAATAGCTCCCTCGGAATTTCATGCTGTTCAGGAGATATTTTATTCTGATCTTTTAGTGACATTAAAAAAAAATTCCCAGCAAGTATTTTCCTGAAGCCTGGATGCTTACATAAAAACGAAGCATGAATCAATGAATTAAATTTCAACAGTGTTTTTACTTATCTAAATCTACAGTGTCCTGGAGACGCGAACGACTGAGTTGTGTCTCAGCCTCTATTGACTGGATGACTGGTAAGACAACTGCGAAATCGGTTGCTCTAGCGTGTCTTGCCCCGCCCCTAGGAACCTTCGGTGCTTCAGAGTAGGGTCTAAAGACTTAAGAGCACTGGGCAAGGATCAGAACACCGGAACCAGGCTCTTTGATTTTCAACGCGAAGGCCACGAACGGCGCTAGCTCACAACTATGTAAAACTGATCACATTCAGAAGTTGCAGGGCCAGAAAGTCCACGTCGTCCGGGCCAGTCGGCCGAAGCCCTGCGAAAATCGGGTAGGTGACACCTCGCAACGGATTCAGTCGCAGAAGAGGAAGAGCATCACCTGCAGTCCGAAGCGTGGGAAACGCTGCCGGAGGGGTTTGGAAGCCCTAGAGTGAGGCGCCCGCGCCAAGGAGCCCCGGGGCGTCTCCGGTGCTGAGTGCGAAGTACGCCAGGGTTCAGGGGAGCTCCGGGAGACAAGGCAGGGAGCAAAAGGACAGCCGTTTCCCCGTGGGGACGGCTGCGGACGCGGAGACCGCTGCTGTACGGGAGTCCGCGAGAGCCTCCACGCCCGCAGCCTAGACTGCCACGGAGGCCGACCCGGCGAGGGGGCTGGGGGCGAGGCGGGGCGCTGACTGACGTCACCTCCCCTCTCCTCCTACCCGCCCCCCCCACCCCGGGTTCTCCAAGAGGGAGGGAGTGGGGAACAGAGGCACTGATCCGCCGCAGCTCCCGGCCGCAACTCCTCAACTCGGCTGCTGGCTGCCTGGACATGTCCTGACAAACTTGGCTTCACCTGGGCCCTCTCTTTCCTAGGCCTCGTGTGTCCTCTTTCCACCTCCTTCGGGGGCTCAAGTTTCATCGTGGTGGGAAGCCTCTTGGAGATGCGACCACCAGGGTCCCGGCAGCTAGGACTGATGGCGCTGTGCTTGGGGAGATGGTGAAGATCCGAGGGAAGCGAAGTTAGTACTTCAGAACCGGCTCTTAACACACAGCCAAACGGTGCGGCCGGGGACTTCAAAGTGGACCCCCGAGGACTCAGCTGGACGGTGAGTTCTTTGTTTTAGTGCATGCCTTTTAATAACTAAGTTCAAGCGTCGAGGAAATTTAGGGGAGGTGTTTGGCTCTAAGGAGTGGGGGGAAGTGTGCGCATTCGAGGGGCTCTCTACGCGGGGAGCTGCGCACCCTTGATGGTGCACTGCTCGGGCGTGAGAGGTCTGTACACTTGGCCTTGAAGGAATTCCCACAATCCATGCAGGGCACTGTTCTGAAGAACTTGAGAAGCGATGCTGTTTGTGCATGATTTTGAATGTAACTTATTATAGAAATGGTGCCTTGGGGACGGCGAGTCGGGGACCGCGTGATCTGCAGTGGCGCAGCGCCCTCTAGTCCGGGCAGCGGGCAAGGCGCGCTCCTGGCCGGCTTCCTCCCGGCCGGCGAACTTGGCCCTGCAGGGTGCTCCAGAAAAGAGGCACCAGATCTGTGACCCTGCCGCGGCTTTCCCTGTCACTACCAGGCCCGTGATACGATTTCCAAAACCTACCTCGGGCTTACTGCAGGCAGACACCGGTGCCGGGGAAAGCTTTGTTTGTTTGTTTCGGGAATCCACCTTCCCCCTCCGTCCCCTGAATTTTACTGAACCCTCGTGGACAGAGTTAGTTGCGCGGCGGACGGTTTATAAAGGACAAATACATGGAGCGCGAACCACATTTGTCTCTTTCCACGTAAAGGTAATTCGATCGCAGCCAAAAAGGCATCTCCATTTCGTTCTGTTGGGGCTTTGTAAGGGACAGTAAAATCGCGGCGAAGCCACAGTCTGAAATTTCCACCTCTGCTTCCAGGCAGTTTTTTGCGGCCACCAAGTGCCACTTCCTTCAGGCCCTTGGATTTCTCACTTGGCCTGGAAAAATCAGCATTCCTCAACAGATCTTTAGTGTTAACGCTATTAGTTTCTAACGAGTGGTAATTTTCTCCAGGATTTTTTTTTTTTTGGACTATTAAAAAAAAATTCTGTAGTTTTCACTGCTGTTCTTAGACTCTCCCTCCCGCCCCCGTAGCGTTTACTGCCTCACCCCAAACCCCCAAACCAACGGCCGGCATTCTGCGGTGGCTATGTTTTTTACCTGATCTTGAATACCAGGCCACCCAGTTTCGCCGCACTGGCCAAACTGACCTGTAACTGCAGGAGCACTTGGTACAGCCGAGGCTGTGGCCACGCAAGTCTTTGGTTGCTGGTGTTACACGCTGGGTGTGTGGTGCATTTGTGTCTATATTCGGGAGTGAGCAGCAAAAAGAGCGCCACATAGGAATGCACACGTTCTGCGCCCGTGCTTTTTTCTTCTTCCCAGCCATACTGGGACACCATTATAGTGTCACTCACCCTCTTGAAGATGACTTGAGGGACGGCATTAACTTTGAGCCAGGGGGATTCACTTTCCCCATGAAGCCCCTCTCGTCCCCGTCTGGCTCACCGTTTTCCCTCATCCCCGCCCTCTCCCTACAGGTCCGGGGGAGGGGGGGAGACCGGGTCTCTTGGCACCGTGTTCAAACGTTAGAGCCTCACAAACTCTCCGAGGCCGTGCCTGCCCTTTCCCGGGGGCAGCCAGCGGAGCCGGCGTCTGGGGCTCTGCCCGCGCCGGGGACCGACTGCCGAGCCCGGGACGCGCGGCCCGAGCGCGCCGGTGTGTGTCGGGGATGTTCCGGGAGTGGGCGGCAGGACGCCCCGGGCTTCGCTTTTTCCTCGGGGGTTCGCAGTTTTCCCGCCCCTCGGGTCGCTCAGACTGACTAGGGAAGCGGAGGTGGGGCATGAGCTGCCTTTTATAACCCCCTCAGACTCGGGGAGCGCAGAGCTGGGGCTCCCTGCCGGGGATTGAGGGGGCTGTGACCGCCTCTGCACAAAGAGGGTGAGAAGCAGTTTTGTTTCCCCGGGAGTGAAGTGTAGATTTAAGGAGGAAGTAGTTTCAGATCTAACTGCATTCCTTCGGGGACCTTTCAGATTTTCTTCCAGCAAGTAACTGGGGACTCACAACCAAAGCATTCAAAGGCAGATGGGGGAATTCCCTAGAGATTCTGGAAAAATCTAAAGCGATACTGGAAAAGCATTTCCCAGGAGGCCTTACCTGACTCTTTTTTTGGTTTTTTTTCTGAGCTGCACTAGTATTTTCCCTTTGCTAGCAGAGAACATTCCATGTGAATTCTTCGCCTCAGCGGCTGCTGTGTGCTGGCGCTAAGGATCCTCTGCATAGATCAAGCCCCAGACTATTCCTCAGAGTCCCCTGAGCGTCTGCTCGTCTCCACCCCTCACGGAGTTGGCCGTGGCGGAGATAAGGGCTCCGGCGACCCCAGGCAGGCGACGACTGCCCGCGACCCCGCGGCCGGGAGGAGTGGGCTCGAGTTTCCGCGCGGCAGAAACGAGCGCCGGCGCTCGCAGGCGTGGCCGCAGGCGGAGGGATACCCCGGGCGCGCGGCGCGTGAGGCGCCGGGGCCGTGTGGAGCCGAGCCGGCGGCCAGTGGGGCGCGCGGGCGGCGCGGGGCGGCTGCGAGCGGGGCGCGCGGGCGGCGGCATGCGGACGTGCGGGCCCCGTGAGACCCCCGGCACGGCCGTCCTGCGCTCCGCGGCGCGCTGAGGAGATCGAGGGTGCTCCCTGAGAGAGCCGCCGCCGCCGCCGCTGCGGGACAAGTTTGCTGTAAGTTTTGAGAGCGATGAAGTTTGGAGTTGAGGCTGAGCTGGCAAGGCGAGGGGCGCAGCGCCGCGGCTGGCCGGAGCGGTTTGCGCCCTCGGAGGCTTGCAACTTGCTGCTTTGGGCGGCGGGGGGGGGGTTGCAGGCTTGTGGCCTGTGGGTGCTTTCTCACCCAATTGCCTGTGCTCTACTCGCTGTCCCTGAAAAACGAAGGGAAGCAAGAGCCACTTTGGGAGGTGGTATGGAGTCGAATCCTTCCCAGTTGGAGAGTTCAGTGCTGGCTTGGGGAGGGTAAGGGGGCGGGGTGGTGGTGGTGGTGGTGGTGGTGGTGGTCTTTGGCGACGTGAATTGACTGGTACTTGCCGAGCCCCGGGCTGCGGCTGCTGCGGTCCCTGCCGCGCGGGGTCTGGTCCTGGAGCCATTGCTGGGAATCTCAGCTGCTCCCGAAGCCCAGATCTCCAGGGCGGGAGAGAACTTCCTCTAAGACCCAGAGCTCGGAAACATCCCAACGCGCCACTCCTCCTCTCGGTAAAACTCCTGTCTGCTAACGACTTAACTGATCTTGGCACTGGCTTAGTTTTTTTCCGCTGAAATATTCACAGGGCAGGTGAGATGAAAGGCAGGCCAGTGTCTGGGAGTGGGATCTTTGAAATGGAGTCGCTGAGTTCGCTCTGATGCCCGTGCCCCGGGGCAGTGCCCCTCTGAGGTTTTAGTGCTACTGGTTGCGGATTGCAGAGGTGTAGTAGATGGGTTTCGAGGCTAACCGTTTGCGAAAAGTGTGGTGTTATCAGATATTTCTAGCGTTTCTGGAGGAGAAACGCTTATAAGGTTTTTTGTTTTTGTTTTTGTTTTTTTTTTTAAGAACAGATTCTGGTATTTTGTGTTCAGCCTTTTCTTATGGAAAGGCTGTGTGTTGTCTCTTAAGATTTTTCTGTTCTCACTGATGTGATTTGCAGGGCAGAGGAAACAAGGACGCAATTGTATACATTAGGAAAGTAAACTCAAATATTCTCTATGCAGTGAATTTTTTTTACATGTGTCTGAACTGTAGTTTCATTAAGTGGCCTTTGTTAAGCAACTCCCTAGTACTGGTGAAGGCGTTTTTTTTTTTCCTTTAATTGGGTTTGTACAGTGTCTATTGAAATTGGGAGAAGATTTAGAAGTCAAATGACCTTCAGCTATTTATCTTTTTCAAAAGCAGGTGCTTAATTCTTCATATAGCCAATAGTTTGAGATGATAAATGTGTATGCTGAACTAGATGGTTTCATCCTACTCAAGAATTCAGGTTTTGTTACCAAGCACATCCAGTAGTTACCCATACTCTGGAAAAATGTTGTTTCTGTTAATTGTAGTTAATTCTGTTAGTTGACTTTGGCTTTTTGTCTTAGAAAGATGCCTGCGAGTCCACATCACTACTATCCCTCCTATGTGTTTAAGCTTTAAGATGTAAAAATAAACTATTATATAATTTTGAAAGCAGTAATTCAAATAATTTAACTTGTATGAAACATGGCGTTTAACAAGCGCAGTCTCTCATGAGTAAGTTTTGCATTTGTGTACCTGTTTCTTGAAAAATAAAAATTGCAAAGGAACCAAATTCTTTGTCACTATCAAGGGCAGTGAGGTTTGCTGGAGACTTCACGAGGTCCTGTTGACCACCTGTGTATTCATTGGCATTGGTTCATTGGTCATGAGCAGTGTCCCTGTTGGGTTCTCATCATGTTAGTACATCTCAGATGTCAAAAACTGTGTACAGACCAGCACTGCGTTCATTCACCTGATGCCTGGCCCTTGTAGTATGTGTCTTAAGATTTAGCTCTTGAATGACCTCTGAGTTACTCATTTCTTGAATGTTAGAGGTAGAAATGATCAAAGAGATTGTCTGAGTTCTCCTATCAAGTCAGCTGCCTCCTAATTTCCACCTGAGGTTGGCTGGTTTTGCACAGAATCAATAAACCGAATCAAATTAGTGCAGTAATTTGTTGTATTAAATGATGTCTCTGTGGCCGCATTTGTGGCCTGAAGGACCTGATTTAATAGCAGGGAGCCATAAGGCTTGGTGTGCTGTTGAATCTTTATGAGTGGAATTCACAAATTGCGAAGATGATGAAACCAAGCTCTTACCTCTTGGCCTCACTTAATTATTTAATTTGCAAGTGTCAGTTATCATTAGATATTGGAGACAAGTTTTTGAGATGAGTGATATACATCGTCTGAGATGAAAGGTTTTCTAGGAGCTTGAAGAATGTGTATATTTCACATGTCTAATTTTTTTAAACCATCTTTTCATGCCAGATCCAGATTTAAATATATTGCCTAAGTTTTTCCTTAATTCCCAAAGGTCTTATTGTGTAGATAGTGGTATGTCTGTGATTAAATGGCTTCTATGAAACATTTAGGAAAACCATTGCTTAACATTTTGTCCTTCATGGAGTATTAAAACATGGAGCTTCATGATAAGGTCTCATGCAGGCGGTTAATATGATATTGTCCATCTTCCATTCAGAGACATTTTGAGGTGGGTGTGACCCCTTTTTAGGTGGCTGGAAATCAGTGCGCTCCTCAGGGCAGCCGTGTATGGGGTTGTTACTGGCCTGGTACTGATACCTGGATTTTCTGTGCATTTAAGAAGGGTGGGTGTGTTATTTTGCTTTGTTGTCCTTCTCTGTCTTCCCTCAACTACTTAATGCTACCCTGCACCTTCCATTTATTTAATCCTTCATCTTTATCTCTGTATTCACTGACCTACAACTGAATATCCTCTGTTCCTAGAAATGTCTTGGGGTTTTTTTTGCCCTCAGAGCTTACATTCCTATGAGGGAAAAAGGCAAGTAGACCATTACTGGCAGTGAGGTCCTTTAACATCAGGATAGTTTGTCCTACCACCTCAGGAAGCAGGGGACCTGGCCAAGTGGATTTAGGATAGGGTGAATTCTGAGGAAAGAGGCCTGGTGAGTAGGGGTGTTACGGGTAGATGATATAGTTCCAGGAAAAGTGATGTATATGACACAGACTGTAACATTCGCAGTGCAGCTTGTTATGGTATAATGGAGAGAAATAGGGTCAGAGACCCAAGCATACTGTATACTGAGCAAAGAGTTGGCTTATTAGCAGTGCTTCTTTAGTCCTGCCTCCACTTGATTCACTTTTTTGTCTAGTTACAGCATTGAAATCTGTTACGAATTTAAATTCGTTTCTAAAGACAGGACAGCTTCAATGGAGCAAGAGTTAAGGACAGAAGCAGAGAAGGAAATGTTGAAGAGTCAGATGAAAACAACTAAGCTGCACGTGGGAGTTGGAATATGGGAAGAAAAAAATACTGTATATTTGCATTATATTTCAGAAGGGAGGAGGTAGATATGTTAGGCTAATTTAGGGCTCCCATCACAGGATGGTCATTGGCTCAAGACAGCCTGATTGCTGTACTTGTTACGAATTTGTGGGAAGTACACCTTTTTGCGTTTCAAGTAAGAAATAACTTTAAGTAAATTAGGAAAATAGAGATCATCTACTTAGGATGTAAAGTTTAGGAAAATAAAGATTAAATGTCTTTGCCACATAATTAAGAAGAGTATACTTAATAAGCCAAATACAATATCCAAGTGGCCATTGTGGTGGTGTTACAGGCTAATTGTCCATCTGTTGGCACTGGCATCTCATATGGCTGCCAGTTCAATTCCTGGGTGCTCCAATTCCTACCCAGATTCCTGGGAAAGCAGTGTAGAATGGCCCAAGGCCTTGGGCATCAGTACCCTTGTGGGAGATGTGGAAGAAGCTCCTGGCTTTGAACTTTGGACCAACCTAGCACTGACAGTGCAACTATTTGGGGAGAGAACCCATGGATAGATGCTCTCTGTTTCTCCCTATCTATAACTGTCTTTCAAGTAAAAAGTAGTTCCTAAAAAATATAATAGTCAATGAAATTCACACATGAACTACATGATAGCAGAAGAAATGGAAAGAGAACAATTTTGAGAAACTGCGGAAGAAAATAAGTCCAGATAACTTTAGAAGTGGAAGTTTGACAGGTAGAAATTAAAGATCACAGACAGTGTGAAATTTGAGAAAGAATGCATAGATGTGTGTAGGGATGCTAGGAGACTGTGAAGATTTCACTTCAGCTTTCAAGGAAGTATAGTTCTCAGGATTAAGTAACTTCCTTGAATTCATATGCTTGAATTCAAGCATATGGGCCTGGCAGGTAGTCTCCCAGGTCTTTCCCTTTGTCTTAGGTTACATGCTGGGGTGATTTGGGAAGTAATTAAACCCTTCAGTAGAGCTGTTAGGTTGTAGCGGAGAGTGGGTGAAGACTATTGTAGGAGTGTTTCAGGGTCTACAGGAAAATAGGATTGCAATAGAGATTAGGGCAGAGTGAGTGGATAAAGTCCTCAAGTACAAATGCATAGGAAGAGTTGAAAGACAAACATTTGTTAGTGCCAGACTTGATGGTGAACAATTGGGTAGAGTGTTGAAGACAACCAGGAGCTTGTAGTGTCATTTGTTTTTCACGCGTTGTGGGTTGCCTCTCTTTCAGGCAGTGTCTGACAATGCAAGGGGAGGCGAGGGGAGTGGTACTTAAAAACTTTGTGTGATCTCATGTTCACTTGTGATAGCAGAATGGAGATGAGTAGGTGAGGCCAGAAATGTTTTCAAAGGAGCTGTAGGGAAGTCAAAGTGGTACTGAGAGACTCCTCTCTCTTTCTCTCCCTCTCTCTCTAAGATTTTTGCCAGTATTAGAAAGAGAAAAGGAAATGACAGTTTGAATGTTTATTTTGAGGTAGGAAAGAGCTTATTTGTGTGTGTGGACTCAGCAGAAAGTGGCAGTAGAGAAAGGTTGCTAAAGTTGTTTGAGAATATTTTAGGGGATAAAAGCTGCAGGAAAGGCAAAATTTTATGGTGTGAAGGCTGTCTTTATTTATAGTAAGCATGGAGGTATAAGATTAGGTAAGAGTAGG
Source organism: Ochotona princeps (assembly GCF_030435755.1). Lineage (NCBI taxonomy): Eukaryota > Metazoa > Chordata > Mammalia > Lagomorpha > Ochotonidae > Ochotona > Ochotona princeps. The sequence goes on from NC_080842.1 coordinate 22,905,013, forward strand.
TGAGAAAGGAAGACAGTGGATTCCTGTCTGATGATCTCTTTTCTTACTATCCGTGGACATTCACATTCCTGGTCCGTTATTTAGTGGAGTGCCCATTGTGCACTTCAAATATACAGGGAGCACAATTTGACCTGTAATAAAAGCTTACTAATTTGGGAGTGGTAGAAGTGGATAGTGTTAATTACTGGCCACCCAGCCAAGACATATTTAAATTATTGCTGGTTGCAGAGAAAGATACGTAAGATAAAATGCTCTCAAGTCACAAGAAGCCATCAGTTTGTTCATTGAGCCTTTATGGACAGAGTTTGTTCTGGAAGGTAGTTGAGGATGCAGAACTTAGACTGGAGTAGCCCAGCACGGTCCATTTCAGCCAGAAATGTACATGTGGCCCTTGCTGACCTGTCCTTGTTTTGCACAAAAAAAGCAGTCATCTTCGTAATGCAGATTGAGTGTCCCTTTCCTGAAATTCTTGGGATCAGAAGCTTTTCAAATTTTGGATTATTTTTTTCTGATTTTGGAATATTTGTATATATGTCTTTAAAATCTTGGAGATGGGACCCAATTCTAAACACCAAATTAGTTTCATATCTACCATATATAAATATAGTCCGCAGAGAATTTTACATTATATTTTCAGTAATTTTGTGCATGAAACAAATTCTGTGGTTTTAGGATTTTTCGCTGTAAGCATCATGTTACCACTCAAACCACTCAAAGATTTTACGACATACCAGTTTGTACATTTTCAGATAAGGGATGCTCAACAGGCTTGTACTAATAGGCAAGACATATAGGTTCATGTGGTAAATAAATTTGGTTTTATAGAGAGGTTACTTAGAAATTAGGATAGAGGCAGAGGCAGGTGTCACATGGCACAACCCTTTAAGCCTCTGCTGGAACAACTGGTTCACATAATGAAGTTCCCATTCTAATCCCAACTCCTCTGCTTCCAGTTTAGTGGTGACCCGCTTACTTGAATTTCTGCCCCCTGTATGGGAAAGCCAGATACAGTTCCAGGATCCTGACTTTGACCTGACCCAGTCCTGTTGCAGCCATTTGAGCAATGAACCCGTGGATGGAAGATCTTAATCTCTGTCTCACTGTTCCTCTGCCTTTTAAAAACAATTAAAGCATTTCAGTTTCTTAAGAACAAGAAAGTTTTTAATATTGTATTTTGCATCAATGAAATCATACAGAAGTCCAAATTTTAAGTTCTGAAAAAGATTTATAGTTCTCTGCTGATAGTATCGGTTGTGTGAGGGTTATTCCCAACCTTAACTTGAATTCCATAATTCACTTGAAGGCAGTGTTTAAATGAATCCTGCTAGAGTCATCATACTTGCAGTTCCAGTGAAAGTTAACAACACATAAATGTAGTTACCAGAAGTAGTTACATGATCTATCCCAAATCTAAGGCTGCCCTTCAATTTCTAGGATCATGGTTTTACCCTGTATTGAAAATCCTGTTAGGATGAGTTTAAAAAAAAATACTATGCACTGAGGAAAATAGACAGGATTTACTGATTAGTTTTTTAACATAGAATGAAAGCTTTTTAAAGTGCTGGCTTGGTATTTTAATTTACGAGAAAAATGAAAGATTCTGTTTTTCTGTGTGCTTCTCTGTTTATTATCAGGAAGTTATGAATTAGTTATAGCTGTAAAAAAACATGCTTAGATACTGTGGGTATTAAATGGTTTTAGAAGTCATTAAACATTTAGTAAACTTTGAAAAAGAAATTTATATTTCTTATCTATTCATTTATTTATTTGAAATTGAGTGACAGAGAAGAAGACAGAAAGATCCTATGTACTTCCCAAATGGCTGCAATGGCTAGGACTAGACCATGCAGGCCTGAGCTAGTCCAGGCTAAAGCCAGGAGTCAGAAACAACATGTGGATGCCAGGAATTCAGCCTTCATTTGATGCTGCTTCCTAGGCACATTAGCAGGAAGGTCAATTAGAAGTGGGGATGGGGATCCCAAGTAGCGGCTGGATGTGCTGTGCCATGATGCTTACCCCACCAGATTCTTTAAGAATTTTTATCATTTTTATCACATGGAATGCAAGGTTTAATGGTTTGTTGTTATGTAGAGTGGTAAAACAATTACCTGTGACCTGAAGAGTGAAAATGCAGCCTTTAACTGAATTCATGCAATGAGTGATGTTTTGTCCCATCATGTCTTCTCTCTCAATCATTGGGGCATTTCTAAAAGTGGAGCTTTATATTGAACTGTTTGGCTCTGTGCAGTTTTGTTTTCAGCACAGAGGCTGTGTTTTGTGAAGAATGTGCAGTCACAGTATTTGTGGCATTTTACATGAAGCTCTGCTAAATGAAGAAATATGAGGGTATCTGATTTATTCAAAAACTATTTTCCCTTGTATTTATGGATTTTCAGAAATCTATACTAAAAATGTTTAATCTTTGGACTTGGGGCTTGAAAAGAACTTAGGTAAGTAAACACTCTTTGTTTTCCCTTTGGAAATATGTATTTTAGAAATCCCAGATTATTGTGCATTGAAAGTAGTGTGATCAGCTTCTAAAGATCAAAATGTAGCCCTTGGCTAAAGTGATGTTGGGAGTTTCCTTTTCATAAGCAAGAACTCTGGATAATAATAGTTTTTAGATGAAATGTTGTTAGTAACTTTTCTCTTTCCTTGAACTATAGTGTTGGTTTTGGATAGAGTAAAAGCCTTAAAAAGGTCATGATATTTTCTAGTAAAACCTGAGTTCACAGTTGCTAGGTACACTATAATAGGGTTAATACTGTCTCCTAAAAAGTGGATTATTTCTAATCAAAAGAATGTGTTGAGGAGTTCTAATTATAGTATTTTGCTGTTAGCCAAGTTTACAGAGTAAACACTGAATTTTAAAAGATTTGAACTATGCATGTCATCCAGGAAGTTTATTCCAGCTTCGCCGTGTCCCATGAGGCCTTGGTGGGTGGATTGTGGAAGGTGGTTGGGTGATTGGGAGTCTAGTGTGAGGGACACGTGGTGGTGGCAGGAGCTGTGACCAGATAGCCCTGGATAGAGAAAGCCACTGAGATCTTTTCTGTTGGGCATTTTCTTTATGGCCGGGCAGATGGCAGTCTGGTGGCCTTTTCTTCATCTGGTGGTTTGAGTCTTGTCTAAGTTGTATCATTACCTCAGGTGCACAGAAAGTGTTGCTGTGTGTTAACCACACCTGTGCTTCCTGATTTGGTCACAGAGCTCAGTGGCAACCCTGTCTCCTCTCCTACTGCTCAGCTCCTGGAGAGCAACAGGGATCTGACCTTGGCTTCTTTTTCCTCTCTGAGGTCTCTTCTTCAGTGATCTCAGTTGCCTGGTCCTAAATATTATCATCCATTGTCTGTCAGCTCTAAAATTTATATCTGTATATTGGGCCTCTCCCACCTGTCTTTCACTGGATACCCTGTTTGTGTTTCCAGCTGATTTTGTGTAAAACTGAACTCTTGTTCTAAGTCCCTGCAACCTCATACTCCCACAGAGTTCCCCTTTCAGTACCTGGCTGCTGAATTCTCGCTGCTGAGCAACCCTCCCGTTCATGAACTTGCTCCTGTATTATTGCAGGTTTGTCTCCCTCCGGCTTTTACCCTTGCTGCCCTGCCTTTGGCTTCTCCATACAACTACCAGAATGACTTTGTCCCACTCTCAATTCCAGACCCTTGAGTACTTTCTCATTGTATTTAATCTGAAGTCCTAAACATCACCTTTTATTTATTAGTTCATTCCAGTCTTTACCAAATGGTTGAGTAAGTAGAGGGATCATGTGGCATGTCTGTGCAGCCCAATTGTAGGCTTGCATGTAGTGATTGCCTTCTGGAGAATCCTGTACTGAGCGGAAGGAAACAGGTGACTTGACGGTGGAGAAACCTGACAGACACTGCTACTACAGTCAGGGGAGCAAGTTAGTGTCTAAGTGACTCATGTTGATTATATCCCTAGCTAGGATGGGATAGAAATGACACTCTACCCCTCTGCTTTCCTCCCCGAGACACAACACTGTAATCCTGAGAAAGGAGATGGGTTCCAGTTGAGGCTTGTTTTGTAGGAGGGACACTTTACAGAATACCTTGTTAATACTTCTCAGCATGGGTAAACCTATTAAAACTAGGAGAAATCTCTGGAATTTACAATCTAGAGGAGTCTTAAGGAGTTGATTATGTATCTATTTAGGTTTATTAGTTTTGACAAATATATGATGATACCAGTGGGTTAACAATGAGGGAGACATCTTTGCAACTTTCTGCAAATCTAAAACTAATCTTGGTGATTTGTTTTAAAAAGGACAGCCCCTTCATCATTGCTTCCTGATTGTCCTTGCCTTTTGCTGTCCTGATGACTCTCTGCTTAACTGTTCTTCCCCTTCCCAGCCATGGTGGTCTCTTTCCTGCTTCTCCAGCCCACTGCTTCTCCACCAGGGATGATTTTTAGCTCTAGGAGACATTTGGCAATGACTGGAGACACTTTTAGTTGGCACAACTGGGGATGCAAAGAGGATGCTACATGCCTTGAGTGGGTGGAGACCAGGAATAATGGTACACATCCTCCAGTGCTCCAAAGAATCTTGGAAGAATCTGCTTTGAAGATTGATGGTGCGAGGATTGAGAAACCTTGGTTTTGGGGATTTGGGGTTCTGTATCTGTCCTCCAGGTTGCTGACCACAGCCTCCATGTCCTGCTTCATTTTTCTCCTTCAGCATTTCATCTTCTGAACTCCTGTTCTCAACCCCTGCAACCTCATCCTTCCACAGGCTTCCTTCCCTTTTCAGTACCTGGCAGCTGCTGCATTCTCATGACCTCTCCCTGTGTTATTGCAGGTTTCTCTGCCTCTGGCTTTTGCTCTTGCTGCCCTACATTTGGCTTCTCCATGTGGATACCAGGCTGATCTTCCCCACTCCGACACACTGTCATTGTGTGTGTATCTCACCAGGATTCACTGACAATTTAGTTCGCTTTTGAATCTCCAACTTTCAGAACTATACATGGTAGGTGCTCTTGAAGTGTTTGTTGAAGAAATTAAGTAATTGATGAAAGAAGTGAGTGAATGACAAATGTAACATCTGCTTAGGCCAAAAATTTAGATAGCAAAGTACAAATGTAAAAATTTTTCAGTCTGCCTGTTACATATTCCTATTCTCTGGAAAGTAACCCTTATTAATGGTTTTGTCTGTTCAGAATTTCTTGTCCACGGTTAACCAGATCCAAGTATTGTAACATGTGCACCCTACTTGCACTGCTTGCAGTAGAATTTTGATATAATATCTTATTGTGAATTGGACAATAGTAATGATGTCCCTGAAAATGTGATCTGAAACCGAAAACAAAAAGCAATACTTATTTAAAATCATCTTTACAAACTTTTTTTAAGGATGGGCTTACACATATTTTTTATTCCTAGTTTGTAAATGAATTATAATTGGAAACTTTGTCTTCTATAATCTTTAACTGTATTATCTAGCATTGCTCAGTAATAACAGGTTCTTTATGCCTGTTGGCTGAACAGAATTAAAATTTTTCCTTGTTAGCATTTTCAGATCCTTTTAAAATATTCAAATTTTCATGAGTATTAGAACTGTTGACCAAATTGAGACATTTATAGATGTAGTTTTGGGAGAAAATTTCATTTTAAATGTAAATTGTTTTCCAGTAGGCCTCATATATTTCCAATTTCCTGATTTTTATCTGCCGAGGAGGAAGCAATGATAGCTAAAGAACAAGTAAGGGGACCAACTTGAATGCGATTCAATATCAATTAAGCTTCTAATTGCTTTAAGCATATTAGGTCTTTTCTTCTTCCCCTCGCCCCCCACTAATGAAATGACTAATGGAGCAAAGTTGGCAGTAGCTGAGTTAAGATATTGTAAATTAATGTTGCCATTCTAATTTCAGCCTACCTGTTAAACCAGCCCTCCAGTCTGCTGTTTCCTTCACCTTTGGTGGCTTTCACATTCAGTGCATACTTGTGCAAGGGTATGGTGCTGTCCTCTGCTGACACAGGCTAGGGGTTTGTGAAGCTGTGGTTGATTTAAAGGATGAAGTGGTTGGCCTCAGAACAATTTGGCTGGAAGTAATTGTCCTCCTGTTCTTCCGGCCAGGCCTCGGCCCAGTGGACTTTGTCTAACATCCCACACATTAAAGGAATATTGCTCTTCAATTTCTTTGCTTCCCAAGCCTCCCTCTGACCTTCCCGCAGCATCTGCCTCTTTTCTATAGTGGTTTGATGCTTTGTGTGTGTTAACTTAATGGTTTAACTTTTGTGTGTGTTTCTCTCTTCTGATGGGAATGGGTGACAAATACTGGGTGATAGGTCATCCTGTGTCCTGAAGACAGATGGTTGCCGATAGCAGTGGTAGAAGATGCTGATATAATTGGTATGGTTTGCTAACTTAGAGGGAAAACTTTGCCACCTGACTTCTAGTTTTTCTATTGTAAAATGGTATGTTTTGGGAGAAGGGGTTCATATTGATGTTTCAGTGGTTGTCTCACTGTCAGACTTAATGATAGGCTTATTTTAATTCTTTCAGATAGTTATATCAAGTGCTAACAAGACAGCAAACTTCATACAGAAAGTAAGCGTAATCATTCTCATAAAGAAATAATAAAATTGTGGGATACATTTTGAAGTGAGATTCCAAGTTTTCATTGCAGAGGGTCACATAAAAATGACTGAGTTTATTTTCCCAAGTTTTGTGGGAGATTTGCGAGTTACTTGTTCTGAAATGCTTTGTTCTTAGATCCTTTGGAGGCTCACCATACAGTAATAGTATTAACTGTAAGCTTTTGAGCATTTCATTATAAACAAGATCCTAATCTACAGCTCTTTAACAATTGCCATGTTTACTTTGAAAATCTGTGTAAGAAAAATACAATTTACAGTGTCAGGCTTTGATATTCATATATGGAAAATAGGAACTTGAATCATTAACAGAAAAGGATTGTGTTAAATTTAGTAATTCTAGATAAGTTACAAAACACTGATACTTAATATTGGAAACCAGAGGGGAAAAAACCCTAATCGTTGCATCTATTTACATTCCACATTATGAAAATACAAAGTTTGAAGCAGTTGATTCTTTTTTTCTTTTCCCCAGAGTAATAATTCTTATTTTTCTCTTCTGTTTTAGACTCCTGAGAGTTGAGCAATGGGGAGGCATTTGGTCTCGCTTCTGCTTCTGCTCCTCCTTCTCCAACATTTTGGAGACAGTGATGGAAGCCAAAGATTTGAAGAGACTCCTCTACAGTTTACACATTTCCAGTACAATGTCACTGTGCATGAGAACTCTGCGGCTAAAACCTACGTTGGGCATCCTGTAAAGATGGGTATTTACATGACAAATCCTTTGTGGGAGTTACGGTACAAAATTGTTTCAGGAGACAATGAAAACCTATTCAAAGCTGAAGAGTACATTCTTGGAGACTTTTGCTTTCTAAGAATAAGGACCAAAGGAGGAAATACAGCTATTCTTAATAGAGAAGTGAAAGACCATTATAATTTGATTGTCAAAGCCGTTGAAAAAAATACCAATGCTGAAACACGGACAAAAGTTAGGGTACAAGTGCTGGATACAAACGACTTGAGACCGTTATTCTCACCCACGTCATACAGTGTTTCTTTACCTGAAAACACAGCTATAAGGACCAGTATTGCAAGAGTCAGTGCCACTGACGCAGACATAGGAACTAATGGAGAATTTTATTACAGTTTTAAAGATCGAACTGACATGTTTGCTATTCACCCAACCAGCGGGGCTATAGTTTTAACTGGTAGACTTGATTATGTAGAGACCAAGCTCTATGAGATGGAAATACTTGCTGTGGACCGGGGAATGAAATTGTATGGTAGTAGTGGTATCAGCAGCATGGCCAAACTAACAGTTCACGTAGAACAGGCTAATGGATGTGCTCCTGTGATAACAGCAGTGACATTATCACCATCAGAACTGGACAGTGACCCTACATATGCAATTGTAACAGTGGATGACTGCGATCAGGGTGCCAATGGAGAGATAGCTTCTTTAAGTATTGTGGCAGGTGACCTTCTCCAACAGTTTAAAACAGTGAGATCCTATCCTGGGAGTAGGGAATATAAAGTCAAAGCTGCAGGTGGTGTTGACTGGGACAGTCATCCCTATGGCTACAATCTGACACTGCAGGCTAAAGATAAAGGAACTCCTCCCCAGTTCTCTTCTGTAAAGGTGATTCATGTGACTTCTCCACAGTTCAGAGCTGGGCCAGTCAAGTTTGAAAAGGATATTTACAGAGCAGAAATAAGCGAATTTGCTCCACCCAACACACCTGTGGTCCTGGTAAAAGCAATCCCCAGTTATTCACATTTGAGATACGTTTTTAAAAGTACACCTGGAAAAACTAAATTCAGTTTAAATCATAATACTGGTCTGATATCCATTTTGGATCCAATTAGAAGACAGCAGGGTTCCCATTTTGAACTTGAAATAACAACAAGTGACAGAAAAGCCTCCACCAAAGTTTTGGTTAAAGTCTTAGGTGCAAATAGCAACCCTCCTGAATTTACCCAGACAGCCTACAAAGCATCCTTTGATGAGAATGCACCTGTTGGTACCATAGTCATGAGCGTCAGTGCTGTAGACCCTGATGAAGGTGAGAACGGGTACGTGACTTACAGCATTGCCAATTTAAATCATGTGCCTTTTGTGATTGACCATTTCACTGGTGCCGTGAGTACTTCCGAAAACTTGGACTATGAACTGATGCCCCGAGTTTACACCCTACGGATTCGCGCATCAGACTGGGGCTTGCCATACCGCCGAGAAGTAGAAGTCCTTGCTACAATTACTCTGAATAATCTGAATGACAACACACCCTTGTTTGAGAAAATAAATTGTGAAGGAACAATTCCCAGGGATCTAGGTGTGGGAGATCAGATCACTACTGTTTCTGCTATTGATGCTGATGAACTCCAGTTGGTACGATACCAGATTGAAGCTGGAAATGAACTAAATTTGTTTAGTTTAAACCCCAACTCGGGAGTTTTATCATTAAAGCAGTCACTAATGGATGGCTTAGGTGCAAAGGTGTCTTTCCATAGTCTGAGAATTACAGCTACAGATGGAGAAAATGTTGCCACACCATTATATATCAACCTAACTGTGACTGCCGGTCGTAAGCTAGTAAACTTGCAGTGTGAAGAGACTGGTGTTGCCAAAATGCTGGCAGAAAAACTCCTGCAGGCAAATAAATTACACAACCAAGGGGAATCGGAGGATATTTTCTTTGACTCTCACTCTGTCAATGCTCATGCACCGCAGTTTAGAAGTGCCCTTCCAACTGCAGTAAAGGTAAAGGAAAACCAGCCTGTGAGTTCCAGCATAATTTCCATGAATGCCACTGACCTTGACTCTGGATTCAATGGGAAACTGGTCTATGCTATTTCTGGAGGAAATGAAGATAGCTGCTTCATCATTGACATGGAAACAGGAATGCTGAAAATTTTATCTCCGCTTGACTATGAAACAACAGACAGATACACCCTGAATATCACCGTGTATGACCTTGGTATACCACAAAAGGCTGCTTGGCATCTTCTAGATGTCATAGTTCTGGATGCCAATGATAATCCACCTGAATTTTTACAGGAGAGCTATTTTGTTGAAATAAGTGAAGACAAAGAGGTTGGCAGTGAAATCATTCAGGTTGAAGCCACCGATAAAGATCTAGGACCTAATGGACACGTGACATACTCTATTCTTACAGACACGGATAAGTTTTCAATCGACAGTGTAACTGGTGTTGTTAAAGTTGTGCACCCTTTGGATCGTGAAGTACAGCATGTGCACTACTTGAAGATTGAAGCTCGGGATCAAGCCAGAGAAGAACCCCAGCTGTTTTCTACTGTGCTTCTGAAAGTATCGCTAGAAGATGTTAATGACAACCCACCCAAGTTTATTCCACCTAATTATCGTGTGAAAGTTCGAGAGGATCTTCCAGAAGGAACCATAATCATGTGGTTAGAAGCCTATGATCCTGATCTAGGTCAGTCCAGCCAGGTGAGATACACTCTTCTGGACCATGGAGAAGGACACTTTGATGTGGATAAGCTCAGTGGAGCGGTTAGAATTGTACAGCAGCTGGACTTTGAAAAGAGGCAAGTCTACAATCTCACTGTGAGGGCCAAAGACAAAGGAAAACCAGTTTCTCTGTCTTCTACCTGCTATGTTGAAGTTGAGGTAATTGATGTGAATGAGAACTTGCACCCACCAGTGTTTCCTAGTTTTGTGGAAAAAGGTGTAGTGAAAGAAGATGTCCCTCCTGGCTCATCAGTAATGACTGTGTCAGCTCATGATGAAGACACTGGGAGAGATGGGGAGATCCGCTACTCCATTAGAGATGGCTCCGGTGTTGGTGTTTTCAAGATAGATGAAGAAACAGGTATGCTTTTTATTTCTCTGGTTAATGTTGCTCCTTCCCTTTTTTGGGGGGGCATGTGTGTGTGTCAGTGTGTATGTTTTATTTTGTTTTACAAACCCATCCTGTGTAGTTCATTGAGGCACAGTGTAGAAACACACATGCATATTTTTTGTCCTGTGGCTATATGAAAATGTGTTTGTAGGTTGGAAGCCATGAAGATGATACCAGAGGAGTAGAAATAGTGAAGAAGGCATATAAAATATATAAAATAACAGGGGAAAACTGAAATAATTCTCACGGGTGCTGACCTCTGGGTTTGTACTTTATATTAGAAGCACCGCTGTAGTAGGATAGTTAAGTCCTGACATTCTTCAAGCTGGATGATTGGCAAGCTCATGCTTTGAGCAGTCACGAAGATCACCTGGCATGCCATCCAGGGTTATTGCACACCTGCAAAATTAGGCAATGCACACAGAGAAGATTATTTTCTCAAACTTCTGTAATATGATCTGTTTAACTTTGCTGCTCCTTCAGGTTTTGAGAGCTAAATGTAGGGTAGAGGAATGTGGAAACTCAGAAACTCTGACTTGTAATTCTGGCTCTTTGAGTTGTTAATTCATGATCTTGGATGAAAACAATACTTCTTAAAACTAACCATCTTTATAAATGGAGACACTCAAAATTACACCAAGATATATGCGACTATAAAATGAGGTAACAGGAAAGCTCCTGGCATTTGTTGTATCATAACACCTTTTGGAAATAGTAATACTACTTTGTTATGATATTTCAGCTAGAAAAAAGTTGTAAAACCAGGCACTCCCAGACCACCAGTCATGCTGGAATGTGTGTTGTTTCTTACTTCGTGTGTGTATCTTATGCTAGCTGAACAGATACTCTGGTTATATATCACTTTGCTTGATGGGTTGTGAGCTTTCCAGGACAGTCTTGTAGCTCATGCATCATTTCTTTTCAGCACCTAGTGAAAAGTGAATGGTACATCAAACATTACAGCTTCACAATAAATGTTAAAAGAAAAAGGTGGATTAATTAATATGAGTTTGTCTTGGCCTCTGATATTGGCAGTGGTAATATTTGTAGACGGAAACTGGACAATCTGAACACTAATTGGTTCAGTATGTTTATCAGTCTCACTGATTTTCCTTTATAAGGCTTATCAATTCCAAAAGAGACCTTTAGAATTAAAGGAGCTCTTGATATATTTGGTAGTAACACACACCAAAGTTTTTGGTTAACACCCACCTAAGTGTCAAAATCTACAACCAGTGGATGCATAGCGCATGAAAAATATGTCATTTGGAAGGGTATTTTTTATTTTGAGTTTTTATTAAGGTATTTCTTTTTGATTATATTATCACTAACATATAAAATATATTAAATCTGCAGCTTATATTGCATACCTTAAATACCCACAATTAGCTTAGTTCATGAGAAAATAACATAAATTTAGTTTCCACTTATTTGAGTAAAATGTCTTTTGCCTTTTTGTTTCAGTTGTTAGTATCCAGCATAACTAAGAATTTTCAGGGATAGTGTCAACACTGGAAAAAAAGTTAATGACTGAAGCTGAAACTATGCTATTTTTATAAATTTTCTAGGAATAATTTTTCCTGCTGCTTTTTTCTACTCTGTTCCAAAGTAGGTTTTAAAGGCTTATAAAAAACTGTTACAAGTTAGACATGAGACAGAAAATAGAACCAAAATGTTAATTTACATTCCCTTCATGACAATTAGTTGAACACTCCTTTGGGTTTTTTTCTTTCATGTCAAAATAATGTATTTTTATGGTTGCTTTTTAAAGAATCGTTTGGAAGCTAGTATTTCTTTCTGTCTATAAATGTAAGGAATTGGGTTATTCTTACTGCTAAGGGAAAGGAAAAAAAAAAAAGGAAATAACCAACCAAAGAAGGCAATGTCCAAAAATAGATCTAGGGTGGTTTTCAGAGCTAAAGGGAGTACCAGACTATTCCAATAGCAATTTAGGGCAGAGAGGAGGAAGTGTTAGGATTAAGGGCAGTGTGATTGGTAAGTATATAAGAAACTGTTATGAATTTGTAAAAATACTGATATTTAATGGTGGAGGAGAAGCTGAAAATATATGGATCTGTGGTCCATGTTTTACAGAGGAAAACACGTACTATATGGCAGGTTTATGTTTATATGCTTTTTGAAATTGAATAACACTGATATACAAGGGCTGCTGTGCAGTATCAGATGTCTTTTGGCAATGGAAGTCAGTTGAGAATCCTGACAGGACAATGGCACTCATTGTGCAAAAGTCTATTAGGAAAAAATCAGTCTGTTTTGTGCTATAGAAATGCTAAAATTGGCAATACTTGTTATTTTTTTGAATTTTAATTTTTTAGAGTGATATGGAGAGAGTTCTGCAATATGAAAAGAAGTAGGAACAGTTCAGGAATGGCCAGTGTGGTCCCATGGAAAACGTCACTAACTGAGTTGGAGTTGACCTGGCTCGGGTCTGGTTTGCAGTTTGCTGGAGCTTCGCTCCTTGCCCTTTGGCCTGGCTTGTTGCTCTCCCCAACAGTGTCACACTCCAGGGTGTATTAGCTGACATGGGCCTGTGCAGGACTGCTTTTCTCTTGTCTTTGGGTTTAAGCTGCCAGTGTTGATTGAGTAATACAACAAGGTTTTTGTCAAATATGCACATCATCTGTATACATTTTACAGAACATATGCCGTAAGCTGTATTTAATTCTTGCTATCTGAAAAAAAAAAACTGCCTTTTTCTTAAATCTGCTTAAATTTGAAACATTTTCATAGAATTAATTTTTTAAGAGAAATTGGATTATCTAAAATACAATGGGTATAGTCTAATTAGCTCTGTGTTTTAAATGTGTTTTTGCTAATTGTGTAGAAAGGTAAGATGAAGTTTTCATATGGGGGTGACAGTCATTTGACTAATTTGATTATCTGTCACTGTTACCACATGCTTTTTTCTGGAGAGACCTTTGGGTTTGAGTGAATTGTACTGACACATCTATTCACATGACTATCCACTTGAGCTTTGGAAGGGTGGAGTGTTCCGTGAAAAATTATTTGGTAAATTGGTCTTGTTAGGGAGCCAAACTGCTGAGCACTAATTAAGATTCTCCCCACTTAATTCTTATGTAGAAATCTAGAGTGAGGATTATAGACTTAACATAATTGTTTAGTGGGATATCTTTGAAGCATATTTAGCTTCATGTTTGAGTTTTGATTTGCCGTGTTATAATTGCCCACTTTCATATCATTTTTGCTTCATGTATAGTTGGTGGCTTCTTATCCCTCTTGTAGACTTGCAGAGTAAATTCACATTATTAAGAAAGATTTATTTATTTCAAAGACAGTCACACATACACAGAGAGAGAGAGAGAGAGATCCTTCATCTGCTGGTTCATTCACAAATGGCCACAAAGTCTGTGGCTTGGCCAGGCTGAAGCCAAGAATCTAAGAACTATTTTTTGTTTCCCATGTGGGTGGCAGGAACAAGCCAGCATCTGTTGCTGGCCAGGTGCATCAGCAGGGCTCTAGATCAGAAGTGGAGTAGCCAGTCTTGTGTGTGTGTGTGTGTGTGTGTGTGTGTGTTCATACATATATGAAAGATTACAGAGAGAGAAGAGAGAAGAAAGAGTTCTCTATCCACTGTTTAATCTCCAAATGACAATGACAGCCAGAGCTGGTCTAAAGCCAGGAGCTTCTTCTGGGTATCCCATGTGGGTACAGGGCCCCAAGGACTTGAGCCATCCTCTGCTGCTTTTCCAGGTTATTAACAGGGAACTGGATTAGAAGTGGAGTAGCAGGGACTTCAGCCAGTACCCATATGTGATTCTGGTGCCACAGGCAAAGGCTTAGCTTGCTACGCCACAGTGCCAGGCTGCCGTTACCGGTCTTGAACCAGCACTTTGGTATGGAATGCTGGCTTTCCAGAGGGAAGTTTGACCCCCTCTGCTGCCGTACCTGCCCTGAGTGTGTGTGTGTGTGTGTGTGTGTGTGTGTGTGTGTTTTAAAGATTTGTTTTTATTGGAAAAGCAGATTTACAGAGAGGGAAAAATCTTCCATCTGCTGGTTCGCTCCCCAAGTGGCCGCAACAGCCACAGCCTAGCCAAGAGTCAGGAGTCTTCTCTGCAACTCCCATAGGGATGCAGGGTCCCAAGTACTTGAACCATCCTCCACTGCTTTTCCCTGGCCATAAACAAGGAGCTGGGAAGTGGAGTAGCCAGGACATGAACTGGCATCCATATGGAATACTGGCACTGGCAGGTAGAGGATTAGCCTGTTGATGCTGAGCCATGTGCTGGCCCCATATCTGAGTTTTAAATATGATTTTTTGTTGTTGTTTTTTGTTTTAAGAGAGAGGAGAAGAGAAAGATGTGCAGGTCTGAACCAACTGAAAGCCAGGAGCCAGGTATTCCAGCCAGTTCTCCTGTGTGGGTGGGTAGGGACTCAGGACCTCCCATCCCAGCCACGTTACCAGGAAGCTGATTTAGAAGCAAAGAGTTGGTGGGACTTGAACCAGCACTCTGATTTGGGATGCAGGAGTCACAAGTGGCTTAACTAATGTTTCCACAGCACTCCAGTTTAGTATTCTTGACTGTTGAATACCCATCAGGGTAATTATTACCTGAGGACCAAAAAAAAAGTTGTAACTATTTGTTAATTTTTAAACTCAAGGTAATGTCTAGACAAATGCTTGTCCAAAATATTGTCAATACAAATTTGTGTTGAAGCAGTATTTACTTGAGGTCTTTCCTCAATCTGAGTGTTGTAATGGTCTGTTTCCCCTTTAGTGTGTAGCTGTTTGTGTAATGCAGCCCAGTAAGAATGTTTCCCTTTTCTAGCTGTGCTGCTTGTGGAAGACTGTTTTTCATTAAGATAGGAGCAATTCTGGACTTATTAATTCTGTGTTACTCTCAGAATCCCAATCGTGGTTTTGGGATCGGCATGTCTATTTCCTTAGATTGGTGTTGAATTAATACAGAAGGACAGCTGTAGCAGCTAGATAAATCACTATGCATGACATGGAGGACAACACGAGGACTGCATTTTTCTTAAGAGAAAATGGCTGCATGTTCATTAATAGGAAGAGTTACAGCATCCCTCCTGCAACTTGGCTTTCGTTAGGTGGGCACAGGATGAGTGTGTTGGGATAATGGAAATACGAACAAATTACCATCCAGGATCACCTTATCATGACCTCAGTGAGACGGAAAATGTTCTGGGACACTGTCTTGGCAGAACTATTTTATTTCAACATTTCCTAAAAAAATGCTTTTTAAAAAAAAATGTAGGATATTTTACTTATAACCTGATACCTCTGTGTTTTCCTACAGCCTATTGTCTCCTGATAGGAAAAGCAATGTGGAGAATTACTAACTGGGCCAAGATTTATGACTGAAGAGTTTGTCAGGGTGGCAAGAATCTGGTGGGCTGTTAGAAGTGAGACAGGCTGTGGTAGGACCAATTACGTCCATTGGAGCTGGGTCAGAATTCCTGGCAACGGGAACTTAAATAGATACTGGTGGGAGGCCAGGGTTAGGGAGTTAAGAAATTTGCTGGTGAAAGGGCTTTTGTGCCTCTGTCTCCTCCCTGAAGTGGCAGCAGCTGCTGTCCTCTCCATTCTTTTTGTTCTCCCAGGAAAGTTTGCAAGAGAAGAAACTTGTTTCTTAGCCAAGGTGAGATCGAAAGTCAGGCTTTGACAGAAGTTATGTTCTGCTGGGGTGCTGCTGCTTGGAGGAGAGTAGAAAATCTGCGCTTGTTTCTGTGTGTGAAAGGATCCTCCTTTAAAACAGGAGCGATTTAGGGTTTAAATGGGATCTAATTAGAAATCCAAAGGAAATTCCGTTTTGTTTTGAAAGAAAACAAGGTCAGCCTTCCTTTAGTGATTTATATGATTTGCCATGAGTTGATGCCTTAAGAAATGACTCAACAGATCTTTTGGGAGAAGGGTTAGGACCAAAAACTGACCTCTAATTTAGGACCGTATCATGTGATGTGGCAGTACACAGTGACATTGCACAGTGCACTTTGAGAATTGTCAATCATGTGGAGGAACTAGAGCCTGGAAATGTGGTGCAGGAACTACTTAAAACATGCTCACTCTGACCCATGCTTCGCATAGTAATGATAAAGTGCATCTCTATAATCATAAACCGTTGACACCCTGTGTTACAGTGTTCTCAGCACTCCATGTGTAGTAATTTATACTGCATGTACCGGCTGGTTGGCAGGTAGTGTTATCCCAGTTCCAGCAGAGGAAAATAACTTGCCCAAGACTGTTCAGAGTTACTCAGTGGCAGAACAGCATTTATTTCCCTCAATTTGATGAGTGATCTAAAGGTGCTCTAAGGGAGTCCACTTGAAAACTGTCAGTTGAGAAGGATTCTGGACGAAGTCAGAGCTCTGAATGCTAGATTAAGGCATAATCTTGAGGAAGTCTTGAATGCAAGACTTTTCTTCCAGAATTTTTTCTTAGAATGACATATCTAAGCTGTCTAGTGTATTTATTTATTTGAAAGGTGAACTGACAGTGAGGGAGAGAGGCCTGGATTCACTGGTTCATTTCCCAAGGGCCAACAATAGTGAAGACTGGACCAAGGGAAAGCCGGAAAAAAGTTGGGAAGTTCATATGGATCTCTCATGTAGATGGTAACTGGGCCATCATCTCCTTCTTCTTTCCCTGGTGCATTAACAGGTGTATGGATTGGAAGCAGAGCAGCCAGAGCTGTGATAAATGATGTCAGTGTTGAATGCTGCAGCTTAACCCTCTTTGCCACAATGCTAGTCCCTTAGTGAATTTGGAGTAGAGTTGGTGGTGACATAAGACAATCCAAGTTTATTCCAGTGAATAGTATGTGGTGAGTCATAGATAGTACAGATGACAAGCTTCACTGTGAAACTTGAACAGGGAAGGGATGAGCAAGCGTCTGACTTTCATTTGCAGTTGGGAAAGTATGTGCTCATCAGGCAGAGTGCTGCCTGTCTGACCTGTCCACCATGTTGTTTGGAGCCTTTCTTGTGGAACCATGTTTTCATGGTTGTTAGGGTCCTAGTTAAACTTCAAAGCCAGTTTAACCCCCAGGGTAGTGGGGGCTAACCTAATTTATACCTCCCCGTAGAATTAAATTACTTGTAGGCATTGTTCTCCAGCATTGTTCCTGATGTCTTGGGTTCCACAGCTGTCCTGTCCAGCCATCTGGTCCGCAGTGAGGAAGACAGAGTGGCTGCCTTTCACCTTCTCTTCCTTTTGGCAGTGGACCATTTTTATGTTGTAAGAATGACTAGGATTGGGGTGCTTATGATTTGAAGAGTAGCTGTGTGTAGAGAGATTTAACATTCTGTTTGTATCCAGTCTTTTTCCCCCAATTTGTCCATTCACACAGTTGTAGTAATTGCATAGATTTTTAAAACTTCAGGTGTTTATTCATATTGTATATATATATTTTAGCTACTTAGTTCTTGTTTTGATTTGTGTATTACATGTGTCGTAGGCTGAACTTGTCAAGCATTTATTTCTATTTTGTGCACTATGATTCTTTGCAGGTACTTTAATGACATTTATTTTGTAAAAAAACAAAACATGTTGGCTGTAGATCACGTACACTTTCCATGTAGCACATAATGCCAGGAAGCGCAGTCCTTCATCTTTGTTGCCAGCAATGAATGGACTTGGAAAGATTGCTATTCAAGGACACAAGCCCGTACTTATTAAATTGGCAGTTCTCCAGTTTAACAGCAGTGATACTAAGTCTAGGAAACAATTCACATATATACTTCAAGGGCCTGTCTTATCAATTTACTTGCTTTGCCAGCTACACTGTGTG
This sequence comes from Ochotona princeps, assembly GCF_030435755.1. NCBI lineage: Eukaryota > Metazoa > Chordata > Mammalia > Lagomorpha > Ochotonidae > Ochotona > Ochotona princeps. The sequence goes on from NC_080842.1 coordinate 22,923,242, forward strand.
CCATAATCTCCTCAGGATATCTGAGACTGTATTGAAATTGCTACATTGCTGGGTCTCCAAGCACTGAGTGAACTAACCTGTTCAATGGGATTCTTTAGAATTGTTTATTTTGTGATGGAGAGTTTTAAGTCTTTTTAAACTAATTGATTTTTTAAAAAATGGAAATTCACCCAGTTATTTTAATAGTTTCTTGAGAGTTTAGTTTGTGATAATTTAACTACATTCTTATCACTAGTAAGCTTTTTCTCTTAGTCATCATCAGTTGATGATTATAGTATTTATTGAGTACTTACTGAGCCCCAGCCCTGTTTTTTATAGAAGTCTTAGATCATATCATATATCACATGTAAAATTAAATGTATTGTACTCTGTCCGTGTTGTTTGTATCTTCATTGATACAAAAATCTGACAAAAGGGAATTTTTATACACTGATTTGTGCCAGTGAATTTTAAAAGTTTTTACTTTTTTGAATGAAAGAATGAGATTCAGTTACATGGGCAGGGAGAGGGGTGATTGGAGCGAGAGAGAGAGAGAGATCCCTTCAATGTCACACCTTCTGGAACTGGATCAGATCAAAGCCAGAAGCCAGAAACTCGATCCAGATCTCTGCTAATGGGTGGCTTCACCTGCTGCCTGCCCCCCTCACCCCTACTTGGAGTCCCCATTAGTGGGGAAGCTGGAATTGGGAGCCAAAGCCTGGGCTTGAACTCAGGCACTCTGACACAGGAAACTATTTCTTATGCACTGGGTCAAATGCCTGCCTAGTACCTTTTTTTAAAGTTGTAGTGTAATAGAAATCACTGTGGTATAAAGTGTGATATCTTTGAGGATATTCTTATAATACTAAGGTAATTCTTGAACAGAGGTATTTTGTTTTTGATGAAAGTCTCATTTTTCAGTGTCTTCTGGTCCTTTATAGGGATTACAATACCCTTGCCTGCCTGCCTGCCTGCCTGCCTGCCTACGTGCCTCACCCAATTTGCCTCACCCAACTGGCTTCTGTGGAGCCAGTTCTAGCCCCAGTGATTCCTAATGCCCCCCACTTTGGGTCAATTTTGACCATTTGATCAGCCCTTACTGTGTCTCATAACTCTGCCTAATAAAGATCTGTTGACAACTTTCTTCACATGTAGCTGATTGTTTTTGTACGTGCCCTTTCCCGCCTTTTTCCACATTATTGTAAGAGCCACTCTACTTCATTATTTCTGTATTCTTTTCCTGTGGGCTTTCAGCTCGTACTTGGTAGATTCTAAATCTTTTACTCTAGGCGTTCAACTCTGTTGCCTCTCCTGGGCAGCCCTTTCTAAGAACCAAATTTCTGGGCATTCCTTCTTTTGTTCTGCGCACTTTGAATGTGTTCCTCAGTTACGGAGTGTGACTTGCAGTACTGTTACCTCTTTTGTGCCCATCTCCCTGGACTCATCAGATAGATGTCTAGGCTTAAAGGTCTTTCTGCCCTCTTCTGAGCACAGTGGCTGACATGCAGTACCTAGCTAGTCAACAAAAAGACCAGTAAAATGTCTCATAATTGTAGTACAGGTTGACCAGAGCTTTTGTGTCACCCTGATACTTTTTTCTAGACTTCCAAAATAGTAGCTCTTGGTGTTTGTGTCAGAGAAACTTTTTAGAATCTGTTGAAAACAGACTGTGTATTCCCTTCTTCAGATACAGTGATTTGATTACCAGGGTGTTCACAAAGTGCTGAACTGATATTCCCAGACTCTGTTCTAGAGATTCCAGTGTTGCCAGTCCTTGCACATTCTCATAAAGGAAGACCAAAGGGCAAGCAAGGGTAGTGATAATAGTGGCAAACATTTGTGTAAGATTCTACCACCTGTAAGTCCTTCTACTTGTATTAAATGGCACTAAAGCTAGTGGTTTTTTTTTTTTCTAAAGATTTTATTATTATTGGAAAGCCGGATATACACAGAGTAGGAGAGACAGAGAGGAAGATCTTCCATCCGATGTTTCACTCCCCAAGTGAGCCGCTACGGGCCGGTGCTGCGCCAGTCCGAAGCCAGGACCAGGAACCTCTTCCAGGTCTCCCACGCCGGTGCAGTGTCCCAAAGGTTTGGGCCGTCCTTGACTGCTTTCCCAGGCCCCAAACAGGGAGCTGGATGGGAAGTGGAGCTGCCGGGATTAGAACCGGCGCCCATATGGGATCCCGGGGCTTTCAAGGCGAGGACTTTAACCACTAGGCCATGCCAGGCACAAAGCTGGTGTTTTGATACTCATAAATGCACTTTCTGTTTTTGTTTTTATAAACAGGCTAAATGGACAAATAATTTTCCTACATATTTGTATTTATGCCTAACATGATTCTAGAGAAACTGTTGGTCAAGGCTGTGGCCAAGTGAGATGACACGTACTCTATAAACCTGTTTCTCTAGACGCTGTTTTTCTCTATCTAGGTATGCAAGACAAACTACTATAAAAAAAACCAATAGCATGGTTTTTGTTTAAATTAAGCAGCTCTTTAGGTCTTTCCTTTTGCTACTTCCCATGCAGACCCTTTCTGTTGCCCCAGTATTAGTATTCATTCATTTATTACAAAAAGTAAGTTGTTGGGCCTTGCACGGGAGCCTTGCGGCTAAAGTCCTTGCCTTAAATGCACTGGGTTCCCATATGGGCAATGGTTCTGATCCTGGAGGCTCTGCTTCCCATCCAGCTCCCCGCTTGTGGCCTGGGAAAGCAGTTGAGGACAGTCCAAAGTCTTGATACCCTGCACCCATGTGGGAGACATGGAAGAGGCTCCAGGCTCCTGGCTTCGGACCAGCACAGCTCCAGCCATTGCAGCCACTTGGACGGAAGATCTTTCTCTCTCTGTGTATCTGACTTTTTGGGAAAGGCATATTTACAGAGAGGAGAGATAGAAAGGTCTTCCATCTGCTGATTCATTTCTCAAGCTACCACAATGGCTGAAGCTGGGTGGTGAATATGAAGGCTGGGACTGCCTCTGGGTCTCCCACAGAGGTACAGAATCCAAGGACTTGAGCCATCCTCCACTGCTTTCCCAGGTCACAAAGCAGGGAGCTGAATGGGAAGTGGAGCAGCCTGGACTTGAACTGTTACCCATATTGGATGCCAGCATTTGCAAGGGGAGGATTAGCCAATTGAGCCATGGTGCCAGTCCGAAGTTAGTTTTCCTGATAGACTGTAGTTTATTTAAATGGACTTTAAAAATTCCATTTAATAAATTTAAAGAAATTAAAAATCATGTTAAGTTTGTGACTGGCTTCCTTATTCAGTACAAAAAAAAGTGAATCATGCTTCATTTTAAATGTTCCAGTTCATTATTAGAAGAGCATTTAACAGTTTTATAAGCAAGATGAAATCATTGTTTGTGGTGAACATCTTCTGATATGTGGTTTACAAGCACTGACACTCGCATCTCTTGAGGCAGTGTGTTTTTTTCACCTCTAACTGTTGTACTGTAAATTCTTAGTGAAAAGATTCTCCAGAATTCATCTGAGTACTGGCTTGTTATTATCTCTCTATTAATTTTTGTCCCTTGCTTTTTTGCTCTTAAAGCTGCTTAACATTATTCTGTCTCACACATCTGTGTTTTTCTTATCACTGTGATTGGCAAGTAGTTGGGTATTCAGTAAATGCCTGCACAGTGATGTTCATCTTTTGATTAACCCAATAAATATTTGTGACATGATGTTAGGCTTCTTTTGATTTGTTGCCCACTTGAAGGTATTTATGTGTTTAAATGGGGAAAATATCTTTTTCATGTCGATGCCAAATTCTTTGTCTATTCTGGCAACAGAATAGAAATGAATCTAAGTATTTTCCTTAATAGCATCATAACCTTTTATAAAAGATGGATACTGACTAGGAAAACATGAACATGAGTATAGCCATATTTGGTTTTAATTATCTAGATGCTGTTGGTGTCAGAACTCATAGAATAGACATTGCTTCTACATAGTCTGAAGTGTTATAATGTAAGGCCACTGATTTTTTTTTAGAAATATTGTATCTGTAGTGTATATTAATAATTACTGTGTTATAAAAATCTGCTTATATCAGCATGGGTCTTCCTGAACGTGAGCTTCCCAAGGATGAAAATGTCTGCTCTGTTCATCTCTGTATCCCTAGTTTGGCAGGACTCTGCCTGGTGGTACATAGGCATTCAGCATGCATTTGTGAATGAGCAGAAATTTGAAATTGAAATGGATTATTGTAAAATACTAAAGGGAAACACTTGTTAAGTAACTATTATTGGGAAACATCTTTCAAGTTTGTTAGGTAGGTTTCCCTGTTCTTTTGACAGGTTTTTCCCTGTTCTTTTGTTTTTTTTTAATCCAAAATTCTCTTCCACTTAAAATGCCATAATTCTGATACCCACAAAAATAATGAGAATTTAAGTAACAACAAAAGAGTTCAGGAGCCATGCAGATTTCTTTGTGTCTGTGTTTCATCTGGAGACAACTTCATTAGCTGTCTAATGCTTCTTAGGCTATGGAATAGTGACTGTGTCATCCTTCTGGGTTGAAGTTTTTCTCCACCTTTAAGTATAAGAGGTTAATACCCATTTGTATTATACATTATTGTGTAGAAATGAGTTCTTAACGTTCCTTCAGATTAGTAGGATCTTGACGAATTTGTGAATGTTGAAAGGCAAAATGGCTTCCAAAGCTGCATAGAGATTTTTTTTGAAGTTGTCAGTTTCCTGGATTAAATTGAGCATAATGTGGCCAAATCCGCTTAAGATGCAGTTTGTTCTATATGTAGATTTCTTGGTTCTGTCTTTTGGAGGGGGCTAATTTTAAAGCTTGGTTGACTGGAGGGAAATTTAATTCTTAATTCTTTAATTCTTAATTTTTAATTAATTCTTAAGCAGAATAATACATATACAACTTAAATGTAGTTTCCTCATTTTAGTGACTACATCTAAATAAGAAAATTTAAATTCTCATTGTGTCTAGTTTTCTTATTAGGGCCTCTAATTGCCCATCTTCCATTTTTATGAATAGAAAATTAGCAATAGCTAGTAAAGTTAACTTCATATTTTGAATGTATTTTTTTGCCAGGCAGAGGGCAAGGGGTTGGGTAGGCTGCGGCAGCCTCAATCTTCTGATCTCTAGGAGCCTTAAACTGAATCTGGGTTTCCCATCTGGGTAGCAAGGGCCCGCATATTTCAGTCATGACTTGCTGCCTCCCCAGGTGCCCATGATTAGGAAGCAGAGTCTAGACTTGATTACAGGGACTGTGACATGGGAGGCAGGTGTCTCATGGGACAGCTACTACATCAAAGGCCTGCCTCTATTATTCTAATTTAAAAGTAATTCCTTAGAATGATTAAAGGAAGACCAGAAGACCTTTGTGGAGTTTCTTCTGTTTGTATTTGGTGAGAAATCTGTTAAGATGTAAATTTAGTGCTAAGAAAAGATGAACCTTAGGAGAAAGGGGGTTAAGATGAGAAAGTGGAAAGCACCAGCAAGCCTAAGTGTAGGCAAATTGGCACCTGGCTGAAATGTATTGTGTGTGGATTGATATTAAGTCTTGCAAAGGAAATTACAAAGCAGTGAATAAGTCAATCTTTTGTTGAGAAGCAAACCAACCAAAAACTTAGTGGCGGAAAATCACCACCATTTACACTGGTCATAGTTGAGAGGGCAGGTATGTTGGACTGCCCCCAGTTCAGCCTTTCCTTGAGTAGTCTTAGCTGACCTTACATTTGGGCAGCTGCTCTTTAGCTTACTGGCTCTGCTCCTAGGAGTTGATTGGATGTTGTTATGGGCAGGAGTTGATAGGCTCCAAGTCTGTCATCACCAACAGCCTATGTTGGACCTACCTGGGGTGATCTCAGAGATCCAGAAGGTTCTCTTGAGGCTTAGAATTCATACGTCGTCATTTTTCCCACAGCCTGGCTGCTCAGTTCATCAGAAAACCAGGAGTGTATCTCTTGTTGGGAGGGTTGCATAGTATTGTGTTCATTTTTCAGTTTACCAGAGACTCTTTTGCCTGCTTTTTTTTCCCTTTGAAGAAACTTTTCTTTAAACTTTATATGTGCGCAAGAGTTAAAGGCTTTTGAAGATTATCTCCAAAAGTGTCTGTCTTCAGATTTTTCTTCCTTGCATGATGGGCTATACTTTGGATTTTTTTTACAGTATTAAAACATGTCATGGCATTAAAATACATCTTAAAGTTGTTTTTAATAAAGTTCCATTACAGCCAGAAAGAGCTTGCATGTAATCTTGAAGATATCAGGCACTCTTCCAATCTCCCTATCTATTTTAGTTTCGATCACAAAGTTTCTGGAGTTTGTTACCTCCAAAGGAATTTAGGCATCCCAGTTACTGTGCATCATTCTAAAGTAAAGAGGGTACCGACTGACTGATAAAAGCCAGCAAATTCTTCACAATAGTCTTTCTTCCTGAGCACCATTTTACTTGCTAATTAATTTGTCACAAGTTACATCATTTCTTTACTGTGCTCCCTGTTCTTTGTTCCCTATGAAGGCTTTCTTTTTGCACTTTTATCACATCTGTGGTTGGCTAGGTCCTGCTTTAAATGCCCGCCACCACAGCACAGGACTGGAGATGGCATAGCTTTTCAGCTACTTTTAAAGAGTATATGTCAGTTTAAGTTTGAATAGTTGGTTACTGGGTTTTCTTCTGTGAATGGCATTTATGAAATTTTTGACCCAGAGCAACTCTTTTGTGGCCAAGTCACTCACTTGTCTGTGTAGTTTCCTATCATGAAGCTATGATGGATTCTTTTGGAGGAGATGTGTGAGGGAGTTGATTTGGTTTTAGGTTGATTTTCCTCTCCCAACTGTCTTGTTATAATCACTAGCATTCTAAAGAGTAGTAACAATAGGATAATTGTCTCATGACTCATGTGTATAATTTAGCTCCATAGTCTCAACTGTTTGCCCTTTTTATTCTAAAAAGCTTTTTAAAGACAACAGCCTTAAATTCTGTTGTATATGTATGTAATTCCCTGTAGTAACTCATATTTCTTGGTATTTATAACTAATAAGGAGTTTGGGAAAATGCAATTGAATGGTAACTGAAGAAGTGGCTGCTAAAATCTTGAAAAAAGGGAGGAAAACTACTTTTTTTTTCCTCATGTGGGTGTTGGGGAAAGGAGATGGGAGGACTTCCTGTTGTGTGCTTTTCTGTGCTTTTCTGTGCTGGTGGAGGATTAGAGGTGTCCCACCTACAGAGCAAGCTGCAGTTGCTGAGGTGAGGCACTAGTGGCCCCTGTCAAGTCCCGTGATGGGTTGGTGCACCTGTAGCAGAAAAGGCAGTGGAAAGAGTTAAGCTAAGCAGTTCTGCAAGTTGAGTGTTGTGTGGGTGCCAGATTCCCTGTTCTAATGGCATTCAGCGAGAACATTAAAAGCCCATTGTGCTGGTGTTGCAGAAAATTTCTTTGTCAAAGATGCTGATGGCTTAGATCCTGGCATGGCTTTTAAAATATTACAGTGAAGCAATTCTTGTGATGTTAATTTAGTGTCAAATCTAGATGGAAACTTATTGTGCAGTTACTTGACTTGGGCATTCTTGCTTTTTTTGTTAGTGAATGTGAGAAAGCATTCTAGCAGTTAATTTCACATGAGAAGTTTGTTTTAAAGTAAAAATTACCCAGTGATAATATTTGTAAAATTATGAGAAAAAGGAAAGGTCTATTCTTAGTATACATCTTTGTCATTGACGTTGCACCATTCAGATCTCTGTTTCAGGCATATTTTGTGTTGGTAGTGTGAATCGGATTAGTTTGACCCATGAGACGTAAATATGCATTATATGAAAGTATATGATGACTTTCCACACAGAAGTCATGGGTGGTTCCCCCTTTGCCTCTCCCCTTTCCCCAGGAACAACAGGAAGAAATAGTAAATTTGGAAGCAAGGAGTTCACCCAATTTTCCCTAAACCTCCATCCTTTCCACCCTAATCAACCATGTAATCATTATTGAAAAGTAAAGTTTATGAAAAATAATTTAGTAATAATCCATTAAAGTAAGTATGATGGCTTAAAATTATATGCTACAGAGTAATTTCCTAAAATACGTTTCCAATCAAAAGAGAAGTAACAAGGTCCTGTTTTCTTCCAGAATTGTATACGTGTGTAAATAATTCAAATTTTGTATTTTTTCACACTTCCCTCTGGTGTTAAGACACATTAATGGAAACTAGCTACTGCTTTGTAAACTTGCTCTTTGTGTTCAGTGGTTGAATTTTCTGGTGTTGAAAGGGTCTCACTTTGAGCTTCATAGAATTTTCCTTGTAGATTTTGGGATTTTCACTGTGGGATGCTTTTTTTTCTTCCCAGTTACATCATTGTAATGATACTTCTCATACCGTAAGATTTAAATGAACACAGAATCAAACTTCATGTTTCTTACTATCAGTGCTGTGCTTATATCACAGAAATCTGCCTGTTTCCATTTTTGGCTTCAGCAGTTTTCACATCAAAACTTGTGAATGAAGCTTAAGTAAATATGTTTATTTTATGTTGGCTGTTAGCCAGGAAATCTGTAGTAGCTGGAGACTTTTTTTTTTCTTCTAAAAAAAAGAACTCCTGCTGGGTGAACCATCACTATGACAGGTAAATAGCATTCCCCTGTAATGCTTCAACTCCCTCTGCCTTCATTTCTTCAAGACTGTTGAATGTAGGGATTGTCTTGCTTGGAACCCTATTGATTAGGTCACTGCCCGGTCTGCAGGAGACAGAGCTGCCCAGGGGCCATCTCACTGCAGGGGATTTGCTAAAGCCCCTGTGAAAGGGCTACGTGAGGTCTCACGATTGCCTTATGAACAGGAATCCGTTCAAGCAGCAGAGTACATATTAAGGACCTATTAACTTCTACAGGCTTCTCTTTGAGCTGTAAAGCACTTTGGAACATAGGAATAATTAAAGGAAATTATTACCAAAGCCACCTTAGGCATATCTTGCCATATCTCCCTGGGTGCATCTGTTGAATTGCAGATTTATTTCCTGCTGAGGCATCTGCTTAGCTTTAGAAGTCTCCTTTAAAGGTAGTGAAAGAGAAGTCTGAAAATAATTACGTAATACCGGTTCTGAAGAGTCCACTCTATAAGCATTTTTGCAAAATTAGAGAACTGCATTCATTTTAAAAACATCCTTTATTTTCCAGTGGAAGAAAAGCAATGCATACTCGTTGTAGGAAAATGTAGACTGCTGAGAGAAAACTTCCTAAATTACTCTCTAGAGCATTGTTAAAATTGTGTCCTATTTTGTGTGTATTTGTTAACAAACACACCTCTCCAGCACTGGGTACTGGATATATATATATTTTTAAGAATGCATAAATTCTGCTTATGGTTTTGTTGACCACCCTTTAGTATAATTAGAACCCTTTTTGATTTTTTAAGCTTCTGAAGTGATGTAATATTTGGTAATTTGGTGTACATATTTTAAGTAATCTGCAGTATGTATAAAAGAACTGATCTTTAAATATGTTTAATATTAAAATTATTTCCTTTATTTTGCATATTTGTTACCTTAGCATAAATTCCAGGAAGTGAAATTATTTAATCAAAGGGAAATTTTAAAAATTGAAAGCTTAGAACATTAATTACTACACTTTGACCAGAAATAAAAGCAGTTTACCCATTTTTCCCATTCTTGATGCCATGAAGTATTTGGACTTCAGAGCAAAAACCAAAATTGTAACAACTTCAGCTTCTGAAAAAATTTATTTCACTCAGGGCAATATAGCTAAAATAGAAATTATTCATTTTGTGGCTATAGTTCTGGCTGTGTATTTCAAAGTTCTGGTTTTCACGAACCAAATTTGGGGGATGGTATTTTTTTTTTCACTTTCCTTGTTTGAGATCTTTGTCTCAGAAGCTTTTGGAGCTTATTTCTTCACATTATTTTGTTACTTTTTTTTAGAAGGTCTGTGTTACATAAAGATTCTTTGGGAATACCTTTCATTTCAGGTAGCTGGTTACTGCTTACTCTTAAAATCTATGTGCTGTGGGTGAATTTCTAGTTCTAGCTGTTTTGAGGCTCTTGTAATCTAAAAAATGTGACTGTACTGGTAAAACCAAGAATGTAACTTCTTTCTTCCTTCCCTAAGTGGTTCTGAATCAGTTCACGCTCCTGTGTCCACAGTTAATGTACCCAGCAGTGTAGCGATTGAATGAAAACAAATTTTGTTCTTCATGACTTGATTGGAAAACATGATCAGAGGTCTGTTATCAGGCAGCAAGCAGTTCCTTGGCAGCGTTATTAAGAACGTGGGTAAGATTGTGAAGTGGGCAAGCATAGATTTTTTGGATTGTTGTTTGTTGTTTTTTTTCTTTTGGCAGCATCAGTGGATAAAGAAGGGTTTTAAAGGACACCACAAATGAACCTATAAATACAATACTTTTAAGTTTGTGATTTCAGCAGATTCAAAAATTCAGCATTTGAATGAGATTTGTTATTGAAGTAGAATGAAACATCTGAACAGATTAATCCAAGATTTTATGAGGTTGCTCTATTGATTAGAATATGCTGGGGTGATTTGAGAGCTTGGAAAAAACATTCATCAGGAAATTCAAGAATGTTTTTATTTTTCATTAGCATAGGTAATGCAGCATGTTACAGTCAGTTTACCAATAAAATGATAAAGCTGAAGGGAATATGCAGGAAAAAACAAGCCCTACATTTTTTCGGAATTTGAGACAGAAATTCTAAAGGTATGGTATTGAATGGATGTATCTTTAATCATCTGGAAATAAGAAATCCATTACTTTTCTAAACCAGACAGTAGTTGTCTGTTGCAGTGGAACAGTTGGTTGATTATAGCTCTTCAGGGCTTTATTTCCCAATGCTTACTTCCCAGTGATATTTGAGTTCTGGCTTTAGGGATTATCATAAATGAGTCATTGAGTCAAGGAATTTAAAGTAGGAATCTGAGGTTTATTAATTCATTCTGCTGGGTATTGTAACTTTACAGAGTTTAATAGAAATAGATTTCTTTACACCATATTCTCACAAGCTGAATGCTAGTTTGTTGGTTGATTAGAAACTCTTACTTGTATGTCGGAGCAAATCTTAGGTATGTTACAGTGCAACCAGTGTAAGAGAACTGAGAGTTCAGTGTCTGCCAGGTTTTTAGTGGAGAGAATAGTGCCTCGTGCTTAAGTCAAAGGAATGAAAGTCTCTTATAGAAGAACAAAAAGTTTTTCCTTTTACAGGAACCGAATGTATAGTGGCTTTATACAAATCAGAGTTATGTTTTAATTATAGGATCTCACATGTAGAAAGCATTATATAGGTTGAAAATAATTTATTGGTTAAATGCTGAGAACAGCCAAAGAAAGGAACCTGTATGATGCATTCAAAGTAAAAATTAACTGGAGTGAAAAAAAGCCCTGGCTATATTATGCAGATGCAAGGGATAATTAGAAGTGCTAAAACAATCAGAGGCTGCATTTGCTCATTACAAAATCTGTGATTTCAAAAAAGGAAATCTTACTAAAAATTTTTCATTTTAAGTAGGATATCTCAAGCTTCCTTGTGTATTTCATACTCTACAAGTGGCCTGAGTTGATCTTTTACTGTAGTGGTCTTTTGACATTGATTGTACTTTCATCTGCCATCAGTGATTTCAAATTTCATTGAGAACACCTGCAGAAACCCTTATTATAGTTTGCTCATTCATGAAATGTAAGGCTTGTCCTTCCCTTCCCTGTGAGAAGAGCTGCAGGTGAACGTTTTTTGCCTTTTGGGGATGCTTTACTTAATCTGTATGTTCTGCCCTTGGAGTGCCCTTCCCCTAATGAAAGGTGAGATGAATCAAAGAAATACCAGATAAGACAGGAATGTGCTCCTGAGTCACCTCTCTCTCATTCTCTCTTTGTGCCTGTATGCTTTTGCCTTTGTTTCCCAAGAGATTATGGAGGGCACTGGTTGACTTTTCCTCCTGTTAGGTCCAGTGTTTCCTGAACATATGGGACTTGTCTATTTAATTTCTGAATTCGTGACTTTATTTTGAATTTAAAAGGAGTTGTGAAGGATCTAAGTTAGAGAAGGACATTTCCAGTTAGTCAAAACTGAACACCAAAGAAGGAAATGAAAACCACACCTCCTTTGTTTAAGATGTTATTCCATCTTGACGATTACCTTGTTTAAGTGTATTGCAATTTTGTTTCAGTCTGTTATCTGATTCATACTATTTTTTCTGCAAGTATTTCATTATACTGCCATTTAATAATTGGTGCGGTACAGGGACACATTTTTTTGCTTCGTTTGTTTCTGTTAGTCCTCACGCCCCGTGTTAATGGTTAATGATCAGCATATGGTCTTTGACTTATGGGAGGAATGTCGATTGCTTTGGGAAAAAATGCATGGTGATTATTTAAAGTTTACTAAGTGTCAGTTCCAAGCTTGTGCTTTGGAATGTTCAGGTGTGGAAGGTAGGCACTTTGTCCTAGCAAAAAGCATTGTTAACAGGAGCTAGTGAGTCTTGTATGAGAGCCAACAGGAAATTTAGAAAACATGTTCTCCTCCATACAGCTACAGTCCTGGCCTTTCTAAGCCACTTTTGTCAATCTCATGAGCACTAATATGAACTGTGCAGTGGAATATCAATCTGGGTTTGGATGTAGTTATGATTTGATGTGAGGTTCATGCTAGATCATGCAATTTTAAGATAATAGAGTATATTATTAAATACATGTAGCCCATAATTGCTCAATTTGAGTTAGTACGTAAAGCTTCTACGTGATATTTTTTTATGGATTTAATGCAACTTAGAATACATTAAGCATAGATTTTAGGTTAGTTGGTAGGTAGGTATATATTTATAGTTCTATCTATACTAATCACTTGTTTATTCAGCTGTTATCATAAGTGAATTATGCAATGTCCCTGCGTGTTGGCTCAGGAAAATTAGTGAAACAGCCCTGTTATTGTATTGTAACTATTTAAAACAAGGAATTAAATCTTATTAAATTGTACCTACCATTATATGATTTAACATTTTAAATAAATATTTTTGTGGTTAGATGGAATTGAACCATTTTTGCATTTTGTTATTGAATCCCTGAAGCCTTAAAGTCCAGAGGATGAAGAGAGAGAATAAAGAGTCAAGCTATAAATTCTGATGATCCTTGGTGGATTGGCTTTAAGAGAAGAACTGGTTTATTGGATTAGCCTAGAGCTCCAGACGACTGGATTTGTTTGTTTGAAAGGCAGTTTTAGTGGAAAAAAGGAGACAGAGAGATCTGGCAAGTACCAGTTTATTCCCCAGACGACTGTAGCAACAAGAGTTGGGCAAGGCCAAAGCCAGGAGCCAGGAAATCTATCCTGGTCTCCCACATAGGTGGCAGTCACCAAGTTTTATTCTGCTGCTTTTCTAGGTGCATTAGCAAGAAGCTGGATTAGAAGCAAAGAGCTGAAACCTGAGCCAGCCCTTTGCTATGGCATGCTGGTATAGGATGCAGTCCTTACACGTGGCACTTTAATCCACTGCACCACAATGCTGGGCTTGAGCAATTGTCTTTTATAAAAGAGAGTCTCCTGGTCTTAAATAAGTGATTGTAATAGTTGTGTTTGAAACATTGCTTTCAAAAAATATTAATTCATTGATCAGTTTTCACTCTGAAGTAGTAAATAACATGTTCCAAGTTCAGGTTTTAAGGACTAGAGTGTTATACATCTTTATCTTTTTAAATCTTGATATTGTTTAATTTTAAGCATCAGAAGAAACCTAGTGGTGATTACTTTTCTTTTTGTGCAGATTAATTGAAATTTGTAGTCCATCTTTGTTCCAATTTTATAGGTAAGGAGAACATACAGAAATTAATAAGTTGCCAAAGCCACTCATTCTTTAGAAAATAGTTGTGACAGTTAACAGGCAAGCTATAAGAAAGACTGATTATATTGGTGAAGGAGGAGTACTTTAACAGATTTAGAGAACTGAACTTTTATTGTCTTAAAATTGCTTCTCCAGTTCTGAAATAATCAGTAATTATCCATGGATAGTGATTGGGAGGCTGATTAAGTCAAAGTCATTGATAAAGTAGAGCTAGGAGTACTTTTTAAACTTTCTTAGAATTTTGTTGGCAAATTATTAACTCTGAGATTACAGCACTGACCCTTGGTTTTTTAGGGCTTTATTTCACTTTGGCTAGAATGTGGGTTAATGGGGTGTGTACTTGAATAGCAGGTGCCACTCCTGAACACGGCTGAGATTTAAAGATACTTGGGTTCAAGTTATAGCTTTGATTCAAGCTCTTCAACCTGATGACCCTGGCTTTCTCATCTGTAAAACCAGAGGGTTGGACTGAATGTTTTTTATTGCTCTCTTTGAAAATTTTTTTTCCCTGCTTCTTTTATTTAATCAGGTAAGATAACTAAATGCCATGCTATAAGCACTTAAGTTGTGCTTGGAACTTCATAAAGTATTGTTCACCCAGGGGGTCAGCTACCTATGTGTGCCTTTGTAAATATTATTTGGGAGTGCAGATGGATTTGTTTTCTTCCGGTGACGGGGTGGAGCCGGTGGTTGTGGTAGATAAGGAAAGGAACATTAAAGAAATCACCATGTATAATAAAGATACTTCTGGCAGGTGGTTCACGGGACTTTTATTTTGGTGCACAAATATTTTCAATTCCATGCTTAGATTTCCCCTTAAACACATTTTCTTTTGGAAGTATCCCACATTTTCTTTTGGAAGTCGGCCTGCAGGTACATGGTCATTATTTTCATGGTAGTCTCATCAGTAGCTGCAAATATAAATTTAGTCATTTTTAGATTTTCAGCCTTTCTGGGGATCTTTTAGTCCATTCTTGTTTTTTTTTTTTGTTTTTTTTTTTTTTAAGATTTATTCATTTTATTACAGCCAGATATACAGAGTGGAGGAGAGACAGAGAGGAAGATCTTCCGTCCGATGATTCACTCCCCAAGTGAGCCGCAACGGGCCGATGCGCGCCGATCCGATGCCGGGAACCAGGAACCTCTTCCGGGTCTCCCACGCGGGTGCAGTGTCCCAATGCATTGGGCCGTCCTCAACTGCTTTCCCAGGCCACAAGCAGGGAGCCGGATGGGAAGTGGAGCTGCCGGGATTAGAACCGGCGCCCATATGGGATCCCGGGGCTTTCAAGGTGAGGACTTTAGCCGCCAGGCCACGTCCATTCTTTTTTGTTGTTGTTTTTAAGATTTTATTTTTATTGCTAGGTCATATTTACAGAGAGAAGGAGAAACAAACAAAGATCTTCCATCCACTGGTTCACTCCCCAAGTGACCACAACAGAGCTGATTTAGTCCAAAGCCAGGAGCCAGGAGCTTCTTCCAGGTTTCCCATGCAGGTGCAAGATAGCTTTGGGCCATCTATTACTGCTTTCCCAGGCCACAGCAGGGAGCTGGATGGGAAGTAGAGCAGCCTGGACATGAGTCGGGATGACAAATGGAAAGCAAGGACGTTAACCACTAGGCTACTGTGCCTGGCCCCTTTTTATATTTGAGGACATCAGTTCCATGAATCTACTAATGGATGTGGTTAGTAGTATCTGTAGATTTATAGTTGGTTGAAAATTTACCCACTTGGGGCCAGCACATGGCTCAACTGGTTGATTCTTTGCCTGCAAGCACCCGCATCCCATATAGGAAGCCTTTGGTGTCCCAGTTGCTGCACTGCCAGTCCAGCTTTCTGCTTATGGCCTGAGAAGGTAGTGGAGGATGGCCCAAGTCCTTGTATCCCTGTACCCACATGGGAGAGTAGGAAGAAACTCCTGACTCTTGGCTCCTGACCTCTTGTCAGCTCAGCTTGGTGTGGTTCTGCTGTGTCGGTTGCAGCCATTTTGGGTAGTGAACCAGCAGATGGAAGATCTTTCTGTCTCTGTCTCCTCTCTCTGTGAATCTGCCTTTCCAGTAAGAGAAAAATCTTTTCAAAAAAAATTTTTTTTTACCAAAGTACAAAGTGATCATGTTCATTATAGTTCTGGTTTTTTAATATCAGGTTTGGCAAATAGTCTGTTACAACAAAGCTATTTTAGTGGTAAAATAACTAGAAATACTATATTATAGCATCATTTTCTCTTTCATAAATGATTGAATGAAGAGGCAAGCCAGCCATTTTTTTAAACATTAATTTTTACAGCTACAGACTTGATAACAAACCATGAATGCTATTTCGTTTGAACTGGTTTGATTTTCTGTGATGAACTAGAAATCTTTGAGGTTCTTTAGAAGAAATGCTAACAGTGTTTTAAGTACAGTATTATTATTTTCATTAATTTTGAATTTCTATTCACTTTTTAAAAAAAGTATTTTGGAAAGTGCAGATCATTTTCGTGACAAAATGTGAAGTAATTCTATTTTATTACATTTCCATTTACTTAACTGCTGAGGAGCATAAACATTTTGAATGTTTTGCACTTTCAGCAAATTATATGCTTGACCAAGAAAATTTTACTCTTCTCTTTATATTTTTGTCTTCTGTGACATGTGCATTTTAGTAACTGCTTTACTAGATAATTACTACTGGTGTGCTGTGAAGTTGTATGATTCTGAATGTTAAGTGCTTGATTTAGTTAAGACACTTCAAGTATCAGTGGACTACATGTCAATGTGATGTTACTTTCATACTTTGTGTTTTCTAGTATCATTTTATTTTATGAGTTGCTGAGAGTATTCAGAAAGAAAATGATTACCTTTTAATGAAATGTTTATTACTCCTTTGTTCAAACATAGCTTTACTAATGATGAACTTTGACACAATGGAGGGATGAGAGTTGCCTCCATTAGTCTATTTGTTTGTGTTTATTTTTGACAATCTTTACATAGTTAATTTGGGCACAAAGGGTCAAGGGCTACAGAAAAGTGGGCAAGACTATTGTTTCCACAACACTGATTTTTTTTATGTATCTGGAGATAAAGGGAGAAGCCCCACCCAACCTCCCAACCATCCCAGGTCCCAATGTGGCGCATGCTCTGAGGGTCCTGCTCAAGTGGTTTTGACAATTCAGCAGTTATGAATTGCTGCCAGTCTCTCCATTCCAAGTACGATGAAATCGCTGCAGAATCTACTGGTTGACACAGCCACCTTAGAGTCTCCGTTTGCCCAGATTTTCACTGCCAACACATGGCGGGGTAGTTGATTGATTTGTTCTGTCCTCTGTCCTCTGTTGTGGTACCAGGTGTCCTCTGCAGGTTCCGATGGATTGCCATATCCTCCATGTGCACCTGGATATGCTGTCCGCTGTTCTGTCTAAGCCACTGAGGAGGCTCATCTTTGGTACATGGACTCCATGGCAAACAATGGACCATGCATTTCTCTTCATGGTTGGGGTTCTGAGTCTGGCAGTTCCTATAATGTTTAATGCAGACATGTGACAGCTGAGGCCCACTTATCTCTCTCTTATTTTCTCAAGGAAAAATTAGGTCGTTATTGCATCTGAACTAATGAGTTAACAGGCTTTCTGCACCTGTATTAACCTGTTGTTTCACAGTACTTCATGGTCTTTGTTTCCTCTTTTGTGTTAGTAGTGCAGGTGAGGTCATTAATATGCATTACCACTGAAGAATATTGCTTGTAATTATTGGTGAGTATATGCTCAATACTCTAGTTTTAATAACTTCTATCTTAGTTTTAGAATCCACTGATACATACACACATGTATGTCCTCTTGTTGGTGATTATAGAAATGTATATCAAATTAGAATCTTCAGTTACATATATTTGACCTTTATTAAAACAAAATCTTAAATTTAGAGCACAGGTGAGGTAAGGGGTTATATGTTTTTACAAGAGGTATTTTTATCTTAATCCTTGCAAGATTTAAATAAGAGTCTTGGCAGTGCATTTAGGATAACATTTAGGAATGTTTGATATATTTTAAATGTTTGTTAGCATAAATCAGTTCTTGACTAGGTTGGCTTGATCTAACATAAGTTTCAGAATTCTTGTAGCTACTGGATTTGGAAGTGAATTGAATGTGAAATGCAACAGAATTTCCTATAAATTATTCCTCTGATTTCAAAATGATTTGATTTTTTAAAATTAAAAACCCTCTCCATGGTTAAAATAGAATTTAATATTGGAGCAGTTTTTCTTAACTTACTGGAAACCAGAAGTCTACTGAATGAAAGGGAAGGGTAGTGCATTAGGTGCATGACCACAGGTGTCAAAAACCGAATGGGTAGTTTATGTGTTTCTGTTGATATTTGTTTTATGTAAAACACACCTTCCTCTTTGCATTTTTGAATTCCATGAGTCAGAGGCCTAAAAAATAGTGCAACTTTCTGTATTTAGACTCTGTTGTGGAATCTAAAGAAACTTTAGAAAAATGAAGACCTGCTCTTCTAAAAGACTCTAGAGGCAACTGTCTCTTTTGGAAAGATCTGTGTTTATATAGTGACCATGTAATACTTGACTGCAGCAGGAATCTCATTCCATTCCTTCTTTAGCAAAGGAGTGTTTTGAGGAGTTTGGCATGGGGCTCCGTCATTTCAACTGACATTTTATTTACTGAATAGTGCCTTGTCTTCCTATTAAAACATACTTTGCAATACAAATGCTCTAGGCAGTTGGTACTGGGCTTATGGGCTTATGAAAACTGTAAGTCACTCTTAATTTTTAAGGATATTTTTACATTCCTGAAATTCTTAAGTTGATACAGTTTGGATTAACCCTATATGTACACAATGGTTTTAAAAATGGTTTTATGCAATTTGTATAAATTTCTGGAAAAGCTAGAACATATTGAGAAAACAAAACAAAATTTACTCCTCCCTATAATCTATCATGTAATAGTGAATAACCTCTTCCTGCCCTTCCCACACTGTTTAGGTTACAAAGTTTATTTTTAAAATCACATTATTATATTATGCTGAGTTAGTTGCTCATTGTTTGGCATTTATGTAAGAGATTTTATAAAATAAATGGAATTGGTGTTTGTTAAGGTAACTGTTAAAATGCTCTGTTGTCCTCCTTGGATCAGGTACCTATTCTTTTTTTTTTTTCTAAAGATTTATTTATTTTATTACAAAGTCAGATATACAGAGAGGAGGAGAGACAGAGAGGAAGATCTTCCGTCTGATGATTCACTCCCCAAGTGAGCAAGAGGAAGATCTTCCGTCCGATGATTCACTCCCCAAGTGAGTGCAATGGCCGGTGCTGTGCCGATCCAAAGCTGGGAACCAGGAACCTCTTCCGGGTCTCCCACGCGGGTGCAGGGTCCCAAAGCTTTGGGCCGTCCTCGACTGCTTTCCCAGGCCACAGGCAGGGAGCTAGATGGGAAGTGGAGCTGCCAGGATAAGAACTGGTGCCCATATGGGATCCTGGTGTGTTCAAGGCGAGGACTTTAGCCGCTAGGCCACGCCACCGGGCCCAGGTACCTATTCTTTTCCTTCCCTTATTGTTCCAGGGATTACATTATTTAATCATCTATTTTTATTATTTCTTTAGCACTTTAAATAATATTTGGCACATACTATGTGTTTGTTGAATGAATTAAAGCAGGTGTAATGGAGTGATTTGTTCCAGATGAATTTCTTACAGCGTGTAATCCCTTAAAAATTACATGAAATTCTTGCTGATGAAAAGGACATTATATGATAGAGATGTTTTTAAGTCTGTTATTTCAGTATTGACAAGGAGATTATTAAAAGTCACCAAGATTTTTTTCCTAAAAAGGGATATTCCTTAAAGAATCCATTTTGATCTATCAAAAACTTGTATAACTGTTATCCTGTTTATGACTAAGGATCCACCATCTGCTGCTCTGTTTTTTGAAGAGCCATCTTGTTCACAGTATAGTTTGCGATATAGTCTCACAATGATACTCAGTTATTATTATTATAAATATCTTATGTTTCATCTGATTTTTTCTTTGATCTGTGTAATTTTATATACAAGGTTGATACAATCAGTCCAGTAACTTTCTGCGTGTAGAACAGTGTTGGATTCCCTCATATCTGTTTTTCTTTTTTATACAACATGAGCTTCATACAGGTATCTATTTGCCCTACCTTTAGTTAGGCTTAGTTTGTGTCATCCCTTTCCATCGTGGACCAGTACGGACCAGTACGAATAAACTCTAGTTAGCATGTTGAATGACCTATCCACAATTTACAGGGAAGAGTCCAGGATTGGAGAGTCTAATCTGACCAGACTGTTGAGAGAGTTCCACAGTCCCATGGGAACCACCCAAGGGTAGTTCCAAGTTCGGACTCTGCCACCTAGTCAGCAAGCTTCTAGCTCTTGTTTCTCTGATATTGAAGTTGGGTGACTTAGGACAGATCATTTAATGTTGGAGACTTAAGTGAGTTACTGGATATAACTTGCATGACTAACCAGTAAGGTAATTTATTGATTAATTTCTGATTATGACTAAGTGCCTTCTGACCAATGATATTTCAGGCTTAAGGCTCTGCTTTCCTTTTTGAAAAATGGGAGAGATGATCGAGTTTACACAATAATAGTGGTGGTTAAATAGTATGGCATGCATGAAAAAGTAGTGTGTATCTGGTAAATGCTAGCTGAAAAAAGTGATCAACATTGAACTTATATTTCCTAAAATGTAAAACATACTAATAGAAACACTGCTCTTGGCATGTAAAATGTCCATTTTAATGCTTCTTATGTATGTAGTTTACCCAACTAATAGTTGTTCAAATGAAAACTTTTGATACGCATGAATGATCTGCTTTTAAAAAGAGAGCTTATCCATGAAAACCCTCATTAACAGTATTAATTATTCTTACATAGAAATTAAAACTTAGAATCATTTCCCAACAAAGCTTGAAAACATGGTCTAGTAGAGCTTGTCCTGGGAATGACTCTTTGCAAAGCGAAAGAAATCCCTAGGCTTGGAACGTAATGCTTAAAATCTGATTACGAAGTTAATTAAGACAAGTTTTACTAAGTGTGCAAGGAAAAAGCTTCCTCAACTAATGTGAAAATTATTGAAACAATTTTAGTTGAAATGGTTGTTACAGATATTTTAGTTAAATTGATTTAACTAGGAATCTAATGAAAATGCAAATTGACACTTGTTACGTAAAAGAAAAGCTTTCCCTTTAGTCATAAGTTATGATCTTATTCTGGGCAATATAATTAGTTATATGGCCTGGACCTAAAAATTTCTAAATAGTCTCATACATAAGTACTTTGAAATGTTAATTGTCAAAAATAACAGAATATCCATTGTTGTACATTTGCTGAGGTTACCTGAAGCAGGTGCTACATGGAAGTAGATGTTTACTTCTTCTACAGCAGCAGATAAGGAGGTTGAACAGGTCTAGTCATCTGAGGTACAGGATGAAAACCATAAGAAATAAAATTATATTTGAGACCCATATTACATGAATAAATTTCACTTGTTCTTGCTGTGAAAACAGCAAAATATAATTATGTGAAATGACAGTAATCTAGTTTCACTGCTAGTACTGTTTTTTCTATGTATTTG
This sequence comes from Ochotona princeps, assembly GCF_030435755.1. NCBI lineage: Eukaryota > Metazoa > Chordata > Mammalia > Lagomorpha > Ochotonidae > Ochotona > Ochotona princeps. The sequence continues at coordinate 22,944,629 of NC_080842.1, forward strand.
TGTCTAATAACAAGCTACATCCTTATGCATGTAAATACACAATGAAATTTAAAGTATCATAATAGAAGAAAAACTAAGATAAGGAGTTTCTAGCAAAATTTAAAAACTGCTGATACTTCACACTTTATTGGGCATTTTGTGGGGAAAGAGATTTATTTGAGTGAGTGAGAGAGGGAGATATCTTCCATGTTCTGGGACACTCTCCGCATGACCACAAGCACATGGGCTGAGCCAGGCCTAAGCAGCCCATTGGAATTCTACCCAGATCTGCCATGTGGATGGCAGAGCCCTAAGTACTTGGACTGTCTTCAGTGCATTATAAGCAGGGAGTTAGATTGGAAGTGGAAAAGCTTAGACTTAAAAACTGTGCACCAATGAGATGCTGGTGTTATAATCAGTGGCTTACGCTAGTGTACTGCAACACTAGTTTTTTTTTTGTTGTATGCGTTTTTAAAATACATTTTTAGCTTCATTTTGCTACACATTTGCTACACATGTATGTATTTTTAAATACATTTTGCCATAGAAATTTATAGATATGAAAAATAGTTTATTGGGTCTTCATTGTTGTCCTCTGATCACCATATTCTAGACCTCTTTTCCATGTACGTGTAATTGTGTGTCTTTTTCTATATACATCTAATTTGAAAGGCATTTTTGAGGGCACAGCACAGTGACTCAATTGACTAATCTCCACTAGCAAGTGCCAGAAATCCATATGTACACTGGTTGATGTCCTGGCTGCTCTACTTCCCATCCAAGCTCCCTTCTTATGGCCTAGGAAAGCAGTAGAGGATGGCCCAAAACCTTGGGACTTGTGTGGGAGACCCAGAAGAAGATTCTGGGCTCCTGGGTTTAGGATCAGCTCAGCTCTGGCCATTGTAACCATTTGGGGAGTGAGCCAGCAGATGGAAGGCTTTTCTGTCTGTCTCTCCTTGCATCTTATAAATCTGCCTTTCCAATACAAAAAAAAAACAATTAAAAAAGGGCATTTTTGAATTACAATATTTTATTTATTTTAAAAGATGCATAATTTTTTATTAAATTTGTACATCACGTTCTTCCATATAACTGTGTGCACATCTTCTTTATTAAAAAGAAAAAACTATGTAGTGTATATAGTCTCCTTTTTTCTCCCTGACATTGTGGATTGTGCTGCTTTACTCAGATTCATAACCGTTAGGAAAATAGCATGAACCATTTTTTCCCCATCAACCCAATACATTTTTTCATTCCACTGAAGTCACAACTGCTTTGGTAAAATCTGTGTTTAGGGTTTCCTTAAGCTCTGTCCAATTAGAGGGCAGCCAGAGACACACAGAGAGGTAGCATGATTTGCTGGAGCCTAACTGTTTGGAATTGAATTCAGGTTCCATCAGTAAAGAAGTATGTGACCTTAATTAAGCAGGTTGTTGACATTTTGTCAGCTTCCTTGCCTGTGACATGGGGATTGTTTACTGCATTCTGTTTAGGATTGCTGTAAAGAGCAAATGAGTTAAAATATAAGTGCTTCAAGTTTATGTCTGGCACATCATGCACACACACAGTACACACCCCTCCCTCATACTCACGGCCTCGTCCTGATCAGCGTGGTAAATTTATTTGATTCCCCAAATACAAATGGGTTCTCTCAAAATGGCAGGTGATTGATTTTGAAGGAATGGGTCATGATTATCAGTAGCATGGCCTTCGTTAAGCTGGAGAGATATAAATTTTACATGATTTGCTGTATATTTTACTGCAAGAGAGCAGAAAAATGGCCATTGATTTGTGTAGTATTTTAGTTTACCTAGTGCCTTGCATGGCCTATGAAGGATGCCTCGAAGTTTTTTTTACTTTCTTTGGCTTATTTTGACTTTTTTAAAAATCAAAAGCATCTAATATTTACCTTATTTGTATGGGCTCAAGCAGTAAAAATTTTGATTAGTCATATATGTACACAGAAATGGAACACTTTGTTTTTAAAAGTGTTAAAATTTGGCCTGTTCTTTCCCTACAAGAATCTTCCAACACCAGTGTTTACATTTTTCTTTGTCTTAATGCTTATGGACACCAATCAGGTGGACAGCAATACATACTGCAGGTGAAGTATCAAACTGGTACAAAATTTCAGAAATTTTGCTTTTTGAATCAAACTAATTTTATAGCTGTTTTTGCATGTTATCACGAAAACACATAAAACATTTTTACTGTCAGAATTTCTATTTTGTATCATTTTAATTAGGTAGCCATTTGTAGATTGTAGATTGAGGGTCTCTAGTGTGCATATGATATTTCTGTTTTTAAGGAATATTGTTTTTATATTTGTGGAAATGTATATTTTCAAAAGTTCATTTGTTGAAGTAAAGTCCATTGTTGTCTATAAGGGAAATACCATAAAAAATTAGAGGTTTGGATGTAGACATGTGATGCCATTCTTGGTATGCTCACATCTCATATCTGAGTGCCTGGGTGAGTACCAGCTCTCTTCCATTTTCTGCTAATATGCATCCCCAGAAGCAGCAGAAAACGGCTCAAGTACTTGCGTCCTCCATGTTACACATGTGACAGACCTGGATTGAATTCTGGACTGTTGGCTTCAGCCTGGCTCAGTGACTGTAGTGAGGCTTTTGGGAGAGTGAATCAGCAACTGGAAGCTCTTTGTCTCATCTTTGTATCAGTGTCTCACTAGTTTGCAAATAAAAATTTAAAAGACATTGTGATTTACATAGAAGAGTTCTTGTGTGTGACTAAAACAGCTGCTCATAAATCATTGCTTTAATTTGGTCCCAGAAAAGTTTTTTTTTTAAGTAGATAAGATAATTTATCAGGAAACAGGGTAGAGTTTGCAAATTTATGTTGTCATGTTGTAACTGTTTATAGATATTTTGGGGTTAGAGGAGTGGAAGAATCAGAAATAACAAGATGTTATTGGAAGCTTTGGCATTAGAGTTTGATAGGGGACCAATAAATATTAAATAAAATTGTAAAATTCAAGGAGAAAAGTGTTCAGTGCCATGAAATTTAATCAGTTGGATTATTTTTGGCAGAAATAATGACTATTATTTTATTTTTGCTTTAAAATTATTGCATCGAAAAGCATGCTATCTTTTCTATATAAGACCAGTATTTAAGATAACAGTCACATTATTCATTAATGATGCAGGAGGAGTTAGTTATTAGAAATCTTTGCCTTTGAATCATTTACGTGGAGCCACTAATATTATATCCTAAAAATGTTGAATAATCAGGCGTTGGGAAGTAAACATCAATACCTGTTTAATTAAATATATGGACATTTATAATGAATCTTTCTAGAAAGAAGTTTTGGTGTGGCTGTATTTTTAATTACATTAGTCAAGCTCTTTTAGTAATTGCATGGTCTTTCTCTTTCCCTTCAGCCTAGTTCTTCCATAGTATGCATATTTAAAATCAGTTTCCATAGTGACATCTGGTGGTGGTTTTGAAATCCTAGAGAGTATGTTTAGAATGATAAATATTTTTACCTATTGCCTCCAGATTTCTGGCTTCTTTCAAATTCTTCATCTTATTAACCGCTTTTTTTTTAAAGTGTCCTCATTTTATTCTGGAGATTTGAAAGCCAGCCATTTATTACTTATACAGATGCTTTATTACAGTAAAGGAATGATTCCTGGCAGTGCAGCTGGGTGAAACTTGTCTCAGCTGAGCTTCTGTGTTCAGAATAGACATCATGGTGTCTCTGCCTTTGATGCTGTTTGTGGATGGAAGGTATTCCGTGGAAGGCATAAGGTTGCAACTACTCTGTCTTCATGACCAACCTAGGCTTCCGTATCTTCTGGATGCATACTTTGCTGCTGTCTCTGAAATTGAACAAGGGAGCAGAGAAGAGGCAGAGACAGCTGAGAAAGAAGGGAACAGAAAGAGAGGAAGATATTTGATGGCAGGAGGGAGATGTATGTCCTAAAACATGAAGTATTACGTGGATCATGTGTTTAAGATGGATATCGTAAACTAAAGATCTTATGAGTCAGTAACCTAGTTTACTCAAAAGTGACTATTGAAAGTTGATTGGTAAACAGTTATGGAACAAGTTAAAGAAATAAGAGGATGGAATTTTGAGAATGAGCGTGGTTGTTTGATTCACACCTAATGATGACTAGACATTTTTTGTTTCATTTTTGTCTTTTTCTGCAGTGAAAATACTAATTAGAAGTGTTTATAATGGGAATTTAAAAACTTATGTGTAACTGAGTTAATGTAACTGTAAGACACAAAAGAAATCTACCTGAAAGCCGTGTACGCTATCTGTGTGGCTTTAGAAAGGTCTGAAAACCAAGAGGAATAAGAACTTAGAGTGGATTGAAGAATGAATGTTGTTTGCAGTCAGACTTCTAGCTGCCTTGTGTATTGGTGATTTCAGAAAAGTGAACTGTTATGAAAAAACAAGTGGTCTGGCTCCTGCCGAGCTTTTGAGTCATGAGGTACTTCGCTCTGGACTCATAATTTTTTACCTGTTTGTCTTCCTAAAGTTGACATGTCAATTCATCCATATAAAAACAAAGCCCTGAGGATTTCTAAGGAATTCCCACTCTACAGTTCTTTATTTTGAGATCCTAGGACTAAATCTGTACTGGCTTTTTTTTTTCTCTGTCTCCAAATTGTGGAGACTGCTTCCCAGCCTATTCTGGGATCTGCTCTGTCCTTCTAGAATCGCCATGGGAAGCTCACGGACTCCGACCTGTGACCTAGGGTAGTTAGTGCTTTATGCCTGCTTTCGAAGTTTCTTTGTGAGGGTCTTGGGAGAGATGTATATTGTGATTGAGTAGACAGAATAAATAGTAGAAAACGAAACAATCTTGCATCCCTAAGTGTTCATTTTCACCTGCTTTATGCATTTGTAGTGGTTGTCAGCAGTGAACGTAGTTCTTGCACTCTGTCCCCTGACATTCTGCAACTTAACAGGCCTTTGAATCCTATCTTCTCCTTTCAGGCACCCAGGAGGCTCTGGTGTCAGCAATTGAAAACTACTTGCAGGCGCAGCCATTTAGCTTTCAGTTAAGATATAATACCCATGTACGTTGAAATGCCTGGATTTCTTGTCCACCTGCAGCTCCTTACTTCAGCGTTATGCTAACATAGACCCTGGGGTGACAGTTGAAGTAGTTAGATTCCTGCCACTGACATGGGAATTCTGGGTGAAGTTCCTGCCTCCTGACTTTGGCTTATCCACTCCCAGCTGTTGGGAGCATTTAAACTAGTGCAAAGAGTCTCTTGTTCACTCTCTTTTCCTCAAAGTAAATGGAAACAAAGAAAACTTCTTGCAGCTTTTCATCAAGGTTATGGTCCCACCAGGGTCCCAGCACTCTTGGTGCTGTCAGGTGTCAGGATGATGATGTGAATGCTGAAAATGGCCCAGCCTGATGGTGAAGATCCTGACTTCTGGAGCCAGACTGTCTGGCTGTTTCCTAATCACTCTATTGCTTAGTGAGTTGCTTAATTTATGCAAACTTTTCTACCCTTTTATATAAAGCTGGCGCAAAAGTCATACAACTTCAGTGTCCTTCAAATGTTTTAATGCTGGCCAAAGCCACTCTAAAGTGATTGGCATGCAGTAAACACTTGTTAATTGTCATGAGTTTGAGGGGTGGGTTAAAAGATTATCCAGTCAGCTGTCCTTTCCTATGTGCAATTCTCTATAAGTTGTATTAAAGATGTTTATAATTAAAATATGTAGAAATAATAATTAAAACCTATACTAATAAATATTGTTAACAACCACAGGGTGGTATTACATGAAAAGTACATAGTCCAAGAATTCATGAAATGAGAACACTGGACATCTTTCTCTTTAATATTTAATAATACAGCTTCTGCTGATTTTCTGCCATATTTAAATAGTCACTTTGTTGTCTCACAGTTCATACCTTTTTAATATCCAAAGATTACTTGAGCACATGGAAATTTGTCTTGATTATGGCTGGAGAGGTGGAGGGGAGTGTGTAAGGAAGGCAGTGGCTGTGTGCCCAGTTGATTGGGAGAGAGGCATTCCTCAGCAGAACACAGCTCATAATTATGCGCTGCAGTCTGGACTCTTACAGACCAGACTAGAAATAGAGCATGTTTGAAAATAAATAGCTTGGCGCCAGTGTCGTGACGTGGTGGGTGTGATTCTGGCATCCCACATGGCGTACCTTTTCAAGTCTAGGCTTCTCCACTTTCAGCTTCCTGCAAATAGTCTGGAAAAGCAGTAGAAGGTGCCCTGATTGTTTGGATCCTTATACCCACAGAGGAGACCAGTACAGAGCTCCTGGCTACTGGCAACCTGGTCCAGCCCTGACTGTTGTGACCACCTGGGGAGTGAAGCAGTCAATGGATGATCTCTCTGTGGGTCTCCATTTTTCTGTGGAATTCTTTCAAATAAAAATAAATCTTTAGGTCCCAGCATGGTGGCCTAATGGCTAAAGTCCTCCCCTTGCACATGCCAGGATCCCATATGGACACCGGTTCTAATCCCAACAGCCCTGCTTCCCATCTAATTCCTTGCCAGTGGCCTGAGAAAGCAGTTAAGGACGTCCCAAACCTTGGGACTCCGAACCCATGTGGGAAGAAGCTCCTGGCTCCTGGCTTCAGATCAGCTCAGCTCTGGCTGTTACAGCCACTTGGGGAGTAAATCAGAGACAGAAGATCTTCCTCTGTCTATATATATCTGCCTTTCCAATAAAAATAAATAAATCTTTAAAAAATAAAATTTTGAAAAAAATCTTCACTTTGAAATTCATAATGTAGTATTGTTTCCTTGATCCTATGGAAAAACGTAAGAATGACTATTTAATATACTGCCTACTAACTATACTGACTACTAACATTAAAAAAATGGGTAAGATACGATGTTTGACCTAACTTTTCAGTTACCACCACATTCCTTTTTGTTTGCTCTGCTTTTGTCATCGAACAATAGGAGTGACAGGGAAGTTTGCCAGCACTGAAGTCCAGGGTTTGTGGTGTCTGAGTTGTAGCTCTACCATTTGCTGTGAGCCTGGGAAAGTTTCTCATCTCCCTGAGTCTGAGTTTTTGATCAGGGTAGGCAGGTTAGAAGTAAAGATTAAATAAGATATTGCATGTAATAACATTTATCACAGTGCCTTGCATGTGGTAAATATTGATCAACTTTGCGGTTACAGTTCTTAAAATAATCACATTTAGAGGAATACAATCTTTAAAAAGTGGCTAGGTAACACGAAGTGTAGGAGGATTAGATTTCAACTTGAATTTTTCTTGTCTATGCTGTCAAGTGGTTTTTACTGTAGTTGCATAAAGTGGGGAACCCAAAGAGAAGTTCATATCCCAGTTTGTTAATATGTAGTCCCATTATCCCCCCATTTCTTTGTATCAGTGGTGGGGGCAATGAAGAGCAGAACCTAGCAGGGATTGTCATTTCAGACTGCAGGCTAATAGAGCTCTGCTAGGTTTTGAGTATGCATAGGTTATATTTGTATCAGGGGAGAAAAGAAACACATTTGACTTTATCTTCAGTTGTATGATGCTGAGACCAGTTGACTGCTTTGTTTGGCATTATGAAGCCCCAGTCTCACTTTTCTACAAGGAGCATTACAGATCCTTTTTAAGGGGCCAAAGGAATTAATGAAGCTATAATAGATCATTGTTAGGCTTTTAAATGCAGTGAACATTCAGCCTATGATAATGTCTCTCACATTTATCAGCTTTCTAATTGTAAGCCCTTTTTTGATATTAATCTCAACTAAGGAAATATTTAAATTATATGGGTGCAGCACAGTCATTGTGGTTAATGACGACAAATTATGTTCTTGAAAATTGCTGAGAAAATAGATTTCAAATGAGCTCACCACAAAAATAAGTTTGTGAAGCAATGCACAGATTAGCTAGCTTGATTTCGCCGTTTCCCAATTTACACATATCTTAACATATTTTGTTGTAAACAGTAAATTTTTTGTCAATTAAAAAGTAAATGGATACATGAAAATACAGATTTTTTGATTGAAACACATGGTTTCATTGCCGCACATAGAAGAGAAATGCTTTGTGTTTTACATCTATTAGAAAACTAAGTTGTAGGGTTTCTAAAAGACAGTCTGGATTGTGGTATTGTGAATGTTGTTAAAAATTTCATTAGTGGAAAATAATCCACAGGGGAAAAAAATACAAAGATAAATTTTGGGAATGAAAGGTCAAGATTATGCCAGTAAGTCGTTTTTTTCTCTTCTCAGAGAGACACTTGTTGCTGTTGCCCTCACACTGCTTCATAGTTTCCTCTTCCTCCTTTCTCTCCAGGTGTCATAGAGACCTCAGACCGGCTGGACCGCGAATCGACCTCCCACTACTGGCTGACAGTCTATGCAGCTGATCAGGGTGTCGTGCCTCTCTCGTCGTTTATAGAGATCTACATAGAGGTTGAGGATGTCAATGACAATGCACCCCAAACGTCAGAGCCTGTTTATTATCCGGAAGTCATGGAAAATTCACCCAAAGACGTGTTTGTCATCCAAATTGAAGCATTTGATCCAGATTCTAGCTCTAATGACAAGCTGACGTACAAAATTACAAGTGGAAATCCACAAGGATTCTTTGCAATCCATCCTAAAACTGGTATGTTAATACGGTTATACGAATGGTTCATGCTTACACTCTGTTTATATGAGGTACATTACACATTAGTGTTTATTTTTGGCATACTTCCCTTCAGTTTTTGATAAAATTACCGTAATTTTCAGATGAAAATTTAGTCCAGCCACTCTTTTTTCACCCATGCTTGTTTTTACAAAGCAGCCTAATGATTTTGCTCAATAGAGGAATCTACACTGTCAGGTTAAAGCAAATAATTTCATTGATAGCTCCTACTTTAATGAAATTTCTTAAGTTCATAGAAAATGGTACTATTTAAACCTAGAGCAGGATCTGTTAACTGCTAAAGATTATGTTTAAACCCTTGCTTTTGATACAGTGTAACAGGAGAGTACATTTCACAATTAACTAGTTTTCACATGACATTTTAAAGATTTTCTGAAGAGCACTGCTGTACTTTTTCGGGGATCATAAACATCTTCAAATAGATTTTGGTTACTTTTTTGAATTAATATATAAACCTTTGTTTCTCAGCGCTTCCCTTCTTGTAGTGTCTGTGACCTTCCTTCTGAGAATACAGCTCCTTGATGCTTAAATGCTCTCTCAAAACTTTAAAAATTCCACTCTTGCTTTTCTACATTTCATGATACATTCTGTTTCTTCTTAGTCTTTTTATATTGTTTCCATAAAAGATGCTTAACATACTTATCATTGAGTAATAAAAACTTAGTTCAGGTTTATGAAAGGAAAACTTGGTGTGTGAAGTGTAATATACTTTACTAGAAAAGTTAGAATAAGAACCCCTGTAGGATGTTAAGAGAATAATTTTATTAAAACTGCTCATTATATAGATTATTGACCTTAAACAAAAATGTTATACAGCTATTCAATACTTGTCGGCAGAATCTAATTAACAGAAAATTTTGAACTGCATGTAATGCTTTGAACTTTGAGCTTATTAGGGCTTTCCATATTGTAGGGTAAATTGTTCTATTCAGTTGTTGGGTTTTGTATTTGAAATATCAGGGAAATAATATGTAAAATTAAAAATTAGGAAGCATCTTCAAATTCCTTATTAGCCTTTATTATCCATTATTTGTGTCAGCCCTAGTTATTCTCTCTCTCTCTCTCTCTCTCTCTCTCTCTTTTTTTAACTATGAAGCAATTCTTTGAGGTGGAAAGAGGCCTGAGCTTAAGATCTGTGTAGCAAATACCCATAGAAAGATATCCAGTGGAGACTATGTATATGTGTAATATTTTGTCTTTGGAAAAGCATATTAAAGTGTTAAGTTTTCAACCTGACATATATAGACTGTCTCTTGATTGTTAGGAGTACATATAGTTCAACATTTGCTTTTTGCTTTGAGACAATTCTGGTGGGTTTGTCTCATGGAGATAGGAAGAGAAGCTTAAATTCTTTGAAAATTGATCATTATTATTGTGATTTAGCACAATAATTTAGTTACACAGGAAAGATATTTAGAATCTGACACTTACTTGGAAGTGTTAAGGATAAGGGCAGGGTATCCTGGGCCCAAGAAAAAGGGCCAGAATTAAGAGCATGAAAACTTGAAACAACACGAAAGCTTCAAACAGCTTCTGTGAATGATTAATAACAGTCTTGTTTTAGCAGTGTGGCTATTCACTGTTTTGTATGCACTAGTGGTCATTAATTGTTGATCCTCTTTTCTGAAATAAAATGAAAGAGGACTAGAAGCAGAAAGTTAGAACACCATGTCACATTTAGAAGAAGGTTGTAGGAATTTTACTGGAGGATTTTGAGGTCTGGAAACATTGCCTGGAAGAGAGTCACAGATTTTGAGCAACCTAGAAAGTGAAATCTAAAGGTAAAAGCCTTGGAGTGATGATGACCCCTCACTTAAAATTGTTGAATTAGTTAGACATTAAATATAGTTTCATCATTTGTATGTCTTTGGTATCTCTTTCGGATTAGATTAAGTCTGTGAAGATTCAGGTAAGCAAGCAAGCAAAAAGTGCTCTCCTTGGATATCTGAACAGATACTGTGTGTCTGAACTGAATGGAAATGAGGTTAAGTAGCAGATATACATTTAAAGTAATTGTGTCATTTAAGTTATTGTGTGAGCTTGCAAACCTGGGTTGTCCTGGGACTCTCTGAAATGATACCACCGCTGTGGCATTTTATAAAGCCTCTTAGGATGCCCTTCTACTTCCGTGCTGTTCTTTATTTTCAGCAGGAAAAGACTCTTCCAGGAATCTCCAAGTAACCCCAGTCCCAAGGTGGCGTCAGGACAGCAGGAAAATGCTCACTAGGGTTTTACAAAGAGGCGTTATATTTTCTTCTTTTTTTAAAGATATATTCATTTTTATTGGAAAGGCAGATTTACAGAGGGATGAGAGACAGAGAAAGATTGTGTCTGCTGGACCACTCCGCAAATAACTGCAATGGCCAGAGCTGAGCCTATTGGAAGCCAAGAGCCAGGAGCTTCTTCTGGGTCTCCCACACAGGTGCAGTGTCCCAAGGCTTTGGATCATTTTCTGCTGCTTTCTCAGGCCACAGACAGGGAGCTGGAAAGGAAGTGTAGGAGCCAGGACATGAACCAGCATCCACATGGGATCCCCGCGCTTTTAAGGGGAGGATTAGCCAGTTGAATCATTGTCATTTCCCAAATTGAAGGCTGATAACAATGGGGATTGCTATAGTTAAAATGTAGGAGTACTTGTAGTAAAGTGTGTTATCAACTGTGTGGTTAGGAAAGACGACTATAACCAGTCCACAGATCACCTAAAATCTATATAAAGTGCAAGAAATTACTGTTTTATTTAGCATGGGCATCATTAAAGAACATGGTAGCTATAACTTCACAGGAGCCATTTCTGTAAGATTCTCTTCTCCCAACTAAAAAGGAAGTTTAAGTCTGACTGTCATAATCCAAAATATATGGTCTTCATCTTCCTTAGAATCTTTAAAGCAGGTTTACTTGCAGCAGGTAGATGAGTTTCACGGGTAGGGAGGAGGAGAGGGGCTTGATTGCCAATGCTGATGGAAGAAGACTGCTAGGAGAAATGTCCTTGTGATTTACTAGTCCACAGCGGCACCGGGAAACCCTAAATCATGTTGCTCAATAGTTAATGAAAAAAATCACCTGGCTGGAAATCCAAGAGACCTGGGCCACAGGGAGGATTTACCTCTGAGGTTGTCGGAAAAACTGGTTCTGGGTTCTAAGATTTGGTAATTAGTGGTAAACATTTTTGTGCTCCTATTAAGATTTGTTTATGCCAAGTGCAGACCACCCACAAGTCTTATGAGCAAGGGACCACTGCCTCTCGTATGCATTACAGTTGTTGTATTCCTGCAGGCCAAGCAAGGTTTTAGTAGGTGGATCCTGCATCATATTTGGATATGCAGATTTAATAAAATAATGTGGGTCTGTTGGCTTCTTAGTGGTAGAGGTTAGTTTGGGACTGTATTTAGCATAGTTCCAGCAGACTAGAGAGGACCTAAATTTATTCATCATCATTCAAAATGTTTGTTTCTGCATGAAATTTTTACTGAGTTTCTGCTACATATAGCACTTAAATACTTTGAAAACTTTGTAGTAAATAAGAGTGAGACAACAAAGACAAACAGATGGATACAAGGTACTGTGTCAGAAACTCAGCTGGAAGAAGTGGGAAACTGACTTGATAGGCATAATTAGGAAGATGAAATCTCAAAAGTTTCTGGGCTGATTTTGAAGTTGTTAAAATATCAGTTGGTGGAGAGGAGGTAGGGGATGTTTGTCATATTGTGGGAACAATTTAAAAGAGTTGTATTAGAAAACCAAGAAATAAAATTAGATGAGTATATGGGAGTATGACTATACTTGATGAAAAATATTGAATAATAGAAGGGTTAACATAACATTTGTTATTTTTTAAATAATAACTTAGTGTTGAGAGGCAATGTAATCCCTTGGCACATTTTGTTCAAACTTGAATTGATTTTACAAGAAGTCATTTTGGAAAGAAGAAATACACCTCGTTGCTGTTTTCTTCTTTTGTCATAGCATAACAAATTATTATTTTTTTAAAGGGAATTAGGGCAGGCATTTGTTTCGGCATTAAAGACATCAGTTGGGGTACCTATATCCCATATAACAGTACCTGGGCTCATGCCCAGGTTCTCTTTCTGACTGTAGATTCCTGCTAATTCTTACCTTAAGAGGTACCAGGTGATGGCTTAAGTATTTGGGTTCCTACCACCTGTGTGAGAAACTTGGAACGCGTTCCTGTTTACTGACTGCAGCCCGACTCCACTCTGGCTGTAGCAGGCATTTGAGGAGAGAACCCCAGTGCATGGGAGATCTCTGTTTCTCTCTCTCTCTCTCAAATAGACAAGAAAACGTGAAAATACAACAAAAAGGCTGTTAGGATTCAGAAATATTATAAATTTTGCACTCTAAACGACAACTTAGTATGAAAACTTTATCTCCAACTATTTTATGCTAAACAAAATAGTTGATGTCAGAAATTACTTTCTGTACTTCAAATAATTCTTATATTACTTATGCGTCAGGTGTCAATGTGTTTTCTTTTTCAGCACACAGGCAAAATTCTGTGTTCCCTTTAGTATGCATAATGTGTTGAGCACATATGTTGTTGTAGCATTTTTTGTTTGATTATGTCCAGTATCAGCGTATAGATCTGCTTCTTTGGTTGGAACAAAGTGTGCAGCTGCTCGTGGCGGCAGAGATACAAAAGCCCAGAATGTTCGATTGTTTAAGGCTGGTTCCTGCAGAAACAAGTTCCTTCCACTTTGTGCTCTGTCAAGGAGGGGAAAGAGGAGTTTCAAGTACAAGAGGAGGAGTGTACTGTCGCAAGTTTCATTATCCACACGGAACATTAGAAACTGACGCCACCCTCACACAGTATCTTGTTCCTCAGTCTGAACTTCTTAGGGAGTGATAGACAATTTATAATTGACAGATAATTTTGAAGGTTACTTCAGACATGTTGCTTTAGAAAGACCACAGCCTTATCTCTTTGTGTTTGGTATTTCCCAAGTTTTTGATATAAAGCAAGCAATGTTTTTTGTTAAAAAGCTTTTGTGAAGTATAATTGGCATAAGTTTGTAAGATTTGTTACAATGTGGAATATTTGAGACTTATGCATGTTGTGATGCCTATCAATAGTGTATTAGTAATATTTCTTTCACCTCTGTGTTGTACATACATATTACAATTTGTTATCCATTCACTTGTCAATGAACATTTACCTTATTGTCAGTTTTTTTGGTGGTTTCATATTGCATGGGGCCAGAGGAAGGGTGACAGAGTGATAGAGAAGGTAGAAATTTGGACTAATTTCCCATTGCTGGTTTAATTCCCAAATGCTCACAGTAGTTGGAGCCAGGCCAGTTGCAGCCTGGAGTCTGGAGCCCAGTCTGTCTGCCTTGGAGGTGGCAGGGACTCAGGTATGTAACCACCACCTGCTGCTTCTGAGGGTCTGCATCAGCAGGACGCTGGAATCTGGAGCAGAGCCAAGACTTGTACCAGGCATTTTGGTAATGGGATGTTGCTTCTCTATGCTTACCTTAGCTGTTACACCAATTGCCTCTCCCAAGTACTGCTTTTTAAATAGAAAGAAAATGTCTATTTTCAATTTCAGAAGTGCCACTTAGATTTATAAAGCCTCAGTTAATAACTATTCATTTTCAAAACCAAGATTTTTTGAATTTCTAAGGAGTAAGACCAAATTTCTAGACCTATTTTAAGCAGAAAGTTATCAGTACCTTGAGTATGTTTCTGGAGTTTATGCAATTGTACATCAGCTTACTCTTTTGTGTCTCTACAGTAGGGCCATTTTATTGTGAGGTTCTCACAGTGGCAGTCTTCATGTTCTGGTTGGTCCAAATTCCTCAGAGATCATATTTATCCTTTTACATAAAACCATCAGGTTCCGTATTCATCATCAGTGTACTCTGCTGACCAGTTCTGCAGAGTGTTTATGATGTACGTATGCATGTGTGGGGATAACAGGTTTGTAAATTGTAGAACTTAAAAAATGGGTTTAGATAGTATAGAAATTCAGAAGATACCCAGTGAGAAGTTTACTTCTTCCTACTTTGTAGCTTCCCTTCAGTTAGTGTACTAACTTGCACATTCCTGCTTTCTGTAGAAACACATTATGCTGTGACATTCGAGGCTGTACTGACTGGGATATGAGGGCTTCTCCCACAGTTAGAGCTAGCCAAAGAGACTGACCCAAAACCAGCTTTTGGTCTGCACCCCAAGCCTGAAGCTACACTCCCCAGGGCCTCCTTTGTTTTGCTAAATTACTGTTCCTCTACTGAAATCATCCCAGGGCTGAACCCTGAGCATCCAAGGACACAGTGCCACAGATCCCACTGAAATCATTCAGAACAGTCAATCCCAAGCCTACTGTGGCTTCATTGCTTTTGTCTTTTCTGGGGAAACCACAGTGAGGGATCTTGCCCACGCTTTGTCCTCCTTCCTTCTGCCTCTTGACCTGACAGTGTTGCCTCCCTGCATAGCAGAACCTGCTTGTTCTTCTTGCAGACCAAGTAACACACTTTTTTTTTTTTATTATCTGTTACCTTATTCACCTGTGGACCTCACCTTACCTGAATAGTAAAACTTGTATTTTAAAACACTTAGAAGTAACTAATGTTTGTAGTTTCTTTCACTCATATGCAGATAAGCAAGAAGGCATGTAATTTTGCCCCTTACCTTCTTACATAGGTGATTGTATGCTATACATATGAAATATATTGAATTTTCCCCCCAGTAACGTTAGGTACTATGGTTTAGAAAAATCCCTGTATTTCAATCATTGATGCGTTTGCCACCTTTTCATAGTCAATTGTGTGTGTATATCATGTAGCTCTCACTGCCTGTCTCACCGATCATTGATTTTAACCTGCTGGTATGGATACTGTCACAAGAAGCTAGCAATTGAGGCCAATGCTGTACATGCTCAGAGTTCAGCAGCAGTCAGACAGTGAGCAGAGTTACAGTTACCACGTACAGTGGAAGGGAGCGGCAAAGGCAAGTGGGTAGTCAAGATAGCTAGCTGCACTATGCTGCGAGAGAACAGCAGGCAAACAGGACAGCTAGAAGCTGACTGGAACTGCAACTTGGATTATAATTTGGAGATACAGATCTGAGGCATACTGCCGCTGGCTAGGGGCTTTTCTATCACCAGTGGTTTCCTTATCACTGGGGATTTTCACTAGGGATTTCTTTATTGCCTGGTGCCCAGGTGACCTACACACAGGTATTAGTTTTTGCCTTTTTTTGTTGTTGGTTGATATACATCTTTCTGTTCTGGATCAAACCCAACAACAAAGCATTTTTGTTGGCTGTAAGGAAATTCAGCAGAAATGTATATTGAGTGACATGTAGGGGCATCCTTTTTGAATCTGTGTATATGTTTGTGACTTGAAATTGAGCAGTAAGACAGAAAGAAACCAGCAAAATCAGTTTTTCTTCTTTTCTGCTTTTTTGTCTTGATCTCTATCTTTCATATACCACTCTTCCAACCCTGACATCTCTTCCCCTTATGTTTGGATAAGACTGAACCTTTTATTAGTAGTTAGAAGGGTGTTGGCAACACTTTTGTATGCATTGCGCTTGATAAATTACAAGCACATTTCAGATACTCTCTGAGAAGGGTAGAAAATATAAACATGAAGAGCCTACTGTGTTACCTGTTTGCATTTTGCTCAGAGTACAAATGGAATTCAGAGAGGTTAATCTTACTTACAGAAGTCCATGGAGAGAGTGATATGAACTTCATGACTGCTACTTCCTGTATGCTGTGACAATCTGTGTGTGCCCTTGGGTTTAGGGTGTTGGGTTAATGTTATTTTTATGGTATTCTCAGACCAAAAAGAAAAAAAGCAGGCTTCACATGGTGCTTTTAAATAGCATGAGGTGCTTAAACTCTGTACTGCAAAGGTTGTTAACGTTTCTCTTTAAAGCATCACCTGCTATTTTCAGCTTTGCAAATGTGCTGTCTCTGTGGCTCTCCTCAGCTCGATCACCTCACCAGGACTGTGATTCAAGATAATTGTATTTATGAAATTGAAACTTGAAATTCATGTATTTTTCGTGCTTGACAACATTTCTCTCCAGCCATTAAAAAACTAGAACAGTTATGTACAAGAAGTGATTGGCTGTGGTTTCCTGTTACTGTGTTTATGTTGTTAATGAGTATTTCTGAACTAGAAATTGAATTCCTCCCCCATTGTTCTAATCTTTAAAGAAAAATAGCTAAGCTATTAGTTATGAGGTAAAATGTCTTAAGATTTAGCAAACGCATGGTAGACACTTAGATGTCTTCTGTTTAAAAAACAAGTTATTTCTTATTAGTAGATGAAATATTCGTCAGTTTTGAGATATTCACAGGATAGCAGTAGATCCTTAAATTCTGGCTTTATGGAGTTTCTTGTATGATTATCAGTTTTTTCCTGATATTTCTATTTTGTTTTCACTTCCCCTTATTCTGGATTGATCCAGTCATGCTCAAAATAATTTCTTTAAACTTCATTAAGGACAGTATTAGAGGTGGTTTGAGTTGACTTGTTTACATCTGAGGTAGTATTTAACAATTATTTTATGTGGTGTGATTGCAGATGTGTTTGTCAGAGATGTGTAATTTGATATATAGTCTGTAAAGCTTGGCGAAGTCATAAAATACTGCAGTAGTTGATAACTATGATGAGTACTCATCCATGTGTTAGTCCTGTATCACTTTGCAACCATTTTCCCTGGAGCATTGTAAATGACCTTTTATTGTGGCTGGAAGGGAGACTGAACAAAGTGCAATAGGAAGTGGCTACAGCTGCAAACAACTTCCAAAGGTTTCCGGTAACATTTGATAGCTGTAAAGGAAGGAAATGAAGGGCCAGACACATTACAATAGCAGGAATCCATTGTAAAAAGTTGGCATATTTGTCCTCTTTTTTCCCGAAAGATATGTACATATAGTAAGGCCAGATGTACAGATTTCCCTTACCTGTTCCTCATGCACATTTGTATTTCACAGTGTAGTGTGTCATTCCTATAGTTTGAAAGAATTCAAATTTTATTCAGTGCCTCTTCTCCACACATATTAATGATGTTATGCTTTTCCTCCTAAATTTGGTTAGCCTTGATCCTTAAAAGAAATTCTGTCAAGTAGTATTCTGTGTTTTCATGAGTTGCAAAATATCTTGCAGAAAGTGTATATATGAAATTTTGCATGTAAGTGCCTAGTGAGATTAGCCTTTTTATGTCACTGTGATGTTAATCTTATAAAATGGATTGGATGCCTTTCCCTCTCTTTTGCTGCTGTAACTGGCATTTATAGGAATGCTAAAGGCAGCTCCCTATAAATTGAGTTGGGCTTTTGATCTGGTTTTTAATACCCCTGGTTTCCAACCAGAAACAGCTGGCAAGATAGAATTAAAACCAGAAGTCTGGAGATTTTTCAGGTCAAGTTCTCACTCAGCCACCAGTGCCTTGTGAGACTTTAGTCATTTGATTAATGTCATTAGTGTTTTCTCTGGACCTCTGGAAATGTGAACTAAATGAGTTCTGAGCTGCTTTCCAGCCTTGACTATCTATGAATAGAATTCCATTTTTGGCCCCTGGCCTAATCCTGCTGGCACCAGTACTGCAGTGACAAACAATAGCTGCTCAGATGGCCTCAGCTGCCAAAAGCCCTCTCCACTGGCTGTAGTTAAATGTAGTCTTAGAACACCACCTAAATAAGGACAGCACGGTGCTGCGGAGTGCTGTGAGCTCATAGTCTAAAGCCTCAAGGCTGTAGGGATGCTGAGTGATAGCTACAGGAAAAACTGGGCATTTGCACACAGCCTAGGCAACCTGTACTTTTGGGTGGAGGAGGCGGGAGGTAACGCGCTGCCTCTGCCTCCCTCACACCCAGCTCCTGCCTTTGCAGTGTTGGTTGTGGTCTCCTCTCTGTTTTCTGGTTCTTGGGACTCAATCCTGGTTCAGGTCATAGCGCCAGGACCACCTGTTACTCATTTATTATTGCCACCATTGAACAAACACAATCCTGAGGATGTCGTGGTGGTTTAATGCTTGTTTTCCAGTTGACTGATGAAAGGCTTTTAAGATTAACCAAGTTTGAATGAGTTCCCCTTTCCTTTGTTGGAAAGAGGAGGCTTAAAAGTCTGAGCAGGTAAACACAGTTCACAGTTTAGTTTTCCATTCCCTGCTCTGTCCAGCAGTGCTGACCTCTGTGGAACTCTCAGGGCTTGAGCTGTGCTGTCAGTAAATTGCAGCCAAAGGGGGCTGTCGGGGTTTTGTCTGAGGCTGTTTCCATTTGATTGTGCGTGGTTGAATGCGTATCTTTAGACAAGAACGCCCCATGAAAAAGTGCTTGCAAAGTGACAGTCATGTGCTTCAGGGAATGCCTCAGTCACTGTTGCCTGTTCCAGTGTCTCACCGCTGTTCCGTTTTTGCTTTCATCTTTAATATGGAAATCATTGGTGATCACATGACCCTTTTTGTTTTCCATTCATTTGGGTGGTCCCTGCAGTTCTTTGATAGCTAATTCAAGAGTATACTTGCAAATTAAAAACAAAATTACTTAGGAGCCTGAGGTTTGAAATAGATATCCCATAAGGTTCTAAAACAACTGTATTTAAACTCAGACCTCTCACACCACCTGTATTTACTTAATAATTTATGTTACTTTTTTTCGAGCAATAGACATTTCATTGATTTTGTCTTTTTCTTAGCTTCTGTATAAGAATAGTGATCTATTGGGCTAAACACAGGTAAGTCTTCATCTTCAGAGAGTGTTTTATTGGCAAATTATTTTGAAAACAGTTTTCTTGATTAACCAGTGAGCCTCATTGTACCTTGAAGCTCGTGTTTCTTCTTAAACAAAGTGTCAGGAGATTAGAGAGAAATTGTTTTTGGTTTATTCAGGAAAAAAAACAACAACAGTTGTTTTACATCTGGGCCCTGGTTGAAATGTAAGTCAGTGTGGATTTTGAATTTTATAGACATTAATCTAGTATTACTGTTGTGGAATTACTAAGAAAATATTCTAGTAATTTGAGAGAAGGTATCAGAATATATCCATGTTATATCCTGTATTCAGTTTATGGCATACATTACATATTGGTCATTTGAAGAGCTCATGCAATTCAGAAATTTGAGACTCATCAAATTATACTTTATTTTTTTTAATCTATTTTATTGTATTGTTGTTGACAATCAAATTATACTTTAAACATGTGGATTTTTTGTGTATCAGTTATATCTCAATAAAACTGTTATTTAATAAGAAAGGGCAGAGACAAATCTTAGACTCCCCTTGACCTCATGCATCTTCTGTCAGAGTACCTGGCTCCTGTCTGGCTGCTCTGCTTCCCAGTCAGCTTCCCTCTAATGTGTACGGAGGAGCAGCAAAGTGATGACTCAGGTAGTGATTGTATTCCTGTACCCATGTATGTTCCGGTGGAGTTGCTGGCTTCAGTGGCTTTGGCCTGGCCCATCCCTGGCTGTTAGTAGACATTCAGGGAGTGGACTAGCAGATCAGCAGGTTCTCTTTCCTTGTGCCTTTCAAATAAAAATTAAAACAATTTCATTAAAAATAATAAAGAGAAAGGGCCTACTAGCATTGTACAGCTCTGCAAGAAATTACTACACATGGGATTTCTTTAGACAACAGAAATGTATGCTTGCATAGGTTCTGGTTACCTGAAATCTAAATCATGGTATAATTAGGGCCACTCTTCCTCTGAAATCTGAAGGGAGAGAATGCTTTGTTTCAAGGCTTTTGCCTGAGGCAGAATCACTCCATCTCTGCCTATGTTCACATTGCTTTCTTCCCCGAGTCTGTGTATCTCCTGTCTCCTTCTGGGTCCTTCTCAAAAGGATACTTGCCGTTAGAATTAGGGCTCAGTGTAAATCCAGGGAGGTCTGCTTTGAGATCTTCAACTTAATTATATTTTGAAAGGCCTTGTTTTCTAAATAAAGTCACATAGCTCTAAGTAGGGTATAAATTTTGGTAGAGGGGTACCACTCAACCCACCAAAGTAATCATAGTAATAATTTGGGGTTTTCCCTGTATGCTTCCATATAAATATATATGAAATGTTTTCTTACCTATAGATGCACATTTCACACCAACATTTTATGTTTTGAGTTTTGCAGTTTTCTTTGTATAAAATCTGTATAAGCTGTTAGTATAAAAGCTATTCATTGCTTTATTAAAATGTTTATTATCATTTTCATTAAAATGCGTATTTATTTTCATTCGTGATATTGAATAATCTGAAAGTAGTTCCTGTCAAACGACTTCAGGAGCTGGGGCTGCACCAGGCTGAGACCTGGTTCCCTACAAGGGTAAAAGAGACCTGTATATTTGAGACATCATTTCAGTTTAGGGGGGTGGTTTGTATTAGCAAGAAACCAGACTTAGAAATGGATCTGAAATTCAAACCCTGACACTCAAATATGGTATTCAGGTATCCCACCTTGGCTCCTTAAGTACTAGACACCCATGCCGCCCTGCTTTTTATGTGTGCAGTATACACTACACTCTGGTCTTACTGCCTTATTGGTTCTCAGATGGAGTCTTTGTCAACTTCCAGCCTTTACAATGGCTCAGTTGATTAATCCTCCCCTTCAAGCTCAAGGATCCCATATGGGTGCCGGTTCATGTCCCAGCTGCTCCACTTGCAGACCAGCTTCCTGCTTGTGGCGTAGGAAAGCAATCGAGGATGGCCCAAAGGCTTGGGACCCTGGACGTGGCTTACTGGGTAAAACTGCTGTCCTGTGCACCCCATATGGTTGCTGACTCAAGTACTGGCTGCTCCACTTCTGATCAGGTCTATACTAATGCATTGGAAAACACAGCAGATGACCTTCAGTACTTGGCCCCTGCCACCTATTGTGGGAGATCTAAATGAAGTTCTAGGCTCCTGTGTGTGACTATCCTGAGAGTGAACTAGCTGATGGAAGATCTCTCTCTCTCTCTCTCTCTCTCTCTGCTATTTCAAATAAACCATGAATATTTGGGAAAAAAAAAAAGAGTGAAGTTCCATTTGCTGGTGATATTTTACAATGAAGGAACTGACAAGCAGGACTCCAGAGGTCAGAAACAATGCCCTTCCCTATCAAGTGAAGAAGTGGTCAGGCAAAAAATGGGTCAGAATGGTAGTATGATCATTTATTGCATTTTAATGGAATTAATGTAATGTCTGGGATAATAGAGAACTCTATATGAAGTATGTAGTACGTGCCAGCAATTTCAGATCTGGACGGAAGATAGGTTAAGTTTTGGCTCTGTATTGAATGGATGATGTGGTAGCAGGTGGCCTTTTGTTAACAGTCCTATGTGTGTAAATTTATTTGGTAGCAGACACGTGTTCTGTGCTTCTGGTGAAGGATGATGTACTATAAAGAAGAAGAGTATTCTTGTGTTGTGAACATGCTAGGGTGTTGCTGTACGTGAGGTTGCCTTCCGTGACTTTTTGATGGATACATTAGGAAGCACTTATTCACGTTTCTTGTCGTTATTGAATTATTCAACCCTACTGTCAAAGTGAGTGGCAAAATTTTGATAGGAAAAAATGGAATTAACTTTAAAAGGTTTCAGACTAATGAAACTCAAGCATGTGCTACATGAAGCAACATTTTCATGCTGTTGTGTAGTGGGGAAGCATTTTTGTTGAACTCCCTTTAATCTACAGATAGTATAGTTTGAGGAAAGTGTCAGTACTAGCTACCACAAAGTCATTTGTTCCTGTTAAAAAGACAGTACTGTTTCACTGAGTAATATGAAATATAATGTTGATCTATGTTCTTAGTAATTATTTAAGAGAAACAAAACTTTGAATTAAATGAGAACACAGATGTTTGATTCGCAGAATTGAAATATTTGAACAGCTTTTAATTAAGAGTCTTATGAAATTACTTATGATTGTAGAAGAAAATAGAATGCTGAAGTCAGTTCTTAAATATGAATTATTTCAAGTGTTTCCCTATAGGACAACTCTCAGAATGTAAGGCAAGACAAAGTTTATCCCTCACAGTTGTCTTCCCAGATTTTGCCTGATTTTCAGGTTTAACATCCACTCAATAATGCACCTGCTGGTTAGCAACACCAGTTGTAGAGGATATTTTAGTGGTTAGGGGATTTTTTTGTATGTGTGAAATGTCAAAATGTGTTAAATCAGCTTTAATGACCTCCTAGGTCCGTCACATATGTTTACAGTTTAACAGACAATTATTTAAAATTCTTGATGGAGGTT
Organism: Ochotona princeps; assembly: GCF_030435755.1. NCBI lineage: Eukaryota > Metazoa > Chordata > Mammalia > Lagomorpha > Ochotonidae > Ochotona > Ochotona princeps. The sequence goes on from NC_080842.1 coordinate 22,967,452, forward strand.
GAAATTTTATAGATACTCTATTTTTATAGAAACTCCAAGAAATAAAGACTATCAGATTTCTTTGAGAATCATATGCTTGCTTTCTTTGGAAACTGTATTTCAGAGAGCATTGATTACTGTTAGTAAATTATACCACTTTTTGCAAAATTATTTTAGAGGGTTAGATGACTTTGACATAATAGGTTTGGGTCACCATTATGTTTTCTAAAGGTCTTTTTAATGCAGTTACAAGAGTTCTGTCAATTCTCACTTAATCGCTGCAGCAATAGGAGGTAAAAATGAAGTTGAAATCCCAGAAATTTTGTCTCCCTTTTAATATTCTGACAAAATGTGTTTTGAAGCTGCTAACAAATGTAAAAATACAACAGCTTGAATTTTCCTTTTTCTCAATACTTCTGTTGTTTACCCACTGTGCATCAGAATTATTAAAGTGCAGAAATGTAGCATATGTTGCTGTTTATAAATATTATTCTACTAGAACTTATATGTACTAATCATTTTTAATAGATATTTTTCTAAGACTTTTGCAAATGTATGAATTTCATTCCAGTATTTTATAATTGCCCATATTTGGTGAGGATCAATGAACTGTTATCATTTTGCAGGTCTCATCACAACCACATCAAGGAAACTAGATCGAGAACAGCAAGAGGAACATATACTGGAAGTAAGCTTCGTTGATTATTCTTAAAATATTGCAGTTATAAGAATGGTCAGTGTGTTAACCAATATTCATGATTAGTATTTTGTTATATTATTTTTGATCATTAGCAAAAAGACATGATTATCATTAGGAACAAGATGCTTTCTATGAAAAACTGTCCCTAAAAGCATTTGTTAATGTGTTACTTTAACAGGTTACTGTAACTGACAATGGCAGTCCTCCAAAATCAACCATTGCAAGAGTAATTGTGAAAATTCTTGATGAAAATGACAACAAACCTCAGTTCCTGCAGAAGTTTTATAAGATCAGACTCCCAGAGCGGGAAAAACAAGAACGAGAAAGAAACGCCAAACGCGAACCTCTCTACCGTGTGATAGCTACAGACAAAGACGAAGGTCCCAATGCAGAAATCTCCTACAGCATTGAGGATGGCAATGAGCATGGCAAATTTTTTATAGAGCCAAAAACTGGAGTGGTTTCATCCAAAAAGTTCTCTGGAGCCGGAGAATATGATATTCTCTCTGTGAGTTACAATTGAAGATTGTAATTGAAATTTCTTATGTACTTTGGTTAGGAACTTGGTTTTGTATCACTCACAGCTTTTTCTCTAGGCAGCGAATAGAGACCTAACAGCCAGGCAGTGCTTGATCATGTTTGAGGAAAGCAGAGTTGATTTTTCCCTTTTCAGCTTTTACTGTAGTTGCTTATTCTTCATGTTGGGTAGTTCTTTTTTAAATGTGTGGTATATTCAGATTAATAACACATGTTAGAAATTGCCTGGGTTTAAGACTGAACCAATCCGTGCTGTAGTATGAGCTATGATTTCTGTTTGGTTAGTTTACCTCCTCTTTTTCTGTGTTATAGATTAAGGCAGTTGATAATGGTCGCCCTCAAAAGTCATCAACCACTAGACTCCATATTGAATGGATCCCCAAACCCAAGCCATCTTTGGAGCCAATTTCATTTGAAGAATCATTTTTTACCTTTACTGTAATGGAAAGTGATCCAGTTGCTCACATGATCGGAGTCATATCTGTTGAGCCACCTGGAAGACCTCTTTGGTTTGACATCATTGGTAAGAATTCCTCCTAGTTTTCACTGTTGCTATTTAGATTATACTGAGAATAACTTACATGTGTTTTCCTGATTTTTGTTTTCTGCATATCTCAGAATTGAAAATCAAATGTAGGATTTGTAGGTGGAAAATTTGCTTTAAGCTGTAATGCTTGGATGGATTTTTGTTTACACTGTGCATTGTTTGAAATAAGTGCTATCTATCCACTGAGTTGTTATATAAAAATAAAATTTTTTGAAGTGCTTCAAGGAGTTTAATGATGTTTTGATACAAAAGCATAGCTTCTGAATTTTTAATTCTTTTTTTGTAACATCACGTTATGGCTTTTAGTAGCCATTAGTAGAAAATTTAAATTGACTGTCACAGGACAGGAGGCAGTGTTGTGGTGCAGTAGGTAAACTGTATTTTGCTGTGCTGGCTGGCATCCTATGCCTATTTGAGAACTGCATGCTCTGATTTGGAACCAGGTTTCTGCTAATACATGTAGAAAGGCAGTGGACAGTGTTCCAAGTACTTGAGCTTCATGCGTATGGGAAACACTGATGGGATTCTGACCCCTGGCTCTAGCCTATCCTTAATCTGACTACTGTGAAAATTTCTGCAGTAAACCTGCCGCTGAAATATCTCTTTACTCCTACCACCCTGTCTGCCCATCACACAGTGGCTCTGCTTTCCAAATAAACAAACATATTTAAATAAATTATTAAAAAGTAAATGACTGTCAGAGTTCAGTATTTCGTAGAAAATAAAATTATAGTTTTGATTTGCATAAGGTAAACATTACAGTGTCAGCTGTGGCTTTTTAATTTTGTTTGCTTCATTTTCAGTAGGAAGCAGAGTTCATTAGAGTAATTCATCCTGTAATAAAATCTACACACTTTAGTCCATCCCACTACTTGACACTCAACCCTCTTCTAGTTCAGATATTAAATGTAATAATACCCTGCGTAACAAACTGAAAAATGTTCACATAAAATACATCTTGTGATTCATCTCTAGGCAAAGTTTCATTCCTTTTTTTCCCCCCTGTTCTAACCCAATACCAAGTTACCCCCCCAGACTCTTTCATGAAGTTGAAACTGATGGAAACAGGCTGCAGGGATCCCAGAGTAGCTATACTACATGATTCACTTATTGACATTTCATACTAACCAGTGGACTGCTTTCCTTGATTTGCTTTTTGCACGAAACTTAATAACATGAGAACCATTACCATTTACTTTAAGGGGAAAGATTGATTTTGTAGTTCAGTATAATCAAAATAATTTGCTTGCCTTCTCTTCACTTTTTATCACATTCCTAAATTAACAGTCTAATATTGTACAGTATGTGGCATTGCTGACCCACCTGTTTGGAACCAGTTGGATTGATTGTTCTTCCTGTTCTGTGCTTGCTTTTCATGCTTGCTTCTTTTGGCTGTGCCAGGAGATACACTTGCTAGAGAAGTTTTTCACATCTTTCAGATGGCTTGTGACCTGAACTGTACAGCAGAAGGTATCTGCTGAGATCACATAATTTGTCTAAGATTATGAGATCTAAAATAATAAAAGCATTGATTTTCTTTTAATTTCAAGTGCCTTTTGTTGTTGTTTATTAATATGCACAAAGTCACCCATTCCCGTTGCAAACATAGTGACTTTTAATGCATCCCTACATCTGTGGTTTTGGATTTGATTTAAGACCATGTGTGTGTCTGTGTTGTTTTGATTAGATTTAATAGTGTAACTTCATTCTGACATTATTCCTCTCTTTCCATTTAATTGATAGAAGCATTTCAGCTTCAATGGATTTGAAAGGTTCTTATCTAAAATGGAATTAGGGATACGTTTGAACAGTCATTATGGAGAGGACAAGAACTTATGCATTATTAAGCTTTGTTTTTGACAAGAATATGACATTTAATTTCACATAGTGTATAACGGACAGGAATGATTAAAGTTAACAAACACTGTATTTTTCGGGGTTAACGTTAGTTTTAAGCAATTATTTAATCAGAGCCATATGCTCAAAGTACCATGAAATCTTTTTCAACAATTCTACTTTTAAATTCTGAGTGACATGTTGTATAGCTACTACAGTATAAATACAAAGAATGTTCGGTACCCCTGAAAAATCAATCTGAAAATATTTCATTAGTAATATCAACAAAGTTTTTTCTTTTTTCAATTATTCTTTTGCTTCTTCTTGGGCAATAGCTACCTTAACTGTTAGAATATAATTTTGCCTTTAAAACATTGTCTTTCTAACTGGCCATGCTTTTGTTGTCTTCTAAAATGCTTGCTCCTTGCAATCATTTTTATTAGCACATCAGAAGTCTTTTTTTCAGTGTCTTTAAGTGATAGAAAACCACCAAACAGTTGAAAGATTTTCATCTTGTATTGTGTTCTTACTCTTCTGTTTACTCTAATTTAAACTAGGTGGCAACTACGATAGTCACTTTGATGTGGACAAGGGCACTGGAACTATTATCGTTGCCAAACCTCTTGATGCAGAACAAAAAACAAACTATAACCTCACAGTTGAGGCGACAGATGGAACCAGCACTATCCTCACACAGGTGAGTGGATTCCTCCTAGTGTGCTACTGGTCTTTGTAAGGTAGAGAAAGTATTCTAGTTTTAGGACCCACAGACAGCATGGGCAAGTTGAGTTGTCCTCTCAGGTTCTGACATCACAAATTAATGTGTGGTTACAGTTTATACTTATGCACACTAAAAATTTTTATTTAGATAAAGTATAAATCATGACTTGTATTTTGCATCTAATCAAGTAGTTTCAAAGATTTTGACAGAAGGCTGAAAATAAAACCACACCACATTGTTTGTTATTACTCCATCAGAAGTTTCTAATTGTATGCTCTAATTCAAAGTATATCATTATTAAGGATGACTTGTACAGATCATTTTCATTAAAGCTTTTTAAAGTGATTACTCTTTTAAGTCACTTTTTCTTTGGATAACATAATTAATCTGTGTAAAAGTGACTGATAAAATTGCTATACTATTTCCTTTATTTCCTAAGTTTGTTCCAATCTGATGACGGAGAGGTGGCCAAATGTCTGAGATTTCTAACTTCACATTGAAAAACCCTGTAATCTTAACTTCTTATTTCCTACAAATTATTTTTCATTGTGTTTATGAGCTGTTTTGAGTTGTACAAAAGCAACATTCCTAGTTGAATAAACACTGTGGGATTTGGGAAAGAGACCGAGGGCCATCCATTCATTCAGCTGATCCATGTGTACTTGGAATAGAGCAGGTATTTTTTTGGAAAGCTGAAAATTAGGACACAAGATAGACAAAACTCTGCCCTGTTGAGGCTAAAGGTTTGTCTGGAATCTACCATATATACTTAAGGAAGTAACAAAATGGTAGACGCTCTAATGCTTTTTAATTCATTTGCTAGCTTCAAATTAAACTATGTTAAATTTTATGTGAGTCCTAGTTTGTACTGTATCTTTTAGTTGCATAAAGGAATAAAAATCTCTTTTTCAGTCAAATACAAAGATAATTTAAAGCCAGTTGTGAGGATATGTTATTCCTCACTAAATGCTTATTATCTTCATCACAAGTAAAATTGATCCATTTTGAAATTAAGTGAGAATTCTAGTATGTTATTAACGTTTCAGTTTTGTCTGTAACTGTGTTCTTATTCTAGAGACAAGCAGAGCTAGTAAGTGTTCTTTCTCTTTAAAAACCAGTCCTGAGAAAACTTTTATATGCTATTGATGGGAATGCAAATTAGCATGGCCATTATGGAAAATAATGTGGAGGCTCCTCAAGAACCTGTGAATAGAGCAGTGACACTGCAGTCCCACTACAGGATGTATATCCTTAGGAATGGAGTCAGTGTGTCTGAGAGATAGCTGCACTCACATTTTTGTTGCAGCACTGTTCATAACAGCCAAACAATGTCTAGGTGTCCATGGACAAAGAGAGCCAGCCCCTGCTTCACACGCCTTTTAAAGGGGTTTGTGAGGGGAGTGGTTACACAACAATGCAATACTGTCCCCTCTCAGTTGATAGGTGAGTCACAGGTGGGCAGGAGTGAATACCTTGTGTTGTGGGATAAGGAGTTGATTAGTGCTCATGATGGGCAGGAACAGGAACTGGGGCTTGTAGCCAAAAACACCTAGACTAATTGGACTTCCATTATCCTGGCTAATTTAGAATGTAGGGGGGTGGTTGAGGATGGAATTAACATTCCATTGCTATTAGGACCCTCCTTCAGGACAGAGGGTAGAGAACACAGCCAAATTTTATTTGCCCACTGTCAATGGGTGCTGGCCATCACTGGCTGCACCCCATCACAGCAACCATGGTGGAATAGGCAGGCATTACAATAAATGAAAAGAGCAAGTCACAAAAAGACAAATACTGCTTATTCTCAATCAGACGTGGAAACTGAACAGCCAATTGTATGAAAGTATACAATAGTAGTTACCAGAGCCTTGCAAGAACATGGGGGAGGGAGGGTTGGAGAAGATGGTTTATGGATATAAGATAGAGAGAAGGATTTATACAACATTATTATGGTTGACAAATATTTTTCATAATAACTGATACAGAGATTTTGAAAATTTCCAGAACAGCAACAACAAAAAAATATATATGTCTGAAATGACAGCTATATGCCAGTTGCCCTGATTTGGCCATTATACATGTGTACATGTACTGAGATGTCACATGGTACCCTGTAAATATGTATTGTTAACATTTTAAAAATTAAAACCACTCTAATTTTAGAGTATAAAAGCAAGAGTAAAAATCAAGAAATGTAATGGATCCAATGAAATGATTCTGGTAGGAAGGCTTAGGTAATATAAAGTGGATTGGTCCAGCTTCCAAAGTCAACTATCCAGAAATCAAGTGAAACAAGCGCTGTGCACGAAGCATTCGCATTATGAAAGACAATATATCCATCTGCAGCGTTTGGCATTCATTATGTAAACTAATTACCTGTTTCCCAGTAATCATAGCTTTAGTACAGTTGAAAGATTACTATGAAATAACTGTATCTTCACTAAAATTCCTCCAAAGTCCTAGAAAATATATATGAATTTTTCTATTCACAGGGACCCAAATAATCTTAGATTTCTGTGCTCTGCTTCAATTCATTTCCATAATTATGTTGAGTCATTTAAAGAGGGTCTTGTTATCTCAGTGAATTGCTGGCAGGGGAGGGCAGTCAAAATACAAGAGAATAGATTACAGAGCCCAGGTTGTCCTGTTAAGGTGTGGGACAAAAGGAACAATCAGTAATTAGGCTTAGGTTTCCAATCTGGGACTGAGAGCAGGGAGATAGGGAGCTGAGGGGGCAGAACAGCCAGTACCACGTGAAGAAGAACACAGGACTCCAGACAGGAACACAGCAGGTGGATTTCAAATTGTAAGTAAAACCGCAGAACCAGTAGAGCGGGTTTTGTGCATCCATGTCTGTTTCAGGAGATGCCAGATTTGAGGGGTTTTCAGAGAACACTGTCACTCCGAGAGTAGCAGTGGGAAGTCATAATGCAATACCATTGTTCCCTGAGACCAGCTCTCCCAGCTTTCCTGGCCTGGCCTTGTCCACTGAGGCTGCTGCCCAGTGTTAATTGAGTCACTTTGCTTTATATATAGGGATCTTAGCATATCTAGTTAACATTCTTTTTTCTTTTTTAGACACAGCTTTGTTCTTAGGTTTTTTGTTGTTGTTGTTTGTTTTGTTTTTCACTTCAGAGCATCAGCATCCCATTCTGCAGAGTAGGCAGCTTGGTCAGCGTTTCAGCCCTGCCCCTTTGGGCATACTAGCTCCTTTTAGGCTTCAACTTTCTCCTTTGGGACATGGCAGTAGTGATAACCACTCTGGTCTTGTTCTTAGCAGGGTCAAGTGAGATGACATACAAGAGGCTTGCTTGTGTAGAAAGCTCTTAGAGCCTGCCATTCAGTAAGCTCTTGGACAGGGGCAGCTATTACACACATCAGCAATGGTCAGGGTTCCCGTCTTGTTGCTTGACATTTGATGTACCTTCCCTTCTCTGTTCTGTTGCTGCAGTTCATCTTGTACTTGCTGCTGCCAGGATGATGATAAGTACAAGCGTTGAGGACACAGGCTGTGTGGTTCTCCAGTCTCAGCTTGGAGATCATGATGACGCATGTTTGATTCCACTTTCTTACTGTTCCTTTCCTGTATTATCTCTTAATTACAATTTCTTATCTCTAGAAATAGAATGCCTGATTTTCTCTCTTGCCTTATGCTTTTACCAGGCTCTTTCCAATACACATTCCTCTCACCAATCAATACCCTACTGAGGCAAAGAGCTTTCTGAATGTCCCATCAATATCTCAATTCTTAAAACTTTGCATGATAAGGTATAAGACAAAGTTAGACTTTCTACGTGGAAGACACTTCTACAGAGGCTAAAAATGACACAAGACGGGACTGGCACTGTGACTTAGTGGAGTTAACTACCCTATTTGGGATGCCAGTGTCCCATATTAGAGTGCTGGTTGGAGTCCTGGCTACCCTGCTTCCAAGCAGCTCGCTGCTGAGGCACCTGGGTAGCAGCAGATGATGGGTCCTGGACATGAGTGCTGCCACTCAGTTGGGAAGCCAGAAAGTAGTTCCTGGGTCCTGGCTTCAATCTGGGCTTAGCCACTTGGAGCGTAAACCAGAGCATAAAAATTGCCTTCCCTCTCTCCTTTGTTTCACTCTGCCTTTCAAACAAATAAAACTTTAAACAGAGAGAGAGAGAAATGCCACAAGGCATGGATTTTATGAACTTATTTAGCACCCCAAGTCCTGGATAGACCAGTGGTAAGCATGTGAGTGTTCAGTAAATGTGTTTCGGTGCATTTACCGTCTCTGAGCTGGTCTTTTTACCTACAGCTATCCTTGGACTAAACAATGTTTACTGTATGGGGAAACTGACTTAAATATATAGTGGAAGTGGATATATGGTTTCTAGAAATTGTTTTATGGACTTTTTTTTTTTAAGATCATCACTGACCTAAAGTTAGAAGACCTCTATTATACTTTCAAATGTTTGTATATTTTCCCCCATAAAACCTTCTTGTAGCATAGTGAATACATTTAGTATTCGTTAAAATAATTTATTGTTACACAGCCATCATTGAAGGAGAGCACCAAGATAGGCTTCAAGGAAAGGCCTTTATTCTAGGGCTTGGCTGATGTAGTTAGCAGCTTTGCCTGTACGTTCCTAGTATTGACCTCCAGCGCCACTTGGACTAGAAGACTCCTTTGTTCCCATGTATGCCAACCAAGTTTAGATTTCCTATTCATAAACTGTAAACCATATTTATTATCAGTAGGGATTTCTACTGTCTATACCCTTTCATTATGAAAATTAATCTATTGTCAAAAAATGATTTGTGTGTATATTCTTATGTAGTTTAGAACTGAGTTTTTAAAATTGATTCATTTTATTCATAATTTATGAAGATTTGTCAGACTAACTTCTTTTTAAGAAGTAAACATGTTACAACTTACACTAGTTTTGTACTGATGGAAATAAGATTTAAAATACATTTCCAATTTGCCTTTTGCTGCATTAAAAATTTACTAAGAATTTGGGCTGTCCAATATTTGAAGGGACTAAGTTAATGTAACCAACTATTTCACTCACTCAAACAGCTTGTTGTTTGCATATTTAAATCCTGTATTAGGCTTCTGTAAAGTCTAGTAGTATAAATTATCTGTGGTCTCTACTGAGTAATCTACAGTCATCTTTGTGGAGACCTGATAAATTAAGTCAGCATTTCAGAAATAAATGTCAAGTTTAAGCAATGTTGTATTTGTATCATCAAAGTCAGTTCTAAGAATTTAGAAAGATGTTCCTTACTCATATTTAAATAAATAATAGAGAAATTTTCGAAGATATTTTTGGTTCTAAATTTTTTTTGCTTTTATTTTTCATTTTTATTCATTTTGCTAAAATGTAATGTTATTTTCAATGTACTTATGATTTTTTCCTGATCTTAAAATATTAAGACATTGTAATATGGAGATCCCTGAGCCTAAAGAACTGTGTCATGAAAAATAAAATGTTTTAAAAGACATTATATGGAATATTCATGTGAGTTATTTGGTTATTCATTATAGGTATTCATCAAAGTAATTGATACAAATGATCATCGTCCTCAGTTTTCCACATCAAAATATGAAGTTGTTATACCTGAAGATACAGTACCGGAAACAGAAATTTTGCAAATCAGTGCTGTGGATAAGGATGAAAAAAACAAACTAATCTATACTCTGCAAAGTAGTATAGATCCATTGAGTCTCAAGAAATTTCGTCTCGATCCTGCAACTGGCTCTCTATATACGTCTGAAAAACTTGATCATGAAGCCATCCATCAGCATGTTCTCACTGTCATGGTAGGGCATTGAGATTATTCTTTGGCTACTGTTTGGTTACTGAAATGTTTTCTACTTTTCAAGATCACTTTTTAAAGCCAATTATGTAGAAAGATCCCAACAGGATTAATACTGTGTTGATTATGTTTAGGTTCGTGATCAAGATGTCCCTGTAAAACGCAACTTTGCAAGAATTATTGTTAATGTCAGTGACACGAATGACCATGCCCCGTGGTTCACCAGTTCCTCCTACGAAGGGCGGGTTTATGAATCAGCAGCTGTCGGCTCAGTTGTGTTGGAGGTTACTGCTCTGGATAGAGACAAAGGAAGAAATGCTGAAGTGCTGTACTCAATTGAATCAGGTACTTTAGAAGCACTCATTGAATTTTAACTTTACTTGTTAAAATGCATTTTTTCTTTTCTAAAGTTAATTCTAAATGTTGTTGTTTTTCTGTGTATCACTGTAAAAGAATATATAATTGACCTTTAGTTACCCTGTAAACTTTAACCTATCAATGAGCAAATATAGAGATCTGATTAAATTTGGATAAAGTTCTTAGGGATTTACAAGGTTAGTGTAATTTGTAGCTCTGAGAAGTCTTGTAGTAAAGAGAGTATGTTGTTACTGATATATCTGAAATAATAATCACACAATCTTTTTCCTTTAAAATATTGATCAACTCTGAAACACACTTGAGAAAATGCTGGTCTAGTGTTTTAAAATTTTACTTCATCGTTACACTATTTTCTCTTGGATCAGAAATACCATGACAGAGAACTGACTTTATGCAGTTCTAATTAAGTCAGTCTCAGAAAGAGAATACCATATCCCTCTTACCTCCTCCTGGTTTAGCTTTTAGGTTTTGTTTTGTTTTTCTTACCCTTATGCACAGTAACAGTTGTCTTTCCTTCATGGAATCTAGTTGTTACAGAGTTAAGACTGGGACTGGAAGCAATGCTGGGAAGGTTAAGGGGCCTGATAGAGCTGGGCTTTGGCAGCAAAGGTGAAGAACGACTCGGGATAGTCATTCTAGGTGTGAGAGGACAGGATAAACGTCCATCGTCTTGCTGGTGATGACTATGGGGAAATCACCAAGAAGTCGTCACAGCGGGCTGAAATGTTTCTGTTCCCTTGTTTCATGCTGCTGTTCACCCATTCTGTTTTACATTCAGTGGGCTTACTTAACCTCGGTTTTTTGTGCTAGGTGCCTTGTGTTTTGAGTCTTGCCTCTGATTGAAACAGGGAACTGTTTCAAAGCAAGTGATTTAAACAGTCAGAAATCATTGCTTTGCTTTGAAATTTTTCCTACTGTTGCCAAATCCTATAAATAAATGATTATATATTGAGGCAGGTCACAGTTTTCCTGAGTGACAGTGGTATTGAAAAGAATCTATTAATTCTAGGTCTTCACTACATATTTAGAAATTATCTGTCTTACATATTAAAATTGATAGATGCATTGATTGTAGTTCATGTAATCAGAATCTGAGTAAATGAAGGCTGATTCTAGAAAAAAAACCTTGATGTGCTTAGTATTTCATTTATTTTCCTTAGAACTAATGTTACTCACAAATAAAATCTCACACACTGCCCATCTGCTCAAGAAATAGATGGTACCAGTGGCCTTTTCCAGTGAAAACTTAGCACTTATTTGATGATCATTTTATAATTTTAATAAGGTAAAAATAATGCTAAATAGTTGCTTTATAGGAAAGCATTACCATTAAATTACTGTGTTAAAATGTGGTGTAGTTAATGTTCCCAATAAAGATAACTTTTTCCCACCGTTTTTTTTCCACTGGTTTAGAAATTTAACATTTAGAAAAACAGTGGATTCCATTTATGCATGCCTGAGCTTTTCAATAAAATAATTCTGTCATAGACAAACTGACAGGGTTTATGTAGGAGAAAATGTTAAACTTTCCCTTAGCTTTCACATAATTTTCAACAACTGGGTGGTTAAAATATGATTTTTCATGTCTGAGTGAAGGCGTGGACATTCTTTGAATGCTTTCAGTGACTGATGGCATTAGTAATTTGGTATTCTAAGAATGGGACTCTGTCTCCTCAAGAAATGGATAGTACCAATGGCCTTTTCCAGTAGGGACATAGTAGTTAATTGATGGTGACTTTATAACTTTGATAATACAAAAGTAATGTTAAGCAATTTCTTTATAGGAAAGCACTACTGTTAAAATTCAGAATTTTGGGTCTGTGTTGATTCATCTCTTGGAATGCTATGAAATATAAAATATTCCTACTATCTTTAATAACAGTTCATCATCACCTTTCTGATTTGTGTCAGATTGAATTTAATAATCTTTTAAAAGCTAGCAATAAGTTCAGCCCATAGCACTGGAGTTTTAATAAGCAGCAATTTATTAAGTAAAATGTTTGCTCCGATTGGTAGTGTTTAGGGACAAAAGAATTAATTAAAGGATATTCTCAATAACAGTTGAATTGTGCACGAGAGACACCTAGTACTGTAGTACAGGTTGCATGGGAATCTCTCCTTGTCTTTGAACATTACTAGGTTAGAGCTCTACTTCAAAACTGTTGTAACTGGAAATAGGAGACATTCAGTAAATGGATTTGTTGATTATAATTGGATTTTTCCCAAACTTAGTTATAATTACACTTCTTTTACTTACCAGCTGATAGAGGCAGCCATGCTGTCTAGACAGCATTTCCTCATCATCCATCCACAGCATTTCTACAATGGGAAGAAACAGATTCCCTCACAGCTCCTTTTACAGGTCCTGAAAGGTGCTTACAAAGCATAGTGATAACTGAAGAGCCGAGTGAATTTGATTTTTTTTTTACAGATAATTGCCCTATGAAATATGGAGAATAATTTAGGTTATCTAGAAATTACGAATATTTCAGTAGCACTCATTGCTTTCCACATAGACATGCCATTACTATCTCTTCTTTGGCTCGAATGATTTCATATGTGTGTGTATAGGAATCCAGCAGAGTTCTTATTTAACCTTCTTGTTACCAGTGGACAAGCCCAGAGTCATCTTTATCAGAAATGGCTATGCTGAGTAGGGAGTCCTGGGCAGGGCATTGTTGTCACACTCTGTAAGCACGGTTGTTTGGTTTAAACGAAGTTAGGGGACAGGTGGAGAAGCAGTGAGAACCATTCTAGGAGAGGACACAGCATGTACAGAGCCCTGGGATGAGAGAGTGCTTCACTAATCGAGGAGCAAAGAGGCTGTGAGTGTGGCTGGGCAACAGCAAGAGAGCAAGTTGAACAGGAAGGAGTGTGTTCTAACACTCTCGGCAGCATAGCTGGTGGAGTCTATCTGCTCTTCATTTGACGCTGTGTGATTTATGGGCAACATAGGATTTCACCATACAAGAGAAACATGTTTGGAGATAAGTGAATGTGACATGGGAAAGTCTAAGGGGCAGGATTAAAGACAGTTGCCAGTGATGAGTCAGTCTGCTGTTAGGCCAGACAATGTCATAATTTTTTGGAAGGTAGGGATGACATATACGTAGGATGAGAAAAGGCTCTTCGGATTCTGATGACTGCCCAATGCTCAGTGACAAAGAGTCTGAGATCACTGATGCTGCTAAGTACAGACAGACCGGAAACTAGTGTCTGCACATCCTGGCAAAGGCAGTGGAGCCTCTTTCACAGGCTAGGGTTCCATTCTAAGCTTCCGGGCCTGGAGAAAACCTGTGTGTGACTCGTCCCTGTGCACACCATGAGCCACTGCTTTGGGGCCTGGATACAGACCCAGACAGGCTTAATGAAAACCAGACCGAATCTGGCCTCAGGAAAACATGTCAGGGATTTTTGGAAAACGTATTAAAGAAAGGAAAGACTATAAGAGGAAGTGTTTATTGTTAATGATGTGGAGGAAGAAGTGCTTGGTTAATTTCCTGGTTTGCAGATGCCACTAAATAGTTTTGGTCCATGAAAGGCCATACTGATTGCAATGCTAGAGGAAATGGAATTGGAGAATGTGGTTAAATGGCAAGAAAACTTTGTTTTGGATAATTTTAATAGTTCACATGGTAAAATAAATCCAGAGCAAGCTTGTTTATCAAGCAGGAAAGGTATGAAAGATTCCGGACCTACCAAATCTGAGGACCTTAACACTGCTGAGGTCTATCTCAAAGGGCTGTAACGAACCGCTGGTTTTTTCCATTTCAGTTGATATCTAAAACTGTGAATTAGTGTGGAGTGTATTTGTACCTAACTATGTGGAATAGTCAGAAAAAAAGATATAAGCAAAGAAGACAATGTAGCCTATGATGTCTCAGCTGCAGCACTGCTGTCATTTGGCCAGATAATTTTTGTTGTTGTGAAGCTGTCCTGTGCTTGATCAAATGTTTATCAGCATCCAGTACATCTTCTCTCTTTAAGTTGTGATCATCAAAAATGTTTGCCAACATCGCCAGATGTCTGTTTGAGTGGAATTGCCCCTACTGGAGAGCCACTCATCTGAAAAAGTTTAGTAAGGCAATGTTGTTGAATCTTCATAACTAAGGTGGATTATACAAACTTATTCATCAGGCCCATGAATATTTAAAAATTCTCATGAAGCTTTATTTAATTTTCTAAGTGAATTGAAATATATCTCCCTTTTCCTAATAAGTAAGAACTTGGCAATTTTACAAATGATAAATGCTGAACATAATGATATTGCAGAAAGGTTTTGAGGAACTCTTGGGAAATTAATAACTGAACTGCTATGTAGAAGGATATCCATGTCGTTCCACAGTATGTCCCCGTTTCAACTAATAGAATTTTTCTTTTAGGTGCATAGTGGCATTTTCCTTTTTTTTTTTCTCCTAAGATTTATGGACAGAATTCTTGAAAGAATGTCTTTTTCTAGAAACAAAAAATAAAGTGATTTGATGTGTCATTCAAATATTCTTATCTGTTTAATTTCAGAATATATTTTAAGGAAATTTTCACTTATTTTTATTTGTTCTTTTATTCCTTGTATTTTTCTCTGATGTGTTTTTTTTCTTCCCTTCCCAGGAAATATTGGAAATTCTTTTACAATTGATTCTATCCTGGGTGCTATAAAAACTGCCAAAGAATTAGATCGAAGTAACCAAGTGGAATACGACTTAATGGTCAAAGCTACAGACCAAGGAAATCCACCAATGAGTGAAATAACTTCTGTGCATATCTTTGTCACAATTGCTGACAATGCCTCTCCTAAATTTACATCAAAAGAATATTCTGTTGAAATCAGTGAAACCATCAGCATTGGGAGTTTTGTGGGAATTGTTACAGCCCATAGTCAGTCATCAGTGGTATATGAAATAAAAGATGGAAATATAGCTGATGCTTTTGATATTAATCCGCACTCTGGGAGTATCATCACTCAGAAAGCCCTGGATTTTGAAACATTACCCATTTATACATTGATAATCCAAGGAACTAACATGGCTGGCCTGTCCACTAATACAACTGTTCTAGTGCATCTACAGGATGAAAACGACAATTTACCAGTTTTTATGCAGACAGAATACATAGGACTCATTAGTGAATCAGCTGCTCCAAACAGTGTGGTTCTGACAGACAAGAATGTCCCACTCGTGATTCGAGCAAGTGATGCTGATAGAGAATCAAATGCTTTGCTTGTTTATCGCATTGTTGAACCATCAGTACACAAATATTTTGCTATCGATTCAAGCACTGGAGCCATTCATACAGTACTAAGTTTGGACTATGAAGAAACAAGTGTTTTTTACTTTACTGTGCAAGTTCATGACATGGGAACACCACGTTTATTTGCTGAATATGCAGCTAACGTGACTATACATGTAATTGACATTAATGACTGTTCTCCTGTGTTTTCCCAATCATTATATGAAGCTTCTCTCTTGTTGCCTACATACAAAGGAGTGAAAGTCATCACTGTAAATGCTTCAGATGCTGATTCAAGTGCGTTCTCGCAGTTAATGTACTCCATCACCGAAGGCAACATCGGGGAGAAGTTTTTTATGGACTATAAAACTGGGACTATAACAGTACAGAACACAACTCAGTTAAGAAGCCGCTATGAATTAACCATTAGAGCTTCTGATGGCAGATTTGCCAGCTTTACTTCTGTGAAAGTCAATGTGAAAGAAAGCAAAGAAAGTCAGCTTAAGTTTACCCAAGATTTCTACTCTGCCAAAGTTATGGAGAATTCCACTGAAGCCAAAACATTAGCTGTGATTACTGCTATAGGAAACCCCATCAATGACCCTTTGTTTTACCATATCCTGAACCCAGATCGCCGATTTAAAATAAGCCGCACTTCGGGAGTACTTTCCACTACTGGGTTACCATTTGATCGTGAACAGCAGGAGACATTTGATGTGGTTGTAGAAGTAACAAAAGAGCATAAGCCTTCAGCTGTGGCCCACGTTGTTGTGAAAGTCACTGTAGAAGACCAAAATGACAATGCACCTGTGTTTGTCAACCTTCCCTATTATGCTGTTGTGAAGGTGGATACTGAGGTGGGCCATGTGATTCGCCATGTTACTGCCATAGACAGAGACAGTGGCAGAAATGGCGAAGTGCACTACAATCTCAAGGAACATCATGAACACTTTGAAATTGGACCGTTGGGTGAGATTTCCTTGAAAAAGCAGTTTGAACTGGACACCTTAAATAAAGAGTATCTTGTCACCGTAATTGCAAAAGATGGGGGCAGCCCAGCTTTTTCAGCCGAAGTTATTGTTCCAATCACTGTCATGAATAAAGCCATGCCTGTGTTTGAGAAACCTTTCTATAGTGCAGAGATTCCAGAGAACATTCAGATGCATAGCCCAGTTGTCCATGTACAAGCCAACAGCCCAGAAGGGTTGAAAGTGTTCTACAGCATCACAGAAGGAGACC
Organism: Ochotona princeps; assembly: GCF_030435755.1. Classification (NCBI taxonomy): domain Eukaryota; kingdom Metazoa; phylum Chordata; class Mammalia; order Lagomorpha; family Ochotonidae; genus Ochotona; species Ochotona princeps. Next base: position 22,984,405 of record NC_080842.1, read on the forward strand.
CTTTTAGCCAGTTTTCTATTAACTTCAATACAGGAGTTATTAATGTCATAGCGCCTCTGGATTTTGAGTCTCACCCAGCATATAAGCTGAGCATCCGAGCCACAGACTCCTTGACAGGGGCTCATGCTGAGGTCTTTGTTGACATAATAGTAGAAGATATCAATGACAATCCTCCTGTGTTTGTTCAGCAGTCTTACACAGCAACCCTGTCTGAGGCGTCTGTAATTGGAACATCTGTTGTTCAAGTTAAAGTAACAGATTCTGATTCAGAACCCAATAGAGGAATTTCATACCAGATGTTTGGAAATCATAGTACAAGTCATGATCATTTTCACATAGACAGCAGCACTGGGCTCATTTCACTAGTCAGAACTTTGGACTATGAACAGTTCCAGCAGCACAAGATTTTCGTAAGGGCTATTGATGGTGGCATGCCCGCACTGAGCAGTGATGTGATTGTCACCGTGGATGTCACTGACCTCAATGATAACCCACCACTCTTTGACCAACAGATTTATGAAGCCACAATTAGTGAGCATGCCATTCATGGACATTTTGTGATGTGTGTAAAGGCCTATGATGCAGATAGTTCAGATGTAGACAAGTTAGAATATTCAATTCTGTCTGGCAATGATCATAAGAATTTTGTCATTGACAGTGAAACAGGGATTATCACACTCTCGAACCTGCGCCGGCACACCTTGAAGCCATTTTACAGTCTTAACATTTCTGTTTCTGATGGGGTTTTCCGAAGTTCAGCCCAGGTTCATGTAATAGTAATTGGAAGCAATTTTCACAGTCCTGTTTTTCCTCAGAATGAGTATGAAGTTGAGCTAGCTGAAAACGCTCCCTTACATACGCTGGTGATTGAGATTAAAGCAACTGATGGGGACTCTGGTATTTATGGTCACATTACTTACCATATTATAAATGACTTTGCCAAAGACAGGTTTTACACAAATGAGAGGGGGCAGCTGTTTACTTTGGAAAAACTCGATCGGGAAACTCCAGCAGAGAAGGTAATCCCAGTTCGTTTAATGGCCAAGGATGGTGGAGGAAAAGTTGCTTTCTGTACCGTTAATGTCATCCTTACAGATGACAATGACAATGCGCCACAATTTCGAGCCACCAAGTATGAAGTGAACATTGGATCCAATGCTGCCAAAGGGACTTCAGTCATTAAAGTTATTGCAAGTGATGCTGATGAAGGATCCAATGCCGATGTCACCTATGCCATTGAAGCAGATTCTGACAGTGTAAAGGAGAATTTGGAAATTAACAAACTGTCTGGGGTGATAACTACAAAAGAAAGCTTAATTGGCTTAGAAAATGAATTCTTCACTTTTTTTGTTAGAGCTGTGGATAATGGGTCTCCCCACAAAGAATCTGTAGTTCCTGTTTATGTCAAAATACTTCCTCCAGAAATACAACTTCCAAGATTTTCAGAACCATTTTATACCTATACAATCTCAGAAGACATGCCTATTGGCACAGAAATAGATCTCATCCGAGCAGAACATAGTGGAACCATCCTTTACAGCCTGGTCAAAGGGAATACTCCTGAAAGTAACAGGGATGAATTCTTTGTGATTGACAGGCAGAGTGGGCGACTGAAACTGGAAAAGAGTCTTGACCATGAGACAACTAAATGGTATCAGTTCTCCATACTTGCCAGGTGTACTCACAATGACTATGAGGTGGTGGCCTCAGTAGATGTTAGCATCCAAGTAAAAGATGCAAATGACAACAGCCCAGTCGTGGAGTCTAATCCATATGAGGCATTTGTTGTTGAAAACCTGCCAGCAGGAAGCCGAGTCATCCAGGTCTGGGCATCTGATCTAGACTCGGGTACCAATGGTCAAGTAATGTATAGTCTAGATCAGTCACAGAGTGCAGAAGTGATCGAGTCATTTGCCATTAACATGGAAACAGGCTGGATTACAACCCTAAAGGAACTTGATCATGAAAAGAGAGACAATTATCAGATTAAAGTGGTTGCATCTGACCATGGTGAGAAGGTCCAGTTGTCTTCCACAGCCATCGTGGATGTTACCGTTACTGATGTAAATGATAACCCACCGCGCTTCACAGCTGAGATTTATAAAGGAACTGTGAGTGAAGATGATCCACCAGGAGGTGTGATTGCCATCTTAAGTACTACGGATGCTGATTCCGAAGAGATCAACAAGCAAGTTACATATTTCATAACAGGTAAAAAAAATCAAATGGTTTAAGTTAAAATTTTTATTATCAATTCTAAGATTTATTTTATAGAAATGGAGATGTGAAGTGTGTTAAATTTAATTATGGTGTCTAAAATGAATAGAAATGACATTCTAAGCAGCATTTCAAATTTTCACAGTTAACATTTGCATTAGACTTATTTTTTATGACTATTGAACTTTATACTTAATCTGTAGTAATAAAAATGAGTAACTGTAGACCAAATTATTCTTTAGCAATCTTTCTTATTTGTTTAGCTTATGTTTTTGTAAATAACAGCTAATATTAGACAAATTGAATCATTTTAAGCGTTCTTTAAAAATCATAACATTGTATATCTTGAATGTAGTTTATTTTTCATGTTGCTAATTTTTCTTATTTCAGCAAATTTGTAATCTTTGTTGATTTAATAGGAGGTGATGCTTTGGGACAATTTGCTGTTGAAAATTTGCAGAATGAATGGAAGGTCTATGTGAAGAAACCTCTGGATAGAGAAAAAAGGGACAATTATCTTCTGACAATCACAGCGACTGATGGCACATTTTCATCAAAAGCTATAGTTGAAGTGAAAGTACTTGATGCAAACGACAACAGTCCAGTTTGTGAAAAGGTGGGCCACTCTTTCCTTATTTGTATGTGATAAATTTCTGTCTTAAACCTTCCAGCAGGGCTATCATCTCCTTCTGTAATGTAATTAAAACAGGTTCCATCCTTTAATTGCTTACTGTTAAACAGTGAGAATTGAAAGAATTGAGACTTGAAAAAAACAACTGCTTTTGAGGAATATTAAATAGATCAAAACCTCATTCTGAAAAACTAAGTTATAGACATGATTATGTGGTGTCTAACTCTAAAAATGCTTCTGAAAACTCGTTATGGAGGATTTTCTAAGTGTGAGGAAAAGTAATGGGGGACAGGATAGTTACTCTAACAGATATTTTTGAGTGTTGTTCTTCCTGTGGAGCTCATCATTGAACGGAAGAACAAAGTAGGAGCCAAGGAAAAGCTCTTTCCCTTGAAGGGTTCAGTTAAGGAGGATGGGAGCAAGCGTGGTCCCTGGAGCTGGAAAGAGGAGTGAGGCAGAGCTGTACAGGAGAAAAGCCTGAGAACCTGGGATCAAATGATTAAGAGGAGAAGCAGAAGGATGAAGGAGCCTGAGCAGGGGATGCAGACATGGGAATAGTAGCTTAGTTACCCAGAAGTGGACAGTTTGTTACTGGAAGGAAATTTATGGGGAAAAAAGTAGACTGATTATAGAAGGCAGTGAAGATCAATCCAAAGAATTTTTGCTCTATGATTAGAAAAATAAAGACTCGTTGAATCCTTTTGTATTTCAAAGAGGATGACATGAACCCAGAGTTCCTTAAAGAAGCTCACATTGGTAGTAGTGTGTCCATTGCTTAGGAAGAGTGAAAGGTAATAGGACAGGCTTTAATGGCAGAAGAAATGGATGTAAAGCTGGTGACTTCCAATCCCTGCCCTGTGTGACAGACTGGCAACTGTGTGGGTTAGTCTTATTTTGATGTTCAATGTGGGAATGTTGGAGAAAGACCAGGGCAATGACAAAGATAAGCCTGAGGTATGAATTGGTTTTAGAGACAGTATACCGAGTTCCATTTGGGATTTGTTCATTTTGAGGAGATGAATCAGTCAATGAAATAGACTTTTTAGAAGTGGTGAGGTAAGAATAGATATTAGGGCAAATATGAAAACTTGGCAATTTCTGTGGATAGTTGATAACTGATGTTATTTGAGAGGATGCAAACAAATTGGACGCAAATGGAAGATGGCTGCTTCCAAAGGAGAAGAGGCAGAACTGGAAGGAAGCAGGAACACTGTCATTGAAAGTGAAGGAAAAGAGAGCTTCTAGAAGCAGGGTGGCAGGCAGAGGTGTGACATTGCTGGAAAAGTATGAATGAGACACACAGCAGAGCAATTATATTCTGTGCCTAATTTGGAGGGGGTGGTGTCAAGGTCATGATGTAGGTGGCCACTTGAGTGGGGTTGAAGAGGATGCATTATGAAGAACGAGATGTGGCCAGTGAAGAAGGTTGGAAGTTAGGAAGGAAGAAGCATGACAGGTGAAGAGATGGCCAGGTGGAAAGAAAAGTGATATTGAAGAGGACTAGAGAATCTGAAGGCTCTCCAGTCAGGAATTAGGAATTCATTACAGCTGTGGAAACTTCAGCTGTTCTGAACATGTAAAATTCTGTCAGGAGGGAAAATGGAACTTTGGAGGGACCAAGAGTTCATTTTAATTCATATTTGTGATTTTCTGGTAACAGTACTGGAGGGAGGGGTGTATATGTGAATATGTGCCTCATTTCAAAATCAAATGTGTATATTTTTTACAGTCACTTTGGGAATATTGAGAGAAGGAAATTAGATATTTGAAGCCACCAGTGTTGTAAGATATCATGTTACATAAGTCATAAGGTATAGTTCAGTGATAATTGAGATTATACTAAGGTTATTTCCCTTCCTCACAGGATTTCATTTATGGCATGGTTTCCTAAAGAATCGGAACTGCAGGCAGTTTCTCGTTAGGCTTGAGGGTCAGAGCAGGAGTGAGGAAAGGAGCCAAGCAGAATAGTAGTGGGGCTTGAGCTTTGCTTGTCCTCCATGGGGACTTGCAGAATCTGGTTTTCTGCCACAGCGTGGATTACCTGTCTCCTACCTGCAGTGTTTTGCTTATATTAGGAAGAATCACACTCTTGATTCCCATATTTGAACGTAAATGCATGTAATCTAATCTAACTTCTAGGTAGGTGAGGAACACTACTTAGATTTTTTCATAAGAATTTAACTCAGGCTAAGCATGAAACTGACTCTGTGTTCTGTTGATTAAATGTCATTTCAGTTTCCCTCAGGGATACGAAGTTGGGAACTGTTGCTTGGCTCTCCCTTGTGTTTCATGGGCTCTGCATGAAAAATAATTTTAAAAGCTCTTTTGGTTTTAGTTTTAATTCTTTCCCAGGTTTCCCATGGCCAAAGTTAAATGTCTTTTCCATTATTCCTTTGGCAGCCAGGCTGAAATTTTAATGTTTTTACACTAATGACATTGTTTGGAATCTTTCTAGACGTTATATTCAGACACCATTCCTGAAGATGCTGTTCCGGGGAAATTGATCATGCAGGTCTCCGCTACAGATGCAGATATCCGTTCCAATGCTGAAATTACTTACACTTTATTTGGTTCAGGTGCTGAAAAATTCAAACTCAATCCAGACACAGGTAATGATGTAGCTTGGCACAAATAATTTGTTCCAGCAAAATTATGTAGGTGGGTGATTTTAGAACACATATGAAGCTTAAAATTACTTTTTGTCTATTTCAGATTTATTCTAATACTTTGGAATTGACATCTTTTAGAAATCTCTGTGATGATTCAATTCGTTAAATTTCGAATGAAGTAAAAAGAGTAATAGTGGCATTACTGCCTATTTGAATGGAGGATTTAAAATTTAAAGATGACGTACCCAACTTCTGTTTGTGAAAAATTCAGGCATTAAAATAGATCCTCTAACCTTGTGCTTTATTCACCATGCTGTCTATTCATAGCATGTTTTCTTGAATTTGAACATAAATTTTATTTTACAGTGCTTATCATTAAAAGAATTGCTTGTATTATTTTCCTCCTGTAATTTCTGTTTTGCTGAAATTTGGATCAGCTCATGCCCTAATGCCCTAATTAGCATATGACTGTAATTTGGGGCTCAATTAAAAAATTAATTTGGTAAGTTAAGTAGTTTTACTTCTACAACATTGTATGTGATGAAAGTGGCCCTTGGCCTCATGTTTGTATGACTTAAAGAGCTGGCCTGGGAGGATTTGAAAAGCTGTGCTTAGCCCTTGTCTATATGCCTGCTAGGCACAGGTCCTTCTAACTTTTTTCTTTACCTAATGAACTGTTTATTGGAGCATTAAGCCCGTGATTAGAAATTAAATTTAAAATATTTGTCACAAAAATTGAAGGAAGTATAGGAGAGGGAGAAACTATCATATCAGAATCCTGTCTATACACTCTCTGAAATATATTCTCTTTACATTAATAGAAAAAGAATAAGGGAATTACAGTTTTTGGAAATCTGGAATGCACTGTGCTGTAGCTGTAGGTCTGACATTGTCACGCTACACTCTGGAGGAAGGCTGCTATTCTGATTGTTAAGAGAAAAGGGAGACCCTGGTCCTGCGTGAGCTGCAGTGCGCTCTTCCCACACACGTCTGTTCTCGGGTCTTCTTGTGTCCAGCCAAGATGAGTGACAAGCCAGACTTATCAGAAGTAGAGAAGTTTGACAAGTCAAAATTGAAGAAAACTAATACAGAAGAAAAAAATACTCTTCCATCAAAGGAAACTATCTAGCAGGAGAAAGAATCCGTTCAAACATCATAAAATGAAGATGTCTTCCCAAAAGCAAATTTTAACATTGTCTGAGAGTTTTGGTTTCGGGCTTCGCTTTTGTAAATCTATTGTTTTGCTAGAGATTTTAGGCAGATTCTGATTTCCTATCACCTGTATTCTCTTGCAAAGAGTTCAGGAGTATCCCTTGTTTGCTTAAGTTCATTTTTAAACTTCCCACTGCTAAATAATTTCTAATGGCACATGGTATCAGTGTCTCCACTGCTGACCTCTGTGTGTGTGGTCGGTGTACCCCTTTAGGATAAGCATCCTTCTACAATGGATCCTTCCATCGCTTTGTAGCTTTCAGGAGGTTGCATGGTTTTACAGGTTCTCATGGTTTATTTTTGTTTCTAATGTAAGACTAAAACCGTATTATTTGAAAAAAAAAAAAAGAGAGAAAAGGGAAATGTAACGTGCACAGTTGCAGTTCATATCTTACATTTCAAACGAATTCACCTATCTTTGCTTGTTTTTAGGCGAGTTGAAAACCTTAGCCTCCCTTGATCGTGAGGAACAAGCAGTTTATAATCTTCTAGTCAAGGCCATAGATGGAGGTGGAAGATACTGTCAAGCCAACATTGTGCTCACACTAGAAGATGTGAATGATAATGCACCTGAATTCTCTGCTGATCCGTACGCCATCACTGTGTTTGAGAACACAGAGCCTGGAACACCATTGACAAGGGTGCAGGCCACAGATGCAGATGCAGGTGCGCTGTAGAACATGCAGGGCCTTCAATCTGCCCACTGAAACCTTAGGATTCTCTCTCTTGAGACATAACCCATCTTCAGCCTGTTTCACTCTTTTTCCTCACACATAGTGAATATCTAGCTCATTGTGATTGTAGAATGAAATTTTTAGGGTACTCAAGCCAGGGTTTTTGTTTGTTTGCATTGATCTTTATGATTTAATTATCTGAAAGCCAGAGACATAAGATAGGGATTAGGTATCTTCCAACCATGTGCAGTGCCCAGGGTACTGGGCCAAGCTGAAGCCAAAAGCCTGGTACTCTATCCAGGTCTCCTATGGAAGTGGCAAGTGCCCAGGTAGTTGGGCCATCTTGCACTGCTTTCTCTGGCAGGGAACTGGATTGGAAGTGGAGTAGCTGCAACTTGAACCTGTGCAAACATGGGATACCATCATTCACAGGTGGCAGCTTAACCTACCGTGCCACATGTTGACCCTTATGTCAGCATTAACAGGTATTTAATGTCCAGGTTGCTTCTCATGAATTTTCTGCCTTAAGTATTTGTGGTGTGACTTAAATTAGTGATGAGAAAACAAAACTGGAATATATATTCATAGCATTTTAATATCAATAAAATAACTTCTTCAGACTGACACTGAAGGAATCAGAAGAATGGCAAAAATGTTACTTTTCACTATTGGATACTATGACGTATCCCTGTGCAGAAAATAGCCTTGAGAATCCAGACACTTGTAAAATCTTTGTTTTAATAGTTCATTGTTAAAGTTCACTTTTTCTAGATCCCATTCGTAAGAGTTTTTAAATAATGTGTATTGGCATTAGCACTTTTTAAAGGTATGTTACTTAATGAAATGTGAATTTCTTGTGTAAAACTTTTTGATGTGATTTCCCCTCAACAGGTTTGAATAGAAAGATTTCCTACTCACTGGTTAACTCTGCTGATGGACAATTCTCCATTAATGAATTATCTGGAATTATTCAATTGGAAAAACCCTTGGATCGAGAACTACAGGCAGTCTATACCCTTACTCTGAAAGCTGTAGATCATGGTTTGCCAAGAAGGTTGTCAGCTACTGGCACCGTAATTGTATCAGTTTTAGATATAAATGACAACCCTCCTGTGTTTGAATACCGTGAATATGGTGTCACAGTGTCTGAAGACATTCTTATCGGGACAGAAGTTCTTCAAGTATATGCCGCAAGTCGGGATATCGAAGCAAATGCAGAAATCACCTATTCAATAATTAGTGGAAATGAACATGGAAAATTCAGCGTAGATTCTAAAACAGGTAACTTGCAGAGTAATTGAAAGAAAGCCCTCTTTATTCTACATGAACGTAGCTTTTCCTTGATCCAGTATAAACTACAAGCAAATTCATTTGAAATACGAAACTGTAGTTTCACGTGCTACTGGTTGAGTAATAATATGTGGTGCTGCAAGTGAGTACAGATAAGAGCAGATGATAGTAGAGGACTTGCGTAAAATACTTCTCTTTCCCCATATATGGAGCTCTTGTGAGGAACTTCCCGGTAAAATAGTAATTTTGCCTCTTTGATCTTGGTTTTCACAGTGGACATCTGATAACTGATTGAATTGGCTTCTTTGTATTAGTTATGTATATAACAGTTGAGATACTTTGAGTCCCATGGGAGGATTATCTGCAAGGTCAGAAGTGAAGTGACCTGCTGACTTCTGCTGTATAAATGCTGTTGTAGATTCACTAACCTGTGATCTAAAATAGCTGTGTCTTTGAACATTGTAAAAAAATGTCTCCATTCAAGTTTGGTTTTTTGAGTCTTGGGTATGTCAGATAAAGAATAGATGTGTGTTGATGCTGTTTTAAAACAGTCTTAATGCGCATTATGAAAATATTCTTTTTAGGGTTCTTTACTCCATTCTTTTCCTGAATAGAATGGACATAATGAAGTGGAAAGTTGTTAAAAAGGAATTATTAAATGGAAATTTTTTAAAAAGAGGAAGACTAAGTGTAGGGATTTTTTTAGAGTAAATAAAAGGACATGTATCTCTTTTAATATTATGAAAAAAAGAAACTGAAAGGCACAGCAGAGATTCTTTTTTATTTTTCGAGTTTATTTTAATCATTAAAATCTTAAATGTAGTGTAGAAATGATAGAAGATAATATGTAAATAGTAAGTGCACTTTTGAAGTAACAGAGTTTGTTTAGAAGTACTAACAGTTTTAGTTGGGGTAGGAAAAGTTTTTGCCACTGGAGAACTAATATTGATTGTCTATATAGGGGCCATATTCATCATTGAGAATCTGGATTATGAAACCTCTCATGAGTATTACCTAACTGTAGAAGCCACTGATGGAGGCACCCCGTCATTAAGTGATGTTGCAACTGTGAACGTCAACATAACCGACATCAATGATAACACCCCAGTGTTCAGCCAGGACACCTATACAACAGTGATCAGTGAAGATGCTGTTCTAGAACAGTCTGTCATTACGGTGTGTATTTTCCTCTCTACAGTTTTCTTCTGACTTGTAAGAGTTTGGGCTAAAATTGAGCCAGTTTTAATAATGTCGTTATTTGAAAGTATATTGGAGGTGAGAAAATATTTTGTTAGGCCAATCAACTGCTGACTTTATTATAAACAACTTTCTTAAAGTAGAAGATCTAAATATCTTATCCATTCCTTAGCTTTCTGCTAAACAAATGTGTAATGTTTTCCAGGTTATGGCCGATGATGCTGATGGACCTTCAAACAGCATTATCCACTATTCAATTATAGATGGCAATCAAGGAAGTCCATTCACAATTGACCCCGTGAAGGGAGAAGTGAAAGTGACTAAGCTTCTGGACAGGGAAACAGTAAGTGAAGAAGTTCAGTTTTAATTGTTTACCAAGGGGCCCAACGCAATGGCCTAGTGGCTAAATCCTCACCTTTTATGAGCCAGGATCCCATGTAGGTGCCAACTCATGTCCCGGCTGCTCTACTTTCCTTCCAGCTCCCTGCTGTGGCCTGGAAAAGCAGTAGAGGACAGCCCAAAGCCTTGGTAGGCCCCACTTGCATTGGGAGACACGGAAGAAGCTCCTGGTTCCTTCCTTTGGATAAGCTCAGCTCCAGCCATGGTGGCCATTTGGGGAGTGAACTAGCAAAATGGAAGATCTTTCTTTCTGTCTCTTCTTCTCTTTATGCATCTGCCTTTCCAATAAAAATAAATTAATAATAATAATAATAATAATAATAATAATAATAAAGGCTGAGCATTATGGTGCAGCACGTTAAGCCACTGTTTGGGATACTTGTGTTTTATACTGGAGTGCCTAGTTTGTGTCCAGCTGCTGCGTTCTAATTTGGCTTCCTGTCCATGCACTCTGCGAACCACTGAATGATACCTCAGGTACCTGGGCCCCTGCCACCCGTGTGAGAAACCCATTCCAGGCTCCTGCTGTTAGTCTGACCCAGTCCTGCCTGTTGGTGCCATGAAAGTGCGCTTTTTCTTTCCCTCTCTTTCTCTGTCTGTGTCTGTGTCTGTCTGTCTACCTGTCTCTCCTTTGCAAGTAAATAAAAAAATAAGCATTCACAGTTTTTTTTAAAAAAAAAAAAGCTGTTTATAGATTTCCAAATCAATATGTGGAAAGGTTTTGTGTTCGTATCTGTTAGGCAATTCAGTGAAAACCAAAGGAAATTAACGGATTTTTTTCTTGTGACTGTAAATACTTAAAAAGCAGTTATAGCATGAAAAATCTCAAGAACAGAATATGTCTCATACTGACATGAGATTTGAGTAGTAGAAGTTTGTGTGGAGGAAAAAATCACTATTGAAGCAAGAGTTCTGAGACAATTTATGGAGTTCCAAACTGAGCTATAAATAATTGCAGAGATTTGGAAAACCATAGAGGTTGGTAAAAGGGAGACTCTGTGTGAGAAATTACATGAACAAAGGTATGAAGGGTAGAAGCCATGGGATATATCCAGGGGAACTCACTCAGGTATACGGGAGTAAAGTAAACATGAGGAAGTGGAGGGAGAGAAAATGGAAAGATGTTTTAGAAACAGATGAGAGGCCATAAAGAAACTCTGATTAGAGGTTCAGAATTGATGCCAGGCATTAGGGAAATATTAAGTATTTGTGGGTACGAAGTATGAAGACATTAAGGAAGATTAGAACTGCAGTACTTTTTAGAGTAGTGGGAAGGCTGTGGACAGTTGACCAGATCTGAGGCAACAGAAGCTGGGTTGGGAAAACAGCAGTGAGAGATGAGTGAAAAAAGCAAACAAAGATACTGAAGGGGAAACTCGAATCCAATTTTGAGTCAAGGGTGACTTTTCTTCACTTTTTCTATTGCTGGGTAGCACCAATAAAGAGAATTTGGGAAGTTCACAAATACAGAGTTGTGGGGGTTGGCAGAGTTGAGTGAATTGGGGATTTGATCATTTGAGCTTTGATAATAGAGGAAAATAAAGGAGAATTAAGTCGCTCATGGAGAGTGACTCAGCGAGATGTTAAACTCAGAGACCTGAATGCTGGAAATGTGGGTGTAGGCTGTACCCTTGGAGCAGATCACAAATGTGATTTCTGGGCTTGAGACAGTTGTGACCGGATGAGGGTCAGGAGTAAGCCAGGTTAAACAGCAGCCAACCCTACACCCCTGCACGCATTCAGGCTTGTGGAAAGAAAGGGCAGCTGGGCAGAAAAGGCCTGAGAGAGGAAGCAAGAGGAAGCAATGAAGGAAACTGTGGTTTTAGAAAGTTGAAGAGGTTGGCATGGATACAGAAGGCGATTGTGGAGAAGACCAGAGCAATTTGGAGAAATACTATTGAGATAACTCATTAAGCTTCAAATTCCATAATTTCCTTTCTGTTATTTTTGAGTAGAGTCTTGCCACAAGTTTAGGGAGCATGGTGGCTTTGTTTGGCATCGCTATACTACTGTGCAGAGTAGTGTTCTTGAGTGAAGAGACTTGTATTTATTGGAGTATAGCAGAGGAGGTGGCCTGGGGGCTTTGCCAAGCTAGTGCACCCTCAGAACCTTTTTCCATTGGAGTATTTTATGGGACTGGTGTTCAACAAAGCATACTCTGGGATTTGGCCATCTTTTTAAAATTCTTCCACCATTCATTCTGGAAGTGAATGAAGCAGTCTCAATTTCTTTTGTAAACGACCATAAACAAATAATCTTGAGAGGTTTAGACAGCAGAGTTCTGTCCAAGTGTGGAATTGAGAGAAGCTGGGTATCCTGAGGTAATGAAAATGAGTCATTGTCCAAAGATGAGAGACAGCTAACGTCTGTCTAAATCTGGCAAGCAATATAATTTGGGCTCCAGGGAAGGCTGCCTTCCATATTATTACTCATCTAAAATGCTGAAGCAATAGCCTTTAAGATAGTAGTATTAATATTTTTTCCTGATCTTTTATGTTACTCTCTAGGCTTAATTTCTTTTTATATGGCTGCAAGTTTTTAAAGATAAAACACTTTTAATCAGATGGGTATGTGTTTGAGATGCATCAGATGATCTCATCACAATTGGTAACTTTCTGTAGAAAAAAACACTTGCTCATTCTAGTGAACTTGTTTGTAGGGAACCGTCTACCATGCAGACACAGCAAGTGATGGTAGTTAATTAAGAACAACTCTTGCAACTTGTCAGAACACTTCGGATTTAAACCCTGTGCACTGATTGTAAAATGAATGTGCACTCTCCCTCTGTGTGTTTTTTCCCCAAAAGATTTCTGGTTACACACTCACCATTCAAGCTTCCGACAACGGCAGTCCACCCAGAATCAGCACAGCAACTGTGAACATTGATGTGTCTGATGTCAATGACAACCCCCCCACCTTCTCCAAGGGAAACTACAGCGTGATCATCCAGGTGAGCCTGACCTGCTGCATGGCTCACAGAGCCCTTGTGAAATGAGCTCTTTCCCTTGCCTTCAGTGGGTTGTTTGAAACAGCTTGCTTTTGCAAAGGGTACTTTTCAGACAAGGGGGAAAAATAAAGTTAAAGGAGTCTGAATCAAGATTAAGAGATCAAAGTTTTCAAGTTGCACCTGAACTTCTATTCTTTCTTTTTGTCTTTTGAAGATAACTTCTCTGTCCTGGGGTTAGTAAGCTTGTTCCTTAGTCTTATGTTCTGCTCCTGTAACTTTTCATGCTTGCTACCCGCCCCCTACTATTGACCTTCCTCTTCCCCTCACCACTTTGCCTGTCCCACATACTCCTCACACACATCCTCTCTTCCCTGGACCCATCCTTTGTCCCATCCTCTGCCTGCTCACCAGCATCCTCTGCTCTGCCCCTCTCTTCTCTTCCAGGTATAACAGCTTTAGTTCTATGTGTTTTTGGTTATAAAAAACTCACATGTGGCTCATCCTTGGGCTAGGTTGAAAGGTTTTTGCTTTGTTTTTAATTTTGGGCAGGAAAACAAACCTGTGGGCTTCAGTGTGCTGCAGCTAGTGGTGACAGACAAGGATTCTTCTCACAATGGCCCACCCTTCTTCTTTACCATTATGAGTGGAAACGATGACAGAGCATTTGAAGTGAGCCAACAAGGAGTCCTTATGACTGCAGCTACCATTGACAAGAAGTCGAGGGATCACTACTTACTGCTGGTGAAGGTATTACAGCTTTCTCTGTGGGTTTCCTACAGCTTCCTGAAAAGTGCTACTTGTTTACCTCTGAATGTCCCTTTCAGAAAAAACATTTATGAAATGGTGTTCTGTGTCTTTGGTCATACCTTCTTTTTGTGTACTACTGCACTTTGAGGGGGCTCATTCACTCATTTGGTTATGTAGCTATCACATTCATAGAGCTGGGTCGATGTGAATTAGTGACATTACAATGAAGGAGTAATTTGTCCTTTTCTTTGAGATGCTTCTCATGTAACAAAATGCCTTGCTTAGCAGTAGGGGGTGCCTGCTAAGAAATGCCTTGTCAGGAGGTTTTGTCATAGTGGAGACATCACAAAGTGCACTTACACTGATCTAGATGATGTAGGTAAACCAGTCGGCCTCTGGATGCAGTCATGTGATACAGTAAACACAGGACTAAGGAGGTCACTGCTGGCACAATATGGCTTAATAGTTTATAGTTCACTTTTTTATGTAAGCAGAGGAATACCCTCTGAAAAAGCAGTAATATTGTAAATACACAAACCATTAACATAGTCATTTGTCATTGTCAAGTACAGAATACTATACATAATTATTTGTGGTGTACTTTTATAGTATTGACAGCACAGTAAGTTTGTTTGCAACAGCATCACCAGTGTGATTAGTGTGAGTACTGCGTTGTGCTGTGCTGTTAGCATGGCTACAACATCACTAAGCAGAAGGGAATTTCATCTCCATTGTAATCTTATGGGATCACTATCATATATTCCCTGAATCCATCATTAACTGAAATATTTTTACACAAGACTAGAATCATCTAACAGTAGGTTTTTTTTAACTTCAGCGTTGTAAATATATTTTTATTAAGACATAGGCAAAAGTGATTTCCTGTTTATTTTCTCGTAGGTGTCAGATAATGGAAAGCCACAGTTGTCATCTTTGACATACATTGATGTTCACGTTATCGAAGAGAGCATCCATCCTCCTGCAATTTTGCCACTGGAAATTTTCATTACTGCCTTTGGAGAGGAATATTCGGGGGGTGTCATCGGGAAGATCCATGCAACAGACCAGGATGTCTATGACACTTTAACCTACAGTCTTGATCCCCAGCTGGACAGCCTGTTTTCTGTGTCCAGCACTGGGGGTAAGCTGATAGCACACAAAAAGCTGGATATAGGGCAGTATCTTCTCAATGTCAGTGTAACAGATGGAAAGTTCACAACTGGGGCTGACATCACAGTGCATATCAGACAGGTGACACAAGAGATGCTGAACCATACCATCGCACTCCGCTTTGCCAGTCTCACCCCAGAAGAATTTGTTGGTGACTACTGGCGCAACTTCCAGCGGGCTTTACGGAACATCCTGGGAATCAGGAGGAATGATGTGCAGATTGTGAGTCTGCAGGCCTCGGAGCCTCACCCACATCTGGATGTCTTACTCTTCATAGAGAAATCAGGTAGTACCCAAGTTTCAACAAAGCAGCTTCTGCACAAGATCAATTCTTCTGTGGCTGATATCGAGGAAATCATTGGTGTGAAGATCTTGAATGTGTTCCACAAGCTCTGTGCAGGACTGGAT
Source organism: Ochotona princeps (assembly GCF_030435755.1). Taxonomy (NCBI): domain Eukaryota; kingdom Metazoa; phylum Chordata; class Mammalia; order Lagomorpha; family Ochotonidae; genus Ochotona; species Ochotona princeps. The sequence goes on from NC_080842.1 coordinate 22,999,906, forward strand.
TGTCCGTGGAAATTCTGTGATGAAAAGGTGTCTGTGGATGAAAGTGTCATGTCCACACACAGCACAGCCAGGCTGAGTTTTGTGACTCCTCGCCACCACAGAATAGCTGTGTGCCTCTGCAAAGGTAATGCACAAAAGGCTGTGAAAGCAGTGTTACAGATGACTTTCTGGGTGACCTGACCTTTGGTGATGACACATTGACAATCATTTTCATGACACTCCTATTGTCTCCCTCTTCCCCTCTTTATTTTCATTAATTATAGAGGGAACATGTCCATCTGTTCACCATGGTTGTGAAGACCATCCCTGCCCAGAGGGGTCTGAATGTATCACTGACCCCAGAGAGGAGAAGTACACCTGTGTCTGTCCTGGAGGCAAGTTTGGTCAGTGCCCAGGTGAGAGTTCAATGATCAAGCTTATGTTTGTTTTTTTAAAAAATCAATTTTCAGAGTTTCTCATAATTTTCTTGTTTAATGGACTCAAAAACCGTTGTATAGTATGCTTGTTAATGACAAGTGCAATGTGAAGATGAAGAGTGGCAGCAGTAATCTTCCTTCCTGCCTGATAACAACACCCGTGAGTTCAGGACGTCTGTATGCTTTATGTATTTATTTATCTGAAAGATAGAGCAATACACACACACACACACACACACACACAGATTTTCCTATGCTGGTTTACTTCTTAAAAACCTGCAGCAGTCAAAGCTAGGCCAGGCCAAACCCAGGAATTAGGAACTATATCTGAGTTGATTTTGATTTCCCATCTGCTGCTTTTCTCTTTAAAGTCTTATTTATTTGGAAGTTAGATGGAAGTTAGATGGAAGGAGATAGAGGTTTCCCCTGTGCAGATTCATTTCTGTCAAAGCCTGGAGCTAGGAATTCCATCTTGGTCTCCACACATAGGTGGCAAGTACATTAACAGATAGCTGGAAATAAGGAGGAAAAGACCTAGAACTTTAACCTGGGTACTCTGATATGAGATGCAAGCATCCCAGGCAACATCTGAATCACTGTGCCAAGTGTGATTTTATCTTTTAAAAAAAGCTCAGGTAATTCAAGAGTGATTGTGTGCCATTCAGTCCTCTGTCTCCTGCTTTTTACCTCTATTTGGTGGTTTATTATGGGCCTCCTTCTAAGCCCCTACTCATAAACCTGATCCTTTTAAGAATTACACACTATTTCAACATCTTTTGCATTTATCCAACTTTCTGCCTGTATGTAGAGATGCCAGTTGTTACATTGTTGTCTGTTTAAAAAAAGAAAACCTGATGCATATACCTCTACTTGTGGTGTTTTCATTTCAATATAACATAGCCCATAAACAGTATTTGCTTTGCCAATGGCCACTTTAAAGTTTTAAGAATACTGTGTATTAATTCGCTCAGACGTGGTACCAGTCCTGTGTCTTCCAGGTGTGTTGAAAATCTCATTACCCTATTCTGTTGCTAGTATTGGCAGTTTTCAATTAAAAACTGAATTATTCTCATTCAATGGGCATAGAATGGCATTCAATGATTACTTTAATTTGTATTTTTCCACTGCTGTGACCATGGTCTTTACATTTCTTCACTGACTATAATCATTTCTCTTCTGTGGCTTTACCTATTCTATTGTTGCATTGTCTGGGTTATTTGTCCATTCGTTGTGTAGAGGTCTTTGTGAATTTTGAGCATTAACATTCTCTGCATTCCAGTTTTTCCTGTCTATATACTAATGGCCTTTTGATTTATTAAATAGGTCTTTTGTCATTTTTAAATTTAATTTTTGTTTAAGCCTGCATGATTTTGCATAGCATTTCTGTCTCTGGAGATGTTATTTCATTACCTTGTGGGAAGTGAGGATTGTTTTATATTTTAATTAGAAAATTTTCCCAAGCCACCTTGAGCTACGTTGGGATTTTCTGAAATTGTCTTCTAATCATTTTGTACTAAGCAGTTTTATTTTGAGCTTTTATTATTTTAGAATTCACTTCTCTGAGATGCAGTAGTCATAATTTCTTCTTTTTAAATACAGAGCCAATAAAGCTATGCTGTTTGTTTCAACAACATTTTCTCTCGGAGTTGAATTGGATAATGTTATAATCTTAAGTAAGAACCTAGTCTCAGGGAGGGAACAATCATGCTTTACTAATGTGCTTAAGTTGATTTTGACTTATTCATTTCTCTTTGTGATGCACAGGAGGTTCATCTCTAACATTTACTGGCAACAGTTTTATAAAATATCGTCTCATGGAAAATGAGAACAAATTGGAGATGAAATTAACTATGAAGCTAAGAACCTACTCTACACATGCAGTTGTAATGTATGCTCGAGGAACTGACTATAGTATCTTGGAGGTATGCATTTGTGGAGTTCTTTGCTTTAGAATGGGGAAGACTTTAAAAAATGTTGATTTCATCTTATGTATAGATCGTTATCCATTAAGAGAAAAGAGAACAGACTGGCGCCAGAGTTAAGCTCTGCCTGAGGCACCAGGTTTGATCTGACTCCTTGCTAATGGCCTACAAAAGCAGTGGTTGAAGGCCTTGGGCCATTGCACCCACATGGGAGACATGGAAGAACTGCCTGGTTCCTGGCTCCAGACTACCGCAGTTGCAGTAATGGTGGCCCTTGCTGGGTAAACCAATAGATGGAGGGTCTCTGTCTGTCTCTTCTTCTCTTTGTAAATCTGCCTTTCAAATAAGATTAAGCTTCCAAAAGAAGAAATGGGTGAATTGCATGTTTAAATATTTTATTCATTCTTATACAGTTTTCTACTTTGAAGTAAAAATTTTTTTGTTCTTACAGTGACTTAGAGATGTATTTCTGGTTTTTAACAATATGTTTAGGTATATGTGACAATTGATGTTCAAACTGTGTATAGTATCACATGCTACTAGTGTTAATGAGAGTTTATCGAAATCCTGCATAATGTGTTGTACCTTTTTTTTTTTTTTTAATGATTTGGCTTGACATCATCTGGTGCTGTGTGTGTGTGTGTGTGTGTTGTGGGGGGGCGGGCTGGGGGCTGTTTTCGTTACTTCCATGATGTCTTGAGAATGTACAGTTAGTACTTGAAATTGATATCCTAGGGAGATCCATTTTCCTTATTTCTACAATGTACATATGTATATATTTACTTAAATGCAAAACTTCATTCTGCCTTCGTTTGCCAGACAGACCTCTCTCATAGATTCTTGATCAGAGATTATAAATGACCATTCTCTGAAAGTCATGTGAACATAATTGTTTTTGTCTTAGATTCATAATGGAAGACTGCAATACAAATTTGACTGTGGAAGTGGCCCTGGGATTGTCTCTGTTCAGAGCATTCAAGTCAATGATGGGCAATGGCATGCAGTATCTCTTGAAGTGAATGGAAACTATGCTAAACTGGTTCTTGACCAAGTCCACACTGCATCAGGCACAGCACCAGGAACTCTGAAAACCTTAAATCTAGATAACCATGTGTTTTTTGGCGGCCATATCCGTCAACAAGGATCAAGGCATGGAAGGAGCCCCCAAGTTGGTAATGGCTTCAGAGGTTGTATGGACTCCATCTATTTGAATGGACAGGAGCTTCCTTTAAATAGCAAACCAAGAAGCTATGCACACATTGAGGAGTCAGTGGATGTATCTCCTGGGTGCTTATTAGCAGCTACAGAAGACTGTTCCAGTAACCCTTGTCAGAATGGTGGTGTTTGCCATCCATCACCTGCTGGAGGTAGGCTTTGTAGTGTTGTAATCCATAAAGTGTTACGCATATTTTCCTATATTTATTTAAATCAGATTGTCAGCTTTACGTTTAATTTTGGAGTTGAGTAGGGTAGGAGAACAGAGCAGGCCTTATGATTCTTCCCAGGGCCCAGGCTGAAGGGGCCAGTTTGACTGCTCAGCGTGTCCAGACCTACCTGTAGTCACGTCTGCGGCACTGGAGCGGGATGTAGTTCCATCCACATTCCATTCTGCACCAGTAATCACTGGGTTTTCTTCTAACTCCGCAGACACTGACCTCAGGGCAATTTAGAATTAGTGCCACATAGTTCTAGGTTCTTTTCTCCAGTACAGTCTTTTATCCAGCAGCCCGGAGCACACTGCTGGTTTAGCAATAACATACGGAAGTATGATTTTCCAGAATGCCTTGAATGCCTCTGGAAATGTTGCTGTACCTGTCTGTCTTGAACCCCTGGCAACTGGTGATCCTCTGGGCCTACTGTATCCCAGACTCTTGTTAAAGTACTCTCAGTGTCAGAGTATAGTTAGGAAAATGACAGCCATCATGCCTTATACGTAAAGCTTGTAGTTAATGTAACAGCCATCTAAAAATAATCCGTTAAGTGAGATTTCAAACAATTTGGTTTTCTGCTGTTTCTTTGGAAAGTGTGTGTATACTATAGACAGTGAGTCAGCCAGCTTGTCCACACAGTAAAACTGAATAGTCTCATTGGTGTAACCCATACCATACCCATAGTCATTACATATCTAGATCAGATCAGCATGGAGGCTGTCCTTATTGTACCGTAGGGATGGAGAGGCTGAATGAGCAATATTTTTGAAATGTACTGCTATGATCACTGAAGCAGAAAGAATATGCCAACCATGCATAGGCTGATTAAGCTCCTAACCTCAAGTTTCCCATTTCTTTTAATTTTTTTTTGTTTGACTCTTTAACAGAATTTATTTTAGGATGATGATGACTAGAAAGGTAGAGTTACAGAGAGAGAAGGAGAGACAGAGATCTTGATCCACTGGTTCACTTCCCAGGTAGTTGCGGCAGCCAGAACCAAGTCAGTTCGAAGCCAGGAGCTTTTTCTGGGTTTCCCATGTGGATGCAGTAGCCCAAGGACTTGAGCCATCCCCTGGTGTTTCCCCGTGCCATGAGCAGGGAACCAGATCAGATGGAGCAGGCAGGACACAAACCAGAGCCACATGGGATATTGGCACCACAGGCAAAGACTTAGCTTGTTGAGCCACACATCACTCCCTACATTTCTTATTTCTTTGGCCCAAGATAAACCCACCATACCTGTGATCAGTTTTAAAGAGGGTGGGGACATACAGTTCTGCCTTGTCCCTCAGGACAGCATAATTGGAAGTAGCCTACCAGACCACCTATCACAATGTTTATGAAATAAGTACTCACATTCCTTCTGCTCATATGCACGGATTTGTTGATCTCTTAAACTTGAATGACAATTTATACTCTCAAAAGTGCCTTTCACATTGATTATGATACCATTTAATACTGATGTTGAAAGGTGCTAATTAACTGAGGTGTGTTAAGTTGCATTGCCTATGTATGTGATCATTCACATACAGGGCTTTTTTTTCCTGCTCCATATGTTTGATGCAATAATCTCACATATATTATATTAAACTAAACATAATTTTTCACTTGTTTATTTTTAGTTGTGTGTACTAAACATCCATAATCTAGAAACTTTAAATCCTCCAAAATTTGAAACTTTTTCAGTACCGTACATTTTGCATTTTGATTTTTAGACTTCTAGGTTGAGAATTTCCTGTCCTGGAGTTTTTGTTAATATTTTAAATCTGAAAAACCCTGTAATCTGAAAACAGTCTGGTTGAGACTTTCAGCCTGAATCATCAGTGTGAGGCCAGTAATAGAGACGGCTTTTTACCCTGAAACAGTGGGGTTCCACTAGCTTTTATAAATCCCAAAGAACTGAATCTTCAGTTAAACTGAGTTAAAGATAAAAGCTAATGTAAAACACTGATAGGACTGTTTTCTTCCTTTTGGCTTATTCAGGTTATTACTGCAAATGCAGCCCCATGTATGTTGGAACATACTGTGAGATGAGCGTCAATCCGTGTTCCTCCAATCCATGCCTCTATGGTGGCACCTGCATGGTGGACAATGGCGACTTTGTTTGCCAGTGTAGAGGATTATACACTGGTCAGAGGTATGTATCATTTTTTTAACTTTCATGATTAGTTATACTCAAATTGTTTTCATATGTCATTGTGCATGTTGATCCCTCATCTGTTCATATTTCTTTGTGTTATCTGAAATAGAATTATAAAGTTACACCTTTTTTTCCTGTTACTCTTCAGGTGCCAGCTTAGTCCATATTGCAAAGATGAACCCTGTAAAAATGGTGGAACATGTTTTGACAGTTTGGATGGTGCCGTTTGTCAGTGTGACTCAGGTTTTAGGGGAGAAAGGTAAATGATTTCCCTCAAGATGTGTGTTTGCATCTTTCTCTGTTGCCATATTTATGAATAGATACAACAAAACTTCATTATTACTCTATTACTTCAGAATTTAATGATGAGATCTCACATAGCTTCTTATGTATTTTATCTTTTCACTCTGAAAAAATTGCACCAATGACTATGACCCTGGAAGAGACCAACCTCCCTACTCTAACAGATACCATTGAAGCAGACACCCATGGAGCAGTGCTCACGCCTCCTTGAGAGTGATGTCATTTCTTCCTTGCTTTGTAACATCCAGAAATCTTTCTCAGTTGTCTCGTCTTCTTTGTCATAATCCTCAGAGTGTTTCTTACCTTTAGGTTTTAAAAAAGAGGCACAGGGGTGCCTGTTGTCCACGTTGAAAGGTGGGTGAGAGATTTTAGTTCAGGTGGCCTTTTCACCTTAGAATTTTCATCAGTTCAGTTAAAAAACTTGGGGAGTGCATGCTGTTTGCAAGTGCTTAGTGCAACATGCAAGGCTTAACTGTGCATCTTATTAGAGCGCTTTTAATGTTACCTCCTTGCAGGTATGCCACAGTTTTGCTTTAGTGCCGCTTATACTCCTAAAATTGGCCATTAGTCGCATGACCTCATTTTATAAATTCACTTTTCTAATTCTACTCAGTGAATACTCCTAATATACTAGACAAAAATGCATCAGTAATCTGGTGAATATGTGGGATAGTAAGTGAATATATTAGAGAAGGGAGAGTTTGAGATAGGACAGGTAGATCTATACAGATAGGATAGGTGTCTGCTTAGCACGATGGAGAGGATTGCCTGGGGACTGATCTGCCAGGGCGAGGGAACTGGGAAGGTTTTCAATGTAAAATCACTTTTTGTTTTTCTGTGTGGACATCCCAACTAGTATCTTAACTACCCTAACTGCATGTTTTCTTTTTAATAGTTTTTTTTAAATTTACTTATTTTCTCTTCATTTGGAATTCAGAGAGATAAGATGGAGATCTTCCATCTGATGGGTCATGTCCCAAGTCCCCACAACAGTCCATGCTGGGAGCCTAGAACTCGGTCCCCATCTCCCATTTAGGTGCCAGGGACCCAAAGTGCTTGGGGCATCATCTGCCCCCTTACAAGGTGTACTCTACATAGAAGCTGGAGACCCAGGACTCAAGAGAGGCACTTTGTTACAGCGTATAGGCAGAACCACCGGGAGGTTAACTGTTGTGCCATATTCTCATCCCTAGAATAATTTTTGAATAGTGAAACATAGGACCTGGCATAATGACCCAGTGGCTAAATCCTTCTCTCATACATGCCAGGATCCTATATGGGCATCAGTTTGTGTCCCTGCTGTTCCCATTTCCCAACCAGCTCCCGACTTGTGGCCTAGGAAAGCCATAGAGGGTGGCCCAAAGCCTTGAAACCTTGATCCTGGCTTTGGATCAGGCCACCTCTGGTCATTGTGGCTGCTTGAGTAGTGAACCAGCAGACAGAAGATTTTTCTCTCTCCCTCTCTGTAAATCTACCTTTTGAGTAAAAATAAATCTTAAAAAAAAAAAAGTGAAACACATAGTTTTCTGTCCTTTCATATATATTTTTTCTAATTGTCATATTTCAGAAAAGGAAAACTCTTAGAAATGTGATCTGGCTTATTAGAGAATTTATAGTGTATCACTTATCAAAATACACATTTCAAATTTTTGAATGACAGCTTAGCAGTTATACCTAGAAAGAAACCAACTTTTAGCCTACGTGGTTCATTTAGTAATCTGTTGAATTCTAGAAAAGTGGCAGTTAAATATTCACTTGACATGTTTGTCTTTTAAATGCACCTTCAAAGTATATGATCAGAATAGCAGATACTTCACAAAAGAGTTTTTCGTTGGTGGTGGTGGTGGTAGTATATCTTTTGGTTCTTTTAGATTTTTGACATATGTCTTATTAAGGAAAGATTAGCCTTTAGTCTCCAAAGATTATAGTCTTAGCACAGTGTGACGTATATTGCAAAGGTCTCTCCTTGGCTTTCTTGGCAGGTGTCAGAGTGACATTGACGAATGTGCAGGGAACCCGTGCCGGAACGGGGCCCTCTGTGAGAATACACACGGCTCCTACCACTGCAACTGCAGCCAGGAGTACAAAGGGAGACACTGTGAGGATGCCGCTCCCAATCTATACGTGTCGACCCCATGGAACATTGGTTTGGCTGAAGGCATAGGAATCATTCTGTTTATAGTAGGGATATTTTTGCTGGTGGTGGTGTTTGTCATCTGCCGCAAGATGATTAGTCAAAGGAAGAAACACCAGGCAGAGCCTGAAGACAAACACTTGGGGCCAACCACAGCCTTCTTGCAAAGACCATACTTTGATTCAAAGCTAAATAAGAACATTTATTCAGACATACCACCCCAGGTGCCTGTCCGTCCTATCTCCTACACTCCAAGCATCCCAAGTGACTCTAGAAACAATCTGGACCGCAATTCCTTTGAAGGATCTGCTATACCTGAGCACCCTGAATTCAGCACGTTCAATCCCGAGTCGATGCATGGACACCGGAAGGCAGTGGCTGTCTGCAGCGTGGCTCCAAACTTGCCTCCCCCACCCCCATCAAACTCTCCATCTGATAGTGACTCAATCCAGAAGCCCAGCTGGGACTTTGACTACGACAGTAAGAATGGCTTTTTGTTGTTGCATTAAAATGTCACCGAAATCAACTGAGCATTTAGAAGTTTTGTCACAGCTTTTAGTGATTCCAGTCAAACCGTGGAGTCTTGATTAGAGACTAACATGTCTCATATCTAAACCCTCATTGTGGATAAAACCTTTGGGAATGTCTTGAGTACCGCCTGAACCCTTAGGAGCCCTATCTAGACATGTCCCAATGAATATTCCAGGAAGATAACTTTAGTTGTGTAATTGTTGCACATTCTCCACTGTGAATTTTTTGGTTTGATATATTAGGAAAAAATATATATGTAATGATTGGAGCAGGGGTGTTATTTCTATGTCAAAATTATTTTTTAATATGACTGAAAGAAGTGACATTATTCATTTTTATGACCTGACACATATTTGATATATTTTTAAAAAGCTACATGTGCCATTTTCAAACAGCATTTTAGTATTTTTTTTTATTGGCTAATGATATCTAGAGTCATGTGGATGGAAAATGTCTGTGGGTCTGAGATCTATGAGGTTTTTCTCCTTTGAGTCATCCTTGTATTGAAGTTAAGGTGGCCATTTGTTTGGTAACACTTGCTCCACATTAGGATACAGCAGTGATTAAATCAAATCCTGGTTCTCCACGAACTAACCATTTGTCATCTCTTCCTGTAGCTAAAGTGGTGGATCTTGATCCCTGTCTTTCCAAGAAACCTTTAGAGGAGAAGCCTTCGCAGCCATACAGCGCCCGCGAAAGCCTGTCTGAAGTGCAGTCTCTTAGCTCCTTTCAGTCTGAATCATGTGATGACAATGGTGAGTAAGCGGAGCGGTGATATGCCACCGTTTGCTTGGTAATTGTACGCACTGCTGCTCATTAAGGGACATAATAATTTAGATGCACTTAGACCACTTTGAAACAGTACTTTGTACATAAACTGCATGAACATTTTGCTGGGGAAGTATGTAGAATCTTCTTAATGAGTAGCAACTTGTTGGCAATAGGGAAGAAGATAAAATTAATTGAAAGATAATTGCTATCTGATTGCTTAATTTTATTGACTCTTTCTGTATAACAGTAAATGTTATGGGAGTTCCCTGCAATTTCAAAAATCCTTGTAAACAACTCTTTCACACACACACATCAAGAAGAGATGTGATAGTCTGAAATGTTCGGCTTCAGTAGCACCATTGGTATTACAAGGTTTTATTTGTCTCTTCCCTCAACCCCACTGCGGCCCCAGCTCCCATTTGGATCAGAGCGTACTGACTGAGAGCACAGTGTAAGAGATTGCTAGTAAGTTTGATTATATTTCTAATGAAGAAAGTTTGACAATGGGATCTGTGACACCAGTTATGTTTTGTGATTTCACTAGGGTAGTTGGCATTAACAACCAGCTTTACCACATTAAAACGTGTAAGCAGAGAAAATTGTCACCATCCAGTAATGTTGTAAAGTAAGTTTTTAGTGGAGATTTTTGCTCAGAATTAGTTTCACAAGTTTTTTGTTTTTTCCTTTTCTTGCAAAACCTATTATGTATTTATATATCTAAATGTTTTGTTGCTGGAAAGAAATGACCCATCTCTACTGATACAATCCACAGTAATTAGTGTAGTCTATTACAAAGCATAAACCTTTCCAAACTAAAGATGATAAGAAGTATGTTCTATTGTTTTCTGCTATAAAGCCATATAATCACAGTGTATATTTATATTGTATATGGGCTAAATAGATACTGCCTTGCTTGGTAAACTAAAAGAAGAAGGTAGAATTACTTCTTTGCAGTTTATGAAATAATTTTATCTTGCCCCATAAATATTCTTCACAATTGCATTTTTTCAGTGTTGTTCAATAGTTTCTTTACCGGTTCTGTTTCTTGAAACAACATTCTTTGTAATAATACTCTTAAATGCGTGTAATATACTGTGGTCAAGTAAATTATGAAAGCTAATCTTCAACAAAAAACAACATACATTCAAAAGTGTTTGTGTTTTACTCGTTATTGTAATTAGTCATTGATCATGAAATTAGTCTGCAGTTAAACATTTTATTACTAGTTTCTAAGGATGCTATGGCGTATGATTGCAAACTTAATGGCTTAAATCAGTGTCCACTTATTATCTTACAGTTCCAATTTAAAAGTCCACTGTGACTGAACTATTAAAACTGCCGAGTCAATAGCCTACCTCCCGTTTTGGAAATCCTAGCGAGGAATCTGTTTCGTTACTTGTCTCAGTTACTGGCCATCACAGACATTCTTTGCTTCATGACTTTTTCCATCTTTCAGAGACAGCAACATTACATTCCACGGACCGTTTTTCTACTCGTAGGTCCTCCAAGGACAGCTGGGGAAGAATCTCCCCTTTCAAAGACCTTTGTTAGTTCATTGAGACTACCCAGCTAATGCGGGAAAATCTCCCTCTCTAAGTCCTTAACCCCATCAGCCACGTCACTTTTGCATGTCTTAACATATACACAGATCCCCAGGCTCAGCATGTGGGCATGTCTGCAGGTCAGTCCTCTGCCTGCCACATGTGTGACAGTGATTGTGGCACTGCAAAACAGGCTGAAACCGAAACGAAAAGTGAATGTGCATGGGAAGCAGAGTCTGTATTTCTCTGCTGGTCTGTTGGCTCACCAGCTGTTAGTCCGTCTGCCAAAGACCAGAAATTCAGGGTGGGAGTAACAGCACGGACAAGCTATTTTTGTCACTATAGTGCATAAGCATCTCTTAAAATGTTTTTTTCTGGGGATACCGTACAAGTTCATTGCATGGACCCAGTAGAGTAACTCATCAAGTGTATTACTTTTTTAAGTCTTTCATCCAAGAGATGTTAGGATAAGAATTGTTTTTGTTCTAATACAATCCATAATTATAATTGTGAAAAAATCAATAGCGAACATTTTTTCCCAAATTCCAAAAACAAAAAATATTTTCTTTCTTTGACTAATAATAAGTTTAAAGCTCGGTTAGAAACGCATTAACAGTGCAAGGGTCTCTTGTCCCACTGTATGGCTGGATTAAAGCATTAGCTTCAATTTTCAAGTTGTGAGCTAACATATCTTTAGGATGAATGAGTTCTGTTTTATGTGCTGTTTTGTAACTAACTGAAGATGTTCCTAATTGACTCCTTTTGTACCTTTTTACAAGCTTCCATAGTGACTGTAATACACCTTGTCAATGCTGTAGTTGACACGGTAAATAAAGAAGGTACAGTCGTCAGTGCTCGTGTTCATGTGTGTGTTTCCCTGTGGCAGTGGCACTGGAGTACTGTGCTGTGTCCTATTCAAGTGCTATAAGAAGTAGTTTGTGACTTTGAGGGATTTGAGTGCTTTATCTGTCCCTGTGTGTATATTCATAATATGGATGTGTTACAAAAATATTTCTATGTCAGTCATACCTCTTTGTTATGTTTTATCATTCATAGTGATTCATGCAGACATCAGAAGTAACACAGAGGATCTTAAGAACTTGTTTTTATGTGGTACCATATTGAGAAATTTGTGAACAATTCTAACTGCCTGAGAAAAATTTTCCTACAGAAAATGATGTTTATGTGAGAATAGGGCTGAATTCCACAAGGCTTGTATAATTAGCATACAACTGAATCTGCACCTTTGGTTTTTTCCCTAGATTCGATTAAAGAAAAGGGCAGAATATGGTAGAAGATATATATTCATCTTTGATTTAGTGGGAAATGATTTAATTTCAAGATTGTAAGCAGTGACATTAACCATGTCCTTCAAATTACTTTGAATTATATTAGCCATTAATTAGCGCCCTCAAGCCTAATGAGAACACACCAAAGGCAGCAGGTAGTAGTTTTCAAGGTATAAGGCAGATTAGGTTACCTAGAAGGCTGATTAAAAGTGCAACAGCTGGTGCCCAGCTTCAGATTTCGTGATCACACAGGTCTGCATCCAGCCTTAAGAAGTCGCAGTTTTAACCAATTCCCAATTCTGCTGTAGCTGGGCTAACGCTTAGAGAATGATGTGCACAGGCCATCAGAGCGTGCAGAAGGAAGCTCCAGAAAACAGAGCAGCCTTGCTGGTAGCACCGCGTGTTCTCAAGATCTAAGCAGGCAGGGCAGGGCTGAGGTTTCACTGTTCATCATTACAGCTTCAGATAAGGCTTAGCTTCCTGTCCCAAGAAATGCCAAGCTTTTGTTTGATGAGTCAGAGTCCTCTGTTTTGTCTAGTAAATTTTAGTTTTGCCATGATGATATGCCAATGTTTCAAGCATTGATGGGATTTTAAAAAGCAGATTTTAAAACAGCTCCTTCATTAGTATCTCTTTTCCTAAACATTTCATTTGGCCCATTTCCAAAATTAAAATGGAATTTGAAGTTGAAACCTAGCTAAAGTTTTAAGGATATGGGATACCTATTATATTTTAAAACATTGTACCCTCCCCCCTTTACCATAAAAGGGTTTACTGTATTGTAAACTTTAAAAATATTACGTAGATATATATTCTCTCAATACTGAATTATTCATTTTTTAGGACCATCACATATACCCACATCCTCAGAAGAAAACCCTCTATCAAATATTGTGTCCCAAATTAGTTTATCACCAGGTTTTTGAAGAACTTTACAGAATGTATAGAAAGCCTGACCCTGTTTAGAAAATCAGTACCATGGCATACTTCCGTCATGATTCTTGCTTTCACAGTCATCAGTGGTCCCTAACAGCTAGTGCCAGCCTGTTGTACACTGTCCTGTTTAATCCTAATGAAAGCTCTGAAGAATTTGCACCCTTGTTTCAAAAAGGAAACCTGGAGTTTAGTGCATCATGTGACCCTATCTGACAGTGACACTTGCAATGCAACTGTTTGGTGCTTCAGTGAGAGCCCTGACAAGTCAAGTGTGATTACAGGTTTGGGGAAGAAGGGCAGAGAGGAGGTGTAGATAATGATCTCCCTAGAGGACAAGCGACAGTGTAAATGTAACATCCATTCAAAGGGGGATAAGGTTTGGAAAGATTTTCAGCCTTCAGTGATCCGTGTTTACTTCTACATTTCTTCATACTTAATGTACTTTTGAAATTTAAAATAGGCTGTCAAGTAGGTGTGCGTTATGCAAGTTCAGATGTCTTTGCATTATTACCTAAGCAACCCAAGAAGTTTACATTTTGTTAGAACTTGTAGTTTTTATTTACTCACTGTTAAGAGAACTCTGTTTTGAGATTTAGATATTCATAAATGGGGGGAAGTAGGAAAATCGGGTTTGAGTTTCTTGGCAGTGTTGTCTCTACTTTATCATCACTCATTGTTTCCTTGCCCTCCCATATCCCCTTTTATTTGTGCAACATAAATTTCTCCCAACCATTGGGAATTCGCTAATGGCTTAAAAATATGTTCTATGGCTGACTGGGCTTTATAAACGGTGTACATTGTATTGCGTACTGTTTTGCCTCTTCAGCCATCTATCTGTTTTAATTATAAATGTTTTCTTTTCTTCCTACTGTACCACCAAAAGAATCTTTGGCTGCTCCTGACCTCAGCAAACCAAGAGGTGACTTATGCATGCCAGTTGCTCATTGATGATCACTAAACACATGGATGCGGGGCTGGCACCCACCTCGAGCCAACTTGCTTCACATGGTTGCTCAGTGTTTGCAGCAGTAACTAAGTACATGGTTGTCTGTGCACTGCCTTGTGAATACATATTGCCTAACCATTTCCTGTCTTGTCAAAGGATTTTTAAAATCCTAAGAAAAAAAAACTGTCCCTAAATTGGGAAGTTTTTTTTTTAAATCATGATTATTTTACACAATTTAAAGTGATCCAAAGATTGATTGTAGTTTCTCTAAAGTTGTTACATTTTTGAATGCTTGTTTGTGTTTTGCTTGATGGGGAGGCATGCATTGATGCATACCTATTGTGAGAACTCATTGTTTCACTTTGGTGAAAGCATGGCCACACCTGCTAATATTACATGCCTTATTAAAAAGGAAGTGTATATTCTAAGTTTTAGCATGCTGCATAATACTTTTATTTTTTAAAAGTTACCTCAGTGGTTTTCTTTTTAGTGACATAATGCAATCTTAGGACATTTGTTATTTTACTCAAGATACAGTCCTCCTTTGTGAAAGGACAGACTTCTGTCTTAATATCTAAAACCTTAAAAAAAAAAGTGCTTTTCTTCCACTTTTCTTCACCTCAAACAGTGGGTTCTAAATGGCAGAAGTAAAGTGGAAAGGCTGGGCCGATTTAATTTGTGGAAAAGTGCATGTGATGTTAGCATTCCACTTCTTAGGCCCCAGTTGTTTCTTTGCAAGTTAGGCACATCCATAAAGCCAAGTCTATGTTCTAGAAACAGAACCTGGTCCTCAAAACTGGGCCTGGGTGGAGGGGCAACTTCAAGGCAAACCAGAGGTTTCCAGGGTGCTGAGCATGGAGTGAATGCATCCGTGTGTTTGCATCTTTGTGCCCTTCACCCTGTGAGCTCTTTCTGCATGACCCCAAAGCTGAAGGGAAAACTCACTGAAACTGTGTTTCCTTCTCCACGAAGGGTATCACTGGGATACATCGGATTGGATGCCAAGCGTTCCTCTGCCAGACATCCAGGAGTTCCCTAACTATGAGGTGATTGATGAGCAGACACCCCTGTACTCCGCAGACCCGAATGCCATCGACACAGACTATTATCCCGGTGGTTATGACATCGAGAGTGATTTCCCACCGCCACCGGAAGACTTTCCCGCGCCTGATGAACTTCCCCCCTTACCTCCAGAGTTCAGCGATCAGTTTGAATCCATTCACCCTCCAAGAGACATGCCTGCTGCAGGTAGTAGCTTGGGCTCCTCACCGAGAAACCGGCAGAGGTTCCACCTGAATCAGTACCTGCCCAGTTTCTATCCCACCGATATGCCTGAACCTCAAAAAAAAGGCACTGGTGACAACAGTACTTGTCGAGAACCCTACGTTCCTTACCCTCCAGGGCATCAAAGGAACTTTGAAGCCCCCACTGTAGAAAACATGCCCATGTCTGTGTATGCTTCCACGGCTTCCTGCTCTGACGTGTCAGCGTGCTGTGAAGTGGAGTCCGAGGTCATGATGAGTGACTATGAGAGCGGAGATGATGGCCACTTCGACGAGGTGACGATTCCGCCGCTCGATTCCCAACAGCATACAGAAGTCTGACACTCAAACTTCCCCGCCCCCCATAAAGTGCCTGGACTTTAACAAACCTAGAGATTATATAAATACTCTCCTGCATTGTTCTTTGTAGCAGTGCTTGAGCGCTTCTTTTCGGTGAGCTAAAATGGGCATGGCTGCACTGAATCACACGCCACTTGACATGTCAGCCATTTTCAGTGTCCTAACCTACTGTAATTGGATGAGACTGTCCTTAGCTGTTTCATTTCTAAACGTCTTCTTTTGTATTTACATCTGTCCATGTTCAAATAATGGAAAAAAAAATCAGTCCCACTGTCTTGTTAGCATGACTCATGTATTTATATAGATTTGATTACTTTAATTTTCCTGTCTTTTCTTTTTTTTGTAAATTTTATGTACAGATTTGATTTTTTTCATAGTTTGAACTAGGTTTTTAAAAATACATTGTGCATTTGTTTCCAACTGAATCTTGGTGGTGTTAGTATCATTACCTAGCACCCTGATTTTTAAATATAACCAGGGCCTCATTATATGTTGTTTTCCACTGATGTATGACATTTCATTACTACATTTCAATAGTCATTTATTTCCAGCTGTACATAAGATGGGAAAAGATCTGATACATGGACATGTCTTAAATGGGTTGCTTTATTTTAGAATTATAAACATTTTTCATTATTGGAAAGTGTAACGGGGACCTTCTGCATATCTGTGTAGAACCAAAACCACCATGACACAGTTTTTATAGTGTCTGTATATTTGTGATGCAATGGTCTTGTAAAGGTTTTTACTGAAAATTACCATTAGCCAGTCTTTCTTACTGACAATAAATTATTAATAAAATCCTGTTGCTTCATTGCATGTTATTCTTTTGTGTTCAGGATTCAGTTGATGAGTTGAGAGAGAAAACTGAATGAATAAATGCATGGAAGGATGTACATAGATGTTTTTGGTCTTGTGTCTTTGAAGGTAAACCAGTCAAGCCAGGTTGTATTTACAGCTATAACCACCAGGTGGCAGAATGTGGCTATTTGATGCTGGTCAAAACTAGACAGGAGGGTAAATAGCCAAACATCTTTGTAATATTTTCTAATTGAAACTTAAAGAAAAAATTCCTTTTTGTAGCTTCACACTTATCATAATTTAATTGCCATAGTTTATATGCCTTTTTTGTCAATATTTCTATCAGAAAGTCTTGGAGTAGTATCCTGCATCAGAGGATTGGGTTTGGGTTCCTTCTTTGGCTCCTGATTCCATCTTCCTGCTAGGAGGGACCTTGGGAGGAAGCCATGATGAAGCAAGTGATTGGGAGACATGGGTAGAATGTTCAGGTCCAACCCTGGCCATTGCAGGCATTTGAGGAGTGAAGCCCGACAGATTGGCATTTGTGCTCTCCATGTATCTTTCTCTACTTCCCCTCCATGTAAAATCTATAAATGATTATTTTATGCTGTTTACTCAAGCCACGTATTCATTGAATGAATATATTTTTGAATATATGCTGGCATTGGAGTAAAGCCCTACAGATAGTGAGGGGGGGAAGTAATGTGTGTCCCTAGAGATGCACATTGCAGCAGGGTCCTGGGACTGGTGTGTGAATAGAAGAGGGTGACCACCCATGAAAAATGCTCTGGGACTTGTTTACAACCAGCAAGTAATCTGCCCGTTCCTTCCTTTCCTCTTGGTCGCTTGTTCCATGGAGCCCTTCTTCCAGGCGACCCCTTCCAGTTGGTTTCCTTGAACGCCTGCACAGCTGTTGGTCTGGTGATTTCCCTTTGTTATCATCTCATTAATCCTTGCCACAGACTTCATGACTTTTCTTTCGACTCAGCTTTTGTTTTCATGATGTACATTATTTCCTGAGAAAGCATGCACGGGAAGGCATTTTGTGATAATATTCTGGAACTGTCTGTTGTACTGTCATGCTTAATGAACTGTGTGAGCATAGATTTCTGCTTAATAGACAAATGTCATTCTTAATTTTGAAGTCATTAAACCGTTACACTCTAAACTTCCCTTGCTACTACTGAATTGTCCATACCTTTTCCTAACTCATTGGTGACCTAATTTTACAGTTCTCGCACATCTTGTGGGACAGTAAAGGTTTAAGATGTCTGGATAATGTGTCTTGGTGTGAGGCTTTTCCGTTGCGTTGATCTTTACCTTCAATTCTGGAAGCCAGGACCTTGGGGAGCAATCCTGTGTGACATCAAAGTGAGCTTCTTCGCCTCTTTTTTCTGAGTTCTCTGAGATTCCTAACTATAGGCTGTCTGACTTGCTAAGTCAATCCTCTGAGTTTTTTTATTGACTTCCTGTGTTCATTCTTGGTCTAGTCCCCTTCCTAAAATTCATTCCGTATATTTTTCCATGCCGTCTGTTAACATTGTGTTTCAGTTGTTGTATTTTTTAGCTTTGGAAGTTTTGGTCGTGTTCTGAGTGCTTCACCTACAGAATGGGCATTTCCCCCCAGTTTCTTGGTTCTCTTGTCTTGGTCTCGTCTTTCTAATTGCAGTCCTTGGAATCTTCCTGTTGTGTCTGGTTCTCCTTCAAGCTGCATCTTAATATTCCTTTTCATTGGCCATGGTCATTTTTTCTTTCCCCTTTGGAAGCTCTTCTCTTATTTAGTGAGGCACTCAGGTGGAGGGTAAGCTCCCGGTGGTGGTCGTGAGTCTGTGGGCCACCCTTTGACCTCTGGGACTGTCAGCTAGGACAGTTTGAAGATAATCCACATGTATCTCCATATTGTGCACCTGATTCTTCACCCATTTCCAGGGTGCCTAAGAAGTGTCTTGTTCCTGTTCTCCAGGGTGCGACAGCTGAGGGCCTTTGTCTGCTGAGACATGGCTTATCACTACCCACCTGCAGCCAGCCTTGGACTGTCCTGGGGTTCACATCTTGATTGCAGTGGAGTTTCTTTTTAACCTTCTCCACCCACTCCTTTTCTTGGTTTGAAATGTTTTTTTTTTTTTTTTAATCACATTTTGCTTAATTTCTGTTAGAAATTGTATTGTGGGCCTGGTGCCATGGCTCAATGGCTAAATCCTCACCTTGCAAGTGCCAAGTCCCATATGGGTGCCTGTTCATGTGCTGGCTACTCTAATTCCCATCCAGCTCCCTGCTTGTGTCCTGGGAATGTCGTAGAGGACAACCTAAACCTTGGGACCCTGCAAACCCACGTGGGAGACCCGGAGGAGGCTCCTGCCACCTGGCTTCTGATCAGCACAGTTCTGGCCATTGTGGCCATTTGGGGAGTAAACCAGTGGATGGAAGATCCTTGTCTAGCTCTCCTCTGTGTAAGTCCAATCTGCCTTTCCAATAAAAATAAAATCTTAAAAAAAAAAAGTGTTAGAGTTTTCAAGAGGAGATAGAAATGCCATTTTCTGACCCCTCAAACTGGAGGTCTGGGAAATTCTCTTTACCCTTGGTTTGAAGTGTTTGGAAGAACATGGATATATTATCTTTCGGTTGCCATGTAAGAAATTCTCATAAAGTTGGTAGCTTGCAGTGACTCATTCATTACTTGTCTTGCCGTATATCAGAGGTCCAGGCTTGCATGACGTGGCTGGTCTCTACTCAGAATTCAAGAATGTAAAATCAAGTTGTCACCTGAGCTGTGTTGTGTGGGACCCAGGGCCTTGTTCAAGCTCCCATGGTGCTGCTCCCAGAGTTCACTTGGTTACAGTTCTACAATGCAGGCCTCGTTTTCTGGCTGCTTCTAAGACTAAGGTTCCCTCTTACTTTCTGAACATGCTTCCCTCTGCTCATAGCTCCTTGGCCTACTCGCTGCTTGGTACCTTAGACCTTCAAAACCAGCTTCCATTCTCAATGACCTCAGGAAAGTCTCCCCCCCCACCACCATGCCCTTTTTCTTAAGGGCTCCCTGGGTGAAGTCAGAGTGCCCACCTGAAAGCTCCACAATCTCCCTTCTGACTAAAAGCCAATTGGCCAGCAACCTATTGGGGAATCCCATCGCATTCTAAATCACATCCATACTAGCTTGGGGGCCAGATATGCATGTCCCCTGCAGGTGGAGTTCTTAGGGCCCCTCTTAGAACTTAGCTGCCACACTTGGCACTATTGGTTTTTTTTGCTGGTTGGCTGGTTTTCTCACCATATTGGGCCCTTCTCAAATAACCATCATCTGAAAATAATAACTATTTGTATTTTTTTAGATGATAGTGTCACATCTTCCATTAGCTGGAAGTGACTCAACAGTTTGTGTGGACTGTCAACATCAGTCTTCCAAAGGCTGCCTTGACATACAACAAACGATATGAATTAGCACAATCACTTCAAGTACAGAAGAGCACAAGTACCCACAAAGGGTTGGAGAATGCTTTTCAGTTTCTTTTCCTAAAGGCCTTTTATCTGCACACCCCTTGACAGGCAGAGGGAGTGATCTGTCAAGCGTTCTGCTCCGGGTTTCTCTGTGTCTTGTCTGCTTGGTGCCCCTTAACATGCCCTTGAAAGCTGAGGTGCCGCTAAACATCCTGCGACTTCCGTGATGCTGCACATGCGACTCCCCAGAGTGGGGAGAAATGCACGACATCTGAAGACCACTGTTGCCTGTCACAGACCATTCCTGATTGAAATTGCTCCTCTTCATTTTGCCTCTTAAAATTTAGGCGTAGTTGCTTGTTTTTTAACCCTTCTGATGGGATGAATACATTTACTTCATTGTATGCTGGTGACATTCTTGTGGTCATAGAGTAGGCGATGCTGTCGAGCCGGCCTGTTGAAAGCCAGAGGTGTGCTTTCCTACTGCCTGAGGGCTCCTGAAGCTGAACTTTGGTGGGCTTTTATTAATGTGTGAAAGCAGGACACTGGGTGCCACCTAAGCATCAGTGGGCCTCTCCAGAGGAACTGAACATTATCCTGGGGAATGGGGGATTAACTCCAGATAAACGGCCCTTGTTGATACAGGTGACATGAACTCCAAAGCATTTGTAGGCTCCTTTCAATGAAAACGCTGGGTTAACTTAGTGCTATGCATTGCCAAAGTGTACCCATGTGGAAGTTTACTATTTTAACACTGTTATTGGTCATTAAAATCCCAGAGAGCAGCCAACCAATCACCAGGGATCAGGAGAAATCTTGATTATTTGTGTTCTTTTGACATCAGAGAGTAAGGAAGGATGGAAATAGACCATACTGTAAAATGCCACCTCTCGCATAATTGCTGTGAAGTTCTACCTTTTAAAAATTATGCAGTTTTTTCCAGAAAAAAATGCCATTTCAAAGTAATACATAATATGTCATAGTATTGGATTAATGTAAACTTATTTATTTTGCTTCCTGAGCTGTTTTAAACTTTCCTTAGCAATCCCAGCATTAACATTGCTTGTTTGTTTTGTTCCTCTTCAGAACCAATGTTTAGATACATGGATTATTCTTTTTCATGATATTACGTGTAATGTGACGGCATTCCAGTGCTGCAATGATGTAAAAGGTAAAAATTTGGTGGACTTCTGAGATTGTGTTAACACTGAGGTTAACTCTGCTGGGATCCTTCTGTGGAGATGTTTCCATTTGTAGAAAATACCAATACTTCTTTTTTCTAAAGATTTATTCATTCTATTTGGAAGGCAGAGTGATACAGAGGTAGGAAGAAAGAGATTTTGTCTGCTATTTTCCTCTCCAAATGGCCACAATGCTGGGGCTGAAACAGGCTGAAGCCAAGAACCCAGAGCTTCATCTGTGTCCCCCACGTAGGTGGAAGCCCCCAAGTGCTTGGGCCAGCTCCCATTGCGTGTGTAGAAACACCAAGGAGCTGGATGGGAAGTGGAACAGCAGAGACTCAAACTGGTGCTTCAATCTGGGATGTGGGCTTTGTAGGCTGTGGACTAGCGTTCTGCACCACAGTGCCAGTGCATGGGTAATAGTTGGTGTCAACAGCTCTGTGCAAGGAAGCTCTGCTTAGAGAACTTGGATAATCCTGCCTGCCTTTTTTCTTCCTATGAATTTATGTTCACCAAACACAAAGCCTGGACAAACTGAACCACCTTTGTGAAACCAGCTTTCCTTTCGATTCAGTTCTCAGTGTCTTTTATAAATGTAAAGTTTAGGTATTATCTGTCAGACCTCAAGAAGTAACTGGGGGGAACCCCACCCTGGAGCTCGGCTCCTTGTCCCTTACCCCTTGCCTTATCCAGCTTTTCTTTGGGGGGAGGGAGAAGGGGGCAGAATCACCTGCAGCTGCAGTCAGTACATACTGAGTCTGGTCAGGAACTCTTTGAAGGTCAGTATGGGCTGCTCGTCATCTTTTACAGACTGGCGTTCTGTGTGCTTGTTGATTGCTCTTAATCAAGGCATTAGGTTCCGTTTCAATTAGTACACTAAGAGCGAGAGAGAGAGCTGTTTGTCAGAATTTAATTTCCTCACTAGCAGTTTACTGCCTTTGCTGCAAGCAGAATGAGCCACTTAAAAAGAATGGCAAGTATTTTTTTTTTCCCAAGAAGACCACTGCCCATGTGAATGCTTAGGTAATTAACACACTTGTCACTGTGCTGTTAGAGTGTAGGCATGTAAGAGGCTGCATTTTCAAAGGGTAGTAGGCATTGAGGAGAAAGAACCGGGGAGATCCATTTGAATGAAAATGTCATCAGACCAAATATATCTTGTAAAGAGCTAATAGTGCAGGGTCTGATATAGAAGAGATGATTAGTACAAATTCAGCTTTTCTGAAGCCCAGCCATTATCCAGTTATCTCAAAGGGTAAGACGAAATTCGCAAAGTGTCTAATGACAATTGCGTCAATTCATCTTAATGTTTATGGTTCTACTGAACAGTTTTAGGATAAATGGAGAAGAGCAAATTGAATAGCCCTGTACCTGTGGAAGGCTGCAAAGCACAGTTCTACTTCTTTGCTGGATTTGAAATGTTAGCGCATCTACAAATCAGAGTAGCAAACAAGCGTTTTAAGATTTATTTTAAAATCTTGCTTATTTTTCTGAAAGAAGGAAAGAGAGCGTGTGTCAGCTGGTTCAACTTACCAATTGCCCACGACCCTGAAGAACGGGCCAAGCCAGGAGCCTGGAATGTAGTTCAAATCTCTCATATAGGTGCCAGAGACGCAAAGACTTGAACCGTTACTACTGCCTCCTAGTGTTTGCATGTAGGAAGCTGGGACTTTGCCATATACTTTCAGGCGCATCAGCAAGAAAACTTAACCTAAACCATTTCCTTCCATTATCAATGTTTTCCTTGGGTTAGTATAAAATAATCCTAATACATAATGATAAAGAGATAAAAAGATAATTTGATAATATATTTAATTATTGAAATTAAGACGTGTGTGTGTGTGTGTGTGTGTGTGTGTTTACTGACAATACAGATTGAGCATTCGTTCCTAATTTAAAAACCTGAAACTCAGAATGCTCTGAAATCTCGGGGCCGGCGCTGTGATCGCTAATCCACCACCTGTGGCATCAGCATCCCACCTGGGCACTGGTTCACATCGCAGCTGCTCCGTTTCAGATCCAGCTCCCTGCTAATGCACCTGGGGAAGCAGTAAAAGGTGGTCCAAGCACTTAGCTCCTGCAGTCACGTGGAAGGATCAGGTGATGCTTCTAGCTTTTAGGTGGTTTAGCCCTGGTTATTGTGACCTTTTAAGGAATGAGCCAGCAGATACAAGATCTCTTTATCTTTTTCTTTTTTCCTGTCTTTCTCTCTTTTTGCTTTACAGTTGAGTAAATACATCTTTTAACAAATAACTCTGACATGACATCATAGGGGGAAAATTGCATACCTTGAAACTTTGTTTCATTCATAAAAGATTTGTTTATTTTTATTGGAAAGGCAGATTTACAGAGAGAAGCACAGAGAAAGATCTCCCATCCGCTGGTTCACTTCCCAAATGGTAATAATGGCCAGAGCTGAGCTGATCCAAAACCAGGAGCCAGGAGCTTCTTCCAGATCTCCTACATGGGTACATAGTCCCAAGGACTTGGGCCATCCTCTGCTGATTTTCCAGGCCATAAGAAGTGAGCTTGATGGGAAGTGGAGCATCCTGGACATGAACCAGCACACATATGTGATGCCTGCACCTGAAGGTGGAGGGTTAGCCAATTGAGCTATGATGCCAGTCACTCATCCACGACATTGTTAAGCTACTGCCAGGCTATATGTTTAAGGTACAAATTATTTATGTTATTCTTAGGTTCTTTCCCCAAGATATCTTGATAAATTTATGTACAAATATTTACAAAGTCCAAAAATTCCAAAATTTGAAACACTCCTGGTTCCAAGCATTTCCAAAAAGGGAAACTCAAGCTATTTATATAGCTAAATAAAATTCAGATTCTTGACTTTCACTGTTTTACATCTTTCAAAGCATCATGTTCTCCTTATAGAAGACAAGCAAATAAGATCCATATTTACTAACCAGATAATGTAAAATAAACATATTTGAATGAAAAACATAATTTCTTCTCAACTGGGAAGATAAATATGGAGAAAATGTCTCATAATGTGAGATTGACAAATATATTAAGAATCCATTAGCTTGTGGGATAACTTTTTATATTTATTCGATTTCCAAATATGACAAAAGACGTAATTTTGTGAAAATTGTTATATTAAAATCATTAGACAATCATAAATTGATTTATGCTCTCATTTTATTAAACCAACCATTGTTAGTGTATACTGAATGGCAACCACCATGCTGAGTACTTGGTCTATAACCGTGGGCAAGCCATACCTCTGCCGAGGAAACCGCGAGGCCCAGTATGACAGGTGCGGAGGACGGGAATCGGAGACATCCAGTAAACCACATCACACAGAGTGGGGAATGGACAAGACGTGGAAGGTGAACCCAGGAAAAAGGCTGAGAAGGAATGATTCGTGCAGAAGGCACATGTGTGTGAAAACTGCGAGGCGTGCAGTGATGTGAGGAACTGGTGAAAGCTGACAAGTTTGCAGGTTGAACAGGTACCTTGAGTGAGGGAGGGGTTGGGCACGGAGGACTGCGGCGGCAGCAGCTGAATGATGGACAGCCTGGGAAGACATGGGAGTTGGATTGGAATCCTAGGAGAGGCTGGCATTCATTCATGAGGGGTGTGTGTAGGTGTATATGTTACGCATTTAGGTTTTCACTTAGGAAATGATGCCTGGATTTTGACTGCATTGAAGGGGTAGAAGGGACAGGGTGGGGGGGCAGGGGAGAAGGAGCAGAGGAATGCTGTGAGAGTAGTTCCTGAAGAAGATGATGATGGCTTGCACCTGTTAAGGAGACAGGACTGGAGATGAAATGATGGCTTTGAAGCTATTGAAAACCTGGGGGAAAAAAACCCAAGCAAACAATTTGTTCTATGGTATAAGAGGCAGAGAAGGTTTTAAGCCCTTTCACACATGGCATACATGTGCAAACAGCCACCCACACACATGTACCACCACACATACATCATGGAAGTTAGAAAATGTCTAAATCAGCTAACATCCCTTCCTTCATCTCCAAGTGATTATTTATACTCCAGAGAAATAACATCAAGGAATGTTCCGAAGGTAACTTTGTTTTTTCAAATAAATGCATGCATTAATTAGCATTTTACAGATTGAGTTGCATAAATACTTGATCAGAGCCAGAAAAAGAAGAAAGAAACAGAAAAAGTGATTGTAGATCTGAGTCACATAATTCAAATATAGAATTTTAGCAGCTGCTGATTAGTGTGATGCCATAATTGCAGAGCTAGGATAGAAATGCCTGCTACATTTCACATAGAAATTTGTAACCCAACCTATTCATAGACAACTAAAATCTTAAAGGAATACCAGCTGCCTAACTTAGTACTGTTATATATTTCATTGTGTATGCTAAAAGCATACAACATGATGTTATGACATCCTGTAATAAAATGGCTACTATAGTGAAGCAAATGAACATATCCAGCCATTATCTCATACAGATATCCCTATTTGGTGAGTAGGCAGGGCGGTTACAATCATTTAGAAAAAGTCCTTAATGCAAAAACCGTTATTTTTAATTATAGTCCTTGCTATGATTTACCTATTTGCCCCCTGGACTCAAGTGTTTAGCCACTGAGATCTTATGGTAATGGTTCTAAGAGGTTAGAAACCAATGACTCTGTAGAAGTGGCCTTTGGGAAATGATTAGAAATAGATTAGGCTGTTCTTGTGAAGCCCTCAGAGAACTGGTGGCTTTACAACAGGGATGTACAGACAGACACACACACACACACACACACACGCATGTCTCTTAACACATGATGCTCTCACAATCTCAGGACGAGCCAGCCAGCCAACTAGCACTGGAGGCTGATCTTGAAAGAGGAAACTCCAAAACCATGAATCAAAATAAACTTTATTTTTCTTTATAAAATAGTCTGCATCAGGTATTTCATTATGGTAATGAAAGGAAAATTTACTCAATCTTCATGTTTTCTTAGACCTTTAAACTGTTTCATCCTGTATACTTGCTACTTGGGCTTTAAAATTTCTCTCTCTTTTATTTAAAAGGCATATACATAGAGTCAAAGAAGAACCAGGGAGAGAGGGAGGGAGGGAAGGAAGAAGGAAAGAGAGAGGAAAGGAGAGGGAGAGAGAGTATAAACTTTACACATTTATTCTATCACTCCTCAAACGCCCCCTGCAGTAAGGTCTGAAGGAAGGGGGCCAGACTGAAGGAAGTTGCCCAGAAGTCGATCCATGTCTACAGTGTAGGGGCAGAAACCCAAGTACCTGAGCCATCACCCACTGCCTTCCAGGGACTCAAACGTCCCAAGTTGTGCCTTAGTAGCTGTGCAAAGCCCATCCTACCATGGTTTCTGAGAAGTTAGATGCTGTGTGCTCACCGGTTTGTAATGCTGCTTGCTCTCTGGCTTTCTAGCAGTGTAACTCTGGTGTACCTTCCTGGCTGCTTTTGTTTATCCTACTTGCTGTTCACTTAATCTCTTGAATGTGTAATCATCTCTTAACATCTTTGATTTCTCTAAACATTTTCCTGCACCGTTTTAATTCTGGCTAATATCCAAATTACTACAATCTAATAGGTATTGGAAGCTTTGCTCATTTTTCAGTTAGTCATTTCTCTGTTTTCCACATTGGATAATCTCAGCTGATTGATGTTTACATATACTCTTTCTTCTGACACATTTTCTATTGGTAATTAGGTTCCTTGCAATGAACATTTAATTTCTGAAACTGTCTTTTATCAATCCTAGATTTTTGGTTTATTGCTTCTATCTCCCTTTTGAGATTTCCCATTTCTCTGCTGAGGTTGTTAGTTCCAACAACATATCATTCATTTACATGGCAGTTGATCCCTTTTATAGAATGTTTAGAATGTGTTTGATTGATAGATACAGTCATGCGTAACTTCACAGTAGGGATACTTACTAAAAAAAGTGTCATTAGGCGATTTTGTCAATGAACATAACAGAATTGTAGGTATGACTACAATGTCACCAAGCACTATAATCTTAAGTGACTGCAGTGTACGTGTATATGCGTATATGGCATCGGCCAGTGCATTGTTATGTGACAGCCCGCAGATATTGTCTTCATTTGTTGCCTAATTTTGGGTTGCACTGTGGGCCATGCCAGCGCTAACTTCTGGGTCTAGCTCCTATCACCTTCCTCTGTTTGTTGCCGGTAGGTTGTGTTCTGGGCAGGGCTTCATCGGCAGCTCCGTGATCAGACAGCTGCAGGCTCAGTTGAGATGGCCTGCCTTTTGCTGAGCTGCTTCAGACGCCGGTCTCATGCACCACGCAGGCAACACCCAGGCTTCGGATGTGTGCGCCCAGAGGCCCGGGAGCCTTTCTCCAGCTCTTGCTTTTCTGTGGCTTCTCCATTTCTTCCCTCCCCGCCCCCGCCAGTGATCATGACTTCTGAGCTGCCCTTTTCTATTACACAGGCCAGAAAACGGGGCGCGTAGGTTCTGTGTGCTCTGCCACCACTGCACATGCTGTCCTGCAGGGACAGGGTTAGCCATCTGCACTGTTGCAGTGCGTCTGTGGATCACATCCAACTATATATAGAAGCCTAAACTCTAAGAGGGTCAGGTTTCAAGTTTTACAGACAATGCTTTGAGAAGCAACCGTGTGGCCTTACATACTCAAACACTTGCTCAATGTTTTTCTATTTAGTAGAGTTAATGAGTAAAACATTATACACAGATTTAAGTTTTTCGTAGGTTTGCCAAGGAATGCTTTACTTTCTCTTTCAGAAAATAGTTATTTTTAGTTATTTATGTTTATGTGAAAGGCAAAGTTACGGCAATAAGAAGAGAGAAATTAAGAGAGCTCATCCGTCTGCTGGTTCACTCCCTAAATGACTGCAATGGCTGGAGCTGAGCTCACGTGACGCCCACGCTGGACACTTCTTCCAGGTCTCCCACATGGATGCGAGGTCCCAAGGACTTGAACTCTCCTCTGAGCCATAAACAGGGAGCTGGATAAGAAATGGAGCAGCGAGGACATCTGGTGTCCATATGAGGTGTCAGCACCATAGGCAGAGGCTTAGTATGTTACACAACATCACCCTCCTTTGTTTGTTTATTTAAATAAGAATTGTTACTACCATTTTAAAAATATTTTTGAGTGGTGGCAAGAATGTTAACTGCATGGTTTCTAAAATTATTTTAAAAGTGAGACTATAATACATTCTCAATTCTAGCTTAGCTATAAACTTTGAATGTATTTGTACTTCTTTTTCCTTATTTATTTGGATAAAGTTATTCATATCATTAAGGTCACTAATGTTTTGTCTCTAGATGTGTTCTAAATTACTTCTGTGGTTTTTCTGGCTTTTCCTTGACATGGTGTAATTTTTGCTTGTTTTGTTTTTTGAATATAAGAACTTTGGGGCTAGTGCGGTGGCACAGTTGGCTAAACTTCTGCATGCAGTTCCTGCATCCTATATGGGTGTTGGTTCAAGTCCCTGCTACTCCACTTTTGATCCAGCTCTCTACTTAGGACCTGGGAAAGCAGTGGAGGATGACCAGGTCCTTGTGTTCCAGCCATTTGGGCAGTGAGCCAGCAGAAGGAAGCACCCTCTCCCCCCCTCTCTCTAACTCTGCTTTTGCAAAAAATAAATCTTCTAAAAGATACAAGAACCTACCTTTTCTGTTGCCAATTCTACCCCTGCTGAGAAACACAGCCTCCCAGTAGGGAGATAGATTGCCTCGGGCCAGAGAGAGCAAGCTTCAAATCCTGCCCCAACCCAGTGTTTGCTTTGTGATTTTGGCACACAACTTAGCCCCATCACACAGGCTATGCACGGATTTACCACAACTTCTTTAAGTGCATAATTGCTCTAAAACCTCTCCCACTGATCTGAAATGCTAATTTCATCTGAACTGTATTGATCACTGTCAATGAACTTAACAGTTTTATTTATTGCAATTTTAAAATACATTCTTGTATCACTAAGTTATAACTTTCTTATTCATCTTATTCAAATACCCTTTTCCTACACTTTTTTCTTACTCCTTCAGGGAACTGCACCGTCATTATTATTCTTATTGGATGTATCTAATGCATATGGAGAAAATCAAAAATGTTAGCTTTTTATCACAGGAACGTGATGCTTCTCTCTATTATTTTACATTTTCTTTAACAGGAAGATTACAGTGTTTTTGATTTTTTTGTTTATTCTGTCCAGTTTTTTCACAAACTGGGTAAGTTTTTTTTTCTGACACCTTTACTCTAGTGTATTGAATGTTAGAGTCTCTGTTTCATTTTTTACTGGTATATAAGAAAATACACACACACCTGTCATGTCAAAATGTTTGCACTACTCTATTAGAATCTCATTTCATTCTCGGAAACATTTAGCACAATGTGAAATACAGCAATATCCAACGAAAAATAGGCCTGAGTGGATGATTTTGTCCACGTTTCCTCTATTGGTTGATGCGCTAGATATGACTTTACTCCTATTTTGCAGATAAGGATGTTGGGGTACATCCTGGCTGAGAAACTTCAGTGTGAGGGTCAGTAGGTTACACGTCCCAGACCTGGGAGGCAGGCCAGCCACGGATCGGGATTCCCTCAGTGTCGCCGGGCCTCCGCACGGGGGCGCTGCCGGCACGTGCTGTGGCCGCCCGCGCGGGCCGGGGCCTCCCGGAGCGGCGTCCGGTCGCGGGGCGGAGGTGGCGTGGGAACGGCCGAGGCGAGCCATAAAAAGTGGCGCGCGGACCCCTCGGGGCTCTGGCCACGGCGGTGGCGGCGGCGGGGCGATGGCCTGGCGGCGGCCGTGAGGTGGCCGGAGCGCAGGGACCATGAAGGGCAATGGCAGCGCGCTGCTGAACGCCTCGCAGCAGGCGCCGGGCGGCGGGGACGGCGCGCGGCTGCGTCCCTCGTGGCTGGGCTCCACGCTCGCCTTCATCCTCATTTTCACCATCGTAGTGGACATTCTGGGCAACCTGCTGGTCATCCTGTCCGTGTATCGCAACAAGAAGCTCAGGAACGCAGGTAGGGCAGCCCCTTGCACGCGTCCCGTTTGTCCCCACAGAGTGCCAAGACTGTCGCCTGGGTTGCGCCTCAGCCCCCCGGGGTCAGCGAGTGGCCAGCGTCCCGTCCCTGAACTTCCGTGGGTTTCCCGCTGCCGGAGCTTCCTGGGCTGCCGGGCGCTGGGAGCGCCTGTGGAAGTTCCCTCAGAAGCGCCGTCGAATCACAGCGGCGCACCTAGCGGTTGTTCTGGAACAACGGAGTCTTCCCAACTTAGCGGAAACACGCGGGGATCCTCAGGCTTGCCCCAAATGCTTAGTTGCGTTGTTGTCGGCAGTTTTGCATTCTTGGCATATAATCGGAAAGAAGTGTGATGTCCTGAAAGTGCTTGTGCTACTTGGTCCAGGTGCACAAATTTACCTTTTCGAAATACAGTTTTTTTTTTTTTTAAGATGTATTTACTTATTTGAGCTACACACGTTGTGTGTACATGTGTATGTGTGTATGGGCAGGAGAGAGAGAAAAGAGATAGCAAGTGCTTCCATCTGTGGCGTTAGTAAAGGGGACTTTTACATATGCATATAATGTAGGACTCAAGCTGGATTCTTCTAGGGAGGAGCCGGTGTCAGCTTTTCCCACAGACCGAGAATGTTGAGAGTGGTACGTGCTGATGAAGTAGCCACCTGGATTCCTGTCCAGGCAAACTCGGGTGGAGTGGGGGAGAACCGTGGATTGACCAGTGTGGTCTGAGTGGTTTTTTTCTGTTCTAATGGGATAGTTGATAGCAGCTCTCATTTTGTTTAGCTTCTTTTTGAGTAGTGTTCTCTCTGTCATGTTTGGGACCATCCATAGTTTAATAAGCAGCTGAGTTTATGAATTGGAGTGAAATCAACTGAGTAAGGGGACCTTAAGGATAATTGAACATCAAGAGAATGGGTTCATCCCCTCCCTGCCTTCCGAACAGCTGGCCTGGGGGCAGCTGTGGTGACTGAATCCTTGTCAGTCATTGTCTAGTGGAAAGCGGTTTAAGCCACTAGGAGGGGGCACAACCTAAGTAACGATTCATGGGTTCTGAACTCACCCTGCTTCTTGGGCACCAAGAACTGTAGCACAAGTTTGAGTTTTAGAAGAACTTTCATTTAGATGATCTTCACACACCTAGAACAAGTGTACTTGTGTTTTTTAAAGCACTCCTTCCACACAGTTTTGCTGATGTGTAAGCAGCTGTTAGAGAGGAGGAGCTATAAAATACCGCATTCTTGTAGCTGACTGCAAGATCCTCCCCAGCCCTTCAGCTGTCATGCTCTTGCATTTCCTGATTTTAATGATGACACTTCTTGTTCACATGGATCAAACGTCACAGTGTGAGCCATCTGAGGCTTCCTGGAAGAGGTGGCAATTCAAAATAGAGACAGACATTCGAGTCAAATCTAAGTGTGGGGATGCTTCCTACAATGTCATGACTGTTCAGTTCTTCCACTTCCGGTAGGTTTACTTTCTTGATGTTTAGATGTGAAAATCTGGAAAGAAGAGAATATAAAATGTTAGATTAAAAACATCAAACCAACTCAACTTTAAACTAGTCCCTTCTTTTGAAAAGTCTGGTATAATTGCAGTTACTTTTTTCCCCACATCCCCTCGTGAGAGTTTGTTGGCACTGGGCTTCCCAAGGAAGAGGCTAAAGATATCTAACAACCTCAGAGTGGAGGTACTGGCCAATCAGAGCACACACAGGCTCCAGACAGCCAATAGGGTCTTAGATACTGGCGGCATGCTTACTCTCCTTTGTTCAAACTTGGATACCAGAAGTGTATTATCTGCTAAGGACACCTGATAGCATAGAGGGTGAACATTTACACCTTAAATGCTGTTTTAGAATGAGTGTTTCGTACAGCCGTTCACTTGCTGCATGTTCAAGTGCCTGGATTTTAGTGTAGTTTCTTCCCTCAGTTCCAGCTGCCTGCTAATACAGACCCCTGGAGGCAGAAATGGTAGTGAGAATAGTTGGAGGCCCAGAGGGCAGGCTCCTGGTTTTAGTGTGGCCCAGTGCTGGATCGTGTGTGCACTTGGGAAGTGAATCAGTGGGTGAGAGATCTCTCTGTGTGTCTGTTCTTTTTTTTCTTTGAGTTTCAAAGAAAATAAAAATAAGTAATATTTTTGAAATTGAAAATTATAAGTAGTTTATAACACTCATAATTATTATGTGAATTAAGTTTGCATTTTTTATTTTGTTTTGAAACAGAGAGGGAGAGCAGTATTCTGTCTGCTAGTTCACGTCTCAAATGCGTAAAACAGCTGGGGCTGGGGCAAATTGGAAGTCAGAAGCTTGTAAGTCCATCTGTGCCTTCCACATGAGGGGCAAGAACACAAATGATTGAACCACTGCCTGCTCCTTCACAGGGGGAGCATTAGCTGGAAGTTAGAATCAGAAGAGGATCTGGGATTCAGACCCATCCACTATGGAATGCAGCTGTACTAAACAGCATCTCAGCTGCAGTATCAAAGGCCCTCTGTGAATTAGGGTTTTTTTTTAAAAAGCTATCTGTTGGACCCGATGCGGTAGCCTAGCAGCTAAAGTCCTTGCCTTACGCGCACCAGGATTCCATATGGGCTCTGGTTCTAATCCCGGCAACCCCGCTTCCCTTCCAGCTCCCTGCTTGTGGCCTGGAAAAGCAGTGGAGGACAGCCCAAAGGCGTGGGACCCTGTACCCATGTGGGAGACCTGGAAGAAGCTCCTGGCTCCTGGCTTCAGATTGGCTCAGCTCTGGCCTTTGCGGCCACTTGGGGAGTGAATCAGTGGATGGACAATCTTCCTCTCTGTCTCTCCTCCTCTCTGAAATATCTGGCTTTCCAATAAACAGAAATCTTTTTAAAAATATGTAGTTGTGCTTGAAGCATTTTAAAGTCTGAAAATATGTAAGTATGAACCTGGTGGAATATCAGTTTGTATAATACTTATCTCAGACAGCTGTTGGTCTCATTTCTTTTATAGTGCAGAAAAGTATCTTATTTTCTTGCTGAAGTGCCTAGTGCTTTGTACTTACGTATACAGCTCAAGTCACAATTTTCAGACAGCTTCCCTGCATTTTGCTTCATTTGTTCATATGACAAGCTTCTCAGGCAGATAAAAAAGCTAAAACCCCAAATTCACTGATGAAGAACCAGTATTTCTCAGTCAAGAACAAAAGCCTGTGCATTGAAAGGAGCACAAGAGTTAAGTCAGAAAATACATGTTGTGTCTTTGGTCTGCAGTATATTTCTTGGTAGTGTGTTTTATGTCTAGCTGTTGAACTCTAAGCCTCAGTTTCTGTATCTGTCCAAACTACTTATCCCACTTGGTTTGTGGGAAGATAAGCTTCAATTCAGCTTATCAATACATCTGTTCATCAGCCTGTCCACTCACCTGTAATTTTGAAGTTATATAAACAGTGGTAATATTACAGTATGTATTCCATAATAATATAATCTAATATTATGTATTCTATAATTAGCTCTCTTAAAATTGTCTTATGGAATTTTTTTCAAAATTTTATTCATTTATGTATTTAATTTATTTGAGAGGTGAAGAGAGAATGGCCATCAAAGAACTCCCATTTCCCTGGTGTCAGCACCAGCGGGGGCGGGGCCAGGCTGTAGTCCTGAGTGAGGGGTAGTTCAATCCGGGTCTCCCACTGTGACAGAGAACCAGTTACTGGATTCACCACCCCCTGTCTACAGGGGAGCCCGTTATCAGGCAGCTGCAATTGAGAGCAGAGCTGGGACTCAAAGCTACATACTCTGGTATTGCATACAGGGATTCTAATCAGCATCTTAATTGTTAGGTCAAATAGTTACCCCAGCATTTATTTTTAAATGTTCATTTTTTTTTTTTTTAGTTTTACTTTTGAAAGTAGAGAACTGATAGAAAGCAAAATCAACCGGAAATTGAAGCTTGAAGATGCTAGCAGTTCTTTTAACATCATGCAAATATTACATAATTGTCCTTTTGTGATAACCATTATCACCACACAGCATGTAGGTCTGATATTCAAAGGCTGATTATTATATGTCCAAGCTGTTTCCAATTTTAAGGGCATCAGCTCTAAACCTTCCAGAAGCTTTTTTGAACAAGGGATGACCTCACTGGTACTGCAGACATGGAAAATGAGTTCAAGCCAACAAGTTCATGCTTAATACAATTTCCAAACCGATAGCTGTCTTGTTGTTTTCTTCCTAAACTTTCCCATAATATTAGAATTGTTGAATAAAGAAAAAAAATTTGTTTTACTTATGGAGCTATTTTCTTAATTTTCCCTTGGCATGCTTACCTGTTGCTTACAGTGTTATGGCTGTTATCCACTGGTCTGTGTAGGACGTTTTACAGATTTGTTGAGGTAATTCCTAGAATTCCCCGGAAACTGGGCAGTGGTTTCAGACTCCCAAACATGTGATCGGTCTGATTTTTGATTCTTGTAGCCCTTTGTCTCATAAGAAAATATTCTTGGTAGCAATTTGGGATACTAAGTTAATCATAGCTAAAACTGAGTTTAGTTTTATTATCTTTAGGAAGCAGTTTTCTCTTCGCAAGCTTGAAAGCTGACCAAAATAAAATAGTGCAAAATAGAAACTTCTGCTATTTGTTCTTACTGACATTCTTTGGTTCTGTTTTTTAAAAATATATTCTTTGAAAAGTGTTTGCCTTGGAAGTCTTACTAAATCTCAGTAGATTCTTCTAAAACTTATTCTTTATTAACAACTTTTATAAATAATAGCTGGAATGTTTGAGGTAAATAGTAAAGATTTTCTTAGGTACCTGGAGTTTTCTTCTTTCTCCTAAGTATGTTTAAGTTGCCGAACTAACAGAACACTTTGCTTTCTAAAATACGGTAATTCATACATTTTCTTACAAGTTTCTAGGTTACCGAAAAGGTAGTGATTTGTTCTTAGAGACACATGTTTGTGCCTTCACAGAACTTGGCATGGTGTCATTGGTGTCATTTACTCCAAAAAGATAGCTCCTCAGCTCTCTAATTTTCTCATTTCTCAATAGGTTAAATTGTCAAGTTGACCTCAAACCTGAGGACTGTACGTGATATCTCAGTGACTTTTACTGTAAGTTAATAATGTAGAAGATAAGAAATTTCCGCATGTTCTTGTTGAGGTACTCCAGGATTTATCCTTATTCATTTTACAGATCTCTAAACTTCTGGCAATTATTAATGGAGTTAGTCTCAGAATAAATCATAAAAAATAAAATCTGCTGGAGTGGTGAATAGTTTTCAGGTTATTGGGGGCTAATTTGAATTGTTTATGGTTTAAGTTGATGCTTACTTATTCTGATTTTTAGTGGTCTTCATGCTTCTGAAGTTGGGCACTCATTTGAATAAGTGTTATTAAATGGTTATAATGTAAGTCAGAATATGAATGCCCAGTTCGTCCCTGATGGCTTGTCAAAATACAAGATGCTGTATTCAGCCTGTGTTAGCTGTGGCTGCTGACTGCAGACATATTATTTTCTATTAAGATATTTATATTTTTGTTTCTTTTATTAATAAGACATGTGATGCAGATGTAGAAAAATAGAAACATGTTTATATAGCAGAAAAATTTGGGGGGAGAAATTTGGAAATTAGTTGATAGCTGATTGATAGAGTGTTAAGTAGACATGGGAAGTAAGAACTAGGGAAATGGGAAAATTAATCCACATGAGATGTCTGATTGATGATAGAACTTTAAGGAAATTAGTTACTGAAAGAAATAAAGCAAAACTTTTCGGAAATAATACATTGGCTTCCTATCCTTGGAAAATAGTGATATAGTCTGAAAACCTGTTGAAGTACTGTTTAAGGACTAGCCTGTTAAATTTTTTTTTTAAAGATTTTTTTTTTTATTATTATTGGAAAGCCGGATATACAGAGAGGAGGAGAGACAGAGAGGAAGATCTTCCATCCTATGTTTCACTCCCCAAGTGAGCCGCAACGGGCTGGTGCGCGCCGATCCAAAGCCGGGAACCAGGAACCTCTTCCGGGTCTCCCACGCGGGTGCAGGGTCCCAAAGCTTTGGGCCGTCCTCGACTGCTTTTCCAGGCCACAAGCAGGGAGCTGGATGGGAAGTGGAGCTGCCGGGATTAGAACCGGCGCCCATATGGGATCCCGGGGCATTCAAGGCGAGGACTTTAGCCGCTAGGCCACGCCGCCAGGCCCTCCTGTTAAATTTTAATATGGCTGTTTGGCACATGATAAAATTTATTATCAGTTAGTATTTCCTCTTATTTTTTCCTTAGGAATAGAAAACACTGTTTTAACTTTT
Source organism: Ochotona princeps (assembly GCF_030435755.1). Classification (NCBI taxonomy): domain Eukaryota; kingdom Metazoa; phylum Chordata; class Mammalia; order Lagomorpha; family Ochotonidae; genus Ochotona; species Ochotona princeps. The sequence goes on from NC_080842.1 coordinate 23,036,541, forward strand.
CTTTTTTCAATTTGAAAGCCAGGAATAAATGCGTAGAGAGGGAGAAAGCAAACAAGAGAGAGAGAAAGAGAGAAATTTTCAACTCACTAATAATTCTCTAAATGGCTGTAATATCCACGTCTGGCCCAGGCTGAAGCTTGGAGCCTGAAACTCCATCTTGGTCTCTTAGTGGAAATAACTCAATTTCTTGACCCATCACCTGCTGTTACACAGGGTCTACATTGGCAGCAAGAATGAGTCAAAGAACCAGAGCCAGCCTTTGGAGTCCACCATTCTGATATCGGATCTAGGCATATTAACCACTTTGCTAAATGTCTGATCCCTCCAATGAGCTTTAAAAATATTATTTGTATATATGCATGTATGCATTTATGGATTTTTTTAGAGGAAGCATTACTTACCTATTACTTGTGTGATAAGCACCTATGTATTTTTGGTATTTTCCCTCTGAAAAGTGGGTGTGCCCCTGGACAAATTACTTGTTTCATTTCCTTACTTACTAGTTTGGGGGCAGTATAAATATTGTAAGTATATGAATTACCATGCTTAAAGTTCATTGTGATTTAAACATGGCAATCCAGGAGACAGAATAAATTGTTGTTTAGCAGTATTGATATAGAGGTATGATAGATTACTGTATTTTTCTGTTTAAGGCAGAGTGTAATATTTGAAATTTCTGTGTCTTTGAACATTGTTTAAATACTTAAAAATGGAGTCAAATTTTAAATTTTTAGAAATTGCTCTTCTGTATGGTTAGCTTTTCCTCTCTTTTCTTATCAGTTTATTTTAATAAATAAGTATGGTAATATTTTAAATATATTTTTAATATAATGATGACAATTTTTTGGAGTTTAGTAAGCCAGAGCTATGACTCAGGGTAGTGAATTTGTTTGCTTAAATTGGGTTTCTTACTGAGTCCTAGATTGGGAAAATGTGTGAGGACATAAAGACTTCCTCATGGGGCTATTATAGTACATCAGGTTAAACCTCCACTTGTCACATCCCAACCCATATCTGAACACCAGATTCAGTACCAGCTGCTCTGCTTCCCATTCAGTTTCCTGCTAATGCACCTGGAAAGGTGTAGGAAGATGTCCCAGGAACTTGGGCTCCCCTCACCCACATTGGCTCCAGGCTTTTTCTGGCCCAATACCACAATCACCATTTGGGGAGTGAACCAGTGGATGGAATCTCTGTCTTTTCTTTTTTTCAAATAAATTGTATATATGTATTTATAAATTATATATTTTTATATATTATATATATTTATGTATATTTAAAATACTGTTCTAAGTAGAGTTAATGCAGGTCTTTTGATTGCCTGTTATGTTACTATGGCTGAATTATTAAGTGGTTTTTCTTTTTTTTTTTTTTTTTGAACTTTCATTCTACATTCCCTAAGGTGAATAATAATATAGACATCATAATTTGCCTTCAGTTCAAGGATAAAACACTGAATCAATCTGGATGTAAGGAGGATTGTTACATTTAGATGTCTCCCTAAACACCCTTCTGAGAAGAACTTGTATATGAAAATTCTTAGCAGAATTTTTCTTCTTTCAAACCAGCTGAAATCCAGACAACACCATGAGGTTTATGTGTGTGACTTTAAACTACTGAAGGTGGTCTTATTCCCTTTTATTAAATATACATTATATCAATAACAGCAGTTAAAAAAATCTGTCAACCACCTTCTTTTTATAGTAGCAGAGTCAGCAATCAAGTTAAAGAAACTGTACCATGGTGAAATGAAGGAAGCTGGAAGAGCTAGAAGGACAAGTGAGATTAGGGGAGCTAGCCAGCAGATAACATGGACAGTATGTTAAAATATGCTGTGTTCAGTGGGTTAAATGAGCAGGGCATGGTATCAACACTGTGTTAGGTGACAAGTATATTATAGTGTGGACAGTGTTATGTGAACGGGACATGTATGGACAATGCATTAGATGAGCAGAATGTTATATTTGAGATGGATAAAGACTGAAGATAAGGGAGCAGCAAGAATATGACTAATATCACTAAAGACTGTCAAGATGTTCAAGCAACGTGGGTGGAATCCAGGTAGACACTGAAGTGAAGCTTAAGTGCTGTGAGTAGAAGCCAGGAGTGTGAAGTAGAATTAATGGGAAGAAAGTAAAGGCTGTGTTGTGGCAAGCCTTGTTTAAAAGTTTGGGAGCAGAGGTACAGGCTGAGAACCAGAGGGAAAGGAGAGCTAACTGGAGGTGTATTTGCTTGGATAGACCCCTGGGAAGGTGCAGGAATCATGGGAGCCTCCTTACCAGGGCCGAGCCTTATGCAAAGCCACACACACGGTGTGTCCCATAACACAGAGATGTAAGGACCATGTGTTAAGCCAAAGCCACACATGTGCCACCCGCCTCTGAATTCCTCACGAGAGCCTTTGTGATCTTGATTTAGTCTTGGTATGGGATTGAGTCCCTGGGAAGCCATGACTTACCTAGGTAATTTCAGCAAATGGTGTAGCCAGAGTTGGAATCCAGGTGTGTTTTGTGTCCAAACGTCTGGCCCACACTACCTTAGTTATCAGAAAGATAAGTTGCTAAAACTGAGTCCTTTTAAGAGTAAGATATAGCATGTGTGTTTTGATGTCCAGAAATAAAGTCTGTCACATTCCTTTGTGTTGACAATGAAAATTTCTCCATGCTTACATCTCAGCTTTGCTTGCTGTGCCACTAATATTCACATGGAATTTTCAAAAATACAAACCACATTTATAGATTCTTTTTTTTTAACCTGTCTTCCCAGATCTCAGTCTATGGATTTGCATCCAAGTGTATCCGAGGTGCACCACCTACCCCCGCAGTCTGAGCTGGTTTTATGACATTTCTGCTAAAATTCAAGCACAGCACTTTTTTGTTCATTTAAAATCTTCTTGAATAATAATAATTTAGTGGGTTTCTTTTTTTTACGATTTATTTATTTTTATTACAAAATCAGATATACAGAGAGGAGGAGAGACAGAGAGGAAGATCTTCCATCCGATGATTCACTCCCCAAGTGAGCCACAACGGCAGGTGCACGCCGATCCAAAGCCGGGAACCTGGAACCTCTTCCAGGTCTCCCGCACAGGTGCAGGGTCCCAAAGCTCTGGGCCATCCTCGACTGCTTTCCCAGGCCACAAGCAGGGAGCTGGATGGGAAGTGGAGCTGCCGGGATTAGAACCGGCGCCCATATGGGATTCTGGCGTGTTCAAGGCGAGGACTTTAGCTGCTAGGCCACGCCGCCGGGCCCAAGTGGGTTTCTAATCTTGCTTTTCCTACAGTTAAAGTCCAGACTGAAGTGAAAAAAGCAATGAATATTGGCTTATTGAGAAAAACTGACAGACTGGCAGATCACAGAAAAAGAGCAAGCAAGTCCTGCTTTGTGTAGGTATAGTTTAGAGACTGAGTGTGAATTAACTCATTTAACAAACTGCACCAGAGCACCCGCTGTGCTGGATTTCACACTCACAGTGAGAATGTATAAAATTCATGCCCTAGACCTGGACTGGAATTTTAGAAGGAGATAAACCCTGTGCATTTGTGTGTTGTGACATGTTGCTTTGCTATTGGAAGTATGTCCACATGTAGCAGAGATGAAAGAACTGGATAGCAGTGCCAGTAAACAGAGTCTGGTTCTTCTTCCCAATAGTAGCCTGGTAATTGATTAGTTAGTTTCTGTGAGACAGCGTGGTATGCAGTTCTGCCTTTCCTGCTGGGAAGCCTGTGAGTTATCACATCTCCGCATCACCTGAAAATCCTGTCTTAGCTTGCCTGTGAGCAGAGCCTAAGGCAGAGTTTCAACTCTGCAGCTTTAAGTGAGGGAAGAAACTTACTAAGTACCAGAGGAAAGCAGGTTATCACAAGGCTGAGTCAGGCAATGACAGGATTCTTAGTCCAAGTCTAGATGGCCTGATCCCTAAATTGGGTTCCTGGACACAAACTCATCCTCACCTCCATTATTTGAGATAAGAGAGCAAGTCTTTCATCCTCCACTGTATTTGGTCATTGGTCACTGAGGGCAATTTTGGATAAGGACAAAGCTGAGACCAATGGAGGCTCCTAGCACTCATAGAAACTCCAGGGGGAGCAAGTGCACCGGCCTGGTTAAGGGCTGCTGGGACAGACATTGGTAGTGGGTGTGCAGAAGTAGCCAGGAGGCCAAGCCAGCATTCTGAAGAGAACACACAGGGAAGTTTATTCTTGGTTCATCATTCCACAGATCTGATCATTACTTTGCTAGGAATGAGAGGGCTAGAGCTGTGGAAACATCGTTGATGAAAACCTTAAACTCAAGGAATGGTGTCAGACAGGATGAAGGATTTCTGTGTAACTCATATAACAGCAAAGTGACAAAGTGATGTGGGTGTATTCATTCAAATGCAAGTCAGCCTGAGGCTTGGAGAGTGTGGGATTTTTAAAATGTTGAAAAATGACTAATAAAAGATAAGAATCTGATCTAGGCTAGGAGATTGTTAGAGTCTCAACTAGTGAAGACTTTCATTAGTTAAGGATGGGGCTGCCATAGTGCATAGTTCTCTATTTGTACTTTCTGAGTATTAAAAAAAGAAAGGAAAAGAAAGAAAATATGCTGCATCCTCCAAATCTTAACAATTCTTTTGTGAACCATGCGGACATGTAAACTGTGCAAGGAAGGGATTTTTGGGGAACAAAGTTTTATCTTAGCTTAATTAGGTACAAGTGCAGCACAGTCCACCTCTTGGCAACTTATTATTTTGACTTGTTTTATATATATATACACATATATATGTGTATATATATATATATACACAAACACAGATATACATACATATGTGTAATATATGTATTTCTGTGATATAGCATTGTATGTAATTCTTCTTTTCCTACATATACACACATATAACACATATACACATATGTATATCTTTTAACCATACTCTCAGATAAAGTTGACACAACAACTGTATTCCAACTAATATCATCAAATTATCCCATATAAAACAAAATATGCTCTTTCCAAAAGCAATATAGTTCCTGTTCTTCTTTGCGTAATTTTCATAGTTTTCCCAGGTGAGTCATATTTTCCTACTTGATAACCTGTGACTTAATTTATACTAAGATCCGGAGTTCACTTCTAATACATATTACATGATAGGAGAATAGGAGAATGAAAAAGACAAAAAAGATTAATATAGTTGCAAATGATTCACAATAAAGACCAAATACTCATCATTATTTTAGTCCTTATTTCTACATTTAGCTTCATGATCTTGGTGGATGTTTGTGACTAATTTGTTTTAAGATTTAGTTATTTTTATTACAAAGTCAGACACAGAGGAAGAGAGGCAGAGAGGAAATCTTCCATCCGATGATTCGCTTCCCAAGTGACCGCAAAGGCCGGAGCTGAGCTGTTCTGAAGCCAGGAGCCAGGAACTTCCTCCAGGTCTCCCACACTGGTGCAGGGTCTCAATGCATTGGGCTGTCCTCAACTGCTTTCCCAGGCCACAAGCAGGGAGCTGGATGGGAAGTGGAGCTGCCGGGACTAGAACCAGCGCCCATATGGGGTTCTGGTGCATTCAAGGCGAGGACTTTAGCCGCTAGGCCGTTGCTCTTGGCCCATGACTAATTTTCTAGAAATTTATTTTCTGTTTAGTGAAACTTGGTCACCAGATGAAAAAAAATCAATTTTCAAAAGGCTAAAAGACATGAAAAAATGCTCAGGTTTCCTGTTAGAGAACTGCAAATAAAAACCACAGTGAGGTTTCACCTAACTCCAGTGAGAATGGCCTACATTCAGAAAGCAGCTAACAAAAACTGCTGGCAAGGATATGGGGAAACAGATTGGCTGTTTAAAGATGGGATAAACCCAGTGAATTCCAAGAGCATGACTCCATTGTTATACAGATGTGTACAGATGCTGTAAAGTGAGTTACTTAGAAGCAGTGCTTGGAAGGACAATACAGGTTTGAACATAGTTTCTTTTAAGTCCATGGATGTTAGCTTGGTAGATGAATTAAGACTATTAAAGGGGAGGAAGGGCAAATCCCTTTGCATTCTAGTCAGGGCAAAATACTGTCCATTTTCGGCCCAATGCATTGGGACACTGCACCCGTGTGGGAGACCCGGAAGAGGTTCCAGGTTCCCGGCTTCGGATCGGCGCGCATCGGTCCGTTGTGGCTCACTTGGGGAGTGAATCATCGGACGGAAGATCTTCCTCTCTGTCTCTCCTCCTCTGTGTATGTCTGGCTGTAATAAAATGAATAAATCTTTTAAAAAAATACTGTCCATTTTGATTATGGATGCAGTCCTTTATAATCATTATACAACTCTGTGTGGGTAACTTTCCTGAAGATAGTTTATTTGTGTGGATCTCTGTTGCTGACATACTGGACATTTAGTAATGGATCAGCAATGTAGCCATATCATTGGTAGTATTCTATATTGTTGAGCCCAGGAAGTTTCGATCTCTGTGGCTGTGAGAATTTGTGAGTCCATTGGTCAAGATAGTGGACCCTAGGGAAAAATTATCTCTTTATAAGTTCATAGTTCTAATATGCTTTTGTAGAATTACAGCAGAAGAGCCCCATCCTGGCCAGTGGGGTTATTATTGGATTTCATATCTGTCAAGAGTACATACATTTTACTAGGGAAATGCACTGAACAAAACCAGTAATTGTGAACATCGTTGTGTTCTTGATTCTTTCACTAGCTTGTTTTGTGATTTCAACCAAATTGAAGTCCATATTTCTATTTTCCTTATCTCTAAAAGTAGTGATCACTGAAGAGTATACCTCTCAATCTTAATATGCTGTGATTTCCCACAATATGGATATGCTAAAGTCAACAGCAAATAAATTGCTAGCCATGAACAGATAGTACCATATATTTCCAAATGCATTGTTATGCTAGTCAGATTGTCTTGGATATCTGTGAAAATTGATGTGTTGCTAATCACTCTGAAGTTGTACACAGCTGAAAACAGAGTAGATGACCTTAGGATGCATATAATGGTGGTGGAATGGTCTAATCATTGCTGCTTAGTGGAGTTCTTAATGGAAGAAGAGTTGTCTTTTCCCTCCTGCTGACTCTCCCAATTCAAAGAAAATTAATTAATTAATTAATTCAAAGAAAATTAAACTAATGATTTAATTAAAGTAATTATTGGAACAGTAATCAAGCACAATTACTATCAAATTAATGGAACCTAGGATTAAAGTCATGAAAAAATCTATGACATCATTTGTGTTGATTTTTAAGTTCTTTTAAAAATAAATTCAGATGAGGCCAGTTTGCCTTCATGAGATTCTGGATGAAAATGTACCATTTAAATGACAGTTAAGCTTGTTGCATAGTTTCATATGTTATATATAATGTATTAAACATTTTGAGCTAAATATGAATATATGTTTATTTAGGAATTTAAATCTTTCATTGGTAATTGTGACTGATCTATGGGGAAAATTAATTTACCCTTATAATTTAATTTGGGATAATTTAACCAATTTAAAGAATTTGCTTTTATAACACTTTCTCTGAAATTTCAAATTAAATGGAGCTAATTTTGTCTTTCTTTTGTCTGCAATTTTGCTTTGTTTCTTTGATAAAAAGTCTTGTAATAATGTTAATTATACATAAACTTCAAATATGAAAAGGACTATTTTATTTTCAAATATTAGGAGGTAATGATTTAATTTTCTTCATCAAGCATGTGAACAATATAGTATAAAAAGAATGAACTCAGAACTTTTCAAAAAAAGAGAGAAGCTGAAAAATTCCAATAATGATAGTTTGGAACTTGGAATATGTCCTATTCTTGGGATACACAAAGCTGTGAACAGTGGACTCGATTGTTCAAGAAGAGCAGTGGGATCCTTACTGCTGAAAAAGGCTTCCACTTCATCGATCGTGGAGAAGTATTCATAATGCCAGGTTGTTCAAGTTGTTGGAACAGCTCTCTCTCTAATACTGTGAAAGAAAACACATGCAATCCATGTACAACTGGTATTAACCTGTGTTTTATAAACCTCTTTTTTTAGGAAATATATTTGTGGTGAGCCTAGCAGTTGCAGACCTAGTGGTGGCTGTTTATCCATACCCCCTGGTGCTGGCATCTATATTTAATAATGGATGGAACCTGGGATATCTACACTGCCAGATTAGTGCCTTCCTGATGGGCTTGAGTGTCATTGGATCAGTATTCAATATCACTGGGATTGCCGTTAACCGCTACTGCTACATCTGCCACAGTCTCAAGTATGACAAGCTGTACAGCAACAAGAATTCCCTCTGCTATGTGTTCCTGATATGGATATTGACGTTTGTGGCAGTGATGCCCAACCTGCATACTGGAACCCTCCAGTATGATCCAAGAATCTATTCCTGTACCTTCTCACAATCTATCAGTTCATCGTACACGATAGCTGTGGTGGTTTTCCATTTCATCGTTCCCATGGTCATCGTCATCTTCTGTTACCTGAGAATTTGGATCCTGGTTCTTCAGGTCAGAAGGAGAGTAAAACCTGACAACAAATCTAAACTGAAACCACAGGACTTCAGGAATTTTGTCACCATGTTCGTGGTTTTTGTACTTTTTGCCATTTGCTGGGCTCCTCTAAATTTCATTGGTCTTGCAGTGGCCTCAGACCCTACCAGCATGGTATCCAGGATCCCAGAGTGGCTGTTTGTGGCTAGTTATTACATGGCATATTTCAACAGCTGTCTCAATGCAATCATCTATGGATTACTGAACCAAAATTTCCGGAAAGAATATAGAAGAATTATAGTCTCACTGTGTACAGCCAGAATGTTTTTTGTGGACGGCTCTAATGATGTAACACATAGGATTAAATGCAAACCTTCTCGATTAGTAGCCAACAACAATCTAATAAAGGTGGACTCTGTTTAGGAATGTAAAGTGTTATTGGCAAACTTGTCGTGTTTACCTCTGTCTTTATAGGTGTCCAGAAAAACTGCTTGAGGAAATTCTGAGGTCTTTAAGGGACTGCTTCTGTGACTTCTGAGTTAATATACAGGAAACATTGTTGAACAACTAATTTTCATCCAGAATCTCATGAAAGCAAACTGGCCTCATCTGAATTTATTTTTAAAAGAACTTAAAAATCAGCACAAAGATAAATAGAGATTTGTAAGTTAATTGAATATAGTTCAGGGAAAATAGGTTGAAATAAAATGCTGAAAGCATTCAAGTGGTGTAGGAGTGTCAAGTTTTTTAAAATATAAAGTAAATGAATACTACAAGAATAGTAATTGCATCCCTTCTGTACACTGTCTGAAGATTTCTAGTAGAAGCATTAATAGAACATTTTAGTTATAAATGAGTAAATGGAACACAAGGGGAAAGGCAGATGAGTGACTCTTATCACATAATGCAAGGCTGAAAATAAATCCATGACTGAGTCAACCACAGCCACTACCAGTCACTTTCCAATTTGCAATATTAGCATTAGGTAGTAGGTGTATCGTAACCATTAATGTTTACCATTCAGTATTACGTGCTGCACATTTAACTGGATAAAGAATTAACATGGCAGAACTTTATTCAGATATCAGTTACCTTAATATTTTAAAGCATTAGTTATGTATAAAATTTGCATGACTTTATAAGGTACTTGGCTTAATATTATTTTGTATCATTGTTGATATTCGCACATTGAATTGTCCAATCAGTTCGATTAAATATGACAAAGGGGGTGGGTGTTTGACTAGGCTATTAAGACATACTTGGAATCCTAACAACTCAGTCAGAGGGCCTTGCTGGAGTACTGGCTTCCAGTTCAGCTTTCTGCTAGTGCTCATCCTGGAGGCAGCAACTGATGGCTCTATTGCTTGGGTCTATATCACATACGTAGTAGGTGGAGATTGAGTTCTCGGCTCTTGTCTTTAGTCTGAGTCACCCCTTAAAATATACAGGCATTTGGGGATTGAATCAGCAGATAGCATCTTTCTCTCTCTCTCTCTCTCCTTCTTAAAAAAATGAAAGAAAAATGAATAAATTGTTTTACTTGACAAAGGATCAGTGATGTATACTTTAGCTTATAGTGCTGAGTATGTTCTAGATTGGTGTTCTAGTCAATCAAGTAAATTGTGCAAACCAATAGTTTGCCTTTTATAGATATCTCAATACAGTATTCTTTAATAATTCATTTTAGTATCTGCCTCAATAGTATTGAAAATCTAGGGAATAAAAACACATGGCAAATCCATGTTTTCATAGATTGTGGTTATAATTTATCCCATGGTCTTTGGAACAAATATAATAATTTGTTACATAGAGTGCTTTGCTGTAAGTTACAGCACTGTTTTGTAGAAACAAATGAAACTCACATACTGTAATAAATTGATGACTTGCTGTTTTATCAGGAGACTTTGAAAAGTTCATGGGAAAGTGAAACTAGAAGATAAGTTTATTTTTGTGCAAAAAATTTTTGAAATCCACACAACTTTTTCATAATGTACATTTTGATGAGCTTTTTATGTATAAGTAAAAAAGTTGTCTGGATACATTTACTAGTGTCTGTATATCCAGAGAATCAGAATCTTCTTGGGAAAGTCAGGAATTCATTATTTTAAAAGACTTGTCTTCTGATTCTTTCTAGCAGGCATATTTTGGAAATGACAAATGATAATGTTTGTTGTTGGTGTGTGTGTGTGTGTGTGTATGTATGTATTGAAGTTATCTCTAAAAGGCTGCCCCACAAGTCGTTTATGTGTAAAAATTGTAGTTCTTATAAAAAATTAAATAGATAGAAACAGTATTTAAGCTAATGTTCTAATTTTCAGGTAATCCAAAGATTATCTGAATGTGATAACCATGTTCAAGTGAACTCTTTAAAATCGGTGTTACATTTTTCTTCATGCTGTGAAACCCAAGTATATTGCTAACTATATACAGTATGCTTTCTTTGCTTGTTATGCAATTTTATTTCTTGATTTTCCACATTGCATTTATTTGACTTATACACCAGCAAAAATAACAGAATTAAAAATTTGGGAGAGGGTAAGCATTTGGCATGGTGGTTCTGATGCTGCTTGGGATACCCATATCCCACACATCAGAGCACTTGAACTCAAGTCTCCACTCTGCTCCTGATTCTAGTTCCCTGCTAATGTGTGTCTGAGAGGCAGCAGGTTGATGTGTCAAGTACTTGGGTCCCTGACACCTGTGTTGGAGACCTGATAGAGTTTAGGGCTCCTAGGCTTTGTCCTGGCCCCATCTTAGCCATGTGGCCTTACGGAGAATGAACTAGAATGTGGGGGCAGGCTCTCTAAGAGACAAACAATTGTCCGTTGAATACCTTTTTTTTTTCCTCCTCAAAGATTTATTCACTTTATTTGAAAGGTCGAGTTGCAGAAGAGGAGAGAGAGATCCTACATCTGCCAAGTTACTTCCTTAAGACTACAATAGGTATGGTTGGGCTAGGCTGAAATCAGAAGGGAGAAGCTCCCCAGGCCTCCCACATGGATGACAGAGATCTAAGCACTTGTGTGGTCCTCCGCGGCTCTCCCAGGCACATCCACAGGAAGTTGGGTTTGAAATGGAAAATCCAGGATTAGAACTAGTGCCCATATGGAGTCCTGGCGCCACAGGTGGCTTTACATGTTATGCCACAATGCTGGTCCCTAAGTTATGTAATAACTTAGTACATAACTTTAAAATCTTGAAATGACTTTTCACCGTTATCTAAATACTAGCTGCTTAAAATCTCACTAATGGTTCCATCTCCTGATAAAAATCAAAGTGAACAACTCAGATTGTTTCCTACTCTAGAAAATGTGTACGCGTGTGAGGTATTATCTCTGGCTTCCTCACTGTTCTGTTGTTAAATAGAATCCTTACTATGTATGTTTTTAGCTTCTGAAAAACATAGGTATGTGATAGGTTGTTTCTGATATTTCCAGTGTATAAATTGTTTTGCAGTCTGTATTGGGGATTGACTTTTCAAGACCACTAGATTATTGTTTTTGGTTTTAATTGCTTTAAAAATTGTTTTTATTTATAAAAGGGAACAAGTTTCATGTATTTCACATACGTAATTTTTATGAGCATAGTAATACTTCCCGACCTGACCTCCCTCATTTACAGCCTCTCCCCATCTTTTCTTTTTATAAAATTTTTATAATAGCATGCTTTCAATTTTCTTTCTACCCTTAAGCTTAGCCTTCCACTAAATCCAGATTTTAAAATATGGTAAGCAGAAAAACCCACAGTTCCTCTCTAAGAAGGGCTATAACCAACAATCAAATCTCAAAATGTCCATTTCACTTGCGTGTGTTGCATTTTTCAATGAAATCCACTAGAATGTGTTACTCAGCTATAAACCTCTGTTAAGATGGACTTCTTCATCTGTTAGAATTACTTATGTATCACTGTGAATCATTTTTTCTGTCTTGTCATTTGTAAGTTTTATGAACATATGCACCTGTCTGTAGCCTGGATTTCACTGTCTGGGCTGGAGGCTTTGTGAGCGTGAAAACAGGGTCTGAATAGTGGGAGTGGGTTGATGCCCTTTACAGAAGCATCAGTGGGACTGTACAAGGCCACAGCATTTAAGGACAAACTTCTATCATTATCCATTGCAAAATCAATTGATGACATCATATGCAATCATTTGAATTATGTAACCAAAGTACTACACTAATATCTGGTTGTAGTAAACAAAGTTTAACTATCCTAATTTATATAATTGTTTGAATATTATCACTGGAGGGTTTGCTTCAGTTGTATTCTTTTTTTTTTGGAAGATTTTTTTTAAATACTTACTTTTTGGAAAGGCAGATTTATAGTGAAAAGGAGAGACAGAGAGAAAGAACTTCCATCCCGTGGTTCATTCCCCAAGTAGCCACAACAATTGGAGCTGAGCCAATCTAAAGGAAGGAGTCAGGAGTTTCTGCAGGGTCTCTGACATGGGTGCAAGATCCCAAGGCCTTGGGTTGTCCTCCACTGCTTTCCCAGGCCACAAGCAGGGAGCTGGATGGGTAGTGGAACAGCCGGGGCACGAACCAGCACCTGTGTGGGATCCTGGTGCTTGAAGGGGGTGGGTTGGACAATTGAGCCATTGCACCAAACTCTTTCTTGGAATATTTAAATCATGTGTGATCAAAATTTTGCCTGTGGTGGACTTAAATTTTAAAAACTACTGTGTTTCTTACACTGATTGGAACAGATTATCTTGGGAATTATCTAAACTGCATTATGTAAGCTTGCTAATGATAACCATGTAATCTTTTGTATTAATAACTACTATGGATTGAGGGGAAGGAGTAACTTCAGTTTGCTGTGTTTTTTGTCACATTACCAAATATTTGTGTACAAGTATAAAACATATTTTTTTTCTGACAAAGCAGTCAAGCCATTTGATGTTAAAAATTCTGAGATAATTCCACTGGATAACTAGTTTTAGATGTTGAGTCCATAGTAGCTTAATGAAGAAACACATTTATAAGACATAATTTTTCTATTACCTCTGGTACATCACCAAGTTTTGCACTGTGAATAAGCAAAAATGGTTAGAATGTAGCACATTTTAAGTAACTTTAAATAACAAATATTCTATTAGTCAACTTCTTGGACATAATCTTCTTTAAGCAAATTTTTCTTTATAAAATAATTTTCTAATTTTTTTACTCCTACGTTTCAAAATAAAGAACCTCATTTGAAAATATTGTGTACAGTTTAAGAATACTTCATTCTCTACTGGTAGCACCAGCCTATTCTATATTAATGTTAGGATTTTCAAATGCCCTTTGACTGAATTGGTTAAGTTTTGGAAAATTAATTACCAAAAGTCTTTAGAAGACCAAAGACTGAATGTAGGCAACCTGTGTAAAATATGGGAAAAGAACAAAGGAGAAACAAAGTCTTAGTATATATATCAACAGTAATAGCAATTAAAAAAATCAGCATTCATCTCAGTGGGTCCCAGTAGGATGCTCTAGTCATTGCAATGTCTACAAGGGTTTAATTCAAACTGTTTGATTGAGCTCCATCTAGTCACTGAAATGTGTAACTTGCCCTTCCTGGGTTAGAAGGATGATGAAGTACAGCGTGAAGTACTCTTGTTTTAAAATAGCAAGGGCACATTTACGTTTAACTGTAGAACAACAACTATGTTGGAATATATGAAGTTAACAATTTTTGAATCATGGGCCTTTTCTTTTTTCTACTCTTTCAGCATTTAGTGTGGTTGAAAGTGTTTGTAGTTGGTGCTGTGTGTGTGTATACATTAGCAATTTTTGTTCTACTTTAATGCCAGTGATTTTATGGAAAATGAACAGCTTCTACAGTTTTGAAGAGTTAAATGCTTTAGATGTTAGTAGTGCTAATGTGATAATGCTATTTTCCTGGAAAAACAGTACTTGTGTATCGTGTTTTGATGATAGAAAGTTTATCTTCCCATTTCTGGGACCATTGAGCTGGAGAGTATATTTTGATTAGACAATATTTAGATAATTATAAATAGTTAAATTAAGACGATGATGTCAGTTGTGATGTTGTTTTGTAATTGTTGTTATTTCCTTATAGTCTTGGTGTAAATGTGAATAAAAGCCTAGGAAGTTTGTTTTTCTAAGAGACAGTTTAATTTTATATCTTTGAGAATATTGTTTGTGATATTCTTGCATGCTTTTAGTTTTTTTTGCCCATATTTGTGCCTTGGTTAGTTTCAAGGGTGAACTTTGATGGGATCTTTGTTTGTTTCTTTTAATTAAAATTTTACATATGTATAAATATGGTTTCTTGTAATTATTTTTCAGGTGTTCTTTTACTTTCCCTGTTTTTTTTTTTAAATTAAAGGTTGGTTAAGAATGGATGGTGGTTGGATAATTACATAAGATATATATTGTTTCCGTATAGGAATCCTGTCTTCCGGCTGGCTTTAACATTTTTCTCAGCAGAATTTAAACTATGCAGATTTATGTTATTATCTATAGTAGAATAGGAGTCTGCCTGGTTTCAACCCCTGCTTCAGTACTCACTAGTTTTAACCCTGGACAAATTTACTTAAAACAACTGGAACTCAACATTCTCATGTGGAGAATGAGAATAAAAAGGGTACCTGCCTCATACGGTTGTTATGAGAATTGAATGACAGTAGATGGGTTGGGGCCACCACTTTAACTTAATTTATTTGTAAGGTGCTTCTTAACGTTTCTGCCACTCGTAATATTATTCTTTTTCTTGTGTAGTTGATTGATTGCCCATTTTGTCACTCACCTTTCACTTGGATGATGATCTGTGTTCATCACAAAGTTCTAAGATTTCAGGCTTTAGTTTATTCTTGCCCAAGGGCTACCCTATCCACTTTTGTCCTCAGGATTAGCTCCTGAGGCCCAAAATGAGGTCAAACTTTTATTGTAAAAATCTACTAATTCCTGTTTCCTGATTGGCCATCTGTGTTTACAGTCCTCTTGCTATTGTGATAGTTATTTTTTCATAAAGCCTGGAAAATCCTCTCAGGCACTAGAAGAGGGATGAGGGATGGGAGGTTGAGACAGTTGCATGACAACTGCTTCTGTGTCCTGGGATAGCCAGTGTATTTCTTTGAAGCATACTCTTGATTTTGATGATTCTTAGGCCTATATTGGGTCATTGGACCATTTGTGTTTTTATTGTTATTTTTGCTACATATTTTTTTTACAAAAAAAAATCCCTGTAAATGATTTTAAGGTGGGAGACAGTCACTACCACAAGGCCTACAGCTGTCTCTCCTTTATACAAAAGAAGCTCTAACTTCTGGGACAGTTGGTTGGGCTCAACCATGATGATGGCTTAAAATAATGGCCTATTGTTTGGGACTAAATTGTCATTCAATATGAATTCATTTTGACTTAAAATTTTTAAGCAAATTTTTTTATTTATAGAAAAAATGATAGGGCCCAGTGTGATGGCTCAATTGATTAATCCTGCCCTTTCAATCACCAGAATCCCATATGAGTGCTAGTTTGTGTCTTGGTTGCTTCATTCCCCATCCAGCTCCTTGGTTGTGGCTTGGGAAGGCAGTGGAAGATAACCCAGGGCCTTAGAACCCTCCACCCATGTGGGAGACCCTGAGGAGGGTCCTGGTTCTTGGCTTTGAAACATTCTGGCTGTTGCAGCCACTTGGGGAGTGGACCAGCAGGTGGAAGATCTTTTTCTCTGTCTCTCCTTGTCTCTGTGGATCTACCTTTTCAATGGAGGTAAATAAATATTTAAAGTTTAAAAAATTGCCTTTCCAATCAAAATAAGCACAGCTTTAAAACTGTATAAGAAAGGAAAACATGATAAAACATTCCCAATGGTAAAAATGCTTGTTTTTAGTCTGCTAGTAAAAAAACAGTATGGTGTAAAAGTCAGAAATGCCAATAATACTTATTCATATCTCAACACTTTGTAGTCTCAAAATACTTTTTCATATGTTTTTCTGGATTAACACTCTTAATTCCTATCTAGGCAAGGCAGCCACTACTCTTGATATAGTGCACCATGAGACAGCCAAGTTTACATTCACATATAATCATATTTCAGGTCATCTGATTCCATTGCTTTCTTAAATATACCTTTCTGAAAATAAGAGTAGAGAATTTTAATAAAGACATTGCTTCCTTCAAAACTGAGAATCAAAGCAAGTAGCTGACAATGGTTAAGCTACTGTTTGGGATACTCAAGTGCTCAAGTTCGATTCTCAGTTCTACTTTCCATTCCTGTTTCCATTCCTGTTTCCTGCTGTTGTCCATCTCGAATATAGCTGTGGGAGACCTAGTTTGAGTACTTGGCCTGGTCCAACCATAGCTGCTGCAGGTGTTGGAGAGGAAAGCAGTGAATCGAAGAATCTTTCCCTCTCTTCTTGTCACAGAGAGAGAGAGAGAGAGAAAGAGAGAGAGAGAGGAGATTGATGGATAGATGCTCAGTATATAAGTATGATAATGGCTCACAGAAAAATAGGATCCTTTCAGAAATTCTGGAAAGAAATATCTTTCATTGAAAGGTTTCATCGAAAGGTTCCTTGAAAACACATGCACTTTCACCATATCGGCGAGACTTTTTTCCTACTCCAAAATTCTCCATGGAAACCATAAAGTCATTAGATACAGTGAAGGGTGTTGTCAGTGGAGGTTAAGGTTACAGAGTAAGAGATTAATGGGCTTCAGCGTGTTTCAGGTACACTCCTTATTAAGACTCATGATCCCAGTCTAGCCTTTTCAGATTGTAAAAGAAGCTGAAAGGCCCGTGAACTCACATTGGTGAAATAAAAATAGATGAATAAGATAATGGGTGTAAAATATGAGAAAAAAGTTTAAAGAATTGTTAATGATAAACATGTTATAAGCATTCTCACTTTTAAATAACAACAGGCACCTCTACTTCAAATATTTTCAAATATTTATCTCCACCCACAGTATAGCAGTAACCCTAGTTGTACTTGTTGATAAGCAACTTCCTTCCTGTAAGATTTCCTCGCCTTACCTGATGATTTTTGACACAAAGAACTGAAAGGGATCATGTGATAACTAGATCATAATACCCTCTTCTTCTTATCCAGAAGGAATGTGTTCTAGTAAACCCAGCAGATCCCTGAAACATGAAATCACCCTAAACCCCTACATGCTATGGTTCCCCCACCTCATCTTTATATATGATACAAAGTGAATTGCTGAAGAGAAGATTGATTCATGTCCTGGGAAGACAGAGTGGTTGGATGAGATTTCATCATGCTGCTCAGAATTATCTGCTTTGTAAACTATAAATTGCTTATTTATAGATTTTTAAAAATTATTTGATGATACATTTCCATAGGTGCTGAGATTTCCCTTCCCCCTTCACAACCACTCCCCACTGATTTAACACTATTACAATGAACTAGTCCTTTGTAAACAGTCTTAAGTCCATCATTCTGCTGTTTTAAGTGTATCCCAACATTGTAGGTATGGATAATGTCAGACAAAGTAGCATCCTATTGTCAAGATATATTTAACAGTTTCATTGGGAGTCCATCTTTGATTTGGAAGTAGAGATGCATACTGCTTTTGTATCTTCACATCTGGATATGGTAATCTGTATTACACAGTTACTATACATCCCATTAAATGAAAGCCAAGAAACAAAAGCAACAACAGTAGAAAAAAGAAATTTACAATGCCATGGAGTTAAATAAGTATTAAAAAATATTTTGGAGCGTAGTTGACCATGTGTAACTGAAATGCAGAATGAAACAGCTAAGAATTGAGAACTGCCATACATTCATATATATGATAATGTTTAATTTATGAATTGGGCACAGGAAGAATTAAAAACAATAAGAAAATCGAACAGTTACAGCAATATATCACCATAAAAAATTTATGGATGAGTGTTTCTTTTTATCCTATCCTCAATTTCTCTATAAAAATGTCTTAGTTCTTTATTGTTCTATAATAATATTTTCAGAGTAACTGGTGGCCACTAACTGAAACTGTGGGAAAAAAAACCACAGACAAGGGAAGCACCTGTAAAGTTTCATGGAATCCTCATTGTGTCTTCTGGCAGAAACGTTTCACATCTTGAACTAGAGTTGTAAGGATAAAAGAACAGATTCTTCAGGTCCCCAGAAGTAATGAAAAATGGGGTTGTTTTTTACTTCAATCCTTTTGTATCCAGACTCATATATTTAATCTACTAACATAATACTAATAAATGATCAGTCATTCAAAAGCATACTGTTTGCAAGAGGATGACATTCCATCCATTCAGATTAGCATTTCCAAGCTTGTGAATCAGTTGTATCTTTCAGGCTGTGCCATTTCTTCATCAATCTAGCAGTTTCTGGGTAGTGAGGTGTGAAGTGGAACCAGTAGGTCTCCGCATCATTTATCCATTGTTTCACCTTTTTGCTTTAACTAGGGGCCCTTCAGTCAAAGCAGTATTATTCCAGATTCTGAGTTACTGAATGAAACATTCTGGAGCACCTTCATATATAAATGCTGGCTGAATCACTGAAGGCATGGAAGGCAAATGTTGAACACGTACTGATTTTAGTCAAGATGAATTGTCTGCTTCAAGGTCTGATGGCCATGAAGTGGTCACTTGGACACTTCAAAGGATGGTGGTACATCACAGTCTTGGGTTTTGTCTGTCTGGATGACTATTTTGACAACTGCTTCCTCATACTGAATTGTTGAAATTCTTTATGGATGAGTCCTTTATCAGTTGTATTTGTTGGAAATGCTTTCTCTATTTTTGCCTTATCTTTGTATTTTTCTAAGCTATGAGTAGAGATTCTTGATTTAATATGATAAATTTATTAATTTTTCTCTCATGGTTAGTAGCTTTTATATCTGGCTAAAAATATTTTATTGCTATGAGATATTTCATTATTTCACAGCTTTATTTACTCATCACATTCTTGGGTGGATTTTTTTGTGTAGTGTTTAAAGGCCCAATTTCAGGTTTTTTTCATAAGGAAATACAATCATCATAGCATTGATTATTCTAAATTCTGTCCTTCTCCCTTTTTTCTAGTATCACCTTTATCACAAGTCAAGTGTCCACATAGGGCCCAGTGTGAGTCTGTGATCAGAATGTCAGTTCTGTTCTAATCTTTTCCTAATTCCATACTGTCTTTTTTGCTGTAGGCAAATTAAGTCTTACAAAGTGGTAGGGATTTTTCTCTGTCTTATCTTCTTCCAGAGTATCTTGATAATTCCTAGTTCTTTGCATGGAGCAGGTGTGTCAAAGCCTCTTTGCCCCTGCAAAGACTGTTGCAGGGGCAAATGATTTATTTATTCAACCTGAAAGTCAGAATCAGAGAGAGAGAGAAATAGAGAGAGATCTTCCATCTTCTGCTCACTACTCAGATGACCACTGTAGCCAGAGCCTGGCCAGTCTGAAGCTGAAAGCCAGGAGCTTCTTGCTGATCTCCCATGTGGGTGCAGGGACCCAAGGATTTGAGCCATTCTCTTCTTGACTTTTCAGGGTACCAGCAGGGAGCTGGATCCAAAGTGGAACAGCTCAGAAATGAATTAGTGCCCATATGGGATGCTGGCACTTCAGGTGGAGGATTAGTTTACTCATCCATTTTAATCACACAATTTACATCTTTGAACTATGGACTTTCTAAGGCCATGAACCAAGCATATCTCTTGAATTATTAAATATTCTTTGATTTCACTCAATAAAGTAAAATTCCTCCTTTACAGATTTGTTCTTTTTAAGTTATTTTTGATAGTTTTTGTTTTTGCTGCTACTGAATTTATATCCTTTGCATTTGCTTTTCTTATTCCTCTGCCCCATAAAACTGAACCCTGACGCCAATTCTGTATCTAATAACCTTACAAAGATTCTGTTGTTATTTCTGCATGCTTGATTTTGTGAAATATGCTGGAGTTTAGTAATCATCTGGAAACAAGATCTTAAATATGATGTTTGGCAACTTTTACAAAGTGAGCTCAGCTATGGATCTATCACTCAAATCAAGAACCTCTTCAGAAAGCTTTGTTGTCCTCTGCACTCATTATTCACCCTCCTTACAAATGTAACAAAACTATTTCCTTCTTTTTGCACAAATTGGCTTAACTCTTATCATGCCAGCTTCAGATGGAGTCATAGAACACTGTTCATATCTTGTTTCTCTCATTCACGTTGTGCTGGTGGGTGAGTTAGAAATGTGAGCCTAGTTTGTGAATTTGTCAATAGAGGAAGTTAATAGGAACAGTTTGTTGCTGCATCACAGTCCCACTCAGCTGATGTTGAAAAGCAATGAAGAGGGCTCTCCTGCTCAGCAGAATTTGTGCAAAACAATATACCTGACTATCAACCTCACATAGCAGCAGAGGCGGACTGAGAGGGTCTGAAAGAATTAAGAGGGAAAGGACAAGGAAAGTGGCATTTACATGAACCCAGGATGTGTGAAGTACGTCAAGGTATGAAGTAAGCACATACACAACATAGGTGCGTAAAAAGGAAGAGCATTTTTGCTTTTCAGATTAGTTTTCACAGAACCCATGCAGTGTATTGGATAACTCATGCAGAGAAAGTGGCTTTTCTCTTCTGAGAATACAATCTAGTGATTTCACAGAGGGCCAGTGGGTGGCAGGAACAGGATCTCTGTATAAGCCTAACAACATGGGCTGCCTCCTCTAGGATGATGTGACTGGTACCATGCACTGCCTGACATGTCAGCAGCAGGCAAAGATCAATACTGAGCCTTGACTATAGGATCAACCCCCAAGGAGTCCAATCAACCAAGTAGTGTCAAGCTGATTACTTCTGACACTTCTAACTTGGAGAGGGTGATAGTTCATTGCTACTGGGATGGATGCATATTTGAGGCATAAATTCCTTACTTGGGGTGCTTTGGCCAGCCTATCAAATTTTAAGAGTTTCAGAGTTATCATTATGGGATACTCAACAGCTCTTTGCACTGGGGAGTTTTCCTAATGGTGAAAGAAGTATGACAGTGGTCTATCAAAATCATATCACCCAGGAATTGCCATCAAGAAAGAATATAGAAATGATCCTGCTATGTACTAAATTGTGTCCTTCCAAGATTCTTACAGTGCAGGCCTCATCCCCAGTGCCTCAGAATGTGACAATATTGGATACAGGACCTTTGGAAAGCCAGTTAAGGCAAGATGAGCTCATGTAGGTGGGCCCTAATCTACTCTGACTTGTGTGCTTGTAAAAAGAGTTAATCAACACACAGCACCCGCACAGCAAGCCAAGTAGAGAAGTTTCAGAAGAAGTTAAATTTTCTGACACTTTGATCTTGGTTGAACTTTAGTCTCCAGTACTGTGAGAGGATAAATTTCTGTTGTTTAAACCACTCAGTGTATGGTATTTTCTTAAGGTTGTTCTAAAATATCAGTCCAGCCCCTTAAAGTTGCTGATGAAACATGTGGTTAGGATGACATCCTGTGGAGTTGGGATTTTGGCCTTCAAATTGAAGATGACAGTCATCCCTCACAATACTCAGGAGTTGGCCACAGATCCCTTTATAAATACCAAAGTCCAAGGATACTCAGATTCCTCATGTAAAAGTCACAGTATTTGGGTATGATCCACACACATTCTCTTGTAGACTTCAAGTCATTTCATAATTACTTATAATTACTTAACAGTATGTAAGCCTTGTTTCTAGTTGTGATAATGTATTGTGCAGGGAATTGTGACAAGATGAACATTCAGCATTGGTGCAGTAAAAAAAATTTGAATTTAGCTATTTGACACAGAGACAGAAAGATGCAAAGAGAGAGGGGTGGAGAAAACAAGCTTTCACCAACTGTTTCACTTCATTTTTTTTCTAAGATTTATTTATTTTTATTGGAAAGTCAGATATACAGAGAGGAAGAGCTTCTGTCCGATGTTTCATTCCCCAAGTGGCCAACACGGCTGGAACTGAGCCAATCTGAAGCCAGGAGCAAGGAGCTTCTTCCAGGTCTCCCACGTGGGTGCTGGGTCTCAAAGCTTTGGGCCGTCCTCAACTGCTTTCCCAGGCCACAGCAGGGAGCCGGATGGGAAGTGGGACTGCTGGGATTAGAACCGGTGCCCGTATTGGATCCCGGTGTGTTCAAGGAGAGGACTTTAACCACTATGCTGTTGAGCTGGGCCCTGTTTCACTTCTAAAATGCCCACAATAATGTGGGCAGAGCCAGGCCAGAGCTGAAAGCTAAAAACTCAGTTCTAATCATTCATATGGATGAGCCCAATTGCTTTGACCAATACTTGCTGCCTTCTAGGGGTCTATACTAGCAAGAGGGTAGAATTGGAAACCAGAGCTGGGACTTGAATGCAGACACTCACTGTAAATTGGCACCATCGTAACTGCTTGTCCAAGTATCTGTCTTCAGGTCAGGTATTTGTACAAAAGGATTGCATACAACTGTTACATATATATTATTATATATAATACATATGCTATTTGAGATACTTATCAAATACTATATGTAGTATTTGAAAGGATGTATACATACACACACACACACACATATATATATATACACACATATATATACATATATAGTATTTGCGAGGTAGATGGAGTGAGACAGCAAGAGAGGCTTACAGAATTCTCTTATTTACCAGGCCATGATTGGACCAGGTTTCAGCTGAAAGTCCAAGAACTCAATTCATGTCTTCCATATGGATCAAAGGAACCCGGATATGTGAGCTATCGCTTACTGCTTCTCAGGACCTCCATTAGCAAGAAAGCAAAACACCTGCCCCTAGATGTTGCATTTCTTAATTCTTGTATGTATTTAGTCTATTTAGTCTAGTCTTTACACAGAAAATAATGTGTTATGAAATCAGTCTATAGAAAATATTCACTTGTGCCTTGGCATTTATTATTAAAGCAGTGAGAGTTTGAGGCTAGTTTAATCATTTCAAATAAAGTTTCTTTTTCCTTTTTGTTTTGAAGGTTTATTTTACTAAAGCAGAACAACACAGGCAGGGAGAGATGGAGAATGGGAGAGATCTGCAACTGTTGGTTAACTCTCCAAAGAGCCACGGCAGCCAAAACTGGGATAAACCCAAGCCTGGTCTCCCACATAGTTGCTGAAGGCCCAAGTATTTGGGAATCTTTGGCTGTCTTCCGAGGCACATTAGCAGGAAACTGAATCAGAAGATGAGAAGCTGGGACTCATATTGGTACTCTAAGAAGGGATGCAGAGGTCCTAAGCCACAGCTTTATCAGCTGAACCACAATGCTTGTAAGTGTATAAATTTAGATTAGTCTAATCAATATAGATGGGTGTGAACTGCAGGATCAAGTATATTTGCTTTAAGGATTCTGGGCATTTAGGCTACAATTCTATCTCCATTGGAACTCCATTCAAGTCTCCCACTTGGTGGCAGGGAAATTCATCAGCCTCTTTCTTCTTCTTTCCCAGGCACATTAGCATGGAGTTGAAACAGAAGGGGAGTAAACAGAATTTGTATGGAATGCTGACAGAGGTGGCAGCTTAATCTGTTGCACCACAACGTTAGCCCCTAGGCCTTCATATACCCTTTTTGTTCTGTCAGCTCACACATTGCCACATGGAGAGTCAAGGTTCCAACATATGAGGCTTCAGGAGACGAACAAAATATTCAAGCCATAGCAGTGTTATTATTATTTTTTTTCAACATCCTCGTGTTCCCTGAGTCCCCAGTCCTTGGCAACAAGCATTCAACTTTGTGCTTCAACCTCTTAGAACAAAATCATATTTAAAACAATTCTTGCAATAGTTGGTATGGGACAAACAGGGTTTAGTTAACTGGTTAACGTGTATCACAAGGCGTTGTTTTATTTGTCGGAAAATACAGAGTTTGTAGCAGGAGAGATTATTTCTGTTTTCCAAGGACTGAAAGATTCCTAGATTTTTATCTTGAATAATTTCTATTGCTTTTTTGAACATAATACAGTGACATACCACTGTAAAATGCAGGGATGGCAAGTTTGTGGCTCACCAGAGCATGCAGTATTTGGATAGAGGTCTCTGTCCTCTGTCCTTAAAGTATAAGAATGTAAACTCACTTCCTTTCCTTGTTTTGCTTTCTTTGTCCTTGTTAATTCCCTCTTTGATTCATTTTCAGAAAACTACATTTATAAATACATAAAATGAGTAAGTTGGTGACCTATATGCTAGACAGGAAATCTACTTTTAGTCTTACGATTTTAGTTAGTTATCAATTACCGTGTAGTTTTGTGCCTTTATAAATATATCAATTCAGTCACAGTTTCCGTGGATCAAGGATCCAGGAATGGCTTAGTGGCATTGTCTAACCAGGATCTCCACAGGCTACGATTGATTTGTTGGGCAGTCGCAATCATCTCAAGGCTCAATATAGGGGAAGATGAATTTCCAGCTTACTACAGTGACTGCTGACAGGCCTCAACTCCTCTCTGCCTTCTCCAAGGACATTATTTCTTATGCGTGGTTCTACATAGCACTAATCAAAACATGACACTTGGCTGGTCTTAGAGTGTGTTATCTCAAAATATATGAGAAGAAAAATACAAGGTGCCAGCCACACTATTCGTGATCTCAGAGTTGACCATTTGTTTTTTGCCATGTTGTATTCATTAGAAATAAACCACCAGGTCTAGTTCATACTCTGGAGGACAAGAGCACATATTAGCACAACTTCTAGGAGAAGGCGACCATTTGGTGTTCCTTCTGGAACTGCTTACCACATTTGTGGTTATTTCCAGTGTTTAATAAACAAGCAAATCCTTTTGGTTTTTTGGTATCAAATCTCTCCCGGTGACGTGGGTTCTTGGTGCAGCAGATTAAGAGGATACTTGGTACACCTGTGTTCCGTATTGCAATCTCTGAGTTTAAGTCTTGGCTCTGTCCCTGATTCTATCTTTCTGCTAATGTACTCCCAGGGAAACAGCAGCAATTGGTCAGATAGTTTCTCTGCCACCCATGTAGAAAATCTGATTTGAATTCTGGGATTGGCTACAGTCTGGCCTCTGTTCCAGCTATTGCAGGCATTTGAGGAGTGAATCAGTGAATAGAAGATCTGTCTTCTCTCTGCTTTTATAAATGAATCCATAGTGATATAAATGAATAATATCTTCCAGTTATCATCCCTGCTTTTCTATTTCACACCCAGCACCTTATTTTCTATCTTTATTACCTCATGGGTAGTCATTTAATGGCTTAATTCTGCATGAAGCCACTCATATCCCTCAGTACTCCCTGCCATCTGAAACACCACTGTCTCACACTTGATTGTTCACAAACTTTCAACATTTCATTTTTGGTTTCTTCTCTCTGTATATTTTATTCCCACTAGTTTGCATTGCCCTTCTGGACAAGCTGAAGTCTTCACTGTGTTTTGTATATGACATGCTTCCTGGATGTGAATTTGTCATTCCTTTAATGCTTCCTCCCCAGATTTTGCTCACTGACCTCAACAAAACTATTCACTGCTGGTCTCACTGCATGTGGTTTCCTAAATTCTCACAAAACAAAAATATTCAATGCCACAGAATTGGATATTTATTTGTTTTCCAATTGCTCTACTGACTGTAATTCCTCTGTTGATTTTTTAGCTAGGATAGGAAATGTTTAATGCTCTATTTTTCTTATGCAGTATTCAATGCATAATATTTTCTCAAATATGCGGGCTTAAGGTGAGTGATAGAGAGCTCCTTTTTCCAGCTGCCTAATTCAGAAAGGAGTTTAGAAAAAAGCTATAAATGTAAGACAAAGAAGAATTCAAATGATGAACTTGATGGAGATATTTATAATTAATTCTATATAGAAAGGTAAGGCAAAGTAGAATTATTTTTAGTAATCTTATTTTTTTTGTTACCATGTCCTCTTTTTAAATCAGTGTATTTATGTTATAGAAAAATAAAATAATTCCCAAGAAAGGATTGTTTCCAGGTGGACATTTGGTCATATTGGAAAACATTTTGGACGTTTGTAGCTCAGAGACATGGAGGGGAGTGGATAGAGGACTGGGATACTGAGAGTACAGATAGCCCCTTACAGGAAAGAATTAGCTCCAAATCTTAATTCTGGGATTGTAAAACTGTGCTTTATCCTGATAGCAGGAGCAATATAAAGAAGTTATTAAGAATTTGGATCCTGAAGCCACAGTGCCTAGGTTCAAATTCTAGCTCTGCCATTTACTTGCTTTTTGATGTGGTCAGGTTACTTATCATTTAGCTTTTTTCATGTTTAAATGGTCAGAATAATAGAAATCTTCAGTAAGTGTTATTTGGAATATTAAATGTGTCTACTGCCATAGAATACTTAGAAGAACTATCTAGAAAGTGGCATGTAAGTGTTAAATAAAACTCTCTTTTCAGGATTTCTATATATTTTGGAAAAGCTATCCATTCTGATGATGTCCATCAGCTTCATGGTCAAATAGAAAACCGTCAGTTTCATGATCAAATAGAGCAAGATTTTGCCTGCAGAGTTTAGTCCTAATTGGCCGCATCAGTTGCTGTGTCTGAATGATGGATCACTCTTTTTAAAACTGTTACCTGCAAGCATCTGAAAGTTAAAATCATAGCTAGTTTAATTCAGCATTAATGTGTCCGCTTAACATTTCAGTGTTTTTGCAAGGATCTAATTTTACCTGATGGATCAAGGTAGTTACCTGGGCTTTTCAAATAGGAGCTGATGCCCCGATGATTTCAAGGCATTCATTGGCTACCCTGCCTTAGGGAACCACACATGGGCTAGTGACACAAGACGCCAGTGCCAACATGATAAAGAGGGCAGGCACTTAGAGATGATTCAAACTATTAGAATTATCAACAGAATTTTGCAGAATAAACATACTCTTTTTTAGAGATAACCATTCTGTGTAGCTTTTTCTGGGTTTTTCAATTTGCAAAGCAAACTCTGATAGGTTTTTCAATGTGTGTAAGTTTAAATTGCCCACCAGATTAACCTGACACTTGAGTTATAAACCACCCAGGTTGTTACAGTAGATGATTTTCCCCTGCATCAGAGTGGATTTTTCTTAGATGTAGACAGTTTGCTCTTCAGGAGTCAGAATCATAAGGAAATCATGAGGTTTGAATGTAGGAAGCATTTATACAAGTAAATGGCTTCTAAAATAATGCATACACCTGGAAACCTAGTACCTTAGTCTTTCTTAATTTACTTTAGACATATAAGATTCCCAAAAGAAACCGACACCTGGCTACTTTGCTTTTAAGTCTCCATGAGAAATAGTTCATAAATAGCTAACTTGCTTTTAAATCATTTTATAGCAGTTTCCCAGTCATCTATAAAGGTGCTTAAAGACTAGGAGCAGCCTAGTTTGTTTGAAGAAAATATGAATAAATGCTGAGGAGATGAACTTGGGAAGATGAAGTTATCAAATTCTCGCATCTTTTTCCCTTGCCCCTTACGTCTGTTTCCCATATCTCAGTTCCTCTATGGTAACTGTCATCATGGTAACCAGCAGACCCACCTGCTTGGCTAGCTGCACACAAGTCTGCTACATGGAAGTTTGGCTCTGGGCTGTTTCTATCTGTAAACCAATGTAAGCAACCAGAGGACATGGCTAGTTGTGGTTACTTATAGTAGTGTAGCTGTGTGACTATGTGTGGCAGTGTGTAGATGTCTGTATATATCCAACTGCCACCATGGACACAAAAATGTACATTTTCTGTGGCCCCACTGCTGTCAGAGGCAAATGGATATTACTGGTGCATTTTTTTCATAATATGTTTCCATAGGCACATCTCTTCCAACCTTCCATTTTCCACCCCAGCTGTTTTCCCCCATATTGTTAAAATAGTATGATCCTTCAGCAAAAGTCGTAAGTCCGACATTCTGCTCCTGGTGAAATTCTAACCACTACTGTGAGTAAAGGAGATACAAACCCACAACTCTGTGAGTTGTTCTGCGAGCTGCCAGAATCTGGATCTGCTTGTTTTGGGCCCTCACCACTGACCATGCAATCATAATATTTAAATAAATATGTTTGTTTGTAGGGACTCTGTCTCATATTAACAAAGGTCTTACTTCACTAAGAAGAAGCATTTATTGAGATCTCGGATAACAAAACACAATATAAGTATTATATTAAGAGCCTGTAATCTGGTTTTCTAAGAAGTCACATAGATTGGTTGTAAAAGCTTCAGTTTGAAACTAGGCCATTCATAGTTAAAATTTCATAGCCCCTTTGATACTTGTTTATGCAATACTTCTCTGTGGGTCTAAATTCCAATTTCTAGGGAAAATATTTTGTATCCAATAGTGTGACAAAATGAATGCTATGTATATAATTATTTCAGATTTAAATTTAAATTACAATGCATGTTTTTTCAACCCTAGTTCCTAAATAATTATATAATTTTAGTTTAAACTTTTTTATTTTTAATATTGTTTACATAATTGAGAGCAATGCATGCCTCTGATTAGGGTGGGAGGGCCAGGTATGGGGAAGGTATTTCACTTTTTTTTCTCCTGTGTCTGCTGGGGAGGAGTGGTAGAGGACTGCTGTCAAACTACATCAGCACCTAGGGATGGGGTATGGTCATTGGATGATGCGCTAGAGACCCCATTGTGGGAAAGAATGCTCCAAGGGTACTTGAATGGTTTCAGTAGTCCTGAAATATTTTCAGTTTCATCTCTCCAAAGTTGAGAAAATCTTTCCAAGGTGTACTGGTTGACAGAATCTACCTTAGTGCATCCACAGACTCAGAGATATGCTGCAAAGCTTGGCCAGAATTGTCCAGATGATTCTGTTTTTCCATCTTTTGACATGGCAGTCCCTTATTGACCTAAATGAGCTGGCAGTCATGTCCCCCATATGCATTTGGACATGCTGTCCACTACACAGGCATCAGCAACTGAGGAGGCCCAGTCCTGATACAGGCACTCCAAAGTTAGACTTCACATCCTCTGATTTTCCCTGTGGCCAGGGTTTGAATCCAGCCATCTCTTTGGAGAATCTCCCTAGAAAGCTCACCTGGGGTGACCTCAGGCTTGACTTATGTGTGCCAGCCAGTACAGGGTCAGGTGTGGTCTGTCACCTGCACCAGCCAATGCACATGCCATTGGATATAGCTTGGTCAGTTCTGCTTCAGCAGCATATCTTACACAAACTGATGGGTTATGTGGCCCACCTCAGCCAGCCTACCACAGACCCTGTCTTCATGCATGCCAGTGGGTGCTGTGGCCTACTTGGGGTGACCCCCACTAACCCACACCAAGCCTGCCGCAGTCCTGGGTTGGGCATGTGTCTGTCTCTGCTAAAGCCTAGCTCGGCCCAACCCAGCCTATATTCCTTCTCGCTGTTTTGCACACCCATGGGTACTGCAGATTAGCTCAGCCAGACCATGGCCCCAGACCTTGTCCTCACGAATGCCAACAGGTGCTGCCACCTTATCTAGCCACACCCAACCCTGGTTCTTGAGCTCACCAGGAATAGGTATGGCCCATTCTTTCCCTGCCAGACATGTTATCGGCCCTGAATTTTGTGCCTGCCAGAAGGTACTGTGTTTCAGCCCAACATGACTCATATCCAGTCCTGGCACTTGCTAGCTGGTGCTGTGTCCTAGCCTGTCCTGTTCTGTACCCATTCTGGCTGTTGTGTTAATCTGCAGGCTGAGCCTGCCCACCCCTAAACCAGCCCACTCCTAGTTCCAGCTCTCATGTGGAAGCAGCAGCCTAGCAAGGGAGTCCTCAAAGTTCCCTTCCTGGCCTATACCTAGCCCCAGGTTTTGTGCGTGCCAGCAGGTGCTACCTATAGTCTGAGGTGGCCCAAACCTATCTTGGCATTTGCCAGCAGGTGATACAGCCATCTTAACCTGCTCCGCCCACAGTCCCAGCTCTCACTAGTGGATGCAGCAACCTAGCCCAACCTAGCCCACCTCCAGCTCGCATGTGAATTGCTAGGTGTTGCTGTCCAACCTGCCCAGGCCTGAACCCTGTCCTGGCTCTCAGCTGGTGTGTCCTATGGACTGACCTGCCTGACCTGCCTCCAGACCCAGCTCACACAAATGCCAGTGGGTGCTGCAGCTCAGCCTTGTCTAGTGTGCTTCCTACCCCAGTTCTGTTTACCAGTAAGAACTATGCCTAGCAGGAAAGTCCACAAGTTTCCCTACCAGGGCCACTCCCAGCCTTGGATCCTGTGTATACCTCTGGGTGCTACTGCTTGTACTAATATCACCAGCCCCCAATTTTGGCACTCACTGGTTGGTACTGTGGCCTAGACAGACTGGCATGCACCTATTTTGGCTCTCACAGATGGATGCTATAGCCTAGCCAGCCTTTCCTACCCCCAGACCTGGCTCTCAGGTGACCCAGTGGGTGCTACAGCCTAGCCTGTCCTGTTCCACACTCATTTTGGCTCTCATGAGCACCAGAGGGTTCTGGTGCCTATCCCAGTTTGACCTGCCCCCAGACCCAGCCCACATTTGCTGATGGGGGCTGTAGCCTTGCCAAGCCTGTTCTGCCCACATCCCTGGCTCTCACATTGACCAATGGGAGTTGCAGCCTAGCAGTGGAGTCCCCAGAATTCTCCTGTCAGGACTGTTCCCAGCCTTAGTCCTTGCACATGCTGGCAGATGCTTCTACCCAGCTAGTGTGGTCCACCCACAGTCTCAGCTCTAGTTAGTGGATGTAGAGCCCAGCCCAGAAAGGAATGGCCCACACCCTGTTCTGGCTTTTGTGTGTGCCAGTGTGTGCTAAGGCCTAACTCAGCCTGACCTGTCCCCAGACCCAGCACACACAAATGCAGATGGGTGCTGCAGACTTGCCTGGTGTGACCTGACCAGAGCTTCAGCTTCCATGCTCCCCAGAGGGAGTTGCAGACTAGTAGGAGAGTTCCCCAAGTCTCTCTACCAGGCTTGCTGTCAGCCCTGGATCTTATACATGCCAGCAGGGGCAGTAGCCCTGCTTGGCATGGTCTGTCTTCAGTGCTGGCCCTTGCATGTGCTGGCAGATACTGCCGCCAGGCTCTGCCCAGTCATCTCTCAGCCCAGTCCCCATGAGCATCACATGGGTTGCTGTCAGGTGAGTTCTGTGGTCCAGCCTCACTCGGCCCATTACTGCCTCCAGCTCTCCACATAAACTGGTGGGTGCTGTAGTCCCACAGAAGTGAAACCACAATTCTCTTCTACAGAATCTGCATCCTGATCTGGCTCTCTCCTGTTCTCGTGGGTGCTGTGGCCCAGCCCAACAGAGCCCATCCTTGCTCTGACACATGTGGGCAGGTACTGTGGCCTAACTTAGCCAGGCATGCCACCCCCCCCCCCCCAGCCCCAGATTTTGCAAGTGCAATCAAGCAGAAGGTGATGCTATTTAGCCCAGCTCAGTTCTCACATGTGGGCGAGTGTCTTGGTCTGACCCACACATTTTTTCTGGTTTTCTCCCTCTAAATCACTCCATCTCAGCTGCCTTGCCTACCTGTGAGTGCAGAAGCTATGTCTGTGGAAGACACCAGAAGTCATTCCTCCCCTGTCAAATATGCTGTCAGCCACTCCCACTCCATATGTCTCCAGACTATTCCCCTGCGTATCACCTGGGGGTCAGGGTGGCATGTCCTGGCCCCAAATTCTCCACCTCCCCCAGTTATCCTTTAAAGAAAAGAATAAACAGGTAGCTGGGTAAGAAGCATAGTAGCCTGGACAGGCACTGGTGCCCACATGAAACCCAAGTGGTTGCAAGGTGAGGATTTTAGCCACTAAGCCATCCTGCTGGGTCTTCTGGTGTCCTATTGCTGCCTATTGTGAATGAGGTTTTTTTTTTTTTTCCTTTCTGCCCTTTTTGGGACTCATTTGGATCCTCTTTTGAGATGGTGGTACAAAAAAGATACCACTTCCACGTTTCCTCAGGTCCTGCTTTCTTTGGAGCCTTTTCCTGTCACTCTGGCCAGAAACCCCTTTCTCACTTTCTTTTTATTTTTTTATTTTTATTTTTAAAAATTTATTATTTTTAATTCATTAATTACATTGTATTATGTGACACAGTTTCATAGGTACTTGGATTCTCCCCACCCCTCCCCAAACCCTCCCCTTTCTCACTTTCTTAAATAAATCTTACTCTGCACACTGAAAGAGAAAAAAAAAAGCAACTGTACTGCCATACTGATATAGTTAGCAGAAATTTGGCATTAACCAGGCCCAGAAAGCCAATCAGCTATTGGTTGTTTTTCTCCCAGCAGTGTAACATTTGTCTAGGGATAAGGCAACATAGGCAGTTGCCTGTTAGTTTCTAGTAAACATTACACATTTTTTGAGAATGAAATTTTAGCCATCTCAAATTGTTAAGGAAATGCCTGTCATAGAAATCTAATTTTCTGGTTTCTGATCTTTCTCCTTAAAAAGTTAAAAACATTTTAAAGTTTTAGCATTTTTAGATTGCTGAATTCTTGCAACATTGTACAAAGAATACAGGGGTGTGATTAAAATTTCAAGTGGAACAGGAGGTTATAAAGTGAAATACCTCTTTTTTTTTTCCTCAAATGCTTAGGCCCATTAAAATATCACTACAAACAATCTGTGTCTTTCTAAATGGAGACATTGCTCCATTGCCACCAGTCATACACTGTTTTGATTAAATTTGCTTTAAAAACACATTTATTTGATGTCAGAAACACACACATACGCTCTGGGTGAGGAATAAAGGGTAGAAAGAGAGATTGGGGGAGAGAGAGAGAGAATCTTACACTCATTGATTCACTTCCTAAACGGTTGCAGTACTGAGTTCTGGGTTGGGTCAAAGCGTGGAATTCAGTATGGGTGTTTGTTTCGGGTCACTGACCCGAATACCTCAGCCATCATGTGCTGTCTCTTAGGGTGTGTACAAGCATGACACTGCATTGGAAACAGAACCAGGACTCAAACCCAGTGACTCCATTCTGAAATATGGATGTCCCTAGTAGCAAATTAACAACCATATTGTAAACCCAGTGCTTGCTGTTCTTAGGACTTTTTAAGTACTCTATAAATTAGATCTTTTTAATTAGCTTTTGAATGCCTGTTTGAAGTACTGAATACCTTGTGCTGCTTAATTCATCTTGAAAGTCTTGCTCATCAACATAGAGTTACTGTATTAGATTTTTGTCTAAGTTTTTTAAAAATGCATGATGACCTTAGTTGTACATTTTCTTTCCCTAGTTGAAGTGTGTATGTAGGATACCTAGTAATAAGTGTGTTGAAGTAAAGTGATGTTGTTTCATCCAATGTTAGTCAAGTCCTTTTTCAACACTAGGTTTAGTAGTACTTTGTTAACATATTTTGTTAACACTAAGTTTTATCTCTCCTTTTAATTTTTGTATTGTGATCTATAAAAAGAGCAATGTCATGTTGTTTGGGTTTCATTGTCACTATTTTACGTAATAATTAGCCATGTGTGTGCCTTTCATTTTTCTACTGAATTCTGCTTCCTTTTCATCTGTGGGAATATTTAGTATTTTTTAAAATTAGCTTGTTTTTTGGTCATTTTTCAAACTTAAGAATAACACTAGCTCTGTTTTGGCACTAGGAGCTGGGGGATCCTCTGTCTTCCATTTCTTTCCCTTTTAACTTAAAAAAAAAATCTCATCTTTTTCCTGTCAGTTTGTAACCATTTCAGGTCTTCCTTCACTATTACTAATTTGCTTTGCAGTTGTTATTGTCCCATTTCTGATTGCTTCTCATGTATCAGCTTTCTAATGGCTTTTGTGTCTTCATTTGCTTTCCTGATTTTTCAATCTTCTCTTTGACTTATGAGGATACTTGAAAAAGTTTGTGTAAAAGAGAATTTAAAAAAAATACACTGTTATTTGGTGTGGAAGATTTTGGTAGCCATGCATACAAATAGTCTTTGAAAAGTTCCTGAAAAATACCTACTATAGAAACTAAGCACAGATGTTCTTTTTTCTTGAGTTCATGTTTAGTTTAATTCTATATAAAGTACAAAGCATGTGTTGAACATATAACTCTTTCCTCCTGAATGTGCTTTTAAGCTGTATTTTGTATATGATGTTCCTTCTTGCCATGACTTAGCCAAAAGAGAACACAAGGACTGTCCTATTGCTGACAAATCAAAAAAGATGGCCATGAGTATTGCACAGTCCTCTGTCCCCATGATGTGCACTTAATTTGAACATGTACTTCTTAATCCCAATAGCAATCTATAAAAATTCATTACCTTTAACCCCTCCAGTAGTCCTGGTGCAATAGTTACCCAAACTCTGTGCTTTGATCAATAAGTTCCTACTTTATTCTACCACTCCAGGGTTACATATTAGCTTTAACAAGTGCTGGGTAACTGGGCCCATGGTTTGGTGTTCTATAGTAAAACCTTCTGGGAACAGTTTTAATCAATCCCAGTGGAGGGGTCTATTTTAGGCTTCATAGTCTTGTCAGGCCCTGTCAGTGAGTGCCCAT
The DNA here is from genome assembly GCF_030435755.1 of Ochotona princeps. Lineage (NCBI taxonomy): Eukaryota > Metazoa > Chordata > Mammalia > Lagomorpha > Ochotonidae > Ochotona > Ochotona princeps. The sequence goes on from NC_080842.1 coordinate 23,071,333, forward strand.
GGGCTGTGGTTAGACCATCCCTGGGTCTAACCACCGTGTTGCAGTTTTAAGAAGTGTAACTTCTCTGTTTCCCATTCCAGTTAGCAAAAGCTAGTTGCTGGTACTGTAATTGATCAAACTATTTGTCCAAGCTAATGTGGATCTAAGAACTTCAGAAGTTGACTACAGGGAGGTGAGCAGAACAGCAGACCCTCTGTAAGGAACAGATTCACATCCACCTGTCAGATCCATCAAGTTTCATATCAGAAACTCCACAGACCACAGCAACCTGTTTGACAAACTCTCCCAGCTCCCCTTTTCTTTAAAAGTCCTTTTGTTAACTTCAAACTTGGGAAGAGCACATTTGGGATTAACAAATACTTCCCCTTCTTGCCACCTGAGTTATTTTTATTTGTATTAGTTCTTGTCTCTGGTATTGGGGTTGACTGCTAAGTGTTGGAAAGTCCAGAATGAATTTTAAATGGTAATACAGTGGTGAGCCAGTAAAGAAATAAATGCAGTTGTACAGTGGTCTGTCTTCCCTGCAGACCACTCCTATGCACAACTGCTCATGGTGATCTGATTTGTGTAAGGGATTTCAGGGACATCCGGGTAGCTGCCAAGAGTCCTTATTCCCAGAGACTCTGTCTTTCTCTGAATTGTTTACCTATAAATGTGTAGTTGGTACAAGAAAACAGTGCTTTGAGGCTTTAGTGGACTCTATTTGGTAAGGAGTCTTTGGTTTTATGGATGGATAAATTGAGTTGAAATGCACATTGGCAATCCTCTTTGCCATGTGAATTAATGCCATTTAAACCTAGCCTCTGTTGTTTGTCCTGGTACTGTTTGGTGGGAGAAGAGATTTTAAGACTCTTGTCCCAGTCCCGCCACAGGAGGATTTAGTTTAGAAGAGGACTGTTGGTGTAAAATTTTATGTTCTTGTTTTTATTAAAGAACTTATTTATGTATGAAAACATTTCATGTATGTCACAGTACATACTGAAGAGCATAGTAATACCACTCACCCTCCTCCTTCCTCATTTCTCTCTCCCTTTAAAAAAAGTTTTATTTAACTTTTATTTGAAAGGCACAGTTACAAAGAGAGAGAGAGAGAGACCTTCCATCAGCTGATTCACTCCCTAAATAGCTGCAACAGCTAGAGCTGAGCTGATACAGAACCAGGAGCTTCTTTCTGGTTCTCCCTAAGGGGTTTAGGGGCCCAAGGAGTTGAGCCACCTTCTGCTGCTTTTTCCAGAGCCTAAACAGAGAGCTGGATTTGAAGTGGAATAGTAAGGATAGAAAACAGTGCCTGTATTTGATGCCAGGACTTCAGATAGAGACTTAGTGCATTATGCCACAGCATTGGCCACTATTTTTCCCTTTTCAAAATTTTTACAATAGAATTCTTCCATTTCACTTCACAATCACAGCGCTAACACTCAGTTAGATAAATATTTCAATACATAGCAGATAGAAGTGAAAAAAAGAAACCCTACTGTTCTTCAAGAATATAAACAATAGCTGTAAGCATAAATCAAATCTCAAGATGTCAACCTTGCTACTGTAGATTTCATTTTTTTTTTGCACTCTGTGTGTTAGTGACCACAAATCAGGGAAAATATGATATATGTCTTTTGGTGACTGACTTATTTCACTAACAATCATAGCTATTTGTGTGTGTGTGTGTGTGTGTTGATTTTATATCCTGCAACATTACCAAACTCTCTTATAAGTTTCAAAAGCCTATTAGTACAGTCTTTTAGCTCCCCTGTATGTAGAATCATGTTATCTGCAAAAAGGGATAACTTGATTTTCTACTTTCCATTTTGTATCCCTTTGACTTATTTTTTCTTACCTAATGACTCTGGCTAAAACTTGCAGAACCATTGACTAGAAATGGTGGAAATGGCCATTCTTCTGTGTTTCTAGACCCTAGTGGAAATAATCTTTAGCAGCAGTATGCTAACAGAAAGAGATATTTGAAACCTTTATAACCAAAATAGATTGTTTTATAGTTCAGGAAAGAAAAGTCTATCAGTTCCATTTGTGAAATAATAGAGCCTACTCTTCTGTTCCTATGAGGAATCACACCCTTGGCCTGCCCTTTTCCAGCTGTGACCATGCTAATTGAAAAAAATGTGTTTCCTTCATGTTTGGCAGCTTCTCAAAGTATTGATGACTATGATCATTGACAGTAACTGCTGAAAATCTTGTGTCACTTGAGAAAGTCCCACTGTCTCACGTAGACAGATATCTCTTACTTAGGATGGGCAAGACCAATGAACATGAGTAAGTGCAAATTTTCCGAGGCTGACCCATCTTCCTTCAGACTCCCTGAGACTAACGATGAAAGTCTCTGAAGGGGAAATGGTGCGCTGTGAGTAGGTAGGCATGCTGTGTGACGTTATCTCTTTAAATACCTTAGCAAGATGCCCCTGTATCTCATCAGGAACAAAGAAGGGGATACACCATCATTACATGGATAAGAAATTCAATGTGGATATACCATAGCATTCCCAGGTGGCTTCATGCATGACCAGGCCTGACCCCTCATTTTATAAAAAAGTCTCAAATGGGCAAGATCCTTCTTTTGCTTTTAACTGTGTGGGAATACTCTTTTTTCTTTTTTCCCCATTTTCCATATTGCTATTATTACTATTTTATGATACAGTTCTGGGATTTCCCTTTCCCTCTCTCCAAATCCCCTTCCCCTACACACTGGTCTCCCCCGTATTATTACAATAGTATAGTTCTTCATAAACAGTCATAAGTCCGTCATTGAGAGCATGAACAATGACAAAGAGCCCAGCATCCCATTGTCAAGATACATTTAATAGTTTCCTTAGGAGTCCATTTTTGATCTGAAAGTAGAGAGGCATTACTGCATTGTATCCTCATATCTGGATATGAGTCTCCATTACAGTTACTATACATCCCCTTAACTGAAAAGCCACAAAATAAAATCAATGCCATAAAGTTAAATAAATGCTACTGGACATGATACTATGTATTACACAGTTACTGTACATCTCTTAAATGAAAAGCCACAAAACAAAAAATCATAACAGGAAGAAAAATAGAAATTTACAATGCCATGGAGTTAAATAGCATGCTATTGAATGACTAATGTGTCGCTGAAGAAATGAGGAAGAAATGAGAAAGAAAAGTAACCTTCTTGAAGAAAATGATGCAACTGTATGAGTCAGTGAAGAATTTAATGAGAAAAACTATTTTGAAGAATAGAAAATAAAAACAAAAACATCAAAATCCATGAAATATAGTTTCTGTTAATCTTTGTTGGTGAGATGTGTTTCCTATAGGCAATGGATAAATGGGTTTTGCTTTTTTATTCCAATGTGATAATCTGTGACACATGATTGATGGGTTTAAGCCATTAATAGGTGGTAATTTGGTCCTGTCATTTTAGCAATAGGTTGTTCATTGTTTGATTTAGTCTTCTGTTTTTTTTTTTACCTAATTGGATATTCTTCACATTTGTCTTTGATTTTTGTGGGTGCTATTTTCTCTGTCAATAGAACATCTTTAGGTATCATTTGTAGGGCAGTTCTGGAAGAGGCATGTTCTTGTGCCCAGACCTGGCATGGCAGGGAGCAGCAACCGCCACCCACTGCCTCCTCCAAAGTAGCTCATGGACACCTGCTGCAACCCGCTGCTGCCTCTGTGCTACAGGGGCAGCCAGTCGCAAAAGGGGCAAGCCACTGCGGTTGAGACTGCTGGCCACAAAGCTGGGTTTATATGCCTCGAGAGTTTGCTGGGGGCAGTGTCAGCCACTGTGATAGTGTCACAGCTCTATTCACAGCATGGTGGCAGGTCGGGTGGTAGCTTAGAGGCAGGCTTGGCAGCAGGCTCCCATCGGAGGCAGCTCCTCGGGCCTTCCCTAAATGAACCAGCAGAAGTCAGACTTGGATGCGAGTGCACTAGGGTGGTTTATTCTAGCTTGGCATGTCTGAGCTTGGACTTCCAACCATCACACACAGTCAAAAGCAAAAGAAGGATCTTGCCCATTTGAGACTCTTTTATAAAATAAGGGGTCAGGCCTGAACATGCATGAAGCCACCTGGGAATGTTACGGTACATCCACAAAGAATTTCTGATCCATGTAATGATGGTGTATCCCCTTCTTTATAAATTTATTAAAGATCTATTGTAGTAAACTACAGTTTGCAACATTGGCATATCTAAACATGTGCACCTTACTCAATGACTCCCAGACTTTCAACTAGCAAGTAAAATTGTTAGTCTTAGTAGATTTTAAAATCAGAAGATTAGTAACTTAAAAAAATTCTCAGTTTGCCTTGGATAGACTTCCTGACTTTGTAAGTTTTCATTATTATTACTATTATTATTATTATTATTATTTTATGATACAGTTTCATAGGCTCTGGGATTTCCCTTAACTCCTTCCCAAGTCTTCCCCCATATTGATTTTCTCTATATTATGACAGCAGCATAGTTCATAAACAGTCATAATTCCATCATTGCAGGCATGTACCATGCAGAGTCCAGCATCTTATTGTCAAGATTAAGTTAACAGTTTCATTGGGAGTCCACCTTTGATCTGAAAGTAGGCATGGCAGAAAATCATCCCCTCAAATGAAAAGCCACAATACAAAATCAACAACAGGAAGGAAAATGGAACTGTATGTATTTTGGTGGTCTGCCTCATAGTGAGCTACATCTGCAGTACAGTGCAAGTGGCTGCTATTCTCAGATATATCACCCAGCCTTGGGCAACAATGTCCAGTGTTTTGGAGTGTATACCATTAATCATTTTATTATTTTTTCCCAGATTTAAAGTCACTACTCCCAGTCCTGATCCTTGCTTCTCAAGTGAAAAGAGATTTAAGATATTTGTCAGCAGCATATTGACATTATTAGCATTAGCTAAATATATATATATGTATATATATATACATATATATATTAGAATTAGCTGTGATGATGGCAATTATCTTCTCTGATTACAATATCTGTTTTGGAATGGAAGCCCTTTCTAGGGTATATGGATTTAGCAGAGTCTTTTGTGAGAGCTTTTGTCAAGCAATCATGCATAAGAACTCTTCTAGCAACAACATCTTGATTTCTTATCTCTCCTTGTGATCAAGACCTTTTTCTGAGTGTATCATTGATCTGTCATCCTAAAGGCTCAATTTGTTACTCCCTGTCAGGTTCAATTACACCTGATTTTTAATCCAGTCCCACATCAAGAGAGAAGTATTTGATGACTAGGAATCAATGTCAGTACCTTTCCATCACATTTTGCAGCAGAGAGGTTTTGGAAAGAGTGAGCTTTAAGCTAATGCTACCTGGAGTGCACTGTTAACCCAGCCTTATCTGTTCTACAGGCATGAGTCATCATCCCCAATTCCAGGCTAACATTATTCTGTAGGGAATCATACCTCTGTAGGATTCTGACAGATAGACAAAAAGCTGAAAAAGGAAAATAAAATAGCAAAACCAGTAAGGACCTAACAAATCAAGTCATATTTTAAAAACCATTAATAAGGTTATAATCTAGCAGCAGACATAATTGGTAATTCATCTAAGTACAATACAGAAGATTGATTAATCATATAACAATCTGAGACCCAGAATACTCTTCAAATATAAAAAGCAAATCCAAAGCAGATTTACACTTCTTTTTGTTAACTGTAGTGCCTATTATTTTTGAAGTTTGAGGGTCTGCTAAGAAATGACAACTTCATTCACTCACTGCAAAGCTAGAAACTCTTGAATGCAGGCGTTCTTTATGTAATTTTTACATATGCTGATGTTTCCAATTATATCCTGTTATGATAAAAGATTCTTACTGAATTCAAGCAATCATATTGTTATAAATAAGCAGAAATCCTCATGGAAGTGTTCATATTTTAGAGAAACTAAATAGGGAGAAAGTAAACTTTTCCTTTTCTGGTTCCAAAACTGTGCTTTAACAAAGTATTGTGAATCATGGAAGTACAGGAAAAAGTTTGTCTGAATCTAAAAGATGCAGCACTTAATATAGAACCAACAAATGGTTCAAGTGAAAAATACAGAAATCAGCATCAAAATGTCATTGGTTCATCCATCTTATGTAATTAATTTTTATTCATTTCTGTTCACTTGTCTTCTTTTCACCAGAGTCCTGGAATTTCTTATTTAGTCTATTGATCTGAAATCTGTCAGGAATGTGTGTTCATGAACATTTGTTAGAGTCTTTTCCATGAATATGATTATGATTTTTTAAAATAAAAAATCAGAAACATTAGGCAACTAAATAGCAGTGGTTAAATTTATAAAATTTAGCAGTTGACAGACAGCCACTTATGTTCATTAGATATAACATATTAGAGAAGATCTGAAGGATTTTACTAGAACTTCTGTCCCTTTTAGTCCTCTGGGCCTGAGACAGAAATCCTCCATGACCTGTAAAAAGCTTCTGGATCCTCTTTTTCATCAAGGTAACCATCATGATGACAGATTACAATACAACAGGACCACCATTTGCAAACTTCTTTAATCCCTGGAAAAGTTAAATTAGTAACATATCTATATAAACATCATGTAAAGATTAACATCATTTTATAACTTGTTAGAGCTTTCCAGATTATTTAGAGCCTAACTAGCTATTTTTTTCTCAAATATGAGAAATGCATTCCCTGATATTTTCAGGGACCAAACTGGAGAACTTGAAGTAAAAGAAAATCCTTAGGATTCTCAATTTTAAGAAAGTCTATTAAAGATGTCAGAAGGGCTTAATATTTATGGTTAAAGTAAGATCCTTTATCATTGGAAATAAAATAAATCAATTTTTTACCTGTGGTTTAACCAGTAATAGATCAGATTTAATTTAGTTGTAAAGTGCTTACCCAAATATTTAAAAATAAGTAGATATCCAAAAAATATTCTAAACTTTAAAGTCTCAATCTTTTCAAAGGATCAGAAGAGGCATTCTTTTATTACTTATGAAAACTGAAATATTAAACAAGCATAGTCATCATTAGAAGTTATTACATTCGATATGGAGAGCATCTCTACTTGAGCAGGTCAAATTTATACCTTCATGGTTTTAATCATTTCACAGACATAAATAGGTTTTCATCCTGGCCAACAAACCTAGGTACAGACATAAATTTTTGTCCAATGAAATTATTTATTTATTTATTTATTTATTTATTTAACTGTGTGGACCCAACATACAATGCATATACTCATATAACACATATAGTACCTATCCTCAGAACAGAGTGAAGTAAAATAGTTTTTGTAATTCTTGTTCCCCACTGTTAATTATAAGAAAGAATTACACTTTTGAGGTGGGAAAAGCCTTAATACGTATATGGGCCATACAGAATTACCGATTTATATCTGTAGCATAGGCCTATAGATATGGGTTGGTCAACTGGTCAAAATTACCTCTAGGGGAATCTCAGGTAGTGTAAACATGACATATACCATTGGCAAGCATGGAACAACACAACAATGAAACTACCAAGAGGGCTTCAGCCTTGTCTGAAAGGCACCAGACCAGCGGGCGAACCACCACCCCGACTCCCAGTTACTCTCACACTAATTATCACACTACTAGTAGTGAGACAGATGCTGGAGGGTTATTAACCCTCCCCACATAGTGTGCAATTGGGGGTTGTAGTATGCACCTGGAGAGTTACCAAATAACCACATGTCCAGTCTAAGGTTACATTTCCAGTCTGTTTTCTTTCCCACAGCAGGTTCTGACTGTGGGAGCTGCATCCTTGCAAGGAGAGAAGAGAGCTTCCCCAGAGAGAAAAATGACTTTGGCAGCTGCTGGGACTCCCTGTCTAGCGCCAGAAGATGGAGATTTCATAGGCATGGGCCATAACATCATTCCTGCTGTTCTCTCATTGCTTTGGCACCTAATACAGCCTAGCATCACCAGCGAGTATTGCACATCCCAGCACAGGTGGCAAAAATTCGAATTTGAAATTCAATTTCAACTGAAAGTATATAACATTTTCACACTGTTTTATAGTCATAATATTGTATGTGAAGCCATCCTCATTCAAGAATTATCTGTTTAATATTATAGAAAAGTGTAGCGATATAAAGTTTTTAGGGACTTGTAAGAGGGAATGATGGCATAAGAGAAATTCGAGAAAGGAGAGCATTTCAATTTATGATTCTATTAGTGGAGTAATTATAGTGGTGAGAAGACCTATGGATTTTCAGTATCTTATTTGATCATTAATTCTAGTGCTTGTGTTAATGCTCTTCAGATTCAATGAATATTTTGGAGGAACATATTGTATAAGAAACAGGTGAATGAACATCTGCTATAATTCACTCAGTCACTGCCTATTCCAGAAATAATCATAATCTGGGTGAAGGTTATATGTTATTCTACAAAACTACCAGTTGGACCTGTCAACCCTTTCTAACCCTTTAGTGCTTGAAAGATGTGTGTACTCGTCATATAACTTGTCATTATGATGGTATATGAAAATGCTCAGGTTTGATTATTGGACACAATCCTTTCTACATCATGACACCGATGGAGAGCAGCAATACTTTCATAGCACAGTAGGGCCAGTAGAGAAGTTTTTTGCAATGACTGGTATCTGGGTTGGCAGTCCCAAAGATCTATTGGATTCAGGGACTCAGTCACTGCACATCAGTCATCAGTGTGAAAACCCTACTGTTGCAGCTGGTGACTCAGGCACATGTGTAGCCTTAAAGCTGTCTGTGGGATAAATGGCCATTCCAGAAGGTAGCCCTGTTTTCCCAAGCGATTAGTGATTGTGGACCACAGCCAAAACAAGCTAGTTGAATTTTCAGATATAATGTTGGATTTGTTGCAATTTGCTGCTGCCAAGTTATATGTGGTGTTTCTTAAATCATCAATTTCCACAGTGAGGAGTGTGAGAAGAGACATATGTGGATTAGGTTAGGGTACAGTGTTCCCAGTGTTTTAGGGCTGTATTCAAACATGTGGATAACTCTTTATATTATGATGAGCAAAACAACAAAGTATAATTTCTGTATTTATGTGATTGTGATTTATTTCAAGATTATTAATTTATTAGCTTATTTAAATGTATTTATTCAGAATGCAGTCTTCTTTTAAAATGGGGAAATTGAAGAATTTCTACATATTTTTCCTGCAGTTGAACATGTGGAATATTTACTGAGGGCATAGATTTTTTAAAAAATTTATTTTCATATTTTATGATACAGTTTCATAGGCTCTAGAATTTCCCTGACCCCTCCACAAATCCCCTTCTAGCCCCACTGCCACTGATTTCCCGTATGTTATTACAGTAGTATAGTCCTTCACAAGCAATCCTAAGACTGTCATTCTGCTCTTTAAGTTTATTCTGGTGTTGTAGGCATGGACAATGGCAGACAGTCAAGCATCCTATTGTTAAGATATATTTAACAGTTTCATTAGGAGTCCATCTCTGATTTTGAAGTAAGGATGCATACTGCATTGGATATTCACATCTGGATATGATAGTCCCTATTACACAGTTACTATACACTCCATTAAATAAAAAGTCATAAAACAACATCAACAGGAACAAAAATAAAACATTTATAACAACATGAAGTAAAATAACATGCTACTGAATAACAAATGTGTCACTGAAGAAATGAACATTGAAAACCTTCATGACGAAAATGATGCTACAGCATGACCTATGTGTCACTGAAGAATTAATATGTAGAAATGTTTTTAGGAAACGAAAATAAAAACAAAAATAATGAAACCCATGAAAATGTGGCAAAAACAGAATTGAAAGGGACATTTATAACATCAGGTGCTATTGAGATGAGATATCTCAAATAAATGATCTAATAATGCATCTCAACTACTTACTAAAAAAGAATTAACAGGAAGCAAGAAATGATAAAAATCACAGCAAAAAAAAAATGAAGTTGAAATAGAGAACTAAAAATTGCAACAATAAAGAACTATTTCTGAAGAAGATGAACAAAACAAATTTTTAGCCAGACTAACAAAGAAAAGTAATAAAAACTGGGTAAATTAGAGATGAAAAGGAAAACCTAAGAAATTAGTAAAATGGTTTATTTTTGCTGAATGGATCATCTGATCATTATGTGGTGTCCTTCTTCATCTCTTTTAGTATTTTTCATGTCAAAATCTATATTATGTGATTTAAGAATGGCTATACCAGCTCATTTTCCTTTCCATTAGTTTGGAATATCTTTTTCCATATTATCACTTTCAATTTCCGCATAGTTTCATGGGTGAGATGTGTTTTCAACAGAGATGAGCTTTGTTTTATGATCCAGTCTGTTAAATTATGATGCTTGATTGTTTTGTTGAGCTTAAGCCAGTTACATTCAGGGTAAATATTGATATGTAGTAATTTGGTCCAGTCATTTTAACAATCAATTGTTCATTGTTTGATTTCATTGTCTTTTGTTGTTTTTATGTTTGCCTTTGGTTTTGGTAGGTGCTATTCCTTTTTTCTTTGCTTTGCTTATTGTGAAAGAAGTTTATTTCATTTTCAAAAAGAAAGGAAAACTTTACTAGGTACATTATTCTGGGCAGAAAATTTTTTCCTTTTAGAATCTGTGTACTGCTTAGAATCTGTATACTGCACTGTATCTTCACATCTGGATATGACAGACTTCATTACACAGTTATTATACATTGCCTTAAATGAAAAGTTATAAAATAAAATCAACAACAGAAAGAAAAATAAAAAATTAACAACTACATGAAATTAAGTAACATGTGACTAAATGACCAATGTGCTGCTCAAGAAATGAAAATCATAAAACTTCTTGAAGAAAATGATGCTACTATATGACCCAAGTGTCAGTGAAGAATTTAATAAGAGGAAAAATACTTCGAAGAAATGACAATAGCAAAAGAAAATCAGAACCTCTGAGATGTAGCAAAAATAGTATTGAAAGGGCTATTGATCTTGTATTTTGCAAGGAAGTTTTCTTAGAACATATGGTATTTGTCCTTTTGGGATTGACTTATTTCACTGAGCATAATGGCCTCCAATAAGAACCATTTTGTTGCAAATGGTAGGATTTCATTCTTTTTAATGGTTGAGTAGTATTCTATGGAGTAGATGTACCCAAGTTTCTTGATCAACTCCTCTTTGCATGGTTGTTTCAATGTTTTTACTGCTGTAGATTGTGCTGCTATAAATATAGGATTACAGATCACATTCTCATAAAAAGATTTCATTTCCTTTGGATATATTCCCAGAAGTTGGATAGCTGGGTCATATGGCAGGTCATTTTTCAGCTGGATGGAAAGTGGAGCAGCCGGGATATGAACCAGCACCCATTTGGGATGCCAGCATAAGGACTTCAGCCACCTGGCTACAGTGATGGACCCAGACTTTTTTTTTTTAAGATTTATTTTATTTTTATTACAAAGTCAGATATACTGAGAGGAGGAGAGATAGAGAGGAAGTGGAGCTGCCTGGACCAGAACCAGTGGCCACATGGGATCAAGGCGAGGACCTTAGCCACTAGGCCACGCCGCCGAGCCCCGGACCCAGACTTTTAAAGATAACTTTGAAATAGGCATATTTTGAATTATAAAAAGGCACATTCTCACCATATCCTGGATATACAACACTCCAAGACTGAATTTATCCAGAGATGAATGCATCAAATTCCAGCAGTACTAGTTAACATGGCACACCACAATGAAATTTTTCTTGATTTGGGGAAATCTTTTTAAATAGTTGTTTTCACTAAGGCTTAAGATCTTAAAGTTTTTGCTCCTCACTGGCTTTTCTTGTACCTGGTCTTGAATATTACTTGTATTTACCAAACTCCTCCTTGCTATGCCAGTTATGTCAGAATCCTAGCTTCATAGTTCCATAACTCTTGAAACTTGGATCAGTTGCTAAAATTTTGTGTTTTTTCTCTCTTCATCTAAATTGAAGTTGGCAATCCCCTTTTCATAGGACTGCAATGAAGATTAAACAAGATCATTTGCAAAAACATTTTTAAGTCATTTAATGCTGATTTTGTTTAAACATACTGTCACTGTTTTAGATTGAAATAACATACCTTGCTGAAAAGTCACGCTTTAGGTTGGTTCTCTTCTGAGCCCCGACCTCTATTGGAACCAATGAGTATCGCAACTCTCCCCGGCTCTGCCCATCACACTCTCGTCCCTCACCTAAACCAGTGGGAGGAGTGCTGGTTGGGTGTTGCATTCCCTACTAGCACAGGCCATTTCACCTTGGCATTTTGTGTTTTGTACTGTTTTTTTTTTTTTTTTTTTTTTTTTTTTTTAATCGCAACCAAACCCGGCCAGGCCCCCACACAGTTTCAGCACTTGGGCTTGCCAGTGGATGACGTGAACCAACTCAGCCTGGTCTGCCCCAACCCGAGCCAAGTGTATTCCAGTGGGTCACATTCCAAAGCCTCTTCTGGGTTATTTACCTCCATGCTTCTTGCGTTTATTTGTAGGGTCAGTGTCCTGTCAGAGGAACTGTTCAGGTTCCTCCCTCCGACTCCTTCATGGTGTCGGGCTTCACGCATTCCAGCAGGTCCTTCAGCCAGCTCCGCTCTTCAATCCATTCTGGTTCCTGCTGTTGAGAGTTTCAGCCCAGCCACGGCTCGTCCATACCCACGCGTATCTCATATATGGCTCAGATGGGGTTGAGGCCTAGCCGAGCCCGTCCAACGTCTATCCTGGTCCTCCCGAGCACCAAACTGTGCTGTGGTCTAATCTGGCATGGTGCGTCAAAGCCGAATTGATATTTGTGCCAAGGGATTACAACTGTGACCCGACCAGAACTCAGCCTCCCTCCAGTTCCTGTGCCCCTTAGTGGTAGGCTCCACGCAGCCAAGGCCTCCACCACGCTCTCCAACCAGGCCTGTTGCCAGCCAGTGTTAACTATGCCAGAGGTTGCTCTGGTCAGCCCAGAGCGTCCTATACACTGTCATGCCTCCTGCATAGACTCCACCGGCCCTTCTAAACCGTCCAATGGTGTCAGAGTGTCAGGGGATTGGTCCACGCATGCTTCACACATTCTAGCCCCGAGTATGGTTCTTGAATGCCAATCAGTGTCATAGTCCTGCCTTCTGTGACCCCTCTGCTGATCCCTCATCCTATCAGGTAATGGGGCCTCCTGCTGGACAAGCCCGGAATTTTGCCTGAATGCCTCAAAGTTTTTTTTAGGGGGATTCCCCTCAACAAAATGGAGGAATCAAAGCATTAATCAAAAAAAGATGGAAAATGGAGTAGATGAATCAACCACCTCAGCTTTATGCTTGCAGCGGAAAACTGGACAAGGGGAAACCCTAAGACGGACTATGTCAATCAGTGGACTCTGCACCAGCCTCATCATACCTGGACTGTTGCTGATGATATGTTGGAGCTTCTAATTGATCCAGGTGACGCTCTGCTGGCTCTGCCTACAAACCTGAGAGGGCCTCCCTAAGAGGCCGTTGAACTTGAACTGGACAAGTGGGATGCTGGACTCTGTATGGTGTAAACTTTTAATTAGGGAATCTCAACGGAACTTGAGCTGTGGTTATGCATCAAGGTGAAGGAATTCATGATGGGGGAAGGGTTTGGGGTGAAGGGGGGGGAATCCCAGTACCTATGAAATTGTGTCATGTAATGCAATGTAGTTAATGAATAAATGAATATTAAAGAAAAAAAATAAAAAAAATAAAAAATAAATAAATAAAAAAATTAAAAAAAAAAAGAAAAAAAAAAAAAAGAAAAGTCACGCTTTAGTGGAACCACAAACCAGTTCTGGTCATGACTATAACTTTTGAAGAGATTATGCAAAGGCAAGGAACAGATGTGCCCTTCTGCTGGGAATACGTGTGCTTTGGATTGAGAAGAAAAGGAATTATCTTTCATCTTCCCTCTCCCCACAGAATCACAGAATGACTTCTTGTTGGCCCATGTCTTCATGTGATTGAGGAATCAGTTCACAGATTATGAAAGGATAGTTCCTCAGTCTTTCAGGGATCCAGGTCTAGGGATAGGAGTGAAGCTGGAATAAGTTAGAAGGCAAGGGGCTGTCCCTGCTTTCTAAGAAGCATTATCTCTGTTCTCAGCACCAGTGTTGAGCTCTTTCTTGAAACAGACACAGTCATCTGCTTTTGTATGGGAGGGAATTTTTTTTTCTCTTTGTGGTTCTTAGATGGAGCTCCCTGTAACCAAAGATAGATTAACAAAGGAAAAACATACAGAAATTTATTAGCATGTGTACCTCATGTATAAACAAAAGCCAATGGAAACAAGTACATTTCCAGGGTAGAATTAGAGAGATTCAGGATCTTTCCAAATGGTTCACTTTCCAAATGGTAGCAATGGCTGGGCTATGCTGAGCTTAAGCCACTCTCCAACATGAGGATATGGTCCAGAGACTTAGGCCAGTTTTTGCTGTTTTACCAAGTTTATTAGCAGGAAACTGAACTGGAAGTGAAGCAGCCTGGAATTGAATAGGCACCAATATCAGTATATCAGTATTGCAGGTGATGGTGACTTAATCCCACTGTGCCATTTTGCTAGCACCAACAGAAATGAATATTTCTGACAAAAGTATGACTTCTGCTCTGTTTTTACACTTCTCCTATGTCTACACTTTCTAAAAATTGATTATGCCAGAGGGGATATGTGGAATAACGTATTCTGTTCTCTTACAGTGATTGTCATTCTTTGGGAGTGTAAATTCTTTGAACCATACTCCCTACCTCTAACTCTTCCCATGGTTGATCTGATCTCCCCTCCATTTTGACAGGAACAGTTAAAAAAAACTTCTGGGCTCATCATCATGCAACCAGTACAGATTGTTAATAAAGGGACAGGATATTCAAATGGAAGGCATCTCTGTGCCTCATGCACCATTTTAACAGCATTTTTCTCCGAAGGAATGATTATATTATTTTCCTCTTCATCCCAAATGGTATACTTGACAATGATTTGCCTTTTTAAAGGCAAGCTTTCTTGAGTCTTGTTTGTGTTGAAAGTACAAAGAGAGTTTTACAAGATACTATACTTGTGATTGCCACCTGCTAGCAGCTCTGTGCCATCCTGGGGCTTCTGTGCCTACTTTGCTTGAATCAGTTGCAGGCACTCAGTTCCGGACACCATGCTCCGTTCACTCAATCTGCTTAAGCCAATATTCCTGCAGGGAAGAAGCTATGAGAACAGAACTTTGTTTGAGTCAAAGTTTTTAGGGAGATCATCTACCCTTTGGGTAAAAACCTACACATGCTTGCCTATTTGCTGTCTTTGTCCAATCACTAAAATGTCTCTAGCAGTTTCTAGGTGTTCTTTATTTTATTTGAAAAATGGATGGTGATAGCAAAAACTTAACAAGTCTTAAAACAACCAGTAATCTTTGAGCTATTTTAAAGGTTAAAAAAGCAATGAAAGGATTCCTGATTTCTTGCTTTACCTTAAAAAGTGTGCTTCCTTCACCCCCACATCTTTGTGGAAGGCTTTTCAGGCCTCCAGCACTGTGCATTGAGATCCAAGGCTACCTCAGTGAGTACTGCATCCTTGCTGCCTCTCACTAGGTTGACAGAAACCCCAGCTCTGGGGCAGAGACTGGAGGTCTCCTGTTCCTGCCATGGTGCATCAGACAAAAGCGACCTAGTGAATGGGCTAACCACAGGCCATGTGACTCACCCTCACTTGACAGTGGCCATTGATTTTCAAGGTTGAAGGTTTTGAAAAGTGACTGTTGGTGCCCATTTAAAGTTGGCTTTTAGAAGACTTGGTTTCTTCATGCCCTTTCTTTTTAAGCATTAGCAGTGAGACTCTCAGAGATTCACACTAAGCAGCATAGGTGTTCTGGTGGAATCCAGGAAAACCTTCCTCACACTCTCCATCAATGACTTTTCTTTTCTTTTTAAGATTTATTATTTATTCTATTACAAAGTCAGATATACAGAGAGGAGGAGAAATAGAGAGGAAGATCTTCCGTCCGATGTTTCACTCCCCAAGTGAGCGCAAAGGCCGGTGCTGCGCCGATCCAAAGCCGGTCACCAGGAACCTCTTCTGGGTCTCCCATGTGGGTGCAGGGTCCCAAGGCATTGGGCTATCTTCGACTGCTTCCCCAGGCCACAAGCAGGGAGCTGGATGGGAAGTGGAGCTGCCGGGATTAGAACTGGCACCCGTATGGGATTCTGGCGTGTTCAAGGTGAGGACTTTAGCCGCTAGGCCACGCTGCCGGGCCCCATCAGTGACTTTTCGTTCCTCAAAAGCTTCTGCTCAAGCATGTTGACACCATCTTGCCTCTTGTTCTCCTCTGGTGACCTGTCAAGCAATGCTGGTTTTTATGACAGAGGGTAACACCAATGTTTCAAATGAAGATTTGAAGTATACTGGAGAGAGCAGGGAAGCTACAAAGACAGAACAGAAAGTAGAGGAAGGACCACAACTCGGCTTGCTTTGCTGCCTGGGTAGGGTTGGCTAAGCCTCCAAGAAGTGGAAGGGACAATTTTACAAGGAGAAAAGGATCTAGACCAAACCCACTTCTATCTGAGTTCCCCTCCCCTGCTGTTTTTCTCTTTTCCCTTCTTGTCCTTCCTCCTGTGCTGCTGTTCCCACATTCACTTCCTACCAGCTGTGCATTTCAGTATCTCTGGGAAATCTTTTTCTGCTGGATGGATATTCCGTCAGTCAGAAAGATGGTTATGGAATCCCTGTGGTTCCTATAGGCATTATGCAAAGGCAAAAAGTGTGATTATAAAATAATAATCCCTGCTTATAGAGTTTCACTTTGTAGGTTATGTAAAAGAAATGTGTTCAGAGTTTTCCTGTGATTTGGAGAATACATTGGTTCAACCTCAGCTGATGAAGGCAGAGTAATTCAGGACATTGAGGGCAGAGGGCTACTTGCAATGTCTCTGTCCTTCACTCATCCTTGGCTTTCCTTGCCATCCCAGTGGAGGAAGGAGCAGGGTTAGAATTGCCTGGGGTTAGAATAGACAGAAAAGACAGTAGCTGGCAAGTATTTTTACCTTTTCATGAGAGTGAATGCTTGACTGTCCTCTTTAGTGGTGTTTGCATTCTTTTAAATCCATAGTTTGAGAATAGGCTTTTTGTGTAGTGATTAAGATTGTTTGAGATGGCCATGTTCTGTTTTGGAATCCCGGGCTCAAGAACCAGCTCCACTGGCAGTTCTAGATTATTGTTAATGTGTACCTGGATGGCAAAAGGTGATGATGGGAGGCTTGGATTGAGTTCCAGGCTCCTCTGACTTTTGGCCCCCAGTTTTGCCTTGACCTAGTCCTGGCTGCTGCAGTCATTTAAGAAATGAACTAAGCAGGCAGGGGAGTCATTTCTCCCTCTCTCTCTTTTTTTCTCTCTCTCTTCCTGTCTCTCTCTCTCTCTCTCTGCCTTTCAAATACATAAAAATAAATTTTTAAACCTAGACAAAGGATACTGACAACCACAAAGAAAGCAATAACAATGACCTATACATATGACAAGATAATCACTCTTCTTACCAATTAAATACATTAAAAATAAATCCTTGGTTTTATTTTAAACATCTTTCAAGCACTAAATTTAAATATTTTCCTTCCCAAAACTTTTTAATTACAAAAATCACTTGGGATGCTTGTGGACCCCAATCTGTACCCTTGACATCCTGATTCAGAATCTGGATTGGAGATTTTGAGAGAGGAGGCTGCGAGAAGCTGGTGTGGAGAATGCTTAGTGCAAAATGTCCAGAATTGATGACTAAATGTGAAAGTTGGAATTACTCCACTAAATTTTT
The DNA here is from genome assembly GCF_030435755.1 of Ochotona princeps. Classification (NCBI taxonomy): domain Eukaryota; kingdom Metazoa; phylum Chordata; class Mammalia; order Lagomorpha; family Ochotonidae; genus Ochotona; species Ochotona princeps. The sequence continues at coordinate 23,089,050 of NC_080842.1, forward strand.
AATATAGAGAAAATGCCAGCAGAAATGTACATACGTAAAGTTTTTCCCCCGAAGTTCTCAGCATCATGTCTCTGGACTCAGTTTCATAGCAAAGACAAAAAAATCCCACATTTATTTTCATATAACTCTTATAATGCTGCATGTTATCCACAACATAGGCTATTAGTGGGAGCACCTAAACTTGTGTAACTGGCAGCCAACTTGGAAGAGTGCATTCAACTCATAAAAAAATCCTTCCTTGATATGGTTATTATAAGGTTTAAATTGAGGTTTGGCAAAGAAAAGTAATTCAGAATGACTTTGCTTTCAGTGACCTATATATTGCCTTCTTGAACAATTTATAACATGCTTGTTTAATTCTATCTTTAGAGTCTCAGAGAAAAAGCGAAATTTTGCAATGTGGCTCAAGCATTTTTAAAAAATGGTCATTTCAGCCCTGTAGGATAGAAAAAGGCAATCTCTTCTTCGCCCATTGCAAGAGTCATGACTTACAACTCATAACAAAAGGTTAACAAAAGGAAAGCACAGCAAATTTATTTACTATAATTTTATTTGACACCAGAATCTTCAGAAACGAAGACCCAAAGATGCAGGGGAAACTGATGTACTTTTATGCTAAATATGATGAAAGCAGTGGGCAACTGTGGAGAAATATGAATGAAACAAAAGGGCATGTGGCCTAATGACATTAAGCTGGAGAGAACCCAGCCAAACGTGTTTATTCATCTACCTTCTGTGTTTCTGGGTGACCTTTGCACCCATCATATGAACATACCCTGGGTGCTGAGAGGAGCTCAGAGAGGGAGCATGTGTTTCATGGCTTGCTTCAAGGCAGGGCAGTTCTAGTGACTGTGACTCTTTTAAGAGGAAAAAAGGAGATGGCGGACAGGAGGTCAGGAGATCATAGGCACCTTTCTGCTTCTGCAACCCTCCCAAAGCTCTTAAATACAAAATACTCAGTATACCAAGGCAACATACTCTGGAGTATCATGTTTTGAACCTCAACACCCCAGATTTGTCTGTGGTCAGAAGCAGCAACTTATACCTGTGATTTTATATACTGACAATTGCAAACAGATCCCTTTGTAATTATATTCAGTTGTTTAGCTATTGAGGAATCTATAGTTCAAACTATAAGGCATGGCCGAGGTTCTCAACCGAGCTTCAATTAGCCTCCTCTGAGCCTTCTTCTCAACCAGGTCTCAACCCTAGGTTTGCCTTTGTTGAGTCAACTTAGATAGTGATAGGATTCAGGACACATGCCCCCAAATGACAGCATCTTGACATATTGAAAAGTTAAAGGTGAAGGAATGTATGAAATAATAGATGCAATGCAAGAGGATTTTCTGATCTTCCACTAAAGCAAATCATCAGACTCTTGTGAGATGTGCCTTCCCTAAGGTTCCATTGTTAAAGTTACATTAGTATGGACAAATAAAGCTTGTCAGTTGGCTGGTAGTAAAATGATTTGCAGGGACCAACATTTGTGGTATAGTGGGTCAAACCATGTCCTGAAGCACCCACATCCCTTATCTGAGCCAATCCATTTCCCTGCTGTTGTGCCTGGGAAAATAGAGGAAGATGCTCCAAGTGATTTGAGCCCTAGGATCTACGTGGGAGACCTGGATGAAGCTCCTGGCTTGTGGCTTTAGCCTGGTGTGGTCCTGGCTGTTGGCAGCCATTTGGGGAGTGAACCAAAGGTAGAAAGTTCTCTCTGTCCCTCCTGCTCTGTAACTCTGCCTTTCAAATAAACAAAATAAATATCTTAAAAAAGATTGGTGCTTGCTTTGGCAGTACATATACTAAAATTGTAACAATTCAGAGAGTGTTAGCATGGCCCCTGTGCAAGGATAACATGCAAATTCATGAAGTGTTCCATATTTTTCGACTGAACACCCTAAAAAAGACTTAGAAATATATCCCTTTTATCTCTAAGTTTTCCTTTTGTTAACATTTACATTTTCTTTGTTTTTGTAGTATAATATTAAATAAATGATAATCTTAGGGAATAGTATCACCAGTTGTCTCATCATAGCTAGATAAAATTAATCTTAAAATGAAGGTCATCAGCCTTGCTTGTATGTAACTGATATTGGGTTTTTGAAGCACTTCTCCTAACCATCCAGTTGGATGGGAAGGGAACACAACGTTTTCTGAAACAACAAGCCATAGTGGTTGTGGAAACCAGCTGATCCTGGAAATCAGGAAGTTTGAATTGTTTAACTGGCCACACCATCGGCCAGACAAACAGCTGCCATTTACACATGTAATCTCTGTCTCTCAGACTCCAATTTTATAAAAATATAGAACTAAAATTCTTGCTTTAATCTGTTCTTCGTTTTGGGATTTGGAGTCTGTTGAATGTGAATTTTTACTCCCTCTGCTGGTGAGTGAGAGTAAAACAGTAAAGTAAGTGACTTGATCTAATCTATTCAATGATATAATGCCCTGGGGAAATATTATTAGAGTTTGCATTTTAGGGCCCTGCAAAGTTGCCTAGTAGCTAAAGGCCTCGTTTTGCATGCGCCAAGATCCCTGCTTCCCATCCAACTCCCTGCTTGTGGCCTGGGAAGGAAGTTGAGGATGGCCCAAAGCTTTGGAAACCTGCACCAGCGTGAGAAACCTGGAAGAGGCTCCAGGCTCTCTGGATCGGCTCAGCTCTGGCTGTTGCGGCCACTTGGGGAATGAATCATGGGATGGAAGATCTTTCTCTCTGTCTCTCCTCCTCTGATTTTGCAATGAAAACAAGTTCGTGTCCCAGCTGCTCCACTTCCCATCCAGCTTCCTGCTTGTAGCTTGGGGAAGCAGTGCAGACTCCCTCCCAGTGTCTGCAAACGTAGGAAACTGCCAGGAGCCAGAGTCAGGAATCAAACTCAGGTATTTGTGGCTAAACACCAACCTCCATATGGTAGCAATGTAGGTTTTAATGATATTAATTACATTTTAGGTTAGAAAAAATACAATTTAAATTCATTTCGGTTTTTAAATTTCTTTTAACATTCTTAGTATGCAGTTATTCTGAAACCTGTACTTGTATTTTGTACAAAAAATTCAATTCATAATAACTGTAAGCTTTTAAACTTATTTTTAATTACACTAGGAATTCTTATATTTTTGTAGTTTTCAAGCACCTGCAGCAAAAGAGAGACTAATCTTAGAATTTCCACAGGCACATCCCCCAGCTCTATCACTAATCACCATTTGCCTGCTTTTGCTTCATCTGTTTCCTTCTCCACTCCTTCCCACTCTCTGGATTAGTGTGAATTTCAGATGAATACTTCAAAACATGTTACTGAACAACGAAAGTTCTTTAACATAAACACAGTATTATTTATTAATAAATGTAAAAAATAATGTTACTATCAAAAGGAAGAGGGATGACATGAAAGAGCAAGACATTCAGTTCCATTGAAACTGAACATTTCAGATGCAAATATTAAATTCATTGCCTTTCAAAAAAAATCAGGAGAGAGACAGAGACTTGCTTTCATCTGCTGGTTCATTCCCCAAATGTCTACAACAGCCACAATTGGGCCATGCCAAAGCCAGAAGCATGAAATTCCAAGGGCCCAAGTAATAGAATCATCATTTGCTGCCTCCTTGAGTGTGAATTAACAGGAAGCTGGATCATAAGCCAGGATCTGGGATTGAATCAGGCATTCCATTATAGCATGTAGACATTTCAAGCTGCTTCTTAACTGCTGTGTCAAAGGCCTTTCCCAATAACTAATTTTTAAAAGTTATTTTTAACCCCCATGTTATTCTTTTTCTTATCCTTAAGGCCTAATAATCTTGGCATATTGAGAACCAGCAGTAAGTATTTCGGAATAAATGACTCTCCAAGGATATTCTTCTAGACTTAGGGCAGTAAAAAATACATTCTGTCGTGTATGTTCTGTCTGATAGCATGTAAAACAAATTGAGTTTCTAGAGCAAGTTAAGATTATTTCCACTCAAACTTATAAGTCAAACTCCAGTTAATATTTAATGGAACCTAGAAATAGTTAAAGGGATTTAATTTAGGTAATAAAATGTTTGAAGGTCCTGCAGTGGACATGAGTAAAAGCCTGATTGTTAACATTTCCAATTCTGTAACTTGCCTTTGACTCCATTTTCAGAGAATAGGTTTGCTGGTGAAAAATTTGCAGAGTAGAGTGACACCTAATGCAATTCATTATAGGGAATGAGTGGCTGGTTTCAAGTAAGGAGTCAAGAGTTGATCCTAATGATGAGGAGATTTCTCCCAAAGGGATGGGGCTCTTTAGAGGGAGAATGGTGATGGGAATCAGAATATGCCATCTCCAAAAATTCCTCTTTGGCATATGAATTATTTTGAGTGAAAAGTAAATGAGAACTAGTATACATAACCATTCTCTAACTTCCTAAAGGTAGAACACAATTCCCCTTTTTTGTTAATGTTGTTTGTATTTGTAAAGAATATAGAAAAAGGACTTTACCACCTCGACTCTCTTGGAGTACAATTCCCCATTTGTAAGTTGTTTGTATTTGTAAAGAAAATTTTCATGTATAAAGTTCTGTCTATACCAATAATAAAGCTTTTCTTTGCTTCCAGGAGATAATTGTTACCACCTGAGAGACTCTGACCCGAATCCAAGATGAGCCTTTTTTCATAAAACACCTCTACACCCCTTAAACCCCGCTTTCCTTACTTGGCATTCTCTTCTAGAATTCCCAAGCCATTTTCCTTCATTTAGCTTATGGTGACTTAAAAGCCTCAATTATCTGGCAGCCTTAAGTATCATTTCTTTGTGAAATGCTCATGAATATATGTGTAATTACCTTTTATTTTGTTGAGATTTTATCAGTTTGATCTGGAGGTCCTTTCATTAAACCTGGGTTACAATAGAGGAAAGCTTTTTTTCCTCTCTCTACAATGGAAATCTGCAAGAGAATTTTTTTTTTTACCATTTTAATTTCCCCAATTTTAATAGTAGAGGAGAAAGTCATAGTACACTTGATCTTAGTCAAAAGGCCTAGAAGCGATGAGAAAGTCATACCTAAGCAGACGAAGAATTATATAGATAACTTGGGGGAAAATAACCTACTCTTGACCATATAGAATGATATCTGTTTATGCTGATAACATTTGCCTTTAGTTAGAGCATTCCTTATTTGATTTCTGGGAAGACGTTATGAAAATGTTAATTTGTTAGGTTGTTGTATTGCACTTAATGCCAGAAAACAGTATATGTGTCTCCAAATAATCAGTTATATTCTGTTCTGACATCCTCACAAGAATGATGAGTCCGTGCTACTTGTTGGGAGAGACTTTACTATTTCCTACCACTTTCTGTGGCTCAGAGACTTCTTGAAGCTTTCATTTTGCTCCAGGCTCTAGCCAGTCAAGTTTTCAGGAGCTTCCTCATTATGTTAGCTCTCTGAACATTCTCCCTTCCCACTGCACAAGGAAGGAACTCTTTGATGTTTTATTTATCTGCAAAAGTTGAGAGTGATGTTAGCCACACACAGCAATTGCCTGTCAGTCACATGAGTCTCCACATGGTTGAACTCCAGATGGAACATGGTGATAATTACTTTTTCAGAGAGTTTGAGAGTCCTTGTCTGAGTATTTACTGATTCATTTCCTGTGATTACATGCAATCTGTTTCTTTAATAAGGGCTTCAGCATTTTCTGGCTGATCTCCAAATCTAATAATCAAAGGACCATCTTACTTCTAAATACGAATCATTTCAATGGGCTCAAAACTTTGGGTTTGGGATTTTTCCTATTTTCTTTGAAGGGATTCACAGGATACCAGGCCCGAGCATGCTATTGTGCATAAGAATTATTTTTAGCTGAGAGCAATGAAAATGAACCAGAGACAAGGAAAACTTTTTATCAGATTCTCTAGGGTGATTAAGTGATTTTTATTTCAAGAAGTATTTGTTTATTTGAGAGAGAGTCAGTTAATTGTTTGCAGCAGCCTGGAAGTTGAAGCTTGGGACCAAGGATTCAATTCAGACCTCTCACAGTGGTGACAGCAACTGAGGTACTTGAGTCATGACTTGTTGCCTCCCAGGATCTTCACTGGTAAGAAGGTAGATTCAGAATTCAGAGCCAGAAATTGAGTTGAGGTATTCCAAAGTAGTATAAAGTCACCATAATAAACATCTTTGTCTTCAGACCACATGCCCACCCCTATCCCACCAAGGTGATTTTTTTTTGTCCTTGTTGATAATTTTAGACCTTTATCAGCCCAGAGAATCAATTGCATTGTGTATGAACAAATCGCCACCCTGATCATGGTCAAGGACCCTTCCCATTAGTAAAGGAGTCATGCTGAGTTGGAAAAACTTGTTAAGACTCTTAAGACCCTGGACGCTTTAGGAACCAACGTTTGCATCCTGCCCAGATCCTGCTCTGGGGTGTGGAGTCTTGCTCTTTGTGCAATCTTGCTCTGTGCTTAAAACCTGATGCTCAGTGGCTTTTGTCTGAGTCTCATCCATGTGTTCTTTCCTGCGTTAGTGATAAGAATGTGGACCCCTTCACACCACTCCCCACATCTTCTAACAGCAACTGCAAGGCCAAGTGGGTCATATTTTATGTCTTGAAAGTATTCACAGTTGTAAGTAAAACAATAAACCTGTCCTCATGCTGACTTCATCCATGTGTGCTCTGGCAGTATCAGGTATATTAGTCAGTGGGCAAGTTAGCAAATATTTTTCTACCACTCATAAAGTGTGTCCCAGTCTAAGACCAATCTGCCAAATTGAAAATCTGATAAATTTCTTCTTTGGAAGAAGTGTCTCTGAAGTTTGTGTATGCAGACTGTGTTCATTATATCATATACTACTGGAAAAAAATTCTGGAAAAATTTGTCTTCTGGGATGGTTTCTATCTGATGTAGGAATTTGCTAAAGTATTTCTTTTGTGAAATTTGAGAGTTAAAAAAATGTTTGTTTGAATGTCTGCTTCACTTCCCAAATATCTGGAATATGTGGGATTGGGTCAGGCCGAACCAGGGGCCCAGAATTCAATCTGAGTCTCCCACATGGGTGTCAGGATCCAACTGTTAGCTGATGGAGTACAGCTGAGATCTTACAGCTCCAGAGGAACTGTGTTTCAGCAGCTGCAGCTGATTGATGGACAACTTTGGGCAACTCAGGCACTGTTAGACTGCCCCAGCCTACCTGCCCCTAGTGCCAGCCACTGATTGACAGCCTCAGCCCACCTGCATGTGAGGCTGCTCTTTGGCAGCTCCGGGTGATCTGTGGTTCTGAAGCTGAGACTGCAGCCACCACAGACAGGCTCTGACACAGAATCTGCCACCACACAGCAGCAACCTGCCACCACATAACCAGCCAGCCTGATGCTCATGTCGGACCATGTAACAACTCCTTTTCTGTGCATCACCTGACCCCTGCACCCTTTGTTCTAGGGAAACCCCAAGTTCTACTATGTTACAAGGAACCATTGTCAACTGAAATAATCAGCATGGCTGCAGGAAGTATCCTCATGATGATCTTTGGGTTAAAATATTAAAATTGCCACAGGGGCACCATTACTCCTGTCACACACCTGACCCCATGACAAGTCCAGTGTTTCCCAAAAAAAGGATATAGATATTGTCAGCACTCCAGCACCGCCCCAAACTCTACTCTTTGTATACTCAATTGAGTCTTCTCCCTCCCCCTAATAGATATCCCTGCTAAACTAGGTGGATGGCTTCTGTATGTCTGTGGGTTTGGTCAGGAGTGAAGAGTTTGTGTTTTCCCTTGTTTGGAATCCTTTTGTGTTTTGGCTTTCTGTTCCTTTCTCTTTCTCTGGAGCTTGCCTGCACTTTACCGTTGCTTTCCATCAATTTTTTTTTTTAAAGATTTATTTATTTTATTACAAAGTCAGATATACAAGAGGAGGAGAAACAGAGAGGAAGATCTTCCGTCCGATGTTTCACTCCCCAAGTGAGTGCAAAGGCTGGTGCTGTGCCTATCCGATGCCGGGAACCAGGAACCTTTTCCGGGTCTCCCACGTGGGTGCAGAGTCCCAAGGCATTGGGCCGTCCTCAACTGCTTTCCCAGGCCACAAGCAGGGAGCTGGATGGGAAGTGGGGCTGCTGGGATTAGAACCGGTGTCCATATGGGATCCCGGTGCGTTCAAGGTGAGGACTTTAGCCGCTAGGCCGTTGCTCCGGGCCCCAACTCAGTCTTTTTTCATGTCACAGCTTTATGCCTCCAGTGGAAGAAAGAACCCAAAATAAACCCAGCTGAGGACCCATTGGCTAAGGCACAATCGCTGAGTCACTGCCAGTTGTCTCCCACACTGTGCATTATTAGGAAGCTATAAATGGAAGCAGTTGGGACTCAAAGCTGGAATGTCAGCACCCCAAGCAGCATCTTAACCACTGTGCCAATGTGGGCCTCAAATTTTTGTATTGTCAGAGATTAAAATGAAGAACAATACCATATTTAAAAACCATGTAACTTTCAAATAGTGCAGTCCACCTCTATCTTGCTTCACTTGTAAGAAATAAATATTATGTAATCAAACTTACCCTTTTTTCAGTCTTCATATCTGTTACTCTGTTTTCTTAACCACAACTATTGGTAATTACAGATTGATAAATTGGTTTTCTATTGCAGTTTTTCATAGCATGACCATATTTGCATATATCCATAGTGTATTTATTATATTTTCAATGTTTATTATTCTACAACTATTTCACTGAATATTACTTTTCAAATTACTGATTTTGTTATATTGCTCTAATTTGGTAACTATTTTTTAAATTATTATTTTATGATATAGTTCCATAGGCTCTGGAATTTCCTCTTCCCCTCACCAGAACCCTCACCCCCTACTGATTTCTCTTCTAGTATTACAGTGGGTAGTACTTCATGAACAGTCATAAGTCCATCATTCTGCTATTGAAGTGTTTCCCGATGTTGCAGGTATGGATAATGGCAGAGTTCAGCATCCCACTGTCAGCAGTTTCACCAGCTGTCTATCTTTGGTCTGGATGCAGAGATGCATACTGCACTGTCTCCACACCTGGGTGTGTCAGTCTCCACTACACTTCTATTATACATCCTCAAATACAGAGCCAGAAAACACAATCCACAACTGGAAGAAAAATAATCTATATCAGCACGAAGTTAAACAGCATGCTACAGAACCAATGTAATGACAAAGAAAATAAAAAACCCTTTGTAGAAAAATGATGCTACTGCACGACCCAGATGGCATTGAAGAAATCAATAAGAGAAAAAAAAATTGGAAGAAATGACAGTAAAAACAAGAATCTCAGTGCCTAGCAGATTTAGCAAAAACAGTGTTGAAAGGGACATTTACAACATTGGGTGCTTACAAATAATCAAAATGTGTTATATGAATGATCTATTAATGAATCACAAAGACTTACTGAAAGAGACACAAGTGAATAGGAAGTGGGAAAATGTAACATTCCCAGCAGAAATAATTGGATTTGAAACCAAAAACCTGTATTGAAACGGGAAAGAGCCATTCCCTAAGAAGATGAGCAAAGCAACCCCTCAGCCATATTAACAAAAAGCATCACGAGAGAACAACCACTTAAAATTAGAGATGAAAGAGAAATGGCTCAAACTGTCTGCTCTTTACATGTGTCATGACAGTGTTGACATAGGCAATGGTAAGAGATTCTATTTTTTTTTTGTTGTCTAGGTATGTTTAGAAGTTTCATTTGGAGTCTACCTTCATTCCTTAGTAGGAATGCATTTGTTGAGTTTCTTGATCCCTGGTACTCTGGTCTCTGTTACATTCTTCATTTGTGGTGTTTCACATGTGTATGTATTCACCTTTAATTTATTAACTATTTAAACCAAATGACATATATATATATATGCATATAAATCCAGTCATATATATATATATATATATATATATATATATATATATATATATGGGATAGGTATATGGATATTTGTATAACTTACTCTTCTAGAAATTGACATGTAAAGTATTCTTATTTTTAAAATATGATCATTGTTGGAATAATATAATTACAAACACAATTTTCTTCCTACTCAGAAAACCTCTTCACAAAGGGAACTGAGAAAGAGAATTGATTTTCTGTGTGTGTGTATGTGTGTATATATAAGTACTAAATCAGAAAGGATGTTGCAAATCAAAGACACAAAGAAAATTATGTACAAGGTGACTACAGAGACAGAAATCTTACCTTCTTAAAAAATATAGCCAAGCAGATATATCCTTTTACATAAGTGTTTATATACAACATATACATATATTATATATATATATAATTATTATTTTATGAGATACAGTTCCATAGGCTCTGGGATTTCCATTATTTTCTTCCCAAATCCCTCTACACACACACTGATTTCCCTTATATTATTATAATAGTATAGTTCTTTATAAACAGTCATTAGTCCATCATTGAGGGCATAGACAATGCCCGACAGTTTAGCATCCTATTATCAAGATATATTTAACAGTTTCAGTGGAAGTCCAGCTTTGATCTAGAAGTAGAGATTAATACTACAAGTATCCTCACATCTGGATATGATAGTATCCATTACAAAGTTACTATACATCCCCTTAAATGAGAAGCCACAAAATAAAATCAATAACAGGAAAAAATAGAAATTTATAATGCCATGAAGTTAAATAACATGGTACTGAATGACTAATGTGTCTGAATAACTGAAAAAGAAAATCAAGAACCTTCTTGAAAAAAATGAGTCAGTGAAGGATTTAGTATGAGAAAATACTGTTTTGAAGAATTGAAAGTAATAATCCACAGTCAGGAGCCAGGAGCTGCTTCTGGCCATCCTATGCACGGTCCCAACACCTTGGGCCATCCTCAGCTGCTTTTCTGGGCCACAAGCATGGAGCTGGATGGGAAGTGGAGCAGCTAAGACATAAACTGGCACCTGTATGGGAACTTGACACTTGCCAGGGGAGGATTTTGCCAGTGGAACAGTTGTGCCAGGCCCTAGGCAAATATTATAATATCAGTCTTTTTCATGTATTTTTTTTTGTATTTTACAAAACTTCTCCACATTGCTTGGCAATGTGTGAATTGCAGAATGAAATGGTTGAACACAATTTCCAAGTTGCCTATTTTCTAAAATTCTGTCGAGTCATTCTTCAATATGTGCAGAGGGTTGGCATCAGAACTCTCACCAAATTCGCTATAGACACCAAAATCCTCAGATGCTAAAGTCCTCATGGTAAAGCTTTTGCATATAACTATGCATCTCCTCCTGTATATGGTAAATCACCACTATATTATTTATGATATCTAGTAGAAAGCAAATATGCTGTAAATACAGTTTATACTGTGTTGTTTGGGGAAGAGTAACAGGAAAGAGTCTGTACACATTCATTTCCTCTATGATTTTTATCCATGGATGTGGAGGCTGTATATTTGGAGGAATGACTGAGTTGGTTTTAAAATTTACAGCAAAGTAGGAATCCTGCCATGAGGGAAACAGTAGTCTGAGTTAAAATGATAGCTGCAGGCTTCCTTCTTGCAGTACTTTCTGAGCACCACTGGTTTTTGGGCTCTCCAGCTGACTCTGGTCTGAAGATAAGAATAAAGTGAGAAGTCAGGTGATGACTTCCAGGTCTTATCACACCTGTCAACCTGGAAATAAGCTCCAGCAGTCAGGGAACTTGGCTTCCTGGGGAAGATTGTATTAATTTCTTAGTGACTTTTACTCTAAATGCTAAGTGAAATTTTCCAATTTTGCTTTTCACTATGATTGCTTCTATCTTTCTTATTAATCTAATTGCTTTCAGGTTTCATAAGTGTTGTTGGGTTAATGCCAGAACGCATATGACCATCCAGAGAATGCATTTAAGGAGCTCAGTGCAGAATATAGACTCATGTGTACTTTATTATGATAGCTTTACAAGTAACTACAGAAAACTAGAGTTAGAGCAAAACATAAAGGAAGAATCAGAGAAAAATATGTGACAACCATTCTGCTAGATCCAAGGCCATTTCTTTCCATGCAATTGCCTGCAGTTGAAGCAGAAGATTGTAATATGTTGTCGTATTGATTTTTTAAAAATATTTGGATTAGTAGTGAGAAAGGCACAAAGAAATGTCTTTCTCTGATATGAAGGAAAGGAAACAAGGGGATATTGTAAGTTGTCTGTTTTTCTCTTTCCCCCAAAATATACAATCCAGCAATTTTCCAACTTGAATATTAAAAAAAAATCACCCCAGGAGCTTTGTAATGCTGATGATAGAGTCCTATTTTTAAGATTTAGAGCCACAAGTAGGACTGATTTTAAGGGATGCAGAACTCTTTTTGCAAAAATTACTAAGTCATACTTTGAGAAACACTGACCATACTTCTAATCATTTACTGTTATACTTTCTTATTCTTTCAGGAAATATTAATATAAAAATTGCAATTAGCTGTATAAAATGTGCATAAGATGATACTATGAGAAAAAACGTTACAAAAACTTGAGATTTTATATCTGTACTTTACTGACTAATTCTAAATTATGGAGGAAGCATTCCCACATTTGGATTCAACTATGAGGGTTCAATAAATTTTTCTTGCCATTTTCATAACGACATTGCATATTTCTCAACCACATTTTATGCACACACATATACACAATTCCCTAATATAAGTGAAACAGTAATTTTTGTTAATATCAGATGCTTTCCATCATGTTCCAAGTGGATATTTTACTTTAGGTAAAGCTTTAAGAGTATTCAGACATCAATATCCAACCATTAGAAGCATCCTGTCTTCTCAAAGTCATTTTTTGAAAAGATAGTCCTTTCACTCTATGCTTGGCAAATTCTTGCAGGGAGGGAATTTCAACTAAACTTGAACTATGGTTATGCAGCGGGGTGGAGGAACTCACCATGGGGGGATGGTGGGGGGTAATCCCAGATTCTGTGTAATTACAACACAATGTAATTAATGAATAAATTTAATAAAAAAAAAAAGAAAAAAGAAAAGATAGTCCTTTCTCTGGAGAATGATTTTTAATTCCTTTGTCAAACATTAGTTGGTTACAAAAGCATGAACTAATTTCTGGGATTTCTTTTATGTTCATTTATTTGAAAAGTAGAGTTGCAAAGGGTGAAGGGAGAGACTTCGAGAGAAAGAGAGAGATCCCGTAGATCTGCTGATTTAATCCCCAGATGGCTGCAATGACAAGGGCTGGACCAGCCCCAAACCATGTGCCAGGGGCTTAATTCAGGTATCCCACATGAATTCTTCAGGGTCCCAAGTTCTTGGCCCATCTTCTGCTGTTTTACCAGGCACATCAGCATGGAGCTGGATCAGAAGTAGAGCAGCTGGGACATAATTTGGCACTCATATGGGATGCCAGCATCACAGGGAACAGTTTTGCATGCTGTGCCACGATGCTGACCCACAATCCACATTTTCTCATCGTTAGGTTTGACTCTTCATAGCTATTACTGTTTTTCCTTTCACATTTTATTCGGTTTGATTTCACTAAACATGTTAATTATTTCCTCATATTTTGTTTTTATTCTTTGTAGCTTCTTATATGATTTTATTGCTGTGATGTTTACATTCTGTTTTCTTTATTACTTGAGTTCTTGCAACTCATTTGAAAATATATTGTCCTTTAATATTTATTTAAAACTTCGTAACACATGTGAATTCAGAGAAATAGTGGTAGGAATCTGAAAGAAACAACAACTGTTAGAATTCCTTAGTTTCCTTAATTCCTCTTGCATGATATTTTTTTTTTTCACCTACCTTTGACTTTATTGCTTTGCTTTCAAAACCTTTATGGAAGATTTCATGTTAACTCAAATTTTATTATCAATTATTCACTTTAATTATTTATTATCCACTCACTGATTAAATTGTTGAACCAAAGTGTAAATAAACACACAGGAACATGGGGAAGGTGGAAGGCGACAGGAAGTGATATGAAGCTATTTTGTTTGGATTTGTCTCCTCTGAAACACTTTTTTTTTAAAGATTTATTTATTTTATTACAAAGTCAGACATACAGAGAGGAGGAGAGACAGAGAGGAAGATCTTCCGTCCAATGATTCACTCCCCAAGTGAGCCGCAACGGCCGGTGCGCGCCAATCCGAAGCCGGGAACCTGGAACCTCTTCCGGGTCACCCACACGGGTGCAGAGTCCCAATGCATTGGGCCGCCCTCGACTGCCTTCCCAGGCCACAAGCAGGGAGCCGGATGGAAAGTGGAGCTGCCGGGATTAGAACCGGCACCCCTATGGGATCCCGGGGCTCCCAAGGCGAGGACTTTAGCCGCTAGGCCACGCTGCGGGGCCCCTCTGAAACACTTTTACAAAATCTCTCTCTCTTTTTTTTCTACTGAGAGCTTATTTTCCCTCCCTGATCAACTTTTATGCATCATGCAGTAATAGCTCGTAGGGCTCATTTAATTCAATTCAGGTGGTCACTGCTTTCCTCCAAATTTCAGTCTACTTCCTCCTTGACAATCATTTCTAACAATGAGTTTTGGGGAAAATCAGTCTCATTGAGCTCTGCAAACTTTGTTTTGGCTCCCAGAATCCTCTCTCATTTCAAATTTCTAAGCTTTTGGAGGGTTTCCTCAGAGTCGAGTAGTGGTGGTTGTGAAGGTTGATCAAGGATTCCATTGGTCTCCTTTCATTGAAGAATGAATCTTTCATCTATTTTTATTATTTCGGGAAGCAATTTTTAAAAGAAGAAATGCCAGCTTGTTTCTATACTATCTTTAACTAGAATATCTCTGATACAGTTTTGTGTTGTAATACCAAAACCTGTTGAGAACCACTTGATGTAAAAAAAAAAAATCAAACTCATTGACTCTTCTTTATAATGTCCTGCAGTAAGCTTGTGCACAGCAGACGATGCTGTAAGAGTTGTGAAATGAAATAAGAAAGAGCAATATTATCTGTTCTGTATTTTATCCTTTCTATAATATACAGCTGCAGTCTTATCACTATCATAACGGAAGCAGTTTAACTTTCTCACATATGAAATGGGAATATCCATGACATATTCTTGTTGCAAAGATTGTAAGCTGGTACAAGGATTCTGTTTGCTAAGGGTGTTGCCAAATGGTCATCCTCCAACACAGATTTCTTAGAGGAAAGTTGTGCTTGTGACAAGTAAAGGAAAGAATAGGAACACATCCTGTGACTACTTCATTAACATTTCAATTTTAGTTTATATACAACCGGCTTCTATCCACCTTAAAATGGCTATAGGATACTATTCAGCTGTCTCATGTCTATATTCATTTTTGTATTTAGCAGTTTATTGTATTGAAGCATAATTTTTACTGAACTGGGCAGATTTTAGGATAGTCCAAACTGGCTTATAGCTTTAATAAGGCATATGTCACCAGTTGAAGCAAATGCAATAATAAAAAAAAGAGAAATCACAAAAAAGAATAGGAACACATAGTTCCCTAAAAAAAAAAAAAAAGTACTACCCTGAGAACTAGTTTGCAAAGGCATTTATAACAAGGGTTAGAGAATGTTGAGGATGTAGAAAAGGGGCAGTGAGAGGACACTTCCTGCTTGCAATGTACATTTTTTGCACATTGTGTGTGTGTATGTGTGTGTTTAGTTGACTAACCCTAGGGTTAGTGTAAATGAGCCAATTGAAAGTCTGCATTTGTGTCTTTGTCTCTTTGCCTTGTATATAAAATGAAAATAAGTAAACACTGCCCTTTTAACAAATCTGAGTCACTCAGTGATTTCTTAATACGTTCTTTGTTTGTGGTGGTCTGATCCCCTCTGGGTACAGTGTTGCAAGAGAAACTTTTTTGGAATAGCCTCTGAAAAACAAGCTCAAGATTGTTAACTGTTTGAGATTGTACAGTCTTGTTCTTGTGTCCCATCTTACCTAGATCCTACACTTTTGGTGACTTACTGGGAAAGTAGCTTGTATACTATAAATCACTCTGGAAACATCCTTAGCTGTCACAGATCACTCTAGATGCATCACTGAACATCATAACAGCAGTGGAAAATTCCTTATTGAGTTGAGGAACTGGGGAAGAGGTGTAGTGTCTGGTATGTGTTTTACTATGGCTTTTCGGATGAATGCCAACATTTTGTGCAATTCTACGTTGTTTAGCCATTTCACTTGAGGATTTTTATCTTTAAAACACTTATTGCTACACATTCCTAGACCCCATTTTTATTTTTAGTTGACAAATGATTTCTTACAGTTTGAACAAAGAAAAATTTGGCTGCTTTCTTAGTTTGGCCTTTTATTCATTCAAATACTTTTCCTCCATTCCTATTGCCTAGAATGGCTGACCTGAATTGAATCCAAAAGATCTCCAGTAACAATAGTGGGGCATATTGCTATGCATAGAAGTGTTGCCTGCAATTTTTAGACTTTTTTTGTGTTTAATATAGTAGGCTTAGCCAACTGTATTAACATTTCAGCTTTATTTCCTTTCTACAAAAAAGGGCACAGTGTTGAGATTTCTAAATGGTCGTTTTATGACCAACTCAAAGCATTGAAGGTTTAAAATAATCCTGAAACTAGGTACAAACATTTGAAAAGCTTCCTACCAAAAAATATGTGTCAAATATAATGCATGCTGACATGAGAAATTAACAATGATGGTCACAGAGGTCCTCTGGCTGTTTTGCTTGGTATGTCTAGTCTCCAGAAATGGATCCCGATAGTCTTTTGCCGGCCTGTGCCATTCTAGTTACCGAGAGAAGATCTCTGCTGTGTTGGTGTTTGTACACCTATATTCCTCTCTACCACTGTCCTGCCTTTCCCAGTCCTCTGGGAAATAGCCCACTTAGACTCTCCCACACAGGTATGCGTCATATGTGTTCTCTAAGGACAAGAATCAACACCATTTTCCCTAGGGAGACTTTATTCAATATACTGCTCTTGATTAAACTCTCCTCTTTCCCTTAATTCACTAGTTCATTTGTTGTTAATTCATGCTGTACTGTGATATCTTAAATACTTTCACTTTATAGGCCTCAAATATTTGAGGACAGCAAGACCATTTGACATGTCAGTAATGAGTGTTGATATGTATATTAGAAATTGATCATGCTTTCACCTCTGTTTATAGTTAGCATATAGCAATGAGATGAGATGAAAGAGCCAAACTAGCACTTAGTTCGTAAGGATTTGAACAGTTAGGATAGCGTTAATATTACTTTAGTAAGTGCAGCTTCTTTCATAGTCTTAGATTGTGTAAAAGACTTACCTGGAAATGGTGTGATGGTTTATCTATCCTGCTTCTACTTCCTTTGGCAGATTTGCCTGTTCTCTCTCTTTGATATACAGCCATGTGCTACAGAAGGACATTTCACTCAGTGATGGCCTAATATACCACAGTGGTCCCCTAAGAAGATAATGGAACTGAAAAATTTCTATCACCTGGTGAGGTTGTAACACTGGAATACAATGTTTTATTCACATGTTTGCAGCAATGCACTGTAAACGAACCTACTGTACTGACAGTTTTATAAGGGAGCAGTGAATACAGTTATGTACAGTACATAATACTTGATAATAACAATAACAATGATACTACTGATGCATTTACTATATCAAACTTTTTGTTGTGTTAGCATGTTGATATAAAAAAGACTGCTGAAAAAGAGTGTGCCTTCTTATATCAACAGCAACCTACATACTTGTTACCATTTTTGCTGGATCTCTTGGTGCAAAAGTCCAAGCCCAGTGGCTGACCAATGCCCTCCTGGCTTAGTAAAGTTCATCACATGATGTTGCCAGGATGACAACATCACCTGCTGATGCATTTCTCAGCAGATCTTTCATTAAACGTGACTGCGTGACACTGGTTTCTCTTGGAAACTGGTTCAGCAGTGCAAGAGAGATTTTAACACTTAAAATTAATTAATGTTAATATAAAATGAGATGTTTGAGATATAATATCCAATTTCGTAATTTTAAAACAAGAAAACAAGAGCCAAGGGGGATAAGATTTTGTATGTTAACAAATATATAAATGGTTCGTCTGAGCTATTTTAAATTCTGATTTCAATGCTCTTTGTGGAAGTTTCTGACCTAATTTCAGTAATTTATAGATAGCCAATGTCAATTTTCTCTAGCCAACATTGTGATTGTTCTTTTTAAGTACATTTGCAGCAGACACCTTTTAAGTAGCAAGAAAAAAGCTATTGCTCAGAGCACTGGTGTTTGAAAAAGGAGACATGAAACAGCCATGCAGATAACTCATGCCCAGAGTTACAGCCTTTGTGTCCTTCTAGCTCCACCCCACTCCTCCCTGTCATGCAAGTCTGCACAATCGGACTTGCTCCTAGCCAGTCTTCTAGGTTGAGAAGTACATTTTCACAGGCTTATTCTATCTCATCTCAGACTCAGCAGCAAGATTTAATACTGGCTTAACTAATTATCCAACTTAGAGAAAATTTAGCAACAATATAAACAATATCATTATCTAGCTTGTATTAACTACTAGTCAATTGAACAGACAAAAAATATTGACTACATAAACTCAGCATAATTTTGGATCCATATTTGTTTATTTTTTTCTTAGAAGGAAAAATATAAGCAAAACCCCATAAAATGGGTAACACCTGCTTTCTCTACATGTAGGTTTTGCAATCACAATTTTATGACACTGCTTTCCGATAATGCAGACTATTTTCAGTCCTTAGTAGACACCAATAGTAGCCTTTCTGTATTAGGGAACAGCTATGCTTTTATACATTGTAGGTGTACCTTGAAGTGTAATGAAAAGCATGGTGGGTAGAGGGAATGAGAAATGTAGAGGAATCATGGGAGTAATGATTGTAGATTGACAGAGCTTCTTAGTATGAAAAAAAGTGGGGCGTCTTGGATCACATCAGGAATCATCAGTTTGTATTTGTGTTATTGCCTTGCTTTATCAACTTGGATCTTAGGAAAACTGGAGATTTTTTACATAGTAAATTTCATATCTCTTCTCATGCCTTTTCCCCTTGTTTTGAGTTCTTAAAGACCCAAATAGTTATTGGTCTTCAAAGAAAAAACTCTCAGAATATAATAAATATTGAGGATTTTATTGCTTTCCTCTCCTGGCAGTACATGTTTTGCTGGAGATGCTTCTATTTATTTGGGAAAGGACAGGAGCACTCCATGTTTTTTCACACACTGCCAGGGATAGGGTTCCAGGATGTGCCACACCCACAGGCCCTGCAGATGACACCAGCTTGGAAGAAGGCTTCCAGAGTCTGCAGGGTCCCCTGAAACATGAGATCTGCACAGCTCCCTCCAGGGTGAGCTATGATGTTACATAGTTTGAGGGACATGTTTTTCCTACTGTATACCTAATGATTCACTAAAGATTCATACAAATGAATTTCTTTCTACTCTTTTATTTTCTGTATAGTCGGGGCTTGCACAGAAGGGGTGTCGTACACTTCTACCTCACTAACTTAGCTTAGCAGAGACTGATTCCTCCTCAGTAAACATAGAATGTTGCAGTAGGAACTCCTCAGGGTACTCCTCATTTTGAACTTTCAAGATTTTGTTCTACAGAAAGAATGTGTTCACGACACTGGAAGGACTTCCTGGGAAGAAATAATGCTTAACAGGCTTTCTGGATGGATATGGTAGAGGAAGAAATAAAGCTCCCTACTTGCAGCATTTGAAAATTACCGTGTACAAATACTCCCTTTTTGATTACAAGTGTAAAGTTGGCAGAAGTGATATATATTATCTGTTCTCCAAAGACAGTACAAACCAGTTCTGATACACCATTGGCTGAATCTCACTAGTCATTTTACTTGGATTTTGATGTATGTAAGAATTTTAGATGTTTTAAATTTTCTGTGTGTGCTCTAAAAATAATACATGGATTGTTTAATTAGGTATGCGCTATTGATTACATTTACCTAGCTAAAATCAGAACTGAGTTTGTATACCACATCCACAAATACTTGCTGAGTAGTGAGTATTTCAGGATGATATTCAAAGCAATGGGATTTATCAGTTAACAGTACAGACCCAAATCTCTGCCCTAATATTTTTTTTTCTTTTTAAATATATCTATCCATGAGAGAAAGACAGCAAAAGCTTCCATTTGCTGGTTAACACTGCAAATGTCTGTAGCTTCCAGAACTGGGCTTGGTGGATACCAGAAGCCAAGAAATCAACAGGTTACTGTGTGGGTGGTAGGAATCCAATTACTTGAGAAATCACTGGCTATTACCTGAAGTCTACATTTGCACGAACCTGGTGTCATGGGCTAGAAATGGGAGCAAACTCAGTGGTTCCCATATGAGGCTGCCTTCAATGCCAGTTGAAATAACTGCCATGATATTTTTTCTTTTACATGAATATCTATAATATTCATTTAGGCTGAGGCTATTTGCGACTTTATTTGTCTCAGGTGATTTTGAAATTGAGAGTTGAAAATATAGGCCACCACTTGCAAATCTAGCCTCCCGTAGGGAAACACCAATTCAGGAACTGGTTATTCCATTTCTTATCAGGGTCCCTGCTAATGCACCTCGGAAAGCAGTGGAAGATCGCCCATGTACTTGGGTATCTGCCAACTGTTTGAGAGATACAGGTGGATTTGCTGACTCCTGGCGTTAGCCTGGTTCAGCTAAGATAGTGGCCATTTGAGAAGGAAACCAATGGATGGGGGACCTCCTTTTCTCTCTGTATCTGCTCTTGTTGCTATCACTCTGTCTTTCAAATAGGTAAAATAAATCCTTAAAAAATATAGTCATGGGCTTGTATAATTATTTATACAAAGTTTTGTCTTTAAATCACAAAGTAAAAATCTCATTTGAGGATCATTATCTGTTTTTTAATAGAGATAAGTTGCAGTAATGACACCAGTGTTCTTATTTAGCATCTAGATACAGTATTGTGTTTTAAATCTAGACCTCAACAGAGCCGATCTGCAACTTAATTCTTCCTTGTTATATCTTCAAGGGATATTAAGAACAACATGTATTCTTTTCTTTATATAAGGAAGTTCCACCACTTTCCATGTTGAAGTAGAATTAGATTGCCTTGTTGGTATTACTTTTAGTCAAAACTGATGGAGCCAAGTTTTTTTCTTCCTATCTATTGCTGAATAACAAATTATCCTAAAATTTAGTAGTTTAAAATAGCCACCCTCATTTTTATATCTCAAAACTCTGAGTCTGGATTTAGGCAGGACTCCTGACAATAAGTAGGTTGTCCATGGCTTTGGCTAGGAATAATTGGTGGTATTCATTCAATGGCTCTGCTCTGCAAGGTCCCAGATAACTTCACTCACATATGACAGCTTAATGAGAGCATTGGAAGGCAGTATTCAGTGGGGTCCTGTTCCCGTGTTTTCAGTTGCTCTTTCCTACAAGGTATTAACATGACTGGCACCTCGTGTCTCTGAGAGAGACTGTTCTGTTAGAGATCAAGAAAGAAGCTGCAGTTTCTTCTGATTTAACCTTGGAGTTTTTTTTCCTCCAAGTGACTTTAATGTATTAAGAAAGCAATAAAGCAACATGTGTTTTAAGGGAGGGAGAGTAAGACTTCATCTTTTAAAGAGAGTGCAAAGGATTTGCAACCTTCTGTGTTCTGTAACAAGCAGCAAATCCATACATTTACTAGGGATTTAGGAACAGTTTAAAAAACTAAATCAGGAAAGTTAATCACATTTTTCTCTCGATAATCTGGAATTGAGAAAATGACAAGATGGGGCTAACTATTATGATAAAGTAGGGTTCAAGTGGACCTTTGAAGATAGTGTAAACTAAAATGTATTCTAGTGAAATTACATCACTTTGAAGATAAAGAGTTTAGTGGTACCAAGTCTCTACCCCAAAAAAGTTACTTATAAGTTTGGTAAAAGGTTGGCTACTAGTTTTATTTTGTCTACTTTTAGGATAGCAAAGCATTCACTGCAAGATATTGAAGTGAAAAAAAATCTAAGAAGGAATGCTTATTAATGTGAAAATTTTAGTAAAGCATCCCTTTAAAATATATATTTATTTATTTGAAAGGTAGAATGAGGGAAAGAGACAGAGGGATCTTTCATCTGTTGATTCATTCCCCAAGTGGCTGAGACTGGGTGAGGTCAAAGCTTCCTGGTCACCCAAATGGATAAAGGGGTTCACATGGATAGCCACATGGCCATCCTCTGCTAGTTTCCCAGGAGCATGAGCAGGCGGCCGGCTGGATTGCAAGTGGAGCAGCCAAGACTGGAGCTGGCACTCACATGGGATGTTGGTGTTGTTGAAGGTGGCTTGACCTGTTATGACACAACACTAATCAAGTAAAACATCCTTAAATATACAGTTATGCAAGAAACATTATTTGCTTAGTTTTTCTTTGGGAACTACTGGGTATTGAATTCCTTTTTAAAATTTTACTATTTTTTATTATTATCATTTTATGATGCAGTTCCATAGATTGCGGGATTTCCATTATGCCCTCCCCAATTCCCTCCCCACTCACTGAGTTCCCCTATATTATTACAATAGTATAGTTCTTCATACACAATCATATGTCCATCATTGTAGGCATGGACAATGGCAGAGTCCAGCATCTTATTGTCAAGATATAATAAACAGTTTCATTGGGAATCCATCTTTGTCTGGAAGTAGAGATGCATAGTGCATTGTGTCTTCACATCTGGATATGATCGTCTCCATTACACAGTTACCATATATCCCCTTAAATGAAAAGCCACAATACTAAATCACAACAGGAAGAAAAAGAAGAAATAACACCATGAAGCTAACTAACATCTTCTGAATTTCAGTCAACCAAGAGATGGCACAAGGAAACTGGCCGAAGGATTTGTAATAGCCAATAAATACATGTGTTGAGAAACCAGCTCTGTGGTGTAGCAGGCTAAACCTGTGCATGGGCAAAACACATCCTGCCTGCTCCACTTCTGATGCAGCTCCCTGCTTATGGCCTGGGAAAGCAGAGGAGGATGGCTCAGGTCCTTGGGCTCCTGCACCCACTTGGGAGACCTAGAAGAAGCTTCTGGCTTTGGACCACTATGCTCTGACCTTTGCGGCCATTTCGGGAATGTAACTCTGCCTTTCATATCAAAATAAAATAAATCTTTAAAAAGTTGTTTTAAAAATTTTTGGATTGAAATAAGAAACAAATGTGGTTAATAAATTCGACTTCTATGTTAAGTCTATGACACACACCTAAAATAAAGGAATCCAGAAATATTGAAAATGAAGGGATCCCTGAGACTGGGTAAGACCTTATGAAAGGAAATCAGAGAACATAATTTTAATATCAGGTGGAGTAGAATTCATTTCAAAATGCACTATCACATCTTCTCAAATCTAAGATGCCATTGATTTTGTGATTTACCACTGTCCTGTTTCATTTTAAAAATACACACTGCCCAGTAAATTATGGCAACAAGCTTTCTCATTACCAAAGATTTTTATTTTATACTTGATGAAAGGTAGACAGAGATTTTTTAAAACTTACGTATCACTGTTGTACCTTTATGAAGAGGAAATGTCAGGGAAATAACTTGGCTTGTTAGTTCAAGAATTATTGATTTTCAAAGAATAGTTTATTTGAATCCACCCTACACACATGGGTATAATTTTCTGCGTGATACTGGGTTCTGTGTTATTAAGAGCATCGCCGGTACTGCCGCATTGCCTAAGCACTTTCTTCATGGATTAATTCAAGAATTTTCATCCAAGTCACTGATTCTACCACGAATCAGAAGAGAGCAGGCATGTGCAAATTGTTAATTTTAGGAGATTATAATAAGGGAGCTATCAGTGTTTAACCAGGTCCCAGGAGGGTGTGTGGTTCAGTGTCTCAGATTGTAGGAAACCCTTGTCCCTCCTGGACCTAAAAGGAGAGAAGAGAGCATGCTCTGCTGCCTGGGCATAGCCTGGCTACCAGGAACCTCTGCCTCTGGCTACCTGTGGAGTGAGCCAGAGGAAGACATTCAGTATCCTCCTCTGCTCTCTGCTTCTGAGTACCCTCCTGGTTACTGAAAACCAGAAACTGAAGGAGCACATCAATCAATACAGTACTTCAGGTGCCTCAGATTTGACCTAACAGATATCAAAACAGAGACAGTACTAAACTGCAGCTATTTGTATTCTCTGCACATTTCACATAGTATTTCACAGCATCCCACTGTACTATAATTCGTTTGCCTTTTTGCGCATTTTCTTTCCCATACTGTGGCCAGAGACAAATTTCAGCTTAAATCTGCATCCAAAGGGTGCAGCATTATAAAGTTTTGGGCATTGGAGCTTGGCTTTCTTAAAGTTTTGGGCAGTGGAGCTTGGATTTCTAACTGCCTGGATTTCCTCCTGGCATATTTTGATTAAGTCTGGACTGCGGCCCTAACACTTGGGTTAAGAGTGCATTATCTTCACAGGTGATTCCAAAGTTAAGTAAAATATTGAAGACATCTAAAATAAATAATAAATGGTGGTGGAATTAACCCTCCACTTGGAATTGCTGCATCTCACATTGGGGAAGGTTTGGGTTTGAGTCCCACCTCCACCTCTGATTCCACCTTCCTATTAATGTACATCCCAGGAGGCAGCAGGTGATGGCTGAAGTAGTTTTGTCTATAAAACCTATGTTGGAAACCTGGCTCCAGCTCTGGTTGTTGTAGGCATTTCAGGAGTGATCCAGCTGTTAAGAACTTCGTGTCTGCCTTTCAAGTAAAAATTAAGATGCACAAATTATCCCCAGGTATGGGCAAGCCTTGTCTCTGTCTCTCTGCCTTTTGAATCAATTTAAAAGTATAATGACGAAGCGTGGCAAAACGTGCACCCCAAAATTTATTATAAAGATTGTTTTAAGGTAAAGGTATTTGGAAGATGGTAGATGTAAGACAGCATCCTAATTTCTCCTATTTTTTTCTTGTTTTCCCCCTTAACAAGAGATAAGATCTTCCATGTAAAGGATGCCTTCAATGTACCAGGAGAATGGAGTTTTGAAAAAATGATATTCCTTGTTTTGAGAAACAGAGAGACAGAGAGAAAACTCCCATCCACTGGTTTCCGCCCCAAACACTTGCAATGGTGGAAGCTGGGCAGGTCAGATTGAAGTGTAATGGAGAGGGGCCCAGTTATTAAGCCATAAGCTGTTTCCTCCCATCATCTACTTTTACAGAAAGCTGGCATCAGGAGTTGCAGCCCGGTATTAAATCCAGGCCCTCTGATTGATCTGAGATGTGGGCATGTAATTGGCGCCTTAGCCACTCTGAAACACTTTTCGAGGAGTCATAGCCAAGAGAATTTAATACAAATGTACTTTGTTAAAATATTTCTTTATGTTCCTTTAACCTCCACACATTTTACTTTTCCATGTTGCCTATTCAGCACAATATAAATGTATTTAGAGTTCACTATTTCTTTGGGTCTTCATTTGCCTATGAGCACTCTTATGTTCCATGAATTTTTTTTATTATATTTGTGAACACACACAAAGGAGATAGATATCTTTTATCTGCAGATTCATTTTGCAAATGGTCACATGGTCAGGTCTAGACCTGAAATCCATCAGTGTCTCCTGTGTGAATGTCAGGGACCCAAGAACTTGGGACATCCTCTGCTGCTTTCCAATAGCAGGGAGGTGGATCAGAACTAGAGCAGCCAGTAATTGGACTGACACCTGCATAGAATTCTGGTTCCCTGTATCACAATACCCGTCTCCACAATTACAAAGTTAACTTCTATAAGATC
This sequence comes from Ochotona princeps, assembly GCF_030435755.1. Lineage (NCBI taxonomy): Eukaryota > Metazoa > Chordata > Mammalia > Lagomorpha > Ochotonidae > Ochotona > Ochotona princeps. The sequence continues at coordinate 23,114,698 of NC_080842.1, forward strand.
ACTATTAGAATTCACAAAGGAATTAGATAATGCAGTACTTATGTTTCTATGCTTGGCTTATTTAACATAACAATAGTGATGTTTTGGTTCCATCCTTGTTGTCACATGCCGTCACATCATATATGCCATAGTTCCTTTATTCATTTTCTGATTTTGAACTCCTAGGTTGTTTCAATTTCTTGAATATTATGAATAGAATTGCAATTAGAATAGGAGTGCAGGTATCACTTCAGTATTATGTTATTTCCATATGATACACCCAGTAATGTAATTGCTAGGTTGTATGGTTTTTCAGTTTTTTTTTTTTAAGGAAACAACATATTGCTTTCCATGGTGGCTGTAATAATTCATATTCTCATCAACAGTGTGCTAAAGTGTTTTATTTTCCACATCCTCACCAGCATTTACTTTTTTTTTCTAAAAAAAGTACTCAGTTGATATGGAGTGAGGTGATGTATCATTATAATTTTGATTTGTGTTTATTTGATGATTATTGATGCTGAGCTATTTTTTAATATACCTGTTAGTCATTTCTGTATCTACCTGTGAGAAATGTCTGCTTAGACCTCTGCTGATTTTTAAATTGTATTAATTTTTTTGAGTTGTTTTACACATTATGATTCTTAGTCTCTTTTTAAGCATAAGTATTACAAATATCTTCGCCTATTCAGTAGCTTGTTTTTTCACTCTGTTAACTTTTTTCTGTTGCTGTGAGGAGGATCTTTTGCTTTATAAAATTTCATTTGTTCATTTTTAACACTAATGTTCATACTTTTAGCATTTGATCTCCCCTCCCTGAAGCATTTCTTCTATGTTTTCTTGTAGTAGCTTCAAAGTATTGTCTTTTTTTTACATTTTATTTTTCTTAAATTTTATTATTTTTAATTAATTACTTAATTACATTTGCTGTATTACAGTACAGGCCCTGGGATTTCCACTTCCCAAGTCTTCTGTCCTCCACTGATTTCCCCTAATCTTACAATAGTATACTCCTTCAGAAATAGTCATAAGTCCATCATTATACTCTTTTTGTTTATCCTGACATTGTAGGTATGTACAATGGCGGACAGTCCAGCATTCTATTGTCAATATATATTTAACAGTTTCATTGGGAGTCATCTTTGATTTGGAAGTAGAGGTTGCATATTGTATTGTTTATTCACATCTGGATATGATAGTCTTTATTAGGCAGTTACTGTACATTACCTTAAATGAAAAGCCATAAAACAACATCAACAACAGGAAGGAAAATAAAAAAAAAAAAATACAACAATGTGAAGTTAAATAACATGCTACTGAATGACCTATGTGTCATTGAAGAAATTAATAAGAAATAATGTTTTTTTGAAAAAATGAAATAAAAACAAAAGTATCAAAACTCATCTTTTGAGTTTCCACATAGTTTTCTTGTTGAGATGTGTCTCCTATAGGCAACAGATCCAGTATGTTTTTTGATCCAGTATGCTAATCTATGATGTTTGACTGATGAGTTTAAGCCAGTTACATTCAGGGTTACTATTGATAGGTTGTAATTTGGTCCTGTCATTTTAACAAGAGATTGCTCATTGTTTAATTTAGTCCTCTTTTTTTTTTATGGGATGTTCTCCACATTTGCCTTTTGTTTTGGTAGGTGCTGTTTCTTTTCTCTGCCAACAGAACATCTTTACTGTTTTCCCTGTGGGATCAGTGCAATGCATTGAGTCGGAAATGAGCTTGCTCCTGGCTTAGCATATGCACAGCCTGCTGTTATCTCTCCAGCCCCATGGCCTTTTCCTCAGTACACAAAATGACACCTGATATTGCACTATTGGGGGTCTTAACTGTGAAATTCACCCAATTCCTGCACCAATCTGCTTGGGCTCTGCCACTCTGCTTCTGCTTGTGATCAAATCAAACAAATGAGCAGCACTGGCAGTTCTATGCTGGCTTCACCTCCTGAGCTCCATTTGAACTCCCCATACCAGTTGGCTGCTGGTGGAGCTCTGATCGCCAATCACTGCTGGAGTATCTGGTTACTGCAACACTGTTCTGTTTCTGCTGTTTCCCTATGTCCACAGATCTCTAGGTGTCTCTCTGTCATTAACCTGTCCCCTCTTGTTTCCCAGGATCATGGCATCTCTGCTACACCCGGAGTACTGATTCTGTCTGTTTGAACTTGTCCTTCGCTTATTCCACCATCTTGATTCCCAGAGTCTTGAGTCTTAATTTGAGATCTTCTATTTTGAGTTGATTTCTGCCCACGATGAGAGATAGGATCAGATTTCATTCTTATTTGTATGGATATCTAATTTTCTCATAACCATTTTTTTTTCTGATCAAGCTGTCAGTTTATTGATTTCAACTGAGGGTTTTTTTAATTATTAATTATTTTGCATTATGTGACAGTTTCATAGGCTCTGGGAATCCTCCCGCCCCTCCCCTCTGGTGGATTCCTCCACCTTAATGTAGTATTATAGTTCAAATTCAATTAAGATTCTTTCCTTGCAAACGTATACCAAACATAGAGTCCAGCTACTTATTGTCCAGATGGGTTGAACATTTTCTTGGGGAGACCATTTCTGGTACGAAGTTAGAGCTGGTAGAATATCATCCCAGTCAATTAAGAGTCCCAATATAACATCAACAGCAATTTGCAACATTATGGAATTGACATGGTTTTGAGTAACCAGTATGTTAAAAAAAATAACCATTTATTAAAAGGGTTGTCCATTTTTCAAGGCTTATTCATAGCCTTGTCAATGATTATTTCACTGCAGATATGTGGGTTTACGTTAGAGTCTATTCTGTTCCATTGGTCCATGTGTTTCTATACTAATACTATGCTATTTTATGCTGTTTTGGTACTTGTAACTTCATAATATATTTTAAAGATAAGTAGTGCAATGCCTCCTGCTCTGTTCTTTTTCTTTAGTATTGTTTTGGTTCTTTGGAATATTTTGTGCTTTCCCTTAAATTTTTGTGCTTTTTTTCACAGTTCTGTGAAAAATACCATTGGTAATTTGATAATGATTGTATTGAATCTGTAAGTCATTTTGGGTAGTGTGAACATTTTAATTTTTGTGCTTTTTTCACAGTTCTGTGAAAAATACCATTGGTAATTTGATAATGATTGTATTGAATCTGTAAATCATTTTGGGTAGTGTGAACATTTTGATGATATTTTGACATTACAGTTCTTGAGAACTGAATGCCTTTCTATTTATTTTTGTCCTTTTGTATTTCTTTTCTTTCTTATTCTTTAAAAAGGATATATTGATGTATTTTGGAGAGCTACACAGAGAGATGGGGGGGAACAAAGAGATATGAATAAAGAGGGTTATTTCAGCTGCTGATTCACTTGCCAAATGGCCAGAATGGCTAGGAGTGTATTAGGATGAAGCCAGGAGCCAGGATCTTCTTCCAGGTCTTTCAAATGAGCCACCTTTTGCTGCTTTATCAAGTGTATTAGCCAGGAACTGGATTAGAAGTGGAGCACCTAGGACATGAGCTAGCACCAGTATGGGATGGCAACACTGCAATCATTTGCTTTACCTGCTACTCCTCAATATCAGTCTCATCACACTTCTGTTTTTACATGTTGAGTTTATATCATACAATCTTGACCAATGTGTTTATTAGTTTTAATGACCTTGTAGTTAAGTATTTAGGTGTTTCAGATGCCCTAGATTTATTTCTCTTGCCTAATTTTTTCTGGCTAGGAATTCTAGTACCATAACAGAGATGAAAGTGGGTTTCTTTTGCATATTTCAAATCTTGGCGAGAAAACCTTCAACTTTTCTCCATTTATTATGATGTTAGCTGTTTGCTTTTTGTGAAGTTAGTGTATATTTTTCTAAATCTAGTTTTTAAACATGAAAGATATGTTGAAATTTACCAAATGCCTTTTTCTGTGTCTGTTGTGATGATCATATGATTTTTGTCTCTCATGCTGTTGATATGATGTGTCATGTTTATGTAGTAGTATATGTTGAATTATTCTTGCAAACTTCAGTCAAATTCCACTGATCAAGTTGAATAATATTTTCATATGTTATAGATTTTATTTTCCAGCATTTGTTGAGGCATTTTCCACATATGTTAATCAAGTATATTGGCTTACATCTTTTTTATGTGTGTGGGGGTCTTGTTTGGATACCAAGGTAATGTATAATGAATTTTGAAGGCTATACCCTCTTCTATGTTTTGGAATAATCTAAAGACAGATGATTAGTAGAATCTATCAATGAAGTCATATGTTCCTAGCTTTTCTTTAATGTGAGAATTTCATTGATCCAGTCATATTAGTCTGTCTTGGTCTGTTTAGATATCCTATTTCTTTGTGATTTAATCTTGACAAGATAAATGTGTCCTAAAATTTGCGCATTTCTTTTAGGTTATCATTTTTTTGTCATATTTCCTTAATTTGCCTTCATATTTTCTGCACCCGGCAGATGCTTGACAATGTTAACAGGATTCCAAAAGTGTTCTCCCCAGTGGCAATTTCTGTGATGTTGGCAACACTCCTTTCTGTCATTATACCTTATAACTCCACAGTTTCAGCTTCTCTGTCTCCCCATGCTTAACAGAGTCTCACTGTTGGAGTCTTCTCACACTTTGGCAGAAATGTTCTTGGAACATTCTGAGTGCTCCATCTCTCTGAGGTTTTTCTTTTGAGGTAGCAGCTATTGCTGGTCCCCAGAAGCATTCCTGGGACCCATCAGAATATACATCTAGCTGCACTCTGTGGTATATTTTTCACCCTCTAGGTATCTTGTGCGGGAGTCATCTGACAGTTACTTGTGCCTCCCTATTGCAGACAACAGTTTTAATTGCTCCCTGGATGTACACATAGAAGACTATTTTCACTTGGCTTGTGATTAAGAAAGTAGCTCTTGTAAGAAAAAATATATTAATGCACATTATTGTTCTCACCCACATCCTGATTCTCAAAATACTGAATCTGCCTAAGGAACTCTAGACTCAGTTTCCTTTATTCACTTGGTACACAGAGTCAGTTTCAAATTCATGTTGATGTCTGTAATCCATAATATAGGCAATTAAAGTGAAACTGGAGCAAAATCAGTCTCATTTTCAAAATGTTGGGAAAATTACTAAAAGGCTGTTAAATGAAAATATTGGAAACTGAGAGTAGGGCCCGGCATCGTGGCCTAGCGGCTAAAGTCCTCACCTTGAACGCACCGGGATCCCATAGGGGCGCTGGTTCTAATCCTGGCAGCTCCACTTCCCATCCAGCTCCCTGCTTGTGGCCTGGGAAAGCAGTCGAGGATGGCCCAAAGCTTTGGGACCCTGCAGCCCACATGGGAGACCCAGAAGAGGTTCCTGGTGACCGGCTTCGGATTGACGCAGCACCGGCTCGTTGTGGTTCACTTGGGGAGTGAAACATCGGATGGAAGATCTTCCTCTCTGACTCTCCTCCTCTCTTTATATCCGGCTTTCCAATAATAATAAATCTTTAAAAAAAAAAAGAAAAAGGAAACTGGGAGTAAAAGCAAGAGATTCTAGTCTCATCTCACATCAGATGCCTCTCTGACTGCCCCAAATTACTTTACCCTATACAGCACTCTGCTTTCAACTCTTTTGATTCTTATAGCCTCTCTTATCCATACTTACTCACCGTTGAGGTCATTTTTCAACATGGATTTATTGGGCATAAGTGTTATGCCTAGCATTTCTCTAGGTTCTGTGCATTCAAGAAACAGAGCAAAATCCTTACCCTTGTAAAGGTTGCATTGTAATCAGAGAGAAAGATGGTAAACAGAAAATTCCCAAAGTGCATATTATAATGTCAGGTAAGGACAAATGTTGTGGAGAGAAATGAATCAGTCTTAGTAGAGAGAATACAACAGGGATTAGGGTTTTGATTTAATTAGAAAGGGCTTAACTGATGTGATATTGGGCAGCGACCTGAAGGATGTGCAAGTGTTATCCAAAAGTAGCCGAGAAAGACAATGTCAGGCGGAGAGAAGAACAGGTAGAAGTACAGAATATCCCTGGCACAGCAAAGCTGGGTATGACCCAAGACAGTCTAGATGCTGCTGTAGCTGAAGCAGCACCACCAGCAGTGGTATGGAGCACGGATAATTGCTCAGAGTGTGTAGGACTTTGTGTGCCTTGCATAGAGTTTTAGTTTTTATCTGTGTGAGAAGGGAGATACAAAGCCTGACTTTATTTCCTTCATGGTGGCACTACCTTTGTCCTTCCATTTTATGCAACAGACATACCTAGACTTCCTAATGCTTTAACATGTAATCATGTTTCCTTTATTCCCTTGTGCAAGTATGAATAGATGTGTTATTCTAATCAGCAAGATCTCTGCACATGCCCCTTTTGGCATCTTTTTGTCTTCATCCTGCATTTCAAGATATCCCCCCGGAAGTCTTCTGACTTTCCTTTTTTACTTTATATCATTTCCATAGTCTTCATATTGTTATTGGTAGATCTTCAGTGATACATGAGCAATCCTTTAGCAGCCCTGTGTTAACTCTTTCACTTCTGTTGTTATTACACACACATACACACACACACACACACACACACACACACACACACACACACTGTTTTCTTTATAGGCGATTAGACTTATTTTCACACTAGGTGATAAGTGCCTTTAAAAATACAATTTTGGGGGCCCGACATGATAGCTTAGTGGCTAAAGTCCTTGCTTTGCATGTGCTGGGATCCCATATGGGCACCGGTTCTAATCCCTGTGGCCCTGCTCCCCATACAGCTTTCTGCTTGTGGCCTGAGAAGGCAGTTGAGAATGGCCCAAATCTTTGGAACCCTGTACCCGTGTGGGCGATCCAGAAGAGACTCCTGGCTCCTGGCTTCAGATCGGCTCAGCCCTGGCTGTTGTGGCCACTTGGGGAGTGAATCATCAGAGGGAAGATTTTCCTCTCTGTTTCTCCTTCTCTTTGTATATCTGATTTTGTGATAAAAAATCTTTTTAAAAATACAGTTTCTTAGTGTATAGACTTCATCACAAAGAAATCTTGTTATGCTCACCTGCCAGTGAAAATGGTACCATTTTGAATTATTTTCTTTTAAAAGTGTAATGCAGGCTAGATTTTGACATTGTAGACATCATAAATTTAAGGTCCGATCAGAGTAAAGAGTGAAGTGTATGGGATTCTGATATATTTAGGTGTTAAGTAGCCAAGGAAAATGGTCTGAATATTCAGAATCCAATACTTATGTCCAGTCATTGACCTGCTTATTATGTAATAATCAATTTTGGAATAACCATGCACACCTATTTCAGTATAAATTATAAGACAATGGAAAAAGATCAAATTCTCTTACAGACGAAGGTAAATTTCTGAAGGTAAATTTGGAAAAATAATTAGGCATTAAAATGGGGCAAAGGCAGAAGCAGCAGCAGTAGTAGTAATGTATGTACAGTATACTAGAAGCAAAAAAACCCCCAAAAACCACACATGTAGGGATTCACATGAAAAGCATGTGCCTGCTGTGAAAAAGCCTCAGAAAGTAGTGGTGATTCAGTATAACTGGAGACAGTTTGTGTGCATAACGAGGATTGGGGGCGAAATGTAGAGAACAGAATCCTGCTTGGAAAGATATTGAGGCTGTGGTATGGAGCTTGGATACTGATTTGAAGATAGTTAGAGGAGGAGAGGATTAAAATAAGGGAGTAACACAGAATGGAGTTAGAGAAAGATAATATTTTCTTGTACAAGAATAAAGACCTTATTACATTTTCAATTTGCAATGAGTATTTTAAAACTAAGTTTTCAATAACTAGTGCAAGCTAAAAACAACAGTTTTCTCAATGTAGGAATCATAAAATGTTTTTTTTTGGTTTTTACTGTAAATCTCTTGGACACATAAAATAATATTGTTGAACTTTAGTATTTTCAACTAGAGTCATGAAAAATGGATAACAAAAAGATATAAAAATACAATAAAAGAACAAAAATTATCCTTGCAATTAGATTTTGTTTATAATAACTTGGTTCCTGTTGTTGGTAAAAGCCATCTGTCTGGGATAACCACTCAATTTAAGTAAGTAAAAAGATGATCTTGAAGGATATAGATTAAATCAACTCAAGAAAATAGCTGTTGAGGAGATTGCCTTTCTTAGCAATGTGGGCTGGTTAGACATGTGCACTATTGAATTATTGCATAATCATCACAAGGGCAAAATTTTTGTATAGCTAATAAATAACTTGGTAGAGCTGCACAAAATTGGACTTGTAAATTTTTTTAATTGAAAAAAATAGCAGTAGAGTTAGGCATGGCCTTATAAGCATTGTAATATAAGCTGCCACTTTGGGATGGTGGTATCCAACATCAGAGAGCCTGGGATTGATCACTGGCTACTCTACCACTAACCCAAGTTCCTACTAAGGCACCTTGGAAGGCAACACATGATGGTTAAAGGACTCCTCTATATAGGAGACCCATATAGGAGTCCTGGTTGGAGTTATTGGCTCCTGAATTTAGCCTGGCTACTATGAAAATCTGGGTTGTGAACCAGCAGATTGGAATACTTGTGTGTGTCCACTCACACATGTATGTGTGGCATGTATGTTTGTATTCCAGTCTCTACATGGCCTTTCAAAAAATAATTATCTAAGAAAAATTAAAGCTAAAATAAAGTAAGGAATAGATACATCCAACACATCTATATCACCGTTCGGCTGTTTATTATTTATCCTCTATATGTTGCATTTACCTGTGCACTGCTCACTAAGATAAATGAGATATTGCCTAATTCTTAAAAAAGAAAAAAAAAACCCCTTAGTGTGGTAAGGTATAACAGAAAGCTCCAAATGCAAAGTTTAATAATATGATAAATCAAGGGAGGAAGAGAAACTGCGAGAAAGGGAATGTCTGTCTGTTCCTGGCATTGGAAAGGGCTTCATCAAGGTGGTGAAGTATGAATGATATTGAAGAACAAATACCAGGAAAGGAAAGAGAATCTGTTCCTTGGAAACAGTGCAAACAGATCCCCACAGGAGTGACAGAACTTGGCAGTGTCAGAGAAGGATGGAAGTGTCAGTGACTGGTGTATAGGATGCAGTAGAAATTGGTACTGGACAGGGAGATTGGAGATGTTTTGTTAAAAAAGGTCTTGTATATCACACAAAGACGATTAAACTTGGTCAGTTAGTCCAGTGGCTCTCAAATGTACCTTTGGATGGTACATGAAAAGATTGATACATATTATGTATCTTCCTGGAGCATAGTTTTACTTACTCTTAAAGCATTTTACACAGTATAATTGCTTTTTTTCTTAGAAGAAAAAAAGGGAAAGCATTAAAAAAAATTCATGTAGATTTTTTAGAGTTATTCATGTTATCGAGGTATTTATTCTTTTGTATTTGAAAGGCAAGAGAAATAGAGAGAAAGAGAAATCTTCCACCTGCTTGTTCACTCCTCAACTCTTCAGCTGCCTGCACTAGCCAGGGCTGGCCATGACCAAACCCAGGAGCCTGAAACTCAGTCCAGTTCTCTTGTGTAGGTGATAATGGACCAACTACTGACGCCATCACCTGCTACCTCCCACAGTGTAGACTAGAAAACTGGATGGGAAGTGAAACCAGATTACAGCCTAGGGAATCCAATATGATACGACAGTATCCCAAGAGCCACTTAACCAGTGCATGAAATGCCTGCCCTGCCTAAGATATTTTATCATTGAAGAGCTGGGTTCATTGAAGAGCTGACTGTAAACTTCAACCTTTTTTAAAACTGTGTAATTAACCTCCTCTGCTAGTGGAAGAAGTTTGCAAACCGGAGACACAAGGCTGTGTGATGACATGCAACTGAAGAGTTTTCAGGCAGAGAAGACTTATGATCAGTTTGGTGGCAAATGCAAAATGTACACAAATAAAATGCACACAATAGTAGGATGGATTGAAATTGTTTTTGCAAAAATAAAAGGAAAAAGGAAAACAAAGTGGAATTGATGGATGGTGGAGGGAAGTGTTTTATCTTATTAGAATTGTACTTATGAAATCTGTCTCCTTTTTAGTAATGCATAAAAAAGTAAAATGCACACAGAGGGCTTGTCCAGGCTTGGATGGTCAGGCAAGGATTTCTACTGAGGCGGAATGAGCAGTGTAGTCTTCACACTTCTAGCAATTCTTTTGTCATGGCTACAAGTTTAGCAACCATCAGACAGCTATGACCCTATTGACCTTGATTCTTGATTACCAGTGCTTCGTACCCCTGAACAAAACGTCTGTCAGCAAGCCCTTTAGAGCATTCAAACCCAGATACTTGAAGCATTTTCTCATACTGTTCATAGTAATGTTTATACCTGATAAAACACCAAATTATTCGCATCTTCAGGCCCATCACCTTCACAGTTCACAATTCTGTGTAGCTTTCCTGACTGCAGTTAAGACATCTAGAAATCTAATGATTTGTGGCTGTTTTCCTTTCCTAGAAAGATAGTGTTCCCTGGCTGCTGTGAATTGACACAACCTTTGTGTGCTTAGGAGCTGCCGCAGTGATGATGTATATTGAAAGGGATCAGGATTAATACATGGTTTCAATCAGGAAAAAATAGATTATATCTTGATAAGTAAATAAGTCTCCATATATCAATAGTTTTGCAAAATAAACTCACAAAACGGCCCAACTTAGATTCTCTGGCAATGTCATGGGAATGATAACTCTAGGCTTCTTCCATTTTTGGTGCTGGTGGTTTTTATTTTATTTTGTTATTTTGTTTTCATTTGAAAGGTACATACATACATAGAGGGGAAAGAGAGAGAAAGAGAGAGAGAGATTATATATCTTCTGATTCATTCCTCAAATACCCACAATAGCCATACTTAAAGCTGGGAGCAAGGAACTTAATTTGAGTCCCATATATGGTGGCTTGGATTCAACTACTTGGTCTATCACCTGCTACCTGCCAAAGTGAGCCCTGTAAGAGAATGTTGAAATGACATTTGGTCAACACATCATATTACCATGTTTCTGAATGCCTTTATCTCAACAAGTTATGCTCTGGATGCCTATGAGAAAGTATCCCATCTTATATCCCAATGTCTTAAAGAGCAATAAGGACTTGTACCCCATGTACAGGGAGATTTCACAAAGTTCATAATAGTGGATGTTTGGCACAGTGGCTAAGTTGCTGCTTGAGATACCATCATTCCATTATTGGAGTGCTTGGTTCAAGTCCCAACAATTCCACTTCCAATCCAGCTTGCAGCTAATGCGCACCCTGGAAGACAGTAGGTGATAACTGAAGTACTTGGGCCACTGTCACACATACAGGAGACTTGGATGGAATTCCTGACTGCTGAGTTTCAGCCTGACTCAGCTTTGCTATTGCAGGCATTTGAAGGTGGAATAGCAAATGGAAGACTCATCAGTGAATCTATCAGTCTCTTTTGGTCTCTCTTTTCAATAAAAAATAAATCAAACTTGTTATTAGATTTGCATGTATGAATTGCAATGAATCTGTTCTCTTTCCTAGGCTTACTATGAGAACTGTAGTAATTGTCATGCATTTGCTATGACACTGGGACTCTAAAGCATTAACAAATTCCTTAAGCAAAGATGAAAATAAATAAATAAAAAATTGCTCACTTTGGTGTAAGCACTTTTGAAATCCATGCATACCTTTTTATTATAATATGCATTTTCAATTACATTTTTTAAAAGTTTTATTTATTTTTATTGGAATGGCAGATTTACAGAGAGAAGGGGAAACAGAAGAAGATCTTCCATTCACTGGTTCATTCCCCAAATGGCTGCAATGGCCAGAGCTGAGCTCCGATCTGAAGCTGGGAGCCAGGAGCTTCTTCTGGGTCTCTCAAGGCTTTGAGCCATCCACCACAGCTTTCCCAGGTCTCAGGTAGGGAGCTGAATAGGAAATGGAGCAGCTGGTGCACAAACCAGTACCTGTATGGAATCCTGGCACTTGAGGGGGAAGGATTAAGCTATTGAGCCATTGTACTAGGCACTGTCCATTTCCTTTTTGATGATCCCTCCAAGGCATAGATTAGAATATAATTGCAAAAAATAAGCTTGTATTTTAGTTCCCTTTTTAATAAGCTTTTGGAAAAACTCTTGTATTTGTCTCTCATTTACATCAGGCCTCAGAGCCATTCTGGCAACATTTTAGTGAACAAATATTACTTTGTGTATAGTTTTCTTTTTATTAGTTTCACATTAACAGAAAGAAAATGGAGGCATTCCATTCAGGTCAAATGTAGATATTAAATAGAGATCAAATTTCTCTTTGTCACTGTAGCTATTATGGTTAGTGATAATGTTTTATGTAAGGTCAAACACTCAATAAATATATAGCCTTCTTGTTAATTGTATCCTAGGAAGTATCGATCTAGATATACTTCAGTTATCTGGTTCTTTCAAGTATTTCTTCAAAAAATCAGAAATGGCTAAATAATTTCCCTTTAAATTCTGAACACTTACAAGTTCAACATTCTACTTGTTGAACTTGTTGGACTTGTAACTTGCTGGAGGACTATAATGCTATAATGTTATGGGAGGGGAACACTGGAAAGGGAAGGTAGAAATGGATGCGGGGAAGGAAAGGGTGGAATCCCTATACCTACAAAACTGTGTCATGGAAAACAATTAAAATATATCTTTTTTAAAAATGGTGAATCATGACACCTGCAAAACAACAACAATAAATTCTGTACACTTCAGAGAACAAGAAGGCTGCTTTAAGGCCAAGATCCTGTGACCTCAAGAGACTCCTCCTGCAAGCTTTACGGTAAAGGAATTTTCTGTTGCTCAAAGCTGGGTTATTATCTCAAGTTAAATCAGAAGGTTTTTGGCTCCTTAAATATTAAACACACACACACACACTATAAGACAGGTTTATAGAAGACCTTACTCACTCAGCTTTCCTCTTTCCCTCTTGTAGTGTAATTATTAAATGTGCTAAGAATGCTATTCTCTGAGAAAAGAAGGAACTTTCTGAGACAGCCCAGGCTTTGCCTTATCCCTCTTAATAAAATGCCTTGTAGCACTGTAGCTCAGTGAACCAGCTAACCAGGACAGGTTGCTTTTGGAGTCCCTAAGCTGCAGTGCTGCATGAGGCATGTGTGCAGGAGATCCCAGGCGTCTGGAAAGCTTTCCTGACCATGGGACATTGGCTCACCATGAATCTTAGACTTCTGCTCCCCTTGCTACCTATCTTTGAGTGATGAAGATGCTTTATTTAACCTATTGTGTAAGTGTTCTGTCTCCCTGGACTCATGCAAATGAATTGGTAACCTGCTTCACATGCAAATGCAGATGTCACTGATGTACCTATGGTGGTGTGAAAGCGACATGCATTCAGAAATACCAGACTTAGAATTTTGATCTTTCCCCAGACTAGTGATATGCAGTCCTAGCTTATCTCCTGATGCTGGATGCAGTAGTGAGCATAGCTTTCAGTCAGCCCCAGAGATCGTGAGAAGAAACAGACAGTGCTCTCTTAGTGAGCTATGTGGCTGAGTTAGGATGTGTGGTGGGTTATAGAGGTTAAATGCACTTTCAATTTATGAAATTTTAACTTACATTGGTTCATCAGGACTTATGTCACCATAAGCCAAATAATATCTGCATCTAATTTCTAGTTAATAATTACAGTATGAGAATGATAGAGCAGTAGCTTGAGAAGAGGGAGAAAGAAAAGCAAAAATTTCCCTTTATTTTTGCAAAAACGATTTCAATCCATCCTACTATTATGTGCATTTTATTTGTATTCATTTTACATTTGCCACCAAACTGATCTTAAGTGTTCTCTGCCTGAAAACTCTTCAGTTGCATTTCATCACACAGCCTTGAATCTCAGCCTTGAGCCTGTTGTCTTTCAGAAAAATATTATTACTAATTTGTAAATTAAATATGTAGGAAATTTCTCATTATCCTTTAAAATCTAGGTTTAATACTCTACTCACAACCAATGAATTAGATGTAATTTCATGTTATTTGATTAAACTGTTACTCAGTTCTAGTGGCCTCTGTAGCTGGCAAAGATCATTTATGAAGCTCTCTACTAGCAATAAAACCAAACTGATACCCTTTGTACAAAAAAAGCCTTGTCATAGAAAAAGAGCCTGTTGGACTTGAAACTTTCAGAATTGTCTAATTTTAATCCATTTTCCTTTCACACTATTAATATGTTGATATATTCTTGTAACTTCAAAAATAATTTCAAATACCACTGTAAGTTCTTATTTGAAAAAAAATTTAAACAAGGTCATGAATTATGTAATACTTCGTACAGATGACATATGTCATCTTAAACACTCAAATGATACCATAAGGACACAAGCACCCTCAGTATCATTTATGTAGCCCATACATGAAACATGTGGTGTATTATTCAACTAAAAGTGGAATGGAATTCTGATAGAAGCCCACACTACAACATGAATAGTCCCTGAGGTCATTGCAATGTGTGACATAGGCTAGACACAGAAGGACAAAGCTTATGTCATGCCATTTTAATGAAGTAGTTAAAGTAATCAAATTCATGGAGAAACAAAGTAGAATGGTAGTACCCCCTCCCACCCCTGCCAAAGCTTTATTATGTCATGTGTTCTTTCAGGAGAAAGCTCTCAATATTGTAGCAAGAATCTGTCAGGGGTTATTTCTTTGGTGGCTTTTCATGGTGTGGAGAACAAGCACATCACTCGCTCTTTGTATAAATCCAACAGGGATTCAGTCATAGGGCCTCTATCCTAAAGTTTTAATCTAATCAAACCACTTGCTAAAGGCTTCACCTGTAAACCCCATAGTCAGATTAAAATTTTACTCTGTTAGCATCATCAACATAAAACTTTTGGAGTTAAACACTGGTATCTGTCCATCATTCTACCTTACTGTCCTTAAAGGAAAGCCTTTGTCATGCTTATTTTCTCATCATTACACAAGACTGCTACAAGATGGGCATTTAGTATAGTCATTAAGCCAATTGAGATGCTTGCTTATCATATTGGAATATCTGGACTTGATGCCTGGCTCACTCCCAGCTCTAAATTTCTACTTCAGCAGAAATGGAAGGCAATGTTGGTGGCCCAATAGATGGGTTTCTTTCACACAAGTGGTTAGACTTATAGTTCCAAGGTTTGACCTGGATCATCCCTGGTCGTTGTTGTGGATTTGAAGACCCAAGCATTATGATTGTTAACAACTATTTTGTTCTGTTTTCTTCCCTGTAGAATGTGATGGATGGCTATGAATGTATTCATACGAAGCTCTTTTAAAGTTTAATTATTTACTTGAAAAGCAGAATTACAGATTGCGAGAGAGAGATTTTTTTCCATATGTGATTTACTCCCCAAATGCCCACAATAGCCACAGTTGGGCAAGGTTGAAGCCAGAAATCCAGAATTTCATCTGTTTCTCCCATGTGGTTATGTAGAAACAAGGACTTAAGCCATCTTTACTGATTTTTCAGGTGCGTTATTAGCAGGGAGCTGGATCAGAAGTGGAGCAACCAGAACTTGAACAGGCATGCTATGGGAATGCTGTCATATTATACCATTGAATCTTATGCCACTGCACCACAGTGCCTGTCTCTATATATCTTGATACCTATAATCTTTTTAAATGGAATTTTTTAAAAGCTCGTTAAACAATTAAGGAGTTAAAACAAGCATATGAGGGCAAGAAAATCAATCTAGAAAAAGTAATAAATCCAAAGTAGGAAGAAGTAATGTTTCTGGAAAAGTCCTGTTTATAGTGATTTTATTAAAACATTTTTAAAAAGTGGAAAATATATCTTATTGATAATTGAATTTCTTGCTTGATTCTTTTTTAATATTAAAAATTTGCGGGCCCAGCGAGATAGCATAGTGGTTAAGGTCCTTGCCTTGAATGTGCCCGGAATCCCATATGGATGCCAGTTCTAATCTCGGCAGCTCCGCTTCCCACCCAGCTCCCTGCTTGTAGCCTGGGAAAGCAGTCGAGGACATCCCAGATCATTGGGACCCTGCACGCGTGGAAGACCCGGTAAGAAGTTCCTGGCTTCTGGCTTTGGATAGGCAAAGCACCGGCCGTTGCGGCTCACTTGGGGAGTGAATCATCGAACGGAAGATCTTTCTCCCTGTCTCTCCTCCTCTCTGTACATCTGCCTTTCAAAGTTTTTTTTTGCTTTCAAAAACACACTATGCCAGCTGGAATTAGGTATTTTGGAAATATAGCCTCTTGCCATTAAATAGCTTGCTTTCTTTTGCTAAGTCTTATCTGACTAGCAATATGATAGTGTAAAACCATCTAATTCATATTTCAAAGATCTGATTATTTCATTAAGATTACTAAAGTCATTTAGAGTTATTAGATTTTGTTTCCCATTTACGCAAATGAAATATGATCGTAAGTGGAAATAAGTTTGATGGAAATTAACATGATTACAATAGTGTAATTTAAGAAAGAAGAGGAAACCATTTATTCATATTATTTTTTCATAATTTTCAGGACCTGTGTAAGTAATTCTTCTATCAAAAGGATCATCACATTTTATCTAATATGTTAAACTAGTGGCAGTATCCCTTTGAGATTTTTATTTTACAATTAATTATGACAGTTGAAAAAGAAGATGATGGAAGCTTTATCTGGATGCTTTCAATTTGCTGAATTTTTTGGGTGACATCTAGCATAATACTTTAAATTTAAGGATCCTTTCATTCTGTACAATTCTGGCATGTTTCATATGTCTGAGGCTGGAGCCTAAGAGTTGGTCCGTTTGTGGGAAGTCTAATGGCCAATTCGAAGTCAGAAACTGTATGTACTGTGCAAGTCTTGGTGAAGATTCTTCAGGAGACCTAGTAAAAAGGAAGACACAATCCAGTTGTCACTTAGGTAACAACATAGCCATTTTGGGGCATTGACACTTTTAAAATGATTAATACAGTAACGTTTTGCAGAATTCTGAATTCCTTGGCAAATTTCTCAAATGGAACTTTTACTCCTGTGGATGTTAGAAAAAGCCCCATTCATTTTATTTTCTTAACAATTTTTCTATTTTTTGCTTTATTTTTATTCTTATTTTTCATGATATGGTTTTGTAGGTATAGGGATTCCCCGCTCTATCTCCCCTTCCTTTGCCCCCATTTTCCTCCTACCTCTGTTTTCCCAAATATTGTTACAATAGTGTATTTCTTTAGCAACAGTCATAATACCAATATTCTCTTACTTAAGTGCGTCATGGCACTGCAGATATAGTCAGTGGTAGAAAACCTAGTATCCTATTGTCAAAGTGTATTTTAGCAATTTCATTGGTAGTCTTCCTTTTATTTGGAAGTAGAGATGTGTACTGCAACATATTTTCAATTCCTGATACATTAATCTCCATAATTCAGTTCATCTATGAGAATATATGTATATACCTGTCACCTATTTGCTTTGTATTTTGCCTGAAGGTTGCCTCATTTCAGAGAGAACATATGACATTTGTCGTTCTGTTTTTTTTTTTTTTTTTTTCAGACAGAGAAGTTTTGTTTGTGAAGGGATCAGGTGGGCGGGAAAGAAGAGGGAAGAGGAAAGGACCTCCCTAGAGAAAGCCAGGCAGTGCGATGCCTGTTGAAAGGAAAGAGAGTCCTTTTTGAGACTGGCTTATTTCACTGAGCATAATGGTCTTCAGTGGGGACCATTTTGTTGCAAATGGCAGGCTTTCATTCTTTTTAATGGCTGAGTAGTGTTCCATATGGTAAATCTACCACAGTTTCTTTTTCTACTCCTCTTTTGTTGGGCATCTGGGTTGTTACTATGTAGTTGCTCTTGTAGATTGTGCTGCTGTAAATATTGGGTTGCAGGTCACTTTCTCATGTGCAGCTTTCATTTCCTTTGGATATATTCCCAGAAGTGGGATAGTTGGGTCATAGGTAGATCAGTTTGCAGTTGTCTTAGCACACTTCATGCTGACTTCCATAAAGTGGTTGCATTAGCCTGCACTCCTACCAATAGTGGAGTAAAGTACCTAAGGTACCTTTCTTCCCGTATCCTCACCAACATGTATTGTTGGTAGAGTTTGAATGTTGGCCAGTGTCACTGGAGTTAGGTGGAACCTCAATGTGGTTTTCATTTGTATCTCCCTGATCGGTAGGGAGCCTGAACATTTCTTCATATGTCTATTAGCCATTTGAATTTTTTTTTGAAAAAAATGCCTGCTCATTTCCTTCACTTGTTTTTTCCCAGGGTTGTTTGTTTTGTTGTTGTCTAGTTTCTGAAGCTTTTGTGAATTTGGATATTAGTTCCCTATCTGTTGTGTAGTGTGCAGAGATTTTCTCCCATTCTGTTGTTTTCCTCTTCACTTCGTTGATCATTGCCTTTGCTGTACAGATGCTATTAATTTGATGTAGTGTCGTTTGTTATTTTGGCTTTGGCTGCCTGTGATATTGGTGACTTTTCTAGGAAGTCTTTACCAATGCCTCTACCTTGCAGACTTGCAGAGTGCTTTCTATATTTTCCTTTGATAATTTGATAGCTTCTGGGTACATATTTATGTCCTTGATTCACTTAAAGCTGATTTTTGTATAAGGTGGAAGGTTGAATGAAGCCTTGTTTGTTACTTCTGTAGGCTGTTACCGGATTTTCCCCACAGTATTTGTTTAAGATACCAAACATCCCCTCTGAATTATTTTCAATTCTTTTGTCCAAGATTAGTTGGCTGCACACATGTGGGTTCACTTCTGGGGTTTATATTGTTTTGCTTTGGTCTTCTTTTCTGTTTCTGTACCAATATCAGGCTGTTTTGGTAACCACGGCCTTGTAGTGTGTCTTGAGGTTTGGAATTGTGATTGCTCAAGCTTGAGTTTTATTCTTCAGGCATATAGTTGCTTATAATAGTTCCTGATTATTCTATGTATGTCCAAGGTATCCATTTTGTATTTCATATCTTCTCCCTGTTTTGTTTTGTTTTTTTAGTAGTTAAGCTACTAAGATATCTATTTTGTTGATTTTCTCAAAAAACAAACCCTTTGAATCATTGATCTTAGTATTGTTCTTTTCGTCTGTATTTGGTCTATTTCCTCCCTTGTTTTGATTTTTGTTTCTGTTAATTTTTGGATTGTTTTTGCTGTTGTTTTTCTAGTTTCTTTAAATGTATGGTTAGACAGCTTACCTGCTGACTTTCTAGGTTCTTGACCAGGCACTGATTACAGTGAACTTTCCTCTTGACACTACCTTGACTGTTTTAACACGTTGTGCTGATGCCTTCATTCATTTGAAGCAATTTTTAGATTTCTTCTTTAATTTCTTCTATAAGCCATTGTTCATTTAAGAGCATGTGTTAAGTTTCCAAGTATTTGCTTATCTTCAGGGGATATTTTGACATGCTGGTCTCCAGTTTCATTCCATGTTGGTCTGAGAAGATGTATTTTATGCTTTTAATTTTTAAAAATTTGCTCAGGCTTGTTCTCTGACTATAATGTGATTAATCCTGGAGAAGGCTCCATGTACTGATTAAAAAAAAGTGTATTCTGCATCTGTAGGATGAAAGGTTCTGTAAATACCAGTTAAGTAGATTTGCTTGGGTGTCTGGTGCATTCACTTATTTCCTTGCTGAGTTTCTGTCTTGTCAATCAGTCCATTAAAGTTAGTGGAGTTTTAAGGTCACCAACTCTTATTGTATTGGAGTCTATTTCTCCCTTTAAATCCATTAATATTTGTTTCTCATAGCTAGGTTCCTTGGCATTTAATGTGTATACATTTATTATTGTGATTTCCTCTTACTGATTGGAACCCTGAATCATTATGTCGTATCCTTCTTTATCTCTTTTTTTTTTTCACATAGATGTCTATATTATCTGTTATCTTAGATTTGAATGGCTACACTGCTTGTTTTTTTTTTTTTTTCCCATTAGCCTGGAATATCTTTTTTCATTCTTTCAGCTTCGGTATATCTTTGTTGGTGAATGCGTCTCCTGTAGGCAAATATATAGATGGATAGATGGAGCTTTTTTTTTTTTTGATCCATTGTGCTAATCTGTGTCTTTTGACTGATGAATTTAAGCCATTTACATTCAGGTTTAATATTGACAGGTAGTGATTTGGTCTTGTCTTTTTTTGAATGAGAAACCCAATATTTGTTTTTTATTTTATTGATATATTCTGCATGTTAGTGTTTGGGTTTGGTAGATGTTATTTTCTTTTCTTCTGATGTAGCACATATTTAGACAACATTTGTAGGACAGGTCAGGTACAAGCAATGTCTTTCAGCTTTTGTTTGCTTTAGATGCATTTTTATTTCATTTTCAAACACAAAGGAAAACTTTGCTGGGTGTGTTATTCTGGGCTGACAGTTGTTTTCTTTCGGGCCTGAAATATGTCACTCCATTCTTTTCTGACCTATAGGGCTTCCTCTGAGAAGTCAGCTGTGAGTCTGCTTGGAGTTCCTCTATAAATTAATTGACTTTTCTCACACGCGTATTTGAGTATTTCTTTCTTTATGTTTTTCAAAGGATGTTCCAGGAAAGTTTATTTTACAACATTGTACTTTGAGGAACTGAGAACACCCCAAAACAAGAAACCTTTAAAGTCAGAAGAAATTCATTTGAATCAGATTTTTTTGAGTACTCAATGTACTGCTATTCTACATCTTAGCACTCCTTTAAGCCTTGCTATGAAAATTTTAATACACTGCTTCCCAAGGAGGCAGTTTCTTTCTGGAACTAGACTTTCTGTCTCCTTTGCTTGTCACAGGTAAATAAGGTTTTCCGCTCAGTAAAATAAAGTTTTCTCCTGCTTGAGGTCAGTTACGTAGCGATATTCCAAGAGAACAGATCCTGTATATCTACTAACACCTGGACAAAAGCCCCTTTTGGTCTGCTTTGAGTGCAAAAGCCCTTTGCGAGCAAACCATACTGTGGTTGCACTGCTCTAGATAATCCTCATTATGCTCCAGAATGTTGTTCACCCGCTCTGAATGTCTTACATCTTGCAACTGCAGCTGTACTCTTCTGATCACAGTGATGGCCCTGCTATGGTTCACAATTGCTCTTGTACACTTGCAGGCCTCAGCGATGAACTGTTGCTGCTGCTACTGGCAAGGCTGACTGATGTTTCCTTTTCTTCTGTGACATCTCTTCTGTAGACCCTACACCCAGTGCTTTAATCAAGCATATAAACACTAGCATTCTAAGCTAGTGTGCGCTGCCAAGAGGGTGTTGTGTGGAGTGCACAACCAGCATGATCACTGCTTCTCAGTCTCTGGACTTCCATTGTGACACTTGGTTTTCCATTGGGATAAAGACATCCCCAGAACTGTGCAGACCTTTTGTATAATTTGATTTTTTTGCTCCATTCTTAGTTTCTTGTAAATCTGAATTCTAATCTGATAGCCACCGTAAGCATTTTTCCCATAAAGCTTTTCAGCCCACATAAAAATAAGAAAATTCTAATAATCACAAGGACTTAAGTGGTCTGGTGATTCTAGTAATAAGACATTTCTGAAGCCAACTATCTCCCAAAAAGGACTCTTATCACTTCAGTAATTCTGTTTCAATTTTAAGATTACAGTAGCCAACAACATGAATTTGGATTACCAAAATATAGAGATTGTAGTGTTGTTGTTGAAGTGATAAGGCATCACAAACACAAGAACATCATAACTAGAAACACTTTAGACTTTGGTCAGTTTCCTTAGATCCAAGACCTATGCTTATGAAACCTAGCTTTCTACAGATGAAGTGTCACCCTACTGATTCATGCAATCAGGTATTCTGCTTCTAAACAGTGAGTACAAGAGAAGATGTATTATTTATCATACTCATTTCTTATTGTTAAAGTTTATTCTTACATTTTCTGACATGATGGAAAATGATATCAGAATGGATTAATAAATACACATTTTTTTCTTGCCCTTAAGATAAAACTTAAAAACGTAGTGTAGCTTGAGGTGTCCAGCTCCAGCCTATCTTTCTAGTCTGATGGTCTGCCTCTCCATTCTTTCTGTTTGCACTGAAGGCGCACTGAGCTCATTCCTTCAACGCAGGATACTGTGGCTATGCTCAGTCCAAGTGTTTGTGCTCTTTTCTGTGACCAGAATATTCTCATCCATCCCAATCTTCATCTGGCAATGGCTTTTTAAAAAGACTTATTTATTATTATTAGAAATGAAGATTTACAGAGTCAGAGAGAAAGATCATCCATCCACTGGTTCACTCCCCAAAGTGGCGGCAATGGCAGGAGCTGAGCTGATCTGAAGCCAGGAGCCAGGAGCTTCTGCCAGGTCTTCCACGTGGGTGCAGGATTCCAACGCTTTGGGCCATCATTCACTGCTTTTCCAGGTTACAAGCAGGGAGCTGGATGGGAAGCAGAGCAGCTGGGACACGAAACAGCACCCATATGTGATCCTGGTATTTGAAGGGTGAGAATTAGACAATTGAGCCATTGTCCTGGGTCCACCTGGCAACATCTTGACCCTTCTTTAAATCTTAGCTCAAATGCTGCATCACTTACATCCACCTTCCATCTCATTACCAGCTGTTACAAGCAGGTTAACATTCCCTGACACACTTCCACGTGTCTAATTTTATCACTCTCATGGGGCCTGCACTCAGCAGTCTTCTGGCCTATGGCAGGTGTTCAATGCATGATTAAGTTTTACAAGATCCTTCTACAATGTGATAACAATGAGCTACCTTAGGCAAAATAAAAAAGCATGTTTCTTACACTATTTTAATTTTACAATATTTGAGTTCAAATGTCTCTTTTGATTGAAAATATTGTGGTTAAAAATTATGCCTGTGGTGATTCATTTTCAGTGGCAAGTTTTACAGACTGTGGTTTCTAGGTGTGTGATCAAACATCAGTATAGATGTTGCTGTGAAGGTGATTTGTGAGCTGACTTGATTACTGTCGACGTTGTGATTGGACCTATTCAATGAGTTGAAAATCAAGTGATTTTCTGGGAGAGGCAGGACTCTGCATGAAGGCTCATGCCACTTTCTATGAGCTACAGTCTTCTGCTTTGCCTTGCAGGTATTAGACCCCATAATGCTACTTCAGCTCTTACCTGAAGTTCCAGATCTGTAGCTTGCCTAGACACATGAACATGTAAAATCCAGTGAACCAGGGTCATAATTCATAAGTAACGGCACAGGGGCTGACATTATAGCACGATGAGTTAAGCCAATGACTACAACGTCAGATTCCATATAGGTGATGGCTGCTGTGCTTTTCAGTCTGTCTCCCTACAAACGTGGCTGGGAAAACAGTGTGAGATGGCTTACGTCTTCAAGCCCCTGCACCTACAGGGGGTTACCTGGATAAAGCTCCTGGATAAAGCCTGGCCCATCCCTGGCTGTTGGGACTATTTGGAGAATGAATCAGAGTGGAAGATACTCGTACTCTCTCTAACATTCCCTTTCAGATAAATAAATCTTTAGGAAAAAAACAATGGCATGAGCCTGATTGTATATCATCATTACATATTTTATTAAAATTATACAAAATAAATGTACATATATATATTACTGTTTCACTGTCTTATCTACTTACCTATCTGTATCTATCATTAATAAACACGTGTACACACACACACACGGATGCTTCAGTCAATGTGTGCAAAAATGAAATTAAAAGGTAAGTATTTTTAGTGCAAATTCTTTTGGGGAGCACGTGTATTTTTTTTCAAAATATGCATTTTCCATGAAATTTTTGAAGGCCATCTGGTGTATATGTTTATCCTTTCCATGATCTTTTAAAATAATAACATTGACCAAAACTGGCTATGTTAGCCACATCAGTGTGAAACTATATTTTGGAAATCGAGATTTGGAGTTCCACATTTGGAGCTGTGCCGGTCCAAAGCCAGGAGCCTGGAGCTTCATCCAAGTCTTACACATGGGTGCAGGATCCCAAGGCTTTGGGCTGTCCTCGACTGCTTTCCCGGGCTGCAAGCAGGGAGCTGGATGGAAAGCAGGGCCGCTGGGATTAGAACCGGTGGCCGTATGGCATCCTAGAACTTGCAAAATGAGGATTTTAGCTGCTAGGCCATTGCGCTGGGCCTGTTAAGATTTATTTATTTTTATTGTAAATTACATAGAGGAGATACAAAGAGAAAGATCCTTCATCCACTGTTCACTCCCCAAGTGACTACAGCTGCCAGAGCTGAGCTGATCTGAAACCAGGAGCCAAGAGCTTCTTCCAGATCTTCCACATGGGTGCAGGGTCCCATGGCTTTGGGCCATCCTCTGCTGCCTTTCCAAGCTGCAAGCAGAGAGCTGGATGGGAAGTAGAACAGCTGGGACACAAACTGACAACCAAATGTGATCCTGGCAGCATGTGCAAAGCGAGGTTTTGGTCACTGAGCCATCACACCAGGCCCTCCTCCTTCCTTCTTTGCTTTCTTTTCTTTTCTTTTCTTTTCTTTTCTTTTCTTTTCTTTTCTTTTCTTTTCTTTTCTTTTCTCTTCTTTTCTCTTTCTTTCTTTCTTTCTTTCTTTCTTTCTTTCTTTCTTTCTTTCCTTCCTTCCTTTCTTCCTTCCTTCCTTCCTTTCTTCCTTCCTTCCTTCTTTCTCTTCTTCTTGTTCTTCTTCTTCTTCTTCTTCCTCCCCGCCCCCAAGATTTTATTTATTTTTATTGGAAAGGTAGAGTAGATTTATGGAGAGAAGGAGAGACAGAGAGAAAGATTTCTAATCCACCGATTCACTCCCCAAATAGCCTTAAAGGCCAGAACTGAGACAATCTGAAACCAGGAGCCAGTGGCTTCTTTGGGATCTCCCATGCGGATACAGGGTCCCAGAGCCTTGAACCATCTTTGACTGCTTTCCCAGGCCACAACCAGGAAGCTGTATGGGAAGTGGAGCAGCTGGGACATGAACCTGCATCCATATGGAATCCTGGCACTTGCAAAGTAAAGATTTAGCCATTGAGCCACTGAAATATGAGGGCAGGCCAAGTCAGGCCAGGCTACAGCATCCAAAGGCAAAGGCCAAGACAGGGTAGGGACTATGCCAAGCTGGGTCAGAACAACCACTGGTAGGTGCAAGATCTATGGCTGGGATCAGGCCTGGTTGGGGAGCAAAGGAGACACTCTGGTTGGGTTGTGGTTCTCACTGGTGAGTGTAAAGGCCAGAGTGGGGCTGCTGTCTAATCTAGACATGGCTGCAGTGTCCCTCAGTGCAACTGTGGACTGGGTCTGGGGTGTGCCAAACTGGGCTAGACTCCAGCACCTACTGGTGCTCATGATAACCAGGGTAGGTATAGGACAAGCTGGGCTATGTCTGCTTCTATTGAGCCATGTGTGAGCTGTGTCTGGGTGTGGACCAGGCTTGACTGGGCTGTAACATCCAACAGTAAAAACTGGAATAGGTGAAGGCCAGTCAGGAAAGCCACTGTTCCTGCAAGGGCTGGCCCTTTGACCCATCAACGTGCGTGAAATCTGGCATTGGGAGAGGTTCTGATGGAGGAGCTTGGGGAACTCCTTTGTCAGGGCACAGTCCTGCAGGTGAGTGCAAGAAGCATGATAGGGAGCAACCCAGCCCAGGATAGGTACTGGTACCCAACAGCATACATTTGGCATAGGTCAGGGGAGAATCAGGCTGGGTCAGTTTATATCACCTGTTGACTAATCCAAGCACCAGAATGCAGTGTGGGTCGGGCCAAATTGGGTCACAACGCAAGCCATTTCACATGAGGGCCAGGACTGGGGAATGGCTTGGCTGGGCTGGGTTGTAGCCCCCACCAGCATGAGTTGGAATTAGGTGCGGGCTGGGCCTGGCTAGACTACAGCATCCACTGGCAAATGCTGAGGTGAGGTGGACCATGCCAGACTGTGCTGCAGTACCCAACCACCATACATGACACCCGTGGTGGGGAGGAGGTAAACCTGGTAGGGAGGCTGCGTGAGGCTCCCATGCTACTGTTACTTCTACCTGTGAGCGTGAGAGTTGGGATGGGGGCAGATCAGGCAGGGCAGGGCTACAACACCTGTTGGCCTCATGTGGGCTGGATCAGGGGAAAACCAGGCTGGGTTGACTGTTCCTACCAGAGCAAGCATAAGTGAGAGTGAGTGTGGTTTGGTTGGGATTTACTGCAGCATCAGCTGGCAGATGGTGGCACTGGGGGCTAATTCTGTCAAGCTAAACTGAACAACCACCTGAAGAATGCATAATCTAGGAGTCAGAGTGGGCTCAATAGGGCCCCAGGATTGGGGCAGGCATGGCTAGACAGAGTGGCACCGACTGACACATGTGTGGGCTAGATAGTAGGGCTGGTTGGGTTGAACTAGGCTTCAGTGCCCGTTAACAGGTGGGAGAGCTGAATGGGATGTGGGACAGGACCAGTCTGCTGCACATACTGGCAAGCACTGGAACCAAGGCAGGAGGCAGCCCTGGTGGGGGTTATTGTGGGTCGCTCCAGCTAGGCTGCAGCTCCCACTAGTTTGTGTGAGGGTTGAGTGTGTTGTGGGCAGGATTGGGCTGGGCTACAACACCCATTGGTTTGTGTATAAGAAGGGCTGGAGACAGACTGATCCAGTAATTGCAACCATCAGCATGTGCATTAGCTGACTGGGGCAACAGACTGTACCGGACCTAGTATTTGCAAACACACGTAAGGATCAGGTCGGGGATCACCTCAGATGAAGTTTCTTTGGGGAACCCCCCCAACTAAATTGCTGAACTCAGAACCCCAACCATGGAGAGAATTGCAGCTTCCATGGTCTGACCATTGTGGAGTGCATGTATCAGAGCTGAGCCTCCTCAGTGGCTTAGACAGAGCAATGGACAGCATATCCAGATGCACATGGAGGATATAGCAGTATATTGGAGTCTGTAGAGGACACCTGGTACCATAACAGAGGATGAAGGACAGAACAAATTCATATATTACCCTGACCAAGTGTTGGCAGTGAATAATTGGGCAAATGAAGAATCTAAGGTGGACTATGTCAACCAATGGATTCTGGAGAGATTTCATCTTGGAGTGGTGAGATCAGCAGTAATTCAGAACTGTTCAACTATCAAAACCTCTTGAGCAGGACCCTCAGAGCATGCCTCACATCAGAGACCCTGGGGTGTTGTCAGGTGGCTGTCCTCCATCCCAGGGTACAGAAGTGTTTGGGAGGCTGGGTGTGGCTTTTCTCCTTATCTACCCCCTTCCCTCAGATGCAGGAAGGAATTTGGATATAATGGTCTCACCCACCTTCCTGTAGCCCGTGACCTTTATCACCTTAATCAACTATATATATATAATATAATTCATGATATGGTTCCATAGACACAGGGATTCCCCCCCTCCACCCCCACATTCCATCCCCCAACATTTTTTTCCATAGTATTACAGTAGTAGTATAGTCTCTCTTAATGATTTAATGATGTTAACAGTCATTTTAAGTATCAGATATGTTCATTAACTGATAAGGGGTTGTTAAATCATTATATTCTCACTCGGTCATTCCTTTTCATTTACTAGCTGCAGTATTTCCATGATTAGTAACTTTTCTTTATCCAGTGTTACGTTTCTCATGGATATGATTGGTAAAGAAATAGTAAGGTAAATACTTGATTATTTTCATTTATGGGTTTATGAAATATTGAGTATAGCATCCTCCAATTTTGACCATTTAAAATGTGTATGTGTCTATTGTTGTGTGTGCTGTGTGTGTGTTGTAATCTGAAGAAAGGGCACGTTGAGGAAAGTAAATACTAGCGTATGTGGGGTGGAAATGAGGAACTTCCTGGCTTTACTTTCCCAAGTCCCACACAGAACAGAGTTTTTTCTTTCTGGATGCAGGATCCAGAACCTGATCTTATACACAGAGATCTGTCATTCAGTTGATATACTCCCTTCATATAATGTCATGGATTTGAAGTTTAAAAACCAGGAGGGTGGTTCACTCGTTTCCAATGAGAAGTGCAACTCTGAAGCAACAACTTTCAAGAACATGTGCAAACATGGATCAATACACACTTTCCTAAAAAAGCTCTCAGAACAAGGGCCAGCTTTTAGATGTGTTTTTATCAGCAGGCATCGTTGCACCACAGCAGTTTGATACATCTGTCTCTAGTCTGGAAATACACCGGCAAATGAACTTGTTTAATGAACTACAGCAGGTGTCGCAGCCATTATTTATACACCTACTGTCTTGATTGACACTTTCCTGCTTCTTTTAACTTACTATGATGTCTAGGCTTGAAAGATTGATTTTATTTATTTTAAATTGTGACTGAGTATTCTCACTGGGAGCTGGAGGGAAAGCAATATATCTGACCCTGAAAGTAGAGTTTAGAAAGATCCACATGAATCAAAGAGGCATTCACCAAGATTGGATGAGACAAGATTTCCTGGTTTAGCATAAAGCCTGGAAGGAAAGAGTGTGCTTATGTTAACATGGAGGTTGGTGGAATCTTATAGGAGGTTTACTTCCAGCACAGCCTGAGTGGATGAGAAACACTCCCGAGACTCAATCAAGAACACCTGCAACACATGAGGAAAAGTGCAGAGCATGTTGAGCCTTGCCTTTGAAGTCTAGCAGGGGTCATGGCAGTGGTTTTGGTAGAAAGCCAAAGCAGTGAGGCCACCAGAAAAATGGAACTGTGGATCTGACCATACAGTGTTCCTCTTGAGCAATTGAAGCTGGCAATGATTCACTAGACAAATCAGACTTCCATGTTTTCTCTGCTTAGCAATAAAATTCATAACTCACATTTTAGACACAGGAGCTAGGAGTTAAGCCTCAAAAAGGGATAAATGCACTTATTTTAGGGAAAGCATTCGGGAGCTTCGGCATCAATAGTTAGAAAAGTAAGGGGTTTCTTTGTATTTACACCATGAAATAATAATGTGAGTTGCACTGGTTAGAATCACCGTCACCTTTAACCTCATCAACAGTCATGCTTTTGAGACTTCTATGTACTTGAACTCAAAGAAGCTGATAAGCCATGTTCTGTGGCTTTACAGGGCTTCCTGAAATATTTTAGAAGGAGAATGTTAGTCAAATGTAATCATCAAACAGTATAACATATGGACAAAAGCAAACAATTTTGTAAGCCGTGGCCTAAGTATATATTTCACATGAGAACTGGAGGAAGCCAGAGTTACTGAAGGTGGATCTGACCGGGGAAGACTGTTAACATGTTGGCCTGTAAAGGAGCTGGCAGTTAGATACTGAGATCAAAATCATCCTTTGAAAAGTAAATTTGTCTTAAAAATGAGCACGATTTCCTGTTCTGTTGCTGCCATTTCCCCGTATCACTGCATGGATGAATTCTCAAACATTAAACGAAGAAATAATTTAAATCATAAAAACTGTTAACATGCAGAGAGGGAGACAATAATATGCAATTATTCCTTTAAATCTAGATTAATATAAACATCTGACAGGAAGAGAAAATACAGATCTGATGCAGGCATTGTGGTACAGTGAGTTAAACCTCTGCTTTGGCATGCCAGTTTCCCATATCAGCATAGTCATTCTGGTTTCTGGTGAGGCTGCTTTGTCTCCAATTCAGCTTACTGCTAATGCAGCTTGGTGGGCAGCTGGAGGTTGTGTGGTCCCCTGCTGGCCATGTGGGAGACCCAGATAAGGTTCCTGGTTTCTGGCATGACTTAACTGTTGTAGACATATAAGGGGTGAATCAGCATATGGAAAATCTCTTTCTCTTTCTTTATCTATCTCTCTGCCTTTCAAATGGTTAAAAAATAGTGAACATTAACAAAAAAGTACAGATCAATATCACTCATTACTCCATATGAAAATTCTGGGATAAAATTATAACAAATATAACATACAAAAAAGATATTATGTCACAACAAAATGAAATTTATCCTGGAGCTATGATGTTACCTAAGAGTTTGAAAACGAATCAGTGTAATTTACTACTGTTAATGATTTAAGGAGAAAAATCAGGTGACCAGCTCATCTGATCGTCTGAGTCACAACATTTTTGACAATCTAATACTTAGTCATATGGCAAATTAAAAAGAAATTCATAGCACATTGGAATGAAACAATTTCCTCAATCTGATAAACATCATCTATGAAAATCCTATGGGGCCGATGTCCAGTACCAGCATCCTGTACGGACACCAGTTTGTGGCTCCGCTTCCCATCCAGCTCCCTGTTAATGTGCTTGGGAAAACAGCATAAGATGACCCAAGTGGTTGAGCACTCATCTAGGAGACCCAAAAGAAGCTCTTGGCTGTAGTAACCATTTCGAGAATGAAGCAGTTGATGGAAGAGCTCGCTCTCTCTGTAATTATTTCAAATAAAATAAATAATTCTTAAAAGTCAAAAGGAAATTCTTCCAGCAAATCACATCTAATTGTAAAATACTGAATTTCTCCCTCATAGGTTGACAATTAAGGCAAATATGTTCACTCTCATCACTTTTATTTATTATTCGGTTAAATGTCCAGACCAATAAGAGAAGAGGGAAAAAAGGATAAAAATAAGATGAAGAAGAAAAAGATGGTATAAAAATTGAAAATTATAAAGTATATCTATTTATTTACATGGATTATGATGATTTATATGTCTCCAATTTCTATGATTGCTTGCTGCATGTATGCTAAATTGGATGAGTTAAAACTCAGTGCAACTGTGAGTTGTAAGGTACAGAAATATTTTTCCATATTTCTATGTAAGATAAATTTTTGGAAATTAATTCTGATTGCAGTTAGTATCAAAAGACAAAATATTTAGGAAGCAATTTTAAACATGCATAGAAAATTGTATAAATAAATTCCCTGGAAAAAGAAAACAGATTATTCTTGTAACTTTCATTATAGGAAACGACATTGGAAGAAATGTGAAAAACCTAAGTACATGAAGAAGTAAATAAAGCTTACATTTATAAAATCACTGATTCTTTTGAACAGGTCAACAAGCTCAATTTAAATCATAATTACAACATGCTGGGATTTTGGATTCACGGGGAGTTATTTAATGATATATATTGATAAGTTGATATATTGATATGTTGATAAGTTGATGCAAGAAATGCATTAAATGTTAAAGATTTAGAATAGCTTAAATAGTCCCCAACACAATAACAAAAGGTGATTAAATGTTCCATTTTCTTTCATTTTATTTGTTATTTATATGGGAAACAGATTTCATGTATTTAATGTATATAATTTTAAATAAAACTTTCTCTTCTTCCTTCATAATCATCTTCTTCTGCCTTCCTTTGTTATTTTTCTTTAAATTTCTGCAATGACATATTTTCAGCTTACTTTGTAGTAACAAACTTAATCCTCCAGAAAATAAAATTTCCTGCAAGTAGTAAGTAAGGAAAATTCCTTTTCCTCGGGAGTATTGACAAGGACTAGAAACTAATTCAGTCTCATACATATTGTCTTTTATATACTTTATATATTACCATGAATCAGAGGGAGTAGATGACATTTTTCTTTTTGAGGATTGGCTTACTTAACTAAGCGATAATGGTTATGAGTTGCATCCATATTTGTTGTTGTTTTGGAAGAAACAGAATTTCATTCTTTTTATGTTTTAGTAGTATTCCACAGTGTATATATAACACATTTTCTAGTAACGAGTTGATTGACATCTGGGTTGATTCTATATCTTACCTTCTGTGAATTTAGCTGCTATAAACAGAAGTACAGATGGCTCTTTCATATGCTTATTTCATTTGTGTTTTGTAAATTCCCAGAAGTGGGATAGATATGGTAGATAAAACTTTGTATTTCTGAGGAATTTCCATACTATCTCCCGTAATGATTGTATTAGTTTACTTGCCCACCAACAGTGATATACTCTATTTTAAAATACTCTAATAGATATGATAATCAACAGATGTGATACTGAAATGTATACATGGAATGCCAATAGAACAGAAAAATGATTTCAACTGTATACCCACAATATATAGTCAATAGATTTTAAAAAATGTGCAAAGTAAGGACAAATGAGGGCAATTAAATATCTATGTGAAAAAAAATCAAAATATAAATTTCATCCTATGTGTAAGAGTAAATTGAAATGTATGTCAAGAATTAAACTGAAAAGTTAAAATCAGAACACTCCAAGAAAGAAGTTTTGATTTACATAGAAAAATTTATCTTGTCTGCTATTTGGAGAATGAGTTTGTTTACAAATTAAGAGAGAAATCTAGGAAGCCATTTATTGTATTATTAAAATGATTCAAACAAGGGATAATTGCTTTTAACTAGATGGTAGTTATATATATTTACTTTATTTCTTTGGAAAATCAGATATGCAGGGAGGAGAGACAGAGAGAAAGATCTTCCATCCGATGATCCCCAAGCAGCTGCAACAGCCGGAGCTGAGCCAATCCGAAGCCAGAAGCCCAGAGCCTCTTCTGGGTCTCCCACACGGGTGCAGAGTCTCAAGGCTTTAGGCTGTTCTCGACTGCTTTTCCAGGCCACAAGCAGGAAGCTGGAAGGGAAGCAGGGTTGCTGGGACACAAACTGGTGCCCGTGTGGGATCCTGGGTGTGCAAGGCGAGGACTTTAGCTACTGGACTATGGTGCTGGTCCTGGTAGCAATTTCTTTTTAAATGTTTCTGAAAAATAAATAGGCATAATTTGTTGTAACCTAAAATAATTGCAGTATTTATATATATTTGTATATTTATTTATTTGAGATTTTTAGACATTTTTATATGGTCATTTAAAAGCAATTGCCAAGTGGTCTTTGAATAGATGATGAGTTTTTTTTTCAAATGCATGAGTCACTAAACTTTTATATATTATCCTTGGATGTTCTAATGGTCTCATAGTTAATTATAAGGCTACAGAAGCCTTCTGTTCATTTTTTTTTTTTGATTCATTAATAGAAGCAGTGATAGTTGGCATCATGCTGCTGTATTTCTACTTGTTTGAATAGTGGTATTTATTAGCTTGTGTAGTTTAGTATAAAACTCAAATTACTTAGTTGCCTTGGTAAATGAGACTAGACTTGAAAAGAGTTACATCCTTTTATTTTGTAACAAAAGATTGTTGGCCAAAAGCTCTCTCCCACATATCTCTTAATTAAATCTAGCAATGCAGAATGATGATATGTGGGCTTAGAAGATAATGAAAACATTATAAGAATACATAGGAAAATATTGTGAGAATACTTAACATGCTTGTGTTACAGGAAATTCTTCTAGGTGTTATTTAAAATGAAGTGTAATGCCAACAAGTAAGTTTCCTGTGGCTTTTCTTGTTGTATGTCTGTAGTAAAATGAGATGCACTAAGGTAAATCACCACTATGTCTGCAACAATATGTAGGAAGTGATGGTTATTATCTTCACAAATAAGTCAGATTCAGGGGCCTGAGGAGAGTGGTTGGAGTCTTATGTGCTTGTTTATGCAGTTAGCTTTGTACTCTTAAAAAAAAGGGAAGAATATCTTGAAACCTGTAAGAACTCTTAGGCCCACCCAATAAAATGGTGTTCTTAATTCTGTTTCAGTCAATTCTGCCAAAGTTATACATCATATATGCATAATTCACTTTGTATTTGGCTATATTGTTCAATTGCAGCATAATTTCTTTTTTTTAAAGATTTTTTTTATTTCTATTACAAAGTCAGATATACAGAGAGGAGAGACAGAGAGGAAGATCTTCCGTCCAATGAGTCACTCAACGGCCGGTGCTGCGCCTGATCCGAAGCTGGGAACCTGGAACTTCTTCCGGGTCTCCCACGCAGGTGCAGGGTCCCAAAGCTTTGGGCTGTCCTCAACTGCTTTCCCCAGCCACAAGTGGGGAGCTGGATGGGAAGTGGAGCTGCCGGGATTAGAACCGGCGCCCATATGGGATCCCGGTGAGTTCAAGGTGAGGACTTTAGCCGCTAGGCCATGCCGCCGGGCCCCAGCATAATTTCTTGATTGATGATTAAATTGGGTCTGGTAAAAGGCTAAATTTTATACAGGGAGACACCGTAAATGATTGATTGATTGGAAAGACAGTGATAGAAAAGAGAAAGAGAGAGAGAGAGAGAAAGAGAGACAGAGATCTTCTATTTTTCATTTACTCCCCAGTTGCCCACAACAACCAGGGCTGGTCAAAACCAGATCAAGACCAGGAACCAAGAATTTTGACCGGGTCAACCAGGCAGAAGGTAGCAGAACCCTAGTACTTCAGGCATCATCTACTGTCTTCCAGGTGTGTTAAACCAGAAGTGGAGTAGATAGAATACAGACTAGTGCTTTGATAAGGAATGTGGATATACCAAGTAAGGGCTTAGCCACTTTTTCCCAGTGGCCACCTGGATGGAGATTGCTGCTAGGAAGCAACGTTTTAGGGTTACAGCTGCTCCTGAAACTCTTGTGTTCTGAAAGAAAGCAAATATTATAACCTCACTTTGCAGCTACTCTGGTAATATACATGAATAAGGTTAGCTTGTTAACTCTTAGAGGAGTCAGATTTAACTTGAATACTTATTTTGCTAACTAGTAGTTTAATGTTGTTAAGTTATCCAATCATTGCATCTATCAGTCTCCTTATCCATAAAATGGGCAGAAAAAGAGTACTAAAATCACTGTGTAGTTGAGATGATTAAATTTCTTAATAAATGCAAAGCTTTTCACCATATTCCTTGGCTCATAGTAATTCCTTGCATGAGTCTTTTTCATTACTACAGTACCTGAGGCAATTATGTTTATCAAAAGAAAAAAAAGAAGACAGTTATTTTTGCTTGTGGTTTTAGAGGCTCACAATCCAAGATTGGTAAGGCCCTGTTTGTCCTACCACAAGCATTCACGTTATTGCCAGCAAAGTCCCTTGGTGGTGGAACAGCACATGTAGGATGGAGAGGTTGTGTCTAAGTCTATGGGGTGTCTTATAAAGAAAAGTGGGTTTAGCCATGAGGCACTTACCAAAAGCCCAGTCCAGTCAATACTAAATAAGGATCCCACACTCAAATACTATAACCAGATGAAGTTTCCACTCTCTTAAAGCCACTAATATCATACACACAGGACCAAACCCTTAGCACACATAACCCTATGAATATCAAACTTGTGTTCAAATTATGGCAGTCCTCAAATACCATTACTAAATATTATTCTTGCTCCGGATTTATGCTGAGATTTTAAATCTTACGGTCCAGTAATTCAATATTGTGCTACCACCCTCAAATTAATGCTTGTCTTGCTTCTGCTATGTAATACTTTGAATCTCAAGCACCTAGCCGCATATTGAATGAAGTGTGTTGCTGAATGGATATTTGAGTAAATAAACAAAAAACTGATGCATAAGTTAGTGTTTAACTGGTAAAATAACCAATAGAAAATGGATGGTAAGAAATGCATTTCCAGGAATTGGCTTGCATGATTCTAGGCAGTTTGAAGACTGTGTAACGAGATATTAGAAAGAGCAAGCTAGAACTCTAAGATACAGCTCCAAACTGCAATCCACAGGTGGATTTTATTTTTCCTTAGGGACATTACAACTCTGTTCTTACAGCCTTTCAAATGACTGAATCAAATCCATTCATCCACCTAGGATAATCTGCTTTACATAAAGTTAGTGGATTGTGAGAGTCAGTCTCTGTATCTACAAAAGTCATAGCAACACATGGATTATTGTCCTGTAGGATACATGAGGCCTTAGCATAGAAAGTTGGCACTTATGCCTGCCTGGTCATCCCAAATTGTATGTAGAATCTGCCTATGTGCTGCATACACAAAGGAAATAGAAAATGGTAGGAAATAGGCTTGCAGAAGGGCTAGTGTTTCTTGGAAGATCCTCTAGCCCAAACGCTGAAAAATTTCAATATCTTGGTGCCTGTGTCAATCTTAGTCACTTGACACAGTGATTTCCTTTGTTTAGACAGTGTTAGAATATTTTTGCTCTGTTGGTATGCCTTATTATGTTTCTTCTTCAGTAAATGCAATTAGAATGTAACTCCCTAAAATTTAAGGTTATAAACCATTACTTCTGCTTCTAATCATCTTTACATTTTTTGAGTGCTATCTTTATTCGTAGAAAATAACAATAAAATTAAAAGGGAATATAGTGCAGCGTATCAGAATAATCCACCTGCAGTGCCATATGAGCACCCATATACGTGCTGGTCAACTGTTGGCTGCTACACCTCCTGATCCAATTCCTTGCTATTGGCCTTAGAAAGCAGTAGAGAATGGCCCAAGTCTTTGGGTTCCTGAACCGACATGAAGCCCCAGAAGAAGCTCCTGGCTCCTGGCTTCAGATGAGCTCAGTTCTGATCATTCCAGCCATTTGTAGCAGTGAATTAGTGGATGGAAGATCTCCATCTCTCTCTCTCTCATGCTTGATCATGCTCTCTCAGCAACTTTGACTTTCAAGTTAATTAAATAAATGCTAAAATAAATAAAATTGGAAGTTAAAAATCTACAAAGAAATATTATATGCCATGTCAAATAATATTTGTCGCGTTAAGCTTACTTACAGTTTAAACATTTTAAGAATCTTTGGGGGATGAAATTCTACTGGGAAAATAAGTCAAGATAGAGAGTACATGAAAAAGATAAGTAATTTCAACCACAAAATTAAAATATTTGTTTCACTTGGAAGAAATAAATGTATTACTTTCCAGCACAGATGCTTATTACTAAAAAGAAGTGTTTTCTATTCCTTCTTGCTCTCATTGAAATATAATTCATACCAGACAGTTAATAGGCAAGATTCCAATCTCATAAAATTTAGAACAATTTGAGAAGAAGTTAAACTAAAAGTGCTAGCTGCATAGGAAACATTTTCAGTAGCACAAATTAAACAGGTCTTCAAAGAAATAGATGCATGCTCATTGGTTAGCAGGACATTCTGTGCATTTTCATCTATTCTCTAATTATTCTAATACAACCAGTTGAGACATTTAATTGTATTAAGAACAGTGGTTTTTAGGGAAGCATCTGTAAACTAGGCAAAATGTAGGCTCCTGGGTCCTGTGTTGTAGCCTAGTGGCTAAAGACCTAGCTTTGAATGTGCCAGGATCCTATATGGGTACGGGTTCTAATCCCGGTGGCGCTGCTTCCCATCCAGTTCCCTGCTTGTGGCCTGGGAAAGCAATCAAGGATGGCCCAATGCCTTGGGACCATGCGTCTGTGTGGGAGACCCGGAAGAAGTTCCAGGCTCCTGGCTTTGGATTGGTGCAGCTCTGGCTGTTGCAGTCACTTGGGGAGTGAATCATCGGACAGAAGATCTTCCTCTGTGTCTTTCCTGCTCTCTGTATATCTGACTTTCCAATAAAAAATAAAAGAAATCTTTAAAAATATATATAGGCTTCTAGGTCTCATCAATGATTTGTCCCTATGGAAATGGAATGGAAACTGGAGCATTCAGAGACATACTGACTTTAGCCAGTATGTGTGATCAGAAGGGACCAATACTCCTCTGAAGCATGCTTGGTTGTCTATTGTTCTAGCTGCCAAGGACTTCTCATCTTGCCTAAAAGTTAGTTTAGCCTCTAGCAAGTTGGGGTAAACAAGACAGAAGAATTAACTTCAGATTCAGATTGCAGACATGAACACAAATGATCTAAAAAATCTCCAAGGATAACATAAAACCAAGAAGAACGGGAAAAACAAATTTGCTTTCTTTCCCTAAGGAGCTACTTAAAATGACACAGAATGCTCTTTTTAATTGTTGTTATTGTTTCCTAATTCTGACCTCAAGTTCTTTTCACTCTCATAATCAAATGGATTAGTAAAAAGGAGCTGTATGTGATGGAAAAATATTTGAACTTCACGACAGTCACTTTGAAGTCCATGGAGATAAGTAATTTTGTAAATGCTAAATCTCATTTTATAAAGCCTGTCTTATAAGGATGAAACTGATAGTTACCTGGAGCTGGCTGACCTTGATTAGTGATTAGCATAGCATACTTCACACCATGAGTGAGATGTCTACATTAGATGTCATTTGTTGATGCTGGTGCCTGACTCAACCCGTGGGATGTTCAGTGATATCTCTGTGCTCCTCTGTGACCTGAGAGATGCTGGAGGATTGCTTTCACCAACTCAGTGGAGCTTAATTGCTTATGTCCACAGTATTGACTCATAATCATTATTTGTTCAACTCTGTTATGTCTATGAGTATAAAGAAAAATAGAAGAAACAATTTTAACATATTTTAAAATCTCTGATACCAATATAGTATGTCCTCATTTCACAATAATATACAGTTTTTAAAATTTAGACATATATGTATTTGTAATTCCTTACTGTTTTAATGTTGCTGTCAATGTAAATGACCAAATACTGACAACCAAGAAGCAAGACTCTCAAGGCAATAACTTCAAGCTCCTAGAGAGCCTAGGGGTATCTCATACTAGAATAATGTAAAACTTCCTCTGAGCTTTCTACCTTTCAGTTACCCTGGCAAAATTTTTTAAGAAATTCTGTATCATATTAGCTTATATTAATACATTCTCTGCATAATATCCTGTAAATCTTTCTTTCATGATTGAAAATGTTTTTTTGAAAGCTGCCAGAAATTAAGAATGAGCTTACCAGCATATCAATAGACTCATTAAGATGGTTGTTGGAAATTAATGTAGTAGTGGGCCCGGCGGCGTGGCCTAGCGGCTAAAGTCCTCGCCTTGGAAGCCCCGGGGTCCCATATGGGCGCCGGTTCTAATCCTGGCAGCTCCACTTCCCATCCAGCTCCCTGCTTGTGGCCTGGGAAAGCAGTAGAGGACGGCCCAATGCATTGGGACCCTGCGCCCGCGTGGGAGACCTGGAAGAGGTTCCAGGTTCCCGGCTATGGATGGGCGCGCATCAGCCCGTTGCGGCTCACTTGCGGAGTGAATCATCGGACGGAGGATCTTCCTCTCTGTCTCTCCTCCTCTGTGTATGTCTGGCTGTAATAAAATGAATAAATCATTAAAAAAAAAAAGGAAACTAGCAAGGTAATCTCTTTAAAAAAAAAGAAATTAATGTAGTAGTTAACTTCCAAAAATCCTGATTTTATCATTATTTCTCTTTGCTGAGAAAAACAATAATTTCTTTGCTCTTATAATTGTTTTTTGTGCTAATGACTTTAATCCTTCATATTTAAATATGCCTAGCCTCAGGGAAATCAAGATTTAAACGGGAATTGTTTTGGTCTATTTACTCTTTTGTACTTAGTATATATTTTTGCTAATTCAGGCACCACACCTTTGTTGTCATTGTAAGATTATATGTGCAGTTTGGAAGGAACAGTGGAGACGAAATTTCAGATTAAAGTGTGTTTGAGGGAGAATGGGCTGAGAATTAGAGGTAGTTGTGTGAAGTTTGGCTACAAATGTTAACAAAAATTGTGTTGATAAATGTGGTAGAGTAGAGGAGTTGAGTGCAAGAGGATTTTTTTAAAGCTGAAAAATGGCAGCATGTGTATCTGTTGGAATTACTTGGTAGAGACTGAAGTCGTGATGATACAGGTGGGAAGAGTCGGTTTCTGTGTGTTGCCCTTCAGCAGAGGAGACAGAGTGAGCTACTGTACAAGCAGAACAATTAATATGATTTTTAACCATTTTTAAAGTCAATTTATTTGAATATTCATGTAGCCAGGATATAGTTGTAATGGTGAATGTGTTTTCTTAATGGTTCCTTTTCTAGCTGAAGAAAGAATCAAATGTAAAATTTATGTGGGCATTTTGAAAACCCAGAATAAAGGCATAAAATAACTGAGGAAGCAGGAGAGTCAATAGACTAAGAAATCAGAGGAAATTTTCCTAGAAGTACTCTTGATTCCTTAGAGGTACAGGTC
This sequence comes from Ochotona princeps, assembly GCF_030435755.1. Lineage (NCBI taxonomy): Eukaryota > Metazoa > Chordata > Mammalia > Lagomorpha > Ochotonidae > Ochotona > Ochotona princeps. The sequence goes on from NC_080842.1 coordinate 23,154,295, forward strand.
ATGAATGTACTGAGTGCCTTAGCTCTCCAAAATCAGGGAAATAGTGAATAGAGAATTGAATTATTCCTAGGTGACATATAGCTGAGCAATTAAAGTGAAAGAAAGAAAGGGAAACACGATTGAAAGCTGTTGAAAATGGTGACTGTTACAAGGATCAAAACTTAAGATTTGGTTAAGGAGAACAGTGTGGACAAGGTGTACAGGAGAAACAGTAAAATGCTTTACGTCACAAGACAAGCAATTATTGACAGTAAAGAAAACTGAGAGAAAGAGTACTTGGTGCAATCAATCCAGAAAGACAGGAAATGGCATACAAAATGTGGCAGACTCAAGCTGAGTCTCCTTATTTTTCTTATCCATAAAAATCCTACCCTATAGAATAGGCGAGACAATCATATGGGCAACATGCCTATGCAGCACACCACGCACAACCAGAAACAAAGCAGGTGTCAATGACACTAGACTGCCTTCTTTATTCATTACCATTCTGTGAATAATCCTTTGGTTCAGGGCTTTAGCAACCTAGAGATGAATGGAAAATGAAGAGGAGATTCTGAGTTTCCTTAATATTAAACATTTTTAAATACTAATGTCTCAGAAGAAACCTCTTTGGGAAGCTACCCTGTGTTCCCCTTTGGTGAGATCATCGTAGCAATAGTAGATGCCAATCTAGCTCCTGTATTTCAAGAAAATACAGAAAGTGATAAGTGGAAGGATTAAGATGCCAAGACTCACACAATGTTGGAGTAGATTTTCTGCTCAGGATGTCTTAACAAAATACCATAGAATAATAATAACATAGCAAAATAACGTAGTGCCTTAAACAGTAGAAATTTAATTCTTGATACTGGAAACATGATCAAGGTGCTGACAGGATTGGTACTGGGTGAAGGTTTTCTGTTTGGTTTGCACGTAACTACCTTCTTACTGTGTGCTCACCTGGCTGATCCCTGATGAAAGCAGTGAGGGGTGGCACGGGAGTGCAGGGGTGGTTGCCATCCCTTCTTATAAAGGTGCTAATCTAGTCCTATCAGGGAACCATCTTCATGACCTTATTTAACCTTACTCATTTCCTTAAAGACTCCTCTCCAAATTATGAAGTTTGTAAAAAAATATATGTATAATGAAAAATGACTTGGATTTCAGTTTTCCTTGCACTCTCTCACCATACACTAAGATCAGATCTACATCCAGAAACCTTCAAACTTTTGGAAGAAAATGTTGGAAACACACTGCAACACTTAGGGGTAGGCCCTCACTTCCTAAAAAAGACTCCAAAAGCAGTAGAAATCGAGACCAAAATAAACAATTGGGACCTCATCAAACTAAGAAGCTTCTGTACAGCTAGAGAAACAATCAACAAAGTAAAAAGGCAACCTACAGAATGGGAGAAGATCTTCGCACACGACATAGGTGATAGAGGGCTAATCTCCAGAATATACAAAGAGCTACAAAACAACCAAAATGTCAAAACAAACAAGCCACTCAAGAAATGGGCACGGGAAATGGGCAAACACTTCACAAAGGAACAAACCCAAATGGCAAATAAACATATGAAAAAATGCTCAAGTTCCCTGGCAATAAGGAAAATAAAGATTCTTTAATTCTTTTTTTCCACAAATTTTTCAACATACCTTCTTAAAGCCACAATGAGGGTTATAACTTCGACATATGGATTTTGAAGAGTCGGAGACAGAAATATTCAGTCCATATCATAAGATCTGCTACATCAGGAAAAAGAAATTACAGAAATGATTAAACTATATTCTAACTGATGGTATTCAGATTACTGCTAGCATTTGAATGTGAATTGTGACAGAGCAAATCCACGGATAATGAACTGTCATTTCTGAGAGGGTAATTATTCCTAGTAGGGTTTCAGCCAAAGTCTATTTCCTCCCTCCCTAGAAAACTAAAAGTGTTAAAAGTATCTGAAAATACTCTAGTGGTATGGGTGCTTAGTGCTTGCAGGTCGCTAAAGATGCGAGCTCTGAACTGAACTCTTTTTTTTCCCCAATTGCAATTATTTATGTGAAAGTTAGAATTACAGAGAGAGGGAGAAACAGAGAGATCGCCCACACACTGATTAACCCTCCAAATGACCACAAAGCCAGGAGTGAGCCAGGCTAAAGCCAAAGCCGCGAATTCTGTCCTGGTCTCTCACATCTCTCACATGAATGACAGAGGCTCAAGCACTGGTTCATCCTTCTCTGCTTTCCAAGGCACATGAGGCTACATGGGAACAGAATAAACAGGATTCAGCCAATCGCTGTCATGGGATGCCAGTGTTCCAATAGGAAGCTTAATCCACTCTGTCACAATACAACCATAAACCAAGCTATTACAACAGTCCTCATCTTCCAAAACCACTCTAGCTAAACCCTGGTTAGGAAAAAAAAAAAATCACCATTGCAGGAAGCTCACAAACCAGGAAGCTCCACCATAGGATTCCTAGGTTCCGTTATGGATCCTGGTATGTTCATCTGGTCACTGTTTCAATATTTATGTGATACTGATTGAACAAATGAATGAATAGTGAAAACATGTTACCTTGACGTTGACCAGAAGAGCTAACACTGATACTGCAGGAAGCTGCCAACTAAGGAAGCAGATTCCCAAATTAGGAAGCTGCCAATAGCTCTGGGATTCTGCCACTCCTGCTCAATCTATATCAGCAAAATTGACTTACATCAATTTCTCATACATGACTTATTCTGTAATCAAATTCTTTTGTCTCTTGGATCACTTATAGAACTCTAGGCTCAACAGGTTAACAACAGTTCATTGGCTACTTTGGAAGAAAGTTTTAAGGTTTTATTTTTAAATAAAGGCCATTGTTATGGACAGGATTGTGTTTCTCCAAAGTTCATGTTATGAAATTCTAATATCCAAGGTAACTTATTTAGAATTGGGCCTTTAGAGGTTTGTTAAGGTTGCATGAGGTCATAAAGGCAGGTCCCTATTCCAGTAGGAGTAGTATCCTTACAAAAAAAAAAAGGACAGCACATTTGAGATCTCACTCAACCCACATGTGCAGAGGTGAGGTCTTGTCAGGGTAGAGTGAAGAAGCAGCTGTCCACAAGCCACGAAAATAGATCTCAGAGGAAATAAACTGCTGGCCAACTGAACTCAAACTTCTAATCTCTTTCAACTTGAGAAAATAAATTTGCTTAAGTTACCCAGCATGTGTTATAGCATTGCTAGGAGACTAATACAGTTAAAGGACTAGGCCAGACCAAAGCTGGAAGCTGGGAGCTCAAACCAGGTCTTACACATGAATGGCAGGAACCCAATTACTTGATCATCATTGCTGGCAACTGTGTGTGGTTCAGTCTCACAGAATTAGGTTTTACCTTTACCTCAAAAACACTTATTATGATTGTATTTTATGTAGTAATTATTGCTTTCCTCCTGGAAATTTTAATTATATAAATGTTTAAGCTATGTCTTTTATATGTATTATTAAACCATTTCTTGAACTTGGAATTGAGTATTAAGGCAAAAGGAGAGATGTAGAGTTTCTTAGGATGTAAAAAGGAGAGCAGTATCATCTGCTATTGGTTGACTCATGTCCTCTCCCAGAAAGGTATGTTGAAGTTTTGATCTTTGCTGCTCCATTACGTGACCTTTCTTGGAAACAGGATCTTTGCACATTTAACTACATCAATGCAGGATTATTTGGGTAGCCCCTAATCCAAAATGACTGGTGTTTTTAAAAGAAGACAAGATACAAGCAATAACAGGATACAAGCAAAAACAGAAGGAGGAACTGAAAAGACAAAGTTGTGTATCATGGAAAGATTGAGGCAGTGTTGGAAATTATGCTTAGAGAACCTAGTAAACAGCATAGATTTCTGGCAAACCACTGAAAACTGGAAGCGTGAAGAATTATTCTCTCCCTACAAGTTTCAGAAGGAATGTGGCTCCTCTGACACATGATGTGGGTTTTCTAGCCTCCAAAACTATCAGCTACTAAATCTATTCTTGTCTAACTTACCAAACCCTGTTTAGGCACTTTGTTATGACAGTTGTGGGAAATTATTGTGATATCAAAATGTCTTCATAAACAGCAAACTCTTGGAATGATGCAGTGATTTCAAAAATAAAAGATCAAAGGCTCACTGTATTAAACAATATACTTATGTATTTACATCTTTCTTGATATTTATCTGACATTTTAAAGAATATTCGAAATATGCAATCTTATTTGCAGGTGACTATTTACACAGAAGACAACTTCATCTAATCACCAGACTAAAAGCCATGTGAGGGCAATAATCATGTGCATGTCCTGAGTGTGAGGGCAGTGGTCATGTCCTGAGTGTGAGGGCAGTGGTCATGTCCCGAGTGTGAGGGCAGTGGTCATGTCCTGAGTGTGAGGGCAGTGACCGTGTCCTGAGTGTGAGGGCAGTGGTCATGTCCTCAGTGTGAGGGCAGTGGTCATGTCCTGAGTGTGAGGGCAGTGACCATGTCCTGAGTGTGAGGGCAGTGACCGTGTCCTGAGTGTGAGGGCAGTGCTCATGTCCTGAGTGTGAGGGCAGTGACCGTGTCCTGAGTGTGAGGGTAGTGACCGTGTCCTGAGTGTGAGGGCAGTGGTCATGTCCTGAGTGTGAGGGCAGTGAGCGTGTCCTGAGTGTGAGGGCAGTGATCCTGGGCTTGTACACAGTATTACTCTTTCTTCTCTTGGCTTGCTAGTGATGATTGAGATATGATCCTTCTTCTCAGGACTTAAGCTTCAGTTGTAAATGAAAAAAAACATGAGGCTCTTTGGGACTAATATATGGAAGCATTTAGTTATAAAAGATGGTACTCTGTGAACTCTTCCATAAATTTTCCACACAGTTAGTTTCTAGATATACTATTCCTTGGAATAGAACAAGCACCAATGAATTTATTTCACCTTTTTAACAGCATTGGTAATTTAGAATAATTTCATAGCAGAAAGTAATCATTAGCCAGAATAGTACACCTGCATACATGTGTCATATTTTACTGCTGTAAATTTTGTGTCACACATGATTCGCTCTAAGGCCTTCACATCCTATTCTTGTTTAGGTTTGCTGTGAAATGTCTCTGAAAGTCCTGGACATAGTAAGTTGCATTTTTTCAGAAAAGTACAATGTAACTATAAGAGCGTGCTGCTATGTCATAAATCCAAAGGCGTCATATCTGTACTTCTCTAAATTCTGCTTGGGAAAAAGAAAAAACAAACTCCTGCCTGTTATAGGAGTATCAGGTCCTTAACCTGATTTGTATGTCACTTAGTGTCACATCGACAGAACCTTATTCTGCACTCCTGGATGATGAGCCTGAAACCACGTGTTTTAGAACATGTTAAGAGAGCTTAATGGAAAGGAAACCAGGCAGTTGACTTCCAAAGGGGGATTTCTCTTTAGTTTCCCACCTGTCAGAGTCAGGGATCTGGTTAATCAGAAGACACTCAGGTACAGAACTGCTTTCTGAAATTTATCTTGATATCAAAAGTTCAAATGGATATCAACTTTTTCAAATTAATAGAAGATGTAATAAAGATTTTTGAGAACTGTTGGTTTGGAATAAGAAGGAAGGTAATGTTTGGAGATTCAACAAGTGACTTATAAAAATGGAGCCCCCTTTGGGAATGCAGGAAAGAGAACTAGTAAGTTGATATAATTACAAACCCTGCTCTCACAGATATTAAATTTCAGTTTCCTAAAAACTAGACTCCAGCGCATGTGAACTCAGTTTACACCGCTGATCCCATTTTGTTGTTACTTCCTAACAAGGTTAGGATATATGGGAATATTCCACTTAAAAAACAAACAAAAAATGTTGCTAGTAATTTCCCCTGCACTTAGTAAAGTTGTTGGGTTCTGCATGACCAATAATTTTTAGCCTAATCTCATTTATATGTATCAGTATGTAAGTATATAGCAGTACTGGTATGTAATTAGTTATTATTCAGATAGTCTGCAGCACACTTTGGGACACTTATGACCAAAATGGTTATATGTTCCAGCTAGCCCATGAATTATGCTGCTTACTTCAGGATAACTGAAAATGAAAGGAGTTGAAAGTCTTTCATTTTCAAAATTATCTTTTTCATTAAGTATGAATTATGGCTCACCCACCAGCATTTCACAAAGCACCTTTAAGAAGCACTGAATTAATTATACATATTTTCTAGTACTACTGCATCCATGGTATTCTGTAGGATATATGAAATAAAATCTGCTTAGCTAATACTTTCTGATATAGATGAGTTAGGCAAAAGGATCTGAGAAATAGTTTTCAGAAACATAAAATTGTTTTAATCCAAAAAATTGAATATTTCACAGTTGTCTGAACTTGACCCTCAGAGGTCTGATTTTACACATCAAGACAATGCAGAGTAAAAGGCCAATATAATAAATTTTATAATCAACAAGTTAGCCTGAAACAAATCAGGTTTTAGAGGACAAAAGAAATATATGCGTGAATGAAAGTATTAATTAGTAAACAAAAGTAGCAAAAATAGATTGTAAATTAGCAAGAGCTAGACCAAATGGGAAATCAGAAACAATGAAAGTGTCAAGTAAAAGTGTGAGAAAAACCAACAGATGAAGACCTTATGAGTTCAGATCTTGATTGGGCAAAATCCCACAAGCTTTAAGCTCTTTTTCCCAGGTCTTCTCTGTAGTCTGTAAAGATACATTCTATCCAGTTTGTTGACTTGCTGGTAGCAAATCTAATAGCATTTGAGTGATTTACAAATGGCCATTCTTCTAATTCCTGAGGGCTGCTGAGTTGCTATGCAGAAGAGTTCAGAATTAATTTAGAATTCAAGTCAAGTTCAGGATCTGTTTGAGTCATTCTTTAAGATGAGCCAGGGTTTTCCATACTAATACATTTCTAAAAACAGATGCAGTTTGGAGCCACACTAGGGTTCCAGTGATACAAGATTTCCACTGATACCCATAAGCTTGAAAGATGGACTCTAGACCTCACCGAAGAATTTGTCTATATATAAATAGAAATGTATTTTTGTTCGCAGAGCTATTAAGAGGCAATCTCAGTCTGAGCATTTTTATGGATTTTTTTTCAACACATCGCTGTGCAATTTAAGGCTTTTATTGTATAAACCTGAGAGTTTTTTTTTTTTAATTAATGCAGCCATACAAAGAAACAGTGACAGAATGGTTGACAGGCAGGTGAAGCTCTGAAAGCCATAAATCTAACGCAAAAAGCCTGAGCGCAGCTTCCTGTGGTGAGAATAACCAGGATGCGGGAGGCACTGATGGGAAGAGTGATGTTTCCTCCAACATCATCCAGGTTGTGAATGGCTTCATCAGTGCTTCCTGGAAACAGCATTAAATAGGCAGCACGGAGCTTGGTATTTACACAAGGCGACCTGGACTAGAGCCAGGCACCCCACTGAACCTATTATTAGCTTCCAAGAGCCAAGTGAATGAGAGGTCACTGAATTGCAGGTTCCCAGGTAGAATCATGAATAAAAGAGGAACAATGACAAGCAAAATCAGCTGGAAAACAAGGCCACTGAGAGTGAATGGTGAACAGGAGGGCACAGTTATGGCAAGTGGAGGAACTAGAATAACCCGAAGCACCGACTGGGAATGGCCAGGCTCCTTTGAAGAGTAAAGCCTGGCTAACTTCTTCCCAGATTTTAATGAACTGTGTTTTCAACATCTGGTAGTGACTCAGAAACTATGCTTGCCCAGCTAGTGCTGTGAAGTTCCAAAGCACAGAGTCCTTGCTTTGATGAAGCTTAGCATTTACAACATGAGACAAATGTTAACCCAGTTATAGCACAGATGCAAGTGTCATTAGCATATACAGAGGAAGAGAGCATGATGTAAGAATGCACACAAAGGGATTACCACTGAAGCTGAAAAGTCATAGAAGGCTTCCTGAGGAAGTGGCAACTAACTACACTAGGCAAGAACAGGGTCCTGGAATTTGTGAAGGGAGGTGAAAGAAGGTACTAGTGCCTGAGAAAACACCTCATGGAGAAGGGGGCTGTGGAGGGGGCAAGGAAGAGACCTAGATTTTTATCCTAAGAGCACTAAGGAGCATTCTACTGTTTCAGTCAGGATTGCACATAATGATTTTCTTTATGATAATACTATTCTGGAGTAAGTAGATACATTTACCAACAGGAAGGATCACCTATACAAACAATACATGGGGATGGACAACAATACATGGGGATGTGTGAGAATAGCTTCCATAAGGGAAAAACAGCTTTTGAAACCATATTTGTCAGCTTTAGCAGTACACTGAGAGCGTAGGGAAATATTTAAGTCGGAACTAGGCTTTTTAAATAATGGTTTATTTTCATTCGTTCAGTAGGGGTTGCCACTTGGCAAGCATCCTACACCAGAACTAATTTCCTCCTGATTCTGTTTTCTAGGACAGAAGTTGAGCTGAACCCAGAACTGAGTACAAGACTAATTACCCATGTTACATAAAGAAGCTCTTGCCACAAAAAGCAAACATGCCACTGGTCAATAGAGTGTGTGCCTAGTGTGCCTGCAGCTGGCACAGGCATTGCATTATAAAATGTGTAGAACTCTTTTCCTTTTGTTTACCCATACAGAATGCTTATGTGTTTACTTCTATGTTAAGAAATACTTCAGAATTCCTCCATTTGCAACAACCAGATTATTGCTGCTTATCTGTCGTAAACTTCACTCTTTACCTATGTCTTTTACAAATGTTAATGGTTTTACGTGGGACATTAGGGAAGCATAAGGATCTAGAGAATACTTTGATAGATTGTGTACAGTAAGTCTAATTCTCTTCTGTGTCACATTTGTGTCAGGTGTTATAATTTATGTTGTTGTGACAATGGATTATAATTTGCTCTGTCTTTCCCCCACTCCACAATCAACTTCATTTAGCCAGTACACTAACTTTACTGTTTTCATTCTGAACAGCAATATTAAAAGTACCTCTTCAACTATCCATCAAGATAAGGCCTGTTTGCTCTGAATTACTAGAACATATCTCTATCCTTAGTGATCTAAAGCAGTTAAGAATATTGACATGTGGATTCTGAAAACAGATAGAGGTAGTATGCTTTGTAATCAGCTTATTTACTATTTAGTGTTTTGTTTATTTTAAGGGTAACTTAATTTTAACTATTTATTTTATTATTTTTTATTGAAAATTCAGATTTACATAGAGAAGGGGAGACAGAAAGATCTTCCATCTGCTGGTTCACCTCTCAAATGGTCACAATGGGCAGAGCTGAGCTGATCTGAAGCCAGGAGCCAGGAACCACCTCCCAGTCTCCCACACTGGTGCAGGGATCCAAGGTTTTGGGGCGTCTTCAGCTGCTTTCCCATGCCACAAGCAGGGAGCTGGGAGGGAAGTGGTTTAGCTGGGACACGAATCAGTATCCATATGGGATCCTGGCGCCTGCAAGGCCAGGACTTTAGCCACTAGTCTACTGCGCCAGACCCTTAATTTTAACCATCAAGGGGAAAACTATGCTTTCTAAATCCATTTCATTTCCTGCCTTGTTACACTGAAGGAGTATATTTCTCAGTTTTCTTCACAGTAAATTTTTAAAATTTTCTTTTTTTGAAATTTTAGTTTATTTTTTAAAATAATCTTAGTTGATTAGAGTACAAAGGGTCAAGGGCTACAGGAAAGTGGGTAATACCATTATTTCCACACTAATATCATTTTTTCCCCTATATCTGGGGTCAGGGGAGAAACAAAGGGAAAAGCCCCACCCAGCCTCCCACTGATCCCAGGTCTCCAATGTGAGGCATATTCTGAGGGTCCTGCTCAAGCAGTTTTGATAGCTTTTAAAATTTTCTTTAAAAAGAGTTATTTATTTTTTAAATTTATATTGGAAAGGCAGATTTATAGAGAGAGGGAAACACAGAGAGAAGTATCTTCCATCCATTGGTTCACTCCCCACTTGACCGTAGTAGCCAAAGCTGAGCTGAGCAGAAGCCAGGAGCTTCTTTGTCTCCCACGTGGAGGCAAAATCCTAAGACTTTGGGCCATCCTCTACTGTTTTCCCAGGTCTCAAGCACGGAGTTGGGTGGAAAATGGACCAGCTGGGACACGCACCAGCACCCATATGGGATCCTGGCATGGGCGAGATGAGGATTTAGCCACTGATGCCCAGAACCTTCTTTTTTAGAATAACACTGACTGGTATCAATGATACTTAATGTTATACTTGTATTAAAATAAAGTTCCTATGTTTTATGTATAGATAAACAAAAACTGATACAGATTTTTAAAGACACATTTAATTTCACTTCTTAATATCCACATTAGCAAACCAATACTAAATAGGATAAAACACATATCTTATTACCAGATTGAATACTGTACTGGTATTTATTCTGCTAATTGCATTAATGCACATGCAGTAAAATACTACTGGTTTACATCAGTTGCTCAAACAACTCATGTTGAAAAGTAGATTGTAACCTCTTACAAGGAAGCTGATTAAAAGCTTTTATTTCTTTACGTTGCCTAACGTAAAATGGTCATATACAAGGCATCACAGGACTGAATCCAACTGGAAGGAGATGAAGTACAGTGTTCGCCCTTAACCAAGACAGTCAAGTGATTCACTGCAAAAGGCAAGCTTAATTCTGACTGAAGCTATTGGTGAGGTCTAAGGTATCCACCTGTGAAGTGAGAAGAGGAATCCAGAGGAAAGTTATTGTATCAAGTGATACAATTTAATACTAGGCAGAAACATTGCCTTTACATGGAGAGCTCTGGAGAAGGAAATGGGCAGCAGCATTATTGAGAGGGTATCCAGCCTCTGGGAAGAAAGTTTGGCAAAACTAAGACAGTTAACAAAAATTTGGTCAGAGTTCAAGTTCATATTGGCAGGAGAGTTACTAAAATGTTTGGCAGAAGAAATGAGACATGTTAATGAGATGAACTGGCTTAAGAGGTACTCTCATCATTAATACACACAATAATAGCAACTAGGCAGCTTGAATCAATAATGGACGATGTCAGAGACATTCATGAAAAGAAAAATGCTGGTTTTTTTCTTCATAGTTTTGGAGGTGATCATTGCATTGTCTTTTGGTTGACTTTAAATACATGTTGTTTCAACCACAGAAAATAAGTTTTCTTCCCAATGGAGGCAATATTTGATATATATCTTCTCATAAGTCATGAAACTTCAGGATCCACCTGCATCCTCCATCTGTACAATTGTGAACAGTTGGCTAATCATGTCAATTTATCCAATTCAATAAATTTATGTCCAACTTGAGTAAGATATTTATCAACTAGCCAAAAAGTATTTCACTTTCAGGTTATCTGTATTTTCATATAAGCCTTAAGAAAAGTTGGCTGCTATTGTTATCTGTGATGGTATTATTATGTGCAGAGTAACCAATATTACATCTGCAAACCTGATAGTTTGAGAATTTATATTAAAATACTTCTGCATTTCTAGTGGTCATTAACCAGAACATCATTAGAAATGTTGGAGTAGATTAGCTAATGAGTGGTTCAATTCATTAATGAGACAAATTCTGCTGTGCTTTCTCTTCCCTTAATGGCACAGTTTCTTACTCTCCGAGGCACTATAGAAATAACTAATGAGACCATTATCATTGTCAGATAAATCCCATTACATTGTCGGTAAAGTCCTCTTAATTAGTAAGTATAAAGTTTTTTTTTCTTGAAAAAATTCTTATGTGCTTAATAAAATCGAGAGTGTGACCTAATAGCTGAACAGAGCACCACCTACAGGATGTCTGGTTCTGAACTATAATGAAGAGTGTATTTACCTAAAATTGTAATTTTTAGTCAGATGTATAATTTGCCTAAAGACAATGTAAGGTTAGAATTATCAGTAACTTTTGAATCACATAAATACACTAATTTTATTTTATTTTTTTAAGGATTTATTTATTTTATTACAAAGTCAGATATACAGCGAGGAGGAGAGACAGAGAGGAAGATCTTCCGTGCGATGATTCACTCCCCAAGTGAGCCGCAACGGCCGGTGCTGTGCGGATCCAAAGCCAGGAACCAGGAACCTCTTCCGGGTCTCCCACACGAGTGCAGGGTCCTAAGGCTTTGGGCCGTCCTCGACTGCTTTCCCAGGCCACAAGCAGGGAGCTGGATGGGAAGTGGAGCTGCCGGGATTAGAACCGGCGCCCATATGGGATCCCGGGGCGTTCAAGGCAAGGACTTTAGCCGCTAGGCCACGCCGCCGGGCCCTAAATACACTAGTTTTAAATCACACTAATTAACCTTACTTTTCAATTATCTTGCAGGAAATACATGTCACATCCTAACTATAGGCTGTTGATGATTAATAAAGAATATTTGACAAAGTCATAGTATATGCTACATCAGTATTTAGAAATTCCAAAATCCACCAGATAGACTTTCTTTCCTGAGTCCTCTTTCCTGCCCCTGTGAGATTTGCTTGTCAAGAAAGAATTGTGTGGGGCTCGGCAGCATGGCCTAGTGGCTAAGGTCCTTGCCTTGATCCCATATGGCCGCTGGTTCTAATCCCGGCAGCTCCACTTCCTCTCTGTCTCTCCTCCTCTCAGTATATCTGACTTTGTAATAAAAATGGAATAAATCTTTAAAAAAAAAAAAGAAAGAAAGAAAGAATTGTGTGGGGGGCTAGATAAACACATGCTGCAACTGAGTTTGGGAATTTCTAAGTCTATTTATCCTTTGTATGAAACCATGGACAACAAAGACCCTTCTCTCCTTGCTTAACATCAAGCTCCCTATGGCTGCCTAACTTGCTAACTGCTCCTTAATAATTTTTTTTTTTTTTTTGCCTACCTGTTACATGGTAACTTACAATCTCATAACAGTTGCCTTTCCTAAAAAAAAAAAAAAAAAAAAAAAAAAATCTGAAATGTCTCTCTAGTGTCACTAGAAAGAGCCAACTGAAGCCAGCCTTGACACTGGAACCTACTCAAACTAACTCATACTGACCTGAGAGCTTCCTTGTGGTTTCTCATCACGTTAAATGACACACCTCTATTGATATTACATCAGCTATCTCGAAATAGATGGTGAACATGAAAATGTGATTTGTCGAGGTATAAGTTCAAAGAACTTTCTCCATCCATTTCTTTTGTACCTTTTGTGGTCTGTTGCTTTGTTTCACTCCCAATTTCATAACTACATAAATTCTCAAAGCCCGTTTTGCCTTTCTGTAAGGGGAGATTGATTTGGGCTTCAGCCTGACCTGCCTCTTTATCATACAAGTCGGTAGTTAGTAATAAATGTTTTTTTTTTTGTTGTTGTTGTTGTTTTTTTAAAGAAGGGGTTTTGTTTGCTTGATTTTTTTTAAAGATTTATTTATTTTTTATTGCAAAGTCAGATATACAGAGAGGAGGAGAGACAGAGAGGAAGATCTTCCATCTGATGATTCACTCCCCAAGTGAGCCACAACGGCAGGTGCGCGCCAATCCGAAGCCGGGAACCTGGAACCTCTTCCGGGTCTCCCACGTAGGTGCAGGGTCTCAATGCATTGGGCCGTCTTCGACTGCCCTCCCAGGTCACAAGCAGGGAGCTGGATGGGAAGTGGAGCTGCCGGGATTAGAACCGGCGCCCATATAGGATCCCAGGGCGTTCAAGGCGAGGACTTTAGCCACTAGGCCACGCTGCCAGGCCCATAAATGTTCTTTTTATCAAAAGGTGAATTGGATGTTTTTAATAACACTCATATGGTCTCTGCAAGCAAGAAGACTTGTTGTCTGATAACACATTAGTGTAGTTATATTTCTAGTGTCTAGCCCTCAACACAGCTACATCCTAAAAATTGCAGATTTGTTGACAAGAAATGATCTTTTTGGACAGACCAGGAACTGTTACATGGCAATCCCTAAAAGAACAGTTAATCTTTGCAATCAACTCCATTTGGGATTAAACTTGCTTCAGATGTTACTAAGGAGGAAAAATGGATTTTAGAATATTTATTTCCTAATGACAAAGGGCTGTTAGCTGGAATGTGAAATTTACTTGTAAAACAAGGCAATCAGCTGTTCTCAGAATATCAAGTATAGTTATCTCCAGTCATTTAAGGTCCAGCCTGGCTTGAGCTGAATATTGAAACCTTCATTGCTTGATAACAGGATGAATTTTTAAAAAGTCAATTTAATTAGTTCTTTATGTAAGCATACTGAATATATCTTCCTTTTTCTTGTCACATTCTGTCCTTGCTTATAGCAAACCTTTGGCAACTATAGAGAAAGTACAATTCCTTTTTAATATTCTAATTAACAAATGCTGACTGCTGATTTGTGACTGATCAAAATGTTGGTTCAATGGATGTGAATCTGAGAATTTCAGGATCTGACTGTTGTGAGATGGCTAGAACAGCAGACTCTAAATAAGGATGGAAACTATTACCACCAGTTCAAAACATCCCTAACCTATCCACCCAACTCTCTCTTTTTTTTTCCTTGAAAAATCTTGCTAACTTAAAACATGGGAACATCACTTATGGAACCAGAGATCTGTTTTCCTTAAAATTGCCAACTTCTTGAATAAACTAGTTCCATTGCATCAACTCTTAATTCTGATGAATTGGCTGTGCTGCATCAAGCAGTCCAGGCCGCTTGATTGTCACAAGAATCAGCCAACTAAGGCTGGTGTTGTAGGTGGTGAAAGAATTCACGAGAACAGTCAAAAAGAGTGGACAGAGCTAGATTTATTGAACATTTTATAGGGATGTGATCTGAGCGAGAGTGCATTAATCTTACTCCAAGCTTTTGTTTCTTATCAACATTCCAAGTATAGACACATGTAAGGTACACAAAGTGATGATAAAATGCATTTGAAAAGTGAGAAAGTAAAGACATATACACAAATAAGAGTGGGTTGCCCAACACAGAGAAATATCAGGGATGAGTGGGAAGTGGGTCAGAGGATTACCTGAAGGCGTAAGGGAATGGGAGATGATACAAAGAGGGTGTGATAGCACAAGAATGTAGCAGATCTTAAACTTCTGCACCGCTTTTGGGTTCATTGCTTGGGTGACTGACAGCCAATCCCAACCACTCCTCTGTTGAGAACCTTGCCAGTGCATAAACCTGTTCTGGCTGGGAATTCATGGTCTGTCTGCTTTGTATTGTTCCGTCATTTTTACTTATGCTTCTACTCTGTTCTTTTAAAGATTTATTTATTTTTATTGGAAAACTGGATATACAGAGAGAAGCAGAGACAGAGAGGAAGATCTTCCGTCCGATAGTTCACTCCCCAAGTGACAGCAACGGCTGGAGCTGAGCCAATCTGAAGCCAGGAGCCAGAAGCTTTTTCCAGGTCTCCCATGCGGGGTGCCGGGTCCCAAAGCTATGGGCCGTCCTTGACTGCTTTCCCAGGCCACAAGCAAAGAGCTGGATGGGAAGCAGGGCCGCTGGGATTAGAACTGGCACCCATATGGGATCCCAGCGTGCAAAGCGAGGACTTTAATCACTACGCTATTGCGGCGGGCCCTATTCTACTCTTAACAACAGGGCACCTATGCAATGCTTCCTGCCATGGTCTCTGGGGCTCTGGAGAAAGATAGTCTCCCCACAATGTTGCCCATTTTATGAGCTAGGACATGGGGGATGGTGATTCTAGAGACGTGAAACCACTTGGATCCAACTTTCCATATTTTCACTCCAAATAAAGCAAGTGCATTTGGGCCTTGCATTGAATTCCAGATCAAGCAGAGCTAAACTAGCCAACTGCCTATTTACCTCATGCCAGCAGCACACAAGAAGGATGGCTAGAAACAGACCACTGTGACATAGTAGGTTACAATCCAAGAAGCATAGTTGTAACTGCAACACCTTGTGGTTAGCTGAAATTTCCCCAGGACCTAGTGCATTTTCCCTAGAAGGTGATTTGCATTTCTTGGTGAAACTGGAAAGTCTGCACTGCCTTTAGCTTTAGGACTTTGCTAGTACCCAGGCCTGGCATGACAAGTCAACCAGCCCTCTACCTCCAAGCTCAGGGATCTCATATGGGTGCCAGTTCGTGTCCCAGCTGCTCCACTTCACAACCAACTCCCTGCTTGAGGCCTGGGAAAGTAGTAGAGAATGGCCCAAAGCCTTAGGACCCTGCCCCTGTGTGGGAGTCCAGAGACTCCTTGCACCTGGCTTCTGATCAGCTCAGCCGTGGCCGCTACAGCCACTTGGGAAGTGAACCAGTGGATGAAAGATCTTTTTCTCTGCATCTTCTTTTCTCTGAAAATCTGCCTTTTCAATAAAAATAAATAAATAAAAAATATATATTGCTTTAGTCATTCAGCTATGTTTGTGTGTGTTTCATGTTAATTGTAGTGTTTTTTCTAATCCTGTGAAGAGTAACTGGGATTGTATTGCATTTGTAGATTACTTTGGATAGTCTGCATAGTGTTAATGATATTAATTATTCTAATCCGTGAATTGACTGCAGGATATGTTTCTATTTCTGTGATCTATTCAGTTTCTTTCATCAGTGTTTTAATTTCATTGTGGAGACCTGGTTTGGTTAAATTTATCCCTAATAATTTTATTTTATTTCATTTTTAACTAGGGATTGTTTGTTGAATTATTTTTCAGATAATTCATTTTTGGCATAGGAAGGCACTACTGAGATTTTGTTTGTTGACTTTGTATCCTGAAATTTTGCTGAACATATTTGTAATAATAGTTTTAACTTCATTGTTTTTGAAACCGCTAAACTTGCCTTTTATAGGGTTAAGAAACTTAAGTACGAGTTAAAGTATTTAAACGGTTCTCTAGAAGTGATGATTGTTGAAAAAAAATGGAAAAACAGCCCCAGGTGAACTGAGGCAAGTACTGTAAGATGCGACTGGCTCCTCTGTGCTACTATTTTGGGCCAAATGTTTGTGTCCTCCAAAATTCATATGTTGACATCTAACCCTGAATGTGAATGTGATGATATTCGAGGTGGGGATGTTGGGAATGTTTAAGCCAAGAAAGTGAAGCCCCTTTGAATGCACTTAGTTCCAGGTTACAGAGCCTACTCATTCCCTTTCTGCTGTGTGAGCACATAGCAAGAAGCAAACTGCATTCAAACCAGGAAGAAAGTGCTCCTCAGATCTCAATCACAGTAGCTTCTTGGTCTCAGACCACCATGCCCCAGAACTGGGAGGAAAAAATGTCTGTCATATATGCCATATGATCTCTGTGGTGTTTTTCTTACTGAGATTTGAGCTAACCAGGATAGATCAGCAACAGAGCTGACACTACAAAAATTACCTCAAGTGAATCTCTGTACCTTTTTGGGTCTTTATATCCTTGTCCAGAAAAAAAGATGAACAAAACAAAACAAGAAAATGAAACAAACGAAAACATTGATTCAAACAACTCCTAAAGAATATCCACAGAACACTGTACGCTAGTGTTCTCCATTGTTTTAACATAGTTCAGAATTTTCCCTTATTCCTCAGTCTCGGTTGTGAAGATTCCTGCATCTGAGACCTCATTCTTTGTAAGCTTCTTGTCTGCCTGTCCTTCCACATTTGCTAAGTTTCAGGCTCTGTAAATGCTACTGATGGTATCTAGAGGGATGATACTTTATTCAAATGATCTGTTTGTGTTCAACTAGAATTTATCTTCCATTTTCATTAAGTTTTGATGTTTAACATATGCAATCATTTAATATTAAATTATAGAAATTTATGTGGTTGTATTCTGGACTGTTACAGCTTCTATTAAGTAGCTTTAAATATTAAATTATATATTGCCTAAATTCAATATTTTATTAAGTACATATTTTTACATTCCAGTTCTGAATTCAGTGCCTATTTAGAGGCAAGTTTTGACTACATGCTCTTGATTAATTTCTATTTAGCTCACCAAATTTTGACATGAGCAGAATTTTTAATACAGGTCATTGGCTGTAGACTTGCTTCCAAATTCTGAGACAGATCATTTCCATCAGGTGTCTTGGTTTAATGACATATAATACCAACCAATTATTTATGTGTGTATAATGTAAGATGAAAGGTAGTCATTTAAATTTCTGTTCTAAGAAAACCAATTAATCAAAATTGCAAATGATCCAAGTTGAGAAAATAAATTATATTTCATTCATTTCAGTAATTAAAATGCTCCATATTCCATGAGGATTTGAGGGGTCTTCAAAGGAAAAAGCTTGCATGGTAAGAATATGAAATTAGTTGGCTGTCTGATATGGAAGTTGAGATTCTACTTGGCATAGTCCTGCCAGAGTTTGAGTCTGGGTCTTACTCTCAATTCTGGCTTGAGCCAAGAAATGATGGGTTAAGTAATTGATCTGTAACACTCATGTGGGAGACCTATACTGATTTCCCGGATCCTGCCTTTGACCTGGCCCAGCCCTAGTTGTGGCAGGTGTTTGGGGAATGACTAATTATTTGATTAATTATTTAGTTAATGATAAAAATACTTTGAAATTAAAAGCAAATAGTGTCTATTCATGACCACAAGCAAAAAAATTAACATTTTATTTCATCATTTTTAGTATATTTTATTATTTTATGATACAGTTCCACAGGTAGTAGGATTTCCATTTCCCACTCCCCAAATCCCACCCCCAATGATTTGCCTTATATTATTTTAATAGTACGGTCCAGCATAAGTAATCATAAGTGCATCATTCCGCTGCTTAAGTGTATCCCAACATTGTAGGTGTGGACAGTTTCAGACAATCCAGCATCCTATTGTCAAGATACATTTAACATTATCATTGGAAATCCATCTTTGATTTGGAAGTAGAGATGCATACTGCATTGTATCTTCACACTTGGATATGATAGTCCCTATTACACAGTTGCTGTGTATCCTCTTAAGTGAAAAGTCATTTAAAAAAAAACACCAATAGGAAGAAAAACAGAAAATTTACAACATGCTATTGAATGAGTTATGTGTTGCTGAAGAAATGAATAAGGAAATAAAAAACCATCTTCACACAAATGATGCTATTGTATGATTTGTGTGTCACTGAAGAAATTAATAAAAAATCCTTTTTTGAATTAGTGAAAATGTAAAAAATCAAAACCTCTCATATTTAGCAAAAATAATATTGAAAGAACTATTGATCTTGTACTTTGCAAGGAGGTTGCCTTATATCAGAGTGAACATATGGTGTTTGTCCTTTGGGGAATGACTTATTTCACTCATTTTGTTGAAAATGTAGAACTTCATTCTACAGCTTTAATGGTTGAAAAATGTTCCAGAGTAGATATACCACAGTTTCTTTATCCGTTCCTCTTCTGATGGGCATCTGGGTTGTTTCCATGTCTTTGCTGCTGTAGATTGTGTGGATATAATTACAGGATTAAAGATTCATTTCGTGGGCCCGCCGCAGTAGTGTAGTGGTTAAAGTCCTTGCCTTGAACGCCTGGGATCCCATATGGTCGCCAGTTCTAATCCCGACGGCCCTGCTTCCCATCCAGCTCCCTGCTTGTGGTCTGGGAAAGCAGTTGAGGATGGCCCAAAGCCTTGGGACCCTGCACCTGCATGGGAGACCTGGAAGAGCTGCTGGCTCCTGGCTTTGGATTGGCACAGCTCCAGCCGTTGCGATCACTTGGGGAGTGAACTGTCGGATGGAAAATCTTCCTCTCTGTCTTTCCTCCTCTCTGTCTTTCCTCCTCTCTGTCTCTCCTCCTCTCTGTATATCTGCCTTTCAATAAAAAATAAATAAATCTTTTTTTAAAAAAAAGATTTCTTTCTTGCATGCAGATTTCACTTCCTTTGGATATATTCCCAGAAGAGGGGTAGCTGGGTCATATGGCAGGTCAGCTCTCAGTTTTCTTAGCACTCTCCATAATGACTTCCACAGTGGTTATGCTAGCTTACATTCCCACCAACAGTGAGGAAGGATACCCTTCTCCCCACATCCATGCCAGCAGGTGTTATTAGTAGAGTTCTGAATGTATGCCGTTCTCACTGGAATTAGGTGGAACTTCAATGTGGTTTTCATTTGTATTTCCCTGACAGTTATGCAGGCCTGAGCATCTTTTCATATGTCTATTAACCATTAGAATTTATTCTTTTGAAAAATGTCTGTTCATTTCCTTTGCCCATTTCATCACAGGGTTGCTGTTTTGCTGTCGTTGAGTTTCTGGAGCTCTTTGTAATCCTGGATATTAGTCTCCTATAGGTTGTGTAGTGTGCAAAGATTTTCTCCCATTCCATTGGTTGCTTCTTCACTTTGTTGATCATTTCCTTTGCTGTACAGAAGCTTCTCAGCTCAATGTAGTCCCATTTGTTTGTTTTATCTTTGACTGCCTAGGCTCTTGGTGACTTTTCTAAGTCTTTCCCAATTGCTGTATCTTGCAGAGTCCCTACTATGTTTTCCTCTAATAGTTTGATGATATCTGGGTGCAGATTTAGGTTCTTGATCCATTTAGAGCTAATTTTTGCATTAGGTGACAGGCGCAGGTCTCATGTCTTAACTCTGCAGGCTGCTATCCTGTTGTCCTAACAATATTTGTTAAAGAGGCTAGAATTTTCCCCTGGATTTTCAGTTTTCTTGTCAAAGATTAATTGCCTGTACATGTCTGGACTCCTGTTTGGGGTTTCTATTCTGTTCCTTTGATTTTCTTCTCTGTTTCTGTACTTGTACCAGACTGTTCTGATTTTCACTACCATGTCTTGATTGATTTATGTTCATTAATTTTGCATCCTGCTATTGTGTCAAATTCTCTTACAAGTTCCGATAGTCTCTTGATTGAATCTTTTGTTTTTCCTATGCAGAGAATCATGTCACCTGCAAACAGGGATAATTTTGCTTCCTCATTTCCAACTGCAAATCCTATGATTTGTTTTTCTGTTCTAATAGCTCTGGTAAGGACTTCCAATACTATATTGGGTAGCAGTAATGAAACGGGACATCCTTGTCAGTTCCAGATTTTAGTGGAAAAGTTTCCCTCCTTTCCCCATTTAGTATGATGTGGCATTGGGTTTTTCGTATGTTGCTTTGATTATGTTCTGGAATGTTCCTTCTATGCCTGTCTTGCTTAAGGATTTTTAGCATGAAGTGGTGTTGGATTTTATCAAATGCCTTCTCTGCATCTATTGAGATGATGATATGTTTTAATTTTTCAGTTTGTTGATTTGGTGAATCACATTTATTGATTTGTGAATGTTAAACCATCCCTGCATGCCGGGGATAAATCTCACCGAGTCCGAGTCCGGGTGAGATCTGCCTGATGTGCTGTTGGATCCTGTTAGTAGTATTTTGTTGCACATTGTTGCATGTTTGTTCATCAGAGTATCAGTCTGTAGTTCTCTTTTTCTCTTGTGTCACTATCTGTCTTTGGTATTATGTTGCTGCTGGCTTCATAGAAAGAATTTGGAAGGCTTGCCTCACTTTCCATTGTTTAGAATGGCTTGTGGAGGATTGGGTTAAGTTCTTGAAACATTTGATAGAATTCAGCAGTTAAGCCTTATGATCCAGGGTTTTTCTTGGTTGGCTGGACTTTAATTGCCGATTCAATCTCAGCCCATGTTATAGGTCTATTTAGATTATTAATTGCTCCATGATTCAATTTTGGTAGAATGTATGTGTCCAAAAATCTATTTCTTCTAGATTTTCTGGTTTGTTGGCATATAGTTGCTTGTAATACTTCCTGATAATTCTGTGTATGTCTGAGGTATCTGTTGTTATATTTCCTTTTTTGTCTCTGATGCTGTTGATTCATATTTTCTCTTCCTTTTTTGATGAGCTAGTGGGGAATCTATTTTGCTGACTTTCTTAAAAAAAATCTTTTTGAGGGCCTGGCAGCGTCGCCTAGTGGTTCAAGTCCTTGCCTTGAACGTGCCCAGGATCCCATATAGGCGCGGGTGCTAATCCCGGCAGCCCCGCTTCCCATCCAGCTCCCTGCCTGTGGCCTGGGAAAGCAGTCGAGGACGACACAAAGCCTCGGGACCCTGCACCTGTGTGGGAGATCTGGAGGAAGTTCCTGGCTCCTGGCTTCGAATTGGCATAGCACTGGCTGTTGCGGTCACTTGAGGAGTGAATCATCAGGTGGAAAATCTTCCTCTCTGTCTCGCCGCCTCTCCATATATCTGACTTTGCAATAAAAATAAAATTAAATCTTTAAAAAAATCTTTTTGATTCTTTCATTTTATTTATTATAATTTTGTTCTCTATTTGGTTTATTTTCTGCCTATTTTGACTTGTTGGTCTCCATGATGGTCTGAGAAGATGCATGGTATAACTTCTATTTCTTAAAATTTTCTGAGGCTTATTTTGTGGCCTATAACATGATCAATCCTGGAGAAAGTCACATGTACTGATGAAAAGAGCATACTTTCTGCAGAATGAAAGGATCTATAGATGTCGGTTAAGTCCATTTGCCCTAGTGTCTGGGTGAGCTCTGTTGTTTCCATGCCGAGCTTCTGTTTGTCAATCTGTCCATTGATGTTAATGGGATATTAAGGTCCCCCACTATGATTGTATTGGAGTCTATCTCTCCCTTTGAATCCATTAATATTTGTTTCATGTAACTAGTTGCTCTGGCATTAGGAGCATATACTTTTATTTTTTTTAAGTAAATCAGTTTTTTAAAAATTTTTTTAAAGATTTATTCATTTTTTTACAGCCAGATATAGAGAGGAGGAGAGACAGAGAGGAAGATTTTCCGTCCGATGATTCACTCCCCAAGTGGCCACAACAGCCAGAGCTGCACTGATCCGAAGCCAGGAGCCAGAAGCTTCTTCCAGGTCTCTCACACTGATGCAGGGTCCCAAGGCTTTGTGTCATCTTCAACTGCTTTCCCAGACCACAAGTGGGGAGCTGGGTGGGAAGTGGGACTACCAGAATTAGAACCCACACCTATATGGGATCCTGGGTGTGCAAGGCAAGGACTTTAACCATTAGGCTATCATGTCAGGCCCTGAGATTCTATTATTAAAGCTTTTCACTGAATTTTTAATTTGCTCCATTGTGTTCTTAAATTTGAATATATTAATTTTCATTTGATTCTTTGCCTTTATTTCCTGTATAACATATTCGTTAAATGCCTTCAACTCCTTCATGTGCTCCTCGTTGTTGATAAGAAGCTTTTAAATAAGTTCTTAAATTCTTTATACATCATTTCCTTGATGTCTTCCTCAGCTAACTCTGAGGTTAATAAGGCTTTCTATCTGTTTTTTTTTTTCTCCTGGTGATTGTACTTCTGTTTAGCAGCATCTTCACCATGGGTTAGGTATCTAAGCTATTTTGCCCACAGATCTACAGGTTGAATTTACTGATTGTGTTGTTACCAGTTCTTTGTTTTCTGTCACTTGGGCCATTGCTTCCAGGAAGTTTTTCCAGTCCTAGACTCTTGTGCATCACTTCGACCGTGGTCTCTGTAGACCCGGCTCCTGGATCACTACTTTACACACCCTGTTATTCTGTTCTGTGGCCTCACCATTGGCTGCACAGTCCTTCTCCCACTCCCAGTTTGAGCAGTGCTCAGGATTAGGGATACACCAGCTGTCCTATATCATTGGATGCTGGTCTTGCCAGTTCCTGCTGGTCTGAGTGCTACCTGGACCTTTTATGGTTGGGACCTGTAGGATGTTATGTCAGTACTGTCTTCCCTGTGGACCCAATACAGTATAATGACCCAGAATTGTGTTTGCTCCTGGCTTAGCGCATGCATAGCTCACTCTTGTCACTTCAGTCCCACAGCCTTTGCCTCATTACACAAAATGATGCCTCATGTGGCACTGATAGCATTCTGGGTCTGCTGGCCATTAAATCTGGGGGCCATCCAGACCTATTTTGGATGAAATCTGTATGGTGCCAGGTCAATATGGCTTTCCCTGTGGAACCAGTGCGATGGGCTGAGCCAGAAGTGAGTTCACTTATTGCTTATCGCATGCACAGCTTGCTGTTGTTCCTCCATCCCCACAGCCTTTTCCTCAGAACACAAAATGGTGACCAATGTCACACTGGTGGAGTTAATTTAGCTGGAATCCTACTGGTTTACAAAATATATATATATATTTGTTTAAAGAGAATCATCAGACTGGCGTGATTTTTGCTAAGTGCTGAATGGCCAGGAGTACAAGTCTTTGGCACACTCAGCATTACTGTGTGTGTGTGCTTCTGTGTGGCATGCAGTTATCATGTTCTGTTGCTAGAACTCTTTTAGTGATGTAAAGGTTGTACTTCTCCCAAATGCTGTGACCTTCAGCAGCTACACTATCCAACTTCCCGTGGAGTAATATGAGATAGTTCTAGAGTTTAATTATACAATTTTTTTAAGTCTGAGACATATTACTGCAAACTTCTAAAAAGAAGCTAAAAAACATCTAGTCCATCTTGTTCCCTATAGCTTGCATACTCAGCGTTTTCCCCCATGACTTTCTCACTTCCCATCGCTATATCTCTCTGTTTCTAATTTCAAACTTGTATTCCCCAAACCCAAAACTGAAGTCTGCATCACCTCTTTTCCCCGCATTTCTGAAATCAGTTTCCATTCCAAATCCATGCATCATCTTAGAAATGCTTGGAATACAGGCTGGAATACTTATGAGAGTTTAAACTGGAACATCTGATTATGCTCTGTGTAACAAAGAAACTCTCTGAAGATGTCAGTAAAAGTGGTTTTCAAATTGCAATTGAATAGAGGAAACAAAAGAGAGCAAAAATAAATAATATTTGGCAGGTGAAAATCGGGTATATATGACCAGAAATCTGCTTGAGAAAAATAAAAAAGAAATAATGTTATTAGTAAGTCTACTCCCATGTTTATTGCAGCTCACAGTAGCTAAGATATGGAATCAACTCATATGTCCATCAGTCAATAACTGGATAAAGAAAATGTGGCATATATAATCCATGAGATGCTACTCAATCATATAAAAGTATGAAATTATTTCTTTTACAATAAGTTGAATGCCTCTGAAAACTACTATTCTTAGTGAAATAAGGCAATCTCAAAGAATGCTGTTTGTTTTCTATGATTTGTGGCAGATAATAGAGGATACAAAAAATATTAGGAATGAAACATGTCTTGTAATATGATTGTCATTTGTGGCCCTTTTTTATACTCCTGTGGAACAGTGATCTTGCTGCTTTTTACTTGTTTAATAATACGGTTAATGGTGGATGAATTTTACAATTATAGAGTGGATTAAAAATAGTGTCTGCAAAAATTAGTATAAAGAAGGGAGATGATGGCCCAAGTGTTTGGGCCCCTGTCACCAGCATGGAGTCCTGGCTTCTGACTTTCCTTGCACCTGTCTGTGAAGTAAACCAGTGGATGGAAGATCTCACTTTCTCTCTTCCTCTCTCTTTGTAACTCTGACTCCTAGTAAATAAATAAATCTTTAAAGAAAAACTCATGAGAAATAGAATTCAAAGATAATTTTCAGACATACAATGGAAAAAAAAAGCTATTTATGGATTTCATCATATTTTGCATCAAAATAGTCTTGAACTAAGTTTTTGGGCACCAAAATGATCTTTGAATTCAGGAATGATTTTCCATGAAAGGCAAACTTCACAAAGTTCCTGTGTACCTATGAGCTAAAAAAATCTTTACATTAAAATTAGCTTGCATTTTAATTTGATTTTTTACAAAATTTTACAAATGCTCCTGTATGTTTACCCACTGAATGCACATTCTAGGCTCCTTTCCCGTTTCAGCTTCCACATATTTTTTACATGGGGAAGAAGAAGAAAGGAGTCTGCTCTAGGGACATTGTTTAGCACAATAAAACTATTATGGTTACTTCCAAAGCCAGAATTTCCCTAAAAATATTGTCTACGCACCATACATCTTTACTAATAAAACATTCAGTCATGTTCTTGGTCTCTCATTTGTATGTCACCATCCACCCAGAATTACTAATATCTGAAGAAACGTTCTGTTTCAGATTTCTTGTTTTTGAAAGAGTTACATGGAGGGAACCAAGAAGGGAGAGAGATAACAAGAGAGAGAGAGAGAAAGCGAGATAGCAAGAGAGAAAGAAATATGATCTCTTCAGATCCTGGAATTATATCTGTTTCTCTCATATGGGTAGCAGGCTTCCAAACACTTGCTCTATCAGAGACTGCCTTGTGGGTATGTAATTAAAAGCTGGATTAGAAGCAGATCCACAATATTGGAAAACCTCTCTTGAAACTGAAAGCTTAAGCCAACTATATCACAATGCCAGTCCCACAAAAAGACAAATTTAAACGTTCAAACATTCAGAAAGTAACCCTTGGAATCAAAGTGATAATTTAATCAAGGGTATAAACCCTCTTCTTGATATAGCATAGAATAATTGGGATAAAGTCTCTGTTTCTTAGCTTCTCAAAAGAAAGAAGGGACTGGAATCCTCACCTACCATTATAATTCCTCCAGCTGCATCTGTAGTAACCAATTTCAGTATCACCTTTATAAGCCAATACCATGACTTGAGACTCTCCGATTTCTTGAGGACCACGAAATACAAAATGTGTTAGACAAGCAGCTTAGAAAAACCTGGAATCCTTATGTGGATCATTGGGAAGGAGCATCTCCATGAGACTAGTCTAGTAACACTAGGAGAAGTGAATTCCCTTACTCAGTGCAGGAAAACCCGCACAAAATATCAAGGAAAATAAACTGGAATGTATATTTCAGTAAGTCTCCAAAAGCTGACCAATCACAATCTAAATTTCTGATTTACCTGACAAGGAATTCAGGATGAGATTGAGAAAATTGTTCACTGAGGTAAAGAGACATAAACAAAAGCAAATTGAAAGTATTAAAAAATAATAAAAATACTTTGGACTTGTCAAACAGAAATTATGAGACTTAATATAATAATGCAACTTAAAAGCACAAAAGCAGAATTCAACAGTAAAAACAAAAGAAATAATTAATGAATCTGAAGATAAATTGTTGTAAATCACAAATCTAAAGCTATAGAAGAAAAAAGAATGAAGCGTGAAAGACAACCTAGGGGACTTAGAGGGCACCATTAATTGGAATAATATATGCATTATTGCAGTATCACAAGAGGAAGATAATGAAATACAAAACATTCTCAAAAAAATAATTGTGGAAAACTTCTCAAGTTTGGGAATGGAATTCAAAATTCAGATACGGAAAACTTAACAGAAAGTTAAGAGGTAGATTATGACACATTATCACCAAACTGTCAAAAATAGAGGCAAAACAACTGGAAATTTCAAGGGAAAAGCTGCTTATTAGACATTAGGATATCCACATAAAACTCTCAGCAGACTTTTCAGTATCAACTTTAAGTAGGCTTTTATATCCCAAAAGTTGGTGGAAAAACATATCCCACAACCAAGAATTCTATTCCAAGCCTTTTTGTCCTTTAAAAAATGAAAGAAGGATGAAAACTTTCTGAGGTAACTTAAAACTACATTAAGAGAAATATTGAAAAGAATCCTTCAAGCTGAAGGAAGATGTGCTAAGTAGAAATGTGGAAATTAAATCTCATCAGTAGAAATACTTAGTCAAAATCAAAACTCATCTTGTAATTGTGGAATGAAAAACAATTATATTTCTGGTAGGAGGACTCAAAATAATTTAAAACTACAATTTAATAAATTATTAATGACATAAACAATAAAAACACAGAGCATTCATCAAAAATGAACTGTGGGACAATAGTGTAAAAGTGTCACGTTTGTGGAAATGACTGATTGAAGTTACCAGTTTAAGCTCTCCTGTTACGAGTACAACTGTTTCATGTAAGCTTCCTGGCAGCGACAAAATAGGAAAATCTCTAATACGTACTCAAAACAAATGTTTTAAACCATACTGTAATCACTTCTTGGCCTTTTGGCTAAGATCAAGTGTAAACCACACTGCAAGTCACAAATGAAAACAGAAAGGAGGAAAGAAAAGATACTGAAATACATTCTATGAAATAATTTGGCAAATTGTATTTTATTAAAATTAAGCTCTTTTTATGCAATTGACTGTTAGGATTAACATCAAGTTAAAGAGTAGTAGACATATTTTGAATTATCACATGAGACAAAGGAATAATATCTAAACCTGTAAGAAATTCTCAAAACTCAATAGCAAAAATCCAATTCAAAAGGAAGCAAAAATCCTGAAGAGACATTTTATTAAAGAGGCTATTCAGATGTAAAATAATTGTACATTAATATCATCAACAAATTATACCTTAGGGGAAAGGCAGATTAAAGTAGCAGTGAGTTATCACTGAATAGCTGTAGAAGTGGCTTAAAGATGACAAATGTTGACAAAGGATGCATAAAAGCTTGACTTGCATACATTGCTAGTAGAAATGTTCTTTTTTGAATGTTTATGTGGTTTCTTAGAAAATTACACACATAATCTTGATCTCTGTCTCTATGTGTACCTCTTTCCTATAATACAAGCTAGAAATAAACAGCTGTTTATACCAGCCTTATTCATAATGACCAAAAATTGGAAAAATTCCATACATCCTTCAGTGAGTTAGTATTAATTGTGATTCTATTTTGTAGCATAAATACCCAGAAACAAATGGAATGAACTATTGATATGTGAAAAGTCTTGGGTGTCTCTTTAGGGAATTATGAGTTTTAAAAATGTCAATCTCCAAAGGATTCCATTCATATATTATTCTTAAATTTCCCAAATGACAGAAAAGGATTTTTTAAAAGGACTGCGTGAGTGATACTTACAATTATGGAGATTATATGTATTTTATTTCCATCCATGTCAATAACTTGTTATGATGTGGTATTAAAATTTTTTCATGTTGTTTTTATTGGGGTAAGCTGTTTAAAGAGTACATAAGATCTTCCTGTATCTTTCTCTAAACTTGCGTATGAATCTACTATTATTAAAAAGTTGAAATTTTAAAAAGCAAAAATGGATTAAACATTTTTTCTCACCACAATTTCAGTCTCTTCAATTTATTCAAAGATCTTTTCAGAATCAGATCGAATATAGGCAAAAAAATAAATAATGGCAGATTATTCTCTGGATATGCTGGATTTTATTGGAAAATATTTTCAAAAATTATTGTCCTGATCTTTCGAACCAAGTGCTGTGTTATACCCTTTATGATTTGTCCCCACCAATCCTGTGCAAATTCACTCATACAATTTTGTCTGTTTTGCAAAGAGGGAATTATTCTCTAAGAGCAAAGTGATAGTTATCTAAAGTATGGGAGTAGTGGGTCCAGAGTGTTAGGGTATGCATTTCTCCTTGCAGGGCTCACTACTTCATGGTGTTGCCTTGAAAACTCCTACCTTTTTTTTTTTTTTTTTGCCATCTGGTACAAATATAATTACTTCTGTTAAATCCTTCCTGACTGCTAGGCAGATTAATTTATTCCAATTACCTTGCTTCTTTGTATATACCTGCTTCAAAAGTACTTTTGACACTCCTGCAACTGTTTATTTGTCTCTATCTGGAAAGTAGGCGGTATGTCTGGCTTTATTTTTATTTTTAAACATATGAAATAGAAAAATCACGAGAACTTTTTAGTATTTGAATCAATAAATGGTGAAAATAGGTTAACTGTGTGTGTATATATACTCCATATATATATATATACTCCACATATATATGTATATATACCCATGTATATACACATATATGCAAAATATATACATATGAAAAATATTTGGAAACTTTTATACTCCATATAAAATACATGTAGAGTATAAAATCAGAGAGAACACAGCTTGGTTGTTAATTAGGGTGCATTGTACAAGTGGAAGTCAATTTTAATGAGCCTGAGAAGTAGTTTTCATCTATGTTTCTGGCATTTAGAATCAGATTCAGTTAAACCTCTTCTGGCCAAGTCTATAAATTTCTTGTGGGTGAAACTCTCCAAAATATTCATTTTGTATTTCAACTTATTTGATATCTTCAATCAGAGCCATATATGCATATAAACCAGTAGATAGAACCATTTTGCACTTGTACTCAACTGTCACATATAACTAAGTCTATGCAGAAAGGGGGTATGTTGTTTCCTTTATGCCTACTTTCTATTTGAAGGGTGTGCTTTTATCAACAAATACCAGATGAGAAATTGGACATAGGCATGAATCAGACACAATTTTCACTGTGATAGGTGATGGATGGAAAGAATTGTGAGAAAGAGTTTGAGAGCAACTTGCGAAGGTTCCAAACTACATAAACACAGGTGAATAGTTTGGAATGGTATGGGCATGAACATTTATCTGGCCATTTTCTGGATCACACTTGCCACTTGCAGACTTCATTGAAATTCAGAAACAGTAGACTGGCTAGTTCTTTCAGCAAAAGCAAATATGACTTATTGTGCTACCTTCGCACAGTGAGCAAATGTTAACAAGCATATCGATCACTGTGTACCTTACATAGGCACCCTAAGAGAACACTTCTTAACCAACAAGCTCAGGAAAATCAAGATGGCAGACTAGGGTAAGGACACGTTCAAACAGATGGAGAAACATTAGCCAGGGTGAAGCAAAGAGGGCAAATTCCAAGAAATACGACAGGACAGACCAAAGGCAGAGGGACACCTGGAGACTGTCAGATACAGAAAATCAGCGGAAACAACGGTGTGGTGTTGTAGTGACTGTTATCCCAGTGGCAGTCCGGCAGCGGCGGTCTGAAGTGCATTGGCAGCTGGAACTCCACCAGTAACAAGGTGGGAAGGGGAGTTCATTAGGAACTCAGGGGATGAACCCAGACACAGAACTGCCTGTCCTGCTGGTCTGTTTGATTTGACCAGGTGCAGAAACAGAGCAGAAGATCCCAGATGAGTGGTGCAGGAACAGAGGCTATGGGACAGCACTGTGTTATTTGGGGCTGATAATTTTTCCTGTTTAAAAGAAAGACTATGTCATTCCATTCTCTTCTGGCCTATAGAGTTTTCTTTGAGAGGTAAGCAGTGAGTTTGATTGAGGTGTATCTGTATGTTAACTGATTCTTTCATGCATATTTAAACATGTTTTCCCTTTGTTAAACTGAAGAGAGCTTTATTATTATGTGTTGTGGCAAAGATTGTTTTTGGTCAACACTACTGGGAGTTTTGTGCCCCTGTTGTATGTTGTTTACGAATTCTTTATCCATATTAGGGTTTTTTTCCCTTTATTGTTCCATGGAATACATTTTTAAACCCAGCCTTTGTTTCTGTGCTTTCTGGAACTCCCATAACTTTTATATTCAGATTTTGATAGTTACACTTAATTCTTGAATACTTTTCTTAGCTTGATTTAGTTCTCTTTTAGCTTTTTTATTTTTCCTCCATTGTTGAAGGAAATATCTTTCAATTCTGAGATTCTTTCTTCTGCCTCACTCTTTCTGTTATTGAGGGTTTCTAGTGAACTTTTTAAGATTTGTTCATTTTTATTGGCGAGTCAGATTTTGTAGGGAGAAGCAGAGACAGAGATCTTTCATCCAATCTGCTGGTTTAATCCCCATGTGGCTACAGCAGGCAGAGATGAGGTGATCCAAAACTAATGACCAGGAACCTCCTCCAGGTCTCCTCCCATGAGAGTGCAGAGTTCCAGTGCTTTGGACGAAACTCTACTGCTTCCCCAGGCCACAAGCAGGGAGCTGGCTGGGAAGTGGAGCAGGTAGAACATGAACTGGCACCCATATGGGATCCCAGCGCCTGCAAGGCTAGGATTTAATGACTAGAATACCATGACGGCCCCTCCACTGAATTGTTCATTCGCTCCATTGTGTCCTTCATTTCTAATAATTTGATTTGTTTTTGTTTCAGTGCTGCGATTTCCTGTGTGACATATTCCTTAAATTCCTTGAACTCCTGCATGTACTTCTCATTGTCGATAAGCAGGTTTATAGTGATTTTTAAAAGTTATTTATCATCCGTTTCCTCAATATCTTCCTCAGTTAACTCTGATGTTGACAAAGGCTTTTGCTCCTTTGTGGAAGTGGCATCAGTAATATTCATTGTGCCTCTGTCTCTTCTTTCCTTTTCAATACTATTTTTGTTATATCTCAAGGGGGTAGATTTTTAAATTTTTATTTCTTCAAAAGAAGGTTTTTTCCTTATTAATTTCTTAAGTGACGTACAAGTTATACAGTAGCATCACTTACTTCAAGGGTTTTTATTTTCTTTTTTATTTCTTCAGTGGCGTATTGCTCATTCAGTAGCATGTTATTTTATTTCATGTTGTTGTAAATTTTCTATTTTTCTTCCTGCTGTTGGTTTTGTTTTATGACTTTTCATTTAAAGAGATGCATAAGAACTATGTAATAGGCACTGTCATATCCAGATGTGAAGATACAATGCAGAGTGCATCTTTACCTAAAAATCAAAGATAGACTCCCAGTGAATGTTTTAAATATATCTTGACAATATGATGTTGGATTGTCTGCCGTTGTCTATACCTATAATGTCAAGACACACTTAAACAGCAGAATAATGTACTTATGAATGTTTATGATGTACTATACTATTGTAATAATATAAGGGAAATCATGGAAGGCGGAGGAGAGGAAGTCCCAGTACCTATGGAGCTGTATCGTAAAGTAATAAAATAAAATTTTAAAAAAAGTTAATGATGAACATTACCTCCCAAGAAAGAGAAATTGATACAATGAAGACTCACATAGGCAGATTCAAGCTATTCAGGGGCAGAGTTCATAGCTGTTCCTCTAATTACTGTTTCATAATTAACATGTTACTCCCCTGTGTTCTTTTGTCTGTATCAAATATAAAATAATCTTTTTCAAATAGTCCATATGAAGCTATTATTTCTTCAGCCCAAAAAGTACTTTAAAACCAAGAATATTTGTTCAGTATTTGCTGCCATATCTTATTTCCAAGTAAGCATGATAGAGAATTTAAAATTCAAAAGACTTACATCAAAACTAATTTCATTTAAAAATTAACTGTATGTTTGGTGAGTCCTGAAACTTCTCTGCATTCCTATTTCTTCTCTATGAAATGAAAATTAAAGTAAAATCCCATCTTCTCAATTTCATAAGCCTATTATCAAGTAGTAATAGTGATTTGAAGGTTGTTTAGTGTGAAACTGCTATTATGATATTAGGAGTATGTGATGATCCATGAGTGATGATGAAGTTGAATTTGCATCTTGTAGATACACAAAGAACAGTCAATAGGAAATAATCCTACAAAGAGCAGCAGCAGGAGATGTTCTCTTCTAAAAGGCAGTGATTACAGGAGCTTTGAGGAAATACTCCAAAATGAACAGAGGATTTCATCTTGGTTCAAGTGCAAATGTGAATTTAGAACCTTGCCATAACTGATGAAAACGATGGTGGCATGCGTAACATAATGAGCCCGAAACAGGAATTTGAGCCTGGTGTATCAATTTAGCCTTATTACTGATTAACTTTAGGATCATGAGAAATCTCTTAGAATTTAATATTCTGCCCCTGTAAATGAGATTGAATTATAAGCATTAATGTTTCTTCTATCACTGTAAAATTAAGGCTGTGGAAAAAATTTCTTTAGCAATGTGCTGAAATGCTCTGTAAAAACAGGAGATATGACTAACAATATCCTGAGTGTTTGGCTTTTATAATTTCATAAGTGGTTTTGCTTGCTTCAGCTCCTTTCTCAGGATCTTACAATTTCAGCATTGGAAGGGATGTAGGATGACATGTTGTCTATTCATTTCCATGATAGTGTGTTTCTTTTCAAACACAAAAATAACTCAATAGGTATGCCATCTATGTTCAAAAACTCCAGTGACATAAAAGTGTGCTTTTTACTGTGGAGCACAGTACAATTTTGATCAATGTTGTTATTAGCAATTTCCCCACAAGAACCCAAATGATGGTGTTATAGTCATCCAGTTAGCCATGTACTCCCCATAGATTCTCATCTGATCCTCAAATTCACTATGTGACACTAGCACTGTCATGTTCTTCTCCAGTTGGTATTTGCTCAGGTCACTTGGGAAGTTTAAATTCAAAGCTTAGGCTCACATCCATCATGTCCTGTCTGCATCTTATAAGGGTTGATGGACCTCATTTTGTAAAACATTTGAAGTGTACAAAAAAAAAAAATGGAACAGAAAGTACAGCTTCTATAGATCTGCCTACCTCCCCAACTGTTTCCCTTATCACTAGCATCTAGTAATAGTGTAGGGCATGCATTACAATTGATGCACTATATTGATAAATTATTCTTAAGTAAGGTCTGCCGCATATGTGAAGATTTACTTTTGGTGTGTGTTACACATTTTGAAAAATGCATAAAGACATAACCATCATTATCATATATTCAGAAGAATTTCATTGCCCTAAAAAATTAATGCACCATCTCTTTTTTCCTCACTTTTCCAACTCCAAATCCTGACAATCATTGTTTTTCCTAAGATCTCAGTTTTGACGTTTTCAGAATTTCATAGTGTCATAATCACACAGTAGACTTTTCAGGTTGACTCTCTTACTGAGAAAATACCTTTAAGATTCCACCATGTCTTTTAGTGGTTTGATAGTTTACATTTACTACTGAATCATTTCATTGTATGATTGTATCAGTTTCATTATCTTTTTACCTGATATATGTCATTTTGTTACTTACAAGTTTGGGCAGTTATGAAGAGCTGCTATAAAATCAGTACAGGTTCTGATACGGACACAAATTTTTAATTCACTTGTGTAAGAATCAAGACACATGATTTTTACTACATGTTTAAGATTATGTTTAGAGCACAGCACGGTAGCTTAATGGCTAAAATCCTTGTGTTGCAAGTGCTAGGATCCCATATGGGTGCTCATTCATGTCCCAGTACCCCAGTTTCCCATTCAGCTTCCCTCTTGTGGTCTGGGAAAGCAGTCAAGCATGGCCCAAAGCCTTGGGACCCTGCACCTGTGTGGGAGACCCAGAAGAAACTCCAGGCTCCTGGCTTTGGATCGGCGCAGCTCCGGCTGTTGCTGCCACTTGGGGAGTGAATCAACAGATGGAAGGTTTTCCACTCTGTCTCTGCTCCTCTCTGTATATCTCACTTTCCAATAAAAATAAATAGCTCTTTAAAAAAATAATTATGTTTAATTTTATAAGGAAGTAAACAGACTACCTCCCATAAGATCTATACAGTTTTGTATTCTTACACACCAAAAATGGGGGTGAATGTTCCCATTGTTCTGTATCAACACAGCATTTTGTGTTGTCAGTGTTTTGGACTTTTACTGGTTTAGTAGATGTAGTGGTGTCCTGTTGAAATTTTCATTTCTCTAGTGAGACATGGTGTCGATAATTTTGTATGCGTTTTGCATCTGTGTATCTTTGATAGACTGTCAGTTTAGCGCTTCTGCTTATTTTTTATTTGGGCTGTTTGTTTCCTTATTACTGGGTTTGGTGTTGTATCACCATATTCCAAATCACCTAGATTTTGTCTGTGTTTATCCAGCAAAAATGTTACAGTTTTGCATTTTACACCTACCTGTTTTGCATTTATTGTTTATAAAATTTATGCTATAGCTGTGTGAATTGCTTTCTTTTGAGATTACTTTAATTGTCCCAGAGTCATTTTTTGATGAGACTTGCCATTCTTAATAGAACTGTCTTTGCTTCTTTGCCAAAGACCAGCTGATTTTATAATTCTGGGCTTTCTTTTCTACTACGCTGCAATATTTTTCTGATCTTTCACCCGTACCTACACTGTCCTGATTATTATAATGGCGTAGCAGTTTCACATGTGGGTGATCTCAGTCTGCAGCTTTGCCGTCCTTCAACAATGAATTGGTGAGTCTGGATCACAGGGCTTTCCACAGAATTTCAGAAAACAGTCCTTGCTAAAGAGAACAGGTTGCTCTGTGCACTTTTCAAAAGGCCAACCTGTAAAAAGTATAAGAAGTGTTTCTTCTGGTGTTCACTGAAAATCTCTTAGAACTCCTACAGATAAAGTTCACACTGCAGTGCCCTTAGGACTGGGGCTTGATTTTGGTGTTTTAAACTCTCAAGCTTAGATATATTGATATTCCAGAAATTTTCCAACTGTAATTTAACTTTTCCTACTTCATTGCTAGCTCTGATGGCTGTTCCTACTCTTAGGCTATTTTCTGGAAGTGGTGATTCTCTATGTTGGCCTGTCAACCTCTCCCATTTGGTGGCAGTCATTTCCTATTGAGCTTGATTTTCTGATCTAATAAAAATTGCTGGGGTCCGGTGGTTAAAGTCCTCACCTAGTGGTTAAAGTCCTCACCTTGAATGTGCTGGGATCCCATATGGGCACTGGTTCATGTCCCAGCAGCCTCACTTCCCATCCAGCTCTCCACTTGTGGCCTGGGAAAGCAGTCAAGAATGGCCCAAAGCCTTGGGACCCTGCAACTGCGTGGGAGACCTAAAAGAAGCTCCCGGATCCTGGCTTTGGATCAGCGCAGTTCTGGCTGTTGCTGCCCCTTGGGGAGTGAATCATTGGATAGAAAATCTTCTCCTCTTTCCTCCTCTCTGTATATCTGATTTTCCAATAAAATAAATATTTTTTTTAAAAAATTGCTGATTTTCATTCTGCTCAGATTCAAGAACGTTGTGTGATGGATGAGAAATCTGAAATCTTGTATTGATTTATAAAAATCTGTTTGCTATTGAAACATTCTAAAATTATTTTAATGAATACTTTTTAGTATTATTTTCAATGATACATATTAGTGTAGGTATCAGTATTCTTCCTTTTTCTTCCTCCCTGCCCAATTTTCCTTCCCACCATTTCTTCTGTAATATTACAGTAATACAGACCTTTAGTAATAGTTGAAAATTTAGCATTCTGCTTTTGAAGTGTATCATGACATTGTAGGTATAGACAAAGGAAGAAAATCTAGTATCATATTGTCAAGCTATATTTAACAGTTTCATTTTGAGTGTTTCTTTGTTCAGGAGTAGAGACACATCTTGCAACATATGTTCACTTCTCCATTATACAGTTAATCTGTTAGAATATATGTGCATATATACACACACATATATATATATTTGTTTTGCATTTTGCATGAAGGTTGCCTTATATCAGAAAGAGCGGATGGTTTTGTCCTTTGGGAATTGGCTTATTTGAACAAAGTAATCTCCAGTTGGGATCATTTTGTTGGAAAATGTAGAATTTTTGTAAAAACAAAACAAAACAAAATTGTAGAATTTTATTCCTTTCAATGGCTGAGTAATATTCCATGGATTAGTTGTACCACAGTTTCTTTATCCATTCCTTTTTTCATGGGCACCAGGTTTGCTCCCATGTCTTTTACTATTGTGAATTGTGCTGGTTTAAATATAGGGTTGCAGATCACTATCTCATATGCGGATTTCACTTCCTTCGGATATATTCCCAGGAGTTGGATAGCTGGGTCATACAGTAGATTAAATTTCAGTTGTCTTAGAACTCTCCATACTGACTTCCATACTGGCTGCACTAACCAACACTCCCAGCAACAGTGGAGTAAGGGACATTTTACCCCACATCCATGCCAGTTGTTAGGAAGATTTCTGAATGTAGGCCAATTTCGCTAGAGTTATGTGTATACTAAGGCTATGAATTTACATTTATAGATTTTGTACCCTCTAATTTGCCAAACTCTCTTATGAGTTCCAATGATCTCTTGTTGGGTCATTTGGTTCACCTATATATAAAATCATGTTATCTGCAAACAGGAATAATTTAAACTACTTGTTTCCAATTTGAATTGTTTTAATTTCTTTTCCTTGCCTAATAGCCATAATGAGGACTTTCAATACTATGCTGGATGACAGTGGTGAAAGTGGACTTCCTTGTTTAGTTCCAGATTTGGGGAAAGTTTCTAGGCTTTACCAATTCAAGGTGATTGCTGACATAGGATTTTTCATATATTACATTGATGTGTTATAGAATGTTCCTTCTATGCCTATCTTTCTTAGGGCTTTTAGCATGAAATGGTGTTGGTTTTTATCAAATACTTTCTCTACATCTACTGAGATCATATGGTTTTTATTTTTCAATTTGTTGTTGTGGTATATTCCATTTATTGATTTGCAAATGTTAAAACATCCCTACATACAGAGATAAATACTCCTGATCCTGGTGAATGATCTGTCTGATATATTGTTGCATTCTATTGGCTAATATTTTGTTGAGGATTTTTGCACCTATCTTCATCTGGGATAATAGTCTGTAGTTCTTTTTCTCTGTTGTGTCTCTTTCTGGCTTTGGTATTAAGGTGGTATTGACTTCATAGAGTTTGGAAGATTTGCCTCCTTTTCGATTATTTAGAATAGCATGTGGAGAATTGGGGTAAGTTCTTTTTGAAATGTCTGATAGAATTTAGCAGTGAAACCATCTGGTCCAGGGTTTTTCTTTGTTGGGAGAGATTTAATTGCTGAATCAGTTTTCATCCTGGTTATACGTTTACTGGGATTTTTTTACTTACCTCATGGTTAAGTTTTGGTAAATTCTATGTGTTAATCAGAAATCTATCCATTTCTGATTTGTTAGCATATAATTGCTTGTAATATTTCCTGGTTATTCTATGTATGCCACATTATCTCTTGATGTATTTCCTTTTTCATCTCTGATATTATTTATTTTCTTCTTCCTTCCTTCCATCCTTCCGGGTGTATGTTGGGAAATTTATCAACTTCTTATTTTAGAATAATTTTAATTTCATTAAGCATCAATTATACAATTTCATTTTCATGAAAATAACTGAAGTACATGTGTTTGCATCTGTTTCACTAACACATTTATGATTTGGTGAGATTTGATCTTGTTCACATTAGCAGGAGCTGCTGATTGTCATCACATCCACACTAGCACAGGAATTCCATGACAATGCGAAACTTTATTCCTATCAATAAGTTCCTTTAAAAGGCATATCTGTGTTGTAAGATATCAACTGTTATAAGTTGAATTCCTATTGCGTGAAAATGAAGTAAAAAGGAAAGCTAAACACTGCTAATAAGCTTCATTATTTCTTCTTTCTCCTTTTCAATGGAAAGTAAAGCAAGTGAGAAGTATTTCTTTTTTTTTTTTTTAAAGATTTATTCATTTTATTACAGCCAGATATACACAGAGGAGGAGAGACAGAGAGGAAGATCTTCCATCCAATGATTCACTCCCCAAGTGAGCCACAACGGGCCTATGCGCGCCGATCCGAAGCCGGGAACCAGGAACCTCTTCCGGGTCTCCCACGCGGGTGCAGGGTCCCAATGCATTGGGCTGTCCTCAACTGCTTTCCCAGGCCACAAGCAGGGAGCTGGATGGGAAGTGGAGCTGCCGGGATTAGAACCGGCGCCCATATGGGATCCCGGGGCTTTCAAGGCGAGGACGTTAGCCGCTAGGCCACGCCGCCGGGTCCGAGAAGTATTTCTAAAGTGCCCCCAGATATTTGTACTTCAGTGCACATGCCCGATAACCAGAGGTGATAATCCATTTACAATTTCTTCTCTGGGTTTTCACAGTGTGAAAGTCTGAATGCT
This sequence comes from Ochotona princeps, assembly GCF_030435755.1. Lineage (NCBI taxonomy): Eukaryota > Metazoa > Chordata > Mammalia > Lagomorpha > Ochotonidae > Ochotona > Ochotona princeps. The sequence continues at coordinate 23,193,576 of NC_080842.1, forward strand.
TCAGAGAGAATGAAATACAAGATAAAACAAACTGAAACTTTTGTGGCAGGTGCCTTGAGGATTTTCAGTTTTCAGATGGAAATGACACGAGCTTTTCTAAAGTCAAAATTATTTAAAATATATAATATGAGACAAATTGTCAGTAAATATTGTATAGTATTATAGCTGTTACTTGAATTGGAGATGGTAGGCGAGCCTGTTAGCAAGGATAGGTTAGGATATGCTGCAGTCACAACCCCAATCACCTGTGACTTGAAATAAGAATTGGTTTTTTATTTGTATGGAATCCTTTGAGGGGGAAATAATGCAGTGTGAGTCACCTACCCTACAGGTGGCACACTGTGTGACTTCCTCATAGTGACCTATGCTTTCTTACAAAGGCAAATATCCAAGTGAATTTATACCAATGAGTAAAATGTCCCTGCTCATTATACATGTACTTGCTGTTAGTCACAATTCATTAGTCAGATGTAGTAGGTAGTATGCCTCTACCTAATTGCAATAGGCTGGAAATGGAAGTAACCCCTGAAGGAGAGGAGACTGAAATATGAGTGGACATAGAAGTCTGTCATCATTAGTTCCATTAGAGCATAGTCACAGTCGTTGTTGTCCCACTTTTAATTGTTGCCAGATGCAGCTTCACTCTGTTATCTGTAGATTCAGTCTCTACAGATGCTTTTTAACTAACAGTGGAGTTAAATTTTGATAATTCCATTCCAAATTGAAAATAAGTCATAATATTTTCTATTTAGCATGGGATTATAAGAATCAATAAATGTCCAAGAGTAGAAAAATCCCTATGCAGAATTATTTCAAATAATTTATGTGAATAGCTTACGCTTAAGAAAGTAGAAAATGTTCCCAGTTCCTTAAGCATGATCTTTTTATAATTGCCTCCTTCAAAGGTATACAGTATGGAAACAGGGGAAAATGGTAACTTTAATATGGAAAAATGACCTGTCCATCTCAGCCAGGTGATTAGGGCCAACATCTGTGAATGTAAGGATGGTTAATAGCATAATCTGATGGCATGGGAACAGTGTTCTCTTCTCCTTCCAAAACCCCATAGCACAACCTAATCATGAGAAAAACAACACACATGCTTAGGCCAAGATTTTCTATAGAATTCCCAAGCAGTACATCTCAAACCTGTCATGGTTGTCAAAACCAAAAAAAGTCTGAACAGTTATCACAGCCATGAGGTTTACATCCATTGATTCACTCATCCAAATGTCCTTAATTGCCTGAGCTGAGCCAGGCTGAAGCCTAACAGCCTGGAACCTCATCATGGTCTCTCAGCACTGGAGAATTTCTCCCACCCCATCTCAAATCAACCCATTCAGAGACTCTGGATGGAAAGAGTCACATTTGCCTGAACAAACTCTGGGGAATTCAAACAGAAAAGGTCCAATAATCACTGGTGCACCTCAGGATGGATCATCTGATGCCCCGAGTCTCAGTGGGATCAAATCTTTTGTGGGGGGACAGGTTGAACCACATAGCCTTCAGCTTCTTCCTTTACTATCAGTTAGTTCTGTGACCACAGACTATTATTATACCTCTGATAGACTACAGGAGCATAGGAAGCTGGAAATGGTGGATGCCACGCAATACTAAGACCCCTGTGAAATCTGAGTGCTGATTAATGGTGTCAGTGAAGGCCCACAAGCGAGTTTCCCTTCAACAGTCATCATTAACAGATCAGCTTGGGTCAAAAGGTGCCTCTTGCCCATTCAAAAAGCAGGCAATACTTCAGACCAACTGAACTCCAAATTCTCATTTAGGAGTGGCTGCTGTTTGGTTGCAGGTATGTTTATTGTAGCCCAATGTTTCCTTCACAGGGGTTGACTCTGACTGTATCCTTCCAATCTCCTGCATACACTTTTCCAAATTTAGTCTGGGTCTAAAGTTAGTAGTACAATGGGTTAAACCACCACTTGGACACACACATCTGACATCGTAGTTCTGGTTCGAGGCCTGGCTGCATCACTTCCAACGTGTTTTCCAGAATGTACCTCAGAGGCAGCGTATACTTCCTCAAGTCTTGGAAACTAGATTGAGTTCTTGGCTCCTGACTTCAGCCTGGCCCAGCTTTGGCTGCTGCAAGCATTTAGTAGATAAAAGATTCATTCCTTTTCTCTCGTCTTCCCTCCCTGTCACTTTGCTTTTCAAATAAAATAAATAAAAGCAATTGTATTCATGTATAGTTGATATACTGGGGCAGGGAGGAGTTGGAGGCAGTATTTGACTCCTTATACTCTGGAGCCTGTGAAACAAGCATTATCAAACTTGTTTTCTGTAATGTGATGTGTAAAATCTGCTTACAAAAGGATGAAGTATGTTAACTCTTACTTGCACAAAACAGAGATTATATAATGAAGATGTTCTTTCTCCTCTTTCCTGCCTCTTTCTTGATGCCTCTTCCACCCCTCCAACCCACACTCCCTCCCCAACTCCCAACAGACTCATGTGGGAACAGGATGCTTGATCCCAGACGTATATCACCAGATCAGAAATTGTGATTTATGTCTGACTGTGATGGCCAATGAACTTCTATTTCCTTCCTTGCAACAACCCTAACTAACCTATCAGAGCCCTGTTGCAGTTTGTCCAGCCGATCTCCTGCTGGAATGCCATAATGCTAAAGATGTGAGTATAGGGGAAAGATCATTTAGCTGTAAGCCAGAAATAATTAATTGTAAGCCAAGCCCTGCCACAAGCTGACCTGTAGACTTTTCTGCATTAGTTTTGCTGTAAGTATTGCTGTCATTTGTTTTAGACTCATTTCCTAAAGTGCCCCAGGTACCTCAGAAGGCTCCTATCCCAGAGACCCTGCATGGTGCTGAAACCTCCCTCCAGCCTCCCTTTATAGTTCCTTCTTCACCTCATTTTTAAGGCAGACTTCCATGTAGAATTCTTCCAAAAGAAATATTTTTGCAGACAAAAACAATCCACTTGAGAGAACAGTTATGGTTCCTTGGAGTTTTGTGAGCCGGCAAGATGACAAATGAATGTTTATATTAGCTTCTCTAGAAATCACTTAGCTTTTCATCAGAACCTTGACATTCTATAACCTTCTTCCCTCCCTGGAGGCATTTTGAGATGGGAAATTTCCCTCATTGTTCAACTCTCATCCCATGGCTTTATGCTCTACTCAGAGCAATATCAGAGTCAGCTCAGCTAAGTAGGCACAGGTGCTTTAAGTATGAGCAAGGTGGGGGCATTTTGTTTTCTAGAGAATTTTAGATTTGATTGCTTTAAAATGCATTGCAGTGAAAAATAGAAACCTGGGAACAACTGGAACTTTATAGCACTCAGGTATACTTTATAGGATGCTGTTCAACTTATTTGATATTTGTATGTATGTGAACGTAGATAAAAATACAGTGTATGTCTATAAAAAGACATTTAATAACACACAAGATGAGGGGAAGGAGTGCCAGGAGATTGGCACCGTGAAGGTATTCAGTGCTTCCAAAGGTCTAACACAGCCCTAGCTGCAAGCATTGCATGTGAGTACATGCTTCTTCTAGGTCAAAAGCAGCGTGAATTTGCTATGTTAAGCTCATTACACTGCAAGCAGACAGTCCATCCGCATGGTGCAGTGTACATAGAAAAGATAGCACAACATCCACCAATCTCTAGAGTTGTGATGCTCACTCAGACTGCCATGAGATGCATGGTGCTGATTAAACTTCATTAAGTAAAAAAAATCAGTTCCTTGATCTCTCGATTACGTTATGAGCATTCAGTTGCCACATGAGGCTAATGATTATTCCACTAGGTATCATAGCTGAACAACATTCCCATCATTCCAGAAAGTTCTGCTGGACAGTGACACTCTAGATGTAATCAAAGCAATGTTGGCTGAGATAAGATAAAAAAAAATCTGGAGTTTGTCGCTAATTGCATTTTTCATTGTTACCCCATTAGTGGTGAACTTACATATCTGAACTCTGAGCGAATGGGTGCGTATTTTCTCTCTCATTATGATATTGTTTGCTCCTGCACTTCATGTCCTGACTGTTCCAGTGATCTTGAGTATGCATTGTGTGGTACAAATAAATTTACTCTTAGAGGAAATTAATTATAATTGAGCCAGCAAGGAAAATTTTATAAACATCTAGTGATCTGAAATAATAAGAGTTTACATCCAGGGAAGATTTTGAGCAATGACAGGCCTTCTGTCTGCTCCCAAAAACACATCAATGAGTTTGTTCATTTGCACTTTGATCCTGTCTTGTAATAAATCAGTGATCTCCACTGGAGGGAAATTCTTAAATCCATTTGCGTTATACACACAACTCCTGGACCCGCAATGCCATATTAAATTCCCAGAAATATGGTGGTTGGGAATAGCACAGATATCTTCCCTTCTCAAAGTCACAATTCCATCTCTATGGGCTAAAGTCAAGATGTCTTCAAGGCTGGTTTCTTTTGAAGGCATTGAGGGGCAACTCATTTTTCCCTGCCATGTGTGGCTTCTAGAGGCCATGTGTGTCCCTTGGGTTGTGGCCATTTCCTTGTACTACCCCACCATGCACCTTTTTCACTGGCTCCGAGCTTCCTGACTACCCGCTCAGAAGGGACCCAATGATTTTGTGAGACCCAATAGGACAGCACAGAAAACCCGCTGAGTTTTAAGAGTCTCAAGTCAGTCACACTGATGGGATCCCTTTAATTCTCTGTCAGGTCGTTTATTCACAGGTTCTGGGAACTAAGATGTGGACAACTTCAGGACAGTGGAGGACCTGTTCAGCATACCACACCCTCTTTTGTACACACCACCAGCATGCCCCATGTTCTGCAGTGTAGTCACACTTCCAGAAAGCGGAAAATACAGCTGCAGGCTAAGACACAGAATAAGCTCTTGGTAGAAGTACACAGAAAAGTAAGAAGTGTATGGGTGGGTGTTGCAGCATAGCTGCTTCTTGGAACACCTGCGACCCTATCAGAGCAGCTGTTCCAGTTCTGGTCACTCTGCTTCCAATCCAGCTTCCTGCTAATGCATCCTGAGAGGCAACAGATTGTGGCTCAAGTGCTTAGACTCCAGTCACTCACATGGGCGATCTGAATGGAGTGCTAGGCTCCTGGCTTCAGCCTGACTTCATCTGTTCTGGGCATCTGGAGGTTGAAATAGGAGAAATTCTCTTCTCTTCTCTTCTCTTCTCTTCTCTTCTCTTCTCTTCTCTTCTCTTCTCTTCTCTTCTCTCTCTCTTCCCTTCCCTTCCCTTCCCTTCCCTTCCTCTCCTCTCCTCTCCTCTCCTCTCCTCTCCTCTCTTCTCTTCTCTCTCTCTCTTTTCTCTTCCTTTCTCCCTCTCCTTCCCACCTTGTTTCCTTCTTTCCCTTCCTCCTTCCTTCTCTGCCACTAATTTTTTCAAATAGATGAGAATAAATAAGCCAATTAGCCTTTAAAAAGTAAAATATTTTTAAAATTCTATCAAATCAGTAAAATATTTATGGCTACTATTTGATTGTGGTAGTTTTGAGTAATATACAAGTAAGTGTATTTTTTTAATCTCTTAAAAGTATTTGTCCTTAAAAAGTGGATGATCAGTCATAAGCAGATTATAGTTCTCTGTGATGATATCAAACAAAGTACTGGATGTGAATGCTAATGAAAAGCAAACTTTTCACTATCTGATGGTACATTCTGTAAAGTTCCACTGTAGGGTACAGTGTTACTAAAACTCATATTCATAATAAGCAAGCTTCTTCTAGTGTTTAAGTTACAATTGAATTTGGGAACTACTTAGAGCAGCAGAGGAAATTTCATTCTACTAGTGTATAATGGTTGGAGAATTAAAAATATTAAACGGGAAATTTTCAAGACTTAAAATATAATAGGCAATCTATGATGTTGAGAATATTTAAATCTCTCTGCATGGTAGAATTGAATTATAGTTCTGGCAGAGGATGCTCATGCTGAGGCTGGACTGTGCTGCACCTAAGGGTCCTTTAATGGGACTCAGAAACGAGTTTGGTTCTGTTCACAAGGTTACTGTGCCATCTGGTGGGCAGTCGTGGAAGCAACGCAGGTTTCCAACTGCTCTCTTGGGAGATTTGAACCTGGATTTTCACTCTTCTGACGTTCGTTCTTGTGCCAAATTCTAACAAGCTGACCAACTTAGGAGATAGACTCCTCAAAGGAGGGCAGAACCGTTCCTTGCACTTGCTCACTGAGTGAATGAATAAATAGGGGTTGAAGTTCTGCTTCCTAAACCGTCTTCATAAGTTAGTTTTGCCACTGTGACTGGGGTGACATTGAGGGTCCAAGGCAACACACAGTCAGGGGAACAGCCTCTGTATAGGAGGAACTTTATCGTGAAGGCTGGGAGTGGTTGCTTCTGTATCTACCTCCCTCTGTATTATGTGAGTGTACCTGTAGGATAGGGGAATTCTGTGCTTTTGTATCATCAACCAAGCCTTTCATATTTAAAAGTTTTTAATTGCTTTCAAAAATTCAATGTCAAAAATGCAATGTTATCTTACTACTTTGCATAACCAAGGAGTTGGGGAATTTTGTTTATGTGCTCAGCACAGAAGATTTGGAGAGAGGCAGGGAGAGAACAGAAAACTGAGACCATGGAAACCTAGAGAAGAAAACACAGCTTAAAGCAAACCAGGGAACTTGGAAAAACGATCCCTGGGCTGTGGGGCATAGCAAGACAGCCAGTGTCATCAGAGAAGGCTTGATGGGATACGGGTCAGCACTCCCTTTGCATCCTGGAGGTCTGAGAGAGAAGGGCATGGTTCACACTGACCCACTGTCAGCCACTGGGGCTGAGACCAGCAACCCTGAAAGGAGAAATTGGTGTCTGGAGAGCACCTATGTGCAACTGTGTTTGCAAAGTCAAGTGTGTTTGAATGAAAGCAGTTGATACCAAAAAAACACAAAGAATTTACTTAAGCCTGTAGGAAAGTGCCATCTAGTGGGAAAACGAAGAATTTGTTGAAAATATTTCCAAGTTGGTCCTTTTGATTTTTCTCCCTGAAAAAGATAGTAACATATCCTGTATCATAGGATGCGCGCTTGGTACAGCAGGCCTGGAATAGAGGCTCCACACCTGTTCTGAGTCCAGCTGCCTGATCATGTGCATCAGGGCGGCAGCAGATGACAGCTCAAGGATTTGCGTCCCTGTTACGCACGTTGGCTCCTGACTTCAGGCCAGCTCAGCCCTAGCTGTTGTGGGCATGTAGGGGGTTAACTAGTAGGTAAAAGAACTCTGTCCTTCGCTCCTTCTCTTGTTCTCTCCTTCTCTCTCTGTTACTCTGCCTCTCTTATATAAATAAACAGATAAATAAAACAGAAAGCAGTGCTTTATCTTCCGTGGTTCCCATGAGGCATATAGTATGAGATGCAGTGTCCACACATACAGGACATAGGAGGTGGAGTTGGTAATGTTTTTTATTGGTGTTCTCTTTGGTATTACTGTTAATCAAAATACTAATAGTACTGAAGAGTGAATGTTGCATCCACTGAACTTTTATGTTGCTATGATGTTCATTTAAAAGACTATTCACCAAGCATTTTATTAAAATTCTTAAAAGATAGTGATAAAAAATGATATGTTTGTGATCACATCCTCTATGGGATTGTTAGAAGGGACGCCCAGTGGGTGTTTGTTACAATAATTAAGACACCGGTTGAGACAACTGCACCCCCCTTCAGTGTACTTAGGCTGCATACTCAGTTCAGAAAAATAGTGTCCAGCCAAATAAGCTTACTCTTCTCATTTAGCCTGAGTGAGCCAATTTGCCCACTCTTCTCATTAAGCCAGGTTCTGAACACTATGCATTTGGTTCTGGGGTTCCCTCCCATAACTTGAGTTGGGTGTTAGAGCACGCGTTGAGAGAGGCAACTCAGCCTGACCCAGAGAAACAGAATAATGAAACCAGGGGCTGGCTTGTGGTGCATCAGGTGAAGCCATCACCTGTGATGATGCCAGAATTCCATATCAAAACATAGGTTTAAGGTTTTTTTTTAAGATTTATTTATTTTTATTGGAAAGGCAGATATGCACAGAGGAGGAGAGGCAGAGAGGAAGATCTTCCATCCAATGGTTCACTCCCCAAGTGGCCGCACCAGCTAGAGCTGAGTCAATCCAATGCCAAGGAGCCAGGAGCTTCTTCTGAGTCTCTCACATGGGTATAGAGTCCCAAGGCTTTGGGCCGTCCTCTGCTGCTTTCCCAGGCCACAAGCAGGGAGCTGGATGGGAAGTGGGGCTGCTAGGATTAGAACTGATGCCAATGTGGGATCCCAGCATGCTCAAGGCAAGGACTTTAGCCACTAGGCCACCACTCCAGGCTCTGAGTTTTGGCTGCTCCATGTCCTACCCAGCTCCCTGCTAATGCACCTGGGGAAGTAGCAAAGGGTGGCCCAAACACTTAATACCCCTGACACCTGACACACACACGTGGGTAACCTGGATGGAGTTCCAGGTTCCTGGGTTCCATTAGGGAATGAGCCCTCAGATAGAAGGTGTGTGTGTGTGTGTACGCGCGTGTTGGGGGAGGTGGGTCTCTCTTACTGTCATTCTGCCTTTCAAATCAGTAAATCAGTAAATCTTACAAACTGTACTCCCTTGCTGATACTCATTCCTCACACTGAGTTTGTTAATGTGCCTTCCCTACCAGTTCATGGACGTCTTCTTTCCTGCATTTGACAAAATCCAGCCTCGACAACCTTGTGTAATGATCACAAGATTTGTGAATTCCTGCCTTTGCACAGCCCAGTGTCCTTTGAAAGCTCCCATGGCTACCAAGTGTGACCAACCTGCTGGGTGCAGGGGAAAACTTTGAATCATACAGAAAAGATAAATGTCATCATCTTTCTAGGAAGAGCAGGTAAAATAAACCTAACCTGAACAATGATTTCCAGCTGGGAACCCCTCTGGTAATGTTAAGAAAAAGAAAAAGAATGATAAAATTGCCTGGTACCCAAGGGCAAAAGAGGTGGAAGTAATTTGTTGAGAGCTGTTTTGGGACAGGTGACTTTTCTGAGAGTTTGAATTAAGTAGACAATGACACTAAACTACATGCAAGGTCTTCCAAAGTTCACAGGAATGCACACTATAAAAAAGAATGCATGAATTTCAGCACTGTTTGTGTAACAAAACTAATGTACTTTTTTAAACACATTTTTTATTGCATTTCATTTTTTTCAAAAATTAATTACATTGCATTATGTGATACATTTTTTTATGCACTGGGATTCCCCCCGCCCCTCCCCACACCCTCCCCCAACGGCGGATTGCTCCACCTTGTTGCATTTCCATAGTTCAAATTCAGTTGACATTCTTTTTAAAATTCTACTCTTCCATCATTTTTTTGAAATACCTTTGTTGTTCTGTAGAGTAATTGGGCTCTTAATCCAGAATGAATGACAGGTTTTAAAGTTTTGTTTCTTTTACTTAAAAGCTTTGGATTACAGAGAGGGAGGGAAAACGGAGAGATCTTCCATTCACTAATTAACTCCCTAAATGACCACCATGCTCAGAGCTAAGCAGGTATGAAACTGGAAGCAGGAGCCTCCTGCATGTCTCCCACATGGGTGAAGAGTCTCCAGGACCTGGACCATCCAGTGCTGCCATCCTGGGCCTTAAGCACTTCTGGAGCTGGGCCAGAAGTACAGGAGCAGAAGTTGGGGCTTGAACTGGTGCCCATGCAGGATGCCTTCGTGAGATGGCCTTGGGAAAGGCAGAACTATTTTCCCCAAAAGGAGAGAGATGTGGACTCTGGTCTGATTCATGAACAAGCTCACACACAACAGGGAAAGGGTTTGAGGACTGGGCAGGGTCTCACAGACCCCCACCTGGCACCAAGGCAAGCCCCCTCTCCGAGAACAGGATCTGAGCAAACGCAGGAAAACAACTGCTGGCATCCAAGGCCGATGTTCCCCGTGGCTGGCTGCAGAGTCCCAGCTGCTGATGCATTCTCTGGATGTAAACTTGGGAAGATTTCCAACAAACCTGCAGACAACGCTCTCACATGGAGAAAGGGAAGGATCCTGGGGAAGATCCTGGGGAAGGATTTCAAAAAACACCTGACACAGAGGTGTGAAATAAAGCTGAGAAAGCCCAGAAGGAAAACGGAGAGCTAGAACAGGCCTTGAGGACCCTGGCCCCTTATTCAAAATGAACACACATTTCTCATCCTCTAATGAGGCAGAACAATAAATAAGGCCATAAATGAAACGTTATAATGCAGGATTTACTATTTTAAAAGCTTTTCTCTAATATTTACCTTTGTCTTTAGCTTTTTATGTGTAGTTCACTTTATTTTTGAGAATGAGGAAGAGAAAGAGATCATTCATCTGGCTGGTTCCCTCCCCAGAGACTCAGAATAAACAGGGCTGGGCCAGGCCACAGCCTGGAGCCAGAAACTTGATCTAGGTCTCACACAGAGTTAGCAAGGACCCACGTACTTCACTGTCATCCACTGCCTCTAAGAAGTTGTGTTTCTAATTCATTTCTGTCTGAAATTAGTTACTTTAGGTAATCGTTTTGTCCTGTGTATGCTAACTAGACTATAAGCTTCAAGCAGCTGGGGATGCTCTTATTTGTTAATGCCGGAGTCCAGCTCCAGCTGAGTTTGGAACTTGAGAACAGTGCGTGGATGAGGCGTAAAGAGGAAAGAAATGGACCACTACGATTTCATGATCGTAATGGTTAATGCGGGAAAGCTGTCCACTTTACTTATATAGAAACAGTCAAATTCTGGCTCAGACTTTTTACGTCATGGTCAAGTGGTGTTTCTAAGGATAATTCTGCCATTTGTTTTACCTAAAAACAACAGAAGTTCCTACTACAGGGTCCAGTGGTGTGGCCTAGCGGCTAAAGACCTTGCCTTGAACGCGCTGGGATCCCATATGGGCGCTGGTTTGTATCCTGGCAGCTCCACTTCCCATCCAGCTCCCTGCTTGTGGCCTGCTGAGGACAGCCCAATGCTTTGGGATCCTGCACCCATGTGAGAGACTTGGAGGAAGTTCCTGGCTCCTGGCTTCGGCTCCACACAGCACTGGCTGTTGCGACTCACTTGGGGAGTGAATCATCAGATGGAAGATCTTCCTCTCTGTCTCTTCTCCTCTCTGTATATCTGACTTTGTAATAAAAAATAAATAATTTTTTTTAAAAAAAGAAGTTCCTACTACAATTCTTATTCGACAACTCAATTTTGTAGCACAAAGAAAAAGAGAACCTAAAGATCAAGGAAAGAATAAAACCCTAAATACAGGTCCCTACATTAGCTTAAGGTCAATGGGGACAGCCAAGACAGCATGAATAATAAAAGGCCCTTTTGCAAGACGTTATTATTGACGTTAACCTCCAAGCTCACATTGAGTAAAAAAGCCAACTCCACAGTAGCAAACGATGCCTGATTGGATTAGAATTCTTCTGCAGGGTAGTCCAGTGTCCATGTAAAGGAAGGTGGAACTGCATTCAGGTGGTTGTAGAGACATCCACTGGACCCTGCGTGCAATGGAGCAACACTCTTCATACTTTCATGTCCCGTACATCCACTGCACGGACCCCAGATGTTAACCATTGCATCCTCAAGGCTCAAAGTGATGCTGTTACATAATTGTGCTTAATAAATATTTTTCACACTGAATTCATTGTATAATTATTGATCAGGGTCGAGAGCTATTTGGATGCAATTCAAATTCAAGTTTATTGCACTTTGACAGAACAACAACTATGTAAATATTTGTGCGAGGGAGACAAATCCAGTCCTGTTTGCAGAACCTGAGGACTCTAGCCTTTGGGTTCCAATTCGATTTCCCTCGTACTATTGATAGACTTTAGCTCGATCGCTCTCCAGTACACTTACTGTGTAGCCCACAGTCACACCAGCTTGTCCTGGGGAGTTTCAGCTTGCTTTCCTTTCCTCTACCACTCCAAATGCATACACCATCCATGCACAGTTTGTTAGACAAGTAGACGTTTAAGTGTTTTGCTTAAGGTGCTGCTTCGGGTGAAATGCTGTTCACACTGCTCTCCCACATAGAAATTCTGGAGTCTTTTTTCATAGTCACTGTAACCTTGTATCTGCCGACGTTGACTCGAAAGAGCTGTATTAAAAATTGAGTTGACAGAAAATCCTGACTATTGCAAAGCTGCTATTGAATTCCTGTACAAAAGACAAGTACTTGTACAGGCAGAGTATAGATTCCTGGAAACTGATGATGGCAGTTCCTTGTTCCCAGGCCTTCCAGTTCCCAGTTTTTACATAAGAGATCTTTCTCTGTGTTTAATTTTTAAGCAATTCTATCAGATCCGTTGGTACCTCAGCTTGATCTTTTTTTGGAATATCTGCCGATAAATCCCGAGTTAATCTTCAGAATGATCACCACACAGCATTTCTTTGGCTCAGCAAAAAGAAGAAAGACTGGGTGCTGAAAAACAACTCTAATATTATACAGAACGATAATGTGGACATGACATTTTCTTGTTGCATTTTCTTTCAAGCACCAAACACTTTCTCTATGTTAGTGTGGAGCCTAGGTGGTCCCATATCTTTGTCAGTGAACTCAAAACCCTCTTTCCAGGAATCACCTGGTTTGTACTTCTGAGCCTGGGGGAGCTGGGAGCTGGGAGCTGCTTCAGGGTGCTTGTGTTCTGTCTAGGATCCAGTCCACATACTTGAGCACATTGGTGTAAACGCCAGGCCGTTCCCTCTGAGCACAGCCTTCCCCCCAGCTCGTGATGCCCACCAAGTGCCAGACCTCGTTGTGCTTACACGACAGGGGGCCTCCCGAATCGCCCTGCAAAGGAGGGAAAGTCAAGACGTTTCACATACACACATCAGTCCAGAGACTTCCCTTTCGAACTGGAGTTTGCTCAGAGTGAATTTGCCTGAAGTTCTGTCCCATCCCTTTAGTAAACTCAAGGAACTCAAGCAGTTTCTTTCATCCAGTGCATACATTTCACATTCCAGTCTAAGAAATACAAATCCAGTAACACCTGCTCCTTGGACAAATACTGCTCTTAAAATGCTGTAGGCACTCCAAGCACACTATCTCTTCTTACCTTACAAGCATCCTTCCCCCCCTCTTTATAGCCAGCACAGATCATCCCACTGGTTATCTTGTGTTTTTTGTATCCTTTCTGGCATTCTTCATTGGCCACCAGGGGTATCTTGGCTTTTTGGAGAGTATTTTGTATTTTGTCTGGAAAAAAAAGAATGTAATTTGTTTAATATGTACATATGAATAAATACCAATATATTTGTGGTTGATGTTGTACCTACACAAAAATCTAGAAGGAAAAAGTAGGTTTACCTCCAGAACATCTATGATGACAGAGTGTAAAGGAGGCCTTGCTTCCATGACTAGGTGTGCTATTTTGTTATTATTAATTAAGCTTAAAACTTAATGGTGACTTTAACCGGAATTACATCCTAGAGAAAACAATTAGATAATAGGCTAAAACGTTTACCTTAAAAAGGCTAAGTTTCACATTAAGCTTAATTTTAAAATAATTGGCCTTTAAAGAGATTTAATCATGTTTAAAACTCCAATCAGACAGGCCTGACCTCATCCTCATGTGAGTAGCTTTACCTTTCCATGTTGATTAATAGACTTCTTATAATGCGGTAGTGCTGTTTCACTTGCATTTCAGCTATACGGCTTGAGAAGGCTGAGGAGGTGTTTTTAGGATGAAGCATATTTAAAAGCATCATGTCTTACCGTTTAATTTCCTGTAACCCCATCCAGTCACCCAGCAGTCAGTGTACATTACATATCTGTCTCCTTTAGAGGGTAGGCATATGGGTCGTTGAGAATCTAAATTTTTAAACATCATGTGTTAGTTGCCCTAAGCAAAATGTATTTTCCTTCCCATAAGAAACTCTCTTTTTCTTTTATATTATTAATTTTTCTGTTTACTATATTCATATTTTACTTTGTCGTGCACGTCCATCTCTTATGTACACTTTTATCATGTATCCCAGAATGAGAGGACAAGGTAGAGAGCAGCTCTGACTTCCCAACTGACTCTTCACTATCAGGCTGTGACCCTGCACAAGGTGCTTCATTCCCATGATCTCCAATACTGTTCATAAAAGGAAGATACCAGACTAAATCATCCTTAATATTTCAGTATCTTATGAAATTATGTCAACCTCGTGTGATGCTCCAGTGGGTTAACCTGCTGCTCGCAACTCAGGCATTCCATATCAAATGCATGTTTGAGTTTCATCCGTACTGCTTCCCATCTAACCTCCTGTTAATGTGCCTGGGAGAGCAGCAGATGGCCCAAGTACTTAAGTCGGATAGAACTCCTGGCTCCTGAGTTGGCCTGGGTTTTGTTTGTCTGGTTTTTTTTTTTTTCCTCTCTTTTTCTCTCTCTATATATCTCTCTCTTTCACAGGCTTTCGCTGACTCTTCTCTCTCAGTCTGCCTTCAGATAAGTAAATAAATACATCTTTAAGAAAATGTCATTTTATGCACCTAAAGGAGCCTGAAGAAAACTTGCATCCTCACAACACTCCCAAAAGAAAATGTAATAGAATTTCATTCTTAACAGATTGAAGGGCTAGCTCAGTTTCTTGTAATAATAACACTCGGAGAACATGGTGTGCTCAGGCCATGAACTCAGGAGTGCCAACCATTTTATGGAGGTCACCATTGTGGTTAGCTTCCCACCTACCTGTATAACTAATTGTTGTTTCCAGTTTCAACAGAGCAATATCATACCCACTTTCTGCTGTTTTGTATTGCTCATGAATTATTATTTCTTGAACCTTAAAGAAAGGTGTATCTGCTTTTATTTCGGATTGATTTAAAATTCCACCATAAGCACGCAAAATTTTAGGTGATTGTACCCTAAAAAGAATGCAAAAAAGAAGAAAGAATTTTTTTTTAGGAAATTTTTTTTTTCAAAATTTATATCTTTACAAAATAATTCCCATTTTGGATTACACAGCTTTTTAGCTACTGACAATATTATTAATACTTTCTGCTAGTGACATGCTTTGAGAAGGAAAACGTGATTGCAATCTGAATTTTTTCCAGTCAGACATCCCGCCTATAAAAAAACAGCCTGTGAGAGTATTTATCTTATATTGAACACATAAAATAAACAAATGTATTTTTTCTTTAGACACACACACAGCCAAAAGGTCCTAGTTTTAGTCTTTGTTCTGTCAGTGGCAATTGTATTTCTCCAAATGTGAAAGATAGAGGAGAATCAATTTCATATACCCTTGAGTTATAGTATGAATCTGCATACTGAGCAGAAAACAAAGGCAAAATAAAACAGCACACAAACTATGTCTACAAACAATTCAGGGGTTAGTAAAGATCAAGGAGGAAGCTTGGTGTGCTGTTGTTTTCTGTGACTCAGAGATGCTTCAGGCAGAGATTGATGTTTGGGCTACATTGAAAGTGATGTAAAGGAGAAATTCAGTGCAAGGATGCATAATAAAACCTTTCTATATCTGGAAACAGAGAGATGAAGAGAGACATGGGAGAGAGAGAGAGAGAGTGAATGAGACCTGATTCAAAGAATAGGGGTTTGTAGGTAAATTTAGTTTGGGCACAGTGCACAGAGGGTGATAAGATGTGACAGGGAATAGCAAGAAAGCCTCTGAGAATGTGTGTACATTTAATTGGGAAGTGGCACAATATGGATTCAAAGAGCCATGCTCCTGCACCTGTTCAACTGCTGCAGGATCATGAGTGTTTATTTATTTTTGTTTTCCTTTTTGCTCTAAAGATAGGAAATTAGCTAGTATAAAGCTAAAGTTTGTTGACTGATAAGCTAGTAATTGATTGCATATGTGTGTGTGGAGCGTGAACTAATAAAACAGCATTAATACTGACCCATAGAAGCAATGAGCAGCTGTTAATATCCACTGGTTTCCAATGATGGAACCTCCACACAGGTGTTTTTGGCTTGGTGATGTGATGTGCAGAGTTACCTGCCAAGGCCACTCACCATGAACAGAGGCATTTCCTCCAACAATTCTGGGCTTGATCTTGGTTGTGCACTCTATAAAACAAATATTTCAATGAATAGCTCATGTTAATTTTCCATCAAACTTGTGCTCCATCAGGTACAAAAAAAGAAAATGTTCCTTCCATTCAACAGTTGATCATGACATGCAATTGCATAGACTTCATATTCAAGTTGATGAGGCAAACCGTGTGCATGAAAATTGAATGACTAAGTCACCTTGTAACTACAGGCCATGCAAATTGCTACCGTCTCCAGCTGTTGTCTCAGGCACTCTTTCTTGAAATGATGACATGGTTCAAAAGAAGTAGTTGCCAAGAGTGATTCCCAAGATCAACAGAATCACCTGAGAACTTGCTAGAAATGCAAATGCCTAAACTCCACCTCAGATCCAATGAACCAGAAACTCTGGAGGTAGAGACCAGCTTGAGAATTAATTCAGCAAGCAAAGCCTGAGTGCCTTCTACTCAGTTTGCAACCTTAGTCTGACTTGTCCCTTTCAATGGCGCTGACTTTGGCTCCTACCCACCCTGCTGCTTCATCCACATCCAAAGCAATACTGATCTTGTTTTTGTGAATTTCTTCTGTTTTTTTTTTTTTTTTTTTTTTTTTTTTTTTTTTTTTTTGCCTTGTTGACAGTTTGGGGTTCTCCTGAGTCCATCTTGGCACTTTCCAGTAGTTTGATTGACTCATACCCTTGACTTGTTTCCCCTGTTGGCTGCTCTGACAGACTAGTCCATATTAGATCTACCACTTGCATTTCCAGGCACAGCAATTCATGCTCCTGTTGGTGCTTTGGCCAATCCTGCCACATAATGCAGACAGTGTAGGAGTGAGATGCCTACAGACAGCAGTATTCTAGAGCAGTCTATCTCAAACTCCAAGCACACGAGGATCACCTGAGTGTCTTAAAAACACAGATTTGGATTTAGTATGACTGTGGGAAGTGGTGGAAATTGCTTTAACAAGCTGTCAGATGATGCCAAGATGGCACTCAGGGGATGAAGGCAGCTCCATGTCCTGAACTACAGGAGACGTGTACAGTGAGCAGAAAGAGCCTCTTGCGAAAAGTCAAGTCCTAAATGTTAACTGGTTTATATGCAGAAGCAACATTTCCAGGCCTTCTTTTCTCCCCAGTGGGGCATGAACATGTAATTCTGGAAGAGGCTTCAAATGGAAACAGGGAAGAGAAGGCGATAGAAAGCTAAGGTAAAAAATGAGGATGATGTGTTTGTGTGAGGCTACAGAGTTCTCATTGACAAGTGGATAGGAGAGCGCTGGCACTGTGGCGTAGTGGGAGGGGCCTTTGTCCTAGCATCCCCTATGGGTGCAGATCCCAGCCCCTGGCTGCCCCATTTCCCATCCAGCTCACTCCCTGCTACTAAGCCTGGGAAAGTAGTCAGCAGTATATATACCAAGTGCCTGGGGCCCCTACATTCATGTGGGAGAGCAAGATGGATTGCTGGGTTCCTGGCTTCTACCTGGTACTGCTCTGGCCATTGCAGCCATTGGGGAAATAAAACAGCAGGTTGAAGCTCTCTCCTGTCTTTGCCTCTTTCTGTAACTCTGCAGTTCAAATTTTTAAAAATCTTAAAGAGTAGGTGAGGAGCATCTTTGGAGTGATATTTTTTAATGTTTTAACTGTATTCTGAAATTCCTGGGAAGCCCTGTTAACTTGCAAGCTCAGAAAAAATGTAAAACAAATTTTAAGAAAATTAAAAGGTGAGCTGTAGATATACGTAAATAGTTCAGCATAAGACCTTATGAAGCACAAGTCCTGATATTCATTCTATTTGTCTTCTCAGTTTGAACAAAACATTGAATATATGTTCAGATTTATTTTTTGTTAAGAAATTTTCTTTTAATAGGATTGTTACTTATTTTCAGAATGCTTAACTATATTATAGATCAGTAACAGTCTAGGACATGGGAAGCATCACAATGAGATATACCTCGTCTTACAAAGGGGTTATTTCACCTGCTGTTGTGCATGGGGATCTAACTTACTTCAGAAAGCACACCAAAAAGACATAAGGTTTCCTTTTCTTTTATCTTATATTTTCTCCCACAATGATCAGTCTCTACCCAATATATTCCATATGTACAGACAAGAGTCTATAATTTCCATAGAATGGAACATCATGAAAGATGTAGGATGAAAATAGAATTTTCTAGTGTCCTTTCTTATTGATGATTGTTTATAGCCCTTGTCTATACTCTTGAGGAACAGTGGTTTTTCTACCTACTATTTCTTGAATTCTGTATTTAGTAGCAAGTAAAGCTTATGATTATAAAGTAAATTGAAAAATATGTCTTTGGCAAAATTAAAAGAAAGGCAAGAAAGGAAGGAGGACAGAGGATGGGAATGAAAAAAGATGGGAGAGAGGATATGGTGGGAATTATGACTATGGTCTTAAAATCACATATGTGAAATTTGTTATTTTGCCATAACTAATTTTTTTAAAGAAGTGGAAAAAAAAAACAAAAAGCCCCACCAAAAACACAAACAAAGAAGTACAGGCAGACAAAAAATTATTTCTGAATGCTTCTTCTTGCCTTAGGCAAATTTATTATGAGGAAAACAAAGTAGGAGCTGCAACTGTATTTTGTTTTCACAAGATGCTTAAGCCATCCAAAGATTTTCTTAAGAGCAACTATAAACTCTATGCAGGCATAATTTCCTAATTAGGCTGTTATTACTGGGCAACATATTCTTCTGCATGTCCCATGAAACAGGTTCTCAGACAATAAGGGCTATTTTAGCTTCTCAGGATAGCAGACATGCCAACACCCCCAATTTTTAAAAGATTTATTCATTTATTTATTTGAAGTGCAGAGTGATAGAGAGAGGGAAAGATAAGGTGGGAGAAGAGAAAGAGTGAGAGAGAGAGAGAGAAAAAAAATATTTTCTGTCCACTGGTTCACTACCCAAATGGCCACAGTGACCAAAGTAGGGCCAGTATGAAGCCAGGAGCTTCTTCCGAGTATCCCATGTGTGTGCAGAGGCCCAACAACTTTGACTATCCTTTGCTGCTTTCCAAAGCCATTAGCAGGAAGCTGGATTGGAACTGGAGCAGCTGGAATTGGAACTGGAATTTGTGGGTGCTATAGGCGGCAACTTTACCAGATGTGCCACAGCACCAGCCCCAACCCCAATTTTTATATATCTAAAGCTGTAAAACTACCAAAGCATGGATATCATCTCCATTTTACTCATCAAATCTCAGTTGCAACTTAATTCATAGTACATTGTAACACTGAATATTGAACAACAAACCATCAACGAAATATGTAGTTTTATTTAAATTAAGGTAAGATGGGACAAATCTTTATCTCAGAGGTTAAGACATCACCTGGGGCACCTACAACCTGTACCAGTGTGTTTGTGTTTGAATCCTGAATCAATTTCTGATTCCAGCTTATCACTAATGAGTGCCCTTGTATACAGAAGGTGTGAATCAAGGACTACAGTCTCTACCACCCACATGAGAGATAGAGTTCCTGGTCTGTCTATGGCTTTGTCCAGGCCCAGCTTGGCTAGTGTGAATTTTTGGAGAGTCAACCAGTGGACAGGAGCTTTCTGAATTTGTCTCTCTTCCTTTCAAATAAATGAAGCAGATTTAACACACATAAATTATTTTAAAATTATAATTTTATGGTCACTGATGGAGACGTGGTTGTGGAATGTTCTTTCTGCCCGTTGGAGCAGTTCTACTTGTGCGGGACTATCCTTGCTGTTGTGCTTAGAAATTGCCTGCTGGGTTTTCATGATAATTATTAGGATTCTAGATCTTGTATATAGATAAGCTTTTTATTTCTGTCATGCCCTTCCACACTCATTGTTACAAATTAACTTTGGCCAGTATTCATAATCGGCAGAACTCATGCAGGGAATCTGGAAGAATGATGGCCCTGAAAAGGAACTACTACTGTGTTTCAGGAACAAATACATAATTTAGAGAACATTTGGTGGTTGTGTTTCACATAAAGTAGGAAAAAGTAAATAATTTGATTAATCAGGGTACTCATTATTTTAATGATCAAGATAAAAAGAAATATCCTTGGCCCCAGTGACCAAACATGACCAGTTTCATAAATAAATCAAATTAAAACATATAGTCAATTAACACTAGGCATTGGATAATTTGATCAAAGCCTAGTATTTGCTTTCAAAACATAGTTAATTGGAGGATAAGAGTGAAGACAATAGAAAATTGATATATTTGCTGTTTTGCTAATTTTCTCCTTTTTGTAACTAATTTTGATTCTTAATGATATATATTCAGTGCAGAATAACACTTCATTTGAATTTTCTTAAGTGGCATGGCACTCACCATTATCCATTTTACATAACCTTAATGTATATCCAGAGATGCTTCCCTTCCCATGAAGTATTTTCGTTGGAGATCCATTTGAAGAAAGTTTCAAATAACATCTGCCCCTACAGTTAGAAATAAAGTGGTATGAACAAAATGCTCCTCAGAAAGAAATGGGATAGGGGAATCTAGGTTACATAAATATACCTTACTTTTCTTTGTTGCAAGATTCTTCAGATGAATAGGTGAAAAATTGGCATCGGACAGTATTGGTGCACACTTTCTGGCAGGCTTCATGACCTTTCACATCAACAATGTCCAATTCTTCACCCAAAAAAGCAGTATCGTGGTAAAACAAAGAATGGCAGAACACTAGACAACAAATCACATATGTCAGATATGAGAAACAGAACTTTGACCTGCATTAGTCTCCTGAAGACTTGCTGATGTCAATCAGAAATACTTTCATTGTTTACCTGGGACACTGTGCCTGCAGGTTTGTAGACTGAAACCAGAAACAGCGTTGTTCTTTCTAATGCGTGTACTTGGCAATCCACTTTCAGATGTTTTAAGGAGACAAAGATTTCTAACCAAAAGGAAATGGAAATAAAAATGCATCATGTAAAGTACATCAGAGAAACAACATTTTTCTCGACATCTTTGGAAGGTCAGATCAGCTTCTGCTGGCATTTAATAGCAAGACATTTCCTATTTTGAAAGTTCACTTGAGTCATTGAGTTACACTCTGTGATCCAAATTGTAGACACATTTTCAAAACTGAGCCACAAGGGTTTGCAAAAATTATGTGAGTTTATTTTATAGTCACTACGCCCAGTATCTTCCTTCTTTATTTTTTGCACTCAACCCTCCAAGCCTCTCAAAGATCAAAGAACTTTCACGCAACCTAGAACTCTCCAGTCAAATGCTATAATGGAATTATAGGGGGACAAGTGAAAGTCTTCAGTGTTTTTACAACATGGCAGCATCTTCCTGGGGTTGCCTTTTCCTAACTAGCGCATACACACAGAGCGCAGTGTCCGATAGAACGACGACAGAACTTTTCTGTATCTATACCATTCAGTACAATGGTGACTAGTCACATGTGGCTATTGAGCACTTGAAATATGTCTAATCCAGATGAGGAAGGGAGTTTTTAGATTTATTTTCTTTTAATTAACTTAAATTTTGATAGCTAAGTCCTGATTATGTGTGAGCCATGATCCCATCACATTCTGTATTAGGTGTGTTATCCTACTTACAGCAATGATTGGTCATTTTACAAAAGATGAAATTAAGAAAAAGAACAATGAGCACAACTATAAAATACAAGGACTTTTTACTTATTTCTGAACATGCCCGGGTTTCAGTCTTTGGATCAGTTTTCTTCTGCTTCATTTAATCCTTTGATAATCTCACTAGTCTCTTGACTTTAATTACTTGTTGTATGACCTGCATATCTATCTTATGAACTTAACTTTCATTTCTAATAGGCATTTCTTCCTACACAATATCTGCTCTTCACAAAGTCTCTGCAGTTCTACCATTGGCATTTCCATCTTTTCAATTTCTTGAGCCAAAGATCTGGGTGATATAACTTATTCATTGTCTTTCCCTCAAAACCTGCATGCAGTCCACCAACAAATTTCTTGGTTCCAAACTGACAATATACTCCAGTCTGATCACTTGTATATTACTACTCCTCTGGTCAAATGAGCAAGACTTTTTTTTAATTCACTAAAATATCAACTATTTCCTCAGCGTCTAGAACAACAGATGCACATAAACACTAGCTACATTCTATTAACTTTGGTAAGTGAAAGTAACATTCATATTTTGTAGAATATTTATGGTATTTTTAAGAGTGCAGCCTTCCTCAGAGGGATATGAGGTTTGTCTAACAAGAACTCAAGTGCTTACCTTGGCTGGTTTGGCGTGGGGGACACTCTCAACAGTGAGCAATCGAGTCAAGCAAATGTCAATACCTCTGTGAGTTCTGAATCTGATAATGCAGTTGTCCTTCAGTGTCAAGTATACTAAAGATCTGTAGATGTGCAAGTCATTTATATATAATGGCACAGTATTTAGCTGTAACCTGGACCTATCTTTCCACATACTTAAACTCATCTCTGCATTACTTAAAATTCTAAATATAATATAAATTCTGTGTAAATGGTCATTAGGGGATAAAACAAGACAAAAGTGTGCACTTCTAGTCACACAGTTTTATAAAAATATTTTGATTGAATGCATGGATATGGAATTTACAAATATGAAGGGCTGGCTTAATATTGAATCTGAGTTTCGGGACCAGTTTAGTTTTGTGATTTTTAAAATTTTAGTGAATTTTTAGTGAATCTTATTAATGAGGGCCAGGAACTCCAACAAGTGTCTCTTGGTGATCAAGGGCATTTATTTTACTGTTTGTGGCAGTCAGTATTAATTCCCGCTGGGACACGCATGGCCTCAGTTCTTCTGTGCCCCTCCACTATCACCCAACCTTATTGATGTCAGACTTCATCTCCATTTCTGGCTCTCCACATTGAGTCTGACATTTCATTGACATTTTGTGCTGTTTCTGCTTTTGGTTCAATGATCTTAAACAGGCATTGGATGGAATTGCCTTTAAAAATGAAAACAACAAAGTATCTCCTCTGGGTTTGTCCTTAAATTATAAATATCATATTAATTAACTCCTAAATGCTTAAATGGTTGCTTTTATATAACTACAATATCATTTTCCACCTAGAAAAGTTAATGCCAAAAGTTAGCGCAAATAAAATAATTTAATAGTCAGTCAACAGTCTCATTTACCCAGTTGCTCCCAAAATTTTCTTTATGGATTTCTAAAAAGGACTTGTTTAAAAATGATGCATTTTATTTGGATGTGAAACCTTTTAATTCTGTGTAGTGTGTAATATCTTTCCATTATTTTTTTTGCCATGCAGATATTTAGATTAAATTTTTAGTTAGTAAGAATTTTTAATGATGGGTATTAATCAGTTGTTTTTAACAAAAGAACAAGTTACCTTGAACCCTCGCTCCTCACCTTTGAGATGCATTTGGCCATTCTTGGGAAAAGAATGTAAAAAACAAACAGTTGGGATGATGTGTACAAATGCTGCGACAGACAAAAGCATCTGGAGCCACAACACTGTCAATGTTATTGTCAGCAAACACTGTGCTAGGGAAAATGTCCCTTATACAGGCTGTATGAATGAAGAAAACACATTAGGACATCAGTTCAACAGCATGTTCATGGAAATTGCAGTCACACATTTTGTAAATCCCAAGTAAAAATTTTAATTTTCCCCAAAGATGTTTAAAGTCCGTTCAATAACAATGCTGTTCTTATTTTAAACTTGAAATGCAAATTTGATCTCTCTCACTGTACACTTGAGTAATTTCTATGAAATTCATGCAATTTGGTTTCTATACAATTAGTAAATTTTAGAGGTTCATGAAAGAAGGATCTCTAACTGTATGGGGCACATTGAAAATCTGTCACATGAAGAAGCTAAAAGATCACTGGGTCTTTCTGTCAGTGAATATAAACAGATATCCTTAGGGAGAGATATGGTACATACCATCAGTCTCATACATATGGAATGGTTAGACTTCCTCATTAAGAAAACAGTAGTTACCCAGGTTAGAAAGTGCGCAGGGTTTCAAGGAAAATCCAGATACCACTTTGTTGAGTCTCGTTATTCGGGTTGGTGTCCCTGATTGGGTGTACTTCAACAGACAGATGTTACTGAATGAAAACAAAAGTAGAAAGATTCTTACTCTTCTAAGTGCAAGAAAAATGTGAGATGGTGAAAAATTCCATTTGGTGATATGACTTAAGCATTAGAACAAGGGATAATTTTGAAGAACATTCATAGGGAAGACTAGAAAGCTGGACTTGAGTCCCAGTACCACCCCTGGGCATCCAATAGACCTGGAAAACCTATGAACTTGGTTTGTTCATCAGTAAAACCACAGCTTGAAGAGGGGTGGTGACTCAAAGAGTGGGAGTGAATGACTGATTTCTCAAGGCCTTCTTAGACTTAACGCTTTCACGTTTTTGTTAAAGTAATGGCAAGGAACTCCCAAACATACTATATTGTTTGACGTGAACTACAAACCACGGAAAACCAATTAGTAAGTTTTAACATAATCATCGTTGTTTTGAAATAAATTTTTGATACTTTGTTTGCTTTCCACTTTTCTCCTGTGGTTGTAGAGAGCATAACATTAAAGTCTAAAGTTAAAATCCAAATATTAGTTGCTTTAAATTATGTTACTTGTTCATTGGATTCTGAATACATGCAGTTCATTGTGGGAATACAGATCCTCTCAAGTATTCCTAAATGTAAAAATTAATAATGTATTTTCTAAATAAGTGTTTTAAAAGAGAGCACTGATTCAGTCATTAGAGATCAGACCATTTTTATTTTCATACACAATAGATTCATTCCTGAAATGCTTCAGAAATGCTTGTGGAACAAGACAAAACTTTTCAGTTGACTTCAGTTATTTTGTCTTGATATGCAACTGTTGCTGGAAAAGCAGATGAGTGGGTTTCTATTTCTTGTTTTAGAGTAAAGTTACGACATAGTCTGGGAAGGGCACCGCTGATCAGACCAATTGTAGCTATTTCAAAATTACCCATTATAAAATACAGCACTACTGGAATTTGCTAGAATAGGAGTTAACCATGTGTGTGCGCGCACACACACACACACCATAAAAAGATCGTTACAAGGTTCCTTGCCATGAAACGCATCAGAACGAGTCTTTCTATACACTTTTCTTGAACGAAACTATGAGTATTGGGTGTCTTTAGGAGCTGAAAATAAATATTTGCAGTAAGTTGCTGAAAACATTGTAATGAATCACCACTTTGTTTTTTCACTGAACGCTTTAACATCCTCAATTCACGACTCCCTCACCGATGTTCTACACTGGGGAACTGCCTTGTTGCATAGGTGAAGAACTGACAGTGGATGTCATTCGTGCATCTCTCTTGGCATTCCTGGGCATTCCTCATAACAGAGCTATTGTAATTCATGCCCTTCATGTCTAGGTCCATATAAACATCTTTGTTGCAGGCTGGAAATAAAAGTGGAAAATATTAGTATTCACTAGATTCCAGGAGCCACTATAATACTTCAGTATTAGCAATTGTTCCTCCTGACTTAATACACTTTTCTCCCACTTCTCCTCAGAAACATTTCGTTTGACTTTTTTATAACTTGCCTTTCTCCTTCCTTCCTTCCTTCCTCCCTTCATTCCTTCCTTCCTTCTTCTCTCTCTATCTTTATCCCCCTTTTCCTTCTTTGTCTCTCTTTTCTATTTTATTTATTTATTTGTTTGCTTTGCATAGAGCATAGGCCAAACACAGATTAGCTGAGCTCAAGTCAGCTGACCAGTTCCAGTCCAAAATGAAGTCCCCACTAGTCAACTCCACGCTCAGAAGTGACAGCTTCCAACATGGGTTGTCCACAGTTGGGTCTGTAGCCCACCCATGATGTGGTGGTGGTGACAACTCCCTGCAAGGGTTTATCCAGTTTCCTCACTGAGAGAAACTAGGGGATGCTCTTGTTCCTCTCAGTTTCAGTCCACACTCCACGATTGCAGCTGGACCAATTAGTCATATGGGGTGCTGCCTCGTTCCTCCTGATACCCCCTTGATCTGCCTACTAGCCAAATTTAAACACTCTCCAGTTGGCCTCAGATATTAAACAAAAAGACTCATATATACCCATATAGTGTAAATTGCCTCCTCTTAATAGCTCTTTGGACCCAAACACACTCTGGGATCTGGATCATTACTATCAGCATTCAGAAGAAGGGAAGTTGGTCCCCTATGTTTAGGTTTTCTTCTATGTCCAATGTAAATCTGTTGTTAACCCATCAACTTCTCTGAACTCCTTTTCTTTCTCCAACTTCTGTTCGTTTCTGTGGAAAATTGGAGGTGAGGGCCACAGGACAACTGTTGAATATCCAGTCCCTGTGGACTCCCCTACCCACCTGGAAAACCACCAGCCAGGCTGTCCCACATGGCGGGACCCTGTCCACCATCATGACTTTTCCACTCACTCTTCCCTTTTCATCCCCCCTTGTCTGAAGGTCTTTCATTTTCTCTCCCCACTGGGGATCTAAGCTGCCACAATCACTTCTTCAGATCCTGACTCAGACTACTATGGAAAAAAATTTTTGGATAAAGGAAGAGCATAGCTTGTAAAATATTCTCTCCTACAAGAGAATGGTTATGTTAGATTGCAAAGATGAAGAGGCCAAAATATTTGAAAATTAAAGTATATTGAAGAAGGGATGAGAAGTCATGGAACTTTTTACAGTGTTTTATTTTACAGCTATTTAACTATATCTGATGTGACAATATGTATAATTAGAGTGACTACTATTTATAATTCTAACTGGACACCTTACCACTTATTTGGTGTGTACATTGCTTGAAAGAATACCCGGATATGGCTCCTGTCAAATTCACACTTGGCAGTGATTCTGTAATGCTGTCCTTCAGGATGCAAGTAAACCTATTTTTTAATAAAAGCAATATTAGAGGTGGAAATTTATGTTCTAAAATAATGGGTTCTATAATTCAACAGAAAGAAAGTCAAAGAGAAAGGAACTAACTCCTCCAGCTCATTGCAAAGTAAATATATTTTTAGCAAGATTGTGATTATGGTTTTCATTTCAATATTCCTACATTTAAAAGACCGTGATGATACTCATTCCTCACAGGAAATAAACAGGCCTGGATGAACTACGGCCTGGTGGTGAAATGTAGTTTAAAACAGCGGTTTTGCATACCTGTTAGCTAAATATGGACCTTATATTTTTAAAAGGTCACATTTTAAATGGTGATATAAGTACTTATATTGATGTTATTACTTCAGTTTTGCTTCTTGATCTACAGAGCCTTAAGTTCCTGCTCATTGTCTTGTTAATAAATTCCATAGAGTAGCCTAATTCACAAAAAAATGTCTTGAACTAAATTTTACTAGAAAGGCTTTATGATTCAATTTTTGGGATCAACATGGAAATAAGGGTGGTAGAAGGAGTACTGTAGAATGTTTAAAATATAACTACAAAAACAAAACATCCAAGTGCAATATTTGAATATTGATACATTCTAGCTAATAGCTATGAAGCATATTTGGGGTATAAAGTGACTATAATAGGGAATTCTTTTTAAGCATCTTATGTCCTTCACATAGGATTATGCATAATGAAGCTTTTAACTTTTAAAAATTACTTTCCCTCTTAACTATGTACAAGCTTACACTTACATGAAGAAAACAGTGATCCAAGATAGGATCACTATTTAATTCTTCAGCTTACATTTATAAATATTTGATTTTTTTCTAGTAGCAAAGTTAGGAGTCAGTTTTGGTTTAACTAAAATAAACTATCAATAATTAATAGAAAAGGTCAGGGAAGAAAATTTAACATTTACATAGTGACCTCCCTGAAATCTGAAAATTATACTGATATTTGTATTTTTTTCTTATCTGTCTAAACATCATCCTTTTCCTCCTGTAATATTTAACATTTCAGTGGAAGTGCTATTTATTTTTCAGTAATTAATATTAAATTTTATAAAAATAAGTGGAAACTTTGTAATGGGAAATTGAACTGTCAAATCTGTTTCCTCCGTGTAGAGGTAAAACCATTTACCACTTAGTAGAATCTGCAGATGACTCAGCCATAAAAGTGAAGAGCAGACATCTTGGATGATAGGTGCAAACCAGTTGGCAGTGCTTAGCATTTGGTGTAAAAACAGTAGTAATATCTCCTCCTTGAAAGTAGATGCCTCTGAACAGCTTCGTCACACATTCTGCGATGCAATACACAACCCAGGTTATTTTGAGTTTTGAGTGCACTTATCTAATTAAGTGCTAACATCACAGAGGCCAGGCAGGCAGGTAGGTCTATTTAATAAGAATGTGGTTGAACTTGGAAATCCAGACACTAATACGTCTATATTAATTTCTTGAATGATTAGCCTCAGATGGAAAAGAGATTTACAGAACAGCATATTTGTCTCAGTGGAATTGTGTTTTTAAGAGATTGTCTTAGAGGCACAGAATGCTTTGTGTGTAACTGAATCATGTGTAGCCTTTTATTGGTCAGAGGTGATCTTTAGGATTCCATTCAGGTCTGGAATGGACTCCCTACTTCACCCTTTTTTCAAAGGTGCTTTTCATCTAAATTCTGGCCTATTGTAGAACAAAGACCCCTTCCAGACTTGTCATTTCCCAGTAGTGTGTGGTAACTCTCCATGTGCTACATCACTACACCGCTTTAAATGGGCCCCTTTAAAAGAAACTCCAGACCTTCCAAAAAGCTGAATTCTTTTTGGTTGCAATGATAAATAAATTTGTTTGTTGAAACAATGAGTTGAATAAAATTGCTGAACTTGGAGTAAAGTTTGCATTGTTGATTGTTTCAGTTCTGATCCGGGTTCTTGCTAATTCATCTAGGAGGGCATCATAAAATGGCCCAGTTCTTGGAACCCTGGCACTTATGTGAGAGACCAAGATGGAGTTTCTGCCTCTTGACTTCTTTGTAGCCTTTGAGAAGTGAATCAGTAGATGCACAATCTCCCTCTTTCCTTCTCTCTCTCCCTCTACCCCCTTCTGTCTTTCAAATAAACAAATCTTCAAAAGAGATATTGAAAATTTCTGAATGTGTGTAAATTTTTAGATTAAAATGTTCCTTAGTCAC
The DNA here is from genome assembly GCF_030435755.1 of Ochotona princeps. NCBI lineage: Eukaryota > Metazoa > Chordata > Mammalia > Lagomorpha > Ochotonidae > Ochotona > Ochotona princeps. The sequence continues at coordinate 23,222,584 of NC_080842.1, forward strand.
TGAATAAAAGTTTATTATTTTTAATCTTGACATGTTTGCATTAAAGGATACTGCTATATATCTCAGTATTCTTAAAATTTAAAAGAAAACGTTTTGAGTAGAATAAAAACTCAAATATTTATTTTAACAACCATCATGCAGATAGATGTATAGGGAACTATATAGGGATAAAGTAGCCAAAACCACCAGAAAGGTGAATTTTTTATAGGCTTATAGAATGTAGATTGCCCCTAAATTTGTGTAGGGAAAACTACATTTGTAGCTTCACTACCATGTAACTGAAATGTAGCATTCTTCTATCACTAATGCAATAAACCACATGAATATTCAATATATCTGACTCTACTATAATAACAACCACCATCTTTAAAAAAATGACTATCTATCTCACAGTCTAATTGTGACTCCTGAGTAGCCTGGGGGTTATTATTTTTATGCAGTTTTAGAACTACAACCAAAATGTGCTGCATAATGGATTCATAAGAACCCGATCTATAGGCCCGGTGCAATAGCTTAGTGGTTAAAGTCCTCGCCTTGCACACACCCGGGATCCCATATGGATGCTGGTTCTAATCCCAGCATCCCTGCTTCCCATCCAGCTCTCTGCTTGTGGCCTGGGAAAGCAGTTGAGGATGGCCCAAAGCCTTGGTACCCTGCACCCGCAATGGGAGACCCGAAAGAAGTTCCTGGCTCCTGGCTCCTTGGCATTGGCTCAGCTCCAGCCGTTGCGGTCACTTGGGGAGTGAATCATTGGATGGAAGATTTTCCCCTCTGTCTCTCCTCCTCTCTGTATATCCGCCTTTCCAATAAAAAAATAATAAATCTTAAAAAAAAGAACCCAATATATTTCTATATTACATTGTTTTTGTATTTTGGCTAACTATGTTTGAGTTTAATGAATTTTCTTGCTGGTTCTCTCTTTACGCATTTAGAAGTATTACTCCAAGATTCACTAGAAAAAGGAAAGAGTCATGGCACAAAAGAAGGTGAAGATTTCTGCAATATATTCACTTCAAAAGTGATCATAAACACTTTAAAATTATCCAGATGTACCTCTGTTTCAAACATGGTTTCTCCGTAACTGTCCATAATTACCTGATGGTTTGCATAGAGCTGTGCTTTCCGCTGAATTATGTGGCATCTTCTCATTAATGCAACTCCATTCTGCTGTAAATATTGCCACAGACCACATAAATCCTACCTTTTGGTGCAAAGTGTTTGTACCACATTAGAATATTATTTTAAAAATATTAATTATCTTAAGAGAATATTTATTTAATAAGAATATTAATTACCTTAATGTCATTTGTCATATTGTATACTGTTCATCTTTAATCATATATAAATTCAGTACAATTAACAAGCATTATATTTCATGTAGTAATCTTTTAGGATATATTTTTGACTAATCAGATCATTTAGTTCTAGAGGGAGAATGTTCAGATTCCAAATTCAGCAGATTGTGTGAGTAAAAAGCATGAATTCAGATTAGTGTGTGTGTGTCTCTGTGTGTGAGACTAGCAAGTGTTGGTCTTTGTGTGTTGACTTTGTATATAGGCTTCTTGTTAAGTATTTTGAAATATTTAATTCAGACATTGGTTAATTTAGACATTCTCAAGTATGCCATCTATCATGTGTGAACAGTAAGAATGAATTTATAGATTTTAATTTTTTAATTTGTTTTCTTAACTATACTGACCTGCAGTACAACAGATATTTTTGTTTTATTTTCAGTATTCTGGCAAATTTTGTATTATTACACTATTAAATATTATATTTATTAAAGATTTTAGTCTTTAATTTAAACTTTATTTTTTTTAAAGATTTATTTATTTGTATTGAAAGGCGGATATACAGAGAGGAGAGACAGAGGGGAAAATCTTCTGTCTGATGGTTCACTCCCCAAGTGACCGCAATGGCTACAGCTGAGCCAATCCGAAGCCAGGAGCCAGGAGCTCTTCCTGGTCTCCCATTGCGGGTGCAGGGTACCAAGGCTTTGGGCCATCCTCAACTGCTTTCCCAGGCCACAGGCAGGGCGCTGGATGGGAAGCAGGGATGCTGGGATTAGAACCAGCGCCTATATGGGATCCCGGGTGTTCAAGGCAACTTACTACTCTGTCACACCGGGCCCTAAGCTTTATTTTTTAAGGTTTACGTATTATTTTTATTGGAAAGTCAGGTTTACAGAGAGAAAGAGAATTAGAAAGAAGGATCTTCTGTCTGGTTCACTCCCCAGGTGAGCACAATGTCCCAAACTGATCCATCTGAAGCCAGGAGACTAGAGCTTCTTCCAGGTCTCCCACATGGGTGCAGGATCCCAAGACTTTGGGCCATTTTCCATTGCTTTCCCAGACTACAAGCAGGGAGCTGGAAGGGAAGTGCAGCAGCCAGGGCATGAACTGGTACCCATATGGGATTCCAGCGCAAGCAAGGTGAGGATTTAGCCACTAGGCTATTGTGCTTGGCCCTTAATCTGAACTTTAATGAATGAGGAAAATCCCTTTCTGATTTGAATTTGCTAAGTGCTTTCTACCATGAATTGACTTTTTAAATTTATATTCTGCAGTGCACTGACTTTTTCAATTATTTTACTGTGGTAAAATATGCATAACCTAAGATTTGTTTTTTATTATTTGATTGTATAGTTTTATGGAATTAAGTTTATTTTGTGATACTATACAACTATCAACAGCATTTATCTCCACAACTTTATCAACTTCTCTAAGGGAAATTCAGTCCCTATTGAATGCCAACTTATGTCTCCAGTGCAGCTGATCACTTTTCTTCTCCTTCATGTTTCTATGAAGTTGGTTATGCCATATGAAAATTCTATCTTACAGTATCTGTTTCTGTAACTGGCTTCTTCTATTTAGTATAATGTCTTCAGGATTCACACATATTGTCCCTATGCTAGAATTTCCCTTCCTTTGTAGCTTGAATCATATTTCATTGTATAACATATCTCATTTTCTTTTTCCATTCATGCACTGGTGAACACTTGAATTGCTTCTACCTCTTGGAACTGCTGGTGCCTGTATATGGGTATATAAGTAACTCTTTGAGTCCTGCTTTCACTTTTTTGGGGGTGTATACTCAACAGTAGTACATCTATTGATTTTTAAATTTTAAATCAGCGTATTATTCCTGGATTAAACCCAAATTTGTTCCAATGTTGCAATGTTAGTATCCTTATCTTGTTTAACGTAGTTCTGGATTACGTTTGGGAATATTTGGTTTATGATGTTTGCATGTATATCCATAAGGGGCAAAAAAATATCTGTGTATTATTTCTTAGAATGTCCCTGGCAGATTTTTCTAGACTACATTGACTGTAAATGAATTGGAGAGTGTGACTATGTTGACCTTCCCTAATAAACAGAGTTTGTTTCCCATTTAATTAATATTTGCTATTTTTTTAGCTTCTTCTACCTGCTAAGTTTTTACAACTAGTTTGCTACTCTGTCTCCTAAAGCTATATTCTCATGTCATTAAATTGTGTATTTTCCATATTCTGATATAATCATATGAGTTCATACATTTGATCTCAGCTGCATCCTTTAGTTTTGATATACCGCATTTAATTATAATTAAATTCAATATATTTTAATCTCCATTGTTTTTTCTTTATTGAGCCATAATTACCAACATGTAGCAGTTCATATTCAAATGTTTAGCATTTCAAGTTGACCTTTTGTAATGTTAGTCCAGTTTAATTCCAACATAATACGATGCTCTGTGTAATTCACCTTTTTAAAACTTGTTGAAACTTGTTTTAGGACCTTGTATGTGATAAAGTTTTGCCTATGTTTCCTATCTTTATTTATTTTTATACATAAGTAATGTATAGAAACATATATACAATTTTGTATCCAGTGTTAAAAATATGTCAGTAGAGTTAATACTGAAAGTTTCTATCAATAGAACATCAATACAATTTAAAAATAATAAGATTGAAGTAATATAATAACATGAATGACAGTCTTGTCACAATGAAGAGTGAAACTGACCTGAGTAGCTTAATACATTAACTAAAATTTATTTTACTTTAAATCTCTTTACCAAGATTTGCTCTTTTCACATATACCAAAACAAAGTGTTGATTGTGATTACATCATATATAATATGTGTGTCACTTTAAAAGAATGCCTAAAATTCGTTTTATAGAAAGAATGAACATAGGGATTAAAAATAGTATGTCCTACTGAGTATTAAGTAATTTATAAGCAGCTATACCGAGCATGATGTAATATGAATAATGAATAACAGCTAAATGATTGAAATCCATAAACTGTGTTTCAATATTTACATACTTTTTTCAGAACAAATTGCTGTTACATGTGTGTTGTGTTGCTTTGAACTGTCTAATGGAGAACTAATCCATGAGGAAAATCAGACTTATACTTTTCCACATTATTCTTTTTCCCCCATATTATTCTTAAGTAACAGTTAAATGGGTTGTTTAGGTAGGTGTTGATACAGATAAAATTACAATAGTGATATAGAAAAAGGCTTTCACTATTATTCTTCACCTCAATTTTCCTCCCTCCCTATTTTTAACATCCATGGGGCCAGAGGTGGGAAAAAAAAAATCAAAGTATTTGATTTCCTTCCCCTGAGTGGATGGCATGGAATCTACCCACATGTGTGGGGAATGCCATGTGAGTCCCCCTCCGTGCTTATGCACCCTTGTTTTACCATCTACAATTTAGCAAGAAGCCTTTTTAACTCTGTTTAATATAACGTTCTACTTACCACCAGAAACTGAGGCCAGTAGAAGGTAATGTAGCATTGGATATAGCAAAGTCATCCTATAAAGGGAAAAATACACACATTTTTGGAACACAATAGGTAGATTTCAAAGCAGTTTCCTGAAATAAGGATTTGTGAGAAGCTGAAAGGGAAAGGAGCAGTCAATTCAACAATTTTCACAGAATTCCCACTGTACCATTGAATTGTTTCATTTCACACTTCTAGGACGTGATTTTCTGTCATGCTGAAGACCGTCACAGTTCTACAGAAACCTGAATTGTGTTACTCCCCTCCCTCTTTTCCTCCTCATGCCTCTTGCTCACAACCTACCACCATTATCTAACCACTGTCCGCACTTCAATATTCCATCTTTATTTCTGTTTACTCTCTTGGTTTGTGCCCTTTGCTCCATCCTCAGTGATGTTTCTATAAATCTCTCAAAGAGCTCTGAATGACTTTATGTGTATGGAATTTTCTATTTAATGAATCTGCTACAGACATATTGATAAATAGTCTTTGTTGATCATCAGTGAATGTACTTATATACACTTAGCATTGAATGGAGTTTCCTATGAAAACTGACTCATCAATGAGACAAATCAATGCTTGTGATTTTTAAACATTGTTCTTGAATGTCTTTTTAATCAGTAAAATACTTATCATTGAATACACTACTACTTTCCTTTCGTTCTGCCTCCCGTCGCAAATTATCAATATTAACTAAAACTTTTTCAAATGTGAAACTAGACATTTTAGAATTTTAGAATCATGTTTCATTGTAAACATTTTTTTCAAGGCACCTGTAGCTCAAAAAAAAAAAAAAGCTTCAAGCATTGAAAGAAACATTAAGTAATCTTTGAAGCCATACCTGAAAATATCTTTGTGTTTATTTGCTGCAGTTCTTAATAAGAACAGCTTTCTGCTTCCAAAATTGTCTTCATCCTCTGCTAAATGAGAGTGTGTGGGTAATATTCCCTTCATTTGTATATTTGCTTTTACTGCTTTCCAATATTGTGTAACATTGTCTCTTTGAATATCTATGAAAGTTCCTTAGGTATATCAGATGTGCTTTAGCGTTGCTAGCTTTTTAATACTTTAGGTATATGTATTTTTCTTTGTACTGTTATCGTGCAGGTAACACACAGACACAACTGTACAACTTGAATTTCCTGAGTCTTTCAGGAGACTCACCTTGAATATGGTTGCTAGACAAAGCTGAACTTAATCATGCTGTCAGATATCAGCTGTTAACCATTAATTCCAGTTAAACTCGGATCCTAGAGTCTAAAAAGAAAACATGGAAAGTCAGATGGGTTTTTTGATTTGCAACGATGTTGAGGGAGGAGATATCAGCTGCTGTGGGTAGGGCAATGGGTCGAAAGTAAATTGTGGACTGTAAACACTCAGTTCTTGTAAATCCAATTTCCCATCATATACACTGTATACTGTTATCTATTCAGTGACCCATTCAGATATGACTTGTAAGCAATAAACCTCTTTTTAAAAATCCCATTTGTTGGGCCCGGTTGTGTGGCTCAGCGGCTAAAATCCTTGCCTTCAACACACCAGGATCCCATATGGACGCCGGTTCTAATCCCGGCAGCTCCACTTCCCATCCAGCTCCCTGCCTGTGGCCTGGGAAAGCAGTTGAGGATGGCCCAGTGCATTGGGACCCTGCACCCACGTGGGAGACCTGGAAGAGGTTCCTGGTTCCCAGCTTTGGATCAGCACAGCACCGGCCATTGCGGCTCACTTGGGGAGTGAATCATTGGACGGAAGATCTTCCTCTCTGTCTCTCCTCCTCTCTGTATATCTGACTTTGTAATAAAATGAATAAATCTTTAAAAAAAAAAACCATTTGTAGGGGTGGTACATAGTAGATTAATCCTCAGCCTATAGCACCTATATCTCATATGGGCACCAGTTTTGGTCCCAGTTATTCAACTACCAATCCAACTCCCTGCTAATGGCGTGGGAAAAGCAGTGGAGGATGGCGCAAGTCCCTGAACTCCTGCTCCATGTGGTACACTTGGAAGACGCTCCTAGCTTCCTGCTTTGGAAAGGCCCACCTCTCTCTGGCTGCTGCAGCCATTTGGAGAGGAAACCAATGGAAGGAAGATCTCTCTCTCTCTCTCTCTCTCTCTCTCTCTCTCTCTTTGTGTGTGTTTCCCTCTCTATATATGTAACTCTAACTTTCAAATAAAATGAACGAACCGTTTAAAAAAAACACTAGTAAGCAATAATCGTATAAAAAGTAGGGATTTAAAATTTTTTATTATTATTATTTTTACTTGGAAGAGAGAAGACAGAGAAAATCTTCCATTTGCTGATTCACTCCTCAAAGCCCACAGCACCCAGGATTAGGCCAGGCCAAATCCAGGAGCTTGGAACTCCATCCATATGAATGGCAAGGACTCAGTTATTTGAGCCATCCTTGGTTTTTTCCTTGGATACACCTTAAAGGGGAGCTGAATTGCAAATAGAGTAGTGGGGACTTGAACCAGCCACTGCAGTATGGGATGCAGGCACTCCAAGCAGTGGTGGTGACTCAACCACCACACAAATGCCTGCTGCTGAATAACTGTTTAAGAAAGGCAATTTAATGGTTTACAGATATTTCCTAATTTTGTTATAGAAAAGCAAAATGAGATCTTGGGTTAATAAATGGAATCAGTAGTCTGAAGATCAGGGAAAAATGAAATGACATTTTATCCCTGTTAGAGGACTTGTTAAAGTTATGTGTACCAAAGGAAGAATTTGTACTTTGTTCAGGGACTCTGTGCTAATAATGTGAGTGTGATCTTTGGAATCTAGAAAATACCCACAGTTTGCTTTGTGTGTTTAGTCACTTGGGGACACAGATAATCTCAGTCACTTTCATAATTATGTTGCCGGGGACTTTATCTGAACAGTTTGTGAAGCTGAAGGACATCGAATCCATCATGGCTCAATGCCTGAATGCAAAGATGACCCAAGATGAGGAACAAGGGACAGTCCTTTCAAAAATTCCTATTGAAAGAGCAATATGGGGACAAGAAAGAGAATTTACTGAGGAAGACAGTGAGAGCATAGTTACCAGTGTAAAGGTAAATTTGAAACTGTGCTATACAAAGTTGTGAGCAAAGAAGCCAGTGTATTATTACATTGGGCATAAAGTTAAAGGGGACTGGAACTTCTAAGGGATGTTTCTGTGATGTATGAAGACACCATGCTGGTGTTTGCTCTGGAAGACAGTGATTCAAAGATTTTGTTTAATCTGTTGTCAATGTCTCATGACCCATCTCAGCATATAGAATCTTAGTTGATTGCCTTTCTTATTTAAAATGAAGTTCATTCTGTCTCCACAGTAAAGGAAAGTACAGCTCTGTGATGCATTTGGTTCAAATACCAAATAACAGATGTTAATGCCAAGAAATATTTTCAGGGAAATTTGAAAGAGGAGAGCATGGAAGGCCCTGAAGTTCCCTGTTTCAAAAGTTTCCTTTTGGAGCCGCTGTCCTATAAAGCTCCAGTCAAAATGGGAGAGAGACAACTTTTGGAGACATACCAAAATTCCAAGTGAGAGACACACTTCACTGGAAAACCAAATGAGATTTTTCTTTTTTAAAAAGATTTATTTATTTTCATTGGAAAAGACAGATTTGCAGAGAGAAGGAAAGACAAAGATCTTCCATCCCCAGGTGACTGCAATAGCTGGAGCTGAGCCAATCTTAAGCCAGGAGCTTTCTTCAGGCCTCCCATGCAGGTGCAACATAAGGCTTTGGGCTCTGCTTTCCCAAGTTAAGAGCAAGGAGCTGGGTTGGAAGTGGAGCATCTGGGACATGAACTAGTGCCCATTTGAGATTCCAGCACTTGTAGGTCAAGGAGTAGCCAGTTGAGTCATCATGCTGCCCCCTCCTTTTTTTTTTTTTAAACTTACGTATTTTCATTGGTAAGTCCTAGGTTAGGGCAGAAACAAAAACACACCGGATTGACAATTATTGATTTAGACGGCAGTGAAAATAAACAAATGATGGTTATAAATGCATCTGCAATTTTTCATTCTTTTCACAGCATGAGATGACATGATATGGATCCACAAGACATAATCTTGAAAATGATTGCCAAGCCTAGTCCTTGTTCTATCTTTGCCAATGTCATTGAGCTTGCTTCTTTTTGCTTCTTCAAGCCCCTATTCCTTCATCCTTAAATAAGGATTTTTAAATTTTTTCAATGTCCATGTGTATGTGATATGATCATGAGCCCCTTTCAAAGCTGCTCACAGTGCAATGAAACAGAGGGAGAAATTACTGTAACCTCTCTTAGCCTTTTACACGGTTGTTGGTCCCAGGCAGCTATTATTACATAAAGGGCTTCTCTGTCCATCCCTGCATATGAACACATGGTGAGTAACACAGAGTACATTCCAGTACCCTGATCCCAACTGGCAACTTTAAGAATGATAATTGATGACTAAGAAATGTTCCACATTTCATAATTTTCCTCCCTATTTTGCCCAAACTAGGCCATTCCCTGACAACAAAGGCCTAAAGGTTTACCCTGTAAACATTCCAAAATCCTGTTTAAACACCTGTTGGAATTATCAGTGTCAGATCCCTAAGATTCAAGACTTTAATAAAAATCAAACCATTTTTTTCCATTTAAAATATGAAACAATATCCACAAATAGCAAATAACTTTTTATTTCTTTTTAATCAACTCAGGGAATCTAGCCACATTTTATAAAAGACACTTACTTCTTTTTTTTCTTTTTTTTTTTATTATATTTTTGTTGACAATCTTTACATAGTTAATTACGGTTAAAAAAAAAGGTTCAGGGGGTATAGGGAAGTGGGTAATAGTATTATGTCCATATTGTTTCCATCATGTATCTGAGGTAAAGGGAGATATTGAGGGAGAAGCCCCACCCAGTTTCCCACCCACCCCAAGTCCCAGATGTGGGGCATGCTCTGAGATCCTTGCTCAAATGGTTTTAATAGTTCTCCAGTTATGAATCAGTGCCAGTTTCGCTCGATGAGGTCGTCCACTGTTTGACACAGTCCATCATAGAGTCTTCATTTGCCCAGTATTTCGCTGTCAAAATATAGCTGAGGTGGTTGATTGACTTGCTCTGTCCTCTGTCTTTTCTTGGCTAGGGTTCTGAGTCCAGCAGTTCGATTGGGGAGATCTCCAAAGAAACTTCGAGGTATTCCCAGACCAGATTCTTGTATGTTCTAGCAAGCACAGGGCCCGGCACAGTCCATCACCACGATCAACTGGTGGTTTCAATTGCTGGGTTGGTTCTGTTTTCAGTCCTGACTTGCACTGGAACCAATGGGTGTTGCAGTCCAGCCTGGTTCTGCCCAGCACGTACTTGGCCCTTTCATCAACCAGTGAGAGCTGCAGCCTAGTTGGGGCGACCCACAATAACCCCCACCAGGCCCGCCCCCTACCCTGGTTTGCCAGTATGTATAGCAGACTAGTCCAATCTGTCCCACATCCTATTTGGCTCTTGTACTTGTCAGTGGGTATTAAAGCTTAGTTCCATCTAACCAACTCAACTCTCCAGCCCTCACGGATGTTGTTGAGTGCCTCTCTGTCTAGCCACCCCAGCCCCCATCCTAGTTTTCATGCCCTCCCACGGGACTAGTGACCCAAGAGGGGGGAACCCACTATTTCCCTCCCAGGTCTCTCAGTCCCGGTTTATGCACTCTTTGGGTGGTTCTATATTTGACTCGACAGAATTAGTCCCCAGTGCCAGCTTCTGCCAGCTGATGCTGTGGCTAAGCCCAAACATCCCTCACCCACTCTAATTTATGGTTGCACCAGCAGGAATAATCCGCCCAGCCTGGCTTTTCCCTGATCTAGTCCACTTGCAGCGCACAGGTGTTGCAGCCTTGCTTAGTCTGGTCTGTCCCCATCCCAGCCCAAGCTCTCCAGTGGGACCAGCCCCTTAATCCCCCTGCCGGCTCTGCCCCTCCCTTCCTGGATTTGGTTGGGTGCTGCAGTCAAATCCAGTACAGGCAACCTCACCCTAGCATTCCAAAGTGTGCACTGGTTTTGTCGCGACCAATCCTGGCCTGATCCACACTCTGTTCTGGTGTTCGGATTTGCCAGTGGATGACATGAACTGATTCAGCCTGATCTGCCCCTGATCCATGCCAAATGTATGCCAGTGGGAAACTTTCCATGGCCTATTCTGGGCTGTTTCCTATCATGCTTCTTGCGCTTACCTGCAGGGACTGTGTCCTGCCAGAGGAGTTGCCCAGGCTCCTCCATCAGAACCTCTCCCAATGCCAGATTTTGCGCATACCAGGGGGTCCTTGAGCCAGCCCTACTCAGTTCACCTCATGTCCTAGCAGGAACAGTGGCTTTTCCTGGCTGGCTTTCACCCCATTCTGGTTCTTGTTGTTGGATGTTTCAGCCCAGCCATTGTTCGTCCATACCCACGTACAGCTCTCACATGGCTCAGTAGGGGGTTGAGACCCAACCTAGTCAGTCCCACATCCACCCTGGTTCTCCAGGACACCAGATGATGTTGGGGTCTGGCCTGGCCTGGTGCATCCAATCCCAGCCCACACTAGTGCCTCGGGAGATTGCAACTGTTTCCTAGATAGAACACAGCCCCTATTCCAGCACACGTGCCCCTTGGTGGGAACCTCAACCCAGTTAAGGTGTCCCCTTACCTCCCCAACTGGGTCTGTTCCTAGCCGTAGATCATGCGCCTGCCAGTGGTTGCTCTGACTCAGCTTGTCTCAGTCCCTCATTTGTCCTGGCCTCTGCCTTAGACAGTGTGGCTTAGTGTCCTTAACTCAAGTAGACCAGTAGGTACAAGAGCATGGCTCGGCATGACCTGTGCTCCATGCTGGTTTCTGGTTTTGCTTGTAGGCTAAGGTTTGCTCAGTCCTGCCCAGTACATTCCGTTCTGTTACCGATTTCTTCAAAGGAAGAGTTACTGCCATTGGGAATGTTTAGGATTGACTAAGATCTCAGAAGCACAGTGGGATCAACCTGGAGCTACCAAAGCAGCGATTCAGACAACCAATACCCCACAGCTCCCTGGCCAGGTGGCCAACAGGCAGAGCCTGGTGCCAAATGGCGCCCTGGCCACCCAGGGACAGCTCACCACGTGCACATGGTGGCTGGAGTCGGGATCTGAGCAGGACACCCCTTCCTGGGGCCCACCAACAGCCTCCTGGCTGCTGGAAGTTTAAATCCCCCAGGGCCAAGGAAAAGACATTTACTTCTATAGACAATTCTTAACCCGTCAGCTTCCTATGATGTGGCCTGTGGGCAAGTCAGGTCTTATGATTTTCTCATAGCTCTTTCCATCTTTATCCTTCACACCCACACACTGTGTCTTTGAACAGGTAAAGAAACAGTCAATCTCCCTGAGAAAATTACTTTTCTAGTTTTTCTATGAAGCCTACACAGTATTTTTAAGTGACGAATTCTGTGAAAATATTATTAAGCATAACTAAACTGAATCAAGCCACTTGTTTTGAATTGTGATAATCACCAGTGAGTTTGCAATTTGTATTCCATTAGGGTTTAGACCATGCTTTTCAAGATTCTTTTATAACTACCATGCTTTTGCAAGTCTGAGCTATATATCTAAGTGTGTACCTGACAATGCTTCTTAAATCACCAATGTGCAACCTAGTTTTACCTGAACCCCCAAAGTTAAGGCCTTTGTGAAAAGCAGAGGTCTTTAAGAAGTTCATAGAAAATGCATTTTGCAGGGATCCTAGCTCCATCTACTACTGCCATGTGGTGGGCAAATCTTGAGCTAATCTGGGTCTGAAGAGTGAGAATTTTCTCCATCCACAGCCACGAAGCTGTGGGCAGATCTTGAGTGGGTCTGGGGATGCTCAGGACCTATGCTGTGGGTGGAGCTCAGGTGAGTCTGGAATGAGGTATGGATGCTTGACTCCTATTGTGTGGCTGCATCTGGGAGAATCTAGGCCAGGCGATCCAGGTGCCAGCAGTGCTGGGCGAAAACCACTTGCTGCCCAGCAGTGCACTATGGGAACATGGGGGTTGCAGGGATTCTAGGAGATGACACAGATGGGGATGAGCAGGGACTTGAAGGCTCATGTTCAGGTGAGGAATGACTTGTCTGGGACTTCCATGGACAAGGCCACTCTACAAGAAGGGCTACAACATGGAACCCACAGTGAGTGTCAGAAAAGGGAACAAGTACTGTGAGGCCAGGGCATGAAGTTGACAAATACATGAGTGAATCAGAATACGTGAGTGAATCAGGTCTTGGAGTAGAATCTGTAAGGGAGTATGTGGACTCATCCATGTGGAACAGCGATCTCCACTGACATGCACAAGAACTGTGCTGGGAAGAGGCATGGTTGGGGAGCCAGGGAACACCCTGGCTGGGTAGGAATTCCTACTGGTGTACACGAGAGCCAGAAGCAGTGCATTGTGCTGGGCTGAACACTGCTGTAATCTTCCTTGGCATGGGTGAGGACTGAGTCTGGGGAGGGCCAGACTAGGGTAGACTGTAGCTCTCACTGGTACTTGTGAGAGTCAGGGTGGATGTAGAATGGGTTGGGCTAGGTCTCGGCTCTCACTGAACCATGTAAAAGCTGTTTCTGGGTATGCAACATGCAATAGTAAGAACTGGAAAGCATATGGATCAGTTGGGCTAGGACACCATTCCTGCCAGGACAAGATGTGGACAAAGTCTACCTAGGCCAGAGACACCAGTGTGCACATGATCTGCCACTAGCAGGAGACTATAGATAGAAGAGCTTGGTGAATTCCTTTGTCAGGTTGCAGTCGTTGGAGGTAAATGCAAGAACCAAGGCAAGGAGCAGCTTAAACCAGACCAAGTTACAGTACCCGCAGTCATACATATGGGTCAGGTCAGGGGATGGACCAAGCCGGGCTAGTTCGTAAAATCTACTGGCGGATCTGAGAGCCAGGGTGAGGTGTAGGAGGTGCTGGGTTGGACTGTAACATCAGCCAATTCACACTCAAGCTGGGACTGGGGGTGATTGGGCAAGGCTAGGCTGCAGCATCTACCAGCACAAGTTGGAACTTGGGGCAGGCTGGATCAAAAGGCTGAAGCACAGCTGGTGGATGCTAAGCAGAGATGAGCCGTGCCAGTCTGGGAGTGGTAGATGCTGGGTCCGTGAACCCCAGGGGTGTGGGGTCCAGAGTGGCTTCGGTCTCCTGACACAGGTCCTGGGGCCCATCTGTGTGTGGTAGGGGTTGGGTCCATGAGTGTCAGGGGTGGGGGGTTTGATGGAACCTGTGTCGTATGTCCCAGAACTTTCAGCCAACCTGTGAGGTGGGTGAGGGACCCATGAGTCCCAGGGTTTGGGGATCTGGAGGAGCCTGGTTCTTCTGGCCCAGTGACCTGCTTAATGGGTGCCAGGCCCATGAGCACTGGGGATGAGGGTCCCCTAGTTCCTGGGTCACGGACCTGGGCTCCTGGACCCACCTGCATGGTGGGTACCATGAACACCAGGGGTGGGGATTCCGGTGGGTCTCATGTTACATGGCCCTGGACCCTGGGTCTGCCTTCATGGTGGGTACTGGATCCTTGAGTCCCAGGGACTGGGTCTCCTGGCCCAGGTCTTAGGGGCCCACCTGTTTTTGGGTGCTGGATTCGTGAGCCTCAGGGTTGGGGGTTTGGAGGGGCCTGGGTTTCCTGGCCCAGGTCATTGGGCCCACTTGCATGGTGGGTGTCAGCTCCATGAACTCCAGGAATGGGGATTCCAGCATGTCACAAGTTGCATAGCCTGGGACTTTGGGCTAGGACCCATGAGTCCTAGGGGTGGGAGTTCTGGCTTGCCCAGGTCATCTGGCTCAGGTCCATGAGCCCACCTAGAACTGATCTTCCTCAGTGTAAAGAATGGAGTGCTGGACAACAAACCATGGTGCTCATGAAAGACATGGTAGCCCATTGGGGCCTGCAGAGAACATCTGGTACCATAACAGAGAATGGAGAACAGAGCAAATGAACAACTACCCTAGCCATACAATGGCAGCAAATACATGGGTGAATGGAGACTATAAGGTTGACTGTATCCGCCGGTGGAAATTGGAAGGGATTCCTCATCCATAGGTCAGTGAAATCAACAGCATTTTGAAATTATCACATCCACCTGGGCAGAACCTTCAGAGCATGTGCCACATTGCGACCCTGGGTTGATATCAGGTGGCCTTTCCCCATCCTAGGATGGGATGGTTGGGAGGCTGGGTATGGCCTATTCCCTTATCTTCCCTCTCCCCCTGAAATGGGAAGAAAAAATAGGAAGTTTGGAAACAGTGATCACACTCACTTCTCCCTAACCCTAGATCCTTCCCACCCTGATCGACTATGTAAACATCATCTAAAAGAATGATAATAATAACATGCATTTTGCAAAAACATATTGCATAGATCTCAAAAATTTGCACCAAATCTATTTTAAAATTCTATCTTATCTTCTGCAAACTTTCTGAATTGCTCTCATGTTGCAAGAATAGCAGCTAGAAGGACTGTAGTTGCACAGAACTCTCAGCAAGCCCTTTCTGGTATCTCATAGCAATGCTCAGATAACAAGGGAGTGGCCTGTTTTCCAAGATTCAGATAACCCTTCTCTTCCTTGTGAAGGCAAATACTGCAAGGTCTGTTCCCTTCTGCAGGACAGAACAAAGCCCAAGCTTGCTTCACCTCAAGAAAAACAGGTAGTAGCAAATTTATTTTTCAGATTTATTTTCAATTTATTTTAAAAGCAAAGAGAGGCAGTATCTTCCATCTGCTGTTTCTAGGCCAGGAGCCTAGAATTGAATCTGGATTGCCCACATGGGTGGCAGGGAACTAGGTACTTGGGCTTCCTGTGTGCATCAGCAGAAAGCTGGATCAGAAACAGAAGACCTGGGACTACAATGAGGCACTTCGGTATCGTACATGGGCATTTCAAGTGGCAGCTTATCTTGCTGTGCCACAGCGCTCACCCCAATGGTGGGTTTCCAGGAGCAGGGAAGCAAGGCACATCTCTTGAGATTCACTGAGCACTAGAGGAAGCACTGAGATTAGAATGAACCCAGGCTGAGGGCTAGAATCTGGATCCAATTGTTTCCAGGTATGTTTCACAACCAGAGGAGAAATACTTTCTAATTATTCTTGACTACCACTGTATTTCACAAGCAGCAGTGGAGATTTCCATTATCCTTGATTATCAGTTCCCAAGGAGAGGGTGCTGAAAACACAGGTCCCTTGACAGCCATGTGCGTGTCAGTGCTGGCCTGTGACAAAGTTGTGAGGTAGATGTGCTCTTCACCTTTTGCAGATGAAGATTCCAAGATGCAGAATTTGGATTGAACCCAGCTCGTCAAATGGGTGGCAGCTTGTCCTTGTGCAGTCTCTTCAATCCTTCTCCTGTATCGTCTCCAAAATCCAGTCCACATACTCAGCTACTTTCGTATAGACACCAGGGTGGTCTCTGCGGGCACAGCCTTCACCCCAGCTGGTGATGCCCACCAAATGCCAGTTGCTGCTGTACTTACAGACTAAGGGACCACCTGAATCTCCCTGTGTCACAGTAGGTAGAAAAATAATGAAAAATTACATGACAGATACCATTCAGATAGTGAGTTTCTAGTCAAATTTCACACACCATACACACATCATAACATAGTTTCTTAAACTTCACATATCTCATGCAGATGACCTTTTGGATATGTTTACAATGATTTGATTTAACAGTGCATGCTTACATTTTCCATTTATTTTCTTTTCCATTCGGATGTAATTTCAACAAGGACATTTGAGATCACAATCCCAATGTCAAAGAAGAATAATGTTGTATTTTAGGAGAAATACTCCATGTACATTTGTCCTCCCTTATGTTTAGCATGTACACACACAGACTGTAACATACACACCCAAAACCATACATGATGTACATTATATAGCTGTCAAATTGTTAAAGGTTGTTTATAAAATAGTTTGTCTTTGAATTTTTAAAATTGATAACTGAAAGGAAATATACTATTGGGAAATATATCTTGATATAAATTATCTCTAGAAGCCTATTATATTTTTAGAATAATTACCTTACAGGCATCTTTTCCCCCTTCTTTATAGCCAGCACAAATCATTTGTTCAGTTATTTTATGATCTCTATAGCTTTTCTGGCACTCTGCATTTGTCAGCAAAGGAATAGTTGCCTTTTGAAGAGTGTTGTGGATTTTACCTGCAATAAATAACCAGGGTGTAACTTCAGAGAAAGAGAATAAAATAAATATGGAAGTAAGGTTAAAGTCTTAAAACAATTGGGGTCATGTCTTTGAAGACAAGTAGGCAATGAAGGTTGGAAAGATAAGGTGGAGAGAATGAGAAAAAGAGAGAGATCCAGAAAAAGAGACAGCTGTAAATTGTCATCTTATCTCTTAGAGATGTTAAGATAACCCCAGCAGTACAGGCTGACCAGGGATTTTTTTCCACCATTATCTTCTTCCTAATAGAAGTTCCTATTTATATTTATTGCCTACAGTTCAAAAGTTTGCAGGATTTACCTCTCTCTTTCATTTTATATGTCCAAAATTATGATTTATAAGGGGGGAAATAGTCTCTGGCAAAGGAGGAACATCTCTTCTTCACAAATATTTCCATGAAGATCAACTTCTGTATAAATACCTTAATTTCTCCCATTTTTCAGGTTCCCCACTAAATAAATGTTGAGAGACTTGTTTTAGTCAAAATTACTTTTAATTTCTGTCTTCGTCAAGGGAAGATTTTGAATTTAAATCAATTGAACAAATAAATTAGAAAAGATGGAGGGATTTGGAAAGCTATTCCTTCTAGTGTCCATCAGAAAAAAACTGGATTTTGGAAAAGAAGTATGATCCATTTCGTGAAAAGTTTAAAGACAAGTAAACTGGGTTCCTTTTTTTAAAAAAAAAGATTTATTCATTTTATTACAGCCAGATATACACAGAGGAGGAGAGACAGAGAGGAAGATCTTCCATCCAATGATTCACTCCCCAAGTGAGCCGCAACGGGCTGATGCGTGCCGATCCGAAGCCGGGAACCTGGAACCTCTTCCGGGTCTCCCACGCGGGTGCAGGGTCCCAATGCACTGGGCCATCCTCAACTGCTTTCCCAGGCCACAAGCAGGGAGCTGGATGGGAAGTGGAGCTGCCGGGATTAGAACCAGCGCCCACATGGGACCCCGGGGCTTTCAAGGCGAGGACTTTAGCTGCTAGGCCACGACTCTGGGCCCCATAAACTGGGTTTCTTAACCTAGGGTGCACTGAAAGCATGTACATGGTCCATAAACTTGGACTGGATAAAGTATACCTTTCTTTTTACTAATCTCCAACTGAAATCTCATATTCTCTTCAGTTACAAACGTAAGCACCAAACATAGTAGTCTTAGCAGTGCCTGTGAGTTTGCCACCAATAGAGATTAAGATAGTTTTGCATCACATTATATTTGTGGTGGGTAACTGAAAATATTGTTTGTGCTATCAACTGTTCAAAATTGGGACAGGTATTAGAACCCTATTTATTTTTTAATAATTTTAAGATTTATTCATTTTATTACAGCCAGATATACACAGAGGAGGAGAGACAGAGAGGAAGATCTTCCGTCCAATGATTCACTCCCCAAGTGAGCCACAACAGCCAGTGCTGCCCGATCCGAAGCAGGGATCCTGGAACCTTTTCCGGGTCTCCCACGTGGGTGCAGTGTCCCAATGCATTGGGCCGTCCTCAACTGCTTTCCCAGGCCACAAGCAGGGAGCTGGATGGGAAGTGGAGCTGCCGGGATTAGAACCGGTGCCCATATGGGATCCCGGGGCTTTCAAGGCGAGGACTTTAGCCGCTAGGCCACGACGCCGGGCCCAAGAACCCTATTTTTAATATGTAAATAAATATATTTCATATATTAATTATATATAATATGCAAATAAATACAATTACATCATATCTTAAGTAAATTTGATGACTGTAATTCAACTTAACTGGCTTCATTTATTGTCTTGGGAATTTTAGTGAAGCATGGAGAAGCATTGTTAGAGAAGTGTTTCACAGGCTTCATCAGATTGCGGCAAAACCAAGAACTACCCGCAAAAAGAATGGACATACCTTCTGGACATTAACATCAAAAGAGAACATGGTTTGAGGACAAGGGCACACCAGTTATACTGAACATAAGATGAACTGAATGGGTTTATTGGCCTTAAGTAGTTCAATCTTTGTGAAGCCCAACAAATTACCTGTATATGATGCTTAAAATACTACCACATGAATTTTTTTGAGTCCCAAGTAAAAATCTCCTTCTTTAAGACTCATTGAAAAAATATTTGGGAATATTGGAAAGATCATGATGCTTTTAGACAGAAGCTTATTAAATTTGTCTACTCCGTGTATTCTACCAAGACTTGCTCTAGGAAAAATATCAAAAATGTCAGGCTGTACCTTTTTCCTTTGTGTAGCCCCATCCTGTTATCCAGCAGTTGGTGTAAATTGTGTTTGTATTTTCTTTGGAAGGCAGGCATACTGCTTTTTGGAAGTCTGAAAATGAATTCTTAAATTAGAGTTTGGTTCAATGAAGTTATAGGCATTAGCCATGAAAAGACATCCTTTTCCACATAATAGCACTTCTGTATTATTTGTAAGGTCAGTGATTCAAGATTTTTCACCATCAGAATAATGTTCACCTGACATTTGCTTATAAAGCTTTCTGAATTAAATTAAAAAAAAACTCAGAACTCACACTGAATGTTAAAAGCTTTTGAAAGTTCTTAAAGTGTGCAAACCCATAATTAATAGTCACAGCAAAGTGTCTACACCTATTCATTGAATGGTTATCAAGTCAATGAAGTCATCATCATTTCCATTTTATAGATTAGGAAATTAAAGCTGCCAAGAGGAGAAGGTGACATGGTCATCACAGACACAGAAGGCAGGCAGTTCCGTGGAGCACCGTCCCTCCGTGTCAGCCCCTTCAACCATAATGCTCCGGGTTTTGCTGAGGCTCATTCTGCATTAGTCCCTTCTCTGGTCACATTATGTCCAGAAGTTAGCAGTCTGGTCCTTCTTGCCCTAATACATTCCTCATAAACCCAGGACAGTGCTGGTTCTGTCCATCTTGTCCAACAAACTCCAAAACACAAAGGTATTTCCCAAACTTATTATTTCAAAATTCTATATACACTTGAATTCTTCTTTAAAATAACTGCTTAAAATTCATTGTCCCTTAAGTAGACAAGATTTTATGAGAAATTTTAGGTAACTTCATTTTCCTAGTAGCTACTATATAGTTCCCACAATTTTACCAGCCAGAAAATAATCTCTCCAGGTGTCCCCTTTCTTTCAAGCAGGTTTGAAAAATTAAGTCACCCCAAAACATCCAAAGAGCTTCCCCTTAAAAATGCTACATACCAGTGTAATTTAAAGGAGTCTGAAGTTGAATTAAAGCAATATCATGACCAATCTCTGAGATTTGATAACTTGGGTGAATAATAATCTCTTTTATTCGTGAGAAAGATGTTTCTTTTGTAATCTCTGATAGATGTAAAATTCCACCATAAATGCGCCAAACGTCTGGAAATAAAAGCCTAGGAGAGAAAAATAAGTGCTTGTTGAAACTGGAAGGCCTGGTCTTTGAGGGTGTTCCTTTTTTCTGTCATGTTCCATTCTCAAAAAGCACCAGCCGAGAAATACTACATATGCCATGCATTTTCCTAGTTAATTTCTTCTTCTGGTGTTTTGTCATCACCCTCAGTTGCAGAGCTTTATCTTTTAAGATTTAATTTGAACTATTGATAAGTGTGCATATCTGTAGCTGCATCATGCTTGTTTCAAGTAAAGTACAAGAATTTTACCGCCCCATTCAGACAGATGGCAGTGGGGAGAGACTCAATATTTAATAAGAAAGTCAGCTTAAATTCACAAAATCTGAAAGGAATTGCTTTCATTCAACTCAGAGCTATCAGGTTAGGCTGATCTCATACTGTCTCCTCTACTAGGGCAAATTGTAGGGACTTCTCTGTTGTCTTAAATGTATTTGTATTTCAAAAAGTATGAAAATTAATTTTTAAAAGATGAATATGCACAAAGAAAATCCAAAATTACAATCTAGAATAGTTTTATTTTTGCAAAGATCAAGAAATACTTATTACTACCAAGTGAGTGTGCATATAGAAGAAAATAATGGAGCTACAGGGGGAAGGTGGTTTTCGTTCACTTAAATCCTAGTGTTCTGCATCTGTTAGGTCTTACAAACCACAAAACTATGTTTGCAAAGGTGAAAATTCTTATTCCTAAGTTGGGATGTACTTAACTAACAAAGGTACCTACTATTTCCCACTTTAATGTCTTTTCCTCCTTTAGCAAAGCTATATACCCCTAGGTGCCAATGTGGTCTTTCCATGTGTCCCTTGATGCTGTTGTGTTTGGGAAGCATGAAGGGAGGGTGTGGAGGGGCAGGCAATATCTTCAGTCTTGGTACCTGGTAACTTGAATCCTGCCCTTTCATGAAGGAGAAGTGATTAATTTTATGCAAACAAAATACCTTGGAATTGGTGATGTGACATAAAATTTAAAGCTGCCTCCTACAATGCCAACATCCCATATGAGTTCTGGTTCACGTTCCAAGGGCTGCACTTGAAGTCCAACTCCATGATAATGGCGAACCTGGCCCAAGAAAGCTACAGAGGATGACCCAAGTGCTCAGGCTCCTGTCATGCATACGGGAGACATGGACAAAGCTCCTATCTCCGGATTTCGAACTGGCCCAGCCCTGGCTATTGGGATCATCCAAGGAGTGAACCAGCAGATAGATTTCTCTGTCTCTCCTGCTCTCTGTAACTCTGATTTTTGAATACATAATATGATAGACATTTCACCTCTCAGGATAAATACAAACTGAAGGAGATTTTTGAGATTTATTTACATATTTGAAAGTCTTTAATCATATGCATATCCATTTTTGCATTTCTTACTGGGTATCTCACTCTAATATGTACTTTTGAATCATTTTCATCTTCCTGATACCATGCCATGCATTTTAAGCATGTCACTTAATCCTTTGAGCAATCTTAGAAACAGATACTGAATTAATTGTATTAATTATTTAATGATTTTATTTATTTATTTATATGGTGGACTCAAGCTTCCTCAAGAGACTTGGATTCAGTTATTCAAGGTCATATTTCTAATACGTGATAAAACTGTGACTTATGCCCTGTTCTAACTAAGGTCGAAGTGTTTCAAAACATAAAAATGCTGCTGTATTTGCTTGGTAAAACAGAAATATTACATCAAATCATACATACTGAAAGAGCTAGAATAATAAGGTATCACCTTTTAAAATTTTTGTTATTATTACTTAGTACATTTGCGAATCTATTGGCCTGAAAGAAATTGGTCTTTGAAAAAAATGAATTTAGGTAGAGGAGTGTCAATCCCACAAAAAGCCACACTTTTTTTCTCATTGGTCAAATTAGTCTGCCCTCTGATCCTTGTGGTTTTTAAATAATTTAGACACTATTCTTTGTTCACATGTCTTGTATGAAAAAGAATAACTCTCCACTAATAAAGCCACATGATGGTGGAGGAATTCTTTAAAATCAAAATTCAGGATAAGATACATCTTAACCTACCCATCAAAGCAGTGAGCAGCAGTTAGAATCCACTGATTTCCAATGATGGATCCTCCACATGCATGGCTTTGGCTTGCCAGTTTCACCTGCAGGCTTACCTGCCAGGGCCACTCTCCGCTAGAAGAGTTCATTCCTCCCACGATGCGTGCATTTATTTTTGTTGTGCAAACTAAAAAGAAAGTTTTGAAGTTAATGGTTGGATGTAGAAGTTAAACAGAGAAGAAATACAGAAGAGGAGAAACAAGATGGCAAAATAGGGTAAGCACAAGTTTAAACGGATGAAGAATCATTAGCCAGAGTTAAGCAGAGAGGATTTGATGCTGGGAAATAGAAAAGGACAGGCCAATAGCAGAGGAATGCCTGGAGACCCATGAACATGAGATTAGCAGCAGGAATAATAGAGTGATATTGCAGTGACCAGATACCAAAGTAGCAGTCAGTGATTGGCCATCGGAGCTTCACCAGTGGCTAAGTGAGAGGAGAAGTTCACCAGGAGCTCAGGAGGTGAACCCAGGCTTAGAACTATCTGTGCTGCTGATTTGCTTGTTTTGACTATGAGTAGAAGCAGAGTGACAGAGGCCAAACAGGTGGGTGCAGGAACAGGGTGGATTTCACTGCTCAGACCCCTACCAGTGCCATTTTGTATACTGAGGAAAAGGTTGTGGGGATGGAGGAACAATAGTGAACTGCTCATGTGCTAAGCCAGGAGCAAGCTCCTTTCTAGCTCAAGACATTGCACTGGTCTCACTGTGAAAACAGTACTGACTTGGCATCCTGCAGGTTCCATCCAAAACAGGTCTTGGTGACCTTCAGACCTAATGGTCAGCAGGTTCTGGAAGAGCAGTACTGCTGACAACCCAATGATTTAGGACAGCTGGTGACTCCTGAATCCTGGGCACTGCTTGAACAGGGAGTGGGAAAAGGCTGTACAGGCAATAGTCTGGCCACAGCATAGGATCACAGGGCGTGGAAAGTAGTGAGCTAGGACCTAAGGCTATGGAGACCATGATGGAAGCCTAGAAGGGAAACTTGTTGGTGGTAGTGGCATAGTGACTGAACTAGATACCTATTACAATTGGTAAAATTTGCCTATAAATCAGTGAGCAACACAGCTTAGAAACTGGAGAGAAATCTGCTAATCAGAATAACAATATCAAGAGCAAAAGAGAAAGAGGCACAATGAATATTACTGATGCCTCCTCCCCCACAAAGGAGCAAAAGCCTTTGTCAACCTAAGAGTTAACTGAAGAATACATAGGGAAAATGGGGATAAAGAGTTTTTAAAAACTTGTTATAAACCTTTTAATAAGAACAAGAAGCACATATAGCAGTCGAAGGAATTTGAAAATTATGTTACATAGAAATAGCAAAACTGAGCCAAAATGAAACTGAACTATTAGAAATGAAGGACACAATAGAGCAAATAAAAAAATTCAATGAAAGTCCTTAGTAATAGAATGAGTGAAGCAGAAGAAAGAATCTCAGAATTGGAAGACATTTCAGTAAACAATGGAGAAACAATCAAAAGACTGGAAGAGGAACTGAGTCAAGCTAAAAAAAGTATTCAAGAATTAGGAGACACCATTAAAAGGTCAAATATAAGAGTTATGGGAGTCCCAGATGGCTCAGAAAGAGCTGAGTTAAAGAATGCATTCATTGGGCCCGGCGTCGTGGCCTAGCGGCTAAAGTCCTCGCCTTGAAAGCCCCGGGATCCCATATGGGCGCCGGTTCTAATCCCGGCAGCTCCACTTCCCATCCAGCTCCCTGCTTGTGGCCTGGGAAAGCAGTTGAGGACGGCCCAATGCATTGGGACACTGCACCCGCGTGGGAGACCCGGAAGAGGTTCCAGGTTCCAGGCTTCGGATCGGCGCGCATCGGCCCGTTGCGGCTCACTTGGGGAGTGAATCATCGGACGGAAGATCTTCCTCTCTGTCTCTCCTCTGTATATATCTGGCTGTAATAAAATGAATAAATCTTTAAAAAAAAAAAAAAGAATGCATTCAGTGGGGCCCAGCAGCGTGGTCTAGCGGCTAAAGTCCTCGCCTTGAAAGCCCCGGGATCCCATATGGGCGCCAGTTCTAATCCCGGCAGCTCCACTTCCCATCCAGCTCCCTGCTTGTGGCCTGGGAAAGCAGTTGAGGATGGCCCAATGCATTGGGACACTGCACCTGCGTGGGAGACCCGGAAGAGGTTCCAGGTTCCCGGCTTCGGATCGGGCACGCATCGGCCCGTTCCGGCTCTCTTGGGGAGTGAATCATGGGACGGAAGATCTTCCTCTCTGTCTCTCCTCCTCTCTGTATATTTGGCTGTAATAAAATGAATAAATCTTTTTTAAAAAAAGAATGCATTCAATGAAACAATAAAGGAAAACTTCACTAATTTGGTTAAAGAAACAGCATACAACAGGGATACAGAACTCCCAAACTCCTCAATAGGGTTGACCAAAGTGATCTTCACCATAACAGATGATAATCAAGTTCTCTTCAGTTGAACACAAGGAAAAAATCCTTATACACATGAAAAAAATCAATTAACATAAAGAGGGATTCCAGTCAGACTCAATTTCTGACTTCTCAAAGGAAATGCTAAAGGACAGAAGAGAATGGCGTGACATATTCCAGATTCGAAAAGGGAAAAATTGTCAGCCCAAAATAACTTACCCAGAAAATCTTTCCTTTGTCTTTGAGAATGAAACATTTTTCCACAATAAAAGAAAAACTAAAAGAATTCATCTCATCCAGACCTGCCCTACAAAAAATAGTTACAGATGTTCTCCTGACAGAGAAAAGGAATAGCACCTACAAAAACCAAAGGCAAACTTGGAGAACATCCCAATAAAACAACAAAATAAAACTAATTCAAACAGTGAACAAACCATTGCTAAAATGACAGGACCAAATTACTGCCTGTCAATATTAACCCTGAATGTAAATGGCTTAAAGTCATCAGTCATCTGTCATTGTCTGTTGCCTGCAAGAGACACATCTCACCAAGAAAGATATGTGGAAACAGGCTACAGAAAAGAAAAACAAGCTGGTATAAGTTTTCTTTTTTTTTTTTTAAGATTTATTTTTATTGGAAGGTTAGATATACAGAGAGGAGGAAAGTCAGAGAGGAAGATCTTCTGTTCGATGGTTCACTCCCCAAGTGGCCACAACAGCTGGAGCTGCGCCTATCCGAAGCCAGGAGACTGGAGGCTCTTTCATGCCTACCACATGGGTGCAGGGTCCCAAGGCTTTGGGCCATCCTCAACTGCTTTCCCAGGCCACAAGCAGGGATATGATAGTCTCCATTACTCTTACATGAAAAGCTGTACAACAAAATCAACAACTGTAAATTTCTATTTTATTTCTATTGTTGATTGTATTATGTCTTTTCATTTGAGGGGATGTACAGTAGCTGTGAAATGGAGACTAACATATCCAGATGTGAGGATACAATGCAGTATGCATCCCTACTTCCAAATCAAAGATGGACTTCCAATGAAACTGTTGGATATATCTTGGCAATGAAATACTGGAGTGTTTGCCATTATCCATACCTACAATGCCAGGATACACTTAAATGGCACAATGATGGATTTATGGCTCTTTATGAAGGAGTATACTATTGTAGTAATATAGGTGAAATCATTGGTAGAAGGGGATTTAGGGAGAGAGGAAAGAAAATCCCAGTGCTTTTGGAACTGTATTATACAGTTAAAAAAAGTCAAGTGGAGTCTCTTTCAGTCATGGAAAACAGAATATATAATTAATTGCACTCTATTAGACTAGGCAAAGTCTCAAATCAAAGCAGGCCTCCTAGACAGTTCCATGAGAAAGTGAGGTTTACTTACCAGAACCATTCACAGTTTTACACAGTCTTAACGAATATCCGGAGTTTGCATGTATTCTACGTGTGATGCTAGCTGGGGAACCATCCGAAGATAATTTTAAGGAACACTTGCACCTGGAAAAAATTGACTGTATAAAATTTAAATTTTCACAGAAGGAATGGATGTACAGAATTATGTTGTGAATTGTTAAGGAAATATCCTCTTACTTCTCTTCCTTACAATCTTCAGGGAGTGAAGAGTAAGTGAAAAACTGACAGCGAATTGTCTCTGTACAGGTCTCTTGGCAAGCAGTCACTCCTTCAACGAAGGTGATGCCCAGTTCTTCTCCCCCAAATTCAACTCCAGAGTACGTTTGGTAATGGCAGGGTTCTGTGCCAGTTATAAACATACAAAAAGAATGAGGAAAAGAAATAAATCATGGTTATTCAAATTTCTGTTACCTCGAAGATAGGCTCATCACTATTTCTTGTAGCAAAACAATAAAAATTAATATTTATGCAATATTATTTTTGATTCATTACCAGGAAATGTTTTTTTGCAGGTTACAAGGCTGTGTCCAGACACAGTGTTTTCTTGAGGAGTAGGGATACTTGGTGTACCACTTTCAGAAGTCTTCAGGAAACATGCATTTCTGTTTTTAAGAAAAAATAAAAGAAACAAGAGAAAGAAAAATTCATTACAAGCACTAGGCAAATACCAAAGCAGCTTACAACAGAAAATCAACTATGCAAACTTAATTCTTCTACAAAACTCTTCAAAGTAATTTGACTACAAAAATCTAACAAATAAAAGGGATTAATTGCAAATCAAGTCACATCTCCTTATGGTGAAGATTAATACGTAGAGATAACCTGAATGGAGGACAATAGTGAAATTGCACCGCCTAATTGGAAATACAACACATTGCCTCTCGACCTTTTGGCTAAGATCAAGTGTAGAAATACAACACATCAAAGAGATTTAAAAAAAAAACAACGAATTCTAGGGATTAATGCTGCTAATGCTCTTATATAATTATATTCCTTTGCTGTAGTCTCACATGGTATGTAAAGAAAGGGGTCAGTTATCTCTGGGTATCATTTTCCAGAGTTCTTGCTTCCGAAACAGAGAGCTGTTAGAGCTCCTAGGGCTTTAGCAATATATTGCCAGTGAGTGGTTCTCACTTCAAGCGAATAGAAAGCATTCAAATCATTAAGAAAAGCATCAGATTTTTTTTCTTCATGGCTGTTGTTTTATTGACTCAATGGCATGTTTGTAAGAGAAGGGGGTGGAAAAGTTTGCTAATCTCCTAACTGATCTGCCAGAATAGTACCTACTAACACTGTAGAGTCCAGTGTTTTGAGGGAAATGAAGAAAACCTTTTCAAACTCCAGCTACAAAAGAACAGCAGACACCACACATTCGCACTCACCTTTGTGATTCTATATGCCATTCATTATTGTAGTACGTAAAGAAGAGGCAGTTGGAATGATAGGTGCAAATGGTACGACAGACAAAAGGATTTGGAGCAGTAACTCTGGCAACATTCACGTCTGAGAATGCAAGGTTCTGGAAAAGGTTCATGTGGCATCCTGTGAATTCAGAGTGATGCTCCTCAGTCAGTAAGCAGACACTGTGTTTGTAGTTTGTCATCATTGTAAGAAAAGTGTAATGATTGATCGTATCACTAGAAAAACAATGTCATTTCAAATATTCCCAAACTTCCTTTTTCCTATATAGGATAAGGCACAATGGCCCAATAATAGACAAATCCCTAAGCCAGGGAAATGGTATTGGTCAATTATCGTTCCAGCTCTGCTTCCACCAGTGCAACATATTTCAGTTACTCAACCTATGATCTCATTTTCCTTATTTTTTCTGACCCTTATTTTGACCTTAGACATACATGGTCTTGTTCTAATTTTGCTGAATATTATGAAAGATAGTTTGCTAAAAAGAGATTAGCAAAACACGTGGAAGTTGAACAAGAATTTACCCATTGAAATTAGACTAGGGAAAAAAATCAGTTTTCTTTTCTATGTAAGCATATGTCTTAATTGTATTTTTTTTGTTCTTGTATCATTTGTTCAGTTTACTGAATTTGACAGTAGAAATTTCATCAAAAGTAGAAAAGCTTAAAGACTGATGATAGTTATGAGAAGTATAAAAACAATCAATTTCAATTAATGTACTTGGGTCAAGAGAGAGCACATCTTATTCATGTGGGCAGTCTAGGAAATTTGAATTCAACTAATTAATCTAAGAAACATAATATAGAAATAGCTATTTAGCCTAGTCATTGTGGTACCCATATTCGGTATCAAAGAATCTAGATTTGATGCCCATTTCTGACTCATGACTTGAGCTTCCTGCTAAGACAGACCCAGAAAGGCAATGGTGACTGAATACGCAAAGTTGAGTTTCTAGCCCCCAGTGTTTTCCTGGTCTACTCCTGGTTACTACAGTCATCTGTGGAGTATGTCACTAGATGGGATTCCTCTGCCCCACACACTTCCTCTCAAATAAAAATAAAGGAACTTTTGAAACATGATAGATTATTAAAATCAGGGAAAAAAAAAATATATATATATATCTCCCAACCTATAATTGCATCTTCACAAGGACACCCCTGACCAGTTTACTTGGATATTTATAGAGGAAAATAACTATCTCATGATAAGGTCCTTTTTTTCTAGATCACTGAAAAATACCAGGATTCTTTTTTGTTTGTTTCTTTACACTCATAGCTACCTAAATCTACTCCATAGAAATATACGAATTCATCTACTTTTTATGGAAATCACAGCTCTGTAGAAACAAAGCAAAACCCAAAACTAAAAAGCAAGATATGTCAACAACTGATAGGCATTCTGTTTTCCAATGTAAATATTTTTAAATTTTTCCCTAAATCATTTCTTATTTTCTGTGACACCTAGATATTTTGCCCTCCTACAGTGGGGAATAGCTGTACCCTCATAAGCTAAATAGTAGAAAATTTCATGGCAATTTTCTGGTGATTCAGTTGAAATTATCTATATCCCATGTCTAAAATTACACGTTTTATCAATTTATCATGATAGAATCATTTCACTAGCTATGGATACATCACAAGATGAAGTCTTCTCCCCAATATCACTATGATAGTTTCCAATTATTGCTGTACTAGGAGGGTAATCAGAATTAGTGATATAAATAAAACAAATTTATTCTTTCACTGTTCTAGACATCAGAAACCTGAAAAAGGCCAGATCATATGTTGGCAGAGTTCTGTTGTGTTGGTAGGCTGTAACAGGGAACATGTTTCCTTGTTTCCTTGCTTTGTCCAACTTCTGGAGGTCCTCTAAATTCTATAGATCATGGATCCTCACTGCATCTTCAAGGTCAGCACTCACATCTTCCAGTTTCATTGTCTCTGATGTTGACCCTTCTTCCTGCTTCTCATTCATAAACTTTTCTGTGACTATAGTAGACCCAACCAGATAATACAAAGCAATCTTGCCATCTCAAAGTCCTTGACTTAATCACATCTAAGACCTATTTTTTTCAAGTTAGATAACTGTCACAGAACCCAGTAATTAGCACAAGGACACCTTTGGGGGCTCTTACTCTGACCACTGTAATCACATAGTGAGAAAATAGCCACATAATTACCAATTTCTGAAAGTGCACAAGGCTTCAGGGAGAATCCAGACACCACATTATCCAGCAACTTGATACTGTTGGGTGTTCCTGTTGTGCTTTTCTTTAGAAGGCAGTTCTTCCTGAAAGTAAAGAGATTACTTTGCTTCCTAAACTGGGTACGTGCAGCAGTCCAGGTAACACTTGGCACTGAAATAATTCATGGGCAGTGGAAAGTAAACAAAGCAAGCAGAGCGAGGCTATTGAAAATGTGCAAAGTAAGGGTTTGCATGCTTTTGTTTTTTTGTTTTTTTTTTTTTTAACTTTAGGAGGTTTTATTCCAGCAGGGAGGAACAGGACTGAGGTGGTGGAAGGGTGGCAAAGGGAAGGGGGAGGAAAAAGGGGAGGTCAGAGGGAGGAGAGAGACAGAGCCATAGCTGGGGGCTAGGGTTTGCATTCTTAAGAAACATCCAATTTTCCTCCCTTCCATACTAGGGTGAGACTGGGGTGGAAGATGTTATTTTACAGCACAGAAACCTCATTCTACAAGCTCTGCCTATCTGTAGACCAAATGAAACTTACTCTCTTTAGGAAAAATGATGCTAAAACTGAGGAGGTGAGGTTTAAAAGCCTTGCTTCATTTTTAGCTGAAAAAATAAAATTAAGTCGTAGAGAATTAAATCCTTGAAGCACCATCATAAACAAAAAATATAAATTTTACTCACCGGTGTTCCTCTTTGTGAAATGTTCTGGTGGCATATGTGAAAAACTGGCAGTGAATATTGTTAGTGCATTTTCTTTGGCATTCCACAACACTTTTAACCTTAGATACGTTAAAATTGCTTCCTCGCATATCAATTCCTTTGTAAGTGGTTTGGTGGCAAGCTATACAAATGAAGGACAGGGAGACATTTTTGTCAATTTAATTTCTGGAGGTGTATCAACTGCCATTTGGGAAGGCTAATTTCATGTCTGGCAACTACTTTACTAACAGGGGATTTGAATTTTTTATGATGTCTCTTAATTTTCAAGCTAAACTTGAAATCAATACAACCAAATGTGATTTTATTTTCCCCCAAGAACACTAGCATTTGAAAGAAATTACTCTGCTTCCTAAAACGCAAGGTACATGAGGCAATATAAGTAACATTTTGTACTGAAATTGTCATTGGCTGAGAAAGTAAACAAATAAAAAACAGCAAGGACCCTCATACTGTGTGCCAGGGGTTGGCATTGTTAAACAAGTTGTTGTGCCTTTGATTTCTTGCACTGAAAGCAGGAGAGTATCTCTTTTTCTTACTATTCTACTTCAACCACTCCTGATTGTGAATTGTGTCGGTAAGCCTTGCCATTGAGAACTCTCAGAACATAGTAGTACGTGAAGACTTCTTGCAAACATACCATGAAACATTTCCATTCTTACCTTAAGTTTTACTTATCTATCCTTTTAATCAAAAAGGTTCTTAATTTTTAATTTACTATTTTCAAATTCGGGATGCACTATGATTGGGCAGACAGACAGATATTCCTTCTTCTGGTTCACTCCTCAAGTACGTGCTGGTCTGCATTAGGATGAAGCCTGGGGCTGGGAACTCCATCCTGGGCTTCCCTGTGAGTGGCAGGGAATCAAGTATTTAAGCTATCTGTGTTCTCTTCCAAGATGCACATAAGAAGCAAGTAGGGATACAAAGAGACAGGACTTGATTCCAGGTATCTGAAGTGACATCTTAGCTTCTGTAGCAAATACCCACTGCTTGTCTACGGCCATAGCACCCTGAACACTCCCGATCTCGTCTGATCTCAGAAGCAAATACCCACTCCTTAACATTTATGCAAATAATATAATTGGGCCTGGCACAATAGCTCAGTGGCTAAACCTTCTCATTGCAAGTGCTGGCATCTCATTTGGGCGCCTGTTCAGTCCCAGCTACTTCACTTCCCATCAAGCTATCTGCTGGTGGCCTGGGAAAGCAGTCAAGGACAGTCCAAAGCCTTGTGACCCTGCACCCATATGGGAGACCTGAAAGAAGTTCCTGGCTCCTAACTCCTGGAATGGCTCAGCTCCAGCCATTATGGCCACTTGGAGAGTGAACCAGTGGATGAAAGATCTTTCTTTCCATCTCCCCTTCTTTCCATAAATCTGATCTGCCTTTCCAATATAAATAAATAAATCTTTAAAAATATGATTATTTCTATAGAAAATGAATAAAATTAGGTTGTTTATTTAAAAGACTTACATTTATTATATAAAATCTTGTTTTTAAAAGCAATATAGCCAGGATTTTGAACCAATAATGTTACATTTATTATATAAAATCTTGTTTTTAAAAGCAATATAGCCAGGATTTTGAACCTAGGAAGTATGGTTGAATTCATAAAACTGAAATCAAGAGTGGAAAGGATAGAAGCTAGACCAACTAGCAGGAAAACAAACCACTAGTGAATCATATGTAGAGGAATTACTATCTGTAGCAATTCGCTATACAAGAAAAAAACTAAAAAAGCAGACAAAGTTGCGATGGGATACTTACAAACATGATTTTCTTACAAATGATTATCTGAAAGCTGTAAGTCTATCTGTAAATGTGCTTAATGAAAATTGATCCTTAGCTTAAATACTTTATGTACCTGAGAGCAACTTTTCACCTCAAGGAATCTGGAGAAAGTTGGGAACATTAAAAAGAAGCTCAGTGAGTAATATTCAGTTTTAGAATGAGCTAGTAATAACTATGGAGTACTAACAAAAGCGCAACTACACTTTTTCTCTTAATTTTGCTATCAGATACAATAATTGCAAAAAGTAGTTACTTTAAGAACTTTTAGCAAATATATTAATCTATAAAATTGATTTCTAAAATGCAAAATAAAATTCACTTTAGATAAACTATGCTTATTTTGTTAGCTAAGTCAGTACTCCAAGTTTATAATTAAGGCAGTCGCACCTTATGGTAAGTGATGAAAACACAAATTGCCAGGACTTGTATTGTGGCATGTCAGATTTCCGCTTCTGATCAGATTCCCTACCAATGTACCTGAAAAAGCAACAGAAGATTGTACACATGCTTGGTCCCCTGCCACCCATGTTGTGGATCAGGATGGGGTTCCTGGCTCCTGGGTTTTCCCGGCCAAGTCCCAGTCGTTGCAGTGATTCGGGGAGGAACCAGCAGATCTCTCTCTCTGTCTTTCCCTCTTTGTAAGTCTATTTTTCTAATAAATAAATCTTAAAACACAGAAACACACATGAATTGCAGGGACCTGGGGTGTGTGTGTGTGTGTGTGTGTGTGTTTTGAGGAGGTGCTGGTATTGGGAAAGGAAAGGTGACAAAGTTTAAAACAAAGATAATTTATATTTGAAACTATAAGGTTTGTATAATAAGGATAATATAGTAATGATGTGCAGGAAAACTTCACTTCTGGCTGAGGACCACTGATGTACAACAGAATTGTGAACATGAATAGGGTCCCTTCTTTGATATCCAGGAGACTGCCATATGTCTCTGTTTCTTTCCAAAAAAAATTCAGAGTTTAGACTCTGAGTCAAAGATGTTCCGAAGTAGATTCATTATTAACTCAAATTTAGCTAGGAAATCCATATCTTACCAGTTATTTGGCCACACTGCTTTAAGGAATGCCCAGAAATTGCGCTTGTCCGATGCACTCTTGGCAGGTTTCCTGTAGTGCTGTCTTTCAGGAAGCAACCAAACCTATTTTAAAAAGTAGCTCCACTTATAAAGTAGAATCATAAACACACATTAAGGAAATATCTAGTATTTTCTATACAAAAATAAATGGAATAAGGGAAAAGGAAAATAATGCTATTGCTCTGACACTCACCAAAAGGCCATTCTTAGAGGAATTCCATAAAATGTTATGATCTCTGTAATACCTAATTTCAACATTGCTTTGCTTTATACTCATCTGTGCTTAAGCACAAAAAGCCAATTAAGGGTCGGTGATCTTTCTTATATTTCTATACTTTTGAGAATTTCTTCCCAACTTATGAGTGTTTATACAAACACTATCATTTATTTTAAAAGTGAATCTTTGCATAGGGTTCATCTTGCTTATTGATTTGTTATAGTCTGCACTTAAGGGAAGACTTGCTTTTGTCTTTGATGTTATTAATGGAAGATTTGTTTTGTTTCAAATGTCATTATTTATAAGAATTCTTAAACTTTTAACTCAACTTTTAACAGAACTTTTAAATATAGTCTGGGGTTCTCGCTACATATATAGTAAGATCAGAGAATGATTATCCAGTTTCTAGTTTTTAAACTCAAATTAAGTGACTATACATGTGGAAACAATGAAGAAGTTCCTTTCTTTATATTGATCAAAATAAAAGAAAATTCAGACACTCAATAGTTTTCCAAATTACTAGTATATAGTACATGTTCATAGGTGTACAACTCACACAGACAAAAGAGCATTTTCTAGATGCCTAAATTGTTTTTCTAGGCATCAATCAGAACTGATACATCCCATGACCACAATTTTAGGTCATATTCAATTATATTCATAGCAAAATCTTTGTCTAGATTTGTATTTTCTTAAGATTGTACTATTCACCAATTTAACAGGCCACAGACAGTTAAGTGTATTTCCTTATTCAGCTGAAATATTCATCTGTTGTTAGACTCTTTCTTAAGAGGGGTCTCAAGTTTAAGATTTTTAGCCATTTGACTTAAATACTCCCTGAGCATTGGGCATAAAAGTTAAGACATTGCATGTGACACCTGGTATCACATATTGTTACTCTTAGATTTGGGTCTCAGTTCTATTTCCAATCCAACTTCCTGCTAATGTGCGCCTTGAGTGGCAGCAGAAGATGGCTCATGTGCTTTGGTCCTTGCTACAGGTGGAGCACCGACAGTGAGTTCCAGATTCCTAACGTCAGTCTGGCCAAATGCTGTCCATTGTGAGGATTTGGGGAGTAAATCAGTGTATGGAAGATGTCTCTCTTTCTGCCCTTCAATGCAAATAACTAAATGACTGGCTTCTTACGTTTTAACATGCGTGGGGAATGTCCAAGCAGCAGATCATGTAAGTCCAACAAAACCATTTGGTCTGGACCTGTCCAGCAGCTACAGGCAAAATTGGAAATTCAATAAATCCAGTTTTTAGGTTGATAATTTAGTGTGACTTACAAATACTGTTATAAATAACTGTATGGTCCTTGGCAAAGAAAAGGTTTCCCCATTGCTGGGTGAGGATTTGCAAACCAAACAGATTGTGTTCAGTAGGTCTGGCTTGTGACCCAGGAGCCTGACTTTTGGAGAACTGTAGGGGATTCTGATGAAGCTCATTCTGGCATCCCATCTGAGAACAAACCTTGGATACGCTAAACATTTTTGCGCACAACTAACACCATTATGAGAAACTCTTGGCTTCAGCAAACTTGAAATGCCAGCTTTTACCATTTCTGTTCATCATTGGTTGAATTTGCTGGGAGAAAACTGAAGAACAAACACCTGGGGTGGAATGTGCACATCAGCCGACAGTGCTCGGCACTTGGGGAGTACATGGACACCACATCCCCTCCTCTGAAGAAGGTGTTTTGATAGAGCTGAGTCAGACATCCTAGGATGGAATCATTGGAAAATTAACTTGGAGTGAGTGTAAATAGTTTTAATAGATATATACCCGTGTGCTTAACCTTTTCACTTTTTAGACATTATTTTTAATTGGAAAGACATATTTACAGAGGAAAGATCTCGCCAATCCACCGGTTCACTTCTTGAATGGCCCAAAGCCAGGAGCTTCTTTCAATCTTTCCCGTGGGTAGAGGATCCCCAGATTTTGAGCCATCCTCCACTGCTTTACCAGGCCTCAAGCAGGGAGGATGAGAGTGGAGAAGCCGGGACACAAACTGGTGCCCATATGGGATGCTGGAGGTAGGGATTAGCCAGTTGAATCAGTGCACAAGCCGCACATTTTCATTTCTTTCACACAAAGAACATTAAACCACAACCCAAATAAAGAATTAAACATAACAAAAAATATTGTAACACTGTGTGATATTATTTAAAATCATTTTCTGGACGTTTCTATATGAAACACTTCATTGATTTTCACTTAGTCACACAATAATTTGCACATGAATGACTCACAATAAAAATAAGCCTTGCATGATTTTCTTACACTGGGTAACATGCTATGAAAATATCAAGCCTTAACAATAATGATATTTGACCAGTTTTCAAAACAGTTTGATAACAGAAGTATTCCTGGTATCTTACCTCTTTGTAAAGAAAGGTTGATGCAGGCTTTATTCCTTGCATCTTGTTTTTTATTTTAAAAGGTGTTAAGTAACTACATCTCAGAGTGGGTTGACTTGCATGAAATCTATACAGTTAGTAAGTGTTCTGGGAAATAAACTGAGCCCTTCTTATTTCTAGGCGTGAACTGTCTAAGATGCAATGTTAAATATGGTTCCTCATCTCAGTTTAAGTCAAGAAAATGAGCAGTTATTGCACATTTGCTTTTTTAAAGTTAATTTGCTAGATGATGTAAGCAAACGCATGTGTGTGCATGCAAACTGAAAATGGATTTAGAATTATTTGCTGATTGGAATTAATCACAACTCCAAAGAACATGTATTATTAAAGAATTAAGTGCCTTCTAATTCAAGTAGCACATTTATTTCGGTTAGTCAACTGTCCACTAACCATGTAACAAATCTGTTCATCCCTTGGGACAAAAGTTACTCTTTAAGGGACATGTCTTTTTGAATCTTATCCAAGGAAAAGGGAACTTAGACAATTCGTATTTTATGAAGCACTGAAGATGAGCATGTTCTCTCACCTCTGTTTCTCTAAGGATTTTGACCCCGAGTCTCTTTATGAAAACCTAGATCAGCAAGATTGCTTCCTTCACCCAGCGGTGTAGCTAAAATTACTACCGCTTGAATAACATTTATATTTGGAAAGAGAACAGATCTCTTCAGCTGAAAACTTGTGGGAAAATAAATTGTCAATGGTATATACCTAGATTTCATATGTACACAACACACTAATAATTGGTCCAGTGACAATGCTAGTTATCCAAGACTTTGGTTTTTGGCAGTTCAAGTTTCTATTGTATTCATAATTATTAGGAACCTTGCAGGAGTGTAAGAATGGCATTGCTAGCCTGTGAGTTCGCATTCTGCAATTTAGACATTGTGAATTTCCACATGAGTCAGCCAGTGTGGGGGATTACTACAAAGTACTCCACCTTTATAGCCTAATGGATACAAAGTTCTATTAGATATTCTTGCTTTATAAAACAGGGTCATATGTTGATGATGACAGTAATAGCCACAGTTTCATTATTTTCAGAATGTGTGTAAAGAACTATTACTTGTAATAACAATAATAGCTTACATAGCTATCACATGAGCCCCTGTGTCCATGGACTTTGGGCAGGTTTTAAAAGTTACACAAGTGATTGAAAAGGATATCAGGGACTGGCATTAAGCCACCACTCTTGTCTCAACATTCTTTCTTAGAGTGCCAGTTCAAGTCCCACCTGCTCTGTTTTCAGTCCAACTCCCTGTCCATTATGCCTGGAAAAGCAACAAATGACCTTAGCACATGATTTCCAGTCATCCACGTGGGAGAATAGGACAGAGTTCTTAGCTCCTAAGTTTGACCTGGAAAGACATAGCTATTATAAGCATTTGTTGACTGAACCAGCAGATGGAATAGTACTATTTAATCTGTCATTCTGCCTGTGACACTTTGCCTTTCAAATAAATACATTGTGGTGCAGCACATTTAGCCACTACCTATCATGCCTGCAACCCATATCGATACCGGTTGCAGGCCTGGCTGCTTCCCATCTAATTGTTTGCTAATGTGCCAGGAAAAGCAGCAGGAGATGGTCCAGGTGCTGGAGCCCCTACCACCCAAATGGGAGACCTGATGGCATTCCAGGCTCCTGGTGCGCGCTTGGCCAAGACCTAGCTGTGTCAGCATTTTGGGAAGTGAATCAGAAGATGGTAAGATCTCTTCTCTCTCTCTCTCTCGTCTCTTCACCCCATCACTCTGTAACTCTGTCTTTCAAATAAACACAAATAAATAAAATTTTAACAACTCACCCCTAGTGGTGGCACTGAAAAAACTCCAACCCTACAATGATTAAGAAAAGCAGTGTTCACAATCTTTCTTATTCTCTGAAAATTAGTGAAGTCGATCGAGAAAGAAGATGAAACCCTGACTGCAAATGATTCATGTGGAGCTACTCATACGATGGTTCACTAAGTTAGATTTCAACCCAATACTTTGATTTATGCAATGGTTCCCTACGGGAGAGAGTAAAAATTTCATGACATGCACTTATCAGATACTTGGATTAAATTGTGACACCGTCAAATGCCTGAAACTCTTAAGAATTTTCAGTCAAAGTTTGCTCTTCAGCATTAATAACAGAGAGAAAGCTGATTGTTTTGAGAACATTTTGTAGAAAGTCAGGTCCAAAGACACATTTCTATTTTCACATGTCCTGAGACTTCGTCACTCATGGCTCCTGTCCCACTCAGCCATGTGTTTCTTGTTTGATATTTCTGGGAACTTGTCCTTGCCTCCTAGTATTGAACAGATACTTATCCTGAATAATCAGAATCTGCCTCCTTCCCTGAAGTCTTCTCCAGGGGTGGCACCTCTGGCTTAACCTCCCCTGTGTCTCACCTACCTTTAATCATACGCCTTATAAATGCTTCACTTACCACAGGAAACTGTAGTAAACAGACAAATGAAATAAGCTGCTTGCCCGAATGAAATCATCCTAAAAAGAGAAAAAAAAACACAGTTATAACTTTTACTGATTTTAGATCATCTTTAAAACATATTTGAAATGAGTCTTAATTTAAGATGATATAGATTTTCTAGTAGATTTCTGAATTACAAATAAAGGCATACAATTATTATTGTAATGAAAAGGGAGTTTGGTATAATTTTTTATGCCTAGGGATTTAGAAAATATATTTCCAAGATACAAGTTGAAACCACTATACTACTGTATGGTTATTGTTTATTTGCCATTCAGTTGCTATTATATTGAAGGGGGAGTTGGGAGATAGGAATTAAACAACTATGAAAATTCTTCATCTGAGAAAAAGGAAATTATTATAAATAATGACAATAATGCTAGTTCATAATCCCATAGACCTTTGAAAATATCCAAGCCCACTTAAAAATTTTAAAGAAATTATAATCTTTGCTTTAAAAATGTTTAATGTTTACAAAAATGCCAATTCCTTCTAGACTTTCTGAACACTCAGGAAACTAGAGTATAAGCTAATAGTTTCTTTGTCAAGTAAAATTTTTATTTTAAAAACCCCACTTTATTTGGAGATCAGAATAATAGAAATTTGCTACCTGCAAACACAGTTGCTTCTGTGGTTCTCGAAGTGAGGGAGTCTCCTGCAACTTAAAAATGAACGGTCTCCAAGCTCTCTTAACGGTATTATCACAGGCAATATTTATTTTGTCCCCAGTATTGACTTTGGGTTTCCACCAACAGCTTCAACTTTCTGCACTGTCAACATAGTCCATGAACATCCTAGTCCCGGGTTCCACTCTTTGATACATTAACTATTTCATGGAGTGATGATATCAGTAAGGCAGTGGGATCAGAGCTTTCAGCATTCATCCTCTTGCTAAACATTTAATTATCATAAGAGCTAAGAAATTCAGGTGAGACTATATGGCACTTGTTTAGAGCACAATAAGTACAAAAGGATGCATTAAAGGATATAGAAAGAACTTGTAGACATATGACGCTGATCCTGAGTCTGGAAAGCACACTCTGCAAAGGGGAAGGAGATAATGTGAGCATCCAGTTTCACCAGAGATCCAAGCACCAAGCTTATCTTTGCAGACCCCAGTACCAGGCCAGATTCAGCCTCCAGGGCCACAGTAGTGCTGGTCCGGACTCAGGACACCCAGGCTCAAGTCTACTCCAGATTAGACTTGCCTCTGGGGCTTCAGGCTGCAGATTCCAGAATGGTCTTCACAAAGCCAGAATTTAGTCCTAACCCAGCCCGAGGCTGCTTTCTCATAACTAGTCTCTTGACATGAAGACTCAGCTCCTCAGGACTTCCCCAGGACCAGCTCAGTTTCCATGAACCTGTGTTCTAGCCAACCCCCTTTAGGCCCAATTGCCAAATCCACTACAATGGACACCAGCATGGCAAAGCTTCATGGTTTCAGAAAAAAACCTCCTTTCTGTACATCCAGGCGCCAAGCAACTCCAGTGTGAGGCTGATCCCTGCAGACTCAAGTTCAAAATCTATCTTGTCACCGAGTCATCCCCCCAAAAAACTCAGGTTTTAATCCTTACACACAAGTTTCAGGGAGTCCCACTGATCCAGTCCACTTTAATGCACCTTGGTACCAGGCTAACACATCCAGACTCATCCCTGAAGATCCAGGCATCTCCATGCATCATCAGGCCAGCCCCTTATGAACTTAAGTGTGCTCATCCACTGGCCTTATGGAACTGTACTGACATGCCTGAGGGCTCCAGCAGCAGGGTTTTCCCGTGAGCTTCACCTGATGGCCTGCTGGATATCTCTTAATAGATGGAATGGTGAATAACTTTCCCTGCTGAAGATAGTCTTTTAAAACAAAAAGTGCCCTCATCTTCAAGCCCACAGACAAACCCAAGCCTACAAGAACCACAAATTATCAGGAGGATGTGATAGCACTGAAGGAACAGAATAAAGCACCAACCAGTAACTGGCATTAAAAATAAATGAGCTTTGGGCCTGGTGTGATGGCCTAGCGGCCAAATCCTCGCTTTGCATGTGCTGTGATCCCAGGTTGTGTCCCAGCTGTTCCAAGCTTCCCATCCAGTTCCCTGCTTGTGGCCTTGGAAAGCAATGGAGGATGGCCCAAAACCTTGGGACTCTCATCCATGTGGGGGACCTGGAAGAGGCTCCTGACTCCTTTCTTCGGATTGGCTCAGCTCCGGCCGTTGAGGCCACTTGGGGAGTGAATCATTGGATGGAAGATCTTTCTCTGTGTCTCTCCTTCTCTCCATAAATAAGACTTTCCAATATAACCAATAAATAAACTTTATGGGGACAGCATGTGGCATAACAGGGTAAGCATATACCTATGGTGTCATCTCATATGGGTGCCGGTTCTTGTCCCAACTGTTCCACTTTTGGTCCAGCTCCTTGTCTATGGCCTGGAAAACAGTGGAGTGTGACTCAAGTTCTTGAGCCCCTGTACTCATGTGGGAATCTCAGAAGAAGCTCCTGACTCCCAGCTTTGGACCAGCCCAGGTCTGGCTCTGGCAGCCATTTGGGGGATGGAACAGTGCATGGAGGATCTGTCTCTCTCTCTCTCTCTCTCTCTTTCTCTCATTCTCTCTCTCTGTACTTCTGACTTTCAAATAAAATAAACATTTTGGTTTTTCAGGCAGCCTGGTTTTTTCTCAGGAAACTCTATTTTCTTTTTATTTCTAAGAAAGTCTCCTTATACACTGAACTATGCTGCCTTACAGCTTTTGTCGTTCAGTCCTGGATTTACCTACTATACCCACACAGAATACTTTATTTCCCCTTTTGTGCTTTTTAAAATAATTAAAGACCTTAATCACTTGCCCAGCAAATCTTCTTGTTTTTTTACTCAAAAATATGCTACGTCGTTCTAATGAGTAAATTAGATTTTGTGCTAGTTGATTCATAAATAAATATTTTATGTAAATTGAATTCAGAACAGCATTTGTTAGAAATGTAGAATAATGTTGCCAATAAAATATTTTTCTGGCTGTAATGAAGTTGTATCTATAAATAT
Source organism: Ochotona princeps (assembly GCF_030435755.1). Lineage (NCBI taxonomy): Eukaryota > Metazoa > Chordata > Mammalia > Lagomorpha > Ochotonidae > Ochotona > Ochotona princeps. Next base: position 23,264,149 of record NC_080842.1, read on the forward strand.
GCATGTAGCTCTGACTTTTAGATTCAGGATATCAACTGGTACACAAGCAATCAACAAAAGAGAAACCCAGCCACCCACCCACCCTCACTTTACACAGGAGTAGAAAATTTTAATTTTGGATCCCATCTGTTTCAGGATCAACAGTAAAAAAAAAAAAAAAAAAAATGGTTGGGATGAAAGAACAAATCACAACAGAAACTCCAAAAGGTTGTTGCCCTAGATTATAAATTTTAACCAACTTAAGTATTCTGCTTAGTTTAAATTTTTCTTCCACTGAAACATAAGCTATTTTCTAGTGAAAAAACAAATTAAAATTTCTGTAGGGATTCAGAGGAAGCAGATCAGAATTAAATTGAAAAGAATCAAGTGGTAGATAGAATTCTAAATTTTGCCCCAAATTTCCTAATCCTGGAAACTGAATACAGTAATCAATCACGTCTGTTATGATTATATTACATGATAAAAAACAGTTTGAGGATGTGATTACTGTTACTAAACAGCTGACTCTGAGATCACAATGCAGCTGCTGAGTGGGCCTGTGGCTACCACATGAGCCCTTGAAAGCAAGATTTTTTTCCCTGCAATCAGCTGTCAGTAAAAACAGAAGCCAAAGGGTCTTGAGTGAAGGGAAGCTCCCTGGTGAGATGGAGAAGGCCATGAGAAAGCATCTGAGAAGAACCTTTGGCCCAGAAAAAAAAAAAAAAAGCTTTCAGTCCCATTTGAAACTATGAATCTTTTATACAGCAAAGGAAGTGATCAACAAAGCAAAGGAACAACGAATAGAATTGGAGAAAATCTTTGCACGCTATACAACAGTTAGGGGACCAATATCCAGGACATACAAACAGCTTCAGAAACTCAACAACAGCAAAACAGACAACCCTCTGAAGAAACGGACAAAGGAAATGAGCATTTGTTTTCATTTGTTTTCAGAACAAATTCGAATAGCTAGAAGACATATAAAAAATGCTCAGGTTCCCTAGCTATCAGGGAAATATAAATAAATACCACATCTAGTAACAACACCTACTGGTGAAAGATGTGGGTAAAAAGAAACCTTAATCCACTGTTGGTGGGTATGTAGACTAGTGCAGCCATTTTGGGAGTCAGTTCTTTGGTTTTTTTTGTTTTTTGTTTTTTGTTTTTTTATTACAAAGTCGGATATACAGAGGAGGAGAGACAGAGAGGAAGATCTTCCATCCAATGATTCACTCCCCAAGTGAGCGCAATGGTCAGTGCTGCGCCTGTCCAAAGCCGGGAACCAGGAACCTCTTCTGGATCTCCCACGTGGGTGCAGGATCCCAAGGCTTTGGGCCGTCCTCTACTGCTTTCCCAGGCCACAAGCAGGGAGCTGGATGGGAAGTGGAGCTGCCGGGATTAGAACTGGTGCCCATATGGGATCCCGGGGCGTTCAAGGTGAGAACTTTAGCCACTAGGCCACTCCGCCGGGCCCTGGAGTCAATTTGAAGAGTGCTAAGACAACTGAAAATGGATGTACTATATGATCCAGCTATCCTACTCCTAGGAATATATCCAAGTGAAATGAAATCTAAATGAGAGAGCAACTTGCATCCCTATCTTTATAGTAGCACAATCCACAATAATAATGACACTAAACAACCCAGATGCCTGTTGAAACGGGAACGGATAAAGAAGCCATACTACATCTATTATAAGGAATACTATTCAGCCCTTAAAAGAATGGAATTCTACCATTTGCAACAAAATGATCTCAAATGGAGACCATTATGCTCAGTGAAATAAGACAGTCATCCCCCCCCCCATGTCTTATGTTTTCTCTGAAATAAGGCAACCTTCATGGAAAATAAAAAACAAATTGATATATAAGCCAAACAGTTTTATACATATATTTTCACAAATGAATTGTGTAATGGCGACTAGCATATCAGGAAGTGAAGATAAGTTGCCAAATTCATCTGTACTCATGAATAAAAGGACTCCCAATGGAACAGTTGAATATACCTTAACAATATAATACTAGATTTTCTACTAGCGCCTATATCTGCAATGCCATGATACACTTAAATGGTAGCATGTTGGAATTGTGACTGTAGCTGAAGGATTATATTATCATAATAATATGGGGGGAATAGTGGAGAGAAGAGGGTGGGGAGGGAGAAAAGAGTGGGAAAGAGAGGACTCCCTATACCTACAAAACTGTATCACAGAAAATAATAATATTTTTTTTTTAAAAAAAGCTTTCAGTCTCACAACAACGAAAACAGACCACTAACCATTTCCAGGAAGTCAATGAGCTTGGAAGATGATTTTTGCTCTTTCTGTCTCCTCTTGAGCACTCTTGTCCCAGATGGTGCACAGATCCCACTTCAGCTCGATCTCTGTTCAAGCACCATCTTGTCTGGGGTTCATGGCTCCTGGTTTAGGCCTAGAATAACTCTGATTTTTGAGGACATTTGGGGAGTGACAAAGTGAGTGAAAGACATCATTCTCTGTCTCTTCCCTCTCTTCACACTTTTTAAAAAGTTTATTTTATTTTTATTGGAAAGTCAGATATACAGAGAGGAGGAGAGACAGAGAGGAAGATCTTGTGTCCATTGGTTCACTCCCCAAGTGGCCACAACAGCCGGAGCTGAGCCAATCTCATGCCAGGAGCCAGGAGCTTCTTCTGGATCTCCCACACAGGTGCAGGGTCCCAAGGCTTTGGGCCATCCTTGACTACTTTCCAGGCCACAAGCAGGGAGCTGGATGGGAAGCAGGGCTGCCTGGACATGCACCGGTGCCCATATGGAATCTTAGCACATTCAAGATGAGAACTTTAGCCACAAGGGCCCATTCTTCATTCTTTCTCTCAAATAAATAAAATAAATTATTTTAAAAAATTATTTGCTATAGTAATATGCTAGATCAGGGATCTTTTTAGTTGGCAAATAAAAATAGCATATATTTATGGTATGAAGCATGATATACCTAGATTGATAAATAGATATGCCTCACAAAATAATTAAATAAGCTGGGGCCCAACAGTCCTCACCTTGCACATGCAGGGATCCCATATGCATGTTGGTTCTGTTCCCAGCTGCCCCACTTCCCATCCAGCTCCCTGCTTGTGGCCTGTGAAAGCAGTCGAGGACGGCCCAAAGCCTTAAAACCCTGTACTGGCATGGGAGACCCAGAGGAGGCTCCTGGCTTTAGATTGGCTCAGCTCTGACCATTGCAGCCACTTGGGAAGTCAATCAGCGTATGGAAGATCTTTCTCTTTGTCTCTCCTCCTCTCCTCTTGTCTATCTGACTTTGCAATAAAAATAAAATAAGTCTTTTTTTAAAAAAAAAATTAAAAAATAATAATTAAATGAGCTTGTGAGTTCGATATCTACCACCTTACATACTTGTCATTGTTCTGATAAGAAAATTTAAATTTAGTGCCTTCACAATTTTTAAGCATACATTACTATTAACAACAGTTCCTGTGCTGTGCAGTAGAACTTCAGAACCTCTTCTTAATGGAAGTTTTATATCCTTTGGCCAGCATCTCCCCTTTTTCCTGACTTGGTCCAAGGAGACAGGCCTGGAGCTTGAATCTGTGGGACCAACTTGAGCTAAGAGTGGCTTTGGAGGCTGGGTCTGTGGAAAAGGTCCTGAGTGCTGGGACAGCAGGTGCTGAATGTCCTTTAGTGGAAGCAGATGTCCTCATGAGGCTCTCATCAGTTGTCCCAATATGAGAGACTGCAAGCTTTTACTTTCAAAAACAATATGGTCTTGGTTAGTAACTGATCAATATTGCTTATACCATCAATCATTATTGGTAGTAACACCAAACAACACAGAAGTGTGAAAAGAATGACAATGTGATCATGTGAAAAATTTAACTGTGTAGGAATGGTTTGAAGTTTTAATTTACTATTTTTTCCTAAGTACAAAACTTCAGGCTCAGATTGAGTAAGAAAAGAAGAAAAATCTTTATGTAAAATATGATTTTTAATGAAAGCTAGTTTCATCTGGGCACTCCTATGCACATATGTATTATCAGTTAAAGGTCTATTTTATTCCAGTGATTGATCTATGTGATCATGTAAGCCACCATACATGGACAAGAGAAGGAGAACATTCTTTCCTAGTTTCTTCCTCCATGGGCAGTGTTGATGATTTGCAGCTTCTTTACCTAGAGGCACTCTTCATGGTGTCTGTGTTTGAGAGTGTGCTTACACCTGCAATCATGTCTAAAATATACTTTGTTTTTCTTGAGCTACCTCTTTCAAGCAGGAGTAAGGCAGATAATAGGGAAACAGATATTTGATCATCCACATAATAAAAAATTAGCATTCATGCTTTTAATATTTATTTATTCAAAAGTGTGTGTGTGTGTGCATGTGTGCATGTGCGTTTGAGAGAGAAGGAAGGAAGGGGCTAGAGAGAGAGATTGCTTCCATTCTCTGATCGCTCACCCAGATGACCACAATAACCATAGCTGGGCAGGCTGAGGACAGAGCCAGGGACTTCATCCTCAGCTCCTACACGGGTGGCAGCACAGTGGAAGCACTACGGCCGTCTTCCACTGCTTTCCCAAGTGCATTAGCAGGGAGTTATCATAGTTTGATATTACAGAATATGGTATATTTTCTCTGTTCCAATTCCGATATGCTTTAAATAAATTACCACTTCAGATATAAGTAACATATTAGTCTAGGGTGAAGACAAGGTCATATATAGGAAGGCAACAATAAGCAAGGGTTTACATCAAATGTAATATCTTCTGTAGGTTCACCACAAATTTGGGGGTCAAGGGCTATATGCAAATGGATAAAACTAAGAGACAAACACAATACTGACCATGATTAAAACTTTAATGATATAAAATCATCTAGGAGGGAGATCTGACATCATTCATGCATTTTCTAGATAGCATCTTCTCCAATTGAATCTCCTACTTCTTTGTTTTCTGATCAGCAGGCACTGGGGATCTTTGGAATAGCTGCTGATTTTTCTCCACCTGTTCCAGGAAAGTGCTTACCAAACAGCCATGGTTTTATAGTCTCTTCCATTGGTGTCTACTAAAGAACAGATATTCTGCCTAGAAATGTGCTGTTTCTGTTATTTTCTTAGAGAAATATAAGAAAATCTTACTAAATTATAAATCTTCAAAAACTGGTGAAGAAGTAAAGATAGTGTCAGTAGAATGGAAATTCAGGAAATGTATGCCACTTATCAGCTTTCGAGTCAATGTTTGTGAGGACTGAATTTTTTTTTTTTTAATTTTTGGGTGAGGAATGAATTAACTGGAGTCTAAACCTACACTAAATGAGATGCTTCTAGGTGATTAAATATAGATGAACAGCTTCTTTTTTTGTTTTATAGAGTCAAGAATTTCAGATAAATATGACTAGGTCAGAGGTGAAAGTCTGACTTTTGTAAAGCACCAGTGTAGTGGGGAAGAGAGTGTGTCAGAAAAGGAGTGGAGGTGTTTAGAGGACAGATCTCTAGTTCCAAACTTGTCTGAACAAGTCGCATGACTCCGGATGGAAACTTCCCTTCCTGTTGATTTTATTCCCTCCTCGTGTAAAGGAGAGTAAGTCATATATATCCTCAGGTGAATCCTGCTGCAAAAAATCATCAGCCCACCATGTAAGGTGTGATGAGGCTAGAGATGACCCAAAATAATCTCTTCCAATAATGCATATTATATTTTAAGGCAAATGTGATTCTATGAAGAATAAAATGAAGGCCATATGGGCACAAAGGGGAAACTGATGCAAAATTTACAAGTCTTTTACAAATAATCTGCTCTAAGTGCAAAATATGAAAAGTACTATAATACCATAACTTATGTCACTGACATAATTCAAATAATGTAAGCCCCTAAGTCAAAGCAATTAATTACTCATCAGTTCAAATTGTATTATACATATATGCATGTGTATAGTATATGTGTGTGAACAACGATTTTTTTTTTTAAACATTCTGAAACTTCAATTAAATGCTGTCTTTGGATCTACTAGTTGACATGGAAATAGTCTATGAATCCCTCTGATGAGGAATGTATATATGTTTCTTTGGGCACTGATTTGATAGCTCTACTCTTGGGAACACGATCAAGTGCAACATTTATGAGGGTGATTGAAATATAAAAACTATCTCTTTGGTGGACCTGACCCCAAGATCAGTAGCAACAAGAAAACTTGGGTACAGGGATTCAGACTACAGAACTTCCATTGTAAAATTTGCACATACTAAGTTTCTGTTTTAGAAAGCTCTCTCCACGGTAAAGGTGCAGTGCAATGATTCGGTTAGGCTTTATCTGTATTTCTTTTCTTCAACTTGATCCAGATGCCATTAGTTGGACGAAGAATCAACTCTCCTGCTAGACCAAGTTCTTCTCTTTTCTGGGTGGATTCTACCCACAGCTTCCTCAGGATGCAGGAAAGAATAGCCTTTTCTTCCATAATGGCAAACTTTTGACCTTCAAATTAACATAAACCATTATATTAGTTTCAGATAGTCTAGAACTATACATGAAGTAATAAACCTCATCAGCAATTTTATGTTCCCAGTAAGCCAGGAGAATCAAAATCACTTGGAGTAAGAAATGAAAGTTCTGACAACACTTTCCTGCCCCAAACCGGTGTATCTGAGTAGCTGAGATTAACCACAGGTTCTGCAATTCAGCATTACTTTAGCAGCATCCTGGGCTCTATAAAATTTGAGACTCACTACTCTGTGTTGTTTCTCTATTGAGTCTTTATTTTGCTAGACAGTCACCAGCCACATTTCAGAATCACTCATTTAAACCTGGCCTCTTTTTTTTTCTAATTCCTGCATTTACATAAAGAAATGATAGAATGCTAGATATAGTAAAACCAAGTGTTATACTTGGGATGTACACTCATGTTTCTTAGGTACTTCAGCTGATCATAAAATAGGCATTCTTTGTTTTTCTTTGCAAAATGCAATTCTCAAAATTAGTAGACACAGAAATATTAAACATAACTAAATATGTATAGCACTTGCATTGTGGCACAGCTGGTTAAGGTACTGCCTTCTATGCCAACATCCCATATTGGTTCTCTTTCAAAGCCTGGCTTCTTCACTTCTGATTCAGCTCTGTACTAATATGCCTTGAGGATACCACAAGCTCTCTGTGCCCTTGTCACCTATAGAGGAAACCTTGATTGAGCTCTAGCTGTTGCAGGCTTTGGGGAGTGAACCAGTGGATGCAGGATCTTTAGCTTTCTCTTTATGACCCTCTGTCTCTGTCTTTCAAATAAATACGTCTTTAAAAAATAAGTAATCATGTGAATGAATTGTTTACCATAATAAATAATACTTTCATTCAAAAGACACAATATTTCTAGACTGCATTATGAAATGCATTATGTGTTGTATTATGGATTGCTTTGTATCCCCCACAAAATTCATTTTTCTAAGTCTTGACCCCCAGTATTTCAGACTGAGACTATAGTTGGAGATGGGATTTTTTAAAAGGTAATGGAGGTTAACTGACGTATCTTGATTGGGTTAAGGTTAAATGAAGTCGTTAGAGTTAAGTGAGGTGGGCCCTAATACAGTCTGTCCTGAGAAGCTACAGTTACAGGCACATGCAAGGTGAAGACCAAGTAAGACACACAGGTGACAGCCATCACCAGGCCAAGGAGAGGGGTCCATGTCTGAATGTTGGGTGTCCAGCCTCTTGAAATGTGAGAAAATTCATTTCTGTCTTTTAACCCACCTAGTCTGTGCTACTTTGTTATGGCAATTTTAGCAAACTAAGACACATTCAGAAGCAGCAAATATGATGTCATAAATGGAAGGGAAAGAAAGCCAGTGTTGGAAACTGTTGCACAAGGGAAATGTCACACCATGTCTTAAAGCAATGAGTGTGAGAAACCTCCTCTCCTGTGGGCCCAGGAGATCTGGTCAGGCTGGAAGGATACAAACCTATGCAGTTTCTGGGTCCAGCAGAGAAGGGCACATATGCATAGGGATGGCGTCCCTGTGCATTCTCAGGAAAGAACCGTTCTGGCTGGAATTCCTCAGGATTGGGGAAGTATTTTGGATCTCTGTGCAATGCATAGGGAACGATGACTGCTTGCGTGCCTTGTGTCACGTTGAATCCCGCTGTCAAGAAGTGGTCAATATGGCTGAGTCTGGAGCAAGACAGGTAATGTAGATGAATCCACTCTCCTTGCCATGCCCACTATAGAATACTTACCCACTACACAATCTTCACTAAGGCTACGGGCAAACATAGGAACAGAAGGAAACAGGCGCAGTGTCTCCTTAATAACACATTCCAGATATTTAAGATTCTTCAAGTCTTCTAAGGTAGCAGGACGATCAGATTTCCCTGATTAAAGCAAATGTATAAGATGACAGTGAAAGGACTACCTGGGCTGGGAAGAAGGAAGCATCAAAGAAGACGTGAATGAAAACACTCAGCTGTCAAATACTCAGTCCCACAGCAGAACTCCTAATATGATACATAATCACAATAAAAATAAAACAGTATGCTGAGTATAAAGAAATCAAACAGAAAAGGTCACTCATGATTCCATTTCTAAGAAGTGTTCAGTATATAGAGACAGCAAGTATGTAAGTGAGTTCTGAGGATAAGGGAAATAGAATGATTGCTTAATGGTATAGCAGCTTCTTTTGAGGTAAAAATAGTTTGGAATCCGATTGGGATGGGATTACACAACAGTGTAAGAATACTAAATATGACTGCACAGGGTGGGTACTTGGCCTAGCAGGTAAGATGCCAGTTACGTTGTCCTCATCCCATAACAGGGTGCCAGAATTTGATACCTGGCTTACTTCCTGCTTCCAGCTCCCAGTGGTGTAGACGCTGGGAGACAGTAGTGACTGATCTGGAGAGCTTTCTGGCCTCCTGGCTTCAGCCCTGGTTCAGTCACTGCTACTGCAGACATTTGGAGTGTGAACCGATACATCAAGAATATACACACTCTTTCTCTCAAATAAAGAGGTTTAAATAAAATAGCAAGAGGAATTGTTATTTGTAACTTGGCTCCAAAAGATTATTTGCTCGAAATTTTGAGAGCTAATGAGGCGTGGCAAGCAGAAAACCTGAGAAAGAGCAGAACAAAGCTTCCAGGCATTATTGTTGTGTTGCTAATTATGTGAGACCAAAAAAAAAAAAAAAAAAAAAAAAAACCAGAAAAACAAAACCCTTTGGAAACTGAGGAATGAATTAGAAATAACAGGGAGTACCAAAAATGTGACTGTGATCCAGATGAACTGTAACCTTCCATAAGACCAAATTTAACCTCCCCAGGTAATCTGAGCGAGGTTACACTCCCTCTATGAACAGATACAAAGTATAGACCATCTCCATTCTGCAAAACAAAACTCTACCTCTAGAAATGAAATCCTAGGTTCTGTACACTCTGAATACAAAACTGCTTTTCCACTCTCGTTTCTCAACAGGCCTCATTTTCCCGAATGCCCTGAATTCCAGCTGTCCCTCACACAGCTTCGTGACGCTCCTCATCACAAGCTTCCCGCTCTATGCAGCTGTGCATCCACTTCCTGTTTCTGACATGCCTTTCTTCTCCAACTTTTCATTCTTAATTTTTCCTTCTTCGCTATTTTTTTTTAGTATACAAAACTGCATCAGATATCACACTAATGTCTGGAAGACCCAAAGTGTTCCCTTTGGGTCTTCCAGCAATTGGGAGCCACATGACATGTGATTTTTAAAAAGAATTTTAAAAAGTGATAGTAGCCCCTTGGTCATAGGCAAAATAATTGGCCTTCCCAAGACATGAGGTCCAAATCCTTGAAATGTGCAAATGATATAAATAATACTTTACTTGGGTTGAATAGCAGAGGAGAATAGGGGAGTTCTTGCAGAATCGATCAAATCAGGTGTCTTAAAATGAGATGATGATACTGGATTATCCAATTAGGCCCTGTGTGCTACAATAAATGCTACTATAGCAAACATACATGCGCACGCACACACGCACACACACACGGAAAGTGAAGACAGAGGCAGAGATTTTAGCCTTGTGGTCATAAGCCAAGAAATCCTAGCAGTCAGCATTTCTTAACAGGCAAAGAGTTGATTTTATCCAGAAAGAGTACAATCTCAGTATTATGTGGGCTCAGTGAATCTGATGTTGGACTTGTGGTATCAACAACTATGACAGAATAATTGCCTGTGTTTTTAAGTCTCCCAATTTGCAAAATTTGTTACCGCAACTGCAAGAAACTAATACACATCCATCCTTCATACACCTGATCCCTTCTTGCTTGGAACATGTACATTTCACCTGAAGCAATAATCAAGAAGGAAGACTTTAAGGATGATAAAAAACAGCAGAAAGAAAGAAGAGTGATTTTGAAACCCTGGGTTAGCCCCCTGTGATAGTCTCATACTCTTACCCTTTACTAATTGCACTAATTGCAGAAATTTGTTTCCTACCAGTTTCACAAAGCTTTGGAACCAGACGGTTGTGTGTGAAGCAACGTTCCTATATCCCTCTGAACAACTTCAGCTGATCCCTCTGCTCCCGAGTAGCACCCTTTTCAGTCACTCACACCATCCGTTTCTCCATGCTTTATGCAAATGAGCCCCTGTTGTCCACTAAGCAGGTAGACCTTTGAAGATTGTCAGATTTCTCTGTGCATTTGGCAACTGGCAAATGAGTGCAAGGGAATAGATGAGGATTTGCAAAGGAGACCAGACCTGGAAGGTGTCCCGCAGGAAAGCTTTCCTGCTTGTAGGCGTGCCTTTGAAACAGGCTCACCAGAACAACCTGAAGGAGGAAACAGAACTAGCTTTGGTGGACCTATTACCCACAGCTGAACAGGGAAGGAGCCAAACATACCAAACACTTCATCAAGTTCATTGTCCACTTTTTTCTGAACTTCTGGATAAGAACCCAATAGGTATAAGGACCAGTTTATTGCTGCAGCAGTTGTATCATGGCCCTGCAAAAACAAGGGAAAAAAGAAGAGTTTGAGAACATGAGAAGTGACAATAATAGGTGCTTTTAAGCATCTGTGAGTTTGACAGCTGCAATATGACTGCAGATCATCACAGATCAATTCCATGAAGTTTCTCATCTCACTGAGAGGCAAACAAGTAAGCTAAACAATCAATTAGGAGTGGAGGTTTGTGCTTAGAGATGCCATTACACGGCTTCAGGGTGCAGGACGCCTGGAGGGAGAGGCTGGGCTGTTCTATGAAGGAGAGCATTCCAAAGAAGTGAAGTCAGCAAGACCTCTGTAATGAGAAAAATGTCTGATTCATGAGCCAACTTTGCAGATCTGTACTTCCCTCACTTCCCCTCTTGGAAAGGCAAGATTTACCTGCTGATGGTAGCCTCCAGGGAGCACAAGTGTGCTCTGGGTAATACTTGTATTCTTTACATCAAGAAATTAGTCAACAGCCTGATTCATGACTTGGCCACATTTTAAGCAAAGTGCTGAAACTACCTCCATGGATCCTCACAATAACTCCAGGAAATATTTATTATTGCTACTTGCATTTTAGAGATTTAATTCTTAGGCAAAACAAATTTCTTTAAAGGTTATTATGTCACTTCCCCAGGTCCAGAGAGTTTAGTTGGAGGCAGAGACAGGAAGTAAGTCCCTAGAGAGTCCCATGACAAATGAGAGCCCATGCTGTTATGCTCCACAAAGCAAGGACTGGACTGGGTAAGGAGATTACATCTCCAAGCCCAGTGTTAATGCCACCACAGTCCTCCGCTCTACCATGGATTTAGCATTCTACCTCTGATCTCCTTCGAACTGGTGAGACCGTTAGGAATAAAAGACTGCATTGATGTAAAATCAGTAGTTGTATTAGAATTCTATAACTAAGGCTTTTATAATAAAAAAAGAAAAAAAAACTCTGCTGTGAATGATACTAACTTTCTATTTTCCCAATGTGATGCAAGTGGTTGTTGCAGTATGTCAATTTCTGGGCCAAAATCTGAGATTCTTGTTTTACAAGTCAGCTATGAGATTGAACTTTTTGAGGCTTATTTTGAAATTTATTTAAATATGTATTTTGCAAATCTCTGATATTTTTGCCTTGTTGCGTTTGCTTATGCTGGCAGCTCCTTTACAAAGTTCTGGAATTCCAGATGAGGTTTGGCCCATTTCACTGACTTGCCTACTGAGTCACATAAGAAATATCATATATTTCAAAAGACTATGAAAATATACATTTATTTTTGGAGTCAAACGTTTTTGAGACTCATAGATATGAGGAATTTTCGAAAGTTTATGATAAATTTCCTATTATGAGAAAAGCTATGCATGGATTTCAAAACTTCTGCATCCAAATAAATTTCATTTTACCACAACTTTTGGAAGCACCCTCTTGCTCTCATTAAATCATCTCTAACGTGTTTTGAATGTGTGAGTGGAAGCCCAATCCATTGTAAAAATGAACTCTACCAAACTTGCTGTATTTTACTTTCTGCTATCCCCAGAAAACAAGATGAAGTAATACATAGAGCAGAGTTATTGATGCACAAATAGGAAAGGGGAGAGGCAAACACTGTAATAGCCAGTGTCTGGAACCTGGATTGTGAAAGAAAAAAGAGTGTAGGCCTGCACATACCTCATGGTAGTCACAGTGTGACAGTAGCTCAGGGGATGTCTCCTATTCAATGCAAAGAAGAACTAGAATTTCAAAGGACCAAGGACAAAGGAGATCATTATTGGTGTTTTCATGAGTGAGAGGATACTAGTGGGAGATATATGTATGTGTGTGCGTGTCCTGGAATAGGATGGAGATGTGACATCTATTCACTTCAACATCAGATACCAGGCTCCGGTATCCTGTGTCAGGCTAGAATAACAGTAATGGGCAATGATTGTGATGCAGTGAGTTAAGCCACATCTTAGCATCTTCCATGCTGGAATGCCTGGGGTAGGGGACTGCCTCAGCTTCTGATCCAGCTTCCTGCCAGGGTGCATCCTGGGAGACAGCTGGTGATGGTGCAAATGCTTGAGCCCCTACTAGCCATGAGAGAGACTTAGATGGAGTTCCTGATTCCTAACTGTTTCAGGCGCTTGGGGAATGAATCAACAAATGGCAGACATACTCTCTCTCCCCATAATTATGATTTTCAAATAAGTAAATAATTTTTTAACGTATTCATATTCTATCTAGTTTTATATGCAGTACAAAATTGAAAACTTGACAACACCTTTCACTTTCCTTGGGGGACATTACTATTGGAAGATTTCAAAGCGCATTCCTATCTTTATTTTGTAATTCATGTATAGAAAGAGACACTCTTTGTAATATTTATTATAATATCTAAAACTATTTTATTTGTAAAATGTACTTTTCCTTTAAAAGTGGACACCAGAAGTCTCTTTGGGATGACAGTTGAGTTAAATTATTTATAGGAGGGCTATTATTATCACGCTCTGCTAACGTGGCTCATGGCACTAAATAAGGGATTATTTGCTAGAACTTTAAAAGAGAGGCAATCAAGATGGGTTTGTGGACTTGGGAAATGAAGAGGAAGTAGTGGGCAATGCAGAGAACTGAGCTCAATTTCTGGCTGCTCTTCTGCTCTGGAAAAGTCTGACTGACCTTGGGTTTTCCTGAGGGAAAAAAATGCTGCTATAGACATCATCAGTTAAAATCTTACTCTGAAGAAAGGAGTTGATCTGGTACTTAATGAAGTTCTCAAACTTGGTACTTTCTGATAATACAATGAATTTTCTTTAGCAGTATTAAACTACTTTAACATTTGACCAGTTTATTAAAACTAACTAGAAATTGTTAAGGAAATGTGAAACTATCAAGACAGAAATACAATGGTAAAATACCTCAAACATGAAAGTGTCAACTTCTTCTCGAATATCCTCATGACTTAACTTGTTCCCTTCATCATCAGTCACAGTCAAAAGCAGGTCAAGAAAAGCCTTGCGTTTGACTTTGGAGGAGGAATGATTCCTGTCAGCATCTTGGCCCCCTTCATCTGTCTTCATCGCATAGGCTCGCTCAGCAATCACCTGTAAGATTTAAATTCCAGCCATGATTTGTTGGCACTTTGATAGTCTTGTAACACGTTTTCCCATGTAAATATATTGGTTCAGCTTATTTTTTCTAAACCCTCCCCTTCCTGTCAATTTTAGTAACAACCAAGTCTCTTCTAAAAACAGAGTAATGTGTCCTAAGTAACATCCATGGCATTATTTGGTGAAGCTTTTAGACTTCCTGGCAGACAAATCCCTTGATTCCAAGTGTTATTTTTGTCATCTTTGCAACGTGGGAATAGCATCACAGTCTTCTAAGTAATGCCCTAGAGATTTCAGTGAAGTGGCAGGGAGAGTGCAATCATTACATAATACACTAGTTACTGCTCATGCTTAATTTCATTTTTCCCTGGAGAAAAGAAAAAGCAAGTAGTGCTGTTCGGTTTACCCTGGTTCTCATCCTGTCTGCTATGCCCTTTCCTCAGATGTCTGCCTGGCTGGCCCCTCCTTCCTCTCTGGTCGCTACCATTGTCACGTTCCCAGAGACATCCTTAGTTGCTTCCTTAGTCCCCAACATTCTCTATCTTCCTAATCTTTGGCTTTCTCCGCTTCATTTACCACCTGACATATTGTTTAGAGTCTTTCTTCTCTAACAAAGATGACCATGTGACTATGAACTTGACTTTGTTCAATAACGTATTTTCAACCTCCAGAGTACTGCTTGCCATTTTAAGTAGGCACAAGAGATATCAGTCAGATGAATAAAATGATTAAAGCCCATGAACCTCATCTGACAACTTATATTTATTGCAATATCTCCATTATTTCTGAATTAGAAATAAAATTATAGCTATTTGTAAATCCTTTTGAAGTTTAAGATTAAGCCTTTAATGTCTTTTGCTTTTGAAAACTATCTAATCCAAATAGTTTCCAGAGTAGATCTTTGTCTTTTCATTCTTCTAACACAGATTGTATCTTACTTTGCAATTTGTTCATAGGTAACCTCTGCTACTAAGCTATCTTCTTTTAAGGTAGGAACATACCTGTTTTATTCATTATTACATTTCCAATAATTGGTATAGTAGTATTTGGCACTTAATAAGTGGTTGATTAATATTTGCTGAACATATAATTTATAAGTATACTGACCACTTTTTCTCTTGATCATTAAGTTTGACTTTTATTTCGTTAAACACAGACATTTGGCACTATTGTGGCATGTTAATAAAAAGTTCACAAACTTATAAAAAGTTCCTGAAATGGATAGTTATAATGGTTGTACAACAGTGCTAATGCACTTAATGCCACTGAGCTACACACTTAACATGATTATAACCATAAATTTTATAGTACATATAGTTTGTAAAACAATAGAAACCCTTGAAGACTTACACTGTCAGTAAACTCATGTAGGATCTTAAGACACCTCTTGTGTTCTCTCCCTTCTTTAAACATAAGGTACCAAAGGTCAAGCCAAAGCCAGGGCATCTTCATTCTTCGAAATATTATATCACTCATCCTATGAAGACAATAAAGGCACTTCAGTGATCCCATCGGAAATGTTTATTTCCTGAGCACGCGTGTGGTGCCTGGCTTTGATGAAAGTGATATTTAGATGAGAATGATGGTCATTTCTAGAGAGTATAAGAGGGTATATGCTCTACAACAAAACATGGGCCATTACATATTTGATGAAGATTTTTTTAAATTATGGATTAAACCGCTATTTGAGGTGCTGGCAAATGGGCACCAGTTCTAGTCATGGCTGTTCCATTTCCAGTCCAGTACCCAGCTGATGTGGCTCAGACAGCAGCAGAAAATGGTCCATGTACTAGGACCTCTGCATCCCATGGAGACCAGGACGGAGTTCCCGGCTCCAGCCTGGCCCAGTCCTCCAGACATGGTGGCCGTTTAGGGAGTGAAACAGCAAATAGAAGGTCTTTCTCCACACCTTTTGCAACTCTACCTTTCAAATAATCAAGATAAAATACTTTTAAAAAGAATGAGCTCTTTAGAGAAACACAGAATCTCTATAAACCATCTCTCCTAGTTGGTTTCTGGTTTCCAGTTCTGATTCTCCAGGAGAGTTCTCAGTTTTCCAAGGCCTATTGGGACTTCATATCAGAGACTACAATGAAATATCCCTCGTATGAAGGTTCACTCATTCATTTGATCATTCCTCAGGAGTGAAAAAAAAATTGACTTCCTTCTTCTATGAGAAAATGCACTCTAAATACTTATCTGTCAGGAGGCTACCACCAACACCACCTTCATTTCCAGAAATCCAGCAGAGAAAATACAGCACGACCTTCCCTTTATGACCAGCTTAGAGGCCCTGTTCCTCAGAGAAGAACTCTTGCACAAAATATCCTTGCTTTCTTTTCCAATTTCAATTCAGTCTTTCTACAGCAATTATAATAATTCATAAGTTTAGATTTATTTCCCATGCTGCTCTTTTTCATATCCTACCATAAAACCATAAGTACAATGACTGGCAAATTATGCTAGCAATTTTAGAGTAAAAATGATTATTTGAGTCACAAAAACTGATACCTGTTCAAGACAGAATATTAAAAAAAGACAAAACACAATGAAAATATACAGACAAATAATGAAAAATATAGGTAACATTTGATGTGGTATCTTAGGTTTTCTTTTCTATGAAATTTTTATACTGTAGTGGTGATCATAGTTACACAATTTTAAAAAATATTTTTGTTATTACTATGCTATCTCAGAATAGCACAATTATATTAAAATGGTAATTTTAAATAACTGCATAAAAAGACATGGTATAATTTATATAACCACTTCTTTACTGTTAAATATGAAGTAGTTTCAAAAAGCTCAGGAAAAATTCACATTATCTTTAAATTACAGTTTTCCATGAAATGTTGAAGCCCCCTTTTGTATGCTTAAACAATGAGATAAATTTTTATTATTTTTCATTTATTATTTTTAAAAATTTACTTATTTACTGATTGAATTGAAAACCAGAGTGAGAGAGAGAAAAAGAGACACATGGAAAAAAATCTTCCACCCACTGGTTCATTTTCCAAATGTCTACAACATCTGGAGCTGGGTCCAGCAAAGCCAGGAGTCAGGAACTCTAGTGTGGTCTCCCACATGGACAATAGGGGTTTAAGTCCTTGATCAATCTTCTATTGCCTTTCCAAGCATATTAGCAAGGGTGTGGGCCAGTGGCAGAGCAGCCAGTTATCCAAGTGGCACTCTAATATGGGATGCTGGCATTGCTTAACTTACCAAGCTACAACACCAGACCAAATTAAAGATTTAGCTTAGCATTTCATTTTTAATAAAAATGATGCAACGGGGAGATTATCAGCCATAGTTTCAGCCTCAATCACTAACAGTTTCAAAACAATTCAAGGACTCTGTTTACCTATAAACAGCACGAACATACTCAGAATCTTCATTGCTTTGAGCACCAACATTCTTCCCCATAGCTGTTTCTATAAAAGATGAATGAGAAGCAACCATTGAATTCACATATGTATCTTACCTTTATTTTTACAATAGTAGATACTGAAAATGTAAAAGAAATAAATCCTGTTCTGTTCTTCCGTATTCTGGAATTGTTCTTCCCCGCTTTGTCTTTTCTTGTATTTTCTGCTTCTCCTCCTCCCTGTTCTAGCCTTTCCACCCTGGCACATGGACTGTGACTGCTCCGCCCTGTGCTCTGACGTGGCTGCTGTTCCTCCAGAGGTTCAGGCAGCAGTAATCTCTCCTGAGGACTCCAGGGGCCTTCCCAAACCCTTCGTTAGTCTTCCCAGTGGAATATGATTTTCCATGTGGGCCCTTTCCACCATAATTTTATAGACAAACCCAGTGAGACTTACCACAGATTATGTCTAAGGCACAAAGAGTGATGTAAAAAAAGCAGTTGAAAGCTTCTTGGTCAACGTGCTTTTCAAGTTTATGAACCAATATATTTGCTTGCTCATTCATAACATCTAAGAAATCTTCCAGAATTGTAAAATGGAAAGTGGGTGTTAACATTTTTCTCCTCGAACGCCATTTATATCCAGTACTAGAAATTAAATATATGGTGACAAAGAAAGGAGAGTGTCATCCACAACAGATAACTGAGTCAACAAAATTCTGAAACAGTTTAATCTAGATATCTTCAAATGCTTTGGTCATAATGACAAAGATTTTCACAGATAATAAATATCATGGACTTTGTCCTATGATAGTAATATCTAAAATGGTATTCATAAAATCGAGAACTTAAATCATTTTCCTTAATTCCCAACTTTCGAGTTTCTAAGCACACTAACATTTTGCCTTTTTGTAATTACCTTAGTGATTCTAGCATGATGTCTACTGTAATCAAACTCTTCAAAATCCATACAAACGTGTTACTTTTACTTTGTTGGACCACTCTCAGAAGATGGCGTCATAGTTCAGGATGCAAGTTTAAGGGTTGAGGTCCCTGAGCTTAGTGTACTTCTCAGGGTCTGACTGCCTTGTTGATTGAATTTTCAAAATTCTCTTGCTCCAGGCAGTCCTATGCTTTGCTCCACCCATTCATCATGACCTACTAGTTCTTCTTGGTACTCTATGATGGGTACTGTTGACTTCCATGGGTCTAGATTACACCCACAATGGTCTCCTGTCCATTAACAGAACCTCTCCCACCAGCCTCTCCACTCCTACCCAGCAGCACAATGTTGTTACAGAAAAGTAATTCTGTGTCTATGTCTGAGATAACAGGTTATGCACACAAGCAACTGTTTCTATCAAGTGGCATACCTTGTAAGAAGTCCGAGGCCAAGCCATGGCTCTAGAAACTTGTACATGGAGGATTTTTCAATTTGTTTTGAACTAGTTAAAATTACCTTTATAAGAGAGGACAAAAAATAATTGAGACATATTATAGACATCAGAACAAGTTTAAATAAAGAAATACCTGGCTACAACACAACTGTTTCTAAGGCAACATTTCATAACCTTCATTTCCTCTGTGATTCTTTTTCATTCCTGTGCCTCAATGAAATTCAATGTGAGCTTTGAACATATACTTGTCATTCAATTCTGGGATTTTTGTTCAATCCCCTGCTTTGGACACACTTCTATCCGTATATTCCAAACCCACTTCTACCAGGTTAGCAATGGCAGGAGTCCATCGCACTATCATCTCATTATTATGTCTGAACTGGATTCTCGAGTAGGCAGCAAAGAAAATTCTAGCATTTTCACCACCGCAGCTGAGAAAAATAAGTCTTTGTACTATTCCCTAGGATATTTTGTTTTTAGTTCTGTTCCAATAGAAACTCTACCTTTCCAGTTGTTACTCCTTGATCTAAATCCAATTCTAACAAGCTCACAGGATAATTTACTCCATCTTACAGCAATATGTAAAAGACATGCAATCCTTTTGAAGACTAATTCCAATAGCATGGATTATTAACAATATGTACCCTATCAATATCAGAGTAGCATTATTTAAAAAAATTTGCAGTAATAAATTTGCCATTAATATTAAATGAGACCCTAAACATATTGAGGGAAACCCCTATCTACTAGTCAATCATTTTTGGGAGTCTAAAAACAGTGGCAGTGCACTTTCTTGAATTATGTACTTGTGATTCTGAAAATATATGTATCTCATTCTGCAGACTTTAAGAAAGAACAAATACATGGAGGCAGATAACTGAATGATGCCAGACTCCCCAGCATGCAGACTACACCTGAGATAGTAAATGGCACATATAAAGCTTGAAATATGGGGTCAGAGTTATAGCACAGCCAGTTAAGCCACCACCTGCACTGCTAGCATCCTGTGTTAGAGTGCCGTTACTGGCTGCTCAGCTTCTGCTACAGCTCCCTGCTTCTGTGCCTGGGAGAGCAGCTGAAGATGGCCCAAGTGCTTCAGTTTGTGCCATCCAGTGTGGGAAATGTGGATGGAGTTCCTGACTTCTGGAATCAGCTTGGCTCACACTCAGTTATTGCCAGCATTTGGGGAGTGAAACAGTGTAATGAAATAATCCATCTCTCTTGCTCTCTTTTTCTCTCCCTTTTTACCTCTTTCTCTGTTACTCTTTCAAATGAATAGATCTTCTTTTAAAGTCCAAAGTATCTAATAAAATTGTCTTGTACTGAATTGAAGGAAATGAAGAACACATTTCTAATATTTATTCTGATGAGAATCTCATATAGCCAAATACACAGTGCAGTACTGATCTTCTTTACCACATACCCACCTCCACATTTTCT
Source organism: Ochotona princeps (assembly GCF_030435755.1). NCBI lineage: Eukaryota > Metazoa > Chordata > Mammalia > Lagomorpha > Ochotonidae > Ochotona > Ochotona princeps. The sequence goes on from NC_080842.1 coordinate 23,284,333, forward strand.
GCATTATAAAGGGCCACCATTGGTATTGGCCCAACCCAGAGTTTCAACAGCGGCAGGTGTCGACATTCCTCTGTGTGCTGAATTAACTGCTGGAAAAATTCTGGGAGAAAAATATTTAATTTTCAATTCAAGAAGAAAACAGTTTTGCTGATGGTGTTGGGCAAATGTATGTTTCCTCAATTTGAAAAACAGACACATTATGTAACATGCACCAATACAGTAAGCTGGGTAAAGGTCAGATGTTTTGCAACTTTTCTGCAGACTTAAAATAATTTCAAAATCCTATTCTCATAACAAGTAAATATAATAATTTGATACTAGACGGTAGTTACATTCAAGATTTGATGTACCGAAATATGCACGTGTTTTTATCATTGTGCAGTAGCACAGAACCAGCAACAAGTGGAGTTGGACTTTGTATCAGGACACCAGGCATGCCACCTTAACCAGTACCTCGCAACAGTGTCTTTTGGGTAAAAGAATTCGCAAAATTGTTGTGAGGAGAGCTAGGTCAAACCACCACTGTCAAACCTCTTGCTCCATGTTGACATGCCTGCCTTGTTCCACTCTGACAGAAGGGACAGAGAAGTCCGGAGCTGCGGTTAACTTATCAGCTCAACTGACAGCAGCTGGGGAAAGCAGATGTTGGCATGACACACAGAAAAAGCATGAGGCTGGAGTTCACAGGCCAACTGGAAGCCAAATGCAATCTTCAAGATGAGATTACTGAGGTCAGAACTGGGACATAGTCACAGGATACAAGAACAGCCTCTTAAAAAATGATAGGATAGCTTGACAAAGAATTTATTCTAATGAAGTTCTAGACAGTGATCTGGAAACTGCATGCATTAAAACTTAATCCTTAAAAATAAGATGAAGATAGCTGTTTTAGCATTAAACAACTTTTCAAAAAACTTTTTTGGAAAATTAGCAGCTAGAGGATAGGTACCTTGGTGTAGCAGGTAAAGCCACCAACTAAGGCACCAGCATCAAGGTCAGATGCCAGTTTGAGTCCCGGCTGCTCCAGTTCCCATCCAGCTTCCTGCTAATGTGCCTAGAAAGCATTGTTAGATGGTCCAAGTGCTTGGGCCCCTGCAACCACATGGGAGATCCAAAAGAAGTCCCTGGCTTCTGATCAGTCCAGCTTTGGCCTTTGCAGCCATTCTCTCTTTGTTTCTCCCTCACTCCCTCTCTCTGTGTACTCTGCCTTTTGAATAAATAAACAAATCTTTGAAAAAATGAAAATGAGCAACTGTTTTCCTAATGCCAAAATCTAATAATTCTTGATGGAATGAAAAGTCCCTTTGTAACTGATAATATACAGTCATTCTCTCACTGAGAAAGTAACTTCAAAGAGAATTACTTTAAACAATCCAACAATCCAATCAGTTCACAGGGTTTTTTTTTTTTTTTTTGAAACTTCTTACTCTCTAGATGTTAAATTCTAATTTAATTTTCTTGGAATCCCCATAAAAATATAAGATTGCTTTTTTAAAAAGATTTATTTATTTATTTATTTATTTATTTATTTATTTTAAGTCAGGATTTAGAGAGAAAGGAAGAGACAGAGATCGTTCTTCTCTCCATTGGTTTACTGTCCGAGTGGCTGCAATAGCCAGGGCTGGGACAGGCAGAGCCCAGGATCCAGGAGCTTGCTCCAGATCTCTCATGTGGGTGGTAATGGGCCAAAGATTTGCTGCACCCACCACTGTCTTCCCAGGCACATAATCAGGGAGCTTGATCAAAAGTGGGGCAGCCAGGACTCAAAAGTGGTGCCCATCTGGGATGTCAAGGTCACCCCATGCACTGTGCTGTGCCACAATGCCAGATGATGAGAATTCCTGAGGATGTCAATTTTTACAGAGCTAAAGGAGGCCTGTATTTCTATATTATTTTCAGTGCCATAAATCCCAAAAGAAGAGGTTATCTCTTTTACTGAGACCCAAGTTGATTTTTTTTAGAGTTATATTGTTGGGCAAGATTCAATGGCTCAATTAGGTGATCCTCCACCTCCAAGCACCGACATTCTACATGGGCACCAGTTTGTTCCCGAATGCTCCACTTCCCATCCAGCTCCTTGTCTGTGCCCTGGGAAAGCGGTGGAGGATGGCCCAAAGCTTTGTGAGCTTGCATCCATGTAGGGGACCCTGAGGAAACTCCTGGCTTTTGGCTTGGGATCAGCTCAGCTATGGTCATTGCAGCCATTTGGGGAATGGACCAGCAGATGGAAGATCTTTTCTCTGTCTCTCCTTCGTTCTGTGAATCTACCTTTCCAATAAGAATAAATAAGTCTTTTTAAAAGATTTATTTTGAAACAGTTGGAGAGAGAGAGAAGGGGGTAGAAATGAATTGAGAACGATTTTTCCCTCTGCTGGTTCACATTCCACATGGCCTCAACAGCCAGGGCTGGGAGATTCCAAAGCCAGGAACTAGGAGCGTCTCTGGGTCTCTCACTTAGTTACAGAGGCCCAAACAATTAGGCCATTCTTCACTGCTTTCCCAGGTGGCTTAGGAGGGAACTGGATCAGAAGTGGAGCCTAGAACAGCCAGGACTCGACCAGGATCCCGTAAAGGATGCTGGCACTGCAGATGGTGGTTTAACTGACAATGCTGCAGCAGCAGTGCCAAACCAAGTTGATTTTCACCAATGTGATTTTCATGTTTGTAAATGTGTTGTTGAACTACTTGTAAAAATTAATCATGTTGCTTACTTGGTTGGCAAAATAATTTTACTTGAATTTCCTCTGCCAGAGAAGAATTTCAAAACATTCTAGAAAACATTCCCCATGAGAGTTCCCACGAAGCTTGGGCGACAGTGATGTTTATTTGGGGAAACAGAAGTGAAAATGAAATAATCTCTGGAGCTTCAGAGTTAGTGCTCAGTCTGTAAAAACATTACTAACAACTAACATGAGGAGGAATGTGATACTTTTTAAAATACAGGACTTTCGTGGAAATGTCTTGGTCCTAACTTGAGCTCTGGGTATTCTTAACATAAGCACTCATGAAGATCAAGTGCTGACCTGTCACCCCCTGTTCCTGATGGGGGAATTGCCAATACCAGGTACTTCTGAGAACTTTCTAACTTTAAAGTAAGCCTCCCCATCTCTGCCACCAATTTCCTTTTAAAAGATAATTTCACTGAAAGAAAAATGCACTCTTCCAAAAAAAAAAAAAAAAAAACTTTAGAAAATGCGCACGTAAGTGTGCTTTGATGCCCTGCTAATGCAGGTTATCAGCTCTTAGTTACCATGCAACCTCCTGAGACAAGCAGAAACAGGAAGCTCAAGGAAAAAAGAAAGTAGTGGTCCAGCCTTGGGAGGTAAAAGCACCCTGAGATGTCGAGGAGCCAGGGACAGATGAATTCCCAGTCTCCTGTTTTCCAAAGTGAGAGAGGTCTGAGCAGCTAGGACGGAAAAGAAGAGAGAAGAGGACAGGAGTTTGGAAACACATACAGAAAATTGCGGGAGGTGGAAGGTGGCACTAGAGATGCTGACAGGTGGTGGAGGGAAAACTAAGTAGAGCCAAAATTCCCATGAACGCCTGCTAAGGCCTCAGGTTCTGTGGTCCAGGCCAATGAGAAGGGGCGGGGAGGAGCCGTGCGGACCCCCGGGCGTGCCCCAAGAGGCGCTGCCGCGGGATGGGCGGTGTGTGACAACCGAGAACCCCCCCAACCCTTACCTTTCCCGCCCGGCTTCATGTGCAGCGCGTGTCCCACCAGCGGCAAGGCGATGCCGATGGACGGGATGGGCTTCAGTTGCTGCCATTTGCGCGCGTAGCTCGCCACCATCTGCAGCAGTTGCAAGATGAGCGAGGCGCCCGCCAGCGACGCGGCGCTCGCTGCGCCCCAGAGCAGCAGCTTCTGCCCTTCGAGCCCCAGCCAGAGCCACATCCTCTCTGTGCTTGAGGTCGCCGCTGCAGGGTCCGTGGAGCGGGTGGCCGGAGACGGAGATTGCCAGGCCCTGTTGGCTGCCCCGTGAGATCCTGATCCAAGTTCAAGTGCTTAGTGCTCGGGTCCCGGGAGGAGTTTGTGGACTCCGGGAGACTGGAGTGGCCTCCGGGATAGGGTTGGGAGGGGGATGGAGGCGGCTGCGAGGTCTGGAGGAGAAAGCAGATCTGACAGGCCCGCTGCTGTCCTGTTTCCCCGTCCGGGCCGCAGGGCAGAGGTCTCCAGGCGCCGCCCTAGGGGGTGGCTTTTGTGAACTGGGAAGCCTGCGGGATGGCGAGCTCGCCTCGGTGGGGCGCCAGCTGAAAGCGAAAGCTTGGATCTCGAGTTCTGGGCTTACTGGAGTGCTCTGGGAGAAAAGGAAGGTTTACATTTAGGGCAGCTTCGGAATGAAGTTAGAACTTGTCGCCAGCTTTCTGCATTCTGCTCTCTCGGCCAGCCAGGGTGGGCTGAGTTTTGGATTAAGGGACCCCATTGCTCATTGCACTGGCCGCCGACCGGACCGGCCGCCAGCTGGCTCCCTGAGAGGGACACCGCAGCCACTTTGTTGAGCCAGAGTAGTCCTAAAAACTTAAGCTTGGGAACCGCCGCCAGTTTACCCCAGCCCCCTGCTGGGTGATGAGTTTTAACATACTGGACGTTTAGCATATAGGACACCCGGAGGATTGTCTGATCCAGCTATTGCCCCAATTCCCATACACTTCACACCCAGGAAAGCCCGAGCCTAAGAGAAGTGAATGGGAGTGAAAGAGGACAAAGAATGAGGATTTCAATGTGTTGTGCTGGTGCTAGCAGAGGAAGGCTGAATCCGGACATAATAGTTCTCAAACTCTGTGGAACGGCAACTGAAGGACCACTGAACCTGTGGGAGGAACAGCGACCCGGGGAATGCTGATTCTTGGGGGGAGGGGAAGGAATATTAAAAAAAAACTGTCTTCTTTTTTTCCTGCTCTCACTTCTGTGCCACACACCCTACTTTCATTCTGCTCCTTCGCTTGAACCTTCCCGCTAAAGGGCAAGGAGTGTCCCAGTCCCAGTAGCAGATCACTAAGTGCTCAGTACCAAGGGAGGTGAAGAATAAAGAGCGCCTTGGATTCCGGCTCTGCTTAATTGGGTTCGTTTCCATTGAACTACTGTGCACGTAGCCAACAGCAACCTGCAAGGCCTCTCTCACGTGCAGAAAAACCGAGGCTTTTCTAAATCATATTTGTGTGCTTGCGATGGAGATTCCTAAAACATGAACTGGAAAAAAGAAGTTGTTGAACAGAGTACATGGTGTAACCCCATCTTTAGAAGAAAAGGTATCTCTGTATCTTCACTAACGTCTGGGGAAACGCACTAGTCAGCACTCACAGATTGGGATTGGAAAAGGGCAATTTAGATTTTTTGTGGAACTCTCCTGCATATTGCTTAACCACCTTAAGCCTTTTAGAAAATGTTTTTATATAATATCTTCAAGTGTATCCCCTTGGGCTTTGATTTCTTTCCTTTCCATAGCGTTGAGGCTGAACTGTAAGGTCAATTGCAGCTATAAAAGTGAATGATTCAACTGTATCAGATTCCAATAATCTCCAAGAACAAAACAAGGGCTCTTAACAGGGATTGCAGTTTGTAATCTCTGTGACTCCCTAGTCTGTGGACAAGACAAGGATTATGTAACCAGGACTCCTATTTGTATCTGACTTTGCTGATTCTATGGGCAAAGCAGGGACTATGCCCTTCACTGTGAAGAGGTGGAGCAGCAAACCTGACATGGCCAAAGAAATGCAGCGGAGCAGGGAAGAGATTGAGGCCAGGGCTTGTGCCTGTAGCACGGGATCTCTTGCAGGGCAAGCGAGATGCAGTGCATAGGCTGAGTGGAGCAATATGCAAGAGACCTGGAATGCCAGGCTAATATTGTGTTTATTTTGAAGGCCATTTGAGAGTGAGAAAGAAGGGTCCTGATGAGTTTTGGGGGCAAAGGGCAGCTGAGTAAAAGCCTAATCCTTGTGTTCCCCTCCTCACCTTTCCCAACGACACTGACAATGCACCTAGGAAATTTTTGGAAAGTTCCCCAGGAAATGGTAAAGCCTTTTGTAGCCAGCAAAGGTGAGGACAATGGGCATCATATTTACCTCTGGTAGTTTGTCCGCTTGGCTGTCCTGATTTGACCAGTACAGAAAGTGTCTCCTTACTTTCCCTGCTCAAGAATCATTCAAAGAGGGGGCCCTTGCGCAGCTCGCTGGCATTCACACCTGTTGAAAATCAAGGATTCCGAAGTAACGATCAGGGCCCAGAAAATGTTATAAGCTAGAAGGAAATCTTTGTAAATTGAGACTTTTGTTTTCCACATTTTCTGTCACTAGCAATGATTTGTCATTTAAAAAGGGATGTTTAAATTGTGAGAATAATCTCCTGATTGGAACTATGTTATTTGCTTACTTCATATACATTAGACCATAAGAGCAGTGGGAAACTTCGTCATCAGATTTTGGATATCAGATACTGAAACCAAAGGAACTATGCAATGCTCACATGCAGTTCTTTTTATAGATAGACATCACTTCAATGTAACCATCGCCCAGATCACGTACAGCCTTATGACACACACTGTGCCTGCCTTCTGAGGTTGTATCTGTGAGATGAACCTCTATTACTGCATGTAGAGTTTCTCCTCATTTGTCATAAATGTAAGCTAGTTCTTTTAGTTTGAATAGATCACAGTTTGTTATCCACTTTACTGCCAGTGGCCATTTCTGATTTTTCTATCTTAGCATTTGTATGTATAGATATAAATATACACTTATTTCTGTTGAATATATGCTTAAGAGTGAAATTGCTAAGTAATCTGGTATATGTATATTTACACATTATATCACAATGCCAACCCTGGTGTACATGTCTTTAGCCTGAATAATTACTGCCACAGCATCTACTGATTTATGTAAAAGATGGGCTAGAGACAGAACTGACCCAGCAATTGCAACTACCAGTGTGTGTGTTTGCTAATGTGAGTGATTGACAGAGCCAGACCTAGTCCTGGCAAACATACACAAGAGTCAGGTCTAGGATCACTTTAGACAAGTTTCTTTGATGATACCCAGACTGAACTGCTAGACTCAGAACTGCAACAATGGGGAAAATTGTAGGCTCTATTGTCTGACCGTGGAGTGTATGTGTCAGAACTCAGCCACTTCAGTGTCTTAGCTGGAGCAGTGGATATCATGCCCAGGTGCACATGGAGGATATGGCAGGCTATCGGAGCCTGCAGAGGACATTAGTACCATAGCAAAGGAAGCAAGGCAGAACAGTTTGGTCAGCCAAGCTTGACAGCAAATTTCTCGATGATTGGATTCTCCAAGGTGGACTATATCAGCCAATAGAACTTGGGAGGATTTCCTCATCCTTGAATAGATGAGATGGACAGCATTTCAGAACTATCAAAATCACCTAAACAGAACCCACAGAGCATGTTCCACATCAGGGACCCTGGGATGACATTGGGTGGCCATTCCCCATTCCTGGGTGCTATGGCAGTTGAGAGGCTGCATGTGGTTTTTCCCCTTATCTGCCCCATTCCCACAGATACAGGAAGAGGAAAATGAACATTTGGAAACAATGGTCTACCTAACTTTTCCTTAACTCTTCCAACCCTAACCACCTATGTAAATATCATCAAAGCTAAAATTTAAAAATAATAATAATAATAAATAAAGTTCTGTCTCTGAATTCAACATGTCAACATTAAGAGGAGCTACTTGACTGGATGCCCTTAAGGGCAATAATGTCCTCCAGGCCAGAGAAATATCTGAACAGCATCTTTGGGCCTGACATGATGGCTCAATTGGCCAATCCACCTCCAAGTGCCAGGGTCCCGTATGGGTGCCAGTTCATGTCTTGACTGCTCCACTTTCCATCCTGCTTATGGCCTGGTTATGCAGTGGAGGATGGCCCAAAGTGTCAGGATCCTGCGCCCACTTGAGAAACCCAGAAGAAGCTCTTGGCTCCTGGCTTTGGAATGGCTTAGCTCAAGTCTTCGTGACCACTTAGAGAGATAGTGAAAACAGATGGAAGATCTTTTTCTCTGTCCTTCTCCCTGTAAATCTGCATTTCCAATAAAAATAAATTATCTTTTAAAGACTTATTTATTTTTATTGGAAATGCAGATTTACAGGGAGGAGGAGAGACAAAGAGGAAGATGCTCCATCCGGTAATTCACTCCTCAAGTGGCTTCAACGGCCAGAGCTGGACCAAACAGAAGCCAGGAGCCAGGAGTTTCTTCCAGATCTCCCATGTGTGTGCAGGGTCCCAAGGCTTTGTGTCATCCTAGACTGCTTTCCCAGGCCACAAGCAGGGAAATGCATGGGAAAAAGGGCTACTGGGACATGAACCGGCACCCATGTGAGTTTCTGGTGCATACAAGGCTAGGACTTAAGCTTCTAGGCTACTGCACTGGGCCTAATTTTTTTAAAAAGAAACCTATTTTAACTCTTGAGGTCTTCAACTGATTATGTAAGACTTATTCACATTTTGAAGGGCAGTCTGACTTATTCATTGTCTACTGATTGTCTGCTGATTAGATGTAAATTACAGCCAAATAACCTTCACAGCAATAACTGGATTGATGTCTTGCCAAACTCATGGGGACCATATTGCAGTTGACACTTAAAAGTAGCCATTACATTAGGAAAGATTTCTTCCAAGTCATCAAATGTTCCTTGTGCAATTAAAGAAGATCCACTTCTCATTATAAAATGACCATTTTCTTCAAATTTGTTTTAATTTTAGTTTAATCACAATCGAAATCTTTTCGGCGTAGTATGTGTCTATGTGTGTATGCGCGCGCACATACACATACTAATACTATTCTAAAATTTATTTGGAAATAACAAGAGCTCAAATTATCAGTAAAGGAGCTGGCACTGTGGCATAGCTGTAGCCTGTCATGCCAGTTCAAGTCCCCACTGCTCTCCTTCTGAATCATCTGGGGAGAGAGCCAGTGGATAGATAATTTCTCCCTATCTCTCTGTCTCTCCTTCTCTCTTCTATAATTCTGTCTTTCAAATAAATATGTAAATCTTAAAAAAAATGCCAGGTAAGCCATTTAATATTTGAAAATAAGTTACATAACTTACACTAAGAAACATGAAATACAAATTATAGCAATTAAAAGTGTGTTGTTGATAAAAATATGAGAATAAATTAGTTTATAAATTATAAATTACCAAGCTAGCACAGACAGACTAACACAAAAAGAAACAATTCAAATATCAACTGAGAGGAGAATGAAGAAATCAATTGTGATCTAGTCACACCATGGAGTTCCACAGAACAACAAAGGAAGTAGAGCTTCCCTTATCAGCTTAGATAAGTCTTACAAGATTAGTAAGGTGGGACAAAATACTATAATAATATCAATAGTAAAATTCCATAATATGCAAAATAGAATCATGTCTTTTAATGGCAGTCCCATATGTAGTCAAACTAGAAAGCAAAGCAAGCGCGTGCTAAGTGCAATTATAAGCACAGGGTAGATTAGTCAGGGAAGAACCTACAGACCTATCAATGTTTCTGACAATATTTTACTTCTTAGGCTGTGTGATGGGCATGTGAGCTTTTATTTCAATAACATTCTATACCCACATGTGTGTTATAAACAAGTTAACACTTAGAGATATATTTTATAGTAAATCATTTTTCTGGTGGAATTTCAAAGTCTAGCACCTGGCTCATAGGAGATAGTGTGGGATGTGTAAAGAATGCTGGACCATGCGAATTTGGGCAGTCTAAACTTTAGACTTTACTTAACCCCAATTTCCTTGTCTAGAGAATGAAAAATTCAGCACTACACAACCATGGTCTTCAGAGAATTGGTTCTAAGAAACAAAGTAAATATTTGTGGAAACAAACAAAAAAAATGTTTTGTGGTCATGTCAGAGGAACTGTAGATTAAGTTAAGATTGAGAAAAATTCTCTAAAGCTGACCTTGTCGGGGCCTTAAGCAAGCAGCTGTAAGTTTTAAATCTGCAGGAGGGAATGCAGAATTTTCACAAATAGTTTATAGAATCATATGTGTGATGTTGCATCTTTAAAAAGAAACACAGTTTTGAGAAATCTTGGAGATACATTCTAAGGTCTTCTTTGAACTGAGCCTCAGTTAATCTATAATTTGCAGATGACCATGACCATAGAATACATGATGAGTTGCTGAGAAGGAGCTAGGGAGCTCTGATACCCAGGACACTGCGGCAAAGGTCTCGGGGTGGGAGCATGGTCTCAATGGTATTAATGGGGACTGGAAAAAAGAGGCATAATCAGATTTTTCATCCAGGGATGGTGAGCAGGGCTGAGCTCAAGGCTGCCTCTAGCATGGGTTACTTCTGAATACCAACGAGAGACAAGCAAAACCACAGCACTTGACTCCTGCTGGAGTCATCAGCTAACCACACTGAACCTAGATGGGCTTTTGCAACATGTGGACTCATTTTAGGGTAAGAAGTATTCTTGGACTCTTCCAATGTCTGTGTTTGCACAGGAGCTACTGCATGCCAAAGCTTAAGCGACTTCCCCAAGGACATTTAGCTCATTAGTGGCAAAAGCAGAATAGCTCAGACTCCCTGTCTCCAGAGCAGCTACCACACCATGGCACCCTAACCCCCGGCTATGCAAGTGGAGTGTGAGCATCTCAGATAAAACTTGACTAAGTTTTTCCTCACTTCAGTTTCAGTAGCCATTTTGTAGTCTGCAACACCTGTAAAGTGTTGCAAGTATTACAAGTTCAAGTATTTCAGATCCTAAACAGGATAGAGAAGCTGCTGTAACCCTGGATAGTAACCTGATAGCAGTCATTAGTAGCAACAATTTGAGATGTGCACACATTAAGGAAGATCCAAAATGGACTGTTGCTATTACTGAACAGCAGCACTCAAAGTCCGAAAGTGTTGATAAACTATTCAAGCACTATTGTAACACCTGGGGAAACCAATACAAATACTATGCAAAGAGATACAATTCAAGAACAATCAATCAATCAATCAATCAAGACGGAGGGATCAGTGTTGTGGCACAGTAAGTAAAACTGCTGTCTACAATACCCAGAATCTCATATGAGTGCCAGTTTGAGTCCCTGTTGTTCTGCTTCTGATCCAGCTTCCTGCTGATAAACCTGGGAAAGTAATCAGAAATAGCCTGAGTGCCTGGCTTCTGGCTTTGGCCTTGCCTAGCCCCAGTCCTTATGGTCAGCAGGCAAGTGAACAGGCAGATTGAAGAGTTTTCTATCTTCTTCTTAATCTCTCTTCCTGTTTCTCTCTGACTCTACCATTCAAACAAATAGATAAACAAATCAACTAGAAATCCTAATACATTTTACAGTAACTTGTAGGAAGTCCGAAAGAAAAACAAAAGAATGAGAAATCAAAGGAACAATGAAACACCAACTACTATATCGAGAATGCTGTTAAATGTAATACCAATCAAGAAAGAAACATCAGCAGAGCAGATTAAAAAACACACACATGAACATAACTATACATTGCTTAAACTCATGGCTAAGGGTAGGAATTTAGCCTACTTGTTAAGATAGCTCTATTAGAGTACCTGGTTCCATTCCCAACTCTGACTTCAGCTTCCTGCTAATGCAGACCCTAGGAAATAGCAGCACTGGGTCAAGTATCTGAGTTCCTGCCACTAGTTTAAGAGACCTGGATTAAATTCCTGGCTTCCAGCTTTGGCCTAGCCCAATCCCAGCTATCGTGTGCATTTAGGGAGTGTGAACTGAAGAATGGAAACTCTCTCTCTCTGCCCCCTCTGTCCCTCTCTGCCTCACAAATAAATACATATTTAAAATGTGAGCAAGAAATCCCCAATTCAACAATGTAAGTTGAAAGTAAAAGGATGGTGGCTTAGCATGCATGATATAGCCTAGTGGCTAAATCCTCGCCTTGCATCCACCAGGATCCCATAGGAGATCTGGTTTGTATCTCAGCTGCTCCACTTCCATCCAGCTCCTTTCCTGTGGCCTGAGAAAGCAGTGGAGGACAGCTCAAAGCCTTGGAAAATTGTGCCCACTTGGAAGACATGAAAGAAGTTCCTAGATCCTGGCTTCAGATCGGCTCGGCTCTAGCCATTGCAGCTACTTAGGGAGTGAACCAGCAAGCAGAAGATCTTTGTCTCTCCTTCTTTCTGTAAATCTGCCTTTCTAATAAAAATAAATAAATCTTTTTTTTTAAAGTAAGAAGATGGAAAAATATGTATCATGTAAACAGTTAAGCTGTCTGGCAGCATAAAAATGAGCAGAACCAGTCAGAAACATCACAACCACCTCCTAAGCCATCCTCAGCTTGCCTCTGGGTGTAAATCAGCAGGAAGCTGGGATTGGATGTGCAGCCAGGAATTAACTCCAGGCTCCAGTAATGAATCCGGGTATCTTAGTGGGAGTCTTGATCACTGGATTGCATATTTGCCCTGTTTGAAACATTTCTTAAATGACAAAACCTTAGAAATGGAGGGTGCATGGTAGGGTGAAGCATTAGGCTGCAGATGAGGCAGGGCAAGAGGGAGGTGGGTGTGGCATAAAGGGTTAACACCAGGGAAACGTTTGTGGAATGTGTGCCACTCTGTATCTTAACTCTGTTGGTGAATACAGGAATCTACACAGATGATGAATCTACACAGAAGTTAGATGGTCATATACATAGGTACACAAATGAATGCCAGTCAAACTGGGGAGATCTGTGTAAGATCAGCTGATTATAGCAAGATCGGTAACTTGGTTGTGATATTTCACTGTTGTGTCATCAAATGTTATCATTCAGGGAAAATGGGCAAAGCTAAGGGGTATCTCTATTATTCCTTAGAGCAATGTGCAAATCTACAATTACTGGAATACATTTTTTAATTGGAAATATGGGTAGGTATTTAACCTGGTGATGAAGATGCTGGTTAAGACATTCACACTCCATATTGTAGTGTGTGGATTTCCTACCTGACTTCTGCCCCTAACTTCACTTCTAGGAGACCATGGTGATGCCTCAAGTGGTGGGACACCTGGATTGAGTTCTCAGCTCCTGGCTTTGGTTTAGTCTAGCCTTGTAGTTGTCAGTTTGCAGAGTGAACAACAGAAAGAAAGTAAAAAAAGAAAGTAAATAAACAAGCATTTTTTTAAAAATGTGGAAATACCTAGATACCATGGTTGCCGCAACAGGGATGATGTTGCAATTGATGAGAAGTATATAAAAGGACAAGAAAGGAATCTGGAGAGGACAGTTTAGGAAAGTATGTGAGAAAGGATGACATGATCTCTGCAAGGTGGAACTATAGACAACAACCCAAGCAGCCAGAAGCACTGAAATTTCCTCCCCATGTGTTGTCTTCATCCGTTCCTAGCTCTTAGCACAGTCTTTGTAGTACACAGATGTGGCAATCTAAATGCTCCTTGGATGGAATTTGATGGAATTCTCTTCATTCTGTGATGGGTAAGTCTGATTCCCATTACTTTTTTGTGTACAACTGCAACAATCTGAAACATTTCTGGCAAGATTCAGTTCACTTTTGTTTTATCATCTGAAATATCATAACTTTAAATTCTCTTTCCACTCTTTTGACTCTGTACTTCTGGACGTAAACAGTTTATCTTGAAAGCTGGCCCATGATTTGTGCATGTATCTATATTAGGAATGATGAAAAAGTAATGTCTCGCAACGTTCATCTTGCTTGTCAGTGATAGAGCGCTTGTCTCTCTCTCTCTCTCTCTCTCTCTCTCTCTCTCTCTCTATATATATATATATATATATATATATATATATATGCTATAGTAATCCAGTGAGCAGGGTGCAGACCTGGCAATCTCTCATCTTTACATACTTTCTATGATCGGGACCAGATCTATGAAGCTGGTGTCTGAATCTCTCATTTTACAAAGGAGTCAGTCAGGGAGTGCCAAGCTTTGCACCTGCAGGTTAAAAACTCTTCTGAGTTTTGATATCTTTCTAAGTTAGAGACTGAAATCTCTTCTACATGTGCCAACTACAGTCCCCAAATCCTCTGTCACAGCTATCTCCATGGGAATCAAGTCTTCCTTGGTAGTTTCCCAGTCATGCACCTGTTCTGCTCCGTCTGGCCTGCTGTGCATTCCCCTGTCCTTGACAACTTCAGATGCCATCTGCTCAGACGGCATTGGCCGAGATGCCTCAGTGGCTTCTAGGAGGAACCAACGCTTGTTGGAACTAGAAAGGGAACAGGCCAGCCTCATCCTTGGCAGAATTCTGTAGCTGATAAAGTTTCTCCTGGGTGCCTCCAACTTGTCATTTTTTTAGGAACTCTCCTCATCTTTCCATCTTCCAAGACCAGCCGGGGCTTCCACATGCTATATTTGACAAGAGTTTGGTCTTCATGTGGTGGAGCTGGGTGTGAGCACAGCGGCTGCCCAAGTGCCACTGCAATGACCTCCCCATCAGCCTGGTGAATGCAGAGGGTGGACAGTTGCCTTTTCCATCTTGGCTGTCCTTACATGTTACCATCTGTTGCAGTTAAGCATATTTTATATATTTTTTCCTTGCATCTACCTTGTAAGGTAAATGTGGCTGAAGGCATGGAGGCATGTAGATGAAGGCATGGAGGATTCACACTCTCACATGCTCCAAGTCACTCTCAGCTAGTAAGTGGCAGCAGCAGGATTTAAACTCTGCATCTTTATTAAGATCTGCCCATCGTGACTGGGTGGTTAGAGCCGCCTGCCTAAAGAACTAGCTAAGAGAAGCTCCCCGAGGTGCTCTGCAAACTGTAGACAGGAATCAGCTTCGGAACTCCAGGGAAAAGCTGTTATGGTGCAGCCTCAGGCCCTGTGGTAGATTTGTGAGAAACACCTCAGATGTAAGCCCACGGGTCCCCACCCTCACAATGCTGCCCTCTAGTGAAGCCCAAAGTAACTGCAGGGCGATGTCTTCTCTCACCTAATTTTTCTTTTGCTTTCTTTACATTTTTCATAAAACATCACTAGGCAACACAAACACTGTGGAGAAGAATTTTAAAAAGATGTTTCATGGTCCTGGTGCTATAGTGTGATAGGTTAAACCTCCACATATGGAGCTGGTATGCTCATGTAAGAGCTCCTGACTCCTGGCTTTGGACAGACCCAGTCCTGGCTATTTGGCCATCTAGGGAATGAACCAAGTGATGAAAGATTTCACTCTTTCTCTCTCTGATTTGCCGTTCAAATAAAAATAAACATAAAAACTGTTGTTAGCGTTTTATCTGTTTATATAAAAACTCATTAACTGCATGGTTGCTTCATGCTCCCAGATCTAAAATGTGGCATATGCTCAGTATTCAATTTTTTTTTCTAATTTGATTTTTATTATATTTTTGACAAACTTTACACAGTTAATTAGAGAAAAAATGTTCAAGGGCTATAGGGAAGGGGTAAGACTATTATTTTCATATTGTTTCCATCATGTATCTGAGGTAAAGGGAGATATTGAGGGAGAAGCCCCACCCAGTTTCTCACCCATCCCAAGTCCCAGATGTGGGGCATGCTCTGAGATACTTGCTCAAGTGGTTTTGATAGTTCACCAGTTATGAATCGCTGCCAATCTCGCCACTCCAAGCACGATGAGGTCGTTGAGTATCCACGGATTGACATAGTCCATCATAGAGTCTCCATTTGCTCACCATTTCACTGCCAACATATAGCTGAGGTGGTTGATTGACTTGTTCTGTCTTCTTTCTTTTCATGGTTAGGGTTCTGAGTCCGGCATTTCTATTGGGGAGATCCCCAAAGAAACTTTGAGGTGTTCCCAAACCAGATTTTTCTGTGTTCTAGCAAGCACAGGGTCCGGCACAGTCCATTGCCCCGATCAGCTGGTGGTTGCAATTGCTGGGTCGGTTCTGTTTTCAGCCCTGACTTCCACTGAAACCAATGGGTGTTTCAGTCCAGCCTGGTTCTGCCCAGCATGTACTCGGCCCTCATATAAGCCAGTGGGAGCTGCAGCCTAGTCAGAGCAACCCACAATAACCCCCACCGGACCCGCCCCATACCCTGGTTTGCCAGTATGTGTAGCCGACTAGTCTAGACTGTCCCACATCCCATTTGGCTCTCATACATGTTGATGGGTATTGAAGTTTAGTTGTATCGAACCAGCTCAACTATCCAGCCCAAACTGCAGATAACATGGAAGTTGAGACAAAGCATCAACATAGTGGCCAAGATTTTTGTTTTACCAGTAGAGACATCTTGGACACTTAATCCAGTGAGATGGCATCCAAGCCACAATGGAAAGGAGACTCACCTGGCTACCATCCTGATCAGAACTAGCGGCTCAGTCAGTGTCAGGCGGACCAAAAATTGAACCCTGTTCAGAGCCGCTCACCCCAAGAAGCAGCAAGACTGAGACAAACTCCTAGCATGGGAAGAGCCATTGGAATTGTGAAAGAAGCCTTCAATAAGGTCTTGTACATCCCTAAACACTGACTCTTGTCTTTCACTTTCGGTATCTCACATCCATCCAAGGACACTGCATTGCTTGCCTAGATCAATGTAACTAGCTCCTATACATCTGCTGCTGCTCCAGAACCTTGTAATCCATTGGAACCGACTCTGTCTGGGATAATGATTTCATAGAAAGAATCTGATCGTCTTTCTGGTTAAATCCCTTCAGGAGATTCTCATTGCTGTTAGAATCAAAACCCAAGCCCCCACCAGAGTCCTACGAGGCCCTCAGTAGTCTGGCTTGAGTCTTTGTTCTTTCAGATTTAGTTCCATGAAGCATTGTTGATTGTTCAAGTTGCTCTGCCTTATCTATGAAGGAACTTTGCATGTGCTCATGCTGTTTTGTTTTTTTTTCACTAAGACGCCCATTCTCCTTTCCCGCCTTTCTTTTTTCTTTTTGGCCTGAATAACTCCTACTCATTTATGGATCTCCACTCCCACATGTCTTCCATAGGGATGTCTTTCCTAACCCCCTGCTTATGTGTCCTTATAGGCCTTTCCACTTCCTTCAACTTCCCAAGAGTCATTATTACATAATTGTGTGATCATCTGATAACCTCCATTTCCCCTCTGGGCTTCCCTAGTAGCCACAGAGCACATCTGTAAAACCCATTCTTGTATTCTTCAGAAGTCAGCCCTGTCCTAAGACCACTGAGAAAGTAAAAGATCAACTCCACTTGAACTTCCTCTGTGAAGTTAGATCTATTGGCTGTCCTCTGAAATCTTATGTCCCTTGAGTTCTGACCATTCACTCATATGCATCATGGCAGACCACCCACTAGCAGCTGAATCTCAGGCCTTAGCTCCCGACTATCCTATGAGCACCTGTGTGCCAGGAATCCTGGCTTCCACGCATCTCTCATTGTCACAGTACCTTGCTCATTCCCAGCACATGACACAGATAAAGATATAATTTATAGTTAAAAAATTAATAAAGATGTTGGCTTTTCTTCTTTTGTCTATAGCAATGTTGGTGATGATGGGAGCAAGTTATAATTCCTTGATGTGTGTAGCCACATTTAAGGCTGCGTTTTATGCAATAGAGCTAGGAAAAGATGTTAGGATGTTGTGTAATATTATTGTGAGAATATTTTCTCTGTCAATTTGCTTGGCAAAGCACAGCCATCTCTGTACAGTAAAAACTGGTTCTAATTTTATGTGGAAAGATGAAACTATAACCAACATGCTCCATATGCACACAAAGGTGAATCTTTTCTATGTAGCCATTTGGATATTTTATTTGCTAATGATTGCATACTTTTTAAGGACTGCTATAACAATTTCAACTGCCACATTTCATTCATCTGCTTAGTGGAAGATGCAGGGACAAGACGGTCAGAAATGTGGAAGCAATAGGTCGAAAAGAAGAGTACAGCTAAAAGTAAAGATGACCAGATTGCTTTCTAGGATGGAAGGGCCTAACCTGCCTGCAACAAAGCACAGATATTCAAGGGGTAAGCCACCCTCCCCCTAAACAAAATAGAAACTTTGTCTATGGAGACAAGAGAATATTGGGCTGGGAGGAATGAGGAAAGCAAACAACAGTGGGAGGGAACTGAGATGGTTGATGGTAGAGTTAAGCAAATAGTACAAGAAACAGGTGCAGCTTGCACTGAGGGTATCTGGTGGTACCTCTTTCAGTCAGAGCCAGGTGACTTCTCGAGGGACAGGCCAGCCATGGTGACTATCTTCTGATTCAGCCATATTCCGGAGCTGATCACGGTCTGGTTTTTGGCAGTCACAGGCACGAATGGCCTTGATAGAAAGGTGCTAAGTGACACATGCTGATGTGGCTTGGATGCTTCTCCCCTCTGAAACCCCTGTAAAAACATAATTGCCTTATAGATGCCTTGTGAATGGACTACCACGGCTCTCTAGTGGTGGTTTTTCTCCCTCTCTGTCTCCGGGCTGTGTGGTGCCTCCTGCCAGGATGGACTCTATAGAACCAGGCGTATTGAGGAGGAACTATCCAGCCTTTCTGGGTGTGGCCCAATAACTTCTTGTTCATTATAATTACCCGTCTGGGGCATTCTGTTGTAGCAGCACAATTAAACTAGGGTGATGAGATACCTCATATGTTGGGACACATCCCAGAGAAAAAGAGAGGCTGTGTGTCCCAGGTATGAAACAGGGATCCAAGAAGTTATTATTTGTGGCTTCCCAGGGTTGAATTCTGCAAGGAAGGAGAGGGAAGATACAACACACGCAACTAGTACATGGGATGTGAGTGACCCCAAGGAGAGAATGAATCATTTCTACCACAGTAGACTATTGTGATTCCTCGAGAATTAAAGGCAAGAAGGAAGCTATGATTGATAAATAATTAATGATATGAAAAAAATCACATCTATTATTACAGAATAAATTTAAATCAGTCAAATGAACAAGACAGAGATTCACAGCGGCAAATATGTTTATTCTAAAGAACCAAGCAAGAGTAATTAGAGGAGTGGAGGTAAAACAGACCAACAGTGCACAGGAGGGTTAAGGAGTGGAAAGCATAGTTGAATATCAACACAATACTTCAGGGTCAAGGGGAAATATAAGTTTTTGAATTATTACACAATAAAATTACAGGATATTGGATGATATAAGTGTTGTAAAATGTCCCCCAGTGCACTGCAGGATTAGAAAAGTTGACACAGGTAAAAAATCCACCATAAAGAATAGGACTTGAGGTAGGTCAAATGGGTCCCCCAGTGAAACTTGAAGGTTATGGAGGAGAGAAGAAGGGTGAATTGTTTTCCCTGTGTTTGACTTTATGGCCATGGAGGAGGCTGGGTGTTTGAAACGGGCCCCGATGCAAACAGAATAATGTGGATCAAGTGAGGATGGTTCAATTTGTACTATTCAACTGGAGGGCCGTGGAGGAGCCGAGGGTGTTCAGGGCTCCTCCAGTCGAACAGCAGTGTTAGGATGGAGCTGAAACTGGTGTGAGATCCAGCAGGTCACGAGGAGGCGTACAGAGGAGCTGATGTTGCTGACTTTCCTCCCATTGACCTTCAGGGCCGGGGAGGAGCTTAAGCTGTTGAATTGTCGCCCAGTCCAACGAGAGGGCTTTGGTTGACATGGATGTTGTAAAAGGCCCCCAGCAAATTGGAGGGCTTGCAGGAGATGATGTTGGTCCAAAGTCTACTCTTACGGCAGGAGGTGTGTGGAGGACTTGAGCTAGGTCAAATGGGTCCCCCAGTGAAACTTGAAGGTGATGGAGGAAACATTGTTTCATTTCTTTTGTTGTACTGTAGGTTCCTTCATGGTTCCTGGGTTCTTGAAAGGGGCCCCGATGCAAACAGAATAATGTGGATCAAGTGAGGATGGTTCAATTTGCACTATTCAACTGGAGGGCCATGGAGGAGCCGAGGATGTTTCTGGTCCTCTAGTTGATCAGGAGTTGTATCATGGAGCTTGGGTTGATTGAAATATGCACCAGATCAAGAGTAAATCAGATGAAGGAGCTGTCGTAAAATATCCTCCCATTGAATCAAGTCTGTGGAAATGAGTTGATTTTTTATTTGTTTCTCCTCGCTCGTTGTGTGAGATGAAATATTTTAAGGATCCCCTAGGCAAATTAAATCATTATTGATGAGTTTAGTGTTGAAATTCCTCTGGTTGTTCTTGACTGCTGTGGATCAGGTTAATTCTGTGTAAATTTGACCATTATACCTGGAATCTCTGCTGGAGCTGATGTTGGTATATGTCCCACTGGGCTGCTTTCATATCTTGATTTGCTCAGAATGTTATAGATGTCACACATCTGAGGCGAGATCATAATGCAGTTTTTGAAGTTCCACCTAGTTTCCATTTAACCCCTTTGCAAGAGATTTTGGCGTCAATGTAGTGTATCTGGAGACCCTGATGCTGCTAGTTTTTTTTAGGTCATGAGTTGAAGTCTTGTCCACCAAGGTTCTGGAGGTGATTGTGGTTAAGTAGAGCTTCTAGAGGATACCATTCTCCAGCTACATTAGATGGCTGATGCCACAAAGAGCAGGCAAATATTCTTTACGTTATTGAATTCCTGACTCACAAAATCATGCGTCAGGATGGTGTTTTAACCTGTTATATCCTGAGACAATGTACTGCTGACTTAGTCAACTTAGTCAAGACTGCCTGGCTGGAATTAGCTTCTTCTCACTTTGGTTCCTTCACTCAGCCCTACTCTGTAGAGTTAGCCCTGTAATTTTGGATATTTCTACTCATATATGAGACTAAATATCAAAGGCCATGCAGAGGTTATTGGAATTTGTTTTTCTGTTTGACAGGATTCCCCAAGTGTATGTTTGAGCTAAAAGCTAAAATTTGTGTCCCTTATTGAAGTATACAGAGAAGGCCTGAAATGATAGCAGTATTCCAGAATACCACCTAAGTAGACTTTTCCTTTGTGTTTAAAGAGGAAATGACAGACAAAATACCCTAAAGCTTTCCATGTTAGACCCAGATCCTCAGTTCCATGTTGTGTGGCCATGAGAACATCACCCCAAGGTCTCAGATCCTAAATGAGGTCATTCTTATGGCACCCAGATGGCATCCTCATCCCTATTCAAGGATCTAAAAAAATTTTACTTTAATTAATTTTATTTGAAGTTATTTAATTTCTTAAAAAGGTTTTCAAAAAGTGCCTTTCACTTCTGATGTTTTGTGTGAATCATAGTGACTAAAATTCGGATACAGACATACAGGAAGATCCCAGATGATGAAGTAATGGACATTTTAGTTCAGTTTCCCTGTTATGATATGTCAATTATTAACAAGGAAATTATTCATTAAGGGCATGAATGAATTTGGCCCAACTGTCATTTGGGTCACACTGCTCCTTACACAAATGCACTAACTACTTCTGTTCTTTCATGACTTCTTCAGCATCTTTGTCTCTGTACTTTACGCTTCGAAGGGAATTCACATTTTTTACTTCCATTTGATTCCAAATAATGTGCTGGTGACTGCTGGAGACATCAAAGCCAGAGGTTCACCTTGTCCTTCTACTTTACCAAGTAGATTCTTAAAGATCAGTACTTCTTTATGGATTCATTTATTCACCCCAACCCCCAACCCATGCATTTATATCTCATTCAGTCAACTCCAATTTGATGTTTAAGGTATGACAGATAAAATGCAAAGCATCTTGGATGCAGGTTGGAGAACAAACGGTTCTGCTTTATAGTAGCCCATTGTGTCTAGTAAATGCTCAATAAATAGTTGCTGACAAAGTGACCCCTTTCCTGAGACCAGTGTGGGAAAAACCAAAGCTCAGAGTAAAAGCTGGTGCAAGCAAGGGGTGTCTGCATCCTGACCATATCACCAAACTCCCCAGCTCTGCTCCTGCTGCTCCTTCCACTGCTCTTGGTCTCTGACTGATTCAAAGCAGGAGGGGTCAGATGCTTATAGAAAGAAATCTTCCTCTGTTTCTATCACACAGCTGTCACCTTGCTTCAAGGCTATGCTTATGGGAGAATTGAACTGCCCATCAGAGAGCGTTCTCTTCCCATCAGTATGGAAAAACAAGGACCATATTCTGATGGAAGCAAAAGATGATTCAGGAGAGTTTTGACCCACTAAAGATGCCACAGCCTTTCTAAGAGGGCAAGCAAAGGACAATATTTGACTTTTGGAGCCAGTGAGTTGGTTGACATTAAGTGTTTGATGAAGGGACTGTCATTTTAAGAGCCTGGATGCCCTGATGACCAGGGTAGATGTGAACAGTGAGATCTTGTAGAATTAGAGAATATTCTGAAATGCAGCTAACTCAGTATCATTAAGGGTGATGCTCTTATATCTACTCCTCACCTGAACTCCCAGTTAGTAAGAAGCAATTCTTGTTTTAGAGCCCTCTACAGCTTTTCCATTCTAAGTAGAGGCAAAGCCAGTGAAGGTCAAGGTTAATAAAGATGGAAATGCTTGCCTCATAACTAGACATACAGCAAATAGCAGCTGTAGCAACTCCTAGAGTCAGTTACTAAGCAGACAGGAAAGGTGTTCAAATGTTAGATATTTGTTATAGCTAACTCTTAAACTGTGGTTCAACAGCTCAGAATATTGTATACAATTGCAGAAAGTACACAGGAATAAAATTCTTGAGCTTCAAAACAGAGACCTGCGGTCCTATCTGGCAAACCTGCAGGACACAGCCTGCGTGGGTGAATTTGAACCTGGTGTCTAAGTGAGCTCCGAACCTTGATGTGTACTTTGCCTGTGTCCTTCGCGCCACTCTCCAGTAACACTAAAACTTCCTTCCACGCTGGATTTCTAGTCTTCAGTCTGTGTGCTAATAGGAATTCAGAAATGAGGAACATTTCTGGTGAAAGTATGCTGATACCAGTCTGCCCTCTCATCCAATCTTAAGCTAACCTTCCACATATTCTCTTGTTGTGTTTCTTTTTATTGGAAAGGCAGATTTTCAGAGAGAAGGAGTTACAAAGAGAAAGATCCTCTGTCCACTGTTTCAATCCCCAAGTGGCCACGACGGCCAGACCTTAGCCAATCCCATGCAGGAGCCAGAAGCTTCTTCTGGGGCTCCAGTGTGGATTCAGGGTCTCAAGGCTTTGGGCCATTCTCTACTACCTTCCCAGGGAACTGGCAGAGAGCTGGACAGAAAGAGGGGTAGCCAGAACATGAACTGGTAATCAGATGGGATCCTGGCTCATGCAAGGCGAGGATCCAGCCATTGCACTGGCCCCTCCTGCTGTGTTTCTTACTGATGCAGCTGCCAGGTATTAAAAATCCCCCTCGACTTGTTTATAGTCACTTGATGTCCTCGACCTTATTTTACTACTCCCCAAATCACACAAATGGCACCTTTCTGCTATGGTACCTCACATCATCAAACACCGGTCTGAATCATGCTAAGAAATGTGAATGAGCAGAATGAAAAAAGGGTCAGTGCATATGGCAAAAAAAAGATTGTTTTACTGAGGAATGAAGCAAGATGTAAAAATGTCCAACACAATCCAAAGTTAGACTTGAGAAGTTAGAAGAAATAATAATCCTTAATGTACATACACCAAAAAATGGATTACTAAAATACAGGGAGCAAGACTGACTGAACCAAGGAGAAATAGAAGAATCCATGATTATAGTTGAATACTTTAATCACCCTTTAATCAGGAATGGGCAGATTTAGCATGCAGAAAACTGGTAAGTTGTATTCAATATCAGCATTTACTGCTACAGGCCACTTTACTCAAAACTAGTTGCACATGCATTCTCTTGAAGTATATGAGGAACATATGCCAAAATAGAGCACTTTCTCAGTCATAAAACCTTGAATAAAAAGTTTAAAACCCTAGCCTTGTGGCATAGTGGTAAAACTGCCATTTATAATGCTATTATGGTCACCATATCATGTTCTAGTTATTCTGCTTCTGATCCAGCTTCCTGCTAATGCCCTGAAAAAGAAGATGGCCCTAATGTTTGGGTCCCTGCCACCTAGGTTGGGAACCTGGAAGAAGTTCCTGTCTCTTGACTTTGGCTTGGTCCAGCCCTGGCCATTGCAGTTATCTGTGGAGTGAACCAGTGGATGGAGGATCTCTGTCTCTTTCTCTGTCTTTATCTCTTACTGTCTGTAACTCTGACTTTCAAATAAATAAGTATTTTTTTAAAAAAAATTAAAAGAATAGAAACCAAATAATGCCCTATCTACAAAGGGACTAAAATAAAAATCAATAGCATAAATATAACTGGAAAATTCCAAAATACTTTGAGACTAAGCAGCACACTTGTAAATAACACATGAATCAAATAAAGAATCACAAAGAAATTTCAAAATATTTTGAACTAAATGAAAATAAGAATAGAATTATCAGAAATATTTGGATATCACCAATGAATGCAGTGCTTAGTGGGAAATTTATGGCTTGAGTGAATTTCTTTAAAAAAAAAACACCTAGAAATCAATAGTCTAGGCTTAAATCCGACAAAATTAAGAAAATAAGTTACATTAAATTCACAGTAAACAGAAGAAAAGGAATGAACTTTGGAGCAGAAATCAACAAAACTAAAAATTGGAAATTGATAGGGAAAAATCAGTAAAATCAAAATGTGGTTCTCTGAAAAAAGCAAGAGAATTTAAATTACTAATATCAGGAATGAAAAGAGACGTCATTGCATATACTTTGGACATGAAATATCCAGAGAAGTTTATATTGAAAAAATTTGATAATGTAGATGAAATTCAGCTTCCTAAAAATATGTAACTCACACAATAGATAATTTAAATAGAGCTACATCTTTTTGAAACTGAATCAGTAATTAGTAATCTTTCCAAACAGAGAGCAGCAGGCCAAATGGACTAACCAATGAATTTTTTAAACACTTAAGGGAAATTATACCAGCTGTCTACAATCTTTCCAGAAGATACTGCCTAATTCATCCTATGATGACTATACTACTTTAATTATAGAATCAAAGACATATAAGAAAACTACAGATCAATACATCTAGTGAATATAAATGCAAAAAATCAGTAACAAAATATTAGTCAATTGAATCCAACAGTGTGTAAGAAGAATTACAAACCACCATCAAATGAGACTTAGCCCATGTGGACAAATTGGGTTCAAAATTTGAAAAGCAATTAACATAATTCATCACATCCATAGGCTAACAAAAAATCACATGACCATGTCAACAGATACAGAAAATGCATTTGATGGATTCTAATACCCATTTACAATAAAAATTTTAAAAACCACCCTGCAAACTGACAGTGCAGAGGGATTCCCTCAGCTTCATACTAGTATTCACTAAAACACCTACACTTTTTTTTAAAGATTTATCTAATTTTTTTGGTAAGGAGGATGAGGAGGAGAGAGAGATCTTCCATCCAATGGTTCACTCCCCAAGCGGCTGCAACAGCCAGAGCTGATCCAATCCGAAGCCAGGAGCCAGGAGCATCTTCTGGGTCTCCCATGCAGGTGCAAGGTCCCAGCACTTTAGGGCTGTCCTCAACTGTTTTCCCAGGCCACAAGCAGGGAGCTGAATGGGAAGCAGGACTGCTGGGATTAGAACCAATGCCCATATGGGATTCTGGCACTTGCAAGGCGAGGACTTTAACCCACTACACCATCGCGCCGGGCCCTAAAACACCTACACTTAACGATGACAAACTGGAAGCATTTCTATTATGACTATGGATGAGAGGGCCCAGTGAAATGGCTCAATGGTTAAATCTTTGTTTTACACATGCTAGGATCACATATGGGCACTAGTTCATGTCCCGGCTTCTCCATTTCCCCTCCAGCTCCCTGCTTGTGGCCTGGGGTAGTAGTGAATGATCCAAATCCTTGGAACCCTACTCATGGGAGGCCTGTAAGAAGCTTTTGGCTCTTGGCTTTGGATCAACTTAGCTCCAGCCATTGTGGACACTTGGGAAGTGGACCAGCAGATGGAATATCTTTCTTTCTGTTATCGCCTTCTCTTTGTCGATCTGCCTTCCTAATAAAAGTGAATATATCTTTTTTTTTTAATTTACCGACTGTGCCACAATGCTAGTCTGCTTTTGCTCATTTCTAAATCCATGGGATGTACAATACAAAGAGTAACCCAAATGTAAACTATGGTCTGTGTGTGATAATGGTGTATCAATTAAGTTCTTGAAATCAAATGTCTCCCTCTGGAAAGTGATGTTAACAATGTGGAGTCTGTCCTTATGTAAGGGGAGGGAACATAGACACATCCTCTGGAGCTTGCTCTCATTGCTGGAAACCAAAGACAAACAAAAGCAACAGCAGAAACCATGCCATAAAACACTGCAATCAAGAATGAAGAAAAATGCTAATATCTTAAAGCTTACAGTCAGGAGGTGATAGAATTATAGGGTATTTTTATTTTACAGTTCATGTTATCTTTGCCAGATTTTCCTTTTTACAACTTGTAGAAAATTTTTTTGCAGGCAGAGTGAGAGAATGAGAGAGAGTGAGGGAGAGGGGAGACAGAAGCATCTTGCATTCATTGGTTCTTTTCCCAAATGGCTACAATAGCCATATCTGGGTCAGGACAAAACCATGAGCCAGGGATTTCATCCAAGTCTTCCACATGGGTGGCAAGGACTCAAGCATTTGGTTCATCTGGTGTCGCCTTCCCAGGCACATTAGCAGAGAGGGCAGTTGAGCAGCCAGGACTCAAGCCTGCACTCTGTTAGGGGATGTCAGTAGTAGTTTAACATGCTGCACCACAAAGGTAACGCCTCCAAATTTTCTATAAAGATTCTGTACTGCCTGAGATACTCAGGGGAAAAAAAACATTTACTTTAAATAAGAGAATACCATCTTTGGACAAGGCATTGTGATCACTGCACAGGATTCTACCGCTTTACTAGTGCCATGGCTGGGCAAGGAGCCCATTTCCTGCATCCAAAAAATGAGCATCATAAAACCTATACTGCAGTGGGTTTTGTGCATGAAAACAAAATTAGGCACCAAACCTGGATGTGCAGGGCTCACTGTGGACTGCCTTCTCAGTCCCTCAAGGGTATTTGGAAATGCTGAAGGGCTCCAGGGAGACTTTGCTGGGGACACACAGAATCCTTTGTTTAGCCTTCTGCTTTTCCTATCCTGCTGATGTGAACAAGCCTAAAGCTCACTCCATACGTTCACCAGGCCTCTCCATTTTGGAGGGGATATTGGACTCCCTGTCCTCCCCCCTTCCCTCCCACCAAAAGGCAGATTTCATAAAATCCCAGACCATGCAAGCCTCTCCAAAACCACCTGATTTTTGGTCATTTTCCCCCCTTCCCCCACTTTTGCCATTCTTTAAGTAGTTTTGTATGCTTCCTGTCCTAGCCTGGGGAAGAATCCCTAGGCAAATATTGCCAGAAAATTGCTGCAGGGCCAGAGTCTAACAGGAGAATTTGGATTCAGAACAGGTAGGTGTTTGACAGGTAGGCAGAGCCTGTTGCAGGCATGGGGCAGCCGCAAAGGACGCCCACAGCACAAGGAAGGCAGGAAGAAAGGTCTTAGCCTGGACTGAATCTAGTGGAGTTAGGGAAGGCACTGGGAGTGGGGAACAAGTGGACCCCTGCAGGTAAGAGTGGCATGTAGGAGAAAAAGGGACTGTGGTCTCAGAGGCATTAACTTTTCAACCCCTTTGGAAAGGATCCTTATTGGAGGCCTGGTTGGCTGAAAGGGTCTGGGAGGAGTGGGGGCTGAGAGTGGGGTGTTGGCTGACAGCCCAAGACACCGTGCTGGCTTAGAGAGAAGTGAAGGCAGAGGTCAGGGGTGATGTGAGGGGAGTCTAGAGAGTTGTTGCTTTCAGCCACACACCCTCCATGACAACAACCTTGTCTGTCCTGTGAGTCTCAGCCTCAGACCCATGGTTTCAGTTCTTTCCTAAACTCTTTGCTGAGACTCTCTGAGTCTCTTAACTGAAAAAGCATAAGTGTCCTTCTCAGTTGTGAAGATCTTGCCCTCCTGTTGGCTCCCATTCCAGGTCCTGTTATTCACCATTTCCCTAATTCCGTCATATGCTCCTCTCACCTCTTTGCTGCCCTCCAAGCATCACATGCACATTCCTGTGTTAGGTGTGTGTGCTCTGTACCTGTCTAAAGTTGTTTTTTTTTTTTTCTTTTTCTGTATGGCTTCTTTATTTTTAAACGTTTAGGGTATATTACTTGTTTTATAGCCTTCCCCCCCTCTCTAGTTAAGGTTTGAGTCTTTGACTGCCACTACCTTGCCTAATTTTGTTTCTTCACAGCACTTACTGATAACTGACCTTATCTTACATTTCTATTTACTTGTTTATGTTCTATCTCCTCTGTTACAATCTAATTTCTTTTAGGGGAAAGACTTTGTCTTGTCTAATCCAATGGTTCAAAGTCTTGAACACAGAATCTGATTAAATAAATCCACCATGATTACCTCATAGGAGTGTCACCTTCTAAAACAAAGATTATATTAAAGGAAGTAAAACCATTACAAATATCATTGGAAAGCCGAGGGCTGCGGGAGAGGACGTCTAGCTCGGATCCCGAACCCAGTCCGCCATGTGCCCATGGCTCATGGCGGGCTGGGCCCGGACATGCCTGGGTGCGGCCTGCTTCCTTCTGGGGTGAGTACGCCGAGGGGGGAGGCCTCCGTGACTGGGCATGTCCGGGACCCACCCAACACCCTCATTGGGTGGTGGGTGAACGGGATTGGGGAGGGGCGCAACCTCGGGCCTGCAGGATTTAACTTCCGGCTGCCAGAGGCGAGCCGAGGGCTGCGGGAGAGGACGTCTAGCTCGGATCCCGAACCCAGTCCGCCATGTGCCCATGGCTCATGGCGGGCTGGGCCCGGACATGCCTGGGTGCGGCCTGCTTCCTTCTGGGGTGAGTACGCCGAGGGGGGAGGCCTCCGTGACTGGGCATGTCCGGGACCCACCCAACACCCTCATTGGGTGGTGGGTGAACGGGATTGGGGAGGGGCGCAACCTCGGGCCTGCAGGATTTAACTTCCGGCTGCCAGAGGCGAGCCGAGGGCTGCGGGAGAGGACGTCTAGCTCGGATCCCGAACCCAGTCCGCCATGTGCCCATGGCTCATGGCGGGCTGGGCCCGGACATGCCTGGGTGCGGCCTGCTTCCTTCTGGGGTGAGTACGCCGAGGGGGGAGGCCTCCGTGACTGGGCATGTCCGGGACCCACCCAACACCCTCATTGGGTGGTGGGTGAACGGGATTGGGGAGGGGCGCAACCTCGGGCCTGCAGGATTTAACTTCCGGCTGCCAGAGGCGAGCCGAGGGCTGCGGGAGAGGACGTCTAGCTCGGATCCCGAACCCAGTCCGCCATGTGCCCATGGCTCATGGCGGGCTGGGCCCGGACATGCCTGGGTGCGGCCTGCTTCCTTCTGGGGTGAGTACGCCGAGGGGGGAGGCCTCCGTGACTGGGCATGTCCGGGACCCACCCAACACCCTCATTGGGTGGTGGGTGAACGGGATTGGGGAGGGGCGCAACCTCGGGCCTGCAGGATTTAACTTCCGGCTGCCAGAGGCGAGCCGAGGGCTGCGGGAGAGGACGTCTAGCTCGGATCCCGAACCCAGTCCGCCATGTGCCCATGGCTCATGGCGGGCTGGGCCCGGACATGCCTGGGTGCGGCCTGCTTCCTTCTGGGGTGAGTACGCCGAGGGGGGAGGCCTCCGTGACTGGGCATGTCCGGGACCCACCCAACACCCTCATTGGGTGGTGGGTGAACGGGATTGGGGAGGGGCGCAACCTCGGGCCTGCAGGATTTAACTTCCGGCTGCCAGAGGCGAGCCGAGGGCTGCGGGAGAGGACGTCTAGCTCGGATCCCGAACCCAGTCCGCCATGTGCCCATGGCTCATGGCGGGCTGGGCCCGGACATGCCTGGGTGCGGCCTGCTTCCTTCTGGGGTGAGTACGCCGAGGGGGGAGGCCTCCGTGACTGGGCATGTCCGGGACCCACCCAACACCCTCATTGGGTGGTGGGTGAACGGGATTGGGGAGGGGCGCAACCTCGGGCCTGCAGGATTTAACTTCCGGCTGCCAGAGGCGAGCCGAGGGCTGCGGGAGAGGACGTCTAGCTCGGATCCCGAACCCAGTCCGCCATGTGCCCATGGCTCATGGCGGGCTGGGCCCGGATATGCCTGGGTGCGGCCTGCTTCCTTCTGGGGTGAGTACGCCGAGGGGGGAGGCCTCCGTGACTGGGCATGTCCGGGACCCACCCAACACCCTCATTGGGTGGTGGGTGAACGGGATTGGGGAGGGGCGCAACCTCGGGCCTGCAGGATTTAACTTCCGGCTGCCAGAGGCGAGCCGAGGGCTGCGGGAGAGGACGTCTAGCTCGGATCCCGAACCCAGTCCGCCATGTGCCCATGGCTCATGGCGGGCTGGGCCCGGACATGCCTGGGTGCGGCCTGCTTCCTTCTGGGGTGAGTACGCCGAGGGGGGAGGCCTCCGTGACTGGGCATGTCCGGGACCCACCCAACACCCTCATTGGGTGGTGGGTGAACGGGATTGGGGAGGGGCGCAACCTCGGGCCTGCAGGATTTAACTTCCGGCTGCCAGAGGCGAGCCGAGGGCTGCGGGAGAGGACGTCTAGCTCGGATCCCGAACCCAGTCCGCCATGTGCCCATGGCTCATGGCGGGCTGGGCCCGGACATGCCTGGGTGCGGCCTGCTTCCTTCTGGGGTGAGTACGCCGAGGGGGGAGGCCTCCGTGACTGGGCATGTCCGGGACCCACCCAACACCCTCATTGGGTGGTGGGTGAACGGGATTGGGGAGGGGCGCAACCTCGGGCCTGCAGGATTTAACTTCCGGCTGCCAGAGGCGAGCCGAGGGCTGCGGGAGAGGACGTCTAGCTCGGATCCCGAACCCAGTCCGCCATGTGCCCATGGCTCATGGCGGGCTGGGCCCGGACATGCCTGGGTGCGGCCTGCTTCCTTCTGGGGTGAGTACGCCGAGGGGGGAGGCCTCCGTGACTGGGCATGTCCGGGACCCACCCAACACCCTCATTGGGTGGTGGGTGAACGGGATTGGGGAGGGGCGCAACCTCGGGCCTGCAGGATTTAACTTCCGGCTGCCAGAGGCGAGCCGAGGGCTGCGGGAGAGGACGTCTAGCTCGGATCCCGAACCCAGTCCGCCATGTGCCCATGGCTCATGGCGGGCTGGGCCCGGACATGCCTGGGTGCGGCCTGCTTCCTTCTGGGGTGAGTACGCCGAGGGGGGAGGCCTCCGTGACTGGGCATGTCCGGGACCCACCCAACACCCTCATTGGGTGGTGGGTGAACGGGATTGGGGAGGGGCGCAACCTCGGGCCTGCAGGATTTAACTTCCGGCTGCCAGAGGCGAGCCGAGGGCTGCGGGAGAGGACGTCTAGCTCGGATCCCGAACCCAGTCCGCCATGTGCCCATGGCTCATGGCGGGCTGGGCCCGGACATGCCTGGGTGCGGCCTGCTTCCTTCTGGGGTGAGTACGCCGAGGGGGGAGGCCTCCGTGACTGGGCATGTCCGGGACCCACCCAACACCCTCATTGGGTGGTGGGTGAACGGGATTGGGGAGGGGCGCAACCTCGGGCCTGCAGGATTTAACTTCCGGCTGCCAGAGGCGAGCCGAGGGCTGCGGGAGAGGACGTCTAGCTCGGATCCCGAACCCAGTCCGCCATGTGCCCATGGCTCATGGCGGGCTGGGCCCGGACATGCCTGGGTGCGGCCTGCTTCCTTCTGGGGTGAGTACGCCGAGGGGGGAGGCCTCCGTGACTGGGCATGTCCGGGACCCACCCAACACCCTCATTGGGTGGTGGGTGAACGGGATTGGGGAGGGGCGCAACCTCGGGCCTGCAGGATTTAACTTCCGGCTGCCAGAGGCGAGCCGAGGGCTGCGGGAGAGGACGTCTAGCTCGGATCCCGAACCCAGTCCGCCATGTGCCCATGGCTCATGGCGGGCTGGGCCCGGACATGCCTGGGTGCGGCCTGCTTCCTTCTGGGGTGAGTACGCCGAGGGGGGAGGCCTCCGTGACTGGGCATGTCCGGGACCCACCCAACACCCTCATTGGGTGGTGGGTGAACGGGATTGGGGAGGGGCGCAACCTCGGGCCTGCAGGATTTAACTTCCGGCTGCCAGAGGCGAGCCGAGGGCTGCGGGAGAGGACGTCTAGCTCGGATCCCGAACCCAGTCCGCCATGTGCCCATGGCTCATGGCGGGCTGGGCCCGGACATGCCTGGGTGCGGCCTGCTTCCTTCTGGGGTGAGTACGCCGAGGGGGGAGGCCTCCGTGACTGGGCATGTCCGGGACCCACCCAACACCCTCATTGGGTGGTGGGTGAACGGGATTGGGGAGGGGCGCAACCTCGGGCCTGCAGGATTTAACTTCCGGCTGCCAGAGGCGAGCCGAGGGCTGCGGGAGAGGACGTCTAGCTCGGATCCCGAACCCAGTCCGCCATGTGCCCATGGCTCATGGCGGGCTGGGCCCGGACATGCCTGGGTGCGGCCTGCTTCCTTCTGGGGTGAGTACGCCGAGGGGGGAGGCCTCCGTGACTGGGCATGTCCGGGACCCACCCAACACCCTCATTGGGTGGTGGGTGAACGGGATTGGGGAGGGGCGCAACCTCGGGCCTGCAGGATTTAACTTCCGGCTGCCAGAGGCGAGCCGAGGGCTGCGGGAGAGGACGTCTAGCTCGGATCCCGAACCCAGTCCGCCATGTGCCCATGGCTCATGGCGGGCTGGGCCCGGACATGCCTGGGTGCGGCCTGCTTCCTTCTGGGGTGAGTACGCCGAGGGGGGAGGCCTCCGTGACTGGGCATGTCCGGGACCCACCCAACACCCTCATTGGGTGGTGGGTGAACGGGATTGGGGAGGGGCGCAACCTCGGGCCTGCAGGATTTAACTTCCGGCTGCCAGAGGCGAGCCGAGGGCTGCGGGAGAGGACGTCTAGCTCGGATCCCGAACCCAGTCCGCCATGTGCCCATGGCTCATGGCGGGCTGGGCCAGGGCGGCCAGTGCGCCATTTGGCGCCAGGCTGAGCCTGCTGGCCGCCCGGCCGGGGAGCTCTGGGGTATTGGACATCTGAATCGCTGCTGAGATAGCTCTAGAGTGACCCCACTGTTTCTGGGATCTGAGTCAATCCTAAAGATTCCCAATGCCAGTAACTCTTCCTTTGAAGAACTTCCAATCCCTTAACAATGCTGAGCTTTGAACACCTATCAAGTAAAAGATAAGCTCCGGCTTGTGTAGCAGGCTGGCACCTAATGGTCCTCGGAGCAACCACGTGCAGGTGTGTGATTTACAGCTAGGAACGGTCCCAATCTGGGAAGCCACAGCTGGGATGAGGTTCCCACCAAGGGGTGTATGTGCTGGAATGGGGGCTGCGTTCTATCTAGGAAACAGTTGCAGTCACCCGAGGCACTAGTGTGGGCTGGTATTGGATGCACCAGGCCGGTTCAGATCCCAGCACCATCTGGTGTTATGGAGAAACAGGGTAGATGTGGGACTGACTAGGCTGGGTCTCAATCCCCTTCTGAGCCATGTGTGAGCTGTATGTGGGTATGGACGAGCCATGGCTGGGCTGAAACATCCAACAACAAGAGTCAGAATGGGGTGAAAGCCAGCCAGGAAAAGCCACTGTTCCTGCTAGGACAGGAGGTGAACTGAGTAGGGTTGGCTCAAGAACCCCCTGGCAAGCGCAAAATCTGGCATTGGGAGGGGTTCTGATGGAGGAGCCTGGGCAACTCCTCTGGCAGGACACAGTCCCTGCAGGTAAGCGCGAGAAGCATGATTGGAAACAGCCCAGAATAGGCCATGGAAAGTTTCCCACTGGCATGCATTCGGCATGGGTCAGGAGCAGGCCAGGCTGAATCAGTTCATGTCATCCTCTGGCAAATCCGATCACCAGAACAGAGTGTGGAATGGGCCGGGTTTGGTTGCGACAAAACCAGTACACATTCTGGAACGCCAGGGCGTGGTTGCCTGTACTGGATATGAATGCAACACCCATCCAGCACACGTGAGATCCAGGAAGGGAGGGGCAGAGCTGGCGGGGGGGTTAAGGGGCTGGTCCCCTCGCTGGACAACCACTCCCACTGGAGAGTGTTGGCTGGGATAGAGACAGACACGACTAAGCAAGGCTACAACACCTGTGCGCTGCATGTGGACAAGATCAGGGCCACAGCATCAGCTGGCAGAAGCTGGCACTGGGGACTAATTCTGTCGAGTCAAATCACAGGACCACCTAAAGAGTGCATAAACCGGGACAGAGAGACCTGGGAGGGAAAAGTGGGTTCCCCCTTCTTGGGTCACTATTCCCGTGGGAGGGCATGAAAACTAGGACGGGGGCTGGGATGGCTAGACAGAGGCACTCAACAACATCTGTGAGGGCTGGATGGTTGAGTCGATTAGATAGAACTAAGCTTTAATACCCATTGACAAGTACCAGAGCCAAATGGGATGGGGGACAGACTGGTCTTCTGCTACACAAATTGGCAAACCAGGGTAGGGGGCAGGCTTGGTGGGGGTTATTGTGGGTCGCCCCGACTAGGCTGCAGCTCCCACTGGTTGATGTAAGGGCCGAACCAGACTGGACTGCAACACCCATTGGTTCCAGTGCAACTCGGGACTGAAAACAGAACCAACACAGCAATTGCAACCACCAGCTGATCAGGGTGATGGACTGTGCCGGGCCCTGTGCTTGCTAGAACATACAAGAATCTGGTCTGGGAATACCTCAAAGTATCTTTGGAGATCTCCCCACTTGAACTGCTGGACTCAGAATTCTAACCAAGAAAAGACAGAAGACAGAATAGGACAATCATTCATCTCAGCTACATGTTGGCAGCGAAATATGGGACAAATGGAGACTTCATGATGGACCATATCAATCAGTGGACCACCTCATCGAGCGAAACTGGCAGTGACTCATAACTGGAGAACTATTAACTCCACTTGAGCACATATCTCAGAGCACGCCCCACATATGGGACTTGGGGTGGGCGGGAAACCGGGTGGGGCTTCTCCCTCAATATCCCCTTTTACCTCAGATACATGATGGAAACAATATGGACATAATAGCATTGCCCACCTCCCTATCCCCCTGAACCTTTTTTTTTTTTTTTCCTTCTCTTTCTTGATTTTCCTTCAACTATAGTTAACTATGTAAAGATTGTCAACAACAATACAATAAAAAGGATTATACATAAAAAAAAAAAAAACAAAAAAACAAATATCATTGGAAAAAGCTGGCTGTGTAAAAAATAACATATTAAAATTTATTAAAAATTTAAGAATGAGAGGACCTGAACAATAATTCATAATAATAAAACAATAACATAAATATATAGTAAACAAATGACTTATCCTATAAAAATGTACTTCTCGATATAGAAATTCCATTCTAGATCAAAACATCAGCATAGATAGTTTATTTTTATATTAAAGTTACAAAATCTATAAAGTTTATAATTTCTACTTTCTTAGATTATTTTTAAAATCTTTCTTCTTTAAATTCAAAAAACTAAACAATGTATTAATGTGTCCACTAACCTGAATTTGAATATTGGTCTCAGAAGTAATTTGATTTTTTTTCCAGTTTTTAAGACAGAACTCCAACGCCCCTTTATCAAGGTAGATTATTGTGTAAATAAATTTTTTCCCTAAATTTTTACCTAGTTGGTTTTAAAGCACCACCTTTACATGAACATTATTTACCAATCTCTATCTAAATCTCCTTTAACTTATAAATAAAATAAGATCTATCTTAAGTTCAGGTGTAAAAAATGTAAGTGCTATGGGAAAAGAAAGTCATCGTGACCACCAATGTCAAAATCAACTTTGTATGATAATCTCTGATATGTGGTTCATCTTCTGATCTAATTATCTGGATGTTACAGTCAAGATCACTGTGCTTGGTTCTATTTGTTAAGGAAATTTTGCAAATGTATGTAACTAGTATTTTACAAATTTTATTTCCAAACCTATGAGGTCAAAGAAAATGAAACTACCATAAACTATTCTTAGAGATTGTCTAATAAAAAATAATTTCTCTTGGACACACATCTATCATGTACATTTGGGTGGCATTTTAGCCTTTTTCCCTTCTAAGTTTGTGCTAAGTAGGGAGGAAATTGGATGGTTTTTAGAAACTAACATAAAATGCATGCCCTCAAATTAAATCCAGAGTAACATGGTAAACATCTCCAATAGCTGTAACAACAGGCCACAGAGTGCGCGGCCACTTGTAGGACTAGAAAGTCTTCAACTTTATTAACTGCTACATTCAGACTCACATTGTTTAGTTTCCAAAGGTAATAATCAGCAACAATTTAGAAAATACTCAAATTATTTAGGTTTGATTTGCATGGGAAGCTCAACGTTGGAAATATTCCCTAGTTAGGCCCTGTGGGCATTCACAAGACAAGTGCACATCTATTTCTATGTCCTGTCCTGTTCCATGGGTTGGAAGATGGAGAAAACGAAAGAGAAATGAAGACAAGGCTCTGGGGCCAACTCTGTTTTCTTGCTCTGTGATAAAGGATAGTACTGAATCCATCCTCAAAACACTTCCTTCTTCAGACTTCTGTTAGTAGGGAATGATGTCCTTTCCCTACAGCCAGAAATACGTCAGAAAATGATTCACCATACATTTGTATAATATACAGATATGCATGTGTAAAACATTTTTATTTAGGGTTGGCGAAAATTAGGTTGAATTTTATAAAAAGGTTAATTAGAGATGTTTTAATGGATCTAAGGACTGACATTAGCATAATTTTTAATTTCATCTCTTTTTATGTTCAGCTATAAACAACAATCAAAGTGGAGTATTTTTAAATGAATTGCATAAAGTTGAAAATAAAAGCTAGTAAAACAAATTTGCTTGGGAGAATTAGCCACTGACATTTCTTAAAGAGGTTCATGAGTAAAGTATTATGTTTAAAGGATACCTGAAATTTGTCATAAACAGCATTTTATCAAACTGCCATATTGTCTCAAATGTGGCTGGTTGTTAAAGAAGGAGTGCTGTGTCACTGACTAGTACTTGGGAATTATTTATAGAATGAGACAAGCAATAAGGCAAAGTACACAGTAATCCTATACTAATTAGTGTGTATATACACTCACTATTTATGTGTGTGTTGTGTACAATTGACAAGGTGATGGAATTTAAACACATGTGAAGGTTCTTGGAACAAAGCCTAGAGAACAGTAGGAATGCTTTCAGGGATGAAGGTGAATGGGTCTTTTATTCTCTTGACAACACAATGTTCACCGTTAAAGTGATTTATTGGTTTTTCTCTCACATCTCAGACTGTCAGACACACAGATACACAGCATAATACTGGTTCCTCCATTGTTCACGTGATGGATGAAGTGCTGAGGCTTTGCAAAAGCCAGTGCAGGTCATGGAAATGGGGAGGTCCCACATCATGATGCCACTTGAAATCTCTTTCTTGAAATCAAAGTTGTCCTTTGAAAAGATTTTGGCAGATACTGTGAACCTGAAACACCAGCCATACATTAATTTCTATGAAAATATCAAAGGAGTGTTTTCTACATTACATGTAGATGGTACTTTCAGAAATAAACAAGACATTTTAATTTCATTCTTGCACAATCCAGGACGTACTCAGATTCCTACATTAGGAACTCAAGAAAAAGGAAGGGTGTTTTCTAATATGTAGGCTTGTGTGGCATGTGGTAGACTTCAGAGTGCAAATACAAAATCAACTCATAGCCCAGTCCTCTGTTGTGACTTCCCTGAAACCTCCCTCAATATGGAACTTGGTGGTTCTGCCCACAACTCTTCAGATAGCCCTTTTCATCTGCCCAGATGTCTGAATGTTCTTTGGGCACAGATCAAAACATTCTTGTTTTGCAAATCCTGGTACACGAGTGAGTATTTTTCTGGCTTATCATTCTTGACTGATAAACAAACTTGGGGGCCTGTTTCCCATACTCCACAACCAACTACAATTATGTTAAAGGTAATGTACCACAGTTGCCCTTTTTGAGAAAGTACCATTGTCATTGACAAGGACATGTAACACTATCAGGAACATACAAGAGGAAAAGCAACAAAAAGCACAGCAACCTAAAGCTGTTAGAATAGCATGAAATTTTAAAAGGCTAACCCTATACTACAGAAGGGCTGATATAGACATAATGATCAATATGTGTTATACAACATTTTTCTTCACTTATTTTTGTAATTATAATACAATAGACATTTCCCTTAAAACACTGAAACATTCTTGACATTTCATATTGTAACAAATAATTTGTGATTTTTAAGTAATAAACTTGCCATTTCCTTCTACCTGGTCAAGACAGTTCTAACAGCCTAAGATAATCCTCAGTTTCACTTTCACAAATTTCATCATTTTCTTCAAAGGTAGAAAAAGCTGACCTGTCAAAATACTTTGACCTGTCCACGTATGACGGGCAAATTCCATCGATGTCAATGAACCTTTTCGAGGCATATCTGACTGCTGGGAGGGAAATAAAATGAAGAATGAGCTTTATTTGATCAGTTTTAGGGACCAGAGTTGTGTCACAAGTAAAGCTGTTGCCTGGGATGCCAGCATCCCATATGGACATTTCATGTCCTGACTGCTCCACTCCCCATCCAGCTCCATCAAATGCACCTGGGAAAGCAGAAGACAGTGCAAGTGACTGAGGTCCTGTATCCACATGGGAGACCAAGAGGAACCTCCAGGATCCTGGCTTTAGCCTGGCCCAGCACTGGCCATCGTAGCTATCTGGGGAGTGAACCAGCAAGTGGAAATCCACTCTCTATCTATCCACTCTCTTTAACTCTGACTTCCAAAATAAATGGTAAATAAACAGAGCATTAAAATTTTTCTAAAAATAATGCTGACAGTGAGCAGAGAACTTACGCGGAATGTGTGGGTGGTGCTGGGTCTTGAGAGCCGCTCCAGGGTCATGGTTCTTTCTCGAAGAGGTGACCGTTCCATGCTGACAGGCATGGCGCTGAGCACGCGGTTCTGTGGATGCCTTCCTCTGCACTAGATGAAAGACAGAGTGCTTTTGTTTATAAGAAATGAAATCCTTAAAATGATGAAACTCCAAATATGCTTCAAATTTTCACCCCTCTACTCATTCACTTACTCTCTGAAAACTTTTATCTAGATTCAGCTATGTGTAAAGTCTATGAATGACTCTAAATATATTTTGATTATGTAATTACGTTGTTAAACTTGATCAAATGGTAGTGCATTAGTAGGTTAAAAAGAATGAAAAAATTTGGCCACATCATATTCTTAATATAAAATAAGAATAGAAATGAGATTGTATGTGTGTAAAGCATCAGACCTTTCCACGTGGTCAGTACCTTTTTTTATTGTTATTATTTCTTTGGAAGGTTGAACATGAAAGCTGTGAAACCCCTGCCTTCTAGGAAGCAGTGCTAAAGCTGAGCTTGGCAACAGCAAGGCAAAAGCAAAGCTCGTCTCTTGAGGCCTCCATGGTGCCACAACAGAGCTCCTTTCGTGTTTCAGGAAATTGACTCTTGGTGTGTGTAACAGAATGAAGTAAGGGGTCACTGACGTCTGGGGAACCCGGCTGCACGTGCTCCTAGCAGCATACCTTCCCCAGACCTTCGGCAGATTCCTCATTGAGATGAGCTTGAGTGAAGTAGGCACTGCCTCTGCATTGCAACAAACATGGTCAAGCTTAACTGTAAAAACAAGTGTCATAGCCCCCTGGGCTCCTAATTCGTGCCAGGCACTGTTTAATCTGCAGGGATTAATTTAATCTACATAAGAATTCACTGAATTTTTTTCCTTTTATAACAGAGGAACTAAGATTCAGGGAGTTTACTGTAACTTGAACCAAATACTACAGAGTTTGCATGGCAGGATCCAAACATGTGCTCTGCCTGCCTCTTAACCTAGCGTCTCCATTGTTTCCCTTGCCACCCTAGCCTGACCTTCAGATACTTCCTTGACACCTGGCCTTAGCTAAAACCCTGATTTTAT
Source organism: Ochotona princeps (assembly GCF_030435755.1). NCBI lineage: Eukaryota > Metazoa > Chordata > Mammalia > Lagomorpha > Ochotonidae > Ochotona > Ochotona princeps. The sequence continues at coordinate 23,324,146 of NC_080842.1, forward strand.
TTCACAAAATTCTCTGTTAACCCTTTTTCTCTGTAAATTCTCACAAGTCACCTACTTTCTAGAGGCAGATTATATCATCATTTGGAATATAGCTCTTCAGGGTCATTGTTACATTACTGCCTCATTCAGCCGTGCAACATTATTTTTCCTTATCTCATGTCCAGCACACTATCTAAATGGCACACTTAAAGATAAAGAAATCTGTCTTACAGAAACCGGGCGCGATCCAGGAATTGCTGTGTGCTGCTCCCCCGTTTCTGAGCCTATTGGAGGTAACCTGTTGCAGGAGGTTTGAATTGGAGGAGTGGCTACACGGTCTACTCCTGTTGGCCTGTAAACACAAGGGAAAGTGACTGAACACCGGGGTGTGGAGAGAACAGCACAGATCCTAGGCAGCAGCTTCGCATCGGAGCCATTCCTCACATTCTGCCCTCCAACAGCCAAGCTGAGGCAGCACAAGCTGAGTTTCAGGAAGACACAAGGGAGGTGGGAGCCGCCCAGTTCCAGTCCATTCTCCTGATTTCACAAGGCTTGTAACCTGCTCATGTAGGGTGGGGACTGGACAGAACATAGGAGGAATCACAGATCTACATCCTTCTTTTAAAGGGCTGACACTTTATTGGAAACAGGATGAAAACACACGCAGTAATTAGAGAACAAAAGTATATGAGAAAGTGTCACCTTTCATGATGGTAAGATAATGCAGCGTTAGGGAAAATGCAATGGAAATAAAGGGAAAGATGCAATTCTACACAAAATTAATAAATTTATTAACAACTGTATTTTCAATATTTCTATGCAATAGGCATGCAAGAGAGCTTTGACTTCTGTTCATAGTTTAGAGGACACTGTCTACTGCAGTGAATGAAGAAGATACAGTCTATTGCAGTGAAGCAAAAACAGATTCTGTGGGGCAACACATTTTTTTTCACTTGTATTTGTAAGGGACAGCTCTACAGGTAGAGGCACATTGAATCTTTGGAATTTAAATTCCTTGGATTGGGAAGCAACTGGGAAAGGACTCCAGCATGACAATTATGAGCACTGGTGGGCAGAAGATTAGGGGAGAAATAATAATGTAGAGAATGGAACACTGACCATTTCTTCTGATGGAAGAAGCTTGGTCGTGGAGCAGGAAGTGGCCACGGAAAGGAAGGAACAGAGGTTATCTTGAAAGAGCTTATGGAACAGTTGTAAATGTAGCTGGAAATACCACTCTCAGATTGTGAAAAATCTGCCCTATCAAAAGGCTAAAAGGGGTGCTTGGATGATCTTGAAAAAGTTCAGCTTCTGACTGAGTGTTGGCAGTCACTCACTCTTGAAACTCCAGTTAGGGAGGGAGAATCCTATACTTCAGCCCTCCAATGGCTCTCACACTTCCTGTGGACAGCCTGTGGCACATAGTTCAGGGTGCACACTAAAGCCAGGGAGCACCAGGGGTGTCCCACTGCCTTTCCTTGGTGGAATGATCTCTGGCAAGCTGTTCTACGTCTTTCAATTTCACGTCCTCATCTCAGAATTGGGTTAATATGAACACTAACTCAAAAGTTAGGAATGGGGAATAAAATAAAATGACAAATGAGATTTATTTTCTACATGCTCATAATGAGGAAAGCAATCAATAAAATCTAGCTGTTATTATTAACCTAAGTATTGTGTAACATTGTAGTTAACTTCTCTGGAAAGCTTCTGAATCATACAATGACTAAGGAGACAAGTACCTTTCTAACAGACAGTGATTTCAGGTTAATCCCTAAGGTCCGAAGCTTCTGCTACCCCAACACAGAATGAAAGAAAAAGAACTTCAACAAGGAGCAAGCATTATAGCACAGTGGATTAAGCCACTGCCTGTGATGTTAGCATCCATATGATGAGTTTTGGCTGCTTCATCTCAATACAGCCCCTGCCAATGTGCCTGGGAAGGCAGCAGAAGATGGTCCAAGTGCTTATGTCCCTGTCTTTCCCACTCTCACCCTATGTGGGATATGTAATTGGAGTTCCTATGTGGGATATGTAATTGGAGTTCCAGGTTCCTGGCTTCAGCCTGACCCAGGCCTGGTTATTGTGGCTACACGGGCAATAAATCATTGAGTGGACTCTCTCTGTCCTCCACTTCTCTCTCTCTCAAATCAATCAACCAACCAATCAGCAATGCTTTAAAAGAAGCTAAATAAAAGTTAACAGATACAGAAGCAGCCCCTTTAGCTTCATAGTACTTTATACACACTATTTTATATAAACCTCTCTGTAAACAAGCATCAATTTTGTAATTTAAAATTATCAGTACACTGCTTGGCTCCTATTCCTACACACAGCCATGTATACTACCAGGCTAGAATTAATGTGAAATGCTCAAAGGAATCCCGACAGCTCCACTTCCCATCCAGCTCCCTGCTTGTGGCCTGGGAAAGCAGTCGAGGACGGCCCAATGCATTGGGACCCTGCACCTGCGTGGGAGACCTGGAAGAGGTTCCTGGTTCCCAGCATCGGATCAGCGCGCACAGGCCTGTTGCGGCTCACTTGGGGAGTGAAACATCGGACGGAAGATCTTCCTCTCTGTCTCTCCTCCTCTCTGTATATCTGACTTTGTAATAAAAATAAATCTTTAAAAAAAAAAAAAAAAAAAGAAATGCTTAAAGGAAATCATCAGAAAAGCATCCACATTTGTGACAGAAGATGCTTCATCTGGAGTAATCCATCAACCTTCACTGACAAATATCTTTATCCCACATGACCTTTAGTATACCACGAGACCCACAAGACTTACAGCTTTGTTCCCCTGAGAACTCCATCACTGTACACATTGGGGGTCTTTATTCTCTGTGAGTCTGCAGTCAGTGAAGGCAACCTCCTGTGCACTGGTGCTTTCTTGGCAGGAGTCGAAAATCCGCGAGGATCTGATATCCGTCCCAGCCGGTGCCGTGCAGAGGAAAGCACACCTGTTGGCTTGTCTTCTTGTTCGTTCCTGGAGAGAGGAATCCATTTAAGAATTCCCATGTCGTTGCTGTGGGAACAGGGAGTCCTTTCATTGTGCTGGCTATACACTATCTGGACAGTATCCAGCACTGTTGATTGGATATAGACTATCATTCCATTTCCATTTGAATGAAGAATCAAATATTTCCCTTTGTGTGTAATGAAATGGGAAACCCAACAATATTAGAGGTTCCTGGCTACCTTCCCCTGTTCTCATCTCCCTCAACCTAAGACATAGCAGGTACTGTTCTCTGGTTGAGATTGGAAACATCTGCTTTTACACACTGGCTGTGTCCCACCTTGGGCTGGGCTCTGGCCCCTGTGCAGCATAGGATTGCATGGGGTCCTGGTACTCTGCAGGGCACCAGTTTTCAGTCCTAGGAAGAGGCTGAGAGAATCGTACACGTACTGGGTTCTGTCCGCCAAATAAGGAGGTCTGTGCTGAAGTGGTTTTGCTTGAATTGTCATCACACCATCCAAATCACTACACAAAGTGTTGCAGAAGCGATGAATCTGAGGAAAAAAAAATTGAAAATCAAAACTGAAAACATCTACTGCCATTCCAATGAGCCGTGCTTTTGGAAATAGTTAGCTTAGCACCCTCAAGTGAACTAATGTGAGGGAAATTCAACAAAGGGACTACATTTCACAGATAGAAGCCCCATGTTTCTGAGATTCATACTGCATATTTAACAGAATGGGAACAATGCACTGAATTACCAGAGCAGTCTAAAACACCACAAAACAAAGTAACCAGGTATCAATTCTAGGTTTCTTTAGAGTAGGAAAAATGCAGATGGCTTTACTGTAAGGTCCTTACACCAGATAATAAAGCAGAGTCTGTTTTACCCAAATGCTCCCCTAACCACAGACCCTATTTAGACCCGTGTCCTTTCAGTCTTTCAAACATATCCTGCTTATTTGCTTAAATACTAGCCACACATTTTTACCTCATCCTTTTTTCCTTTGTTTAACAAATCTTACCTATCATTTAAGGTTTCATCATGTGTTATTCTATTTTATGAAAGGTCTGATATTTTTCTTCTGAGCATTTATGAGTTAAAGCATGTAATTACAAACATTAATTAGGTACTATTTTAAATCTTTTCATTCTCATTTCCTCCCGTCTAATTTGAGATCACAGAGATAATGGTGGTTGACAGGCCACAAATTTGTAATCTTGGTCTAACTCTCAATTTCTCATGTTCTCTATACTGACTATATTGTCTTTATGCACATGTGTATGTGTATACGAATTCTTCAAGAGTCATGAAAGTGAAATTAAATATTTATTTTGGTTCAAAAATTTGGAATTCCTGCATAGTTTTTCATAGCTTACACTTTGTGTGACATTTTGAATTTTAAATTTGCACCATACTGAATGTATCATTTAACATCACATTACATTTTAGTCTTCATGACAAATAGACCCACGTATCGTGAACATAGGGTTTAATAACAGTCTTGACAACCCAAGGCAAGAAGCACAAAGACAGAAAGGCAGCATCTACCTGTGGCGGGGTAGGCTGGGGAGCCAGGGGTAGGCTGTGGCTTTCAGAACTTCTGGAGGGGGGAACACTTGACGCGTCAGTGCCAACACGGGCAACGAGGGCATGTGGAGATCGATGTTCAGCTGCCTTCAATTTTTGCTTCTGTTTCTTAACTTCTGTGTCAACAGAAAAAGGTATATGGCGAGAGACATCAGACTGTCTCACACAAACACTTACAGTTCACTCTTTCAAGGCAAAATCTGATCCCGAAATGCCATGAATCCACGCTAGGGCCAGTGGCAAACGAATACTGCCATAGACATAGGCATAACACAGGTCCCTGGGGAGAACTAGATGGCATGATCCTCACTTCCGTGAGGTGCAAACAGTGGACAGCAGAACAATACAGATTCTCAGTGTTTGATAAAAGCCCTACCCACGTTTAGCTACAGAAACAACAACATTTACATTAACATGATTATTGCTTTTTTGTACAAATTTGTTACTAGTTTTCAGTGCCACCAGAGATACTTTCATGATTCATTGCTGCTTAAGCAGTTTGGAGACTTTTCACAAGTGGAAATGAAATGACTGCAAAACTACCTTTACACTTTGCCTTACCAAATAGGTCATGAACAACTGAAAACAAATATTCCATTATCGTAAATTGGTTAGGTATGTTTTTATTATCTTTTTTTTCCCCACAACAAAAACACATGACATCTAGCTCTTTCTTGTGTTACTTCTGTAGTTTTGCTCAGAATGTATCTGTATTATTTTTTTTTAACTCAAAAAGTAATACCATTCTTCAGAAGTGTTTCAAGATTACTTGTAATTAAAAATGTAAAATCTCCTCTTTTCCCATCAGGCACATTCACCGAGAGCCTGGGGGGGTTGAGGGGAAGGCCCAGAGCTGAGGAACAGTGGCAGCCTTCCTTCTCATCACCTCAAAATCTACAGTAAGTACCTGTGAGTGTGGCTTCCCAGTTTTTCCTAATGAGCTCTTCCAATATCTTTATCACACCTGTCCAGACATGGTCAAACACTTCTGCCACCACGGCATCTTTAATGCAGTCATGAGGAGACACCGGAGGCAGCCCGTGTTTATGTCGTTTCTCTCCACGGTGAGCCGGGTTCCGTTCAAGACGCTCATCGCCACTAAGGATAAAAACCCCTTCCCATTACTAAAAGGAACAATGGTTAGAGTAAAAATGAGCATCTATCTATCGAATCATCTAGGTACATTTACACACATATTTCTAAGAATAATATGTATTTCAACTATGATCCTTGTAATCTCTTCCTTTGTACTAAGTTTAAGCTTCCATGCTCTTTTTGTGTAAAGTTGAGCTGTTTGAGATTTTTAGTGTAGGGATTTACTCTTAGGAATTTCCCTCTTAGGGCTGCTCTGCTTATGTCCCATATATTTTGATATGTTGCGATTTCATTTTCATTTGTCTCAAGAGTCCTTTGATTTCTTTTTTGAATCATTGGTTGTTCAAGAGTATGTTGTTGAATTTCTTCCCATATGTAACTTTTCCAGTTTTCCTCCTGTGATACATTTCTGTCTCCATACCTCTGCAGTCAGAAAAGATGTTTGGTAGGATTTCAATCTTTGTGAATGAAAGATTTCCACGCTTATTTTGGCACAATTTTTAAATGTGCGGTTCCCATCTAAGGACAAAATAGTACAAAGTCTGGACTTTTCCATTTGTCTTCTTGGGTAGTCAGATCAAGGGAACCTGAAGACCCTCAGCGTGGGGCTAGTGTTAGCCTTGTCATCTTGAAAGCATGCTGAAGGGAACTCTGATATTTTTGCTTTACTGTCAGAAAGAAAGAAAAGCGGCACTCTAGTATACACACTTCTGGCTAGAAATCTAAAAACTTGAAGTAAACAATGTACAAAACACTAAATAAACATATAATAAAGCTGAACCTCAACTACATTATCATTTCACTATGCAGTTAGTATAAAAGAAAACCCATTTACTCTTCTCTTCTGTCAAAAGCGAAATACTCTTCCATCTTTCCCTCCATGTCATACACCTCTTCTTCCAGGGATGGGTATGCCCTTGGGTCAGCAGCCCTTGTGCCATCGGGGCCTGGCAAGGCAGAGGCTGAGAGTGCCGTAGGGATGATTTGAGAGCCCGAGATGCATAGCCTATAGGGGGGAAGAGGGAGTCTGTAGAACTTCAAGATTACAAGGTTTTTAACATTGTGATGGTCCTTAAACTACCTGGAAAGTAAAAAACCGGTAAGTATTCCTACTACACTTGACACATATCCTGAAACACATTTTAACACACTAAGAATTTCACCACTTCTTACAACCTATAGTATTATGATTTTGTATCATTTTTTGCCTTAAGGAAACAATGTCGTGGTCTGGTTCCAACTATGTGTGAATTGTATACAATGATTTACTAAACCTTGTTGGTCAAAGAAAACAAAATAGAATTGGTATTTTTTTTTTGGCTACAAAAGTTACAGTTCACTTCTGCATGCACACATGTGTGTAGTCCACATGGATTTCACATATTTATATGAATGCACAGACATGGATCTACACTTGCCCATTTAGAGTCAGAAGCATCTTACGAAAAAAATTTTTATACCTGCCCTTCATTGGAATGTAAACTCACAACTTAGAAGAGCCAAGGCTCATGGATGTGACAAACACATAAAAAGTACAACTACATGCCAATATAAAATGGTTTTTGAAATGAGCAATTATGGGGCCCAGCACGGTGGCCGACTGGCTTAAGTCCTTACCTTGCACATGCTGGAATCTCATATGGGCACCAGTTCATGTCCTGGCAGCCCTGCTTCCCATCCAGTTCCCTGCCTATGGTCTAGGAAAAAGCAGTCAAGGATGGCCCAAAGCCTTGGGACCCTGCACCCATGTGGGAGACCTGGAAGAGTCTCCGGGCTCCTGGCTTCAGACTGGCTCAGTTTTGGCCATAGTGGTCACTTGGGGAGTGAATCATCAGACAGAAGATCTTCCTCTCTGTCTCTCCTCCTCTCTGTATATCTGCCTTTCCAATAAAAATAAGTGCATCTTGGGCCCGGCGGCATGGCCTAGCGGCTAAAGTCCTCGCCTTGAATGCGCCGGGATCCCATATGGGCGCCGGTTCTAATCCCGGCAGCTCCACTTCCCATCCAGCTCCCTGCTTGTGGCCTGGGAAAGCAGTTGAGGACAGCCCAATGCATTGGGACCCTGCACCTGCATGGGAGACCCGGAAGAGGTTCCTGGTTCCCGGCATCGGATCGGGCAGCACCGGCCCGTTGCGGCTCACTTGGGGAGTGAAACATCGGATGGAAGATCTTCCTCTCTGTCTCTCCTCTTCTCTGTATATCCGGCTTTCCAATAATAATAAATCTTTAAAAAAATAAATAAAAAATAAATGCATCTTTAAAAAAAGAAGAAGAAAGAAAGAAGCAAATATGAACATACTCTCTGATGCTGCTGTTGCGCTGGGAGACATCTGGCAAGGGCCTGTGATTTGGCCAACAAGGCACACTGCCCTGGAAATGTTGGAACCCTTCATCAGTCGGCAAGATAAGTTGTCTTCCTAATACTCTGCAGGGAAAAATAATGCAGAAGCTGCCACGTTGTTTTAATTAGAAAAATAATAAACACATGCAAGTTGTAGACGTTTGTTCAGTCAGGGGAAAGATTTTTAAAAACAGATGACAAGAATGTTTTGAAGGTGTGTGTGTGTGTGTGTGTGTGTGACAGGACAAGGTGTGCATGGGTTCGTGAATAGTGTCACGGTAGCAAAAGCACAAGTGTTGAGAAAGCCAGACAGCCTGCTGTGTAACCTCTGACCAGAGGTTTGGAAGCGGAGGTCTCAGGTTTCCAGGCCAATGATTTCATTTGTTTGTTCTGCATGTACAAAATTGAATTACAGCTTCCTTGCAGGTCACAGGAATGGCTTAGAGATCATGTGTGCTAGCCTCAGGCAGCTCAGGCACGGACAAGGCGCCACCTATCGAGGGCAGTAAGTGTGCACATAATGGATGCAGGTGTGTCTGCTTGGCTTCTGTTCCCTCCCGTCTCTTCATTTGCCACCTTCCCTCCTCCTTTATCCCCGCTATGTAAGACCGTAGTGAGAGGACTGAGCACAAGGGCCCTACTTCCAGAAAAAAAAATGGGCACTCTCAATGAACACTTAGCAGACATACTATATTCTTAGAAGCAAGGTGCTAATTATAGAGTGAAAAGGGAAAAAAACAGTAGTCAAAGTAATTGCCAATTTTGAGGTGACCAGGGGAACTGTCTAAATGAGTGTCCTGCCCAAATATGACATAAGACACTGAGACAGACTTTTCCCTGGGGAAGGTGGTTCAGCAACCAAAGAAAGAAAATCTTTCCTTCATATTCCATCCATAGTCTTCATCTTCAGGAGAAAAACGACAAATGATGAGTCAGCACAATTTGCCTGTCATTCAGCACTTAATGATGCTCACCCTTGGAGCCTGGGCATGTTCTCATAAGACACTTGTTTCCCAGATACCATTGCAGGTGATGGCTAAAGATTACTTCTGCTTTCCTACATTTGCTGTGAATGGTGTGTGTTCCTGAGGACGAGCCAGCTTTGCCTCTCAGAAATGGCAGACACTCGAATGTGGGGATGCCTCCCTACCTCCTCAGTCGAAGTAATAACAAAGGGTGTTGATTCTGCATAGAGGATGGTGGTGTCGTTTGCCTGGGCCAGCACATTTAAACTGTGTTGATTGCATTCAATTCAGAGCAAGGCTGGGTAGCTCTGGCAGCGCCCCGTGGGATTTCCAGGAGGGACAGCCCTACCTCAGATGCAGGGACCTTCGTGCCCACTCACTGCATTCAGCCAACAGATTCTGGGTCTGAAGGGTCACCTTCCCTTCGAACAGCATTTCCTCGACCTCCCAGAATAACTGCTGCACCTTCTGTGCATTTGCCCTGTCAAATTCCTAAGACAGAAACAAGAGTCTAGTTACAAAATTGAAAGCTGAGATACCTAAACACACCTGCAAGATCATACAAACTATTTCATATATGACGACACTATGAAAGAGCAAATTACTTATGCAGAAAGGGCTATTAGCCTTTTAACCAATGAAACATAAAACTTAAAATCCCTTGGTTATTTTACCCTAAGAGATGTGGTTATTGGGTGAGTATTAAATTTTTCTGTGTGACCTTAAAAGGTTTTGGGACTATTGCTGCAGTGCATTGTAAATGAGAAAGTTCTCTCCGGAACGGTCTCTGTGGGAAGGTGGCATTGCTATTCCTCTTACTGGAACAGAAGAGAACACAAACAAGCTGTGATGGGAAGAACCCACACTGTGCATGGGCCTCCTAGGGAAGCACTCCGGACACATTTTCTTCTAGGAGTGTGCAAATCTGAAAACTAATCTTCAACTCAAAGCAACAACGTCAAAGAGAAATGGTCAATTCAGGTTGGCTTTCACAGAATGCTAGTAACTGATTATTTTCTCTGTTAGTTCCTCTCTGAATCTGAAAATAAACTAGATAGGGACTGGCACTGTGGCTCAACACAGGCTAATCCTCCACCTCCAAGCTCCAGTATCTCATATGGGCCCCAGTTTGTGTCCAGCTGTTCCACTTCCCATCCAGCTCTTTGCTTACAGCACAGGAAAGCAGTGGAGGAGGGTCCAAGTCCTTGGGACCCTGCACACCCACTCGGGAAACCCAGGAGAAGCTCCTGGCTTCTGGCTCCTGGCTTTGGATTGGCTCAGCTCTAGCCATTGCGGTTATGGGAGAATAAAACGATAGATGGAAGACCTTTATCTATGTCTGTCCTTCTCTCTGTAAATCTGCCTTTTAATAAAAATAATAGGTTCCCAGCTTATAGCCAAATTGAATTATGTCTTTCACAATGCAAATGATGGGAAAACTGTCTCTTAGGACAGGATTGGATGGCTGGGCATCTTATGTTGCTTTTGCTAGAGCTTCTCTTCCAAAAGTATACGCAACATTTAAAATGTTGATGGAAAGCAATTGGAAGACCTGAGGTATTCTGAATTTTACAAATGAAGTCCTAAGAATCTCCCTAGTCATGCCATGAAAATCTGTAATGAAAGAATAGGCATGAAGCAATGGCTCTCAGCTTTTCCCATGGGGAGAGACCTGGGGAGCGGATGCCCCTTCATTGTGGGGAAGAGGAGCTACTGGTCATCACTGAGCAGGTTGTGGGTTGGTTGTCTAGCAGTTCTCTGAGTTACTCTATCCCCTCACAGGTCTTCTTGCTTCCCATTCCTACTAGCAGAGCAGAGGAACAGAGGCCACAACCAAGGGAGTGAAGGAGAACACCCCAGGTGCCGTGGTCAGCGATCCTCCCTGAGCAGATGTTTCATGAAAAGGTTCTCCCAGGATCCTCAAGGGAATGACGGGAGACACAGGGACAGAATGTGGTGTCAGCTGGGTTCTCAGCAAAAGCCTTAGGTGGGCTTTAAGTAAAGACTGAAAGCTCACACAGCTAAGAATCCTGTCCCACAAAGAAACAAGAGTGGAAGTAACAAAATATTTGGGAGGAATTCTCTAATCCTCATGGTGATGTTTCAATGTTTTCTTTTTCTGAAATGTGTCTGTTATTTGAGTTCTTGATGACCAGAGTCTGTCCTGAGTTTCCTGTCATTGATGCCAAACAAGAAGGCATGTATGACACGGGTGGCATTTGGGGATATGGGAAAAATGATCATCAGCAGTTAGGACTCCAGGCTAAGAGAATGAGAATAATATTCTGATATTCTAAAAGTATTACATGTAACATGTAACAAATGCCTTTACACACACATATGCAATAGATAATACTTTTATAATTGGGAGAAAGGTTTTTGTACGTAAGAAAGCAATGCTTCATTACAAATTACAGTCAGAAGATTATCTAAAATATTCTGAAACCTACATCATCTCTCCAAGAACACACTGAGCTCCTCTCGGTGGAAAAGTCGGTGGTAGAGCTGCGTGAGGCAGAGGCAGGCCAAGGGTCGTGGGCCTCCGTGGGTGCGCGGCTCCCGCCAGAGGACTGGGACGATGGGGACTCACTGTACCGGAGAAGGCAAGCAACAGAAACAGCGTTCGCAGGGTAAAGGTGACACCCGTTGGGGACCTTCCTTCTCTGCCTGCTTCGCTTTGTTATTGAACACTCACAAGCTTGCTCATGGCATAGTACGTTAATTTTTAAAATATCTCCTCAATGCCACATGTTTTCTGAGCTTACAAATGCAACTTCCCTTTGCTTCTAGAAAGTCATGGCTACTCACGGACTGCTTCTTGCACTGGTGGGGGGCAGTTTCGGAGGGGGCACTCAGAGGTGTCAGGTCTTACCAAGTGAATCCATCAATGGCTCTCTGCACATTTCTTGTAAAGCGTGGCGGTAAAGGATCTTTGTTCCTCACAGGACAAGCGGGCCTCCTAGAGCCTTCTGACAGTCCTCTTCTGAAAACAACAACACAGGAAAAGTCTCCCAAATGTAACCATACAGTTTAACTAAGACTTTTTAAATAGCCTTTTGCATGAAGAAGTTCCTCTTTTCAGGCAGCACTCTCGTAACATGGGAGCACACACACCCACACTCACATATCACACTCACATTCACTCACACCCAGCCATGCTCACACTCACACTCACACCCATTCACATCCACAACCAAACTCACACTCCCATTCACATCTATACTCACATTTACCCCCCCACACACCCACACCCACACGCATCCACACTCACACCCACTTTTCCCAGGCCTCAGAGTGAAGGTTTCCATTAACCTAAAAGTATCTTCACACACACTGAAAACAGCAGCAGCTCCTGTGACGCAGCCAGAGCAGGGAAGTGCCCCACACCATCAACAGCAGGTTAACCACAGCTTCCTTCAGGGCCAAAGCCAGCCTGGGCTTTGTGTTCTCCTCACCCCCGACCAGGTCCCTCTAGCACATCCTCCCACATCCCACATTAGTTCTGAAACATCTCAAATTCTGTGGAATCACTAAGAAGTCACACAAACACCCAACTCCATCCCATGAGTTCTGAGCTTTAGAGAGTCTGAGAGTATTAGAACATAATGGATAACTAAAGCAGAAGAAGTATTTACTTTTTTAAGGATTAAACCTAAGTGGTCCAGCACAGCTCATGTTAATCATTAAGTTGTCCCTGCAGTGACCTTCTTAAAACATTTACTTCCCTCAGTCAAAATACCTTCCTAATGTGCTGTAGCAGTAAACAGCTTCTACTCTTTTATGGGAGCTATAAAAGCCCACACAAATAAAACATGTATGAACTTAAGATTTGGTAATAAATTAGGCAAAAAAGGCCTTCCAACTTAATATTTCTAATAATGATGCTACAGCAGACAGCAAAAATCAGAGGTATTTTGCTGTTGCTTTCAATTAAATCAGTTCCTAATGCTTTACATTTCAGTGTTTGTATTATTTTACTATAAATGGAATAAATTCTGCCCTTAGTTAAATATCTATATGATGTACCATAAAGAGAATTTTTAAAACAATTAGTATACAAAGATTGTATAGTTAGTATACAAAGATTGATTTTCATAGATTTGTCTTTGACTAAAGAGAATAATAGAATTGTCTTTTTCCCTATCCTTCTTGCTTATGTGTTTCAAAGAAAACTGAGGAATTCTGAAGCTAAGAGTATTACAGAAAGGATCTAAGAGGAAGGATTTTACACCAATGAACTACTCTATCTTTAGGCCTGTTTGGTTATTTTAAAACCGTCTTTTGTTTATCATTAACACCTGGCTGTTTTTTATGTTTTTAATATAAACCTAAAAATACTCACGACAGAAAATAGATCATGAACAATCAACTATAAAATTACATCAGTAAGATCTGTTTGGAACATTAAAAAATTCTTAGTATAAGGTAATGTTACTGAGAAATAATATTAAAACTTAATGTGGTAAACTAATGAAAAGATACCTCTCACAACGTCTAACTATTAACGCTGGTGAGAGTTTGGTCCACTACTCCCACTCTGAGCAAGTTACTTCCTCTCCCCTGGACTTGGTAACCGCCTCTCTAAGGCAGGGACAGCACAGTGTCCCTCCCTCATCCTGACGAGGGGCGAGGCAGGGGATAAGCTTACCTACCAGTCTCCTTCTAGATGCCTGAAACTGTCTGAGAACTTTGCCTTACCTTCTGTCTACTGTCTTTCTTCGTATACTACACACAATAAAGCTGGATGTACAAATTAGGTACGGTCATAGATGAGCAAAAGTAACCAGTAATAAATCCATTTAAGTAGAGAGAGTAGAATAATGCCCTGGAATTATGTGGAGGAGGAGGGAGGAAAGAGGGCATGGTTAAGAGAAAGAGGAGTACAATTATATGTGAGGGATAACTCGTGAAGTTCTATAACCCAAATTCTATTAACTCCAGATGAGAGCTAAGCTAACAATTGGTTGTATATTTGTTTGGTTTTTTTTTTTTTTTTGGGGGGGGGGGTGTATATTTCAAAGTAGCTGGTAGAAGGGCCAGCACAGCAGCACAGTAAATTAAGCTGCCACCTGCAATGTTGGCATTCTGTTTCAGCTATCCCACTTCTGACCTATCTCCCTGCAAGCCCTCCTGAGAACACCAGGAAGATGGTCCACATGGCTGGGCTCCTGCCTCCAGGTAGGAGACCTTAGGGTAGCTCTGGTCTCCTGGTTTCCAGTGTGGACCCATTCTGGCTGTTGAGACCATTTGTGAGTGAACCAGAGGATGGAAGATATTCTCTCTGTCTCTCTGTCTCTCTCTCATTCTGACTTATAAATAAACAAATCAATCTACCAAAATAGCTGATGGAGAAGATTTTTAGAGGTTGCTGGTACAAGGAGATGATATATTTTAAGGACCGGATAAGCCCATCACCCTGATCTGCTCACAAAACATTGTTTCTGTTTTTAAATGTCACCTTGTACCCCACATTTGTGCACGGTTACTGTACCAATTAAATCATTTTTAAAAAGACAATTGCAATAATATAAATAAAACTGTCCCCATCAATATGTTTGCTGTTGTACCCTTATTTTCTCTAGTGTTTGTTTTACTGTATTTGAGACACTTACACACACAGCTTCCACCCTCTGCTTCACTCCCCAAATGCCCATAGCAGCAAGAGCTGGGCCATGCTGAAGCCAGGAGCCAGATACCCAGTGCAAATCTCCCATGTCAGTGGCAGAAAGCCATCGGCTTGAGGGCTCGCTGGCTGCTTCCCGGAGTCTGCATCAGCAGGAAGCTGTAATCAGGAGCCAGGGCTGGGAATCGAACTCAGGTCTGAAAGGGACCTGTGTTTTTTAATCAACAGGTTAAATGCCTGATTTGGGACACCTTTAACAAAGTAAGGTCTTCCTGAATACCAAGCACTGTTATGCTCTGATGGGGGACTCTGTAAAACAGAGTGATGACTCGGTGGCTAAGGTGGGTAGGCCACATAGCATGAATAGGTTTGACGAAAGGATGATTCAAGTCCTGGCGGGGTGCAAAAGTTCATCACGCTACTCAGAACTTTCCCGTCTAATATTTGAACTTGGTCGGACGCAGGCAACTGAAACTACAAAGATAAGCCACATGTAGCACTAGCACATTAGCAGGGATTGTTTTTGTTTTTTGGTGGGAGGTCAGGGCGTGGGAGAGACTAAAAACAGATAAAATGTGTCAAGCATCTCTATGGGTAAAGTCAGTGCCAGATAAATCCATTCATCAACTCATTACTGTTATCACCATAGTCTACTCTGCACAAGTGCTGTGTTCTGATAGCTTCCTCAGGCTCGCCAGAGCATTTTGTATCACACGATCTCTTTTTGGCATTTTTAAAAAAGATTTATTCATTCTTATTGGAAAGTCAGATATACAAAGAGGAAGAGAGACAGAGAGGAAAATCTTCCATCCAGTGATTCACTCTCCAAGCGGCCACCATGGCCGGAGCTGTGCTGATCTGGAGCCCAGGAACTAGGAGACTCTTCCAGGTCTCCCATGGGGGTACAGGGTCCCAAGACTTTGGGCCATCCTCGACTGCTTTCCCAGGCCACAAGCAGGGAGCTGGATGGGAAGCAGGGCTGCCAGGATTAGAACTAGTGCCCATATGGGATCCTGGTGCATGCAAGGTGAGAACTTCTTGACATTTTAATATCTTATGGTGATCTTGACATCAAATTCATTTTATAGGTAGCACTTAAAATACTTGCCATACAAGACATGTTATGTCTTATGTATTAGATCCACTAATGAGTTCATACCAGTTTGTTTTCAAGGAACATAATTCCTTCCTTCAGAAAACATGCTCCTTTTCTGCACTGTTAGGGAGTTCTTATCAAACAAAGAAGACAATTATTTACAACATGAAAGAACTAGTTTTCACCATATGTGATTCCATACCCACTCCAAGATCAGCACTCCTGCTCCCAAAGACACAAGGGGCGAGGGCAAAGATCCCAGAGATCCCAGCGGTTAGTCTAAGTGCAACCTTTCACACACCACCAACTTGCACACTCTCTGACGTTTTCTTCTCTGCCTCACCCTGCTCCTCACCTTCTGGGGCATGTCTGGAGCTTCAGAGTTCAGCGCAATAAAACGGAGGAATCTGACCACACAATTTTGGTGGCAACCAAGTGGCAGCTCCTGGCCACCAAGAAGACAGCACGCAGAGCAGGTGCCGGCACCCAGGCTATCGACGTGGGTGTCGCTCCTGGAGCCACCAGCTACTAACATTGCAAACTAGAAACAGAGCCTACAAACTCGGCCTCTTCTCTTTTACATCTCGCTTTATCCTTTTGGATTCTCTGTCCGCTTGGCACAATGTTGACCATGGTTCATGCCCGCTAATTCCCAGCTCCTCCATGTGGTCCGTGAAAGTGTACAGACCTATAGTGATGTCCCATATGTGAGACCTTAAGCGAGACAGAATTGCTTACGAAGCACTTAGGACACAACACACAGGCACGTGGCAATGTTACAGTCTTTCCTGTCCATCCCTCCTGGAGTGCAAGCTCCTGCTGAGGCGAGGGCACCTCTGTTCATTCTGGGTAGAGTTAGAGTGCAGCCACCAGACGCATCCCCCTCACGACTGGTGCACAGAGATGAGGCTGTGTCTCCATCCCGTGAATCACTCCATTCCTGCTGACACAAGGATGACTCACTGATCTATTTTTATTTTTTCATCGTACTTTAAAAAAATTTTTTAAAGTATTTTTTCATTGCTACATTGCGCTCAGAAATTCAGAGCATAAAGCAACCATAGCTTTCAACACGGTGCAGTTCTATCTCGAAGCACAGTCTAGGGGAGCCACATATTCTGAACAGGTTAAAACGCGGGGTGATTTTCTAGATGTAGGTCACACCTGGCGGGACCACTGCGGGGGCCGGTGGTGGTGATCGGGCTGGGTGAGGGGAGGCGGGCATCACGAAGCCCACTCCTTGCAACAGAAGACGCTCATACTGTCCCGGTTTGAGCCCAGCAAGAGCCAGCTTCCCCCAAGGTTCCGGGGGCTGCCAGGCAAGCCGACCACGGCCACGAGGAACAGCCTCCGCGGGGAGACCCGGATGATGTCAGCACGCCGGGATTTCATGAATGGAGTCAGCAACACACTCGCCTGGTGGACCCCGGTTTTGCAGGCTGGGGAAAATCACGCACACCGCACGCACACACAGCACAGTGCCCAGGAAACCCTTGCATTGCCCTTCCCGGATGGAGACTTACCCAATCACAATCAGGCCCGGGGCCGGACCCGCGCGCCGAACTCCCGGCTCCTCCAGCGGCTGGCGGGCGGCGCAGGCCCCGAGCTGGCGGGCGGCGGCCGGGCGGCCCCGCGCCCCCGGGGCCTGGGCTCCCCGCCGGCCCAGCCCTGCGCGCTCCGCCGCACCAGCGCCGCACAGGCTTCGCAGTCACGCCAGGGGGTCCCGCGGCCCCGGGTCTGCTCGCGGGACGCCCCGGGTCTGCTCGCGGGGCACACAGTCTTCCCCTCTTGGCCGAGCCAAGACGAGTTTCCCGGAGCAGCCCCAGCGGGGCGACGCTTCCGGACCCCTGCGCGCACGCCCTTCCCTCCTCCCCCTCCTCCGCGGCCGCCGCCCCCTGGCTCCCCAGTCCCGCCCGGCACGCGCCCCGCTCCCAGCCCTCCGTCAGTCCGTCGGCGCTGGCCCTCTCCCTTCCCTTTTCTGTGCCCAGGGTGGTGACCCCACACTCTCTCCCGGCCTCTGGCGCGCACCGGTCGGGCCTTCCCAGGCGCCAGGCTGACACTGGGGCTGGAGCTGAGAGAGCATCCGACGCTCCCGGAGCCGCATAGCGAGGAGCTATCAAATCAACAGCCAGCGAAGCATGGGGATGTGGTCAAGGAACACGGGAAAACAGCGTGACCGGCAGCTGCCCGAAGGTCCCAAACGGGAGAGATTGAAGATGCATCCTGAATACGCAGGTTAGGGGTTAAAAACCCGAAACACACAGACCACACACACACACACACACACACACACCAGTGAAGCCATACAGTATAAACAATACACAGCGAGGAGATTCCTACACAGGAAGTCAGCATTTCCCCTCTGTGACCTTCAGCGCTGAGAGCACGCACAGCCCGCAGGTGGTAAAGGGACAGGTCAGCCCGCACTGGAGAAAGTCTCCGTCTGGCCCCAGGAAGGCCTCTGGCCACAAACTGCAGTCTTCCCAGTGCTCCCCAGTCCACCAGCACTGGCTTTCCACCATCACCGGAGCCAATCCCTTAAAATTAGCCTTATTTCCCTGGGCGGGCCTTTGGCTTGGCGGCTAGGACTTTGGTTAAGCTGTGTCAGAGAAGCCAGCTTCAATTCCCAGCTCCAGCAGCTGACGCCACCTTCCCACCACGGCAGGCTAGGGAGCAACATCCAGGGCTCAAGTCCCGGGGTTCCTGGAGCCCAGTTGGGAGACTGAGTTTGTGACTCCCAGCTTCTGTCCCAGCCCAGCCTTGGCCATTCCAGGAATTTGGGGCATGAATCAGCTCAGGAGAGCTCTTTTT
The DNA here is from genome assembly GCF_030435755.1 of Ochotona princeps. NCBI lineage: Eukaryota > Metazoa > Chordata > Mammalia > Lagomorpha > Ochotonidae > Ochotona > Ochotona princeps. The sequence continues at coordinate 23,342,603 of NC_080842.1, forward strand.
CTCATAATTTTCAAATCTCTCTCTTTCTCTCTCTTTCTGGGTGATTCTGACACTAATAACATCAGAATGAAATGGCCTGTCAATTAATATGGATATCAGTTCATCAATTATGACAAATGTACCATAGTGATGTCAAACCCTAATAATCATATATTAATAATACAGGATGTAAACCTAAAATCTTCTCAAAAATCAAAAGTCTATTTTCAAAATGTTTCCATGTGCCACCTTTTCATTTTTGTTTTACAAGTCAGTAACAACTTTCAGAGAAAACAATGAAACGCTATCATGTTTAGTAATTTATATCAAGGTTATAAAAATCTTAGCACAGTGTAAACTATAAAGTTGACAGTTTATAGAAAATTACAGAAAATATAGATTTACATTATTGAACATAAAACTAATTTACCCAAGTGCTGAGTGTCATAAGGATATATTTTTAAAATTTTGCTTATTTATTTTGAAAGAGTTACAGAGATAACGAGACAGAAGCAGAGAGAGAAAGATCTTCCACCTGCTGATTCACTGACCAGTTGGCTGTAATGGCTACGGAGAGGCAAGGCCAAAGCGAGAAGCCCAGAGCTTCTTGCAGGTTCTCCACATTTGTGTGGTGTCCCAAGCACTTGGGTCATCCTCTGTAACTTTCTCAGGAAGATTAGCAAGAAGCTGGATCAGAAGCAGAGCTGCCAGAGCTCAAACCAGCACCTATGTAGGGATGTAGTGTTGCAGCAAGACCAGCCACAAGAATATTACTGTGAAAAATTGAGACAGGGAGGACCTGATATTAATAACAGACATCTTTCTTTAAAAAAAAAAGCTAGGAAAAAGCCAGACACAATTGCAGGCTTCCATTCGGGCTGGTAATGTTTGAATGCAGTATTGGAAGATGGCCACTGGGTGTCACTAATTCACCCCATTTGCCATTTTTTAAATCCCACCACAGGTTTTTTTTTTTTTTTTTAAGATTTATTCATTTTATTACAGCCAGATATATACAGAGGAGAGACAGAGAGGAAGATCTTCCGTCCGATGATTCACTCCCCAAGTGAGCCGCAACGGGCCGATGCGCGCCGATCCGAAGCCGGGAACCTGGAACCTCTTCCAGGTCTCCCACGCGGGTGCAGTGTCCCAATGCATTGGGCCATCCTCTCCTGCTTTCCCAGGCCACAAGCAGGGAGCTGGATGGGAAGTGGAGCTGCCGGGATTAGAACCGGCGCCCATATGGGATCCCGGGGCTTTCAAGGCGAGGACTTTAGCCGCTAGGCCACGCCGCCGGGCCCCCACCACAGGTTTTAATAGCATGCCTTTTTCTTTTCTTTGCAAGAACCAGAGTTCAGAGAATTTTTATTTTACAGTGAGCAATATCTGGTTCCCACCACCACAAAGAGCTGATGAGATTGGTCACCACTGAGTGCTTCCCTCAGCAGACTCCTTGCTTCTTGGCCTCACAACAATCGTGAGAAGTGGACACTTATTTGAGAGAAGAAAACCAAAAATCAGCAACATCAAGTTACCAATGTTAAGTATTTTTACTTCAACCAGTCCTGTCTGACTGCAAAAGTTTACCTTTAAGATTCATCTCAGGCTTGGCAGCGTGGCCTAGTGGCTAAGGTCCTCGCCTTGATCCCATATGGTCGCTGGTTCTAATCCCGGCAGCTCCACTTCCTCTCTATCTCTCCTCCTCTCAGTATGTCTGACTTTGTAGTGAAAATAAAATAAATCTTAAAAAACAAGATTCATCTCAAATCCAATTCGCTTTTTAAAATATTTTTTTCTGAGTGATGATTGTGTGTACCTATGGGTAAGATTGTCACATTGCAACTTAAATATACAATGTTGTGTTGATCAAAGTCAGGGTCATCAACTTTCCCTTTGACATGATCAGAGCCTTGGAATCCCTTCCTTCCATTTGCTCATAAAACATGTAATAGGTTTTTGTGAACTATAATCATTCCCATCTGCTGTGAAATAACAGAAACTTATTCCTTTACTCTAACTTCAATTTGGTTTCCATTATCCAAGATTCCAATTCTATCCCCTTCTGTTGTTCCCAGCCTCTAGTAACCACCATTCCGTATTCAAGGTTGTTGGGTTTTTTGTTTGTTCAGATTCTGTAAATGAAGAAGAATACATTTGTTCTGGTCTGACTTATTTCGCCAACCACTTTGCTGCAATGACATTTTGTTGCAAGTGACAAGATGCTCTTCTTTTTATGGCTGAATAATGTCCCTTCTTGCTGTTGCTTTTGTGATTTCTTTCACTGTGGATTTATTTTATTTTATTTTATTTTATTATTAATTTCATTGCATTATGTGACACATTCTTTTATGCTCCGGGATTCCCCCCGCCCCTCCCCAAACCCTCCCCCCCGCCACGGTGGATTGCTCCACCTTGTTGCATTTCCATAGTTCAAATTCAGTTGAGATTCTTTCATTGGAGGTTTTGACCAATCATAAAATCAGACACAATTGCAGGCTTCCATTCGGGCTGGTAATTTTTGAATGCAGTATTGGAAGATGGCCACTGGGTGTCACTATTTCATCCCATTTACCATTTTTTAAATCCCACCACAGGTTTTAATAGCATGCCTTTTTCTTTTCTTTGCAAGAACTAGAGTTCAGAGAATTTTTATTTTACAGTGAGCAATATCTGGTTCCCACCACCATAAAGAGCTGATGAGATTGGTCACCACTGAGTGTTTCCTATGTTGCTGTATTTAGTAAGGTTTGCAATCATTCATTAATGGAAGCACAGCTGGCAGTACACTTCCACAGACAGGAAAATGCTAGAGAAACTAGTGGAAAGGCAAACTAGCATCCTCATATGGCCATGAGCCGCCCGGAGGACTTCAACACCATGCTCAAATTCATGTCCTGGACACCTCTACACACCATAGACAGAAGCTAAAGCTCCCTAGGGTTTGCAAAGAATATAAAGGAGTCTTCTCATTTCTAGAAGCATTGTGTCTGGGAAAAAAAAAATAGAAGCTGAAAAATTACTACATATTTTCATATGAAGAGTAGAAACATTCCAAGGCCCTATGGGACATAAAGATCTAGAAGCTTACATAAAACTATGGAAAGATAAGGAAGTACCATTCATTAATCTCTGGTTCAGCGTTTGTGGGTTCTCCTAATTGCTGGATGGGAAGCGGGGCCACCAGGATTAGAACTGGTGCCCATATGGGATCCCGGTGCATGAAAGGTGAGGATTTTAGTCACTAGGCTATTGCACCGGGCCCCACAGGATACTCTTATGCTTATTCTTTAACATGTGCAGAAAACGATGGAAGCTTTGACTCTCCCAAAGTGCATGCTCCAAGCTGGTTTTCGTGCCATGCACACATGTGTGCGTTTAGTGGACTAACAGTGACAAATATTTTGAATTCTGTACTGTTTCTTGGTGAGTTCTCCTTTTAAAATGTTTCCCAGCTTTGTGCTGAACTGCTGTGCAGTTTTTCAGAAAGTCATGCGTTACACTGTTTCCCACTGAATTGTATGTTACAGTGTTTCTGGTCGTCCACTGAATACACCAGTAATGTACACATACCAAGGGAAGAAGCAGGGGAGCTGTTCAAAGCCTTCACCTTACAGAGGAAGAAGGTGCAGGCCTTCACTTCTTGGTGGCCCGGATTTATATAAACGACTTGCACAGAAGTCTAAGTTGGGCTCTTTCCTGTAGCATTTCATCATCATTCCAAGTACAACCCCCTCTTCCTGAAGGTGGCGACACGAGCCAAAGAGCACCCTTGCCAGCTGCTCCGGTGACCTCCCAGGATGCTCAGGAAAAGTCCCCGGGGACCCAAACAGATAGGAGAACAGCACAAATGCGCTTCCTCTTTTCTCAGCGTTGCGGGACTGTCCTTGAGCAAAACTGAAAGGAGACCTTCGTAGCCACACAAGTTCACTACTTCCCTGTGCCCACTGTGGCACTTAGCACAGAGTCAGACATAAAGAGAATATGTACAGTTTGGTTTCTATTTCAGGCTCAGAAAGATTCTGTCATGAGAGATTGCAACATGGGGTTTCCCAGGTTTGATCTGGGATGTTGGAACGTGTTTAGCATCAAAAACAATCACAGTTTTGGTCTACTGAGCACAAAAAAATGCAAGTGCCTGGGGTGAGTGGTGCAGCATAGCAGACTAAGTTTCTGCCAGCAGTATTGGCATCCTACATGAATACCATTTCTGGTTCTCACTGTTCCACTTCCAAAGCAGCTCCCTGCTTTTGGTTTGAGAAAGCAACAGAGGAAGGCTCAAGCACGTGGGCCCCTTCCTCCTATGGGGGACCCAGAAGAAGCTCCTAGCTCCTGGCTTTTGATCAGCTCCTACAGGTGCAGCCATCTGAGGGATGAACCAGAGGATGGAAGATCTCTGTCCCTCCATATGCCCTTTGTAACTCTGCCTTTCAAATAACAATAAATCTTTAAAAAGCAGTTTTGATCTCCCATCTGCTTATTAGAATAGTTATTATTTGAAAAGGGAGAAAAAAGAAGTCAAGCATTGGCAAGGAAGTAGAGAACGTGGAAGCCCTATATCCTGCTGGTGGGAATGGAAAATGGCTCAGCTACTATGGAAAAAGCTTGATGATTGGAGATCCTCAAAAAGATCAGCCAAATTACCATATGATCCATCAAATCTACTTCTGAGTGTTTATCTTAAAGGACTGAAAGCAGGAACCCAAAGATAGTCTTATGGCAGTGCTCATAGTAGCTTTAATTATGGTCAAAAGATGGAAACAACCTACATGTCAAATGATAGAAGAATGGGAAAACAAAAGCTAGTAGAAACCTGCTGTGAAGTATTATCCAGTCAAAACAGTGAAAATCCAATTTGTGCTACCACAGGGACGATCCTAGTATTGTGCTACATAGCAGATTCTGTGGGACTTCATGCACACAGGGCACCTACAGTAACTGGGTTCATACAGCTGAATGCTGGTTCCAGGAACTGGGCACAGGCAGGACTGGGGAGCTAGCAGTAACGGTTACAGGGTGTCTGTTGGAGAGATGAACATATTCTGAAGGTGGATGATAGTGACTGTGCCATGTCATAAATGCACTGAATGCAGCTGAACTATCTACTTTTAAATGATTCAAACAGTGAATCTTGGCTATGTATAATCACCATAGCTTCCCAGAATTCCCTCACTCAGTGGCCTGGAAGAAAGGCTAGAGACAGTGCAAGAATACCTGACTCATCCTTACCAGGCTTGGGAGCAGGCAGGGAAGGCATTGAATTGGCTGTCTCTATGCACGCTCCCTGGGTAGGCTGTCTAGTCAGACTAAAGCTCTGCACTCATGACTCCTTTAGCTACATGGATTCCTGGTAAAGCCGCCTCATCTGCGCTCCAACAGCAGAGAGAATGTTGATGCTGAGTAGATGAGGGATTTATAAGAAGCAGTCTTTGATAACAATCTTCAGAAATGTATTTACTCCCTATTTTTTAGTTTGTATTAACACATAAGTGGCTACAGTTTTAGAGAGTCAGATTTAATCTCATATCTATTAGAGTAGGATTAAAGCTAGAGTTCTAAATTATTAGGACGTGTTGCATAATAGGTTCATGGGCAACATTTTGCCTTACAGTGAATACAAAGTAATAATATTATCAAAATGTCTTACAGTCAATGAAATTCAGTACTTCCTGATTTTTAAAATTCTATTTATTTTCCTTTAATTTGAAAGTCAGAGAGCAAGAGAGAGGGAAACAAGGGAGGAGGGAGGAAGAACGGTTGGCAAAAAGGGAAGGAGGCAGAGAGAAAGAGAGAAAGATCTTCCACCCACTGGTTCACTTCCCACATGTCCTGAACAAGCCAAACCAGAAGTCCAGATCTTATTCTGGGAGGGATCCAAATCCCTGAGCCATCCCACGCTGTGCCTCAGGGTGTTCCTCAGCGGGAAGCTGGACTCCAACAGAGATGGACCTGGAACTCAAGCACCCCAGCACGGAATTCAGGAACCTCACACATCCTTTCTACTTAGGCATCACACACCCACTCCTGCTTCCTGAACCGGAAAAGTAGTTTTCAAATTTTACAAAAACACATTCTAAGCCATTGAAGAGTTGCCCCTTTGCCCTTTATTAAAGTCAGCAGCAACTGGAAGATAATTGTATATCAATATAATTTGTCAAATCGTTAATATTAACCAGGTTCTCCTGTGGAAATGAATTATACATGTATTTGGTTTTGAAGCCCTGATCTGGGACTATTTAGGTTTTTGTCCTCGATACTTTTGTGACGATAATAGATGAAGCCAGAACAGAAGCTAAATCTGAATCAAGACCAAATTTCCAAAGGACTTTATTTCCAACTATTAATTACACTTGCTAGGCCAGCTGGCCTCACAAAGCCTGCTTAGGGTAATTACAGTCCTTCCAGTAAATGGTCTATCCTGATGAACAGAAGTTCTTAGTTTTAACAGAGGGTAGCCCATAAATCCTTTGTTGTCTGGTTAGTAATTGATCCTGTTAGTGACAAGATCTTTCCCAGGGCATGAAAAATGCATCCTGTTTTCTTCTATGAAATTTATTATATTAACTTTCTTATTTCTATCTACAGACCTCTTGAACTGGGGTGTGTGTGTGTGTGTGTGTGTGTGTGTAGGAGGTCAAATTTCTCTCAGTTTTCTTAAGAATATACAATTGATTCTGTTCCCATTTATTCAAAGGCCATTTTAGTCAGTTCAGCTGCTGTAACAAAACTATCAGAGACTACTCGACTGAAACCACAGATACTGAGGCTGTTAGGCAACTTTTATGCAAAATACAAAACAAAATGATGCATACCTAAACTTGTGTGTGTATGTATATGTAAATATATATATATATTCCCAATGATTAACTGTAGAATGGAGACTACACACTGGGAAGTAAAGATATGTTGCAGTATGCGTCTCTACTCCTGAATAAAAGGAGCTGTCCCAACGAAGCTGTTATATATATCATTACAATAGGATACTAGGCATTCTACTGTTGTCTATACTTACAATGTAAGGACACACTTAAATAGTAGAATGCTGAGCTTGTGACTATTGTTGAAGGACTGTACTGTTATAATAATATTGGGGATAACAGTAGGAGATGGAGTAAGGGGGTGTGAAAGAGGGTATCCCTGTGCCTGTGGAACTGTATCATGAAAGTTAAAGCATTACAAATTAAAAAATTATAAATAAAATACAGTCATTCTAAAAACAAAGGAAACAGTTGAAACACCAGCATCCCGTATCAGAATGTCAATTTTTGAGTCCCAGCTTGCAACCCAGGTGTCTGCTAACATGCCTGAGAAGGCAATGGAAGATAGCTCATACACTTTGATCTTTGCCACCCAACTAGGACACCAGGCTAGAGCTCCTGGATCCTGGCATCAACCTGGCCCAATTCTGCCTGTTGCTTATATTTGTGAAGTGAATCAGCAGGTGGAAAACGTTTTTCTCTCTGCCTTTCTCAATCTTTGTTGGCCTACATTTCAAATAAATAAATAAATAAATAAAATTAAAAAAAATTCTTGGGGCCCAGCACAGTGGCCTAGCGGCTAAAGTCCTTGCCTTGAAAGCCCCGGGATCCCATATGGGTGCCGGTTCTAATCCCGGCAGCTCCACTTCCCATCCAGCTCCCTGCTTGTGGCCTGGGAAAGCAGTTGAGGACGGCCCAATGCATTGGGACCCTGCACCCGCATGGGAGACCCGGAAGAGGTTCCTGGTTCCCGGCTTCGGATCGGCGCGCATTGGCCCGTTGCGGCTCACTTGGGGAGTGAATCATCGGACAGAGGATCTTCCTCTCTGTCTCTCCTCCTCTGTGTATATCTGGCTGTAATAAAAATGAATAAATCTTTAAAAAAAAGTTCTAGGTATCTAGGTATGCATAATTTTTATCCGTTAAAAATTTCTCACTATTTTGAATTCATTCTTTTAAGTCTGTCAATTGTTGATATAAATACTCTGTAAACTCAAATTTTAGATTGGTTTTGGGGATTACATAAAATTTTCACTATTATACCATGAAGCTCCATAACCACAAGCTGGTTTTCTTCCCAATAGAAGTTCTTTCAGGCATGTCGTTATGATAGCAAAAAGCTGGCTCAATAGTGAGCTACATGGATCTATCATTTTTTATCTTCTCCCACAGGCTCATTGTAACATTTTTGTGCAATGATATGCAAATACACTGTGTTACAAGTGCCTTCAGTACTCAGTTGCTATACAAGTCTGCAGCTCAAGGGCAAGAGGCTGTGACATGTTGCCTAGGTGTGTAGTGGGCCATGGCCTCTAAGCCTGTGCCAGCACAAGCTGTGATGTTCACACAATAACAAACCTGACGAAGGACACATTTCTCAGAATGTTTCCCTGCCATTGGCAATGCATGACTGCATTTACATTGTTCTGGTAAATAAAATGTGCAGTTTCTTGCAGCTTAGCTTCAGAGAGGATTACACTTGCTTCTTATAGTTGCCTAAGCCGGGAGCTCCAGCAGTCCCAGGCCACCTTAATCCAATCAGTAACTGAGATATGAGAAATTGGGTTTCGGTCCTTCTAAACCCACTCTATTTCCACTTCTTCCTAACTCCCAGATGCGTAAAAATGTATTATTTAGCTTCTCTAGATCTCATTTAGCTGTGGATCTGAAGCAATCTAGTCTACCACTGTAGCAAACAGAACTGAGGATTTTTGGTAGTGAAATATTGTATAGTGTATCTTACAAGTCACCATTCACCCTCCAACAGAATGTTAAGTACAATGTATTCTTTTTTTTAAAAAAAGGATGTTCTTTATTTTTATTGGAAAGGAGGATATATAGGGAGGAGAGACAGAGAGGAAGATATTCCGTCAGATGGTTCACTCCCCAAGCGGCCATAATGGCTGGAATTGAGCCAATCCGAAGCCAGGAGCCAGGAGCTTCTTCTGGGTCTCCCACGTGGGTGCAGGGTCCCAAGGTTTTGGGCCATCCTCAACTGCTTTCCCAGACCACAAGCAGGGAGCTGGATGGGAAGCGGGGCTGCTGGGATTAGAACCGGTGCCCATATGGGGTCCCCGTGCGTTCAAGGCGAGGACTTCAACCACTACGCTATTGCGCCAGGCCCATACAATGCATTATTTTCCTAATAATTTAATGCAGGAAAAGATTTATTAATTCATCCTGGGGGAAGCAGGATTTCATACAGCTTCATAGTAAGTGTGGGCCAAAAATAGGGGTTTCCAATAGAGCCAGCAAGCATAAGAGTTAGAAGAGCATTTGTAACACGAACATACATACACACATAACAGTGTGTATTAACTAAATAATGGAGGAAGATTAAGTACTAAAGATTATAATCATAGACAAACTAAATTTTTTTGACAAACTAAATTTAATATTGACCTTTAATTCACAAAAGTCATGATCTCTTGACCAGAAGAAATATATTTTTGCCAAGTATAACTCAGGTCTTGGCTGTAAGACAAAAATACTGAAAACGAAGAAACTACTGCATAATGCTATGACGTTCTAAAGCAGTTTTTTGGTATTTATATTTATTTACTTATTTATTTTTGGTCTGTTTCCTCATGTGAAATTTGGTAACATTTAGGTGGGTTATTCTTTGACAATTCTTTTTACATTTTTTTTTAACCATTAGTTTAAAATTTTCCTGTTATTTGAAGACAAGGGAAGAGAGGGAGAGGGAGAGAGAGATATTTCATTTGCCGGCAATGCCTACAAAAACCAGGATTGGGCCAGGTTGAAGCCAGACACAAGGAACTCAATCTGGGCCCCCCATCACCAGCTGCTTCCTAGATAGGTGTTAGCAAGGAACTGAAATTAGAAACAGAACCAGAACTCAGACCAGGCACTGTGGAATATGAGAGTCCAAGCAACATCTTCATCACCGCACCAATTGCCCGCTGCAGCATGACGCCAAAAGATGGAAAATTGCAATACGAGGCACAACTTCTTCTCACCCTCACATGGTCTAAAATCACAGTCACGTACTCAGTATCAGTTGTGAAATATGATCCCCACCCAAAACATTAGCACTAATTTTATCAGCAAGTGTCTAAAAATAGAAAATTTCCAGACTACGTTCTTCACTTCCATTTCCTTATTCTTCCTTTGTGGGCGGTAGGGGACATTCCCACAGTGGCTGCGTTAACAATAGCTTGGGAGATTATGTGCCGCAGGTAACATTGTCATTCATCTGATGGGTGTCTTGCACAAAAGAGCAAGAACCGGAAGCCATACTCCAGCTGTGTGACTTACAAAAGATTAGGCTCTCCGCATCTCCTGTGAGGAGTCACGTGGCAGAAGCATTCCAGTTAGCATAAAGGCATTTGTTAAAATTGTCCCTGTGTTTGAATCTATGCGTTACAACCATGCTGACTCTGAAAACAGACATAATTCCCCTACCTGTAAGTAACTGTGTGCTGGTAAATCAGCTCTCAATGAAAGACATGACTCCAGGAGTCTGCAGACTTGCAGTGTGGATGTTGCCTCCATTGTCAATCTATCCAAGTGATGCCACTAAGTGTGGAATGGGAGGGAGATGTAGTTGGCTGCTGTTCATTAGAGCAATTAGCCCTAGCCCATTCTGCCCAGCAGGAAGAGAACTTCTCAGAAGCACACAGACTACTGCTGATCCCCCTGAAAGCAGTAGTCTAACCACATTTGTAAATGGCATTCATAGCAATCCGGTCACTAGAAAATTCCGTTCTGTTCTTCAACAAGCATCTTCAGTGGTTCTGATGCAGAAAAAAAAATTGCTAAAAATATTACATAATTGTGATACACTGACTGCTCATTTGTCAAGAACAAATCATCCTTGATCTGCCCCTGTTGTTAGTGAGGGTTCTCTGGACAAACAGAACCAATAAGATACACCGTCAGGCATCACACAGCCATGTTTCAGTCAATGATGGGTCAAATAATATGGAGCTGAAAAATGCCTATCATCTTATAACTTTGCAGACCTTGAAATGTGCCATGACAAAGCACATATTTCCAAAGATCCCACAAACAAATCCATTTGTGCTGCCAGTTATAGAAAAGCATAGCATAAAATTATACACAGTATAAAAAACTTGATAATGGTCATTCAAGACTGGTTTGGTTTATACATTTACTACACACCGTATACTCTAATTTCTGCAATTATTTCAGTTTGTGCTCCTACTTATGAAAAATTACTTTGAAGCTTTCTAGGAAGTTCACACAATAATCACACTGACTACTAATGCACTTTTTTTTTGAAGATTTATCTTAATTTTTTTTAAAAGATTTTATTATTATTGGAAAGCCGGATATACAGAGAGGAGGAGAGACAGAGAGGAAGATCTTCCATGTGATGGTTCACTCCCCAAGTGAGCCGCAACGGGCCGGTACGCGCCAATCCGATGCCAGGAACCAGGAACCCCTTCCAGGTCTCCCATGCGGGTGCAGGGTCCCAAAGCTTTGGGCCATCCTCTCCTGCTTTCCCAGGCCACAAGCAGGGAGCTGGATGGGAAGTGGAGCTGCCGGGAATAGAACCAGCGCCCATATGGGATCCCGGGGCTTTCAAGGCGAGGACTTTAGCCGCTAGGCCACTGTGCTGGGCCCTACTAATGCACTTCTAAGGACACATTCCGCTTGTTCAGTGGCACATGATAATGCAGAGTGTAAGAGGGAATTTGTTATGGGAATTGGCTATTGCATTTGTGGGAGGCGAGATGTCTTCCCTTATCTCAGCTATCAGCTGAAGGTTCAGAAAAGCCGCTGGTGTGATTCAGTTCAAGGATGAAAGCCTGAGAATCATGGAAGTGGTTGGTGTCACCATGGGGAACCACCCTGAGGATCCAGGGATGGCATGGGAGCTACTGGTGGTGCAAGCCTTTGAATCCAAAAGCCGCACAACGAGGTTCCAATGTCCAAAGCATGAGAGGTGCGTGCACTAAGTCATCAAGAGGTGGGATTTGCCCTTCCTCTGCCTTTTTGTTCAGTTTGAATCAATGATGATTTCTCATGTTGGTGAGCAGTAAAAAGAGTGAATCTTTTTACTCAATCTATTGATACACATGTTAATCTCTCCTGGAAATGTCCTCACAGACATTTAGAAATAATATTTTATCAGCTTTCTCTGCATCTGTAGCCCAGGGAATGCATAAAACTAATCTTCACATCCCCAAAGTTTAATAAAGAAACCAGTGAACAAAGAAAACTTGGAAGAAGCTAGTTAGGATGAGAAAGTGAATCAATGTATCCTTTTGGGTTACAAGAAGTATTACTCAAGTCACTCCAGTAATGAGCGGCATACACTAGGAAATAAGATGATAATAGTGGCAATTATTAAAACAGGAATATCAAAAACAAGAGTCCAGAAGCCACAAAAACCTGAGAAATGCCTCCCAAACAGGAATACAGTGGAGGAACAGAAAAGGCAGCCTCTTGAAAACTAGAGCTTGGCCGAGGTGATGCTGACTCAGCCCTGCGGGCAGTGTGAATGGGCCATCATCTTACCCTCTTAGTGTGAGTTCAGAGCAGTCAGTGAAGTTGCCGTGGTTACCAGAGTGGCCCAGCTCCTCTCCGTCACATCTGCATCACATCTACTCTCCAAGTTTCTTTTTTGTGGTATGCTTTTGAGCTTTGGGTTACATGTGGCCTGCTGTATCTCGTGGCCTTTGTTTTTCCCACTCTCTCAGAGAAGCGTCTCTGTTGTCAACAAGAGTAGTTCCTAACAGGTATGAGGCCCTATGTTTGATCCAAGCACTATGATGGGAGTTTTTCAGGGGCAGGGGGAAACAGAGATAACAATATATCCTTTCTGTATACCTGTCCTGTTTACTTGTAGTTAACAGCAAACTCTATAACAGAATGACCAGATTTTGAACTCCAAAACATGTAAAGATAGCTATAAAGACCCTTTTAAAAAACACTTTTTCCCACCATTTCTTATTGCCCTCTTAAAAAAATTTAAAATATTCATTTATTTCACCTGAGTTTTCTATTTTCGTTTCTATGGAACACTAGATTTGTTTGAATCTGAAATTCTATGAAAAAATCAATATCATTTTATTTGAAATACATATATTTTACAAATTTTAGAAAACAATCTAATGTTCACAAAAGTGAAGAATTTTCTCATGGCATTGTATCATTTACATATTAATTACCTAACTAATCAGATTATTTAAAAATCTTCATTGAATATTTCTGTTTAAGTTATAATGATAATCATTCATATATATATAATGTAATTTTGATATGCTCTGTTCAAGAGATCTTATTACAGGGAATTTAAGCTAATGACTAAGTCAAAATTATCACTCTAATAACTCTTTATAATAACCTCTCATTGTTTTTCGTTCTCAATATCAACAGCCAAAAAGATGTAAAATACTGCCATTTCAAAAAAAAAAATAGACTCATTAGATAAGCATGGATTTTAGTGCTTGGCAGATTGTAAATGTCAGTACCTAAATGTATGGGTCTTCTAAATCCTTAAGTGAAGTCTCTCCATAAGAAAATGCTAATGTGCAGGGATATTCTTTCGCCTACCAAGTGCCATATCTAATTGCCTCTCATGTTTTTCTAGTAAGACAATGCTGGCTTGTTACCTGTCTTACTAGTATAAATAAAATATTTGATTTGGTATATTAAGTTTGCACAAAACAATTTATAAGAATCCTAGTTTTATATATAAAAAGGACAGAATTGACAAAATGAATGCATTACTTTTTAAAATCAAGACAGTATAACTTATTTTAAAATATTGCTTATAAAAATGAAGTTATTTGTACTTCAATATGGACAAGCCTGTTTTTAAAATATTATTTATGTAATTTATAATTGCCTTTAATATTCATCTCCAAGTATGTATGTGAAGTGTTTATTTATGTTCCCAATTCTTTTTTTTCAAATGGAAAAGAAGATTTTATTTGAAAGTCAATATGATTTAGATAATATCAGAAGATATTTACCTAATAAACTGGCAGGAAATTGGAAACATTTGCAAGGTTCTGAAAATTTGTGGGATCTGAATGGGACCTGAATGGCACCTGCCATTCCATTCCACAGCTAAAATACCATTGGGTTTATTGAATTACCATTTCATGTGGCAATAGCTTCTTTCAGCCTTAGAGACAAAACACATGGAAACTCCCCCCAGCCCTTATAATTTCTTAACCTTTTAAAATCATGAATTGTAAGTTAGATTTTCTCAGGCTTAAAAAAAATTTTTTTCAGCTCAGAATATTTTTTATGTATCATGAAAGCAATGTAGGAAATAGAAAATTACACGGATTTTCCTATGTAAGTAAGTGTAAGTTTTTACATCAACCCTGTGGAAGGCTGAATTTGATTGCTAAGATATTATTTCAGTTTCCAATTCTTGTCGTCCTCCCAACCTGCACTCATTCTCCAGCCCCCATGCCTGACCACTTCTCTAGGTATTTTCCTAGGAGTTCAATTTAAGGTGTATCCCAAGAAGAATCTCTTACCTCAAAGACAAACCCACTCTATGCTTCCCACTTTGTCTATGACATTTTCTTGTAAGCCATATAGGATCATATTCAGTTCTCCTCCTTCCTTCAGCTCCACCACTGTATGTCAAGCGTCATGATACTTATCCTCCAATATCTTTATTTTTGTTGTCTTCATCTCTAAGCCCTGCATCTCTCCTGTGGCTCTTTGCAAGGGGCTGCCCATCTCTACCGAACTTGATCCTGGTAAAGCTTAGACTTGCTCATGTCGCTTCTCTACTTACAAAATCACTGGTTTTTCCAGCATTTACTAAGCAGTCTTCCTATCCAAACTCTGTTTGGATTTCTGTTAAAATTTTCACATAAGCTACACTTTTTAACCAATTATATTCCATACATGCCATGTAGTTTTGACTTCCATGCTTTTGCTCATAATTCCAGTCTCCTAAAACATCTTCTCAAAACCCAACTCTTTATATGCTATATCTCTAAGTACCCAGCTCACCAGCCATCCCTGTGGAAATGCAAAGTCCCACAGGCAGCCTCACTAACTTGGAGAAAGCTCCAAGACAACAAAACACAAAGAATGACACAATCCACTTAAGTTGCCTATAGATGTTTATGGGATTATAAACTCATGAAAGATTATATGAAGAAGAAAACATTTGTATTCATTCATCAGGAAATAATAAAATGCCTTTTTAGGGGCATGTGTTGTCTTCAGTCTCACATAACAAAAAAGTTATCTCATAAAAGGCCTAAGTATCAGGGGCCATAGTGGGAGAAGTTGCAGCCTGTGGCATTGACATCCAATATAGATGCCAGTTTGAGTCCTAGCTTTGGTTCAGCTCCCCACATATATCACTGGGAAAGCAGTGGAGAATGACCCAAGGATGGCCCAAGGGAGACCTGGATGAAATTCCTGGCCCCTGCCTTCCATCTGGTCAAGCCCCAGCTTTGTGAAGAACTAGATTGGCTCTGATACAAGATATGGCTTTTGCATGCAGTGGCTTAACTCACTGCATCAGATCACCAATCCTTCCAAATCGTTTTGTTACCAGCCAAATTGATAAACCCTGTATGTTCACACTTACAAAATGCTAACAAAGAGAACCTCTGTCATTAAAAAGGCATTTGGATATTCTGATGGTAAAAATATACACAGGAAATAAAAACTTACTGATCGTTTGAAGTTTCCAACCCGCCAACATGTGTTTGCAATAGACAGATATGCATTTACTTTCCTACCTGTCTACACCTAGGACTTCTACTTGCAGAATAAATAGGCAGTGATACATTTAAAAGGTGATTGTTGTATGGCTTAAATCAGAAGTGCAGAATAAGGTACTGAAGAGGGCCAAGTAAGACCAAAAACAGAGGAAATGACGTATACTGTATAATTAAAATAAGTAAGTAAAGGTACAGATAAAAAAAAAGTCTTGGATCACATACCTGGGTGAAGGAAGAGGGGAAGACAGTGAGGTAAAGAATGAAAACTCAACATCCTGTCCCCTCTCTCTCCAAACCCTCCCCCGGCACCATGACTCAGATGTAGCAGCTGCTACTTCTTGAAGATGGCGAGTCCTTCATTGAATCTGAGGCTCAAAACCCAATCAGCATAGGAGCATGAAGGTCTGAATTGCAAGAGTTTGCATATTTTCCCACTCAAATTCGCTTCAGTATTTTTTACTTTTAACAAAAGCCAGGTATAGAAGAAGGTCAGTTGTAAAAATGTTTTTTTTCTTTTTACTTGGTTGGACTCCTCTTTAAGTTAGATCTATGCTTCTCAAGTGTGTGGTCACATTTGTTATACAGGTATTCATGTTTTCTTTAGTCATTTTTCCCCTTCTACTTCTGCATTAACAACTCTCCCTCTCCATGTTTTCAGGCACCTGAAAACAACATACAAGATGTTACTATTAGCCAAGTAGGTGAAAGTAGAAGTTATCTGCTGTCAGATGAGATGACAGAAAATAATTTAATTTTGCTGTCTTCGAATATTGGCTTATTCGATGTTATAAATAATCATCACAAAAATGCATGAGGGACAGATAGGCACCAATTACACAAGGTCTGCAATGTTGTAGAAAAAAAAAATCCTATTTTTTCCTTTCTCTTTGTCCCTGTCTGCATTTCAATGGTTAAGAAAAGAACGGGTTATGAGGAGGGAAAGGAAGTACCATGTAGCTAAAAACAGTGATTATAGGTTCAGAGGGTTTGAATGCTGTTCAGCCTCTGTCTGAGCCTTTTCCTACTAGTACAGAGTGTAGAAACACATAGTCACAAAGATTTGAAAGCACATACCAGGGCTTACCACGTTTAATGGCATGTGTCTAGAATTCAACATTTCCACTTTCAGCAACATCACATGCATTTGCTAAGGCATTCGATAAATAATGCCAATTACATTATTATCTAACAAGTATCTTTTGTAAGTTTTGACGCATAAACGTAGGATAAAATGTTCAAGAACTGAAACTAACACCAGGTCTTTCACTCTTCCTGCTGCATATCCCAGTATCTGTTTTCTAAACACACCAAGAATGAAGTTGAAGGTCAGTGTGTAGATCTGTTTGCTCATAAAACATTAATCGCACAAATGCTAAGGAACAGTTGCCAATGACAAAGGGCTACTTCCTTAAGCATTCCTTTCTATTTGGTTTTCCAAATGTGATTAATTTCCCTTAGGTGAAAAAAATTGATAGGCATATTTGAAAAACAATATTGCAAGTGAAAGGGAATAGCATTACTTAACTGTTCACATTAGTACTGACAGGACTAACATGCAATTGTGTGAAACTGGAATTATTTAAATGATGAAGGAGTCAGAATTAGTCTTAACACAAAAGTTTTTCGGTCAGGATTTTGGGGGTGGTGAACTGGGATGGCTGTGCCGTTAGATCTGTCCACTTCTCTCACTAGATGACAATGCAGACAATGCAAATGCCGCCATCTGTGAGCTGCCCGGATCATTCACTCTTCTCTTGTAACAATCAGAAGGATGAAAATGCGCACAGCTCCGAAGATGCCTCACAATCTGTATCCTAGAGTGCGCACAAGTCCATGCACTCCTTGCTATGCAGCTCCGTGCTAATGCGTCTGGGAAACAGCAGGCAATGGTTCAAGTGATCGGGTCTCCATCATCTACGTGAGAGACCTGGATGGAGTACTGCCCTCCTGGCTTCTTTTTGATGCCAGCCCTGGGGTTGGCAGCCATTTGGGGAGTAAACCAGCAGGTGAAAGATGTCTCTGTCACTCAGCGTTGGAATACAGCACAATTTTTTTGTAATGCTCTGCTCATTAAAATTAAAAATTTACCTTAACTGTGCCAATACTCATTTTACAAGAGTAGTGTTTTCATTGCTGCACTTAGTAATCAAACAGGTGCTTATGTCACCAGGGGGAGGCTGAGGGGAGAGTCCGCCTCCCCCGCCCCCGCCCCCCACACACATTGCCTCTGGAATTGGTCCCTGAGGTCAGACACTGTTTCTGTAATAGCTGCGCCCAGAGAGACTCCAGGGTGAGTCATTTGAGGCCCACTGAGCATTACAAGGGCCATTTGTGTCAGATGACGATGTACACTCGCAAGTGAGCTGATGTCATACACAGTCAGCCCATGCCACTGGGGACTGATCCTTCCAACGCAGGGAAGCAGAGCATCTGGCTACTGCCAGCCTGTGTTTGGTGGAGAGAGTGGGGAAAGTCACCTGGGGGCGCACCTGCTCTCTGCTGCTCCCAAGAAAGGTCCTGGCCCTGGCTCCTGTCCAAGCTCTTAAACACACACACACACACACACACACACACACACACACACACACACACACACAAACACACAAAACTAGCCGGTCTAGCCCCCTAGAACCGGAGCTGCCGGTAAGGAGAGATAAAATTCTGTCCATCTTGCTCTACTGTAAATGGCCAAAGATCACTGTGAAGGAAGCCAAACAGGAGCGCGTAGAGCGCACCTTTGAAACGCCCTGCAAGCCCCAAAACAAAAAAACTAGAGGAGCGCGAGGAGGGTGTCTTGCGGCTCCGGCGGAAGTTAAATCACTAGGGGAAGAGTGCCTGGGAGGGCACCTGCGGGAGCGGAGAGGTGGCCGCGCCGGCTTGCACCTCCCCACGTACTCACTGTTCTCCGGGGTCCTCCGAGTCGCTGTCCGAGGACCACTCCTCTCCAATGTCCGGCAGGGTGAAGCACAGAGCTTTGGGTCCAAGTCCGGGGACGTTGGAGTCGCGATCGCCAAGATCCGGCAGAGGGTTTCCTGGGCTCGAGAGCGTCCCGCCGCTGCTCGCTACGCCCGCGACCGCAGGCAGAGCCTTCCAGACCCGGCCCGAGGCCGGGGCCGGCTGCGAGGGGGTCGCCAGTTGGGTGGTGGAGCCTGTGACGCCCCCGGAGGGAGTGAGGGGCAGGGTTGGGACTGTGGCTGCCCTCGGGCTACCCGGCAACGACCGGGGGGACCGGGCGGGTTCCACTGCACGGCTTGCTGCAGAGACCCTGGGGTAGGAGGCGGTGAGCGCAGCCCCTCGCCACGCCACTGGGGAGTCTGGAGCTGGGTTAGGGAAAAGGGTGGGCTCCGGGATCGGGCCGAGAGAGGGGGACCGAGTGCCAGAGCCCACGGATCCCGTGGCTGCAGCTCCCATCGACGGCCTGGAGGAGGTGACCGGCGAGGTCACAGCCTGGGGCGCTGTGGAGGTCTTGAAGATTTTGGCCAAGAAAGACCCAAGGTCCAACACAGCCATCTTCATGCCTGGATCTTGGAAAGGCCGACTTCGCCACTGCCCGAATCTCCAAACCACGCCGAGCTAGGCAGCCCGGCTCCATGAACAGGGACTCGGACACAGTGAATCCTGGGATCCCTGCACTAGGGCCACGGAACCCCCCTCCCCCGGGGGCGCTCTCCGTGCCCGGGGCACTCAGCACTGCACAGCGCAGGGCTGAGCTTTTTCAAGTGGCTCTAATGAAAGGCTACAGTGGGTGACAGGGAAACTCTCAGCCTCAGGGAGACCTTGAGGGCTGAGGGTCCTGGAGCCCAGAGCCACTGCGGACCCAAGATATTGACTGCTGCCCCAGCCAGCCAGAGACAACCCTAGGACAGCATGGGATCTCGCAGGGCCAGCAGGGACGCGGTTGCTAAGCTAAACAAAACCCCTGCTTAGCTCATTGCTAATTGGGCCCCAGACAGTAGCTCAGGGTTGCGTCTAGGTTAAATACACTGCCTCCCCTCTGGAGTCGTGTCTTAAAGGAACAGCCTTCGATTTCTGTGTCACTCCTAAGGGCTCCACCACGTTCAGCAAGGTCAAGGCTGAGAACTAGGAAGTTGAACATACTATCAGTTGCACACTGACAAGTTCAGGAGTGCTATGGGCATGGTCAACTCTCAGATCTAGGGGATTTGAGTCAAAATAAAATTAAATGAAACAAAAATGTCTACAGAACAGTAAGCTTGAAATAGCGGGACTCTCTCCACCTCCACATCTTGGAGCCAGGTTCAAAGCCACACACTGAGTGAGACTTGGGGACACAGAGAGGTGTCTAACTCAAGAACTCAAAAGTGGGATTAAGCTCAGAGAGCTAAGCTGATAAAATCTAAGGAGGACGCTGTGTGTAAATGCCTGGTGGCCTGAATTCAGGGATTGTGCAACCAAAATGTTGGAGAACTCCAACTAGGATCAGACTGGACAGAAACCACAGACTAAAAACCGGAAGGGTAAAGAGGTTTTGTTAGCAGGGATACATTCAAAATGTTTTCTGATTTTAGACAGGGAAAGGAGGTTTTAAACCAATAAATGGACTTTCATGATTATATACTTAAGTCATTTTATTCTGAGCCATGACAAACTTTCATGGGAATGCCAAACTATGTATTTTCTTTCAGATAGCTCACTAGTCGAAGCTTGTGACAGCCATGTCCTGTCATGATCTCTTTCTTTTAAAGACTTACTTATTTTTATTGGAAAGTCAAATGTACAGAGAGGAGAAGAGACAGAGAGGAAGATCTTCCATCCGATGGTTCACTCCCACAAGTAGCAGCAACTGCCAGAGCTGAGCTGAGCTGAAGCCTGGAGCCAGGAGCCTCTTCCAGGTCTCCCACATGGGTACAGGGTCCCAAGGCATTAGGCCATCCTCGACTGCTTTCCCAGACCACAGGCAGTGAGCTGGATGGGAAGTGGGGCTGCCAGGAATAGAATTGGTGTCCATATGGGATCCTGGCACGTGCAAAGTGAGCACTTTAGCCACTAGGCTACTGCGCTGGACCCCAAGATCTCTTTTTTATGAACTAACATGCACCTTGTACTTTTCTACTCCAAGATCGTGATAAGCACTGACAAAAATGTCGCCTTCTCAGGGCGTGGAATAATCAATTCACCTCACACTGTATGGTATACATCAGGTGAGTGTCCCAGAAAGCAAGGACAGGTGGTGGCATCCATCACAGGCTGCATCAGCGTGAGGAAGGCAGAGAGCTTGTGGGGCTGCCAAGCCAGATTCCTGCACATGGTGAGGAATCAAGAGTGGAAGAGGGGGAAGACAGGGGTGCATCTCAGAGCGGCAGTGGAAACTAGATGCGGAGGCCTCGGGATCAGACCACAGATGTGTGCCAACCCTCACAGTGCAAGGGCAGTAGAAACAGGCTCATGTTGAACGGTCCACTTTTCTCATGTTCTCTTGGTTGCTCTTTCACAGCCAATCACCAGATGGCTTCAGATGCATGGACGGTGCACAGGAACACTGGATGCCACACACAGCATTCATTCAGACTTGCGAAGCAGCTTTCTTCAGGCGTTCAGTGGCTTTATTTCATATAGATCTTGATTTGGATTCCCAGAGCAATTAAATACGTAACATCTGAGCTCACCCTCAATGCCAAGAAGTTGTTTCTGGGTTGTGGGATTTCAGTGTTGAAACTGCCAGTCATCTGATTGATTCTGAATGGTTATGAAGTCACTTGCAGAGACAGGCCCGAGTTCCTGGGAGGCAACGCTTTGCTGCCACATCCCTGGATTCCTGATTTTCAGGCCCAGCAATTTGACTGCCCCATCACTTTCAGAGCTGAACACCCTCTCAGAGTGAAACACTCCAGCCTGGTATGCAGAGTCGCAATCCTCACTCTTTGCTCAGGAGAGGAATTCCTCTTAAGACCAAACTAATTTAGGTGAGTGCTTGGTGAGCGTGGAACCAAAGCACAGGCGGGCTGTGAATCCTATCATTCACACAGAAGGGACATTAACCATAAGACCAATCACCCTCCCCTGCGGAGGAGAAGCCTACAGGAGCAGTAGTGCATTGACCTGGCTGATTTTTGTCTCTGACTTTAGATCTTACTATATCTCCTTTACTAATCATTTCCCTTTTGTGGTCATACATCTGTTTCTATGCATGCATACTGTCAATAAAGCTATGGAAATGGGCTCAATGCAATGACCTAGTGGCTAAATCCCTGCCTTACATCTGCTGGGATTACAGGGATCCCATATTGGCGCCGGCTAGTGTCCTGGCTGCTCCACTTCCCATCCAGCTCCCTGCTTGTGGCCTGGGTGGGCAGTGGAGGATGGTCCAAAGCTTTGGGACCCTGCACATGCATGGGGGACCCAAAGGAGGTTCCTGGTTCCTGGCTTTGAATTGGGTCAGATCCAGTCATTGCAGCCATTTGGTGGGAGGAGTGGACCAGTGGACAGAGGTTCTTTCTCTCTGTTTCTCCTTCTCTTTGTGGATCTGCCTTCCCAATAAAAATAAAATAAACATTAAAAAAAGACTATAGAAAAGCTGCATACTCGCACAGATTCCAGCCTTGAAAAGATTCCGACATCTGATAGCATGAATCCTATAGGATACAATTTGACTTGTGTCTTTCATAATTCTATGTTGAAGCTCCAACTACAAGTTCACATGACTGTCACTTTAATTGAAAATAGGCACTTTGCAGATGTAATCAAGTTAAAATAAGGTCTTGGGACTGATGTTATGTTGCAGCAGGTTAAACCATTGCTTGAGACTCTGGTATCCCTTGTGGTCACCAGTTCAAGTTCAAGCTTCACTTCTGATCCAGCTTCCTGCTAATATGCCTCAGAGAACAGTAGAAGATGGCATCTTTACATACAAGGGAAACTGGAAGAACTCTTGGCTTTGGTCTGGCCCAGTCGCAACCATTGTGGCTATTTGGGAAGTGAATTAGTGAATGGAAGGTTCTCTGTATGTGTGTGTTATTTTCTCTCTGCAGCTCTTAATTTGATTGGATGGACTAGTGTGGTGTCAAGAATTGGCTTTGGACAGATACTTGGGGAGAATGCCATGGAACCAGAAGCAGAGATTGGAGTGATGACAACTGCAAACTAAGAAACACCATAGATTGATGACCACTAGCAGAAGCTAGGCAAAAGCAGAGGAAACTTGGACCCCATAGACACCTAATTTAGGACGTCTGGCTTCCAGAACAGTAAATAAATAAGTTTCTGTTGTGTTAAGTCATACAGATTTTGGCACTTCTGTAATTGTAGTCTCAGGAAATAATGAATACATTATTGGAGGCATGATGTCCCTATGAAAGTAATCAGTGGATTTATTTATTCTTAAAAAGCTGGCTAAGAAAATGACTTCAAATGTATAAATGTATAAGGAGAGTG
Organism: Ochotona princeps; assembly: GCF_030435755.1. NCBI lineage: Eukaryota > Metazoa > Chordata > Mammalia > Lagomorpha > Ochotonidae > Ochotona > Ochotona princeps. Next base: position 23,365,647 of record NC_080842.1, read on the forward strand.
ACAGAGGTAACAGGGAGGGAAGGATGGGAGAAGTATCACTGTAAATAATGGTGGCGGGCATGGCATTCATCCAGCCAATCTCAGGAAAGAGAGGAAATGATGGAATGACTGATCCTTTTGTTTGGAGTGCCTTTGAAAATGGTCTATAATTACAAACATGAGCAACAATTCTTTGCAAGATGCTAGCTCTTTTGTGCTATTGCTTGTCTGTCAACAGTCTTTCAGACAGATGTTACATGCTACCAGGCTTCTCCGTTAATTACAAGCAGCATGCTGTTCTCATAGGATGAGCCTCAGGTATTATATCATGACACTAATAGGATAATTGAAGGAAAGTAAATACTGTGAATCATTGTATCAGAATTTATTCTACATAGACTGTTGGAAATGTCAAAGAAGACCCAGCAATGGTGTTGGGGTGCAGTCTTGATTATTTTGCTTCTTATCCAGCTCCGTGCTAATGTACCTGAGAAAGCACTCCAAGAAGGGCCAAATGCCTGCATCCCTGCACCCAGGTGAAATACCCAGATGGCGTTACATGCTCCTGGTTTGGGCTTGCTGATTAGCTCTGGTTGTTAGACATTTGGGCAATGAGCCAGTGGGTGGAAGCACTTTCTCTCGGAGTCTCTGCCTTTCTTTACATTGCTTTACTTTTCAATATAAGAAAAGAAGTCTTTAAAAAAAAGAATATCAAAATAATGTTCATCATGAAATTTGCATTAACCTAAAGAAGTGGTGTGGAGACAAGAACCATTCGCCGGGCCCGGTGGCGTGGCCTAGTGGCTAAAGTCCTTGCCTTGAACACGCCAGGATCCCATATGGGCGCTGGTTTTAATCCCGCAGCTCCACTTCCCATCCAGCTCCCTGCTTGTGGCCTGGGAAAGCAGTCGAGGATGGGCCAATGCTTTGGGACTCTGCACCCGCGTGGGAGACCCGGAAGAGGTTCCTGGTTCCCGACTTCGGATCGGTGCAGCACCTGCCGTTGTGGGTCACTTGGGGGGTGAATCATCGGATGGAAGATCTTCCTCTCTGTCTTCCTCTGTGTATATCTGACTTTGTAATAAAAATATATAAATCTTAAAAAAAAAAGAACCATTAGCCTAACCACAAGGATTTGGTGCCATTGTTCTGGAGACATCTATGCCTGACTCTTTCATTCATGAGTAATCGCATTGCCTAAGGCAAACTATTTCATCATGTATTGTAAATAACACCTTTTCCAGACCTACCATAGTTTCTGTAATGTATTGTCTTTTACTTGCCATAAAAAATTACTGAGTTGCATCAAAAAATGTGTTATATGAAATAATTACATTGGCTAATCCACAACTTGATTAATCATTTTGTGATGTACATGGCAGTATATGGCTACATCATTGAGAGAATAATTAATTGATTGCTTTGAAGAACTGTTATGTTTTGGAATCCGAACCTTAAATTTAATCTGTTTGGATCTGGTGTGGTGGCTTGGTTGGCCTGTCCTCCTCCTGAAAATGCCAACAATATAGGAACCAGTTCATTTTCTCAATGATATCTTGGAACACCTATACTACCTAACAAGTGTGAGATTGAGGTAAACAGGTATTACAGCCAAGGCAGCAACCCAGGCAAGTGGTCCAGGTATTCAGTGGGAGAGAGAAGCTGCCTGCCAACGTGAGCTTGAGCCACATTGCACTGCCCTTGCCAGTGGGCAGCTAGTAGAGCTGCATTTTGATATGCCAAGTAAGCCGCAAATATTGGACCCAGAGGTTCCCCAGCAGCCAATGGATCTCAGAGAAGGATGGCAGATACACTGCAAACAAGATTGTTCAGCTTCAGAAGATAGCTGGTGGTCTAAATGAACTTACTGGTCATCTTGTAAAAGAAGCTGAAAATGAGAAAATGAAAGCCATTGCCACTGAGAACTTGCTCAAATCTCTAGTCTAGTGGAGAGCAGACAACAACAACAACTTCAAACACTTGTAAACGGAAAGAAAATGCAGTTAGAAAGCTACCAGTCTAAATATAAGCTTTGTGTGAAGTAGAAGTACAGTAAAATAAATTTGTTGACCAATTTGCTTTCAGCAATGGACTTAACATTACATTTTTGAATGAGTACTTTAAATATAGAAATTAATTCTACATTCAGAAAGTTATTTGTGTTTATTTCCAGTAGTTAGACTCTGTAAACAAAATAATACTCTTTTAAAATAAAGGCTAACTTCACATAGCATACTGTTTTATGATACAATAAAAATTGAATGTGAGTATATTATACCATTACCACAGTCACTAACTGTGGGAAGCCATGCAGTTGGGTCGGATGGCATGGGTGTGTGATGAGCACCGCTCCTCAGTTAGCAGGGCTACGAGGAGTTTCTGGCTACGTGGCAGGGCCCAGCAGAATGTCTCTGGTCACCTCATTGCTGCCTCACCCCATTGTATGAACACTCAATCACCTCTCTGATCTTTCATAGAATTCTCCTGAGGGTGTTGTTGTTTTTTTTGCTAATGTGGAATGATTCCTGTAACTGGTATTACACCTGAAATTGATCAATCATGTAAAAGCATCTAAGCATCTTTAGCAACTTAAGGCTATGACACACAGCTAAAAGTATACAATAGTACAATTGAGCCCACAATGTCTCCAAACATCCTGTTACGTGCCCACCTTTGTCCTGAAGTTTGCCCTAATATAAGTAATGTTTTCCTTAAGAAATGGCTTGATAATATCTTGGAACAGATGGCAATCATGGAGGTACAAAGAGTTTGCTTACCATGCGTCTCAAACTGTTACAACACATAATATGACGCATTTTAGTTTCTCATCACAGAAAGCAAAAAGTATATGGGGCATATTCTAAAGGAAAACAAATGTGAACCCCCCTCAATGGCTTAAAATCTCAACCTTATATTGGCACTCATATTTAGGGAAAGAAAACAGCTTATAAAGAAAAAAGGAAGTTTCTTGTAAAGGCCCTCTGTTGTAGATTGGCTGAGTTGCCTTGATCCCTTTCACTGCCCTTTAACAAAAGAACACAAAGCAATTAAATCAACACTAAGAACAAAAACAATTGAATCAGCTCTAGGTAAAGGTGACGGTAATTAATGCATGCTTTGATTATAAGACTTAGCAAAGAATCTATGTTATGTGCTTTTGTAAAATCCTTTCATTTATGATTTCTTAATTCTGTACTCTTAATATTTTAAGCAATATTAGTTTGTGTTTAGTAAAAATTGATTTTGAATATAAGTAAACTACTTGTCACTATGTAACTTCATGTGCTGCCAACCGTGGAGTTCCTGGCTTCAGCCGGGTGACTGCAGGTTTGAATGAGTAATGGTTTGTTGTATATGTTCTCTTTGAAGTAAAATAATATTTTTTTTAAGGATTGTTTTTGTATTCTCTTAACCATGAAGTAAAAATGAAGCAATTGGATATTGTGCAAAAGCTTGTGATGATTGGTGTATAAATAAAGAAGGCAACTTTTTCTGAGTTGTCCATTATGAGCATCATGCCATAGTGGTCCACGTCTTATTTCTTCTTCTTGTCATCTCACCGAGCCACTCATTCTTTGCAAGCTCTCGAGTCAGCCAGAGCTGGCCTCCGGCAACTAACCACATAGAAATACTTAAAGTATGTTTATCATCAGCATTTTCAAGGTAAAGAGTCAAAAAATTTCAGAGGGATCAAACAATTTGACCAATTCCATCTCTTGAGTCAGTGATCAGGGGAGGAACATTCTACTCTCCTGTAGAAACAATTTAAATCCCAGGATAATACAAGTATTTAGTTACATATTTACTTCACTCACAAACCAAAGTGAATTGCAAACTTTTTCTGCCCTTGAGTGCATATTAAAAAGATATGTAAGCATTTAGCAGAATCACCCCTGGACAAGCAACACTAAAATACAATCCTTTTCAATGGGAAAAATCATGTAATTAGCCTTTTAAACTATAAATGCAACCAGGAGATCTTTAAATGATGTGTGAAAAATATAATGATTTCACTTCATTTTCCATAAACTTTTTGAGTTACCCTTGTATTTCATTCTTCTACAATTTAAGTAGCATCATACCCATTAAAACAGATATCTTGCATTTGGTTTTAGTGCATCCAAAAATAATCATCATGAACATACGCATAATTAACTTTTCTTTCAATAAAGAATATTTAAAAGCTTTTATTACAGGCTTCAGTGACCAATTGTGTATTTACTAGCTGGAAGATGTACTTTCTTATACACTAAAATGTTTACTGACGGTCAATTCAATTGCCAACATGTCTCCTGAATTGTGTCAGTGGAGACACATCTTCATATATGAGATATAACTGTGGTAGAATATCAACATCTGTAAATATCAATATGCAGATTATATTGTTTTCAAGTAAAACTTGAGTTCCATCTTTTTCAATTGAGAAAGTTCTTTCTTTCCTCATTTAATGTACTAAATTTCTAGATCCAAGCGCTACTTGCAATTTATGGTAAAAAGCATTTATCCGTTCTTTTTGAACTGGCCAATAGAAGATGCAGCGAGACTTAAACATTCCTCTTCGTAAACAGAGTGCATGGTTAAGTTTATAATCTGGAATATCCTCTAGAAAAATCAGTATAATGGAATCCAGGTTTTGTTCAATAGCTTGCTGGACTGCGTGGTATACCTTGAATCTAAGTTTTAAAAAAAAGTTAAATGAAGTTATTAATCAATATACTTTCCTTTTTACAGCTAAAAGTTAAACAATCCAAAATTTAATCTCTCACTAAGAATCAGATTTTACTCAGTATAATTTAAAAGTATTTTTCAGTTAAGACTAATGATGCTGGCAATATTGGAAGTCCAATTGAAAAGCACATAAATTCTTAAAATTTCACATTGCTAACTTACCTTTTGCATAATGGATCTGTCAGAAGATGCCGTGTTATAACAAAAATAATTTTTCTGCTTCTTTTGATACTATTGACAATTGCTTCAAGTCCAAGAACACCTGCCTGAAAGTCTCTTTCTTCCAGACAAAATTTGAGAGATGGATCTTTTTCCTCCATTGGGGAAAAGTGTTCCCACACCCAATCTCTATCTTTGTAGGCATGAATCACATATGCCGTATATTCAAACTGCTCCGGCTGTCCATCTATTTCTTTAAAACCGAGAATTCGATGTACTGAAACATTCCAATAAAAAGATATCCTCCAGCCCTCAAAATGGACAAGCAGTACAACTAAGATAAAAAACAATAGGAAACTGGTATTGACCATGAAAAGGAGTTCAAACGGTGCACTGTCTTTGCAGGATGATGTATCAAAAAGCATCACTGGGAAGCCATGATACTGAGGTGGAGTATTGCAAAGATAATGACTTGATAGCTCAGAGATGTTGGTGTGTGTCTTATTAATCCAATTAGCAAACCAAGCAATACTTTCACAAGTACAATCAAATGGATTAAAGCGCATATCCAAATCACTCAGGTTCTTGAAAATTAACCCAAAAACATTCTTGTCAACGGATGTTATGAGATTCTTTTGAAGGTTCAGTGATCTCAGGGATACCTGATCATCAAAGACAGATGGTGGAAGTATATTCAAGTTATTCAAGGCTAAGTTGATGCTCTGTAATTGAGCTAAGCCCTTGAAAGTCCCAGGTGGGATCTCATCGAAGCCATTAGACTCTAAGTTGAGGATATGAAGGTGGGAAAGACCCTTGAGGAAAAGAACAGGACCACCAGGGTTAGCTTGTTTCCAGAGTCTTGCCAAGTTGTTGTGCTGCAAATCCAGAATTTCTAGGTTTTCAAGACCCTCCAACATTTCATCATTTATGTTGGCTAGGTTGTTGTTGCTTAAATCCAAAATGGTCAAGTTATGAAGAGGATAGAAAGGCGAAGGGGAAATATCCACATTTTTAAGGGCTACCCTTCGCAGCATCAGTCTTTGAAGGCTTGGAACCAGGGCAAAGGAGTGGCTGGTGAATTGCAGGCCTTTGTTGTAGGAAAGGTAGATTTCAAAAATGCTTGCAAGTCCTCTCCATTCCTGGCCAGTGAGTTCTTGCTCAATTTCATTAAGACCAAGGTCAAGCACTTTTAGGTGGCCCAGGCAAGAGAAAGAACCATTTCCTATTTTTGAGATTTTATTTTTGGTTAGGTTGAGGATGAGTAAGGGAGAATGAGCAAGTGACAAAAATGTTTCATTTGTTAAAGTTCGTACATTTGTGAAGGAGTTGGATAGACTTAGATACCTCAGGTTTACCAGTCCTGTAAACATGTTGCTTTTTATACTTGGGATATCATTGTCTTCCAGGTTCAGATGTTCTAAGCATTTTAGCGACTGAAAGGCAAAATCATCAATCTTGGGCAATGAGGCAAGGGACATAGTTTGTTTAGAAAAAGATCGCTTTAAGTTAAGGTATATCACATTGGAAAGTCCATTAAGGGAGTGAGAAGACAAATGTGCTATGTTATTGTACTCCATAAAGAGATATTTTAGATGTGGGAGCCAGGCAAAGGAGTCATCATCGATCGAATTGAGACTATTGTGGGAAAGGTCCAACATGGTGAGGTTGGTGGGCTTCAGTCCCAGGAAAGTCACGTTGTTGATTCTAGTCAGCTGGGTGTTACTCAGAGACAGATTCTGAATGCTTGTGTGTGATAACTCCAAACAAAGCTTTTCTGTGAGATTAGGGCCCAGCTGGGCATTGTTCAGACTGAGACCAAACAATTGTCCAATTGCATGAAAACACCTCGGAGAAAACTAAAGGGAAAAAAAAAAGTTAGTAACAAAATACAATAGACTCTGTATGACTTTTGGGAAGCTTAAAATATATATATATATATATATATATATATATATATATATATATATATATAATCAAAAAGGCTTGAGAGACAGAAATCTGGTTCACTCCTCAAGTACCCACAGTGACCAAGGCTGAACCGGGCTGAAGACAGGAGCCTAGTCTCCCACGTGAGTGACAGAGATGCAAGTACAGTTCTTCCTCCCAGAGTCCATGGAATGGATTGCAGACCTAAAACTCAGATGAAAGCATCCCGTTATGGGATTCAGGAATCCCCAGTGGGGTCTTTACTCAGTCTCTTTTTCCTCTTTTCACCACAGTCCGTGGTAGGCCATTTCTTTCCTGTTTCGGTACCTGCGACATGTATCTCCTGTGGCTGTCCCAGCCTCTCCTGACCACTCCTTCTGCTCAGAATTCTTATATCAGCAGAGAGGTCACTTTTTTGGGGACCTTCTCTTACCTTCTAGTCTAGGGTAAGTCTACTGCTACTCTTACATTATCACACTGATTATAATTGTAATCCATAGCTACTATTTGCAAAGTAGCCATTGGGGCAGATCCTGGTTCCATCTTGGCGACTTCTTGAATTTGATGGAAGACATGAATGATGGCTTTTAACTTACAGGGACACAGTTTCCCTTTGTGGATTGAGTTCCTATTGATCTTTCCATGTTTCTGTCCAGGTTTTCCCCTGATTTTATTTTACCAACATCTCCCACTCTCTTCCACTCTGTCCCTACTCCCTTAACCTATAAGAAGCCTCGGTGGATGTGGGACTTGGTCATGAGACAAAAGAAAGAATGCAGGGAACAAGGAATCCAGAGTTAAACCTACCAGAAAGCAAAGCTGATGTCTAATGTGTTGCTTGGGAGACGGTAGGGCTACAGGAAGACAGAGATGTTGGGGAGTGTGCTTTACTGTGACAAAATGAGTTCTAACATGTAAAACAGAGAATCACTAATTATGACAGTCCTGCATGCTGCATTATATTGCAGACACTAAAATTAAGTGTTTGAATGATTCTCAGTGACAAGAAATATGTTCATAGGATATCAATGTTCATTTTTTAAAGTGAGAGACACCATTTCCTCTGTAAGGCCGAGTAGCATCTGTAAGAGCAAGGGCTCTAGTCTAATGCTGCCAGCAGCCCAGTGGCCACCAGTGACAGCAGTAATGTGTTGCTTTATCATTTATTTCTCCTCTCACTTTATTCTAGTATTAAATGATAACAATACACTGACTGAGATGCTATATACCTAAAACATAAAAGAATTCATCACAGTGCTTGGCAGAGTTAAATACAGCATGGATTTTAGTTTCTATTGTTTTTTCCTCATAATTGCTTGAAGAACTATATATATATATATATATATATATATATATCCAAAAGATGGCACTGGTTTTAATGACTTTTAAATTATTTGTATTAGCCATCATTTTCATTGTCCCTCACTACATTTTTGAATTTTATAAGATTAGTGCAATAAATGCTCTAATTGGGCATGCACGAAATGCTTGATCATTATCTCAGGGAAATTTTTTACCTGGTCCATTTTTATGTCAGAAAAATAATACAACCATTAAAAAGGTGTGTTTCAGGGTCAAATAAATAAATAAATGATTATATCTTAAATACAAATTAAAAACCTTTTTTAGTTTTTCCAATTTAAGGGAATCAAATATGTGCAGAATACTAATATACCCGATCATGAAAACAGCTAAAGCTATGATCATAGATCCAAGAGGAGCAAGGTATTTGGGCATACTCCTTATAGGAAAGGTTTTTTTTTTTTAATAAACAATATTGAGTTATTTATTGAGAAAATATTATACACCAGACTCAGTACTGAACTGTTCACCACAGGGCTACTATGGTGGTTCAGCAGGCTAATCCTCTGCCTTTAGTACCAGTATGGTATATGGGTACAAGTTCGTGTTCCAGCTGCTCCACTTACTATCCAACTCCCTGCTTATGAACTGGAAAAGCAATGGAGGATGGCCCAAAGCTGTGGGCCCCTACACCCATTGGGAGACCTTAGAAGAGGCTCCTGGCTCCTAATCAGCTCAGCTCCAGCCAGTGAGGCCATTTGGGGAGTGAACCAGTGGACGGAAGATCTCCTCTTTTTCTGCAAATATGCCTTTCAAATAAAAATAAATAAACAAATAAGAAAACCTTTAAATTGTTCACCACACTGTTCTGTGAAGTAGTGTTGTTATCACACCAGGTTGACAACAGGAATACTGGACATAGAGAACCTGAATAACTTGCTTGCTTACACAAAAACAAAAAGCCCCAGAGAGGCAGCCAGCCAAGCCAGCTCTCTTACTACTATATACTTCAGTTCTTTCAGAGATTTGATGAGGCAAAGGGTGAGTGAAGAAACTAAAATAAACAAATTCTCTAAAATCACAGGAATTTCAGCTCACTGCTGATGGGCAACAGAGCGCCATCCTCTAATTGCTACCAAAACTTTTTTTTTTCTTGGTAGGTGGTATCAATGCCCCCAGGCAGGCAATGTGAAGGATTTCTTGGAGACACACAAAAGCTTGCTCTCTCTCTCCCTCCCTCTCCCTGTCTCTTTAATTTGTACTTTATTAATTTTGAAGGCAGAGAGAGAGAGAGATCTTCCATGTATCTGCTGGCTTACCCCCCCAGATGGCTATAACAGCCAGGCTTATTCTCCAAAGCTTGCTTTGTTTTACAGTAATCTTAGATTCTTATTTATGTGATGTATTTTGGGACAACCCACATGAAAGATGGAATACAAAATGAGTTTACTTTGCTTCTTACCTCTTTAATTTGATTTGATGACAAGTCTAATTTTTTTAAAGAAGAATTACCAAGGAAAGCAAGTTCTTCACTTCTTAGTGCCTTAATTTTATTGTTTGACAGTATAAGCTCTTGGAGATTTTTCAGTTGGAGCTGAGTTCCCAGTCTTGTAGATTTTAAGCCATTATGAGACAGATCTAATTTGATTAAATTCTGAAAAGGAAAAAATATATACACATATATATGTGTGGGCACATATATATGTGTGTGTGCATATAAATATATATGTGCCTTATTATCAAATACAATTCATTTGAAAATAATAGAAACTGATATCAGGAGCAGTACATAATTTTTGTTGTAAATAAAAACTCCATTGCTGATTTAGTTACAACTTCAAGAGTCCCCAAATTTGTCTTACCAAAATAGAAAGATTTAAGCTTACTTATCTCTGACGTAAGGAAACTTTGCAATTTATACTTATGTTGAACAAGCGCTTGACTTATCAAGCCTTGGAAAAAATGATAGAAAAGAGAAGAAACAATATTTTCTTGGAAGTCATGAATAGAACATTTTTACCCACGGTTCCTAAAATTTTATTATTGCATAGTTATTTAAAGATATTTTGCAAATAATTGCTTTACGTTTCTCTGGTTAAAGAAAAATATTTTGGCAATTAATGCTTTAACCTTCTTTGAAGGTTTGGTAACAAAGGGCATTACATCTATATCAGATTCTAAGAAGCTACCGAAAGGATTTAAAATGACTGTTGAGCAAGTCATTTTCATGTTTCTCAACGTATCAGATTTGTACATCTGAGAATGCATGATGTTCAAATTTTAGCAAGACTATAGAGAAATATAGTGATTTAAAAGTGACTTTGGCGTAAGTGAAGCACTTAGTAATTGACTTATATCTAGAGACAGTAATATGTATTTTTCACAGATTTAAAATCCGAGCAAAATGTTGAAAAGAAAAAGGTGGAAAAATGGAAAAGTGATACTTTGAAGATATTTTTTTAAGGAAGAACCAAAATTTGTTTTATCACTGCATCAATTTCTTAATTTTAATTTATAATTTGGAGTCAGTAATTATTTCATTATGTCACATACTAAATCAGCTGCATTGAAAGATTTTTATTTTTTCTTACGGAATATTCTGACTCCTATCTGATCATTTTCTAGCTCTCCTAGCTTCTATTTCTAATGATCAAAAGCAGGAAAGGTAGGCTTCTAAGAAGAATTAACTTTAAAACTGGCTTGAGACTCTAATTTGCATTTGAAGATATTTTCAGTGTTAATGATAATGTTTGTAAGTTATATCTTCTACCTGCAAGTGGAACAGATTGCATTTCTTACTCTTGACATTTAAATATTAAATCTAGGCATGAGTGACTAGAAAACTTAACATTAGATTATGTATTTTTCATTTCTTATATAGAAACAAATGTTTTTTTCTTACCTTCTGGTTTTTAAAGGGATCATTTAGAATTTTCTGAATTGAGTTGGACTGTAGATGGAGTTCAGTCAAGTTTGTACAGAAGAAGAGGGTTTTATCAGTGAGCTGAGAGAGCTCATTGTGTTGGAGATTCAACACCTTCAGAAGAGGAAGGTTTTGGCACAATTCTGGCTCCAATTTTGAGATGGTGTTAAATCCTCCATCTAAGATAGTAAGTAGGCTGTATCTTGTAAAGTTGGCAGGTGGCAATCTTTTGATCTGGTTGTGGGTGAGATTCAACACTGTTATGTTCCTGGGGAGGTCACCAGGTACTTGAGTCAACTTGAGATGACTGCAATCGGCCAATTCCTGTCTCACCGTGCATTTGTTGCTAGAGGATGTACCCAGAATCCAAAAGAACAACAGTCCCCCAAAGGAGCAGATATGATAAGGCGTATTCCGTATCATAATTCTGCCTTACAAAAAAAAGAACATTAAAAAGTAATGGACAATATTAACAGTGCAAGTTTTCCTCTACGTGGGTAAGTTCCTTGTCAAATATACGGCTGAAATATGACTATGAATGATTTTTTACTCAAAACTTCTATGCTAAACATGTGTGTTATATACAAATAATACATCAAATTGAAATAATTCAAATAGCTCAGAAAAGTAAATGGGAGGAAAAGAACAAACTTCCTTTCTCAGCCTCAATGATGTTCCATATCCTCTTCTGATAGTTTCTATTTTTGAATCTCATGATCAACTCTGTAAAATTAAGTAATGTGCTTCCTTTTCTATTTCTCAATTTATTAACTTTAGGTATTTTCTTTCCACTACAAAGATAAGAAACTGAATTGTACTATTCTCTCATTCTCCTCCCAGCTTCTCTTTTAGCTGTTTCTCATTTTAACATATTGTTATATTTATATCTTAGAAAGTTGTACTAACATGATTGTTGAATCAGCCAACTTCAGACAAAATCTCTTGATGCCCTGTCTTGGGACATCAGAAATACATACCCTAGTATTTCCCACACACACTTTACTCATTCTTAAAGTTTCTAAACTATCAGACATGACAGTGCTGGATATTGTCAAGATGTGAGATGTTAGCATGTTGCCATGATTCTATGAGGTGCTTGGCCGAGGATAATTTTGTGATTAGGTAGGTGAATAGTCACCACATAAGCAGTGTGACTTAGCAACTCAGCAGTGAAGAGAACCTGAGATTCAACGGCCCATTGCCTGCATCCAGTCCTGTTGCCTCTGCTTTTCAGGCGTGGGCAGGATGAGCCATATCTTGGATGAGCTCCTCTACGGGCTGCTGTTTGGATCAAAGGAAGCTGGTCAGGTATAGCTTTACAGTGCCTGGCATTAAGGAACATTTACCGATGGTACCACTCTTCTTCAGTACAATCATCCCATAACTTATAAGTGGTTGGTTCTGAAATTATTATTTTTTTTAAAGATTTATTTTATTTTTATTACAAAGTCAGATATACTGAGAGGAGGAGAGATAGAGAGGAAGTGGAGCTGCTGGGATTAGAACCAGAGGCCATATGGGATCAAGGCGAGGACCTTAGCCACTAGGCCACGCTGCCAAACCCGGTTCTGAAATTATTAAGTAAATAGTTTTTACAGTTGATTAACTCAAGAAAAAACATTCTTATCTGTTTCTATACATTCACATTTTATTTTGATAGTGGAATGTATTTCCAGTATGATACTCTCTGCATAATTAGCGTAGTCTCACACTCAGATATTTTTTTAAAAATCCAAGCAATCCTCAACATTTTCTAGTGATGAATTGGTGGTAAGGATATTTAAATGATTCCTCATAAAAGCTAAAAGTGTTGACACAAAAATAATTCCAGAATTACAGTATTACAGAATCAAATGATCTTAGATGATTAATTTTAGGGAAATAGGACTAATATGAGTATTTACAATTCTAATATTGTTTGAAAATAGTGGTTTTAATTAATATTCTAAACTAATTCTTTTTTTTCTAAACTAATTATTATAGAAGGGAAATTGGTTTCCTAAACTAGTGTTTCCCTGCACAGATTTTATAATACTGAAACTATATTTTTAAAGCTGAACACAACATTTGTTTTATTTATTACTATTATTATTATTATTTTCCATGATCCAGTGTATCAAGGCATTCTTAAGTATAGGCAAAGGTATAAAATCTAATATCATATTGTCAAGATATATTTAATAGTTTCACTGGGAGTCCTTTTATTCGGGAGTAGAGATACATAATGAGATGTATCTACAGTTCTTGGTGTGGTAGCCTCTGTTACACAATTCATCTATAATAATTTATGCATATGCTTGTCCAATTATTTGGTATTTTCCATGAAGGTTGTCTTATATTGTCATATCAGAGAGAACATATGATATTTGTCCTTTGAGGGCTGGCTTATTTTACTGATCATAATGGTCTCTAATTGAGAACATTTTGTTTAATGGCTATAGACTGTGAGAAATTGCACAGCCCAGGGCACAGACACCAGCTCTCCGTAAATGAGGAAATTCGAGTCCCAGATTTCTGCTGATGCACCTGGGAAGAGAGCAGAAGATGGTGTAAATGCTTGGACCTCTGATACCTGTATAGGAGACCTGGATGGTGTTCCTGGCTTCTGGCTTCAGTCTGGTCCAAATCCTGCCTGTGCAGCCATTTGGAAAATGAACCAGCTGATGGAGGAGTTTCCTCTTCCTCTCACTCTTGCTCCATTCTTGCTCTATGCCTTTCAAATAAGTACATATTTTTAAATTTTAGGAAAAATTAATTTTTTAATCTAAAATCTCACATCCAGCTGAACAATTAAATAAGGGGTAGGGAATTTCTAGCCTACTAAACCTTTGGTCTTGTCCTGCCGAAGCAAGCATGGATGGGATTCACTCAAAATCTAGTAATTATATAGCAGGCTAATTTTTAAGTTGATAATTTTGTGTGGCCTATAAATGATGTTATAAACATTCAAATGACCCTTGGAAGAAAAAATAAAAAGTTCTCCACTCCTGAATGGAAAATTCATTTTAAAGTATGCAGAACTCAGTAAATTCATAACCACATTTATTCTGTAAGAAAAGTAATTCTAGGTTATGTTTTAAATAAAACAAAAGTACAGATAAAAAATGAAATGAAAGTGAAGAAGTTATGTTGCATGACACTTAAGAGGAACAAAGAAGAAAGAGAGAGAGAGTGAGAAAACAAAAGACAAGAGAAAAAAAGGAAGGAAGGAGGAAAGAAAGAAATGAAGCTTGGGTTTTGGGAAAGCAGGGGGTGTTTATAATTAAATTTTTTTCTCCACATGGAAGACTGTGTGGCATCATGGTTAGGCATGGAGGCTGGATCATGGCACAGAGTAGTACAGTCTGGCTGTAAACCTGGCAATATTTTTTGCAAAGTTAATACACAGGTGTTTGTACAATGCCAGCACATACAAGATACATGCCATCGTAATCGCCTCATGAAGCTGGGAGTTGAATGGCTGAAAGTGAAATACCACTGAAGGCTGACTCAATACCCAGCAATCACCTATGCCGATTCTGATCCTGCCACCTCTTTCTGTTTTGCTGCCTTAGCTAAAACAAGGTCATTTGCTTCCTCCCAGGAATATCTTCACTCTCCTGTTCTTTTCAACCACATTATCCTAAAATATTAACTGATTCCTCCCCTGCTCTCAAAACTGAGAAAAGGGGATGTAACTCTTTACAATCATGAGATTTCAAATACAGAATTCTACAGTGTAAAATATTTTTTACTGCATCAAATATCTTATCATGTTAATTAGACATTGTTCACTGAGTTACGATACATTTTCCTATGCCTAGACCAGTTTTCTTTTCTTCCATTTCCCTTGTTGAGTAAGTCAGACTAGATGGCATGCACGAGTTCGTTCCAAGAACAAATCCTGCTAATACTTAAATTCACAGAACTTGACTAAGCAAGATGAAATCTGCCCCAGTAAATATTTAAAATGTATACCTTCACTGGTGCCGACGAATGCTGGCTGTTCCTTTTCTTATGAGTCCAAATACAGACGTTTTCATTGGGTAGCTGTGTGTGGCAAGTTTACTGCAATCTCGAAAGTGAAACTGAAGTTTAAAACACACACACACACACACACACACACACACACACGCTTTTATAGTGGGAGCTTGCCAAAAAGACAGTGGGGTGGGGGAAACTATTTCCATGTCTTTTCCTTCAGGTACGGTGGTCCCTGGTTTTTACTGAAAGAATCAAAGATTCAGGGACAAGGTTGAAAGTTTGGGAACTCAGCCCTTGGTGTGGGTGGAGCTGAATCTCTAGGTCAAGGAACACTTCACCTTAAATGAGTCCTTTTATTACCACAGCAGTAACCTGCTGGAAGCTTTAAGTAATGCATAACCAAAGGAACACACAAGCACTGGGTTCCTCATCTGACTAAAGCACTTTCCCTTCTCTTCTGCTTTATCTTCTTTGCAGCTGAGCAAGATAAGCAAGGCAGGAATTCACTTCTTGATCAAAACAGAAAATCAGTTTCAGAGCAGAGAGAGAGCTGGTGCCAGGGAAAGCTGAACCTAGTCCTAACTCACACTGTTTGCTTTCAGCTGTTAGGGAACAAGCAGGCTATCCCAGAGGCGATTCAGAATGACACACTGTGTAGTCCCCAGTGAGACTGCTGGTCCCAAGCAGTGAAGGAAATGTACTTGTAAGAAATGGATTCACATTTTTTTCTATTGCTGATATACTATCAAAAAATATATTATAGCAATAGTGTAGTTACAATTGTAATAATATAGAGGAAAATGGTGGGGAGGGCAAAGAATAGAGAGGGAGGTAGAGGGGAGAATACCGATACTCACAAAACTGCATCGTGGAATATAATAACAACCATAAAAATAATATTCTGGCAGTATTGTTTTCCTCATAGAGCCAAACAGAACAGTAGCTAGGAACCATATGGAGTATCTAGTCTAACTTCCTTGTTTGAGAAATGAGGAAAACAAATTAAAAGGAGTGATTTCTCTGTGAATTCACTAAGAGTTACTATAATGCTTCTTCATACAAACAAGTAATTAAAACAGCTCAGGTTGTAGAACATGTCACTAGAACTGATTGCAAAATTGACAGCACAAAATGTTTGTATCATGGGGCAAAGTGCTTTCTCACTGGCTTCACTACTCTAATGTCACTGGGTTCTGATTTTCTGCTATATCACCTGTAAAATAAAGCAGTTATCCTGGGTTGTCTACTACCCATTGGGATATATGTCAGGCTAGGCACAATAAAATCCCCTTCCCCATAATGAACACCCACTGTAGCTGCTGCCTGTCCCAGCATGCTGATACCGACACTGCCAGAAGGAACACCCTGTTAAAACTACAGCTTTATCTCCTAGTGTAAGTGCTGACACTCACTGTCATCCCCTTGTGCAAAATGTGTAAAACTTCAGTCCTGTGTACCCTGGGAGACCATTTCCCTCATACAGTTATCCCCCTTCTGGTGTGGAAGTGGCCCTGGACTAACTCCCATGAGGAAATTATCAGACTCCTTCTCTGTCTTTTTCAAGCATGTCCAAGCGCCTCCAAATCAAACAATATATAAGTGAGACATAACGAGGATTCAAAAGGTTTCATCTACGTGATATCCTGCAAGGTAGAACTAGTCATATGGTAGACAGGTGTTTTGGTCTCCAGTGAACAGAGCATACACAGTATGCAACCTTTTCAATCGGCTTCTTCCACTTTGACCCTGGGGTTGGCCACATGACTTGCTTTGGCCAGTGGGATGTTAGCAAGCCTGAAGAAAGTTTTAACTACCAACCTTGATCACCAAAGCTTGACAGTTACTTACTTATTAGGATGTACCCTCTTGGAACACCAAATCTTGGGATGTTTCCTTTTGGAGCTCAGTTGCTGTGCCATAAGAGACCTAACAGAACCTATACAAAGCCTATGTGGAGATGCCAAGTTCCAGGTAACAGCTACAACTGAGTACTGCTTACCACAGGAATAAGCCACATTGATGGCCAAACTGGATTATCCTGGCTGATGTTACACAGAGCAAAGATGAGCTGTTGTCAACAAGTTCTGCCCAAGTTCTAGAAGGGTAAGTAAATAAATTATTGCTGTTTAAGAAAAAAAGAATAAAAAACTTTGGAGTGGCTGACAGTACATGCATCAGGTTTAGCTATTACATGTGGTATTGGCATATCATATTGGAGCACGGATTCAAATCCTGGCTGCTCTGGTTTCAATCCAGCTTTCAGTTAAAGTGCCTGGAAAGAAAGAAGGTGATGGCTCAAGTGCCTAGGCCCCTGCTCCTTTGTGGGAGACCAGGATGGAGATCTAGGCTCCTGGCTTTGGCCTGGCAGATCTGACTGTTGCAGCATTTGGGGAGTGAGTGGCTCTGATACTGTTCTATCCAGACTTTTCAAAAAAGTTGGAGTAGTGGTGTATGCATCACAGATGAAGGAAACACATTTCTTTCATATTCCTTCATACATACCTCTTACATCTAAGACTCCCTATATGTTTTATAACATTGGTTGAATAATTAATGATTTTTCATATTTTTTTTCAGTGTTCTGATAATGCAATAATCACTTTAGACATAATACCATTTAATTCTGAGGTATTATTAGATCTCAATTCTCACACCTTTCTTAATACAGGTTTTATCTAAATTGTAGATTGCTTAGCTATGCATTAACTCATTTAGCTATTATAATAATAGGCACCAAAGTGGAAAAAACCATTTTCTCCTCTTTAGGAGGATTAAATCAAAGTGGGTTATATGTCCATAAGTATAAAATAAGAAATGCAGTGTTTCTTTGTATTTCATAACATTATCATCAATCTATAGTTGACCAAAGTAATTATGAGATTATTTCCAGCAGATACACAAAATTCTATAAGCCAAAGTCCCTTAAATGTATAAAGTTTATAAAATCTCTAGTAAGCTTCTTCCTTCAGTTGGAGAGGGTTCATTTTTAAGAATTTGATAAGATAATGCACATAGAGTCTGAAAGTATGACTTGAGGAAACAGCGAATCACACATAGTAAGTGATAAACAGTTGAAATTAGTAATATTTCATTTTGTATGTACAAAGACATCACAAAAACTTTGTGAAGAATTCACACTTTTAATTGCACTTCCCCATTAACATTTTGGAAAGTCTCTTATATACAAAGAACTGAAATTGTAAGGCAAGCAATAGACTTTACAATGTGTTTGTATGAAAAGGCAAATCAACTTTGAACAACATAATAATTACACTTTCCCTCGGCTCTTTGGGGACCAAATAAGGAGAACTAAAGCTCAAGAACAGTAAAATCTATGGATGCCTAATTCAATAGTTGATGAACTGCTGCATATTTAAAGAGTCCATGTCATGCACAGGTTTATTTCAAACTGGTTTTTCAAAAATCTCAGAAGTAAAGCATTAACGGACTAAGCGAAATAAAATACTAATAATAAATAATTTTTATATTATATTATATATTATATTATTTTATATTATTATACTTATTGTAATTATTATTATTCATCCAATAAAAGGAGATTGGATGAATCAGTTGACATTCTCTTGGTGTTGACAGGAATCCAAAGTGAGAATATTCTTTTTTATCAATAACATGAAGATACTTCAGAAGATCATAAGGACAAAAGCAATTTTAAAAATTCCATTTTGGTGAAAAAAAAACCCAATAAAATCCATTTGCAGGCTTTGTTCACAATATGCATTTTCAATGAACTTTTTGAAGATCTTTCAACTGAATGAATTTCAAATAAAAAATTGTAAAAAGTTTCTGCAACACTGCAGAGAATGTAAGTGAGGGTGAGTGGACAAGCAAAAGAGAGATTTTGTGTGAGAGAGAGAGAGATCTTCCGTGCACTGTGGCTCTCTAGATGCTTGCAACAGACAGGAGTGGGCCAAACCAGAGCCAGGAGCCAGGAATTCCATCCAGTTAGCAAGGATTCTCGTATGTGAGCCATTGTCTGCTGCCTCCCAGTGTGCATTAGCAGGACATTGGATTGGAAGCAGTCATAGGCACTTAAATCAGGGACTCAGATATGGGAGGTAGGGGTGCCAAGTGGCATCTTAATCTGTGAACCATAATGCCTGACACAGATGTCAAACCTTTTTTTTTTTTTATCAGAATAAACTCTTAATTCCATTTTCTATGCATGTTAAGACCTTCCCTACTTCTAATGTCTATTTAATGTGATGAATATATTAAACACCTATGCAAATAGCTAATTTTTCTGAGATCATCAGACAGCTATGGTTCCTCTTTTCTAGTCACTACCCAGAAAAGGCATGGTCCTGATACATATACTGAAACTTTGAATTTTTTCTGTAAGGACACATTTCCTCTTCCTAGTATCACTTCCACTTCTGCTCATAGTTTAAAACAAGCTGAAGCAGAACAGTCAGTAAGGACTTTAACAAAGGAGGAAGTAACACTACTTCCTTCTCCTTACCCTCACTCATACCTATGGATCAGGCTTGAATTTGAACTACCCCTCTGTAAATGAGACCAATGTTTGCCACTGACAGCACCTGTGATTTGAAATGAACTTATGTTTTTTACTATGTTTTTTGGTAATGGTACAAAATAATTAAAAAGCAGTGATGTCTTTTTTCTTTTATGCAATAAACTTCATTTTTGTTTTCTAAGTATCACTTAGTCAAAATACTATTGACACATAAAAAGCTATAGAATTTTAACATTTTTAAAGGTTTATTTCTTTTTATTGCAAAGTCAGATATGTTTATAGAGGAGGAAAGACAGAGAGGAAGATCTTCCATCCATTGATTCACTTCCCAAGCTGCTGCAACACCCGGAGCTTAGGTGATCCAAATCCAAGAGTCTGGAGCTTCATTCAGAACTCCACTTGGATGCAGGGTCCCAAGGCTTTGGGCCGTCCTCGACTACTTTCCCAGGCCACAATGGGAGCTGGATGGGAAGTGAGGCTGCCAGGATTATAACCAGTGCTCATATGGTATCCTGATGCATGCAAGGCGAGGACTTTAGTCACTAGGCCATCGCACTGGGCCCTAGAATTTTAACATTTACCACCTGAAGAACTTGAAGACAAGTATACATTCATGAAGTGATCATAGCCACCAATGCCATACATCTGTCCACCACCTTCAAAAGGTTTTGCCCACCTTTCTAAGTTCTTTTCATGTGTAATAACATTTAACATAGAATCTAAAAATTAAAATTAAAAAATCTATGCTCTAACCTTTAAAAATAATCAATACACACTGTTTGCTACAAAACTATGCTATAGAGTAGATCCCAAGACTTACTCCTCTTACATAACCCCAACTTCTCACCCCTTGAACAATACTTCCCTTCTGTATTTATTCTTTCTTCCACCCCCTTACAACCACCAGTTCACTGTCTGGTCCTGAGATTTCCTACCCTATATTTATCATAAAAATAGCATCCTGCAGCATCTTTCCTGCTATACTGGCTTATTGTACTCAGGAAAATGCCCTCTATATTCTCCCATGCAGTCACAAATAGGGAATTTCCCTTAAAAAAAAAAAGCTAACCAAAATCCTATTGCAGGTATAAAACATTTTCTTTATCCATGCATCCATATATGGATTATAGGTTGCTTCCATTTCTTGGCTGTTGTAAGGATACTAGCACCAAAATTAATAAAATGCTTGAGAATAAACTTAACCAAGGAGGTGAAGGACTTGTACATTGAACATTATAGAACAGGCAAAATTAAATCAGGTAAAAACAAATTGAAAGACATGTTCAGATTTCAATGTTCATACTTTAGAAGAATTAATATTGTTAAAATATTCATGTGACTCAAAGTGATCTTCATAGTCAATACAACTCCAGTCAATATTCCAATGTTATTTTTTTAAAAAAAGATTAAATAAAATCCTACCATCCATAAGGAGTCCTAGGATATTCCAAAGAGTCAAAGCAGTCTTGAACAAGAGGAGGAATATGAAAGCATCACATTCCCTGACTGCAAAAAATATTATAAATCTATAGTCACCAGACCAGTAAAACACTGGCATAAAAACAGAGCAATTAGAATCAAACAAATCCACCACAGCTAAATAAATATTTAATGAATAAGAATTCAGCTTGAGCTGGGTGGTTGACACGATGACTAAGTTGTTGCTTATGGTGCTCACATCCCTATCAGAGTTCCAACACACTCTCCTCTGACCCAGCTTCCTGCTAAAGTACATTGGGAAACACCCCAAGAAGGTTCAAGTACTGGGACTCCTGTCACTCAAGTGAGAAACTTGGATCGGACTCCTGTATACTGGCTTGGCTACTGTTGGCATCTGAGAAGTGAATCAGCAGATGTGAGATCTTTCTCTGTTTTTCTGTTTCTTCCTCTTTCTCAGTGATCACTTATATATTCACATACTGTGATTGGGAAAGAGAAAGAGAAAGAGACAGAGACACAGAGAGAGTGAGTGAGTGAGTTTTTCTGTTCACTGGTTCATAACCCGGGTGTGACTATACTAGAAGTCAGGAAACATGAACTCCTTTTCACATGGGTGCTAGGACCCAAGTACTAGCCACTTTCTCCTGCCTTCTCAGATGCATCAGCAGGAAGCAGCATCAGTGGAGCAAAACCGACATTCTCACATGGGATGCTAGCATTCCAAGTGGTCACTTAACCTGCTTCATCACATTGCCAGTCTTTCTCTCCCCTTTCTTCTCTCTCCTTTATCACCATCTTTGTATTTCAAATAAACTAAATATAAATAAAATATAAGATTCTATCACTTTAAAGTTGCCTTGAAATTATATTGATTTTCATATTATTTTTGTTTATGCATGTCACATTCCCTCGTTTACTGAACATGATCCCAGTCTGGAGGGACGAACGGCCCAGATCTACTAAATTCTTTGAACTGGATGTTGGGAAGTAGACTTTATTTGCAATGTTGCATTCTTTCTGTTGACTGCATAAAGGACTATAGTGGTCCTTAAGACCTAGTCTGGGTTGCTTCACTTCTGATCCAGCTCCCTGCTTGTGGCATGGGACAGCAGCAAAGGTTGACCTGGGCCCTTGGGATCCTGCACCTACATGGAGACTGAAGGGGCTCCTTGTTCCCAGCTTTAGATCTGCCCATTAGGGAGTGAACCAGTAGATAGAAGACCTTCTTTCTTTCTATCTCTAAAAATCTGCTCTTGCAAGTGAAGAGAAAATAAATCTTAAAAAAAGAAAGAAAAAAGAAAACAATAGAGAAAATCAATAAAACATCAACAAAATTGACAAACTTTTAGCTAGAAGCGAGTAATCAAGTTATTAAAACCAGAAATGAAATTGCAGTCATTATTACTAATCTCATAGAAATGGAAAGGATGATAAGATTATAAGCAATCATATGGCAATAAATTGGGCAACTTTAATAAAATGGTCAAGGCTTAATGCTGAAGAAATAAAAACACTGAATTGATCTACTTCTAATAAAGAGATTGAGTCAATAAACAAAACCCTCCAAAAAATAACAAAAAGAATCCTTAGACCAGAGCCTTCACTGATAAATTCTACCAAATTATTAAGAAAGAATTTAAACCAATTCTTCTCCAGATTCAAAATACTGACGAGGAAGAAACAATTCCAAATCACTGGGACAAGCCAGCCTCTCCCTAAGGCAAAGGTCAGAACTCAAGATAAGAAAAGCACAGGCTGCAGACCATCTAGAAATATCTTCAATAAAAATACTATTAGAGCAAGTTCAGCATCATCTGAAAAGATGATTCCCTCATAACCCAGGGAAATTTATTCCTGGAACGCCATGATATAGCTAAACATATCAATCAGTGTAACACAGCGCACTGACAGGATGGAGAACTTCACACACTCATCTTGACACACGCAGCAAAAACATCTGACAGTAGTTAATACTCTCACTACTGAAAGGATTCAACTCTTGTCAGATTTAGTTTCTTTTG
The DNA here is from genome assembly GCF_030435755.1 of Ochotona princeps. Lineage (NCBI taxonomy): Eukaryota > Metazoa > Chordata > Mammalia > Lagomorpha > Ochotonidae > Ochotona > Ochotona princeps. The sequence continues at coordinate 23,388,586 of NC_080842.1, forward strand.
ATGATGGGAACAGCATAATGAATGTCAGGTAGGTGAAAGGCAGAGGTTTTTTTACTTACAGCTCCAAATAAAAGAAGGCTACCAGAAATGGCCACATGAAGTTGATGAGAAAGCAAGATTCCAAAAGCAAGATCAAGCTGGGGCTGCAGGGCAGTTTATGTATAGTAAATTGGGTGTGGCTAGCTAGATTATGTGGTTTGGTTGGCTAATTTGAATTCTCTCAGAGGGCATTGGAGTATTGTGATTGTCGTTGGTGGTTCCACAACCTTTTCTGAGGCATTTAGGGTGGGTACACAGTGACTTGAAGTGTGAGAACCTTACAAGGGAAGTGATCGAGTTGTGGACTTAATCTACTGCTTGGTAAGAAGAACTGACTGTCCTCTAATTAGGGTTTCCAAAATGAGTCAAGACAATATTAAAAGGAATCACAAAACCCTCTAACAGTTAATTCCATGATGTGTACTAGTTTGGGGCTCAGTTTTTAGAGGATATTTTATTGACCCCATGAAATAGAGAATTGCAGAGAGTGGGGTATTAGTTGCCTTATGGAACACAGAAACCAACTCAATATGAGAGTAAAACAGACAGAAAAATATAAGAAGTCTGTTGGGCAATCCAATAAAACGTACCATTAATCAAGTTCCTCATTATAAAATTAACTAAGAAAATAGATGTGAAATCCCCAAGATCTCTAATAACATCTCAATGGAGTGATGAAATACTTTACAACCATGATATACTTGTGTGTGCTCATATTATGAATTTTATTAATAATGGTATAAATGGACTGCAATATAATATTTTAATACATGAATGCAAGGTATACTGATATAAAAAGATAACCAAAATTTCCCATTCATTGACATTATCTTATGATTGGAGGCTTGGAGTTGTTTTTCTGTTTGTTCATATAGTATATACTATGTGACTATGAACTGCAGTCTTCCCACTAAGCTGTGTCACACTAGAGACTCAATCCTTCTGTCTGACTCTGATTTGTCTTTTGTTATCCAAACCCTGTCTCTATCCTCTGTCAGCTAGTCACCTGTCTGGGTTCAGATTGAGGGCTCATTTATCATTTTTTTTAGCACATACAAAGGAGAATATGTGGTATATGTCTTGTTGTTCTAGCTTGTTTGACTTGACATAATTTCTTTCAGTTCCAAACATTTTGCTTAAATTTCATTTTATAAAATCATGGAACAATATTCTATTGTATGCATGTCATTTTCTGTGTCTATTCATCTGAGGATGGACACCTTAGTTGACTCCACATCTTGACTATTGTGAATAGTGTTACAATAAACATGGTAGAGCAAGTGTGGCTTTGATACAATGAGTTCATGTCTTTTGGAAATGTCCCCAGTAGTGGAGTTTCTGAATTGTGTGGCACTTCTATTTCTAGTGTTCGAAGAAATTATCATAATGACTCCCTTAGTGGATCTACTAATTAGCACTTGCACCAACAGTGCATAGATTTACTTTTTCTCTACATCCTCACTTTCTGTGTTTTCAATAATATCTGTCCTATTATTTCTAGGCCTTTTGGCTAAGATCAAGTGTAATAATATCTGTCCTAACAGGGGTGGACAATAGTTCCTTGTGATATTCATTAGTGCTTCCCTGAGTGGATGGTAATTTGGAGCATTTTTTTCATACATTTGTTGTATTAACAAATGTTTCACAGAAAGAGGTACATGTCAAATGAGAACATGTCTGAACTTTGAAGGACTTTGTTTAAACCAGACTGAGTGAAACATGACACAGTGGTAAGACCTTAAGAAGTCAAAATGACTTACTGCTGGGAGCATTCTTTTTGTTGTTTATTTTTTAATAATAAATTCATTTCATTTTTGATGATATTCACATAATTGACAGGGATGTATGCCCATGTGGACCACCAATTAGAGTGGGGAGGATCAAGGAATGGGGTATCTGGGGAAAGTGGAGAAAAGGGACGAGGGCAACTCCCAGCAACCCTACTGCATCAGTACCCAGAAATGGGGATGGCCACCTGATGTCACTCCAGGATCCCCAGTGTGGAGGATGTTCCTAGGACACTGCTTAAGTGGTTTTGATAATTCTGAGATGTTGTTGATTCCATTGCTTCAAGGTTGAGGAAATTCTTCCAAGGTCCAGTGGCTGACATATTCTACCTAAGAGTCTTTGGGAGAGTGATCCATTTTGTCCTCTGCAGGCCTCAGTGAGCTGATTACCATGTTTCTCATGAGCCTCTGGATATGCCGTCTACCTCATAGGCCTCAGTAATCATGGAGATACAGTTCTGACACATGCACTCCACAGTCAGACCACATATTCTATGATTTTCACTGTGGTTGGAGCTCTGAGTCCAGTAATCCAGTTGAGGTAGACCCCAAAGCAACCTCACCAAAGGTGACCCCAACCTGACTCTAATGTGTGCCATCCAGTACAAGGTCTGGCTCAGTCCGTCATCCACATTAGTCTAGATACATTGGTGGTTGCAGTCACCTGGTCAGTTCTGTCCCCAGCCTCAGCTCATACACAAACCAATGGATGCTGTAGCCCAGCCTACCCTGCCCCAGCACTCACTGGCAAGTCCTGTGGTAGAGCTTTGCCAAGCAGATTTCTCAGTAATGGCTTCTGTGTGCACCAGTAGGTAATGACTGATACCAACAATCCTAGCTCAGGTCTCTCATGAGGGTGGGTGTTTTGGTTTAGCCGCCAGAGGTCCTCCAGTTTCCCTCCTCTAAACCACTTGGGCTCAGCTCCCTCATTTACCTGTAAGTGCAATAGTCAGGTTGGTGGAAGTCCCTCAGAAGTCACTCTTCACCCATCCTGTTCTCCTCAGCAATCCGCCCTCCCACAAATCCCCAGACCTGCTTCCCTGAGCAATCCACAGCCCCCATGTCTGGTCCTCTGGTGGTGTGCTATACCAGCCTGAGGCCCTGTATGCCTAACCAAGGCCCATGCACATTCACATGTGTGTCCCCAGAACCTGTCTGTTGGTGTGCTGGTGTCTGCCCCTCACGTATGGAAAGAAAGAAAGAAAGAGAGAGGCGACTATGTTGGTACATTGGTATAGTTAGCACAAATTTGGCTTTAACCAGGCTCAGGATGCCTGGCAGCTATTAGTTGCTTTTCTCCCAGTAGTGTAACACTTGCCTAGGCTGTTACCTACAGCTGGAGCGCTAGGAACTTTCAAAGCTAATCATCCAGGGTTCAACACCAGGGGCCTCCCTTTTTGGAAGAAACTAGAAGAAGTTAGAACCAAAACAGTGATGAAGAGATCAACACAGCAGTGAGACAAAATAGCAGAATGAACAATTTTTCAAAATGAAACATGATTTTTAAAAATAATATTAAAAATAAGAAAAAGCTCCATGAATGTAGAAAACCATCTGCAATAAAGCTTTCTTCCAGGAGTTTTGTTAAAGTAATCTTACTTAAAACCGAACTACAACAAAGCATCCATATGGGAGACCTGAGAGAAGCTCCTGGCTTTGATGGTCCAGCATTAGTCCTCGTGGCCATTTAGGAGTAATCCAGCAGGTGGCAGAACTCCAATTGTCTCTCTTTTTAATTCTGTTATCCAAACAAATAAAACAAATCTTTTTAAAAATAGAAGTCAGAAATAAGGCAAGTTTTAAAAATTAAATATTCAAAGACAGGCAAAAAAAGATTCCGGAAAACAGGAAGACAGTATGTAAAACTTACATAATTGTTAGATTTTTGTGATTTTACCATCCCATGTATCCTGGAAGTTTTTTGTATGAATATGCATTTGAATATGTGAGGTTTTCAAAAAAAGGTCACAGAAAAAAATGGAAAAGTTATGCATGGATTCTTTGCACCAAATGAAATTATTTTCAACAAAATGAACTTATTTTTAAATTCTTACTTCAAAAAAAATTTTTTTACTTTGAATTTTTGAATTTTATGGTACAATTTCATAGAGTCTGGGATTTGCCCCCATCCAAAACCCCATCGCCTCACTGACTTTTCTCACATTGCCACAATAGTATGGTCCTTCATAAGTAGTCATGACTGCATCAGTCTGTTATTTAAGTGTGTCCCGACATTGCTGTTGTGGACAATGTCACACAGTCCAGTATCCAATTGTCTATTCATGTCCAACAGTTTCACTGGGAATCCATCTTTGATTTGGAAGCAGGGATGCATTTTGTATTGTATCCCCGCATCTGGATATGGTAGTCTCTATTACTCCATCACTCTACATTTCCTTGAATGAGAAGACATGGAATAAGATGAACAAACAGCAATGAATTAGAACAACAACAAAATTACAGCACCTTGGAGTAGAAAAATATTCCACTGAATAACCAACGCATGGGTGGCAAAAAGAAAACAAAAGTGCTGCTGAGCTTAGCCAGGCTTTGTTGTGGTGGACATTTGCAAAGGAAAACCATGTTGGGACTATAGGTCTGTCTCTTTCTACCTTTTCAATGAATAACTGTTTTTCATGTACATAAAAAATAAGTCCTGTTTACTTCAGGTGACCTAGTTTTTGTTTCAAGCAAGACCATTTTGCCAATCAGACCCTCCAGGAGAGGTGGTCATTGCTGTGCCTTTGCTGTCTGAGTATTCAAACTTGTATTCAACCAGACCCCTGAAATGATCCATCATAAAAATGCTGGAATGTTAAGGAGATGAATTTTTATTTGTAAGCTGACTTGAATTGACTAAGGTCTTTATCCTTAAAGTCAGGGAGAAAAGAAGTTGTGAAGCTTCAGAAGTTGTAGACAAGAACTCTTATTATATCTTCATAATAGTTCTGGCATCAAGCTGAACGAAATAGCAAACACAAGTTAGCCGAGTTCATAAAATCCAAGCTAGTACTGAATCAAATTATTACCTGTCAGCTGTGGACGAAGAAGGACTGGCAATCCTCTCTTCTACATTGAAACGCTACAAGTCCTTTGATGCCTAATTAAGTCATTGAGTCAATATTGCTGTGGAAGGGATGGTCATTGTTGGGCTCCAGTATGACCAACTGTGTTGGTTGGCAATGCGTGGAGCTGATACAATAAGCCCTTCCGATGGAGATGCTGCATCTTGGCAGCTGGAAATGCCACATGACATTACATCTCGGTGCTTTGCTTCATGCTTGGGTGCATTCCAAGTCCTAGTCATTTCAGCTACACTGTGCTTTTTTTCAACACTAAATAATTATTTCTGGATATACTTGTAATACTGTTGCAGTGAAAATGATAGGAAATGGGCAAAAAAGTCACAAAAGCAAAGAACAGGCTTAACTTTCAGATTTATGCATGGTCATGAACCAAATTTTGGACAGAAAAAGGCATCAGAACACGGCAGTGAAAAGCGGTTTCGTCATCAGAAACAGTGGTCCATACGACACATATGCTACTTAATGGCAATGTGTGACCTTGGGCAAGGTCACTGGGCCCTAAAGCCTCATTTCCATATCTGAAATGGTCCTTGTGAGACATATTTTAAACAACTATTTGCGGGAGCAAAATAAAAGAATGTACATATATACTTCTGGCATATGGTAAATATTAATCGCCATGAATATTCTTAATAATGGATAATTTTACTGTCCTATTATATAATTTAGCAATGCACTTACTGTAATCAAATCACCAATTGACTGAATATTTTACTTAACATATTCCTTTGTTTTTCATCAGATATAGTTATATGGGTATAAGACTTCCTTTTCTTTTTTTTACTTTCTGCCTCATTTTCTTCCGTTTCCCCCTTCTTATCTTTCATTTCTCCTTTCTTTTATTCTTTTTTCCCCTTCTTCCTTCTTTCCACCCAGAATTGTATGTAAACGTCAATTTCTAGGGTATAATTGCCAAATAATCTGACATTGAGGCTACTCTGCTTTAATGGTTACATGTTTAGCTACCTTTATGACATGATACTGGGAGCTAGCATTGTGTCCCAACCCTGAACGTCCAGGTCTTAGTTGGAACATAACTGCTGCCTTGCTCTGGATTTAGCCGTTTCCTTACCAACCACATACCAGATTGACTTGGTGTTAAGAAATGCATAACCCGCTTTGCCCGGTTAAGGAATACGAGGAGCGTCTTGGGTTCTTCAAGCTGGTTCGGATTATGCAGCGCCTTTGGGTTTTGAGGATAAGAAAGCCTGTCCTGCCAACATATGACGCTAGGTGGCGCCCAATGATCAATTGTTTTTAAATGCAGGTTGCCTGCCCACAATGCTGACAAAGAATTCTTCCTTTCCTAACTAGGCGACTAAATAAGCTGAACAGCGATACAAACAATTGGATACTCGAAGTTTCTCTCTGTGACTCTCCTTTCCCTGCCCTCTCATTTTCCTTTTACAGTTCTACAACGTGCCTTGAGGTTTAGGTTGTCTTACAGGGGTGGAAACGGCCGCTGGTTCTCCCATTGCCTGAACAGGTGCAGGCAAGGGCTCTGCAGGACAGATTCCTCCCTTGTCTATGGAAACTCAGGGGGATGATGTCAATATCTGTGTTACACAGAATGTTGAGCTCCTTGTCTTCTAGGTTATGGGAAGGCTGTGCACCTGGCTTCCAGCCAGATTCTTTCTCCAGAGTCCCCCCAGTCACTCTCTGAGCCAAGCTCACTAATGTGCTTGGCATGTCCCTGTTACGGTCAGGCTCCGTCCACTATTTCTCAGTTTTCCTGTCAAACTCAACTCCCTCTCTCTCTTCTCTCTCTCTCTTCTCGCTCTCTTCTTTCTCTCTCTTCTCTCTCTTCTCTCTCTCTTCTCTCTCTCTCTCTCTCTCTCTCTCTCTCTCTCTCTCTCTGTTAACTTCACCTCTCTTACCTATATCTTGCCTGGAAGCAAGCTTTTGATTAACAACTTCATATGTGCCATAAACAGCATCAACTTCCCTCTCTCTCTCTATTAAGTTTCCAGTCTGAAGACTTTGTAGTTCTTGATCAGAAAGTTTACTCCTTCATTCTTTTCTGTACACTGTTCAATCTTCCACAAAGTTTGATTTTTTTAAAGACTAACATTTATTTTAAAAATATTTATTTAAAAGGCAGAATTGGAGAGAGAATCTTCCCACTGCTCTCCAGATGGTTGTAACAGCACGGGCTGGACGACACTGAAGACAGGAAACAAAGAGCTTCATCTTGGCCTTCCATGGGACACAGGGGCGCAAGCACTTGGGTCATCTTCTGCCGCTTTCCCAGGCCATTAGCAGAGAGTTGGATCAGAAGTGGAGCAACCAGAACTGGACCTGGCACCGATAGAGGATGTTGGTGTGGCAGGCTGCACTTGCACTCTTTATGCTGCAGCTAATCCATGAACTTTTATTCTGTGTAATCATTTGTCCAATGAATACATTGGTAAGAGAAGGCATGGCTAGGTTCCTTGACCCATCTACTTTACATCTACCCTCAATATTTCCTCTCTTGCTTCTTCCCCACTCTCACTCCTGCCCTACTTATTTGTTCTTGTTATTTAGTATTTCTTCTTAACAGTCTCTTCTGTTGCCTTCCAGCTGTTTCTTCCTGTGTGATTTTAATTGCCAGTATTGTGTACTTTGTTGTCCACTTCTATGTCTGGCTTGTATATGTTGTATTTCCTCTCATCTAAATGGGTTCACTGAGATATGAGCTGAAATGACAGAGTTGGAGTCACCTCAGTTGGTGAATGCAATTTGTCTTAGAGCAGTAAGTTTTGAAAAAATAAAACTAAGTTGGTAACAAGAGTAGTTAGGCAGTATTAAGCAAGTGTGAGAAACAAATCAGCTTTAAGTTTTTGAAGCGAAAACCCGGGTCAACTGTCTTAGATGCATGTAGAAATATACAGCTGAGAATGCTGATTAACTTGTTGACCAATCCCTTTTTCAATGGGTAGGTGATTATCTCTACCAATCTCCCAATTTTGTATATTAATGTCAGTAGCAAAATTTCTACTAATATTTGTCAGACCCATTGAAACAGCTATTTAATATGCACAAAAGCCTGTCTACTCCGTAAGTTTGAGAATAAGAATGGCTGACATGGGTCTTGATAGGCAATTAAGAATTATTTATCAGAAAGTTTCTGAGAGTAAAAAGAATGGGTTTTTTTAACCTCACAAAACATTTTATAATACTTTTAATAATGTAAATGGATAAATGTGTAGGTATAAACATAAATAGAAACATAAAATAGCTAGAAATATTTTTCCCTAAAGTCTCATAGAAAATCTGTAAAGTGGAGTGTTGTGGGGCAGTATTAGCGCACGGCTTATGATGCCTGTATCCCGTGAAGGAGTGCCAGTTCAAGTCCCTGACACCACAAGGCAGATCCGGTTGCAGTTCTAGGCTCTTGGTTTTGGCGTGGCTTACCACTGGCTATTGTGGGCATTTGGGATGTGAGCCAGCAAAAAGAAGATGCCTCTATCTCTCTGCCTCCCAAATAAACAAATATTTTTTAAAAAATTATTAAATGGGTTTCTATATCTTTAAGAGTAGGGAAAGAGAAGAGTATGCTAGCATGGTAAAACAAGGAGATTGGGAGTACACAATACATCCACTAGGAGCACACAGTGTATCCACAGTTACCTGTGCACTAAACATGAACTTTTATATGTTGCACAGCAATGTTAACATAAACCTATGCTTTTAAATTAATGACATAAAACTGACTTCAAAAACTGACATTTTATTTACTTGGCCTGTCAAAGTAATAGCAATTTTACTTGCTGTCTCCTTGTGAGCTAATAACCTTTATGAGTGCAAGAGCTGCTGTTTCAGAGTGTTGGCACAACCTCCTTCAAAGTACGTTGATTGTCCTTCTGAATGTCTCGTTCTGTGAGTGCTCTGTAGTCTTTGCAACAGTCCTCAGACCACAGCAAAGTAGTCAGCTCCAAACCAGTGTGGATTCTTCTGCTGGCTAATGTGGGCCTAAGCTCTCAAGAATGAAGCAGAATCAGATACATTGTTTTTCTGAAACAAGTCATTTCACATTGTGGTTCAACATAATTTAAGGTACTGGATTGTCTACTTCAGTTTGTGGGGAGTGTATGTTATAGAGACATTCAAGTGTCAATATCTATTGGGTTGACTTTTCGTTAAAAAATTATGTATTTATGATTGGAAAGGCAGATTTACAGAGAGAAAAATCTTCCATCTGCCAATTCACTACCCAAATGGCTGCAATAGCCAAAACTGAGCCAATCCACAGCCAGGAGCCAGGAGCTTCCACCAAGTCTCCCATTTCAGTATGCAGGGTCCCAAGGCTTTGGGCCATCCTCTACTGTCTTTCCAGGCCACAAGCAGGGAGCTGGATGGGAAGTGGAGCAGCTAAAGCATGAACCTTTGCCTATTAGGGATCCTAGTGTTTACAAGGGAAGAATTATCCTATTAAACCATCGTGTCAGGCCATGCTTTTTCTTTTTAAAAGTTTCCTGCCACAATGCCTTACAGTGAGGATAAGAACAGACAGAAAAGTATATTTTGATAAGGGACTTGGGTATCCACACAGTTCAGGTATCATATGCCAATTTGGCTTGGTCTCCCTCAGTGCTGTTTTATTAGTAAAACAGGTGAACAGTAACTGGTGTGAAAAACTCTTGGAGATAGCAGAATTTTTCAAATCTCTGAACAATTTTTTTCAAAGCAGAGCTGGAAGGCCACAAGAAGAAACATTAATGCCCCAGGTGACTATTAATCTATTCAAAGTGAACTCATTGCTTGGTGAGGGGAAATCAAGTCTTTTCAGCAGCAGTTAGTTATCACAGAAAGTAATTTTTCTCCACAGTAAATCAGGAGACCACAGGGAACTGTGACTTCTGGAGCAGACAAAAGGAGGAACGTGTTTTACTGAGTGGGGAATGAATATTCAGTTTTGTTACATGCACAGGTAGGCACAAGCTCTCTCAGTCCTGGATGGAAACACAAACCACCTACATTGTATGTTTCCATCAAGAGGCTGTCGCTGCTCCTGGGGAGGGGGGTCTTAGTGTGACAATGAAGCCAAGGATGACTTTCAACACTTCTTGGCCCATCTGCCCAGTTACTATTGCAGTAGACCTTGAGCCAATTCCAAGTGGCTGGTACCTAACCTCTCTCTGAAATGTGACTTCAAATCACCTTGAAATGCATCAAGTGTTTTGAAGCTCTGGGCCTTTGAGACAGAAAGGAGTCAAGATGCAGAGTACAGAGCTGTTTGGAAATGTAACATCCAAGAGACCTATTAGAAAGTTGGCTTGGGTTAGCTTCCAACTGGTCAAAATTTTTGCTGATGCTGTTATTGTCACTTGCCACTTTTCCAGTTGCCTGTATTTTCTATATGGTCCTGCCATTGTGTATACCTTACAGTTTAACCACTTTTTTTTTCTAACAGGATGTTTGTACAATGATCCAAGATCACCAATCAATGCATACTGACTATCCTCCAACAGAAAATATCCAGATGTTGCCTGAGCTCTGCCCTTTGAAAGCCTTCTTGTGGTTCCTGAATGGGCTCAGCTTCCCATCTGCAGTTACCTCATTCCCTACTCAATGGGCCATAAGCTCTGGGGAGGGAACCCTCCCAGCATCAGGGATCAGATCTGTAAAACTACACACAGCACAGGTGGGATTTGATGCATCTCTTTTTTTAAAAAAAGTATGATTCCCAAGGTGGGGAAGAGAAAGATAAAAGGAAAAATCAGGGAAGCAACCTTGAGCACAGTTGCCAAAATGGACCAGGAGTGCCCAGGAAGGAGACGTGGCTCCTTGCTTACAGGCATCCGTGACAGATGATCCAGCACATTGTACTCAGAGTGTCCAGATGGGTAGAAAGAGATTCTCAAGCTCCCAGGGACAGTTTCAGTAAATATAGGCCTTCCTTTCTTCTGTCTGTGACATAATCTCTGTCAAGCAGCCTCTGTTCTCAGCTTCAACCCAAGTTTCCCACAAAAGAATTTGTGTGCTTAGTAATAAAGACAACACTGCTCATTTCAATTCCTGCCTTCTTTGGAACGCTGAGTCAGAGGTCTCTGTGTCTCCTGTGTTGCAATTCTTAATGCTGCAAATGAAGTTGCTGGTTTTATTTCTTTTTCTTTTCTTCCTTTTTTTTTTTTTTTTTAACTTTTATAGTCCCTGAGTGTGAATTGATCAACCCTGGCTAACTTTAACTGTATGCTTGGGCAGCAAAATCTGTCTCATTAGAGTTGAATGTGGAAAGAAAACATAGCTTTTCAATTTCTCTATAACTGGTCTAGGCTTGCTCCTGAAAATCCACCTGCTAGTGTTGGGATGGAGCACAGCAAGGTTTAGTTAACCTCAACATTTAATCATTTAAGATGCTTCCTTCAGTGCCTGGACTGCTGCCGGCTCATGTGCACTCCGGGAGTCACAAGGTGATGGCTCAAGTAGTTGAGATACTGCCACACATAGGGGAGACATAGATTGAGTTCCTGTCTGCTGGTATTGGACCGACCTGGCCCCAGCTGTTGTACACATTTGGGGGAGTGAACCAGCAGATGGAAGATCTCTTTCTGTGTTTTTCTTCTTTTTTCAAAAAAAAAAAGTTAATTTTATATATTTGAAAGGCAGAGTTAGAGAGAGAGAGAGAGAGAGAAAGGGAGAGAGAGAGATTGACCTCTATCTGCTGATTTACCTCCCGAATGATTGAAATAGTCAGGAGAGGACAGAGAGAAGTGAGGAGCTGGGAGCTTCATCTAGGTCTCCCATGTGGGCGCAGGTGCCCAGGCATTTGCGCCATCCTCTGCTGCTTCCCCAGGCACATTGGCACAGGTTTGAGTTGGAAGTGGAGCAGCCAGGCCCTGAACTGGCTCCAATATGCGATGCCAGCATCACAGGCAGTGACTTCACTTGTTGTACCACAAGACCAGCTCCTTGGTTTCTTTGTCTCGACCTCGGTCTCTGTCACTCTTTCTCTCTGACTTCTGAATAAATGGAAATTTTAAAAACTAAGCTAAAATTCTGCCTTTAAGAGATGCTTGCTTTCTTTAATGTTTGATTTCTCTAATCACTGCTGTCTTCTCACTCCAAGGGAGCCGACTCAGCAGCTCTGCCTCTCTACTCCCCTTCCAAGCTCTTCCTGCTCTCAAGCAAACCTGCTTTCCTGAGCTGGCCCTTGGGGACAAAGGGTCATCCTGCCTCCTGTCTTGCAGAAATGTTGCCACCTTAGACACCTAGGCTGGATTCCTTATATGCACCAGACAGTCATGCAGTTATTTCTCTCTATTTCTCTCTTCCTGTCTTTCTTCCTAGCTTTTGTTCTTTCTTTCCCACTCTCTTCTTCTCTCCAAATTTTAGCTTTTGGAATTTCCATCCTGATTTGGCAAGAAGCCACATCTGCAATTGGATGGGACAGAGAAACATATTCCTTCTATCCTCTGAGGGTTCCTGAATTTAAACCATGAAGGAAACTGTCATCAGCTAGGACTAAAAGGTCATTATGGCCCATGAATGTACCAGGAAAGAGAAGTGAATATAACAAAACCCAGTGGGACCCAAAAGGCTGGTATACCGTCTTCAGAGGGGAGAGGGGAAGGAGACAAAGAAAACTTAGGGGAGAATAAACGATTTGGGAGAATGGTCATGGGGCCTTCCAAGCTTCTGGGGCAGCCTTTGACCAAGCCTGTCTGGGTGTGGGGTTGGCATCTGGCCTCCTCTCCCGTGATGAGTTTAACCTGGCTGGGGGAGGGGATTCCTTAGAGTTGGGCTCCTTTCTGTCTTCAGGCAGGTAAGGAGAGTAGTGGGAAAGCTTCCTTTGGTTTGCTCTTCCTCAATTGCTCTGTATTTAAATATCAACATGCAGGGATACCATTTTTGGGGTCCTAAACTCCATGCCAGTGGAAACACTGAAACCCAACAGTTCCATGACTGGGATGCCCAGAGCACCAGAAAAATGGAAATGTATCTGAAAATATGTTTCACAAATTTACGGGTGCCATCCCCCAGGCAAAAGAAGATGAATAGAGAGGACTTTGATTTCATGATCCTTCTCTTCCTTCAGTATCTTAGTAGTTCACATGGGAGAATATGGGTCATCAATCAGATAAAATGACACACAGGATGAGAAAAAGTGCTAAGGAGGAATTTTGCTCAGAGGAGACGAAATCAGGAAGTTGAGAGTTATCCAGACATTTAAAACCATTTTATCATTTGCTAGTTGTTCACAACTGGTCTCCTATCAAAGCATGGGAAACTGACAAGTTAACATTTGGAAGGAGTAGGTGTTAAAGCTAAGGAGTCCTGGTGACACCTGGGGTCAAAGCGCATGTCTTTTAGGCTCCATCAGAACCTCCTGAGATGGAGCGGATGCTGGGACTTGGCTCCTGCTGTGGCACACTGGGGGCAGGGCGAGGGGTTGCCTGTTTGTGCCCTACTCTACTTTTGGTCCCCTCTCCCTTTGTGGTAGAGGAAGCAGGAAGTGGTGAGCAGCGTGGAGAAAATGCAAAGACAATGCACAGAATTCTTCTCGTGCTAAAGCTAGGGAAAAAAAATCCCTCAGCTCTTCGAATGTTCCTTGCTAATCTCCCTTTCTGGCTGTTCTTCAGCTGCTTGGAATCCCTTCTCAAGCTCCTAGCCTCCTTTTTGCTGTAGAAAGAAAATGAAAGAAATGCACCCTAAGACTTTGGATGTTTTCCCTTCCTTCTCTGTTGCCAGTGAATCCGTCTGAAAAGCGAACTGGCCCAGGATCCAGGAATTTATGTCAGTGACTGATGGCAGCTGTGTGGAACAGTCGCTCCAGGCAGCCAGGCACTTCCAAACATGGGTCTCGCCGATAACTTGCACTTTTAGGGTAGCGCTCTGCTCATCACATATCTCATACCTGCACAGAGGCTGGATCTATTTTAGACACTTCCTTTCTTCTTTCTTTTGCTTCTTTTTTTATTGGGGACTGGGAGAGTTAGTGGAGGTGTCCGTATACCAATACTCTCATGATCAACATGGCTGATTTTCAAAAAAATTCACTACAGCACACAACACTTCAATACTGGTCTTGCAGTTTCCTCCCAAGAACCTCAGAGAATGGAATGCAAAGGCTTTGTCTGTTTCTCTGCGGAGTTTCCCTGGAAAGGGCAATTGGCTTTGTTCTTATTCATATCCAGTTCTCACAAGGTCTGTTAATTTACTTAGTAGTATCTACTGGATGCCAACTATGTGGACAGTGCTTCAAAAGACTCCACGAACAAAGGACAAAAGACCAAAGCAGGAGTGGAACACAGACATGAACTAGTGGAGGCAGACAGAGGACATGTAAAAGTTTCAAGACCATCACGTCCATTTTATTTAGCCCTATGTGCTCTTGCATTTTAAAGAAAATAGACAGGGTATCTGAAATATCATGGGCTGGTTTTTCTTTTTAAAATTATTTAGTTAGTTATTCTCTTTGAGAGGCAATGATGGGGGTGAGGAGGTAGGGAAAGAGAGAAGGGAAGAGAGAAAGAGAGAAAGAGAGAAAGAGAGAAAGAGAGAGAGAGAGAGAGAGAGAGAGAGAGAGAGAATCTCTATCCACTGGCTCACTCCCCAAAAGCCCTCATCAGATCTTAGAGCCAGGAACCCAGTTCAGGCGTGGAATATAGGAGTCAGAGCTGTCACTGCCTGAGCTATTCCCTGCTGTCTGCCAGGATACACATTGGCAGGAAGTAGATCAGAAGTAGAGCCTGGACTCAGATCTGGTACTCCAAGATGTGATGCAGGCATCCTAGGCAGAGTCTTAACTGTTAGAGCAATGGTTCACCCCTGGGCTGGCTTTTCATCCCCTCTTCCAACTCACAGGTTCACTCTCTGCACTACAGTCAGCATGTCTGCTTGAACTGCAGAAACAGAAAGGAAAAAAGAAACAATCTCAAAACTCCTGAGACTCCATGAAGGGGAGTTTTGAGGCCCTGTGAATCCTAGTAGAAGAAAGAAGTGTAGCAGACAGAGATATGGACACGTGTGAGGAACCAAGTTATGTGAGTGGCCTGGTCTGGCCAGCTCAGCTGAGAGCTGCTCTCCTAGTCTTTGGTGTTGCATGTACTGAAAGGCAGCTACTGGCCAAGGATAAGTGTATGTGTTTCTTCTAGTTGCTCTTTTTTTTCCTGACTGTAAAACATCTTAGAGCTTTGGCACAGGAAACTCTCTTACCTCTCTTGCAATGCTCACAGCCCTTGATTTCGTCCCTAGGGCAGGATCTGGCACCAGAGTTCTTCCCAGCCCTTTCCATAAGGATAAACAACTCTTGCTTCTGCTCCTCTTTAGGAACCTAACTTACTCAGGGGTTGGCAACTAGAAGGTTTGCTCCCCAGCTCCCAGCTTTGTTAAGTGCACAGAGTGGAGGACGGGAGCCAGGCTGGTAGGGAGTACAACTTCCCCCGTGTCTCAGGCTCCTAGGCATTTCGAGCTATCTCCTGGTCTGCACCTGGTCTCCAAGAGTTTGTTGATGTATTTGCCTGTTTGTGTCCCATCTGACTCACAGCAGCTGCATCCTCCTTCCAGACTCTGGCCAAGTTCATGCAGCCAATGCGGTTCACTCCCCGAGGACTTGGCACTGCTCAGAACTGAGCTTGCTCTTTTACCTAGCAAACTCAGCTTATAGGTGTATTGGAGAAAAGCTGTATTATGATCCTGTAGTTTTTACTGGGTTTTCCTCCTTGCTGAGGTGGACCTGGCCTCTGCTTGAAGCTCTCTGTGTCTTATGCGGCAGTGGAATCCTCGGTTCTGCTTAGAGATCTGACACAGGGGGTCTGGGGTTTGGTTACATCACTGGGACATGATGGACGCATCTGTACTGCTAAAAGCTTCAGTTCACTCACCACGCCTTACTGAGGTGTCTACCACGAGTATCCCATGATTGAAATGCTTAGGATTCTATGCATTTCCAACTTTGGAGTATTTCCACATGTATAATGTGAAATTTGGAGGCTGGGACCCAAGTCCAAATGTGTAGTTCATGTATATATGTACATATATAGAGTCTGAAGGTTTGTGTAATGATTTTAGTGCTCTTTTTTATTGAATAGTCAGATATACAGAGAGTAAGATCATTCATCTGCTGGTTCACTCTCAAAGTGGCTGCAACTGCCAAAACTCAGCTGATCTGAAGCCAGGAGCCAGGAGCTTCTTCTTCTGGGTCCTCCACAAGAGTGCAGGGTTCCAAGGCTTTGGGCCATCCTCAACTGCTTTCCCAGGCCACAAGCAGGGAGCTGGATGGAATGTGGAGCAGCCAGGATATGAACTGGTGCCCATATGGGATCCTAGTGTATACAAGGTGAGGACTTTAGCTACTAGGCTACCACACTGGGCCCAGTGCTCTTTTGTTTTAACTGTGAGGGATCACATGAGGTCAGGTCGCACCATGTCAGTGCTTGAAGTGTCACATTTTAAAGCATTTCTGTTTTCAGATGATGTCAGATAGGATACTCAAGGTATAGTTGCCCATCAGAATATTAGGAACTTAGGAGAAAATAGATGAACAGGACACAATCCTTGTTCCACAATTGCTCACAGGCTAGAGGGAGCAAATAGTCAAAAATATCGTAAGGCAGTAGGGTGATTGTTATAGAAGAAACGGGAAGAAAACACTGTGAAAACATGGGTCCAAATTCATGGGACAGGGCACTGAGGAGCTATTTTAATATTTATTTACTTACTTATCATTTGTGAGTTGGTTTGCATTTTTAAAGATGTACCAATTTTTATTCAAAAGGCAGATTCTACAGCCAGAGAAAGAAAGATAGAGGGGTCTTCTCTGATTCACTCCCCAAATGGCAAAGATGAATGGCAAGAGCTAGACTGACCCAAAGCTGGGAACCAGGAGTTTCTTCAGAATCTCCCACATTAGTGCAGACTCCCAAGGACTTAGGCCACCCTCCACTACTTTCCCAGGCCATAAATAGAGAGCTAGATCAGGAATGGAGCAGCCAGGACAGGCACCAGTATCCAAACTGAACACCAGTACCATAGAGTAGAGGATTAATATGCTGTACCACCATGCCAACCCTTGGTTTTCATTTTACTTGATAGGCAGAAAGAGACAAAGATAGTGAAACAGTGAGAAAGAAGATCTTCCAT
Organism: Ochotona princeps; assembly: GCF_030435755.1. NCBI lineage: Eukaryota > Metazoa > Chordata > Mammalia > Lagomorpha > Ochotonidae > Ochotona > Ochotona princeps. Next base: position 23,405,564 of record NC_080842.1, read on the forward strand.
CAGTGGTTTCAGTTCTCATGTGTCCACAACAGCCAAGAATTGGCGAGGCCAAAGCCAGGAGCCAAGAACTCCATCTAGATCTATGTGGCTGGTGGAGATCTCACTCCTGGAACCACCACCTGCTGCCTTCGAGGAGGGCACATGAGCAGGAAGCTGGAATGGGAGACAAGGCTGGGACTCAGGCCTGGGACTCTGATACGGGAATGTGGGTGTTCAAAACGCTGTTTTAATTTCTGAGCCAGCTGCCTGACTCAGATGATGTTTAACGATTGGAGTTACTTCTGGTCATTTTGAGTCAGTTTTCCAGACTGAGAAGACGAAAGGTCATCCACAGAGAGTGTTCCCTCCATTCCTCGTTAGCTAGTAATAGTTCCACCTGCAGGCAGGGTTCACCTGAGTACACACTGTCTTCCTGTCTAGCTAACTAGCCCAGTTTCAACTGTAGCCATCTCTGTACTTGAGTCCTACAGATGGGCTCAACATTTCTGTAGGATCACCAGGTCCCCGACTGACAGTACTAACTACAAGGATGGCAGCCTTCCCATTCACCCGCTGTATTTGTTGCTTCCAAGGGAGTGGCTATATGGATACTAGTTTATTTGGAACCATGGAGAAAGTGTGTCAGCATTTGTCTGAAAAGAATGAAGCAGTCTCACATTTGCCAGAACTTTCCTATTTTGGCCCCTTAGCCTAGGACCAGTGCCAAGACAGGAATAGGTAATTCAAACAGCAACTTGCTAGAATCAGATGCCCTAAGGAACAGGGACATAAGTCACCAAAATTTAGTCCTTGATGTGAAAACTGAGTCTCTGGATAGCTGAGCTTAGGGCAGAGTATTAGCAGAACATGTCAATCTGATAGTTGGACCTGCAGACAGAGAGAGGAGATAGAAAGTGACCTCCAACCTGCCAGTTCACTCTCCAAATGTCCACAATAGCCAAGTGAAGGCCAGAGATGAAGACACAGTCAAACACTCAATCCACATCTACCATGTGGATGGCAGGAACCCATTTACTTGACCCCCAGGGTCTGTCTTTGTAGGAAGCTGGAGCTAGGGTCTAGAGGTGGACACTGAACATAAGCACTCAGATGTGAGATGTGGGTGTTGTAGCCACTGGGCTAACCGCCCCCCCCCCCCAGCAACCCTACGCCTCTTCAAATATTACCATTGTCTCGCACTGGGACTCTCCAAATGCTTCTCTGGCATTTGGAAGGAGAGATGTATACTGCACACACACACACACACACACACACACACACACAAAACACAAACCATGACCTTACACTTAAACAATACTGAGCAAATGAAGCACATTCAGTGTGCACCCGAGACCCTATGCTCATGATACTGCAGGATCTCTACAATATTAAATGTGGTAACAATGCCCTCTGAAAGGCAACTTTAAAATACATTAAAATTATGTAAACAGCACAGACTTTAATACAAAGAACATTTCAAAGCTTGAGAAATTTCCATTTTGTTAAAGCACTGACTGAAGGAACAGATTGACGAGGGACGAGACAACTCTAATCATAGGAGAGAAGTAACAGATGATGCTGTAGAAGAGTGTGCAGATGGCAGGGAAGAGCCAACGCATCACTGTGGGTATTCCTTGAGTAACTAAGGGTCCACCTGGACAGGGAGTTGTATGGAGCCCTAACCTGGGAAAGCTAACTTCCCGTGCAAATCAAACAGCTGTCCCATGCTTGGTTGTCTTGTTCTGTAGTTTTATTTAACTTTCAAGTAAATATGAAGTTGAAAAAGTCATCTACATTTGCTAGACTAGATTTTAAATATCTTGAGCATCATTACCAATTAACCAGAAAGAAATGCTTTACATAGATGCTTCGTCATTGTATACCATGCTTCATTTCTCATCTGCCAAGCACAGTGGATTAAAACATAATTTTTCTTTCTCTGTTTCTAAATCTGAGAATTTTTTTCTGCTAATGGTGAAAAAAGAATAAACCTAGGCTATATGATATGAACTCAAGAATTATCACTCCATCTTTATCCAAGATGGTGAAAATAATAAGATAGTAATATAGTTATTTTTGATCATTCTCCTTTATATCTTATTTTTTAATTTTTTAAAAAAAGATTTATTTATTTTTATTGCAAAGTCAGATATATGGAGAGGAAGAGAGACAGAGGAAGATTTTCTGTTCGTTAATTCACTCCCCAAGCGGCCACAACAGCCAGAGCTGAGTCAATCTGAAGCCAGGAGCCCGGAGCCTCTTCCAAGTCTCCCAAGCAGGTGCAGAGTCCCAAGGCTTTGGGCCATCTTTGATTGTCTTCCCAGGCCACAAGCAGAGAGCTGGATGGGAAGTGGGGCTGCTGGGATTACAATGAGTGCCCATATGGGATCCCGGCATGTTCAAGGTGAGGACTTCAGCCACTAGATTACTGCACCAGGCTCTTCCTTTATATTTTAATGACCTGAATGCAAAGTGATGGTGGTATTTAATGACAAATTATTTTATCATTGATTCAGAGCTAGCACTCTCCACAGCCCATTTCTGTCTACACCAAACACATTCAGGCTCACGTGGATGGAAGCACAAAGGCAGTTAAGCCATGTGGGTGCTTGACATTTACAGGTTATGCCATCTGTGAAGGAAACCATGAGTGAAGATCTACATTCGAAATCATAAGAGTGGAGTTCTATATTTCACAAAGTTTAAACGCACTAATAAAATACTTCCACGATGAGATGCTTATCAGTAAGACTAAAAAGAAGGAACTTAAACAGAAAAAATATGTATTTGTTCATTATTTGGAGACACACACACATATACACAATGCTCTGGTATATCCACATAAAAAATCCTACAACACAACATTGAAATAGGGAAGACTTTTAAACGATGAGAGATATACAGGCGTTTTCTTTGATAACGTTCTGTTCAGAGCTTTAGACTGCTAAATTATTTTCATTCAATTTTTACTTGATGCTTATTATAACTCTATGATGTGGAGAAGGAGCCATTGTTTGCTCATTTAACTTATGAGAAATTACATTCACATTTGATAAACACTTCTTGAATTTGCCATTAAGGACGCAAAATTATAAATAAAATCAACATATGATTTACTGCCACAAAGACTGAATCAGACCATGCAGCTGTCATTACCCAGACAAGTCAGGCAAAATCGGGGTTATTTGGGCCTGGATTTTATCTGGTAAGTGACACCAATTGTTAACCTCATTTTGATATCAGGAGTTTGTTGTCAGAAACACTGGTACTGTCAGGAGGAGACATAAAAGCAAACTTTTTTTTTGTAGAGTTTTTTTTAATTATTGGAAAGGCAGATAAACAGAGAGAAAGACATGCTGAGAGAAAAATCTTCCACCCATTTGTTCACTTCCTGTGTGGACATGACTGTCAGAGCTTGGGTGATCCAAAGCTAGGAGCCAGGAGTTTTTCTGGGTCTCCTATGCAGGGTCCCAAGGCTTTGAGCCATCCTCAACTGCTTTCTTAGGCCACAAGCAGGGAGCTGGATGGGAAGTGGAGCAGCCAGGATATGAACTGGTAGCCATATGGGATCCTGCGGCATGCAAGGAGAGGATTTAGACACAAGGCTATCATGCAGGATACGAAAACAAACTTTTGGGACTGCAGTTCTAAGGTATGACCTCTAGAGTGCAGTACTGTCCCAGGGTCTTTGAGTTTCATATCTTCACAGCTCACAGCACCTGGGTAATCAACATCAGAGGTGTGACTGTGCCTGGCCAGTTCTAGAAGGCTCTCATTTGCCAGTCTTTCCTGCTCTCAGAGCATTGACTTCAACGTGTGCAGACAGTCTCACTTTTCATTAGTCACACTCTACACTGAGGTTCCGCGAAGTCTTTAAACCTTGCAGTCTTTCCCCAAGTGCTAAACTCTCAATGAATAATTATCACAGCTCATGTATTTTTAAGCCTCTTCAATTTTTATACAAAATGAAACTGGAAGGATTGCTCTGATAATGCTACTAGACATTTGGAGATTATAAAGAGGGTAAGAGAAATAAAGAATCTGTTCTTATGAAGAACTATCATTTTGAACACTGTGATATCAAAAGACCTATCCCACAATGCTATGCATCATGTACTTCCACTGAGGTTGAAGTGCTCCTGTGAGTGTGGGTAGGCAAGAAGACATTTGAAGTGACAGTATAACAACTCTGTGTTGGAAAGGATGTAAAAATAACCTGTGGAAGTTCTTACTGCGGAAAAATAGGTTTCTTAGTCTATTTGATTTATGCACGTATTATAGTCGTGATGAACAGAATTAGGAGTACAGCTGGAACTAAACTTAGTCTTCAATTCTGCTTCTCACAAGCTTCTTGAAGTACCTTCCTGTGATGCTGGCCAGTCTGTGACTTCCTCTAACTGCCCGTTTGCAGCAATACTTGGTCCCACTGGGTCTTGCCTCCATCTGCAACATGGGATCTCCAAGCAGCCCCTTACGATGGCCAGTGCTTTGCCGGGTTGTTGCTGGAAATCCTTGGGTTGTCTCTGCCTTCTGCCTTGCACATCTACTCTCTCTGATGATGCTTTTCCTTCAAGTCACAGAAGGACATGGACTTTCTACACAACTATATGCTTCAAAAGAGAATAGCATGAAAGGCACCTTGACCCTGCTGACCTGCTCTGGAGTCCCCAAGACTGTCCTTGCAACGTGCTCTCTATCTACACTCCCCAAGAAGCAGGTGGTGGGATCAGCACATCACAGCCAAGTTCTCTCTTCACTCCAACATCTGTTAAAAACAAACAAACACCACCACCACCAAAAAAAAAAAAAAAAAAAAAAAAAAAAAAAAAAAAAAACCCAAAAAACAAACAAAAAAAAAAAAATTAAAAAAACCCAAAAAACCCTCTCCTATCTCCTTCAGCCACAAACTAGGAGCAGGCCAGCTCTGGTCAAGGCCCCCCTGGAGGCCATCCCAGGCTCCCACACTCCAAGCCATCCCAGGCTCCTACACTCCAGGCCATCCCAGGCTCCATACACTCCAGCAGTCTACAAACAGCCTTTTTTGAAAGTGACAGATGACACTGACATCCTTATTTGGAAGGTTTTGACTTTGCCCTCCCCAACAGTCAAGGCAGTAACTTGCAATTAGTAGGTGTCAGGGAAATGTTTAGTTGAAAATGATTATGAATGTGGTTGCTATCTGCTCTGGAGAGAAGTAAGATACATCTGTTTCTGTGCTAGCATAGAATTCACTCGCCTCTGGAAGCCATATAACACACGCCGTCTTCAATGACCCATTTCCATTAGATTCGTGTTAATAAACCTCATCTTTCTAAATACGATTCTGTCAGGGAATTGAGCTTACATTTCTCTCTCTTTTATCATGATTATAGATTTTCTTCAGAATCTCCATTGTATCCAACCCAAGTCCCAGCCATAACTCGTACATCTAGCCTGCTGCAGCGGACTCCCCATGTTCAACAATTCATTAAAACACACACTTTAGTGGCATTATGGTGCAATAGGCGGGCATCCTGAATAGAAGTGCTGGTGTTGGTATCAGCGACTTTTCTTCCTATCTAGCTCGCTATTGATACATACAGGAGGCAGCTTGGCTGGTGGCTCAAGCGCTTGAGTCCCAGCCTTGCATGTGAGTCTCAGATAGAGTTCCTATCTTCTGGCCTTAGATTTGCCCAGCCCTTGGATGTTGTGGCCATTTGGAGAGTGAATCAGAAGACAGAAGATCTCCCTCTCTCTGTCACTCTCCATTTCAAATAACTAAAGAAAACCTTCTAAAGTCAAGTCTATTTTTCTTATAAAAAGTCATGTCTTTCAAGTTTTTACTAAGACATCACATTCACAACAATCTTCAATTTTGCCTCATTTAAAAATCATAAGTTTGGGGCCTGGTGCGATAGCATAGTGGTTAAGGTCCTCTCCTTGCATGCCTGGGATCCCATATGGGCGCCGATTCTAATCCCAGCAGCTTGGCTTCGCATCCAGCTCCCTGCCTGTGGCCTGGGAAAGCAGTTGAGGATGGCCCAAGGCCTTGGGCAGGTCTCCTGCACCCACGTGGGAGACCCGGAAGAAGCTCCTGGTTCCTGACTTGGGATTGGCTCAGCTCCATCCATTACGGCAGCTTGGGGACTAAATCATCGGTAGGAAGAGTTTCCTCTCTGTTCCTCCTCCTCTCTGTATATCTGACTTTCCAACAAAAAATAAATAAATCTTCAAAAAAAAAATCACAAGTTTGGTCTCCCCATTTGCTGTCCCATACCTATCACCACCTGGTACACCATATGTTTTCAATGCTTCTGTTGATATCCCCATGAGAAAATAAACTCTATGAAAGGGCCTTTGTCCATTTTGCTCCATGCTGCATCTTCATTGCCTGCAAAAGTGTCTGGCACATAATCAACACTCAATAAATACGTGTTAAATAAATAAATAAAACATTTAACACAGCATTCCCCCAAAGAACACAGTTAAATACTTGTCTGAGCTAACACATCTCTATTTTTGCCAGTTCAGGAAAAGAGAAGGTCAAGGGCTGTTTTTGGATGGTGCCACAGAGCCTGCGGTCGCTCACCAGCTGGCCCAATCTCCAGAGACTGTGTGAAGTCAATTTTCTTTGGTATCAAAAATAAGCAGAGAAATGTTTTGAAATGAAATCCTTTCAAAGTGGAATTATGGCAAGCCCTGGCAGTATTTCAACCTGTAGGATGGACATGAAAGGGTTTCAAAGTAGTTTGCACAAGGATTCTCTTTCAGTGGTGCCAGGTGGCCAAACTGGAGATGCTTTTGCAAAGTGTTGAAGAGTCTATGAAGGAAAACTGAAACAAACAGAATCCGTCAAGAATGTGGGACAACATCATGAGCCAGAGAGCAGGTGGTGCGAGAATATTTGTTAATGTTAACTCTCCCTAAAATGTCCCTTCTGTTTTTTCCTTTTTTCTAATTTTGAACTAAAACATGAATTTCCATTGCCCCGAGTGTTATTTGACACTGTAACTGTATGTGTATCAACTGTGTCTTTTTATTTTCTGTGTGCTTAGGATTTGATCTCTATGTTCCTGGTGAGCCAGAGGGAATTCTTTGCTGAAGGTTAGCCCACTCTTACAGTAAACAAGGAACCCCTAAGGGGAGTCTTTCAAATGCTAATGAATTAGTCCTCTGGGCTTTCACACTCTGGGCCACTATCCTTGTATCCTAATCACAGTAGGACTAGGGACCACCCCAATAGGAACAGTGATCTGCCCCAGGCTCTGCTAAAACTATTCAAATTTGATATCCTCAAATCTACTAACCTATCCTTGTTTACTTAACCCCAGGATAACCTCAGAGGAGGTTCCTAACAGTTTTACTTCATTGCTTCTGCCTCTTTACTCACTCTGCTGTGTTCCCCTGAGGTGTGGCCTGGCCCCTTCTCTAGGGATCTGTGAGTAGTAACTTATCTTTTGAAGCAGCCTGTTCCCTGTTGGTCATGCCATGCTTAATAATGCAATCTATGCTTTAAAATAGTAGGAGTAAAAAAGTTAGATTTTTTTTTTCAATAAACATGCATTTATTTGAAAGGAGAAAAGAGAGGGGGTGGAGAGAGAGAGAGACAGAGAGAGAGAGAGAGACAGAGAGAGAGAGAGAGACGCTCCATCCACGGATTCTTTCCCTGAATGGTCACAACAGCCAAGGCTGGTCCAGGCTGAAGCCAGCATCTTGGAGCTCCATCTGGCTTTCCTATGTAAGTGGCAGGGTCTCAAATACTCACCCCATATACCAGAGCTTTCCCAGGTGTATTAGTGTGGAACTGGATTGAAATGGAGCAGCCAGGACTTGAATTGCTTCTGGCGTGGGATTTCTACAAGTTGCAGAAGGCAAGTTAACACACCGTGTGACAACACTAGTGAGAGACCTTGGTTTTTAAGGGCTTCTATACCTGTGGTCCTGGCATATAAATAAACAATGTCTCCACTAACAACAAAATAGATCTAAAATGGCTATGTTTGGGGGCTGGTGAGGCATAATGGGTTAATCCTACAGGTTTGACACTGCCACTCTGTATGGGTGTCAGTTTGAGTTCTGGCTATTCTGCTTTTGATCCAGCTCCCTGCTAATGGCTTGTGAAAGAAGCAGAGAATAATCCAAGTCCTTGGACCTCTGCACCTCTGTGGGAAAATCAAAAAGACGTTCCTGGCTCCTGGGTCTGGCCCAGCCCTGGCCATAGTAGCCATTTGGGGGAGTGTACGACGAGATAAATGATCTCTCAGTGTCTCTTTCTGTGTAACTCTGACTTAAAAAAAATGAGTTGTGAACATTCTCCAATTGGAAAAGATGGAAAGGAGAGAGCAATGACAGGTGAAAAATGATAACGGATTCCGAAGAAGGTCCCAACTTCGACGCTTTTTCTGCCCTGCTCTACCATCCAGGGCTTCTGTGTGAGAGAAGCATTTTATAATCCTGGAAGACAGGTGGGGGACCAACCTACAGACACATCTTTAAACCTTCCTCTCTGGAGTCCTCACACTTGGTGATATTCAGAGATCTTTCCTAAATACCCAAACAGCATTTATGGAGAAATTATCAATTTGTAGATAATGAAAATGAGATTCAAAGAAATTAATCTTAAATTGATTTGGGTTATATTAGCAATATCTGTAACTTATGATAGCAATATCTATAACAATAATGCCATTTTATTTTATCTGCTAAATTGCTAATACAAACATGGAACGTATAGACTGTGGATTCTGAAGCCTGGGTTTGACTCTGATGATCTCTGAGGTAGGAAAGTGTTTAATCTCACTGTAAGTCATAAGTCCAATTCATCAAAGCATTTTTAAAATTAGAATTGCTTCTTCTCACTTTATTTTTACTTTTAAACATTTTTAAAAATACTTGTTTCATTTTTACTTGAGTGGTACAATTACACAAAGGACAGATAGAAGTTACATTTCACTCCCAAAGTGACCACAACAACTACTAGAGTTGAGCCAATCCGAAGCCAGGAGCAAGGAGCTGCTTCTGAGTCTGTCAGGTCCCAAGGCTTTGCGCCATCCTCTATTGCTTTTCCAGGCCACAAGCAGGGAGTTAAAAGGGAAATGGAGGAGCCAGGACACAAACTGCTGCCCATATGGGATCGCAGTGGTTGCAAGGCGAGGATTTAGCTGCTAGTCTATCGCACCAAGCCCCCCAAATAAGATAAATCTTAAAGTGTATTTTCTTGTGTTAGTCTCTGTAAGTTGTTTCTTATGATTTCAAATTTCTCTTTGTCTTCCCTAGTATGCACAAATGTAGAAACTGGTAGCCTCCTGTCAAACTCTTCCCTGAATACTGAACTCAGCCTTCAAATAGGAAACCTTGGTGGTGTTTTGTTCCTCCCTCATCTTCTTACTCTAGCTGGTGAGGTGACACTAAAACTTTATAAGGAAATGATAGAATGGGATACAAGGAACAGAAGAGCAGTCTCAAAAGCTAGGAGAACTTTGTAAGAGTAGGGAATAAAAGGAACAAAACAACAAGATATTACATTCTCAGCAAGACCCTTCTGAGCTCAATCCACTTATAACTGCAACTACTCACCCCAGATGCCCACACTCTATGTGTTAACTTACCGCTTTCTCATGTGGTGTATCATGTTTCACATTTTTAGTTATATGTTCCTCTATCTCCTCCCTCTGGAAATCAAACACATCGAGGCAAGGGCATCAGCCTATTGTATTCACAGAGAAGTCTCCAGCATGCAGTGGACATTGCGTGAGTGCTCTTGAAGGTGAATATCTCTAAGAAAAAAATACAAAAGTAAAATTAGCAGAGCTCTCCCCAGTTAATGATTGAGAAGGAAGTATGTATCCCAAAAGGACTGAGAAGAGATGGACCCAGACACTGAGTCATACAATTGCTGTGTTAATTGGAGTAAATCTAAGGAGTGATGTAATGCCCGTTGGTGGTATGGCAATACTGCATACAAAGATAAAGGAAGTACAAACACACAGCAAAAAAGCAATCTGCTTGGGCTGGGTGCTGTGGCATACCATGTTACTATCACTTGGGATAGTTGCATTTCCTATCAAAGTCCCTGAGTATAGCCTTGCCCTTGCTTCTCCCCTAGTATCCTGCTAACACAAATGGGAAGGCAGCAGATGGTGGTCCAAGTACTTGGGTCCCTGCCACCCCAGTGGAGGACTCAGATAGAATTCCATGCTCCTGGCTTTGGCTTGACTTAGCACCAGCTGTTGCAGGCATTTTGAGGAGTGATCCAGAAAATGGAAGATCTTTTTCTCTTTATGTCTTTGTTTCTCTCTCTCTATCATCCTGCCTTTCAATAAATACATTTTTAAAAAATATATACTTTTTTCTAAAAAAAGAAAAAAAGGCAGTCAGTTTACAGCCATTTGCTTGTCTGACACCTACATAAATTGGATGTAAAGTTAATCTCTCTTGTCTTTCCTGTGATGAATCAAACTACAAACAATATGTTGAAAGAATAATTTTTTCAACGTAACATAAGGTTGCCTTGTAACACTTTCTAATTGCTCCCTCATTAAAAATAGATTTTCAATAGACTTCTTTTCTTAATGCCTTCCCAAGTTGAGTATGAATAATTTGTGTTGTCATTACAAGATAGTATTTCATTAGCATCACTTTGAAAATGAACCATGGTCAGGAAATATGACTTGAAATAAAGAGCCCTATTTTGTAAATCGGCATTTCAGTTCTCATGGGATTCTACCACGTAAAGGTGATCTTCACTAAGTTATTTCCTTCTAATTTTACTATCCTACCTCCAAAAAAGAAAGACTAAGTGATATCACTTGCATCACGTTTTAGCAATCTGGTTTCATAATATTTTAGATAAAAGAGTTGAGAGGAAAACCGTTTGACATGTGGATTAAACCATACATAATATTTCAAGGCCCTCATGGAAATATGAAATCTGTATTCATTTATACTTACTTTGATACAAAAATAATTTGAAAAGTCTGTGTATTGTTTTCTCAGCACATGTATTTCTCATAATAAATGTATTTCCATCTACTTTTTGAACAAAAATTACATATTGAAAGGCAGAGAGAGAATTAGAGATGGAGATAGAATGAGAGAGAGGGAGAGAGGGAGAGAGAGGGAGAGAGATCAGCCATTTGTTTGTTCATTCTCGAAGTGTCTGTGGCAGTCACAGCTGAGCCAGGGTGAAGCCACAAGCCAGGAGCACCATCAAGCTCTCCCATGTGGATGGTGATGGCCCAAGTACTTCAGTCGTCATTTGCTGATTTTCTGGGTGCATTAGCTGGAAGCTGGACAAGAAGCAGAACAACAAGGACTCATTGGATGCTAGCATCAAAAGCTCCAGGTTAACACACTGTACTTCAACATCGGCTCCTCCATGAACTTTCTGAAGAATTCTTGCATATTGAAAATAGTGTGGATAGAGCATGGATGGGAAGGCCAAGGTTTCTAACATCTTGGTAAGACATAATCAACATCTTCTGCAGCAGGTAAGAATTTTTCAGAAAATTTTTCCCACTACAATGTAGGACCATTTACATATAACTAAGCCCAGCAAATTTTCACCAGGAAAGAATTTGTGGTTGGCTCGCAACTGTAGGTGATTTTTTTGTACAGCGATCTGGAAGATAGTCAGTTTTTAGTCTCAACGAGGAAAAGAAAAATCTGTTAGTAGGTTTACAGTGCTTTAGGTGTTACTGTCACAGACATACTAGATATGTTTATAGCTATAGCAAATGCCCTTTATCAAGAAAGTAAGTACCCCATTATAGACTAGAAGAGACAAGGAAGTCTTGAAATAGAAAAAGAAGAAAAACACTGGGAACCTCTGAAATTGATGAAACATGAATAATGTAGCAAATTATGCAAGGAGTTCAATTTTATCAAAATAAGCTTTTAATTTTATTTTTTTCAATGAAACTTTGTAAGTTACACTGACCTCCCCTTTTAAATTTTTCCCTTCTATTTTATTTTTCATTTTATGATACAATTCTATAGTATTTCTCTGATATTTCTCTTACCCTTGCCTCAAATTCCCTCTGCTAGTTTCCCCCATATTGTTACAATAGTATAGTCCTTCATAAGCAGAACTAAATCCGCCATTCTGCTATTTAAGTGTGTCCTGACATTGTGGATACTGACAATGGCAAACAGTCCAGCATCCTATTGTCAAGATATATCCAAAAGTTTTATTGTGAACCCATCTTTGATTTGGAAGTAGAGATGCATACTGCATTGTATCTTCATATCTGGATATGATAATCTCTATTGCACACTTACTATATATTCCCTTAAATGAAAAGTCATAAAACAAAATCAACAACAGAAATAAAATTTAAAAAAATTTACAACACCATGGAGTTAGTTAACAGATTACTGAATAATCAAAGAGTCAACGAAGAAATGGAAAAGAAAACAAAAATCTTTCTTGGATAAAATGATGGTACTGTATGATCTATGAGTTAGTGAAGAATTTAATAAGAGAAAATAAACTATTTAGAAGAAATGAAAATGAAAACATAAATATCAAAACCCATGAGTTGCAGCAAAAACAGCATTGAAAGGGCTATTGGTCTTATAATTTGTGTGAAAGCTGCCTTATATCAGAACATATGTTATTTGTCCTTTTGGGATTGATTTATTTCACTGAGCATAATGGTCTCTAGTTGGGACCATTTGACTGCAAATGGCAAAATTTCATTCTTTTTAATGACTGAGTAGTATTCCGTGGAGTAGATATACCACAGTTTCTTTATTCACTCCTCTTTTGACAGGTGTCTGAATTGTTTCCACATCTTTGCTATTGCAGATTGTGCTGCTATAAATATAGGATTACAGACCCCTTTGTTATATGCAGTTTTCATTTTCTTTAGATATATTCCTAGGAGCAGATTAGATAGGTCATGTGGCAGGTTTACCTGCACTTCTCTTAGCACTCTCCATACTGTCTTCCATAGTGGTTGTACTAGTCTGCACCTTTCTTCCCACATCCATGCCAGCAGGTGTTAATACAGTTGTAAATGTAGGCCAACTTTACTGGATTTAGGTGGAACTTCAACGTGATTTTCATTTGTATCTCTGATGGCTAGGGCACCTGAGCATTTCTACATATGTTTATTAGCCATTTAAATTTGTTCTTTTGAAAAATATCTGTCCAATTCCTTCTCCCATTTCTTTACAATGTTGTTTGTTTTGCTGTCACTGACTTTCTGAAGCTCTTTGTAAATCTTGGATATTAGTCCCTTATCAATTGTGTAGTGTGCAATGATTTTTCCCCCATTCTGTTGGTTGCTTCTTTACTTTGTTGATCATTTCCTTTCCTGTACAGAAACTTTTTAGTTTGATTTATTTGTTTATTTTGGCTTTGACTGCCTGGACTCTTGGTATAGTTTTCAAGAAGCCTTTCTCTATTCTTATATTTTGGAGAGTGCTTCCTATGTTTTCCTCTAATAGTTTGATGGTTTATGGGTGCAAGTTTAGGTCCCTGATCCATTTAGAGCTGATTTTTGTTTAAGGTGACATGTGGGGGTGTTGTTTCTTACCTCTGTAGGCTGCTATCCAATTTTCCCAAAAGCATTTGTTGAAGAAACCAGGCTTTTTCCCTGAATTGTTTCCAGTTTTCTTGTCAAAGTTTACTTGGCTATACATGTGGATTCCATTCTGGTGTTGCTATTCTGTTCCATTGATCTATTTCTGTACTAGTACCAGACTGTTTTGATGACCACTGCTCTGTAGTATGTCTTGAGGTCTTTGGTTCTTCAATGTAAAAAATCATGTCATCTGCAAACAAGGATAATTTCAATCCCTCATTTCCAATTTGAATTATTTTAATTTGTTTTTCTTGTCTGAGAGCCCTGGCAAGGACTTCCAATACTATACTGAATAGCAGTGGTATGTGTGTACATCCTTGTCTAGTTTCAGATTTTATTGGAAGAACTTCCGCTCTTTCCCCATTTAGTATGATGTGGCATTGGGCTTTTCATATATTGCTTTGATTGTGTTATTGAATGTTCCTTCTAAGCCTGTCTTGCTTAAGGTTTTCAGCATGAAATGGTGTTGGATTTTATCAAATACCTTCTCTGCATTTCTTGAGACGATTATGTTTTTCTTTTTCAGTTTGCTGATGTAGTGTATCACATGTATTGATTTGCGAATGTTAAACCATCACTGAATACGAGGGATGTATTCTAGCTGGTCCAGGTGAAAGATCTGTGTGATGTACTGTTGGATTAGTGGGCAGTATTTGTTGAAGATCTTGGTGTCTATATCCATTAGGGGATTTTGGTCTGTAACTCCCTTTATTTGTTGTGTCGCTATCTGCTTTTGGTATTAAGGTAATACTGACTTCATGGAAGAATTATCTCCCTTTGTATTGTTTGGAAAAACTTGCAGAGAATTGCGGTAAGTTTTTGAAACTTTTTTTTTAAAGATTTATTATTATTGGAAAGCCGGATATACAGAGAGGAGGAGAGACAGAGAGGAAGATCTTCATTCCGATGTTTCACTCCCCATGTGAGCCGCAATGGGCCGGTGCGCGCCAAACCGAAGCCGGGAACCAGGAACCTCTTCCGGGTCTCCCATGCACGTGCAGGGTCCCAAAGCTTTGGGTCGTCCTTGACTGCTTTTCCAGGCCACAAGCAGGGAGCTGGATGGGAAGTGGAGCTGCCGGTATTAGAACCGGCGCCCATATGGGATCCCGGGGCGTTCAAGGCGAGGACTTTAACCACTAGGCCACACCGCCGGGCCCAGTTCTTGAAACTTTTGATAGAATTCTACAGTGAAGCCATCTGACTTAGGGCTTTTGTTTGTTTGGAAGGGTTTAATTATCAATTCGATTTTAGCCCAAATTATAGGTCTATTTAGATTTCTAGTTGCCTCCTGACCCAATTTTGGTGTACTGTATGTGTCCAAAATTCTATCAATTTCTTCTAGAACTTCTGATTTGCTGGCATATACTTGCTTGTAATAGTTCCTAATAATTCTATATATGTCTGAGGAATCTGTTATTAGATTTATTTTTCATCTCTGATGCCATTGATGCATATATTCTCCCTTCTTTTTTGGTTAGTTGGCTAGTGAGGAATCTATTTTGTTGATTTTCTCAGAGAACTAGCTCTTTGATTCATTGATCTTAGGTATTGTACTTTCGGTTTCTATTAGTTTTATTTCCTGCCTTATTTTGGTTAATTATTTTTCCTACTAATATTAGGATTGTTTTACTGTTGTTTTTACAGTTCCTTCTACTGTAAAGTTAGCTCATTTTTGATGCTTTTCTAATTTCTTAACATAGTCATTGATTGAGTGAAATTTCCTCTTAACACTGCCTTGATTGTGTCCCAAAAGATTGATTAATGCCTTCATTTGTTTCAAGCAATTTTTAAAATTTCCCTTTGATTTCCTCTCTACCCTATTGCTCATGTAGTATCATATTATTCAGTCTCCATTTATTTGCATGTCTTCCTGGGTGTTTTGACGTGTTGGTCTCCAGTTTTGCTACATGATGGTTTGAGAAGATGCAAAGCATAATTTTGATTTTTTGAATTTTCTGAGGCTTGTTTTGTGGCCTATAACATGGTCATTCCTGGAGAAGCTTCCATGTACAGATTGTATACTTCAACATCGGACACAAATTATAGATTTTAGGTCAAACATACACTTGGAGAATCCTGTCAAATAGAACAACTGATGCCCATAACTTCTGCTTGGCCTCTGATATTTAGTCTAATCTATGAGAAGTGATATCCCAAATTAAAGGACTGGTTCTGTTGAGTAGGGCTGAGTGAAGAAAATGAGGCTAAGAAGAAGCTGATTCCAGCCAGGCATTCTTGGTGTTCAGTTGCCTAACTCTGCATTACATTGTCTCAGGACTTAACAGGCTAAAAAACCTTCCTGTCCAATGATATTGTGGGTCAGGAATTCAACAAAGTATAATAAATTTTGTCTGTTCTGTGTGGCTTTGTGCTTCCTCGGTATCTAAAGGCAAGAAAGAAGCTATGATCCATAAATACTGATATGAAAAAATCACATCTATTATTACATAATAAATTTAAAGCAATTGAATGAACACGACAGAGATTCACAGGGGTAAATATGTTTATTGTAAAGGGCCAAGCAAGAGTAACTAGAGGAGTGGAGGCAGACGCAGACCAACAGTGCACAGGAGGGTTAATGAGGAGACAAGATTGTTGAATATCCACACATTAACTTCAGGGTCAAGGGGAAGCGTAAGTTTTTGAATTATTCCACAGTAAAATTACAGGATATTGGATGATACGAGTGTTGTAAAATGTCCCCCAGTGAACTGGAGGGTTAGAAACGTGGATGCAGGTCGAAATTCCACTATTCAAAGGAGAACTTGAGGTAGGTCAAATGTGTCCCCCAGTCAAACTTGAAGGTTATGAAGGAGATGACAAGGGCGAATTTCCCTGTGTTTAACTTTAGTGCAAGATCTGGGACTTTTTCAATAGGGATATTGTGGGCACCTCTCTGATGGGCTGCAACTCCCACTGGTGAGCATGGGAACCATGGTTGGGGCAGACTTACATGGGGAAGGCAGCTTCTGTTTCTCAATGTCTCAACAAAAGTTCTCTGGTCAACTATCCCTTGAATAACATTGATCTTGAGATCATCTTTGTGCCAGTTTTCACAGTTATGGGTAAGAGATACAGCATGGTCCAGATCAGGATTGAATGCAGCCTGGTAGAGGTATCAGTGACCCTAAAGCCATAGGGTCTGAGAATGACATAGCTTGCCCAAAGAAATTCAGGATGCTGTTGTCAAAGGAAGCTGGCTGAAAGGAAGGCAAAATATCCAACAGATCTCAAACCAGCGTGGATCCTTTTTTCTTCAGTCATGGAAGTTAGTCCATTTGGAGTATATGGATTAGGCTCATTTCAAGCACAATTAGTCATACTGATTTTCTACTTTAAACTTAATAAAAACATTCAAAGTATCTCATAAATTGGTCCACTTAATTTTTTTTGCACAGTTATATGTAAGGCAGATTTGATAGGCCAACTCAATAATATAATGCTATATTTAGTGAAACTAAAATCCCAACAGGCTTCATTGGGTAGGTTAATGTATTAACTGATCTAGAGAATAAAGGAAAACATATTTAATGTTGTTATGGACATGAAGAAAAGTAGTTGGAAACTGGCTCACAGAATACTTGAGCATGAATAAAATAGTTTTGTAAATTTTAAATACAAGCTGTCCCAAGGAACTTTAACTTAGACAATGAAGTGTGCCTTCAGAGCTTGGATGGGTGAATGGAACTGATTCAGCCCAATAGTTTCAGTGGAGTTTACTGATATTGGATCATGGAATGTGAGTGACCAGGATTCTGAAACTGGAAACTCCTATTATATTACCATCACTGAGAAAAAACTCACAACCCAAAACCCTGGGATTATGAGAGATCAGTTTGAATGTTTCTTTCAGATTCTAAATGGCTAAATGGTTATGTTGTCAATTCAAAAAAGTGTGGCTCCTAAAATCAGAAATAGTCATGCTGCTGTTCTTAACAAATAAGAGTGTATTTCTCTGCTTGGTGATACTACAGCATTCATTCATTCATTGCAATTGATTGGTGCTTGCCAAATGAATATGAAATATGTGACCTAAACACAGAAGAAAGTTCAATGAAAGTTGAATATTTAGTGAACATGCAAAATGTTTGTGAATAATCTTTTTTCCTAAGTCATTTGCAAAGTCATGGAATTTAAAAAATTTTTTATTTAAATATGTTGTTTATATAGGGTGAGCAAATTTCATGTATTTTATGACTACAGACTTGATTGTAGAATGATACCTACCATTCCAACTTCTTCACTGCCCACAGTCCTACCTTTCCTCCTCCTTCCTTTATTCTAATTTTTTTTAAGTTTCATTTATTTTACTTGAAAATCAGGGTTGTAGAGAGGAAACGGGAGAGAAAGAAAGAGATTTTCCATCTGCTGGTTCACTCCTCAAATGTCCACAATAACCAGAGATGGGTCGGACTGAAGTTGAGAGCCAGAAGTTTCATCCGGGTCTCTTGCATGTGTGCAGAGGCCCAAGGCCTTGGCCCATCCCCTGATGCTTTTTTAGGCCATTAGCAAGGAGCTGTATCAGAAAGGGAGTAGGCAGGACTTGAACCAGTTCCCACAGGGAATGGTGATGCTGCAGGTGGAAGATTAGTTTGTTACACCACCACACGGGTGCCCTTTATTTTAATTTTATAATGGCATATTTTCAGTTTATTTTATGATCAAAAGCTTAATCTTCCACTAAATAACGATTTTTGTCAGTAGCAAGCAGAAAAGTTTCTGTGCCTTACAAAAATTCAGTTATTTAACAAGAGTCCATCCCTCAATATGTAGTGGAAAGTGGCAACATCAAAATGCAAATTCATATTCCATAGAATTTGAAGTTGAAAAACAGTTGTCACAAATACAAGATGTTGGCTAGTGGTGTACAACTTGGAGAGTTCTGCTCTGCTAGCCAGGTCTCAGATGTCAGACTTTCACCACATATAATTACCCTAAAGGTCAGGAAAGGGAGCATAGCGTTACTGATTACCTGCTGAACATCAATCACTTCTCATCTCCTTTTATGACAAACTCCATTACTCCGGTGAGGGAAGTCAGGTGCAGGAGATTAAGAAATGTGTCTAAGGTTGTATAGTTATTTACAGGCCTGGGGTACAGTTCTAGTTCCTCCTGGATCATCAGCCCATATGCTGTATGCCACAGCACGCCACACCTGGAAGCATTATACACCATTTATGTGTTGCTTTTTTTTTTGGTATACTTGCCCACATTACTCATCCTCACTACTACCAATATTGTTACTTTTTCTAAAAATTCTTGTTACAGCATTTATAAATCTGTACATTCTGTGATTTGTTGTGAAAACATTTGTAGAACCAGGGATGCTTTGGACTGATTTGGTATCATTTTGCTTGAGTGTGTGTCTACTCATGACCCCAGAGAAGTATTCAAATACATTGATCCTTTACATATAGCAATTACTATTTCATTCTGAAGAAGTTATATTGTGGTAAATCCTCTTAAAAGTGAGGTCCTTTTATGGTATTCCAGGAGATAGTGTACTCTCACCTTTTCATTAAGTCAAGGGTGATGTTTTTGAAGTTTATTTTACTGGCAGTTTTTACACAAAAGTATTGCAAATATACTCGAACAGAAAAGGATATCAGTCTTATGTATTTTCTGTTTCTGCACTACATTTAAGTGACCACTTAATTGGCACTTTAATTTTCCTATGCAGTAAGTTAATTTGGTTTACAGTTCACCAGATCTAATACTTCTATACTTGGTAAATTCATTTTCTATCCATCTCACCTGGAATGATGTCACCTGCTAATTGATGTTAAAACAAGAAGCCACATTCAATCCCAAGACAATCGTTTGTGTGTTCGCTCTGACAGTGTCTCTGGCTAGGACAGCCTCCATAATTCTCTCTCCCCTCAAGCCATTTCCATTTTGCAGAATTCAGTTTCTGGCCTGAGCCCATGCTTCAGAGGAATGAGGTCACTGAAATATCATTTGCCAGATCTTTCTACCAAAGGACAATAAGCAAGGACTGAATGGAAAATCTTTCACAAAGCCAGATTAGAACTTGCGCTAATGAGCTGGTGGTGTGGGTTACAGCGATACTATCTCTCCGAGGCCACCTGGTAACTATAAATGCTCCAGTCATCTCGCCTCTTCTTCAGGCTCTCCTGGGCAGACCCAGAGACTCCAAGTTTAGATCTGACCTTGTTTCTGAGAATTTTGTTTTCTTTGCCATGTGGAACGGCCAATGCAAGTTATGAAAATTAAGGCATAATGTTGGAATAAAAGTTCAACTCTGAGTACACATAATTTCAATGCAGCTCATCATTTCATGTTATCCCATATTGTTAAAACTGTGGTGTATAACAGAGGCATTTTAGTTCCCAAAAACCCTTTCAGGTTGGATTCCTGAATTTTTTAAAAAAAAGATTTATTTATTTTTATTACGAAGTCAGATATACAGCAAGGAGGAGAGACAAAGAAGAAGATCTTCCGTCCGATCATTCACTCCCCAAGTGAGCGCAATGGCTGGTGCTGTGCCGATTTGAAGCCGGGAACCAGGAACCTCTTCCAGGTCTCCCATATGGGATCCCAGCGCATTCAAGGCGAGAACTTTTAGCCGCTAGGCCCGCCGCCGGGCCCAGATTCCTGAATTTTTAGTTTACACTTGCTTACTATAAAATTTTAGATCAGTTAAGTTCCCTGTGCTTTGCACATTGCTAAAAACTGAAAAATAAAGAATAACAATATCTGTCAAACTGATGTAAGATATGTCATGGTACCACACAAACATATGGAAGATAGGCTTTAAGAGCACATTCTTTTTGGATTTAATCTTAAAGGAGGAGATGACAGCATTTCAATCTTTTAACGTGGAAAAAACCTGAAACAACAACCAAAATGGGTATATGAACAGTAGAATAAACCCAATTAGTTTGCCCATAGCGATTGTATCAGAAAGGAGTGCTAATTCAGGACTTTTTACACACATCTGCATAGGCATAATTCCCATGCAATTAGGTTTTTTTTTATGGAAACTTCAACTAAATTAATCTTGGCAGAGTTTGAGTAATATTTTTAGAACTCTGAAAGAACTCTTTCATTTTCATTCCCGTGAATGACTTTATTTTGATGTACTGTATTGGGAAAATTCAGAAAAAAATAAGCACTCAGATTTTCTGATAATATTGCACAGGAAGGAGAGTGCAATCAGGGAAGTCCTGCTTGCCATCCATCATTCTATTCTAGGCACCAAATGAGGCTTTACACCTTCATCCACTGGCTGCTTACTGCACACTCAGGAGATTCATAAACCCATGTGTGCACAGTACAGTTACAGCTTGCTGCAGTTTTGCCCAGGGACCCATCTCAGTTGTTGCTCTGCACCACAGGGAGTCAGAGCTATCTGCCATCTCCTAACTGGTGAAGGACAGTGGGACTTCCTGGTGAGCACAGCAGTGCTGCGGTCTGAGACCTGTGCTGGGTTTCTAAAGGAGTTCCTGAACTCCAAGGCCCAGGGAAGCCTAACAACTTGAGACAAGGTGTGTTGAAGAAGACGATTCACTTGTGCTCAGTGGGCCACTCGCACCAAGACCTCAGGTGGCAATGGATGCTTTTATTCTGCACTAGAGACTGAAGTTGGGAGCATTGAGGGATTTAGATGGGCTAAGAGCTGAGACCTGGTATTCTCTGCACGTGGTGAGCGTCCAAATCATCCTTCATCCGTGAAAATTGCCTCTGTGTGTTTTCCCAAACTGAGTCTCCCTAACAGTAGGAGATTGTTAAGGCTCTAATTATTAAATCCCTCAGCCCCAAAGTTAATTATATGAGTAGTGAAAAGTGGTTGAAAAAAACTCATTCCCAGCAAAGGAATGAGTCATATTAGCCTTTAGGTCCACAGGGTATAGAGAGAGATTGGAATCAATCACAAAAAGAAATGTCCATATTCTCCCTAAAAGGGAATAACAACTACTTAATGATAATTTCCATTAGTAGTTAATGGTTTTAAAACAATTGTTTCAAAGCAACAAAAAGGCACAAAAGATTGTTGGAAGCTTTTTCCTCTTAAAATGGTCCTTCAACTCTAATGCATAGTAAAGGAAAATATAAAAACACATTGACAGTATTAAGGGTAAAGAGAGGAGAAAAGAAAAAATGATTTTCCTTCATCGTAAAAGTTAGAACTCTTTTACATAATAATAACAGCATGTCATTCAATAATTGGGAGCAGCATCATACACACCAAAAAAACTGAAGTGAATTATATCAAAGAGAGAAGTGTTTCCTCACAGAATGGAAGGACCCTTGTCTGTTGTCAGTCTGAACAGCCCACCCACACCTAGAGACAGCTTTATGAAAAGGAAATCAGCCACAGCAGTTTTATATCATTAAATATATATGTATATAAATATTTTTGCTAGCAT
Source organism: Ochotona princeps (assembly GCF_030435755.1). Lineage (NCBI taxonomy): Eukaryota > Metazoa > Chordata > Mammalia > Lagomorpha > Ochotonidae > Ochotona > Ochotona princeps. The sequence continues at coordinate 23,427,501 of NC_080842.1, forward strand.
ACAAATGTCTTAACCTCAACTGTTGAAAACTAAATGTTGAGTGTACATTATCTGAAATGATTGGGTCCAGATGAGTTTGATTTTAGACTTTATTCACATTTAAATATACATTATCAGATATTTGGGGATTTGGAACCAATTCTAACCCCCAAATTCATTTATATTTCATGCATACTTTTCATGACATAAACATAATTTTTTACGATATTTTTAGTGCATCTGGATTTTGATTTTGATCCATCACAGGAGGCAAGGTGTGACATTTTATGCTTCTGAGGCCATGTAATTCCCCAATACTTCCAGATTTTGGAGCACTTTGGATTTGGGGTGTTCATATAAGGTATGTTCAATCTGTATTTCTAAATTGAGTCTCCCTGCCAATGTTATGTAAGGTGCTGTGTTGTGCTGCTCAATTGTGTTGGACAATATCTAAACTCCTAGTATCAGGATTTTGGCCTCTACTAAGTCGTTGAGACTTTACTGCTCAGATATGGCATTGCCTCCATGATGTACGTCCACACTGCTGCCTGCCGCATCATAGAAGGTGCACACAGTGTAACTGGACATGAATCAATGAAGACTGTCTGCCTCTGGGCCTGTTTATCTTCCTGATTATAGATGCTTAACTTTGTACCTGACTTGAAAATATACTAAAATATTTCAGGAATGTGAATTCTGGTTTTTTGGTTGTTGTTGTTGCTGTTTTTCAACAAAGTGGCCATGTTTGTTTTGCCTTTCTTATTAGATGTAAAAAATGTTGTCAGTATTTTAGTAATTTTAAAAATATACATATATGATATATATAACACATTTTATATATATATGTATAATAAAGCATGATGTTCCCAATGCCAATCTAAATTCTTATACTTGGATTCTGGGGATTTTTCATGTACTTCGAGCTATAATTGGACTTTTAATATAATACTGTTTTAGAAGTATAAGATTCCATGACTGCAATGAATCTTGGGTATAATGTAACTTTTATGTCTTGGCATATGCTAAACTTTGTAAAAGAAGTGGCAGCAAAAATTTTAAAGAAAAATATATGTCTAAAGGAACGTTCTTTGATTTATCTTGGCAAATTCCTTCTAATTACATGAAATCATATGAGATAGTCTGTTTGCTTCTTTACAGAGGAAAAGCTTAAGGCAACAGCTTTCTTTCAGCTGAAACTGCTTTGTAATACACGAGGTTGAGATGGTTTTTATTCATATCAAGCAGGAAAAATATCCAACCAGAACAGTGATCTAGTACTGAGCTATGATGACATATTCAAGAGTGGTTCATTCACTAACTTGTTAAAATGTATGCACTGAACAGCTGTTATGTGCCAGCCACCCTAGTAGACTCAGCATTAACATCAGAATCTTAGGAACTTGCTTCTGTGTAACTGTTAGATCAGTATTGGAGAACATCTCCCAGGTGCCATTCTGGGTTTCATGGCTATAAGAAACAACTGCAGTGGTTGCTATTGTGATGTAGCATGATAAGGTGTGCCTGCCATGTTGGCATTTTGCATGGGTGCTGGTTCCAGTCCCATCTACTCCATTTCAGATCCAGCTGTTTGTTAGCGGCCTGGGAAAAACAATAGAAGATGGGCGACCTGAAAGAAGCTTCTGGCTCTTGACTTTTGCCTGGCCCAGCCCTGTCAATTGTGGCCATTTGGGGAATAAACAAATGAATGGAAGATTCTCTCTCTCTCTCTTTCTTCTCCTCATTCTGTAACATTGCATTTCAAATACATAAATAAATCCTTTTAAAAAACAAGAAAAAATAAACAACAGGGAACTGACTAGGCAGATCCTTTCCCTACTGGAACTTCTAAGTACAACATCTTATTAAATGTGCGACCTTTTCTGGGGTGGGTCCATGGCATAGCACATTAATGCTCCACCTGCAGCACCACCATCTCCTATGGGTGCTGGTTTATGCTCCATTTCCAAACCAGCTCCTTGCTTATGGCCTGGGAAAGCAGCAGAAGATGGCTCAAGCCTTTGGGTCCCTGCACCCACGTGAGAGATCATAAGAAATCTTGAATCTTGGTTTCACACAGGCTTATCTCTGGTTGTTGTGGCCATTGGAGGAGAAATGGAAGGTCTCTCTTTTCTTCTCCCTCTCTAATTCTGTGTTTCAAATAAAAATAATGTTCTTTTTTAAAAAGTATGACTTTTAATGCTTTTTTCTGCTCAATTATGAATATTTTGCCACTCAAAATCAAGCTGAATGTTGTTCTGTTAATTGGGAATTTCTCTTTAATTTCTTGTAGAGGAGTACTTCAAAAGCTTTACGTGAAACAAAATTAAAAATTTGTTTTGGCATAAAAAATGTTGAAATTACTCATCTTATGGGTCTTTAAAAAAGTCGTAGAAAGTAAATTTTACAAAAACACTTTCATGGATATAATTTTTTTGCACAAAAATGCATGTACTCTTTAGTTCCAATTTCATACATTTTATCTGCTTAGCTTCCAGTTTGGTATAGTTCATTTTTTTCATTTCGCAGATCTAAGCTCAAAGTGTTACTTCCTAGAGTGAGAATTCTCTAAAATTCTTGTTTTAATAAGATTTCTTTATGATCTCAGGAAGCTGAATTCATTTTCTTCTAGATACTTATACCATATGGTAATCATACTTTTATTGGTGCCACTACTTAAACTTACCTCCACCTCCACCAGACTATCAGCTCCATGGGATAAAGGACTACTCATTTGAATGCTTATCTCTCAACACCTAGCACAGCTATAGATCTAAAGCTAACAAATGAAACTCATCAATTTCTAAATGCTTGGTTGAAATTTGCTTCATGAATAGATGAAAAATTGAAAGTATCATTGTCTTTATGTTGGCTGCAACGCTGATCTGAAGATTGCATTCAGCTTTTATAATTGGTAAATATTAGTTCTTATTTCATCTTTTAGAATCATGAGTGACTTGCTCATAATATAGAATAAACCACTAAGGAAATCAGACACTTTTCTGAAATTCTCATAGTCACAAGTCATACCTCCTGACTCATTTTATCTAAAACTTTCTGCTGCTGTGTCTCCAGCCTGAATGTTTGCACCTCATGATTTATATCTGAGACAGTTGTTGACTGCTTCTTTACATACACCTATGCAACCTGGATTGCCTGCAATGGTTTTCGACTCAAGAGTATTGCTGTAGCACAACATTTCCTTAGTACAAAATTTTAACCCTTGCTTAAATAATCTCTGAGACTTAACCTAGGACTTTAGATGGCAGTGAATGAAGTACCTCTAAGCTGTAAGAATTAGAGGATGGGATGTCAAATAAGGCAGTACAATCACCAGGAAGGGGGAAGGACACAGGATTCATAGTGGATATCCAGTCACGTGAAGACAACTGTCAGATTGATGTGAGTGCCAATGACAAAAAACACAAACTGAGACACTGCTATGTCCCCATCTAGGTTTTGAACATATCATTAGGATACTGAAATTGGTGAGGCCACCATGGAAGAGAGAAGCTCCAAATCCTATGACAAATTTAATAAAGCATAGATACAAAAATGGGCTTTAGTCTGTTTTCTCTTTAGGTGTAAACATAATTGCTTAATTATGGTTACTGTATTTTCTTGTTATTTTCATGAATTAATTGATGTATTTACCGTATACTTAGTAAGCAATAGCTGTATGCCAGAGACTAAGCCAATGTTGGCAGAAACAGAGATATGATCTTTGCCACCTGAAACTGTAAAAGTGTGGTTGAGGAATCAGATAATAACAAAAAGTGCAGCAAGAAATACTGTTTTATTGTTTGTTCTAACAGAAAATAATGGGTATGAAACAACTGCACATTGCAGATATTGAAGAAAACACTCTTAAATTAAATCTCTTTAACTATTCCCTTTTTTAAGAAAGAAATTACAGAGCAATGTCGTCAGTGCCTTTCTGGAATGGCATGCTTCAAGGACCCTTTCAGAATTCAGTTTAAAAATCATCAGTTTGAGTTGCAATCAATGCATTTAGACTGAATTGAATTCAGTTCAGTTTAGATCAGGTTCAACTCAATTAGACTTAACAAAACTTCTCTGAGAGTAGAAATACTGTGGAAAGAAATGGTTCTTTCTTGGTGCCCTCCTCATTATTAGACCCCAATAAGCTTTACACTTGATTTCATTCTGCCACCTAATGAGAGCTTAGAAACCAATGTAAGTGATGAAACAACATGTCTTACTATACCAACAGAACTGAACTGTAATGTTTTAGGTTCTTTTGTTTTTCTTTTTAAACATGAGTCAAAGGAGTGTTTGACCAATTCAGCTAAAATGAAGAATTATGTTCCAACATTTGCTAGAATATTTAGAAACATTTTCTGACTCCATATAGATTCTCTTTCTGGATTTATTTATTTATTTATTTATTTTTTTTGAAAGGCAGATTTATGAAGAGAGGAGACACAGAATGAGGGAGACAGTGAGAGAGATAGAATGAGATCGTCTATCTACTGGTTCATTGCCCAAAAGGCTGCAACGGCAGAAACTGGGTCATTCCAAAGCTAGGAACCTGGAGCTTCTTCTGGGTCTCCCATGTGGGTGCAGGGGTCCAAAGAATTGGTCCGTTTTTTGTTGCTCTCCAAGGCACTTAAGCAGTGAGCTGGACTGAAAGTGGAGTAGCTGGGATTTGCCCATGCCACAGCGCTGACCTTGATTCCTGTTCTTTAAATTTGTGTTTCTTAAACATAATTTTAAATTTCAGGTGTTTTTCATCTTTTAAAAAAGTCTATTGCTCGGGCCCGGTGGCGTGGCCTAGCGGCTAAAGTCCTCGCCTTGAAAGCCCCGGGATCCCATATGGGCGCTGGTTCTAATCCCGGCAGCTCCACTTCCCATCCAGCTCCCTGCTTGTGGCCTGGGAAAGCAGTTGAGGACGGCCCAATGCTTTGGGACCCTGCACCCGCGTGGGAGACCTGGAAGAGGTTCCTGGTTCCCGGCTTCGGATCGGCGCGCATCGGCCCGTTTTGGCTCACTTGGGGAGTGAATCATTGGATGGAAGATCTTCCTCTCTGTCTCTCCTCCTCTGTGTATATCTGGCTGTAATAAAATGAATAAATCTTTTTAAAAAAAAGTCTATTGCTCCTTTCATTTACGTGTCACCCAGTTTCACTTTAGAAGTTAGTTTTGGGGCCTGAATGACTTGCTCACAGTCCCCAAAATACCTGAGACAATCACACATGGAGTCTTAAAGTACACAGCACTTGATTTGTGTTAATGGAAATCTCCATCCAAATGGAAATACCTTCTGCTGGTAAAAACTCTAATGAGACAAAGGCATAAGCAATATGACTGCCAAGAGCTTCGCTCTCTTTAACAAGAATGGTTCTCACAACTTGGCAAGAATAAGTCAACAACAGGTATGAGCTTCTTTCTGTTCAGTTCAAACCAATCCCTAAAATGTGCTTGTTTTTATTTTCTGCAGAGTTGCAAACAAGACTCATAAACATTCCTCAAGTGAAATTTAATAGTGATTTGTTTGCTAGTTCTTTAGCTTTGATTTTAATCATCTTTCAAGAAGAATAAGACTTTGACCTGTACAGACAAGAAATGCTTGTAAAATTAGCTGAACTTGAGCTGTGGTTATGCAGCAAGGTGGAGGAATCCACCATGGTGGGAGGGTTTGGGGAGGGGTGGGGAGAACCCAAGTATCTATGTAACTGTGTCACATAATACAATGTAATTACTGAAGTTAAATAATAAATAATTAAAAAAAATAAAAAAAATTAGCTGAATAAACACTTTAAATTTTTCCCAACATGTTAATTTTAAGATATCAAGCATCAACGAAGTTTATCATCAGAAAATTCATTTAATGCTTTCCAAAGACTTGGCATCACCATAATAGATTTGTGCACAAGTCATATAAAGTAGACAGCAAGATGTATACGGCCTTAAGAAATATTTTAACCTAATTTCATTCTGTGAATTAGAAATCTCCAGAAAGCCTTGAGAGGAAGACCATTTCCAGCTGTAGAGTAGCCTAAATCCAGGGAATCCTCCAGGAGGCCTTGGCTAAGGGACCATTGTTCTGAAAGAACTGGTTTCTGCCCTGGACTTGATGTTACTCCTGGACCATTGTATAAATAGATCACTTTGGGATTTCCTTCACTGTGTGGCAGCCTCAGATTCTCAGAAGGTATTGCCTGTAATTAATTGGTACTTCCTGCCTCCCAAACCAAGATTGACACTGAGAAAGAAGTATGTTCTTGGTGTCAACTCTCTTATGTGCCGTCACTTCTAACTTGATAAATCTGCCCCCACCCTGCATTGTCTGTAGTGTTATTTGTGGGTTCACTTCTGCTGTCATTAACTTCTCTAGGAACAAACAGTATATTTTCGAGCAATTTCTTGTTTCCATTTGCTGTGATTCCAGGGCTTTCCATGATTGTAGTCCAAAATTTTATGCTAACCTTCACATCCTCCTCCCCTATGCCTTACCCAGGATTGTCATGGGTGTCTTTTATGCCAGCCAAGATTCTGGAAAGATGACTGGGTGCTCTGGTGTGATGGGAAAACAAGTTTCTGGACTTCTCTTCAAGAGAAGGGCAACTCCCCTGTAGTGAGTTCTTTATATAGAGAAATATGCTTTTACTTTCATTTCCTATTCCTTAGCTGAAGGGACTTCAAAAGATTTGTGGAATTAAAAGGTAAGTTAAGTTTAGTGACGAAATAATTTGAAATCCATTCATAATTTTTCATAATATACATTTTCATGAACTTAAATCTTTAAAAAGGAATTCGTTATTAACAAAATAGGTAGAGTTACAGAGAGAGAGAAGGAGGCAAGAGAGAGAGACAAAGAGAGAGAGAGAAAGAGAGAGAGAGAGAATATCTTCCCCAAATGGCTGGAAGAGGGGTTGGGCCAGACTGAGACAAGATCTAGGAGCTCCTTCACAGTCTCCCATGTGGGTGCAGGGACTCCAGCACTTGGGCTATCTTCCACTGCTTTTCTAAGTGCATTAGCAGGGACCTGGATTGGAAGCCGAGCAAACAAGACTCAAAATGATGCCCATATGGTATACCGGCAATGCAGGTGCCACCACAGATTCAGCCCCAGATATCAGAAACTTTTGTACTAAAAAGGAACTTATCTTTTAGTTTCCTTTTCCATGGACACTGTGAGCTTCTTGTTCACTCCAGTGTCATGTCACTTCTTCTGTGTGGGCGTTAAGATCTAACGGCCTCTGCCTGCATCTGTTCCAGTTGAACAAGATGACTTTAACCTTTCTCCTTGATTGGGAACCTTCCCTAAATTTCTTTCTTGCTCAACTATATATTAAACAATGATTTGGTTTTACTTTGTGCAGCATAGGTAACCACATTAGCCCAATTCATCCTTTCCTGCAACAACAATGTATCCTTTATAGCATCTATACCAACAAACCATGCTTCCAAAGCAACTTCCTGGGAGGGAATAAAGGAAAACAAAACTCTATTGTTTCCTAATGGAAGTCAAAAGGGAGATACAGAGGAAAGAACATGTCAAATCCAAACTCTGCTAGTTTACTATCTACACTCTGATCTCAGGAATCCTGAATGGGTGATCTCAAGTGGCCATGTGCCAGGGTCCCCTCTCACTCCCTCAGTAACTGAAGCAGTGCTCCGCTGGTGTTTAAAAGTACTCACAGAAATCAACCACAGGCCCACAGCCATAACCACAAAAATGCAGTCTCAAACAGACTAGGCTATCTCTTCTTGCCTGAGATACCTGCCCAGTCTGTCAGGTGTATTCCTCTTCATTAAACTTGACTAGTAAGATTACTGCTTTAAAAAAAAAAAGTCACCACAGACTGGGAATTTTGATTCCAGTCTTTTATATTTGTTCAGTTAGATGCGCTAAGAAGAGGAACTGAAGACAGGGGCAATCCCGAAAGTGCATTCACACATCTGTTTGCTCACAAACAGCCTCCTGCCCTTCAGAAATCAGATTCATTTCCGTTTTGCTGAGGCAAATTGAGCACTGTGATGCATTGAAGCTTAAACTGGATGTTACAAGTAACGTGACCTGTAATCTCAATAAACCCGCAGAATAGAACCATATCTAAATGGTGAGCATGATGATTTCTGTATTTATGGTGACTTTCTAAGTGATTTTTATTGCATTTACCTTTCCATTTTATTAAGTTGCTACCCTGAGTATTTATTTTTTCTCTACAATAACCTCCTGCTTGGCATCCTGATTTCCATTCTTCAAGTGATCCTTCCAAGGGGAAGTCAGGTCACATCATTCCTTAGTTTAGACTCTACATTGGGCAATCACTGCTCAGAGTAAATGCAACATCCTTATCTGGCTTTGCCACATTGCACACTTGCAGGCACCACTGTTTCTACCTCTCTCAGAGTGGGTGTTCTGAAGGCATAGTTCCTTGACCTTTTACAGCATCAACCCTGGAGATATGTTGAGAGATGTACATTCCCAGGGCTTAAGCAAGATGCCTGGTTCCCAGCGGTCAGTGTTGGACAAGTTGTCCTGTGCTAAGGTTTGGTGAGGTTTGAGACTCTGATCTCTGCTATGCCTTGTGTCTTGCAGACAAAGAAACAGAAAAACACGTTCCATCATGTTCCTGCCAGCCCAGTTCTGGTCCTGACTCGGAAAGCAGAAGAGGCACCAAGGGCACCACTTTGCTCTGACTGCCCAGATGAACTGAAGCTTTGTGTGAACCTCAGCACAGCCTCTTGTGAAACTGGCTGTGACTCCGAATTTCCTACACCTTCCACACTCTGTAAACCTATGAACAGTGGCAAACCTGGAGTGGTTTTAGCATTTACAAAGGCTTTATAAACATGTCTAACTCATTGTATGAACTCATTTTACATTCTAAGGACTTGATGTCTATACTCTTTCAAAAACACTGACCTTTTGGGGCCAGCGTTGTGTCACAGTTAAACCACCGCCTGTGACTCTAGAGTTTCATATTAGAGTGTTGGTTTGAGTCTTGGCAGCTCCACCTTCAAACCAGCTCTCTGCTAATGTGCCTGGAAAACAGCAGAAAACATAACAAGTGTTTGGGTTCTACTACCCATGTCGGACACTCAGGTACAGTTTCTAGCTTCCTAAGTCCCCAGTTTAGACCTGGCCCAGCCCCAAGTCATTGTTGCCAGTGAATGGATGATCTCTCTGTATCTCTACCCTGCTAAGTATCTCTCAGTCCATAATGTATATGTCAAATAGATAAAAATAAATCATATAAAAAAAGAAAGAAAAACTGACCCACACAAGTACTACAGGTATTTTTGGTTGCAAAACATCCTATGCATTCTATCATGTTTACCTGACAATCAGAGTCAATAAAATCCCCAATCATTTTTGAACAGAGGCAGTCCCCACTTGGTTGAGAGAGGGTTTCTAGTGAGGAACTTCTGCAAGACCCTTTATAAGTCCCAGGGACTAAAATAGTACCTAACTCTTAATAAAATAATTAACCCATGTTGAGAAAAAGACTAAATAACAATATAATGAGAGGCATTTTGAAATGCACAAAAGTTTAGAGTTTGCCCAAGTCATAATTTTTATTTGTGTTTCACTCCTTCCCTGGAGGACTGTATCCTCACACATAACCTGGGAGAAATTCTCCAGACAGCTATGACCTTCTGAGTCGTGGGACAAACCTGGGACCTTCTGCTCTACTGCAGATCATCTGGGAATTATGTGGAGCCACCACATGTGCTAATCATACAGGGTTCATTCTTACCTGTTTGCCTTTTTTGGGACTCAGGAATTAATAAGATCAAGTGACATCAGTGGCAAGCCTGAGCTCCTCTGATCTGACAAGTGTTTACCCATCCATAAAACTTGTTTTTGCCAAAGTGTGCTTTGGTATGCTATGATTGGTACCTTATGAAATGGCTTCATAAAATATCTCACCTGTTTACTACAGGACAGAAAAAACATGCTTCCTAGGCCACAACACCTAACGTATAAAAAATAATCTTCTATTTCCTTTAGTGAAAATTTAATCTAGATCTCAGCCCTCATGCCTTTATGTTGATGAGGAATGCTACTTCCGATTACATTGTTATTGTTTCTAAGATCTCTCCAGAATCTGTAAGTTCTCATGATGAAATAGGAATCAATGTAACCATTGATCTTTCTCAATTTTCCTTAGCTCTCTGTTTCTACATGACCGAAAAGGCAGGTGATCTTAGCTAAACCTCGGAATCTTTAAGCCTACAGTCTTGTCTCTCACAAGTACCTGCGTAGACATCTGGGCTCTGCTCACCAGCTTTACCCTCCTTCCTCTTAAATACAAGGATAGTCTTTTCCTCAACGTTGATTTCTTTCCAAGTAAAAATAGCACAAATCTGAGGCTGGTGTAGTGGCACAGCATGATAACCTTCTATCTGTGGCACTGATATGCTTTATGTGTGCTGGTTTGAGTCCCCACTGCTCCACCTCCAATCCAGCTCCCTGCTAATGGCCTGGGAAAGCAGCACAGGATGGCACAAATTCATGGGGTCCTGTGCCCACATGGGAGACCCTCCTGGCTCCCAGGTTTGGAATAGCCCAGCTCTGGACATTGCGCCCATTTGGGGAATTGAACCAGTGGATGAAAGATCTTTCTGTTTCTCTCCTCTCTCCCTCTCTCTGTACATTAAATAAAATAAATAATCTTTAAGAAGAGTGCATGGGCCTGGCCTAGTGTCTGAATCCTCGTGCCACAACCACTGGGATCCCATATGGGCACCGATTTGTGTTCCAGCAGCTCCATTTCACATCCAGCTCCCTGCTTGTAGTTTGGGAAAGCAGTTGAGGATGCCTGAAGCCTTAGGACCTTGCACTCACGTGGGAAATCTTCAAGAAGCTCCTGGCTCTTTGTTGCAGCTTGGATCAGCTCCCACCATTCCAGCCTCTTCAGAACTGAACCAGCCATGGAAGATCCTTCTCTCTGTCTCTCCTTCTCTTTGTAAATCTGTCTTTTCAATAAAAATAAATAAATCATTTTTTAAAAAAAGAGCATAAATTATTCCTAAAATAAGTTTTCTATAAATTGCTGTGGGTGTTATATGGAAATAGTGAGGCCAAATGTGATTAAAAAAAAAAAAGATGGTATTTAACACTAATGTGGAGTGGATTACTGAAGGAACTATTTATATGGGACAAATCCTCATCCCTGATAACATTTGTAAGTTCTGGGAAAATGACCAAATATAGCACAATGCCAAGCAGGAAAAATCTTGGAGGAAGGCACCTAAAAAGTGCAAAGGCTCCTCAGTGAGCTTCATGCTTGCTTGACTTCATAAGAGGATTGACACATGAACAGAGGATACTTGCATGTCTAGAAGATAGCAGCTGCAGTTCAGGTATTTCAGAGTGACTGGGATTCAGTAGGGCCATATCTTCTACATGTTGCCACAAAGTGAGAGTTTGAAGTTACTGTGATTATTCCCTGAAAGTCACTGACTGATCCCCAAGCTGATCCTCAGGGACTCAAAAAAGTCAGGAATTGGGAGACTAAAAAGGAAAGCAGAGATTTAAGTAGCTTGCAAGATCTGGGAGGGCAAAGAGCTCAAATCCATCCAAGGAGATTGGTGAACATCTCCTGTTTTCCATTAAACTGCGAAGAAAATCATTCTGTCAGGACAAAGCCTCACAGAACCAGGGCTATCCACCAAGTGTTTGACTGTCTGCCAGCATGACATTGAATATCTTTCATGGGAAAATTATGGAATCTGCAACTTCTACTATATAAAGTTACCTCCTTCCTGAAACATTCTACCCTCATGAAAAGGTGGAAGAGCGCAGGAAATCTTTGAAACACATGCATGATTAGTTGATAACATGCATATTTGATATATTTCTTTGCAGAGTCCTATATAGCATACGTGATGTTCAAAATTCAATACAAACTTACTAGATATGCAAAGATGTGGGAAAACAAGGCCCACAATCAACAGGAAATGGAAATGCAGCCGTGATTAACCAGATGTTAGAATCAGTAAGCATTGGTTTTTAAAGCGATATTACATTTATGTTAAAAAGATTTTTTTCAAGGAAACAAAGATTGAATATGTGAACAATGAAGACTTTCAGTAGAAAATTTGAAAGTATGAAAAATTAATGAAAATGTATTTTCCAGCATGGTGACTAGATTTAATAATAGTGTATTACTTTCTTAAACTGCTAAGAGAGTAGAACTTAAATGTTCTTCTCATCATATGGACAAGATAATTAGGTGAGGGGATGGAAATTTTTAATAGATTGTGATAATCAACTCACTATATATACATATATACATATATATATATATAATTGCATGCTGTAAATACGTATCGTTTGCCCAATTATGCCTTGGTAACACTGAAATAAAATAGCCAAATAAAAATTGTAGAATTAGGGAATGAAACATCTGAGATGGAAATAGCTTTGAAGACTTGGGATCAATATTTGAGATTTGACAAATCTCAGAGGTTTGATATTTTTGTTTTTACTTTCATTTCTTCAACTTTTTTCTCTTGTTGATTTCTTCACTGACTCAGATCATACAGTAGCATGATTTTCTTCAAGATGGGTTTTGATTATCTTTTTCAATTCTTCAGCGACACATTGGTAATTCAGTAGCATGTTATTTAACTTTATGTTGCTGTAAATTTCTTATTTTTCTTACTGTTTATTTTGTTTTATGATTTTTCACTTAATGGGCTGCGTAAGTGTGTAATAGAGACTACCATAACCAGATGTGAAGATTCAGTGCAGTATGCATCTCTACTTCCAATCAAAGATGTACTCCCAATGAAACTATTAAATCTATCTTGACAATAGGATATCGAACTCTCTGCCATTGTCTATACTAAAATGTCAAGATACACTTAAATAGCAGAATGATGGATTTAGCTCTGTTTGTTAAGGACTATACTACTACAATAATATGGGGAGAATCAGTGTGTGTATGGGAGGTTTGGGGAAGAGGAAAGGGAAATCCCAGAAGCTATGGAACTATATCATAAAAAAAATAATAATACAGGCCCGGAGCCATGGCCTAATGGCTAAAGTCCTCACCTCGATATGGTCACCAGTTCTAACCCCGGCAGTTCTACTTCCCATCCAGCTCCCTGCTTGTGGCCTGGGAAAGCAGTCGAGGATGGCCCGAAGCCTTGGGACCCTGCACCCATGTGGGAGACCTGGAAGAGCTCCTGGCTCCTGGTTCCTGGCTTTGGATCGGCACAGCACTGGCCGTTGCGTTCACTTGGGGAGTGAACCATTGGACGGAAGATCTTCTTCTCTGTCTCTCCTCTTCTCTGTATATCTGCCTTTCCAACAAAAATAAATACATCTTTGAAAAAAAAAGAATAGTTTTCTCTATTTTTGTTTAATTTATCATCTGTTTTTCCCAGTATCATCCATCTCTTTCCTTTTTCTAAAATTTTGGTAAGTAGCAAAGAAATAGTGTAGTATTTTACTATTTTTAGTCATGCAATCAAAGGAAGATTTAAAGAAGATGAGGTTATCGTCAGTGTATTGCTTTCAGTAATTTCCAAATCACTACATTTGCCAGACTTTAGCTCTAAACTTAATCACCACTTCCATTGTTCACATCATGGTTTGTATTCTAACCTGAGAAATGAGGAATAAAGATCTAACAAAAAATGTTGAACTTCTCAAAAATATGATACTAAATGAAATCTAGGGGAGGCCACCATTTTGCAGCAAACTCTTGCATTAGGCCCCACGAACAGACCAAACTCTAATGGAGTCACTTGTGCTGTGTGCTATTAATCTAACATTCAAATGGACCACTTTGGGAAAAACGAACAACAGATTTTCAGCAACCTTTCAGAATGGGCCAATAATGAAGGCCCCCTGTTTAACCTTTTTTTCATTTTTTACAATACAGTTCCAGAGGCTTAGGGATTTTCCTTCCGCTCCCCCAATGTCACCCCCTGTTGTTTTCCCCCTTATTATTACAATAGCACAGTCCTTCAGCTCCAGACACAAGTGCATCATTATGCTATTTAAGTGTATCATGACATTGTATGTATAGACGATGGTAGAAAGTCCAGCATCTAGTTGTCAAGATATATTGGGAGTCCTCCTTGTACCTTTGAAGTGACAAATTAACTTTTTATTCCCTTTTTGTTTCTTCAGTCTTTTTTTTACCCATGATGCCAGCCCTCCAGCTCAGCTCATGCAAGCATCTATCCTAAATCTTAGGATGAAACAGCAACTCATAACTGCTTATAAAAGACAATCAAATATTTACAATTGTTGCGTTTTTTAAACAATACATATTATAATTTTCATAGGATAAAGCAGCAAAAGCTGATTCAAAAATTTAAATTTCTATCTACCCAAGCTGTCTTCCACTTTAGGATGGTTTATACTTTTTTGGTTAGCTATATTCATAGCTAATCTATTAAAAGAGCCAGCTAACTCTTCATCAATATTTTCAAACCATGAGGTCTATCTAGGGAAACAATTAGAGGGAATATGTAGGTAACAAGCAAATGTTGATCCTCCTAGTGCCTTGCTAATGTCACTGGGCAGCAGCAGACCACTGAAACACTAGTGCACCTGAATCCACATAGGAGATCCAAAAGAAACTGCTGACTGTTGGCTTCTGCCCAGCCCGGCTGGAGTCATTGCAGACAAATAGAGGGTGAACTACCAGGTGGAGAATCTCTCTGTCTCCCCTCAGGCACTTTCTCTCTCTCTCTCTCTCTCTCCATATATATATACATATATAATAAACATATATATATAATATATATTTAGCTTTGCCTTTCAAAATAGATAACTACATCTTTTTTTTTTTTACAAAGGAAACATTGATTATCACTAATACTTCCGATAGATTTTGATTTTTTACCACCAACCCTCTGAAGAGTACTAATGAGTATATATTCAGTACTACTGGGGTTTTCCTTATTTTGTCTGGGATCTCGGTGAGAGACTTTGCTATTCTTAAGCCCCAGTCGACAGTAACTTCTCTGTATCCTCTTGAGTCAGTGTGAAAGAAGTAGAAGAATAACTGCCTTAAATGTAACACATTTTGTCCAGTGGCTTCCTGTGTTTCTCCATCTCTTTTTTTTCTGAGGGAGTCAGGTCTCAACAAGAGGTAGCCATGATTCAAATGTGTATGAATGTGATAGAGACAACAGAACCTTGTTAGTGTGATGATTTATTTTTGTTACTAGGGGTTAAAGCAACACTTTAAAGTGTCTAGGTTACCCCAGAAGTAAATATTTTATATCCTCTCCTTAATGCCAAGAAGAAATAATGTGAAAGAAATGGCTTATTATGATAATTATTATTATTGTCTGGATTCTGGTCTACTAGATGTTTTCATATGACTCCTCATCAGAAGTCTCCATTTTCATGAAAAGAAATGAATGAAATAGGTCAAGGTGGTAAATCTAGACCATTCAGGTGAACTGTTAAGACAACTGTGAGACAAAGCATTTCAGTTCTAGTAAGCGGACACCAGAGCACTGTATTGTGTTGGGAATCTGCAGCTGAATATAGCTTTGAAGTGAACAGACAAAAGCAGTGGCAGGCTGAGAAGAAGGGACCCACTGTCAACAGCAGGAACCTGCACTGGGGAGGGAAAGGGCTGCTTTCTTACATCACTAGCTAATTCTCAACGGTGTATTTTACATTTTTATTGGTTTAGAACTGTAAGTGTCAGTTTCTGTTTATGCTTTACATGTTGAGAGATGGCCTTATGGTTACGCTTCTGTTAGAAGTGTACGCATTTAACTCAAATAGCTACCATGTTAAGCTAGCTATTTCACTTCCAGAGAATATAAGAAGTTATTCAGTGATTTTCTAAATGCAAAGATGTACGGAAAAGTCTGTAATCAAGCCTGCAAAATCAAAGTAAAGCTAATGAAGCTTACAGAATTTGCTTGTATGTATTAGAGGTGTAGAAGAGGTGCATTTAAAGGAGTTACCTTTTGGTACCTCTGGATATGGCGTATAAAATACAGAGGGTGGCATTGAAGGAGTGATTTATAATGCAGAATGGATCGATCTCTTCCCTGTACTTATTTCTTCTAGTTCGTTTTCTAGACTTCTACTTAAACAGTTCCACATACAGTTGGGTAACAACATGAAATACTCTATGTGTGATAAACACAAAAATCATTGAGCATGAGTATCACCCTAGAAACCATTTAAATAGCAAATTAGTTGTACATTGTATTCCAAAGTTACAAGTTCATGCCAATAGAATGTTTATTTCCCAACCAAGAAGTTTGCCATCTTGATCTTTTTCTTTCATTTATTTTCATGAAGAAGGAACTTCTGATAAGAACTCCCAAGAAAGCATCCACTAGGTCAGAGTCCAGACAAAAGTAATTATCATCCCGACAATCACTCATCCACATTAGCTCTTCTGAGCATTAAGTAGAAGACATGAAATACTTACATCTGTGTAATTCTGGGAGAATCTAGACCTTTCTACTTTAAAGCATGCTTTAAAGTGTTATTTTAAAACCTTGATAAAAAAATAAATCATCACTCTAGCAAAGTTCCTATGATCTCAAATGGTTGAATAGGAACCAAATAAAAGTTTCCACATTTTTGATTAAATTTACTTTCATTTTCTTAAAAGTCATTAAAAATAATAACTTAGAATTTTATAAAAATTTTCTGTGGCTAAGGATATTTTATTTTTTATAAGTACTTCCTTATTCATCAGTGATTTTAAATTTATTTTTAAATAATTATAAATATTTAGAGGCAAAACATGAGGAATATGTTTGTATATTCCTTGCAGATGCTATTTTACTTTCTTACCTTTTTTCATTACAGCACTAATTGAATGTTCCAGCACTGATTGTTAAGATCTGTATTTTCTCTGAAGTGTCTTTAAGAAGAAAGTAACTAAAACTGAAGAATCTGAAACTAAGTGCCAATGAACATATTAGATTCAGAGGAAAATTCCATGGAAATTTCACAAAAAAAATTTTTACCATGGAAGCCAGAAATGATCTTGTAAACTACGCTGGAACTGAGTTATAAAGTGATCAGATACCAGGGGCTGTTCTTACCTTTTGTAACTTGCAATATTAGATAGAGTAGCCTGCAAAAAAATTTTTTTTAAAAGTCATTACAGAGCAGATGATCACACTTACATGAGATACAAAAAAACAAATATAAGTAAGAATTGTCATTCTATAAATGAGGCAATTATGCCCACATAGTGTTTTATAAAGAGCTGTGCTGCATCATAATACTTTCCTTATGTTTGCTCAGTCCTAGAAAGTTACAAGGAAGTATAACATTTGATTATCACAGTGTTGATAATGTGGTTGGTGAGTTGAAAATCCAAATGTTTGTATGACTTATCCAAGAGTTACTCATTTGGAAAATGGTTGAAAACATTGATTAAAATTTTAGTATGCCTCATTAATTCTGTATTCATCCTCTGTTGCACAAACCAGAACTATATTGGGTAGCTCCTGGTTGTAACAATAATTCTACCTGAGAATATTCTGGAATGGTCATACACTCTTTTCCTTTAATGAGGAGTAAAGAGGAGGCCACAGGCCAGGAACAGCCTGTACAGCCAGGCCTTGCCTGCTTTCCCCATGTTTATTGGCATTGCGGTATATCAAGTCAGAGGCCTACATGGCTGTCCATTCTTCATAGACCCCACATTGAAAAATGAAAAGTTTTCCCTGGGTCTTCGGGGCTTCGTTTCTGAAGGCTTTCATGTCACTAAAACACTGATGGAATCAGTACATTCCAGGAATGTTGGCATGATCCTTGTGACGGGTGAGGGCAGGCTTCACACCTGTTTGCTTCTGTTCTTTTCTCTGCCTCAAGCTCCTGTGCCAGGAGGATCTGCTGTGCTTCTCCCCATAGCAGTGACAAGGAAAAAGCCTAAGCTGCAAAATGCTTTGCCCAACAAGTCCTATGTAATTTAACATAGTGTCCACTCAGAATCATCTGTGAACTCCTTATCTCTGTCTTCTCTCTCATAGACTAACAAATTACATTCCCTCTATGGCAAGTCTGCCCATAATAAGTGCTAAGGAGGTTTTTCCAGGATTTGTTACTAATGCCATACAAGGAATTCTAGGTGACATCTTATTTACTTATTCACCTATTGTTATTATTCTTATTATTCTTATTATTTGAAAGGCAGAATGACAGAAAGGCAATTTCCTCAACCTTATCTCCTAACACTTTTGTTGAGTCTTAGAAGAGTTTATTTTTACATTCCGTGTTTTCTCCTTGCAGATACTTGTTCTTATTTCACAAATACAACATGCTCAGTGTTCATTTTTGTGGTAGTGCAGGATTGTTAAAAATGACTATATAACTTCAAACCGTGCAAAGTAGTCTTAAAATGAATGAGCAAATTAGTAAAGCCATTTTGAAAAGCAGAAATGAGGTTCCTCATAAAATGAAAATAGGACCTAATATGATTCAGTAATTTCGTTCCTAGGTGTCTATCTGAAGGAAATGAAATCAACCTGTTGAAGAGACATCTTTTTGGTTAAGCTCACTGCAGCACTGTTCATAGCAGTTAGCAAGTGGAACGTTGCTAACAGCTTGGTTTTCACCAGCTGTTGAATATAGCAAATGTGAAACACTTACCCAACAGAATAAATAATAAGGATGAAACCCTGTCACTTGTGGAATTAAAAGAAAAAAAAACTGATCTCGTGGAACCTGAAGAAGAATGATTACAATAGTTTGGGGAGAGAAGTGGAGGTAACGGGGTGAAAAAAAGGTTAATTCATTAGTATCAAGTTATGCCTAGACTCAAGCAAGAAATTCTGGAATTGTATAGTATAGTACAATGGTTATGTCAGCAGCTGTGTACTCTGTACATGTGTGGGTTTTTAAAGCCAAAGAAAGATATTGTATGTTCTGCCAAAAAGAGATAGTAAACATTTGAGAAGACATATATGCTTATCTTGAATTGAACATTGCACAATTTATACATTTATTGAGACCTCACGTGGTACCACAAGTAAGTAATTCTTAAGTACCAGTTACGTTTTTTAAAAAGAAATTAGTGAGGAAAATAATAATTGTTCTGTCAGCACTAACAATATTTTCATAATATTAATGGTTTTCATACTATCAGCTACAAATACGTGAGGGAATAAAACTTTTTTAAAACTAATATTTACTTATTAGTCTGCAATTAAATCACTAACAATTAATGATTTTTGTCCCTTGGGACAGAGGTTACCACTTTTTGTGATTTAGCTTACAATATGTTGTCTCTATGAACGAATGTTCCTATTTCTTTCTAAGTTTGGATAAACCTTAATTCCGTGTTTGGATCAGCTTCCAAGCAGTTAGCCACTGTGTTTTGAATGTCTCCAAGAACTCCTTCATGTGAATTATCTTGCCGGTATTACTGCTTCAGGGGCATCAGGATTCTTTTCGTCACAGACATTTCATCTACATCAAATGTTTAATAATTATCATATCCACTTGCCTTAACTAATTCTTAGAATCTGTATGTAGATTTGACATCAGGATTCTTTTTTGCTCTAGCAACTTTACAAGATAAGTTGATATTAACCATTTTTAAACAAATTTCTGAAATCAGCCTTTCTGGCTGATAAAATATTTCTCTTCCTCTTCTCATGTAATTACTATTTTTCATTTAGAAACCAGCAGATTATGACCTGACTGCTATTAAATTAATTTTTTATTAGACTCTTAGCTGTAAGTGCATCTGTTCCTAACACAACTTAAATTAAAAAAATGTTTAAACAAGTTTCCCTAGTTTTTAAATACTCATTGGACTTTTTAAGCATGATTTATGGATATGTAGCCACCTGGGGATCTTTGCTACCACCACCTTCAATTCTCCTAATCATATTCAATTTCACTGCCTGTGAAAATTTTTGTTTCTTTGCTCTACTTTCATCTTTGCTGAGAAGTTTTTTGTCCATGATTATGAAATGGTAAGTCCATTTATCCTTGCACCCTGGAAACTCAAGAGAAATTTGAGGAAAGGAAGATAGCCAATCATCCATCAACATATTCTCTGTTCATGGACTGTGATCTCGTGCCAATCAGTACAGACTTTCAAAGAAGTGATGTGATTGGTTATTGATCATGATGTGTACCTGTTATGTCTTGGTGACTACGGACAAAAGAGCTAACAGATTAGTTTGCACGGTGTTTTTTTTTTTAAGATTTATTTATTTAAAAGGCATTGATTGTGACGCAGTGAGACAGCGAGATAGAGGAAGAGATCTTCCTTCTACTTGATCACTTCCTAAATAGCCACAATGTCTGGACTTGCCAGTAGAAGCTGGAAACCATTTATTTCCCAGGTACATTATCAGGAAGCTGAATTAGAAATGGAACAGCTAGAACTTGAACCAAAGCTCTTATGGGATGCTGGTTTCGCAGACGGTGGCTTAACCAGCTGCACCACAACTTCTACTCTGCACAGTATTTAATTACTCGCATTTAATGGTAACTGAAATTTGAACTAGGTGGCTGATGACTAGAGCTGCAAGTTTAGTTGTGTGGCTGATATTCACAAATATTGGAACCACGTGGAAACTGCCTGTATTTGCCCAATTTCAACAAGAACCTTAATGATAGCATGTAAACTGTTTGGATACACTCGCTGTTGCCTCCAATTTACATTTTGCTATATATTGCTTCTCTGTTATTTCCTCTGTATTCTTTGCTGTTTTCTGCTTTGCTGCCCGATATGTGTATGTATAAGAGGGGTGCCGAGAGCTTGTTAATGTGGCCTTAACTGCTACGTGATCTGACCTGGACTTTTTTAGAGAGCACCCTCTGTTAATACCTGCAAGTTTCCCTGGGGACATTCTTCAAGTCTCCCTCCTAAACTTTCCTGTCTGTCTGCTAGGAGCTGTGTAGGGAAGGCAGGGCCAGGATCTTTACATCAACTTCCTATTAACTTCCATATTTTCAGTTTGCTGGCTTTACTCTCCAGCTTGCTAATCTAAAGGCCCTCAGCTTTAGTCTCTCCAGAGGACACCTTGTTTTCTCCCAGGCTTAAGGAGGGACAAACCTACCATCATCTTCATATAGGCCATCAGTTCCAGAGTGTATCAGGGCTTGTAGAGTTGTCTGTGCAACTGCTTCTTGCATTTCCCTACTGCTGATTTAGAGTTCAGATCTCTCTGTTTACTTACTGTTCTTCATTTTACAGTTTTCTAAACTCACTCTTTTGACCCATTTGTCCTTCTTGCATTTAAAAAAAAGTGCTTTATTTAATCGAAGGGCAGAGAAACACAGGAAGACAGATACAGAGGTCTACCTGCTGGTTCACTTCCCAAAAGCAAGAGCCAGAGGTGGGCCAGGTCAAATCTAGTGGCCAAGAACTCATTCCAGGTCTCCAAGGTGTGAACATGGGAGCCATCACCTGCTCCTCCAGGATGCTCACTAGCAGTGAGCTGGAAAGAGAGCTGAGCCCGGTGCCGGGCTTGAACCCAGGCACTCTGACAGGAGGCACTGGCATCCTAAGTAGTGAGTTAACTATTGTGCCAAACATCTGCTCTGGGTATAGGGTCTTTAAAATAAAAATGTTATGATTATTTCATTGGGGGTTTTGTGAGGAAGAAAAGTTCAAATGATTGTGACCAGTTTCCCATCTTTAATTTGGAGACCCCGGATTTTTAATAAAAAATACATAATACATAATATACAGTGTATGTATAGTAACGGATGTATTTCAATACCATGCTGTAAATCTCTGACCAAATCGAATGCAATGTATGCACTGCCGATGATAAATGTGTACTTTTTGTTTTGTTCTCATTTTGACTACTTGAGAAGAGGACAAGATTTGATGTCTTGCTGTTCCAGTTATGTTAATAATGACTAGCTTGTCATTGATTTTTATGCTTCCATTATTAGAACTATATAAAATAAACCATAAATATTTTAATAGCACTTTACATAAATGATTTATAACACTTTGAGATGACTTCAATAGCCTTATTCAACTGCATCTCCTGGCATTTTTATAGCCTCTTAAATAGATTCTGTCATCCCCATCTGTTTTGATTTAAGGTTGATTATCTAGACATGCCACACTGCAACAAGCCACCTGATCACTTCAGTGATATGTTATGCCTGCATTAAATCAAGGTGTTTTCAGAGAGGGGACATACAAGTGATTCAGTTAACATGATACCATTTTATAAAGTTTCTCCTGGGTGGATTATCCAGAACTTGAGAGAAAGAAACATCGAAGATAGTCACAGAAAATCATGTCACGGGGCTTTAAAACCAGCTCCACTTAACCTGCCACCGAGTTCCTAACCGGCAATTCTCTCAGTACATCCCGAGGGAAAATACATTGAACAAAGTGAAAGGTGAAGGCAGAGCTCAGCGAGCCTGGGAGGCAGCCAATCAGATGGAGAGGGTCTAAAGCTCCCCTGCCTCCAGGCGGGCAGCACCACGCCGGGCTGCTTAGTCTTTTACTGCGGATGAGCTGCGCGTTCCTGTCGTCAGCGCTCCCTCGGTTGGCTGCCGCCACCATCCACCCCCGTAGCTAAGGAGAGAGGGCTGCGGGCTCCAGTGACTCCTTCTGCCCAGCTGACAAGACCATCTGTTCGTGCTGGAATGTTCTCACGCCAAGGTACCCATCCTTTGTCATTGAGCTCCTGTATTTCTGAAGAATGACAGGAAGCAGAGGTGCCTGTGCTGGAGGACCATCTCTGCTTTCTAGTAACGCTTTGTTCCTGCTTTCAGCCTACATCCTGTTTTTTCAATGGTTAACCTTGGGTGGGTGTGTGTGCGTGGGTGGGGGCGGGGGTGGGAGCCTGTCCTAAGCAGAAGAAAGGAAAACTTCACATTGCTTGAGCTGACCGTGTACTCTCCTTTTATTATTAGGGCTGACTCTTTGTTAATGTTGCTATTGTTCTGAAGGTAATTTGGTTTTAAATGTAGCTCTGGACCACAGAGTTCTGCTATATTCGTAACTTGGAGGGATCGGGAATGGGGGGACAGGGGGTGTCTAATATCCTAAAGATTGCTGCAATTTGTCTAGTTATCTGCTAGCCACAGAGAGGAAAAAGGAACAATTGTGGATCAAAGGTAGAAAAACAAAAGTGGGTCAGTGTGACAAGCCCTCTCTGCTGGAAACCTAAGTTTTATAAAACAGAAACACTTTGCATATTTTCATCATGCTTAATAACTGAGATGCCTTCATTATCATTTGCTGCTGACAGCTGGTGTAGTCATCCAAAAGTCGTCAACCTATTAGGCGCTCTTGTTTTAGTTGCCAAGGTAATTGAAAGGATAATTTAATATACTACAGAATAACAAAAGATCCCCAAGAAACATATTGCATTAGGTGAGGCATGAGATGGGTTTGCAGGGCATTTATCTTTGAGAGTGCATCTTTTCTTTTGTCTCTCATTCTCATCAATTATCTGCTAGAAAGAACGGGAGCAAAATGGGCTTCTTTCATGTACCACAGGTTTAACCACCAGTTATTTATTCTATATACTAGGCAAGGTTTAAGTTATATCTAGGTCAGCAATTTGTTAGTCATATGGGAAGATTTCATGGGTAAGTTGCCCATTACCCTCTGTGGGCCATCTGGAAGCATGTAGTAATGGCTTATGGATGGTGGCCTGAGTGAGTGGAAACTGTTTACCCAGGAGCAGAAATGAATGCAAGGAGTGCTCTGCTTCATTTTCTACTTCTCTCTGGAAAGCATTTCCCATGAAAATTTTAATTGTCACAACAAGTTACCCAGGCTAACACTTTTACCGTGTTGCCTCTGAATGCTCTCACAAATAATGTAGGTTCTTTGTAGTTTTTTTCAAAAAGAGGGACGTACTAAGACATTGACTATAGTTGTTAAGTTGCCAGATCAGTGATATTTTTTTCTTCTTTTATATTCTTTTGTGTATGAAATACGATCTATAGCTCTGTAATATCAATTATGTTTTTATGATATACTTTCTATGTTTCTCTGAATATTTAGACCATCCTGATTCTATTAGTTAAAGAACATAAGCAAGTAAAACTAAAATGGATAGCTAATATTTAAAAAGCATCATTTAGTTACACATATTATATAAACTTAAAAATAATACAAAGTGAGATTCTAACTTTTAAGACAAAAATCAAGTATAAATAAAACTAATGTTTTTCATGTGCACAAAATTATTGCCATTTTCATTTGAGTTCACAGACATTGCTTTTGAGGAGGTAAATTCATTGATGAACTGGATAGTCATAGGGAGTCTGTTAACCACTTTGATGAATGGTAGCGGGAATGTAGGAGTTAATATTATTCTGCGAAAGGAACTCTGGAAAGATGGTATATTGTATTTCAACTGTAAGAAATGTACGTATGCCTGAGATAATGAAAAATATTTTTCTTTTTTTTTTTTTACTTTTTTTTTTTTTTTTTTTTTTTGTATTGTTGTTGACAATCTTTACATAGTTAACTATAGTTGAAGGAAAATCAAGAAAGAGAAGGAAAAAAAAAGGTTCAGGGGGATAGGGAGGTGGGCAATGCTATTATGTCCATATTGTTTCCATCATGTATCTGAGGTAAAAGGGGGTATTGAGGGAGAAGCCCCACCCGGTTTCCCGCCCACCCCAAGTCCCATATGTGGGGCATGCTCTGAGATATGTGCTCAAGTGGAGTTAATAGTTCTCCAGTTATGAGTCACTGCCAGTTTCGCTCGATGAGGTGGTCCACTGATTGATATGGTCCATCATGAAGTCTCCATTTGTCCCATATTTCGCTGCCAACATGTAGCTGAGATGAATGATTGTCCTATTCTGTCTTTTCTTGGTTAGAATTCTGAGTCCAGCAGTTCAAGTGGGGAGATCTCCAAAGATACTTTGAGGTATTCCCAGACCAGATTCTTGTATGTTCTAGCAAGCACAGCGCCCGGCACAGTCCATCACCCTGATCAGCTGGTGGTTGCAATTGCTGTGTTGGTTCTGTTTTCAGTCCCGAGTTGCACTGGAACCAATGGGTGTTGCAGTCCAGTCTGGTTCGGCCCTTACATCAACCAGTGGGAGCTGCAGCCTAGTTGGGGCGACCCACAATAACCCCCACCAAGCCTGCCCCCTACGAAAAATATTTTTCTAATAAAGGAAAACTTAAGGCAAAAGACAGTATAGAAAGTTAAGACTAACACCAATAAAACATTTCGAGACCACACAGGAGAGGTTAACTTGAGGAAAGGATGAACACAAAAGAAGCTGCTCCTCCCTGAAGGGTGCAGAAGGATGAAACAGACCCACATTGGTCTTGGACACCAGGCAAACCTAGCTTAAATGCCATCTACTCCCTGTGTAAACTGCGAACATTAACCTTATGTGACTGGCTTAGGAGAGCGGTGTGAAGTCTACATAATTATAAGTTGTTCACATAAATAGAAGGAGGGAGTAATTACGATGCTATGACAGCAACATAGATCCTCACCTTGTTAGGTCTGATTGGGTCAACAAGATTCCTCCTTAGAGGAGGAGATTGCCTCCAGTAAAAGCAGAAAAAAAGGCTATCATTAGTGTCTTCATCTCTGTCCTTATCCTCTCCATTCTATCTCATCTATGGAGTCATACCTGAAGTTTTACCTTTTGAGAGCATTACCTTCAGTTTAGCGCTGTGAATCTTACTTAAATGCAAATAGCCTTGGGACTGCTTCAAAGTGTTATTACACCTTGGCATTCTAGCAGGTCCTGACAGCAGATGCTGATAGGGAAATGCTGAGTAGGAGGGAGATATTTAAAAAGGAAGGATGGATACACTCAGAAAAAAAAAAGTATTACTGAGAGAGGCAGAGATGATTGGGAAATTTGGAATCTGGAAAACATGTCAGCAAATGCCTACTAAGAGGTTATGTGAGTTAAGAACAACCAATTGGGTGTTGGGTCCAAAATAAATTTGAAAGCCTAGGTTTCCTGGAATCTGCTTAAGAAATATGATACAATACTTACCTGGCAGGGGAGATACCATGATCACAAAGGTGGTTTTTCCCAGAGCGAGGCTTATCCGTTGCACTCTGGATGTGCTGACCCCTGTGATTTCAGAGAGAGAGAGAGAGAGAGAGAGAGAAGAGAGAAATATGATACATATAAACTTTGCTATTCATAAAGATGCTTGCTATAAACAGTGACTTCCATGCTACAAGTAGGAAGAACTTTTTACTGAATGGATGGGAAATAGGCAAGAGTTAAGAGACAGAGCACAGCTCCTACTTTTAAACCTAGTAATTTTTGCCAGACTGCATGGGATGAGTTAGAAGCTGAAGGAGACTGGCTATGTTGTATACTAATTCTGATTGCATTCATGCTAACTTGTACCTCAGCAAGGAGAAGCACAAGTTCTCAACAAGAACGATCATCGCACCTAGCCCTCCAAACTCTCCCTATTCAAGAAAACTCAGCTGCACCTGCTGGATTTTCTCACACTTCAATTCCCTTTGCTCCCACCTGTTTGGGAAGGATTTGAACTAGAGGAGGTTGTATACTATTTGGCAAGTGTAGTTTTAAGGGGCTACCTAGTGTGGTTAATGCAAGTGCTATCTTTAATTCCACTGGAATGCAATCATCTTTGGGTGAAGAACACTATGAAAAACTGATTCAGTTGTCTCCTAAAACTAGTGATATTCTACTTTCTTTCTTTCTATCATTTTTGAGATGTTTGCTTGGTTGCCAGATTAGAACTCTTCTAGGAAAAAGATGGATTCTGGTTGGAAGCATACACTTACCTGTCACGCAGAAAATATGACAAGTGTTTGTTCAGCTTGTTAATATTTCCCATGATGGATTTGGGAAAAATTTGGTCTAGAGGAGGTTGTATACTGTTTGGCAAGTGTACATTGAACCAGTAAGCTACCTAAGTTTGTAAAGGATACAGTGGCCATATTAACCGAGTCAATTGGCTTCATAGTAAAATCTGTAGTTAGGAAAATTTTACTTTAATTCTACATCTCTCTGCAACTGTAGGTCTCATATCCTGGCACTGTCTTGGTACTGCTGATATCAGAGAAATGTGTTCATGTTCAAGCAACTCTGACAATTCGCAAATCCAGAGTGGGCATTGTCAGGGAGGTCTCATGAGAAAAGCTACTAGGAGATACCATGAGTGCCTGCTATGTGCAGGGTGGTAGGCATTGGCTTCAAGAAGAGATGAAGGATGGAGATTAGAGAACAGTGACATAGACCTGGTGGGGCACTGGACTTCTGTGGTCAAAGGAAAGATGTCTAGAATGAATCAGGGTGGTCAACTTCACTCTTAGCATCATAGAACTTCATGAGGGTGTGTTGCAGCACTGCATTAGTAGATCTGTTTCTTTCCTCATAATTCTTAAAACTCTTGAATCTTTCACAATCAGAGAATGGGCTGAGAATGGAATCCAAGTATATGTTTTCCTTTATTTGCCTGTAGTGGTGGTGTGAGGGTGCATTCATATTAATGTGCAGGATTGTGTAATTATAAACCGTTATTCAGGCAGGTAATGCAAAAATAACAAAGCGATTCTCCTGGAGTGTTACTAAAAACATTGTTCTTTTGTTTGGTATGATGTCGCTGAGGAATAATTTGAAGGTGGCACCTGGATTTGTGACCTACCAATCTAAGATTCCATCTTTCCCTCTCTGTTCTAAAAGTGATTATTGGTCGTTTTCTTTTAAGCAGACATGAGGGAAGCATTTGTGTGGCTTCATTTGATGGAAATTCAGCTTCCTCTTGAGCCATCTGGGAATTTAATTGCATTTGTATTTTGCTCACAGGGACATTCAATCTCCCTTCCCCCAATACTACAAAAACAGATAGCCACTGTGGCATGGATCATCATGCAGTTTCTGATGTGTCTCTAAAGAACACTCAGCCTATTCTTGGAGGGAAAACGGGCAGTGTTAACAAAGAGCAGACTCTCAACACGTCAAAATGGGTATTAAAGATTAAAAATATTGTTCCCAGTATGATCTTGCATGTTTTAAGGCTTCCAGTATGCATTTAAAAAATCCATTGCTGAAATCCTGGAGGGGGAATTTATTATGTGTGGGTCACATTATCGGACTACAACACAAGGACTAGGTAAATATTTGAATTGAATAGAAAATTTCTATGAAGCAACTCATAAAAATTGTCTGCAAACTCAAGCTGCACAGAAATATAGGGCTTCTGTAATCCATGCTGAGTTCCTATTTTGCTAACTACTGCAAAAGCAAAATGACCTCCCATAACTGAAGCCTCATCAAAGAACTATACCTTACCAGCCTGTGAATTCATGTTCTTACAGGTTTAGCCTCACCTCTGATTTCGTTATCAAACACAGGTTGAATTTGGAGCTGTCGTCTAATGGTGCTTTACAAACTTCTTTCTCATAAGAATCAACATGGGCCCAAAGAAGAGTTATAGCAATAACTCTGTTCTTTCCTCACTCCTCACCACTCTTCACTTTGAGCTTCACTCATTATGGTGATAAATTGAGTTTCAAGTGATAAAATCTCAGTGCGTATTTTAATGTTGTTGATGTTATCAGTTATACTTCCCAAATGGGTCTCTGATCTGGCATTTTCTTTGGACTTCACATTACCTTTATTTGGACTGGCTGTGTCTCTCAAGTCAGAGATATAGAGAAGGAGTGGGGAAAAGATGTTTCATCCACTGATTCACTCTGCAACAGTCAAGGCTGAGCCAAGCTGAAGTCAGGAGCCAGGAGTTTCATCTGGGTCTCACACACAGTTGGCACAGGCTTAAGCAATTGTGCCATCTTCTGCTACTTTTACCAGGCCATTCACATGGAGCTAGCTCGGATTTGGAGCAGCCAAGACATAAACCAATGTGCACACGAGATGCTGGCATTATAGGCCATTACTTGCTACAGCACAATTATGGACCATAGATTCCAATTAGATATCAGTGGGCTTTTCTGCTTCTGTATTGTTCCTTCTTTGTTCTTCACACTGTTGCACAGATAAGATTTTTAAAACCAGATCCACACCCCCCCCAAATTATTCCTTTGCTTAAATCATGTCAAAGTCTACTGTCTCCACCTATCCTTCTTAGCCCAGTCTTTTCCAAAATACTGCGAGATAGAATAGGATTTTCCCATCAAGATGAATTTAGTTACAATCTTGACTGCACTTGACACTTTGAGTTTGTCAATGAAATGGAACCAATATCTGTGTTGCATTTCACATGAAGCTTCATTAGGATAATGAATGTCAAGTGTCTTAAAGGACAACTGTGGCATATTAGAGGTTTACTTATTTGTAAAGAATTCTTTGTGCTCCGCAACAAAGTCCAGATCCCGTATTGGGTAGGATGGAAAAGAGACATTTATTGTCTGTCATCTGCCAACCTCAGCAGCCTTGCCTCCTACCCTGCCAACTGGTTCCTTTCTCTCCAATGGCATTGGATATCAGTACTTGGAGTTCTCAAGTGCTGTATGCTGTGTTAGTCAGTCTATACTCCTCAAAGCTTGATATTGCATGTTATTTTTTGATGTGAAATACAGAATATCTTCCTTACCTTCTCCCTTTATTTCCGGGAAATTTGTTCAACACGTGGATCAAGGATCCAATTTTTTACTCTTTGCAATAGTATTTCGAACATTTGATAACTTGTACCACAGACCAGATGCTCTTTTAGGTGAGCTTTTTATATGTATATCAGTTGATTAATATTGAAATTTATTATTCTATTCAACACAGTGTGATATTTGTCATCTCCCACTATGTTTAGGAACTGTTGGATTATAAAAATGAGTGATTATCCTAACTTCAATAAAGAAATGAAGACAAAGACAGATCTTTATAAAAAGGCAGGGAGGACTGAGATGTGATATTGCATGTAAAACTAATCTCTGAGATGGCCAGTATTTTACAAACAGAATTGTAATAAAGCATAGGAATTTTGGAAAGGATGCTGTGTAAACAAATAAACAAAAATCAACAAAATTAATGTAAATCAGAATGGTCTGACATGTTGTATTTGAAAAACATCCACAGTAAGAAATGTTATTTATAAAATTAAATTCAAATGTACAAAAAGTATAGGGTTTATTCTACGTATTTATCTTTTTTAAAATATTTATTTTATTTTTATTGCAAAGTCAGATATACAGAGAGGAGGAGGGACAGAGAGGAAGATCTTCTGTCCGATGATTCTCTCCCCAAGTGACTACAACGGCCGGTGCTGCATCTATCTGAAGCCAGGTGCCAGGAACTTTCTCCAAGTCTCCCACGCGGGTGCAGGGTCCCAAAGCTTTGAGCTGTCCTGGACTGCTTTCCCAGGCCACAAACAGGGAGCTGGATGGGAAGCAGGGCTGCCAGGATTAGAACCGGCACCCATATGGGATCCTGGCGTGTTCAAGGTGAGGACTATAGCCACTAAGCCACCGCACCAGGCCCCATGTATATATCTTTAAAAGAAATTATTTATTTATTTATTTTTAAAGAACAATCAAGTTGAATAAGGAAATGAAAGTTGTTTTCTGTTAGCCTGTTTTACTCTATATTTCCTTTGCTGACATTTTGCTTAGAACATTATCCACCCAGTGAAAATATTTTGAAACATAGCTGTTAAAGAAAACAAAATATAGTGATTTGTCTGTAATTCATAACTATATCTAACTCCCTTCTCAAATTTTATGCCTTACACATTTTTCAGATTCTTGCAAGTAGCTGAGCTTACAAAACACATTTTTGGATTTAATGTTGTTTTCAACTCATCTCTTCTTTCCCCCACTCTTACCACTGCCTTAATTCAGGTTCTCATTTTTTGTTGTTCCAATATGGCAATAACCTTGTTAAAAAAAAAAGAAAAAAAAACCCCTTTAGATCTGCCTCCCCCAGCTTCTGGATCAATGCCAGCATTCATGTTGTAAACACACATTCATTTTGTTAATAGCTTTCTGAAACTTTCTGAAGTATCTCTTTGTCTTCTAGATAAAATTCCATCTCCTTTATGAATTAATTAGAAAATCTTTTTATGATCATTCCTAAATATGTGTGCCTACCCTAACTGCCTTTGCATCCCTGATCTGTATAGTCCCTTAGTTTTGAACAGTGTGTAATGGCCAATCTAACTAGTCTCTTCACTACCTCAAGCCTTTCTAAACATCATTCTACCTGGAGCATTATCCTCAACTCCCTCAAGCCCATCGCTCCGTTTCTCTCCTAACACTTCCGTGTGTTGTACACCACAGCAGGGATTCACTCATTGTTTCTGTTGCTCAGACAATTCCCATTATGTGTTACATGTTCTTCCCCTAAGTACAATTGGCCTCCTGTTTATATGTGTAGCATTTTATTTATGTTTATCTGCTTCTCAGTAAATACCCGTGGAAATGAATGAATGATTGATGATGACAGAGAAAGATTTATCTATAATGAAAGTAGAAAAGGGAAAAGTATGCTTTCTATAAAAATGTAAACAATGGAACATTAGAAGAGGATCTAAGCCACAATGCAAAATCAACAACAGGAAGAAAAATAAAAAGTTACAATGCCATGAAGTTAAATTACACGCTGATAGATATGATAGTCTCAACTACACAGTTACTATACATCCCCTTAAATGAAAAGCCACAAAGCAAAACCAACAACAGGAAGGAAAAAGGAAATTAAGAACACCATGAAGTTAAATAACATGCTACTCAATGACTAGTGTCACTGAAGAAATGAAAAGGAAAATCAAGAACCTTCTTGAAGAAAATGATGCTACTGTATGATCTATGAGTCACTGAAGAATTTAATGAGAAGAAAGTGCTTTGAAGAAGTGAAACTAACAACAACAATAAAAAATCAAGCACATATGACTGTATGAAGAGCTATACCGACATAGGGGAGCTCAGTGAGAGGGAGGGGCCTGGGGAGGGAATAAGGGAAATCCTAGGGGTAATGGAACTGTATCATAAAATTATAATAGTAAAAAGAAGTAAAAATTTAATAATTAAAAAGAAGAGGATCTAAGGATAAACTCTGTTATAACTCCTAAAAAATATACCAAAATTGTGCAATCATCAGGAAACAATTTATGATTTGAATCATCAGTCTTCCTCATTTTAGCTACAAAATGTTGCCAATTATATGTACTTCTCTTTCAATGTCATGATTGAAAAATGTTAAGTTAAAATTTACTAAGTAATAGGCTATGTTTTTATATGTTGGCGATCCTGTGAAAAGTTTGATTTAGTGATCTCATTTTATTTGATATTATTGTTAGAAGAAAGTTGGTGAAGTTCAATAGCTTCTTAGAATCGCCAATCTCTGATGGCAATAATCACGTTATCAGTGAGCTCATAGAATCAATTAGGTGAATTAAGTCTCAAAGGAGGGGCTGGCATTATGACTGGCATCCTACATGAGTGTCCGTCCAATCCTGGCTGCACCGCTTCCAGTCTGCCTGGGAATGCAGCATATGATGACCCAACTGCCTGGTGCTCTGTACACACATAAAAGACCTGAAAGAAGCTTCAGGCTCTTGGCTTTGGACTGGCACAGCCCTGATCATTGTGGATATTTGGGAAGTGACTAGAAGATGGGAGAGTCCTTCTCTCTCAATCTCTGTATCCCCACCTCCCCATAAGTTTGCCTTTCAAATAAATAAAAAAGATCTTAAAAAGTCTCCAAGCAATCGCAATGCTGCTGTAGTATTGATCTTAATAATTGCTGATAGCTAATGTTTTAAAAAATTTTATACAGTACTAAGTCTCATAGGAGGGGGCTATAATAGCTAATATTTTATTTAAATGCCGTTCTTCAAATCACCATTGACTGCTGAGGAAGAACAGACATCATTGGCATCATTAGTTTATGTGTGGTCACTTGGTTACTTTGATACTTCCAAAGTATCAAAGGTCCTCCAGGCTCTCATGAGTTTATGTTTGGGCCATCCTGGGAAGCCTTAAAATTGATGCCTTTCTCTCATTGGTTGTTAACTGCTGCACTTGGGAAATTCAGTAACAGCGTGACATGTAATGGATTTCAGCTGTTAATGATGATACTTATTCTGCACTTATCTGAACTCTGAGATTAGAGGGAAAGCTGATTGATGACTGGGGCCCAATTATTATATCTAGTGGCATACCAGCCGCAGATTTTGATGAAATGCACAAAAATCACATTCCTTTATATTTGTTTACATTTTCCAGGATCCAGATCACTTGATCTGCCCATATAATGAGTGATTTCAATGAAATTTCCCAGACATTTGTGGCATTCTGTTGTTAAATATTTATAATATTTTACACCATATTTTAATGTATCTGTAATCTTAAAAGTATAAATACACCTACAAAACTTGTTTGCTTCCTATTTTGTGCATTTTAGATTCAAATTTTAGATATGCTTTGTCTTAATGATATCCCCTTTTATTATATTTTGCAAATTTGTAACCTGGACTCATTTGTTGGTACGGGAATGTCATGGCACCCTGAACTGTTGAAATAAAATGAAATTGAAACTTGTTCTATGTGTGTATTTATGTGAAGTGATTTACATCATGCAACTGTTATTGGAAATACAAGTTTGTGATCCATATTCAAATAAATGCTGACATTGTCGCTTTAATATTGTACCTATCAACAATCCCAAAACACACTTCTTGCCAGTCATTTATTTACATTTTGTAGAAATTTTTTAAAAAGATATATGCATGCTTGACTGTCCATGAGAATCTTGCTCCCTGGAGCATGCACAACAAACTAATATCTCAAGATAGGGAATTTCAATAAAATAGTTCCTAAGGAAGAGTGCAACATTCAAATATAAATTGGACATAGTTTTGGCGGCCAAGTTTCTCAATGACTGTCATTTTCTTTGTTTAAACATTTTTACCAACTACATATCAAAGAAGATAGAAGGAATGTTATATCAAGTATCCTCTAGTTAGATTCAATGATTGCCATTTGCTGTATCCACATTGGAGTATAGTTTGAAACACATGCTGTTTCAGATACCATGACACAACTGAATCTTTGATACTAATTCTGCATGCCTAAATTCCACAACACAAGCAAAAAAATCAATAGTTCTTATTGATTTCATTTTTAAACTTTTCCAAATGTTTAATTATTTCAGTTTTTTGTTCCACAACTAGATTATACTTGAAACTCATATTTTAATTTCAAAATTGATTATATTCCTCCAAATACACACATTTTTATCTGCGACTTTGACTTTTTGAAGAGCATAAGCCAATTATCTTGTAAAATTTCTCCCAATCATGTTTTGTGATTGCTTCGTTCCAATGATGTTTGCCTTGTTTCTCATTCCCTTTGTTTCCTATTAACTAAAAATGACTTTTTACAGCTTTCGTAAGTACCATTTATGTGTCTTCAGAAAGTATATGTCTTAAATGATCTTTTTCATGATCTTACATCTGGAGGCCCACAATTTCCCAGTTTAACACTTTATAGATGCTGCATTTAGTTTTCTTCATTAGGAGGGCAATTTTAGGTCTTTCCAACATGAAGAAAATGTTTTCCCTTTTGAAATCATTAAGTACTTTTAGGGAAGGTAATGTACTACTTTATGAAATATGTATTTTGTTAAATCAATTCCACATTAGTCTACATTTAAATAGTGGTAAAGATTTTGTGCATTGTAAGATGTTTGGCAGCACCCTGGCCTCCACTCACCAGATGCTAATGGTACTGCCCAGTAGCAACAACTGACAATGTCTGCAGACAGTGTTAAATGCCCCACAAGAGGCAAAACCTCCCCTTGTTGAGAACAATTAAATAAACAGGAAAATCGTTGTTAGAAAGGGTGATGCAGGAGAATTCAATGAAAAGAAATGGGAACAGGTTCCTGACTGATGAAGGGGGAGCAGCCACTCGGAAACTGAAAAATGCTCTGGTAGAGGTCACAGCAAGGGTGTGGACCCTATGGCTGGAACAAAGTACATTGTCAGCCTGGCTGGAGCTAGGTCAAGATCAGGTTGGAAAAATACTGTGGATCAGAGCTTAAAGGTCAATAAAGATCATATTACCAGTTCTGGGTGCTACTCTTTGTTTGCCAACAAGCTGTTAGAGAGTTTCAAGCAGCCTGTGGTATGAATTGATTTCTCTTCTATAAAATGAACAGACTGCAAAGGACGGAAAAAGAAGCAGAAATGCCAATGATGAGGTAAACACAGAGTCTAGTGACAGATCAGGTTTGAAAACTGGTGGTAAGAGTAAAGGGTGTGGATACGGTGAGATGTAACAGGATTCTAATACGCTATAGTGAGAGAATGTATAGTACGGGTTAGGTTGTGTGAATGAGTTGGTAAAGGGAAGAGGAGTAAATTGTCGTTAATTCTGTCTACACTTCCTGCCAATCATTCAAGGAGTAGCTGGGATACTGATAGCACAAGTCAGGGGATCAAGTGGGAGGCTGAAGCTGGAGATGTTTGGCAGTCACTGGTGTTTACATGGCATTCAATCCCAAAAGGACAAATACCGTATGTTCTCTCTCGTATAAGGAAATGATCGTGCAAATTGTTTCAATAACCCTTTCCATACTATTTTTTGGCTGTATCCCATATGTTTTGATGTTTTTAAATTTCATTTCCATTTCTTCCAAATACTTTTTTTCCCCCCTGTTGTTGAATTCATTGCTGGCTCATGGATTGCACAGTGGCATCATTTTGCCCAAAAAGCTTTTGTCTTTTCTTTTCATCACCCATGTGTTCATTATGCAGTGGCACAGTTTTTTTGACTCCATGGTGCTGTAATTTTGTTCTGTTGTTGTTCTAATTCATATAGGTTGTTGACCTTATTTCATGGCTTCTCATTTAAGGGAAAAATATAGTGATGTAGTAATAGAGACTATATTGTTTTCTTTAGGTTGAGAGGCTTAGAGGAGTATATTATGAAGGTAATAGGAGGTGAGAGATTTGAGAGGGGGAGTACAGATATTTATTTTGAGAAATTTTCCTGGGAACATTGCAGAATGAAGAGGTTCATGTAGGAGGAGCAAAACAGTATATTTTTGTTAAGACAGAAGTATCACAGGAAATTGAATGGTGATGGAGTTATTTAGAGACAAGAAAGAGGATGATGATCCTCGGAAGACTTAGAAATAACTGCAGGAAGGAATGTATAGAGTAATGGAAGAGGTTACATATAATGTAGATTATGGATCAGTTTGTCTTACACAGAGAGAAAGAGGAATCATTCATTACAATAGGAAAGAAGAGATGTTTAGGTAAAGCTGTATGTCTGCAGTAGAAAAAGTGGCACAATTTGCTTCAGAGTATTTCTATTTTCTCTACAATGTATAAAGCAAGGTCATTGTCTTTTAGTGTGTGTCTGAGAGCAGAGGCTGAAAGGGCTAAAAAAAAAAAGATTAAAATGTATTGCTGTAATCCCATACACAATGAATATGAATATGAAAGCATGTTAGAACTACTAGCAAACAGCTCTTTTTAAATGTATAGCCACTACTTTAAAGTGAAATGTATTTGTACTTTGAAGCAAAGATAAAGAGTCTCGTGAGTTGATTTTAACCAGACTGCTATGTTGCTGGCTAAGTATTCAATGGGAGATTGGAAGAGAAAGGTGTTAAGGGACATAGGAAGGGAAAGACTGTACCAATTGAGTGTTAGAATCCTTACAGCTGAGTTGGCACTAGCATGTGAGGGGGTACTGCTGTTAAACAGTAAGAACCTGGTAGAACCAGTGCACAGGAAGTCTCAGGAAAATAAAATGTAATGCAAGTGGTCATATGAAAATAAGTGGCCTGAAATTATAAAAGATCAGATGTGTATGCTTACACAATGACTTCAGAAATAGTTATTTATGGTAAGAAGTGACAAAATTAACAGAAACTTTTTTAGTAGAGCTTGTTCTGTTGATCTAGTCACTTAATATTGTCCCAGTACTTGAAATGATGCTATAACATAATAGTCACTAAATGTATTTTTGCTATTAATTTTTGTTGCTTCTAAACATCTAAGAACAAAGCAAAAGTCAATGAATCTCTTAAACACAAGATCTTCCACTCTGTGTATGAATAGTTTTGAGGTTCCCATTATAGCCAAGTGATGCAAACAAATGTGAAATAATAATTTTTTTTGTTTTGATAGCAGAGACAGGCCTTTTATGGCAGACAGAAGCATACAAAAAAAGTAGGCACTTTGAATTAAGCCTCTTGTGTCTTTAAGACAAGAAGAGTTTTGTATAGTCATTGAACTTGGCCTAGGTTTTGTTCTACCACTCATTGCACAACGGATGCCCTGCCCATTGGTTTGTGGGTATGGTTTTATATTTATTTTGATTTTTCTCAAGAATTAGAGAAGGAGTAACATTAGACTTGATTGTTGGTTTGCTATGGTATCTCCAATAGTTTGGTTTGAGATAGAAAGATGGAACATATTAAAAGGCAGGACCAAAATAACCTAAAATGCAAATAATGAAGAAATCTGTTTTATTCAGAAACAAACTTTTTTTTTTTTTTAGTAACAAACGTTTTAGAAGAATTATCATCAGGTTGTTTGTACTTAGAGGAGTTCAGGGATGCATGCAGGAGACTATATGGCAAGTTTTAGGAAAAGGGACCTTCTGAAAATGCTTTCCTTTATTATGAAAAAGCCTTGCACTGAATTCAAGGAAGGTGAACATTTTTTAATTAGAGCAAAATGATGCCTTTACTGTAGTGGAATATTCCTGTTTCATTCTGCCATTGTGGTTGAAGTCTCTGGATAGCAAGACCAGGTCTTGTTTGTGTATTTATCTGTGAGGGCTTAAAGATGGATCCGTATGTAGAGCCACTGGTGGAATGAACAAAGGCATGAAAGCACAGACTCCCTCTTGGCATCAGACTTTTATTCAAACAACATGTGAGTCATTTTGTTACCCAAACTGGCAGGAGGGAAAGACACAAGGGTTCAAACAAAACAATCACACAACAAAATTGCCAACTGGACAGAGGGCCCTAAGTAAAAACTACAGTGGAAAGTTTGAAGAGGTACCTTCCCTAAAAAAGCTATTTTTTTTCCCTGAGGTTGAAGAACTTTTAATGTTAGAACAAACTAGAATCTCTGGAAAGTATATAGGATATCTGGCCAGATATAGAGAGCTGAAAGCCAGTAGGTGGTCAACTTATACACAAAAGCTTCACAATCTTTTCAGGAGGCATCCTAATTTCAGGTGGCCTACTTTCACCAAAATACCACCTCAAATTGATATTTTGAAGTCCTAACATGCAATGCTTCAGAATCTGATCTCTTTTGGACACCAGCCTTTTTTTTAAAATTTAATTTTGAAATAACATATTTTCAATTTACATAATAGCCATGGCTTAATGTCCCAATATATACAGAGTTCAACAAATAAAAAGGAAAGGAGTTCACAGACAGGGGTCATAAACAACAATCACATGAAAAGATGCTCACCAGCATACGGTAAACTTGAACAAAGTCACAGATTATCAAAACTAGAGCAATATAAAACTCCTAACAATTTTCTCAACAAAGATTCAAAGCAAAGTTTGACAAGACACTGTATTTACCACAAAACTTCTTCATACATTCAATTCTTGATTTGTTTGTTCTTTGAGTTCTTTGTTTTTAATTAGCTTCCACATTTAAGGGAGAACATGTGGAATTTGTCTTTAAATCAACTAATTAGTTAAGATGAGGTCATACTGGAGTAGGGTGGGTTCCTAGTCCAATATGGATGTCTTTATAAAGTTAGAAAATCTGAACAAAGACATAAATACAGGAAAATCACTACATGGCAACGTGGGCAGAGATCCGTGTGATGCATCTATGAGCTAAAGATTCTAAAAAAAAAAAAAAAAAAACAAAAAAACTTCTAGAAACCAGGACAGAAAATATGAAACACATTTTCCCATTGACCCATCAGGAAACCAACCCTGATGTCACCTTCATCTCAGACTTCCGGCCTCCAGAATAGTGAGACAGTAAGGTTTGGTTGTTTAAGTCACCCAGTGTGTGTAGCATTTTGTTGTGGCTTCCTAGCAAACCACTAGACTCGTTGAGACTGTTCAAGCACTGCCTTTTAACGGCTACTACTCAATACCTACAGTTCACATTCATTCTTGATTAATAATGCCATAGGTGCTATAATGTTCAAGTAGATATAAGATCTTTGGGTGGGTGATGTTTTTACCAAAACATGGAAATAGAATTATCTACAACTTTGTACTGCTGCCAATGGAACTGTCACTGTTAGTGATTCAGAACTTCCTTGAGGAAACTGGTCATTAGTAGTGGCAGGGATGTTCACTCAACTCTGTTTTTCTAAAAGGCTAAAAATACTCTTCATAGCCTTGAGTGTCTGGAATCTACAGGCTTTCTCCAGGTTGCCATGACACAAAATACCTCTTTTTTAGCAGAGGAAGAAATTTTGAGGAGAATTTTGAGTTACAAGGTTTAAGACGAATGTTGTTTGGGAGTTGACTATCATAAAGGAGTAGTGGACAAAGTGATATTTAAGGAGCTGCACTTATAATGGATGATAGAAGTCTAAAGAGACAGTAGAAAAAGCTGTGTTCCCTCCAGAGGACACGCCATGGAAAAGGATCATGACTGGGGAATGAGGACTGGGCAAGAGGGTGGTCTCATCTGTTTTAGGCCAAGATTTGCCTGCAGAAATGTACGGAATTGGTCTCAGACACTTGGCAATGAATATAGTTCGCAATGTACTGACATATTCAGGTGACTCTGTTTTCTTGAATTTTTCTAATGAAAAATTGGCCTTGGCTAAAGACAAAAGGCCATGCAGTTGGCTTAGATCTTTATGAGGAGGTGTTGATTTGGTATAGGTCTATTTTTAACCAATCTGGCCTGAATGGGTAGAGACTTTTTTCTTTAGCAGCAACAGTAGATAATGGCCAAAGTACACTTTATGAACCTTGGCGTCCACAGTTAAGAAGACCATAGAATCATAGCCATTCCTACTTGCTGGCAAGTAGCAGCTGGCAATGTATAAACTGTATGTGGGTTATCAGGAGATGATTTACAGTCTGATGTATACCCTCTAACGCCCTCTGCAAGATTTTCCCAGATATGGGAGAGACTATTGTTCTTTTCCCTCCTAATGCTGCTTTCTTTGGTATCTCAGTGACATTTCTCTTTATAACTTAAGGGTAATTGAATTTCTTTTTGGAAACTTCATTTTTTTTCAGGATACTGGAGCGTATCTTCTTGTTGAGTAACTAATGTGTTTGTCAACTAACATCTTTAAAGTGTCTCCCTTCCTTAAGATGCACCTTGAATGAAGTTCATATCTAAGCTATTTCTATTCAGTTTTATTTTCTCTTAATTGCTGTGCACTTTGAGGCTAAACCATTTATATAACTATCCTTGTTGTTTCCTCTCTGTCCCTCTCTCTTTCACTTGGTTGTTATACTGACAAAATCTCTCTCTCGGCCCTAGCTCTAAACAGTTTTCTCTAATGTTCAAGGCCCCAACCTTGAGCTCTGTGACCCATTTAGTCTAGTTTCGGCAAGACTCTTGTTGAGTCAACTTAGTGGAAATTCCCCATCCTTGGCTTCTGAACACCTTAGATACTTGATCAAATGCTTTATCCTCCGCCCTGTATATCTTATCATTCTGGCTTGCCTTTAGCAAGAATCTGTTTGAATCTATCTAGTGAGATCCCACCCCCCATCTCCATGCAACCTTAACGTTTCCTTTCAATAATTTCCCCATCCACGGAACCCCACCTTATTGCTTAACTATAAAACCTCACATGCCCTTGTATTTGGAGTACAGCCTATATTTCTTCCCTGTTACAGCCCTACAGTGATAGTTCCCCTGAATAGTTTACCTTACCATCGTTAACAAGTGTCATGATTGTTTTTTAACAGAAGTATTCTTAATCATAACCTGAAAGAGTATTGAATATGTAGTAACCACTCAAAAAACATTTGTTGGTAGGCTGATTCTCTTCTCTGTTTCTGTTTTCTCCTTATTTTGTTTCCTCCTTTATTTTGAATAAAAATCATAATACATTTTAGGCTGTCAAAATTTGTATAATTCTGCATAGAATTATTCATATCTAGATAAAAAGTGAAGGTATCTTAATCACTTTAGATATAATTATTTGTTATCCTTCACTTAAGCAGCATGTCTCTAAATTCATTGTTAATTAAGTTATCTATTGCAACAGGCTGTTCACATTAATACAATGAGTTTTAAGAGGCACATGCACTTCACAAGCACTTGGCCTTTTATTAAAATGTGTTGTGAGTGCCTTAATTATTAAAAGGAGAGGTAAAAAGCCACAGAATTGCTTAGGTGTATAATCATTGCTTTTTCTACTACAGAATTCTATCTCCTATAAAGAAGAATGTAGAAATTAAGATTTTTAATTGTAGAAGCAAAGGGATAGCTGTCTAAGGAACAGAACCCATTTCATGAGTTGTACCCTCAGCACAATGTCTGAGAGTGATCAGGAAAAACACTATTGAAACAGCGAGCTCATGGGACTTGAAATCATTGAATTTAAAACTGTCTGCTGTTACAAGACAGATATAATATTTTTCCCACCAGCATAAATTAATAAAAACTACAGCTGTGTGCTGTTTGGTTGTGTTTGGGAGATGGGAAGGTGGATGTGTAGATCTTCCCTTATGCTGAAGCCTCCATCTTACAGTGATTCTCCAAAATGATGAACACCAAGGAAAAGAGGAGAGAAACCCAATGCATCTCCTGCAGGTCCCTTAGAAAACTTAATCATTCCTCTGGCCACACACATACAGAATTACAGGAAAGGCAATAATGTAGACAAAAAAGGAATGGGAACTATTAAAAGAATGCTCCATAGATGTTATGATGGCAAAGCGGGGGGAGTCTGCAATGCTATCCAGTATGCTATTGGCACTGTTGTCAACAAACAAGTTAAGGGCACGATTTTTCCGAGAGAATAAATGTATACATTGAGCATCTTAAACACTCCAAGAGCAGAGACAGATTCCTGAAACGTGGGAAGGAAAATGATCAGAAAAACAAGGAGGCTGAGAGAAGGGTACGTGGGTTTAGTTGAAGTGCCAGGCTGTTCCACTGGGAGGAGATCGATTTGTTAGAACCTATGGACAGGATCCCGAGCTGCTGGACTCCTATGAATTAATTGCATAATAAGTGTCAAAATGTTTCTTAAAAAAACAAACAACCCAGAGACAAAGGTGGAACTATCAACTTCAAAGTTTTCAACAGGTTTTTCTTACACAAAATAGTGATAGTAACCATAACAAGTGTTTTTTCTGCATTTCCCAATGCCAGGTAGAGTTTTTAATACTTTATATGCATTATCTTACCTGCTCCTTGCCACTGTACCAGGCACTCAGCTTCATTTACCAAGTGGCTCACAGGAGGCTTGGGGGCTGAAATAATCTGCCCAAGTTCATCTCTGCTCTAGCGGCAGAATAAAGGACTCAAACCCCAGGTTTTCTAACACCAAGAGTCCAGTTTTGAAAACCTCAACTTTAAAGTGGTTATCCTTTGATGGAACATAAAGATGAGATACTTGGTTATCCCTGGCTTCAAACCCAATGAGAAAAGATGCTGGAAATGTCAGGCATCCTACAGACTGAATCTTTCTCCATCATGTTGCGTCATTCCTGCCGAAGCCCCAGAGCCAGGCTGCCACTCTCCAAGTGTTCACCTGTTAGGTGAATCAAAATGAGGTGAGAGCACACATGGAAGCCCAGGCCTCCTGGGCAGAGGCTGTTCCATGGAACTGCGGACTGCCTCATCTCTCAGGGCTGTGCTCTGGAATCCACAATAGAAATGAGCTCCTGCAGGAATCTCCCATAAACCACTGTGAAAAGCATAGTGTCTTTCTTTTTATTGGCAGGAAAAGATTTCATTCAAGTGTTTAGGCTTAAAAGAAAATCACTGTAATTATGATTAAGCAGGAGTAGCAAACCAGTGGCCTGGCTGACTGCAGTTTTTCTCTGTGGTCAGCTCAGCTGATTGTTTTCCTTAGAGACTCTGGTGTGTGCCCTCTGTTTCACTACAGTGCCTGTCATGGTAGATTTTAGGGTTCCTGAATGGTTTCAGATGAAGACTGGATTAAAGGATATTCTTGAAAGTGGAATCCATGACACCCTGAGACCACCACTGTCCCTTCAGGACCCTCTGAACTTGACGCCTCTACGGTGCTCTTAACCTGTTTATGTTGTAGTTTTTCTTTTGTTCCCAGGGTCAAACAAGGAGGGAAGATCTAACTGTTTTCTTCACTCTTCACTATATTTTGTCTTCACTTTAACTGATCCCCATAAAATACTCAAAGAGTATTCTCATAGGTTGAGAACTCAAACCTTTTTGATAAAAAGGGCAAACGATATGCTATCCACCTAGTTTTTATTCTCTGCACAGATTAATGCCCATAAATAAAACATGTTGTTTTTTTGGGTCTGGCCCATTTCATTAGCGTAATTATCTCCAGTGGCATCCATTTTATTTTGTTTCGTTATTAATTTGGTTGTTGGTTTTAAGTATGATCAAAGGATCAAAAATCTTATTTATCTGTACACTTATGTACATTTGTTGATGTCTGTCATAAAATGTACACTTATGTGCATTTGTTATTATACCTCAATAAAATTTTTTTAAGAAAAACAGAAGTGCAACATTAAATATAGGTTTTCACTAAAAATATACTAGAAATCTGAGCATGTCTCAGAAACAGGAAGAGAAAAACAAAGACCCTATTAAATTAAAAAGGTAGCAAATCAAGTAAAATGGACAAGACTTCACAGATATGTGAGGCTAGAAATAGTACAGGAACTGTGTATCCCTTAATGCTGAAAGTATAACTGTGCCTCAAATGGGTTCAAAAAGTATGGCTATGTCAAAAGTAAGGAAATTACTTTTGAAGAAAGAGATTATCTATTTAGTGAATTGAAACAACCTAATAAAAGGTAGTAGAAATGGCACACAACCTTAACTTTATTCTGAACATAAATAATTTTAGAAGAAGCTAGGATTTTATTTTTTAAAAAGATTTATTTATTTTTATTGGAAAGGCAGATATACAGAGAGGAGATGAGACAGAGAAAAACATCTTTCATCCGATTGGTCACTTCCCA
The DNA here is from genome assembly GCF_030435755.1 of Ochotona princeps. NCBI lineage: Eukaryota > Metazoa > Chordata > Mammalia > Lagomorpha > Ochotonidae > Ochotona > Ochotona princeps. The sequence goes on from NC_080842.1 coordinate 23,471,452, forward strand.
AGTGGCCATAATGGCTGGAGCTGAGCCAATCCGAAGCCAGGAGCCAGGAGCTCTTCTGGGTCTCCTACATGGGTGTAGGATCCCAAGGCTTTGGGCCATCCCTAACTCCCTTCCCAGGCCACAAGCAGGGAGCTGGATGGGAAGCGGGGCCACTGGGATTAGAACCGGTGACCATATGGGATCCCGGTGCGTGCAAGGTGAGGACTTTAACCACCACACTATCGCACTGGACCCGGATTTTATTTTTTAAATATATGGAGTTTTCAATTTACAAGTGAATAAAATTTTGAGGAATGTTTTACACAATAGGAAATGTTTAGTTGAGAACTGAGTGAAATTTTTAAATTCAGCTTGAAAATAAAAATATAGTGTTATAGAATATATAATTATACAAAGGCTTATTTTATATATAACTGCTGTGCAATTAAATAGACATTGTTGGGCAGCGTGGCCTAGTGGCTAAGGTCCTCACCTTGATCCTATATGGCCGCTGGTTCTAATCCCCGCAGCTCTACTTCCTCTCTGTCTCTCCTCCTCTCAGTATATCTGACTTTGTAATAAAAATAAAATAAATCTTAAAAAAAAATAGACATTGTCTTTAAAAAGCATGATTTGTTAGACAAAAAGAAGAAAATTGAACTTGTAAACTTATATAGAGCTATCTTAGATTTCCTCTGTTGGTTATGGATGTGTGTTTATGTGTTTGTGTGTAGGTTTCATTGGCAGAGTAAATGTCAGTGTCAGTGATGAGTGAACCTCTAAGGGAATTTCACACTCACGTATGGTGGCCCCACTCTCCAACCCTGCATCAGGCAACCAGCTAACTTCTGTGTAGTCCCAGAATCTTGGTGCTAGTATCCAAAGTTTTTATGGAATCTGCTTGCTGTGTCTGAAATCTTGCCATGAAAGACACCATATGTCCTATCTATCTAGGAATTGCCTTCCTATCCTTGACCTTTCTGCTTAAGCCCTGCTTGGTCCATAGAGCATACCAATCTATGATATAGATGAAGTCTCCAAGGTGTTTCTTACAGCACCTGGTAACTCTACACTTGGAGTGAATATTGCTCTTGTAATCTGTAAATTAAATTTCATTCAGCTTTTGTATCTGTTTCATCTACTACATAGTAGCCCCATGAAGACAGATTGATGTGTGCTTTCTTCTCCAGCTGTGTATCTCATGCCTACAGACACAGCACTGAGACGAGCAGCTGTCACTCAGTAAAATGTGTGGAGTGCATAGTGTTTGATATTTGTGATTATCATATAAAGTATGTACACATTTTATATATCAATTAGAAGCAAAATAATTGTCATGATATATTCCTAGAATATTTTATTTACTTACTTAATGATTTATTTGTTTTTCTTGGAAAGGCAGATTTACAGAAGGAAGGAGAAGCAGAGAGAAAGATCTTTGTCCACTGATTCACTTTCCAAGCGGCTGCAATGTTGAGCTGATCGGAAGCCAGGAGCCAGGAGCCAGGAGCCTCTTCCAGGTCTCTCATGCAGGTGCAGGGTCCCAAGGTTTTGGGCCATCCTCTACTGCTTTCTTAGGCCACAAGCAGGGAGCTGGCTGGGAAGTGAAGCAGCCATGATACAAACCAGCACTTATATGAGATCCTAGCATGTGCAAGGTGAGGATTTAGCCACTACGCCATTGCGCCAGACCTTTATGTTTTTAAATTTACTTATTCTATGCCTGTTGGTAGTTTTTATTTAAAGAAATAGAACTTTTTATTGTCTCTGGCCAATTGTTTTTTTGTCTTTCCTTTTTTTGTTTCCGGTGTTTATATTAAGTGAAGCGGTGGCTTCTTGGGGCATCAATTTGGCCATTGTTTTAATGCCATGTGTATCCATTAACTGCTTGTCAGACTTATTATTTGGGCAGGAGCAAGTGAGGTTTCCCTCTCTGCAACGAATCTTTGATTCCATGAGCCCTGTGACAATGCCTCTGCTATCCACTCCTGGGCACCTGTACCCACTGGGCATATGTACTACTCTGTTTTTCAAGTGTGTCTCCCACAGCAGACTTAAAGCTCCTTCAGAGTAGAGGAATATCTTACCTACTATGTCGTGTTTTCATTTCTTTCATTCCTGCATTACATAAACATTTGCCTAGACATCCCAAATTCATGATTCTGTTGCAGAAAAAAGGAAACAGATAGGATCTCTATTTCCTTGATGCTTCATTTCTATTGGGGTAATATGTATTACAAAGGAATGAATTTGTTTATGGTAATTGGTTGATTGAGCTTTTGGAAAAAAAAGCTTGCTCCGAGAATGAATTGTTCTTAGGATTTCGGAAAGTGTCTAAGCAAAGGTCCAGTTTTTTGTTTGTTTGTTTGTTTTTTGCTTTTTTTTTAAGAAGTTAATGCAAGAACTCTAAGGCCTTATTTTAGGAGATAATGAAGAGGTGTGTCTCTTCTTTTGTGCCTTTTTAATTTATAAATGTAGTATACTCTAGTGCCTGTATTCCAGAGTAATCATTATAACAGAATTAGATATTCATTGCAAATTAGGTCACAATTAAGAGTTTCAAAAAAGTACTACAAGGAAGCCTGTGTATTAGGCTGATTCAAGAGAAGAAGTGACTTTGGAAAGAGGCAGTGCTTACTGTCCTACTGCAAACAATATAGATTCGAGGCTGGTAGAAATAAAGAAATGGAAGGGGCACTCAGCTGTAGTAAAAATTTACTCATGAATCTACCAGACTCTGTGTTACCACCTCAACTTAAAATCCTTTCCTTGAATCCACACATCTTTTTATTTTCCATGACTATTATTGTTGCCATTTTGCCAAGAAGCTTGAAGCTCAGAGGTGCATTTTTTTTTATTTTATTTTGATTGGAAAGGCAGATATACAGAGAGGAGGTGAGACAGAGAGGAACATCTTCCATCCAATGATTCAGTCCCCAAGTGGCTGCAATGGCTGGAGCTGAGCCAATCTGAAGCCAGGAGCCAGGAGCCTCTTCTGGGTCTCCCACGCGTGTGCAGGATCCCAAGGCTTTGGGCCATCCTCGACTGCCTTTCCAGGCCACAAGCAGGGAGCTGGATGGAAAGCGGGGCCACCAGGACCAGAATCAGTGCCCACATGGGATCCCAGAGCGTTCAAGACGAGGACTTTAAACACTACGCGATCACACTGGGCATTTCTTAAGAGGTGCATTTCCTAAGAGGGTTACAGCACTCGCTAGATATACCTGGTCTCACATATGAGAGTAAGAATACATATGTTAAATGAGGTTGTCAATTATTATTTTAAAAAGCTATGTGAAATCATTTTGTTAACCATATACTACTCTGGTAGCTATCAATAATCACCCCATGTTAAGAAATATGGAAGTACACAAAAAGATTTTCTAAGAAAAAGATGGAAATAGAAAAGAGCTGCATGTTATGGAGGAAAGAGGGGATCAGTCAGTAGTTGTCGTTGACCACAAATGACAGCATAGGGAATGTACAGGAAATGTCCTGTCACCCAAAGTGAAAAATAGATTATGGTCGTGCAAATTGACAGTCCAGAAGAAATGAGAAAATTCATCAAAATATGATTTATTTCTAGGTTTCCTTGCTATAATTCCTTTGCAAAAATTCAAGATATAAAGTCTGGAAGGAATCTTTGATGAACAAACGAAGACATAGCAAGCTCAGTTATTTGCTTAGGGACAGACCTAGGATCAGGACCATGAATGTTCTACCCTGAATAGTTATCAGCCCTCACTACCATTAGACTTCAATAGGTCATTTCAAGAAATAATACATAATCATGGGGACTGGGACAGAGATAGATGGCTGAAAATCACCATTATTAACAACCTGCCAGGAAGAATTAAATTGATGTCTTAGAAAAATTTTAATACAAAGAAGTAGTGCTACCCATGACCTTCAAGACCGTGTTTGTTATCCTCCGGGAAGACAGTACTATGGGTCAGCTTTATTGTGTGCAGCCATCATGGGTTTGATTAGGCCTGTGACAGATAGTAGCTGAATCAAGGGCTCACTCACAAGGGAACTATGTTGGTAACTAAATCCATTCATAAGAGGAAGAATGCCTTTTATGAATTGAACAACTGTCATTTTCCAAATATAAATTAATATTTTGAATATTGTGTAGCTAAATGCAATGGATGATATGCCTGACAGACTCAACAGCAGAGCCATTTGCATAAGCCAGTCTTTACCAGGGAAGACTCTGAAGAATGCTGACATTTGAAGTGTTGAGGAATGTAGGAGTACTCCTTTTTAAGAGGACCAAAAGTATCCCTTTGAAATCCTGGAAGGTTTCAAGCATCATACATAACATAGATGGCTAAGAATAGCAGCCAGTTGGGTGGTAGACTGAAAGAGGTCTATGGTGGGAAAGGAAATATGATAGACTAGAAACTCAAGATTTCCATAAACCTATGTCTTCCTATGATTTATCCCCAAGTTCTGAACATGCCAGTTAAAGTATACCCCATTTGTTGTTTTTTTTTTTCTCTCCTTCCAGATTTGGTTGTAATACATATTCTTCCAGGGTGATAGATAACTGTTTAATAAAACTATTTAAAAAAACTGCACCATTACAGTGCATTTAAGTTGTTCTTTACCCACTTCCATTAAGCAACTCACTATTAGGAGATATTTAACCTGAGCCAGTTTAATAGTAGTCAGTTTTAGAGAGACATTAAAAACAAAACAAAACAAAATGAAAACCTACAGTGATTGTCAAGTACTTACAAATATGCTTAGCTAATCCTCGTGGTATTGGTGTTATCCCCAATTTAGAAATGGTTGAGTGGAGAGAGATTAAAGCTGCCAAGCAGAAGATTAAAGGGTAGCTGTCTAATGTCTCTGAGAATGAGAACCAAGGAAAATTGAAACTCACACAAATAGAGAAATACCACTTAAGCCAAGAGCTATCTGGTTTGCCTCGTTTTCCTGTCCTTGTTTGGCTGTGTCCTTGGTGAAAAAGAAAGCAGGCTGGTGATTGCCAAGTCCTCTCCCTGTAGTACTCACTGCATTCTTTTATATTTAATATCGAAACCCTCTTGTCAGGAAATCTCATGGAATGGATCACTGAGAAACATTTTGAGGACCCTCCTCAAAATGAATTTGTACAGGTGGCTTTTGTTATTATTGTCTTACCAGTAAAGCTCTCACTTCTCTCTTGTATTGGCAAGATGAATTTTCTTAAATTTCAAAGACTTTACTGTTGAGTTTATGAAGCATCCTAGATTTCTTGAGGGAAGCTAGTCAAAATTCAAAATATGTTACTAAGAGCTCTTTTTAGAGTTGTCAGTTTGTTTTTTTCTTTAAATAAAACTACTCTAGATTTAAATTACATTGTGTTTGCAGTGCTGAGTGGCCAGTCCCTCTTTGATATACACACTCTATTCTCTGTCTTTTCCACTTACAATCACTCCAGCACTTTGGGGATGGGTGACATGGAGGCACTTTGTGTGGCAACTCTAGACGAAGCAGGATCTGTTACAAGTTCCCTGGCTAGAAAAGTACACTTCTTTCAGCACTATTGTACATCAGCTGTCTCAAGTTACAGGCAAAGTAGGTGTGTAATATATGACTGGACTTGCTACCAATGCAGGTACACAAAATCTGGGACAGAGACACCTTGTGCTACAGTAAATTGATCTGCCCTCAGTTTCCATTAAGTCATCCGGCATACAAAATGGGAGCTCACATCAGAGATGGTGGGAATTTGTTGGAGTTCTGATAGCTATCTGGCTATTCAAGATCTGTGAAACAAGTGGATTTTAAATTTCTCTTTATAAAGATTATTTAAATGGCCTGAATTTCCTAAATTTAGCTTTTGACCCTAAGAGTAGGCTATTTTAATATTTTGAATATTTTAACATACTATTCTATTTAACATACAGTTTTTTTCACAATTTTCTAATGTATCCTCCTTGCAATTACTTCTTACTCAAGAATAAAGACATAAAATTTGCTTTTTAAATGGAAATATTAAGGTTATTAGTGTGCTTGAGAAAGATGGGCTATTAACACTAATTCACTTCTTTGAGAATTCAAAAGAGTGATATACTATATATACACACTGTAGCATTATCTGAACCAATTACCCTATTTTATAAGTCAGTATGATGCTGATTGGAAAGTTAGCTAAAAGATACTTGAAATGCCCCTATAAATATTGTGATGCAAGTGGCAGATGTTGTTACAATTAAATAAGAAAGGAAAATTACAGCAAAAGTTAAGCCAACACCTCCCTGAGATAACTGACTATGTATTATTGACCATCAGATATGAGTGATTCTGGGTGATTTTTTCCAAAGACATATGATATGATAACATGAAAATAGGGTCTAAAACATGCCAGTAATAACAAAAAAGACATTATAAAGAGGTTACTCTTAAAAAGTGGAGAACATCCATTACCATAGCTGTGTTAGTTATGAAATTAATGACATATCCCAGCAATGCAATTTAATCACATATGGGTGTCACATCACTTCCATTATGATGCATGTTGACTTTCCGCTCTCATCCTCTAAATTCATTAGTTTTCTGTTACTGCTGAAATGTATGATGAAATTATTGTTGTTTGGTTCACAATTTTGAACGTTCATAGCTTAGGGTCAGGTTTGTTTGACCACCTGATAGAGCTAGAGGTTGGCAGTGGCAAAGTCTACAGGCAGGAAAGGCTACATGGGAGGCTAGGAGGCAGAGAGAGTTACAGAGCTCAACTTAGTTCTGCTCTGGATAACTATCTCCTGGAGGCATTCTTCCTGTGTCCACTTTAGTTGCCCACCACCCTAGTACCGCTAACTTAGAGCACTAGCATTGAAAGTCCTGCATGAGTTCAGGAGCCAGATAACACTCATACCATAGGAACAATCCCTTAGCCAACTCGACTTGAAACCAGAAGGCAGCTGCCTCTACTGGCATAAGACTGTAACGAACAGTCAGATAGGCACAGGTAGAGAAGGTGGAGGGTATGACAGCAAAACCGGAAGCTAGACAGCATTTCAGCAGAGAAGAAGGTCTGGTGCAGTAGAACTGAAACCTAAATTACTAAATATTAATATCATAAGCTCACTTTATCATATGTACTGTCTTTCTCCAGGCTCATAAGTATAAAAATGTCTAAATAAGAAAAATGATTGCATCCTCAATCAAATGGCATTTAAATGTGGGAGATGAATATAGTTTCTGCCCAAATAGCAAAATATTTGCACTGAAGAAATGTTTGAGATTAGTATATCAGGGAAGATGTCTCGGTATTGCCTTTTTGTCAGACAAATATCTTGTGTTTATATGATGCTTAAATACTGGTTGAATTCAGACCCAAGTTAATGCAGATGAACTGTGCCGTTATAACATGCATCAACTGCTTTACTCTAATATTACAGTTGTCCTGAAGTTCCCATTACTAAGCCAGGAATTATCTTTTCCCTGCTTTGTTCATGATACACGGAAGTCTGTTAGTTTTTTTCTTGAAACTCGGGAGTTCTCAGCCTTGGGGCTCTTTATAATTTTGGCCAAATAATACTTTGTTGGGTGAGGGGAGACTCTCTGTCCTCTATACATTAAATGTCCACAGTACTCTTGTCCCAAATCGTAACTAAAAATGTCTCCTGACATTGAAAATGTCCCCTGGGAAATACAATGACCAATAGTGAGAACCATCATCGAAAATGGAATATACTAGCAGTATTGTATCTTGAATATAAAATTCTTCACTCACATGCCAGACCTCTTTCCATAGGAGGCCACTTCAAGAATTAGCCTCTAAAAAGAAATATTCATCTCGGTGTCTAACCTGATGAACCCTGTGATGATCATTTATAAGAATCGCCTCAGTTGGTTTCTCTGAGCAGGCAACTGATGGCTTTGAAGTGACCTTTGCTATGACAGGCTTGGAGACTGATGTGTTCACAATAACTCTGCAAGCCATTCTCCCAGCTGTTGCCTCTGATTGCTGCAAAGAGGGGAAGCCACATCTGTACAAATGTTTCCCAGATTGAATTAGAATAAAGAACATCCTGATGCTCTGTTTGCTTAATTTATTTCCAGTGATTTTGGATTAAAAAAACCCACTTAGTTTTCCTGTATCCATTCTTGTTTCTCTGTAGTCTGTTATTTATCCTGCAGCCTCAGTGGCCCTTTAAAAATGAAAATAATATTGATTTTTTTTGTCACTCTGGTTTAAAACTGCTAGTTGCTTCCTGGCCCACTAGACTGTGTAGCCTGACTTATTTATTCAGCTTTGTTTTAAGTCACCTGCTATTTCAGTCTATTGCATTGTTGTCAAACAAATTTGTCAGATAAACCATCAACCTTAGGACTTTTCATATGCTGCTACGTCCTCTGACCTCCTCGCACCTGGTTAATTTTCTCAGATTGCAGCTCAAATACTATTCTATTATAAGCCTTTCTGACTATGAGAGATCAAGCACTTAGAAAGATGAATGTTAGGTATTTTTTGTTGTTTAGCCTTCTTACAGAGCTGTTTCTTCCATTCAGTACATTTATCTTCTTTACAATTATACATTCAGTAGAGTGAGTATTTGACTGATATCTGTCCTCTGTAATATGTAATGCTTTGTGGTGGCAGAATCTCTTTGCCTAATGCTTATTAATATTTATAGAAGAAAAAGAAAAAGGGGTGGAGAGATGGAGTGAGCAAAAAGGGAGCAATGCAGACAGCAAAGCAGAAACCTGAATGTAAAATGTGAATGTACCTGCCATCAACCCTGTTTGTATTTCCCAGGTCCTACTCAGTCTGCTTCCGTTACGAGATTTTTTTTCTCCTTCGTGTACAACCATTTTTTCACGCTGTCGTAATGACCTTTAGAGTTGATCATGAAATTTCATGCCAGTGTTGATGGAGAGGGTGCAACAGCAGACCTGGGCTAGACCAAAGCCAGGAACTGAGAACTCAGGCCAGGTTTCCTACAATGAGTGGCAGGAATGCACCTACTTGAGCCATGGCATGCTGCCTCCCAAAGTGTGCATTGATAGGAAGCTGGGATCAGGAATGAGGTCAGGCTCCAAACTCAGGAACTCCAATATAGAATGTGGATCTTCTAGGAAAAACAATGACCTGCAGAAAATATAACTCAGGGTGTCAAATGAAACCCATCAGAGTCTGTGGCAATTATGTTAGATGCTAGTGAGACTGAACTGAACTCAGCCAAAGTTGCTTCAAAAACAAATGTTCTATTCATGGCTCTTTATAAAAGTCATCATTTACTAAATTACCAAAAAAAAGTTGTTGAAAGAAATATTAAGTTAAAAAAGCACTGAAAATTATAAGAGAAAATGAGACCTTGTATTAGTGACCTTATTCCACAGAACATTACTCAGATGAAAGCCTTTAGTTCCCCCTAACTATTCTCACATCAGTCTTTAGTGTCATAGTTCATTATTCATCTAGTTTTATTTGCAATCCATTTGTCACACATCATCACTGAAGGAGATGGAAAAAATCCATTAGACATAACCCAAGCTCTCTCCAACCAGCAGGGATCAGTCAAATGGACTCGCAAAGTCATTTCCTATTAATTACCAAGTGATTGTGTATAAACATTTCAACACTATTTCTCAAATGATAATAAACAAGTCATGATTGATTATAGAAGTTAGATAATTGATGATGGCACAGGAAGGAGGAAAGGGAAGGGGAGGGAAGTGAAACAAAGCTCCCTGATCATGTGGCTTCATGGTATGTGTAAACGTCAATTGATACTGAATGATGGATGCGTTTCAGAAACCTCAAAACCCAAAGAATGCATAATGTTAATAAATTTTTTTCAGGCCTGGGTAACCACACCATTTATAGTAACCATATGCCTGTAGTAATAGTATAATAGTATCTTTCATCCCCATATCTCAGAGATTTGCACATTTACAAACTATCAATGTCCCAAGCAGCCTACGAATAAGTCTCCAGTATGTGCTTACATAACTTGTTACACAGCTAGGCCAGGGAGTGACTTCTTTCAGGCAATATAGTAGAGCAGCCACTCTGTAGACTAGACTATTAAAGGACCTTTAAAAGAACAGGTGAAATAGGAAAGCACAGCACTGGAATCAGGAAATGATACTGCAACTTTTTTTTATAAACTGTGATTAGTGAGGCAGTGAACAATGCCACTAGCTTGCTCTTCAGAAATTCACAGGAGATAAAATATGCTGGTTTGTTTTAACCTGCCTAGAGGAAAGGGTGCACTTTTGATTCTTCTCTTTCTCTCCTCCGCCCTTTCCTCTCTCTCTCTCTCTCTGTCTCTCTGTTTACTAGTTTATAGCTGAATGTTGCAATTTGGGGGAAGCTAGATCAAACTTGTTATTGTCTGCAGCAAAAATAATCCAGTTTTAGAATCATAGACTTTCAGGCAGAAGAGCCAAGATTGATTGATTGATTGACTGACTGATTGATTTGGAAGGGATAGTGGCAGAGAGAGGAGAGGTAGAATCTTCTATCTATTGGTCTACTCCCCAGAGGCCGGCAGTGGTGCCAGCACAGGGCTAGGCTGCAGCTGAGAGCTCAATCCAGATCTCCCATGTGGAGCACAAGGACTCAGCTTCCTAAGACACCATTGCTTCCTCCCAGGCTGTTTCTGCAGGAAATGAGAATCATGAATCACCAGTGGATTTGGAACTCCAACTCAGACACTCCACTCTAGGAAGGGATTCAAGTATCCCCAGCAGCACCTTAACCAGTAGAACAAATGCTTACCCTTAGAAAATTATTAGTGGTAGGTAACTTCTTAAAGCTCATCTTTTAATAGGTATTGTGATTAGATCATTCAGAGCATAAATTATAGCCTTAAATGGACTTCTATCTTAATCATATTTGCTTATGCTTGCCTTAAGAAAATCATTTGGCAAATCCTTAGGTTAAGTTTTTTACATTTACTTTGGTAAAGATTCAGATGTTTTTGTCTATGTTGTCAATCTAAATCAAAGCATAGAAACATTTTAAAGCTTTAAGCAAAATGAGGCTTAATTTTGGTGCTTCGTTGGATGTCATCGAACATTTCAAAAAGTTGATTTTATTTTGTCTATGTCCCATAAATCGATGTGATAATCATGATTTTGTTTTGCATAATGCTTATTTATATAATAGGAGATACAGCTGTGCAATGGATCCCATGAACACTGTTAATCTGTTTGGTTATGCTTTCCCAAATAGACAAAAGGAACCAGAAACATCTTTATAAGGTTTATTGCAGCTTTTTTGCATTGCCATCCAAATTGAATCAATTTCAACACAGCAAGACATTTCTAAAATCAACTCTATAGCACTTTGGCAAATGAAAACAATGTTTTCCATGAGTCATTCTTTGAATTATAAACTGTTCATCATCTAAGAGGACATATTGTATCCATAAAACTAATGTAGCACAATAGCAGGTGTTAATATCAGCAGTATCTGGCTGTTTACTAGGGAACATTCAATACTGAAAGGTTAGTGTTTTAATGCTTGTTATTTGCTGTCTAACATTTTGTACTGTTTATTCTATTAGGTGTTAGTAGATCAAGTTTTTTTTTTTTCTTGATACTCTCAAGAGCAAAATGTACTTTTTTTCTTTACACTTAGCACAGTAAAATAAAGTATACCAAAATCTCTAGGATAACTCATGTTTTTCCATCTAGAGACAATCTCTTGTTTTGGATACTCCTGCTTTTTGCCTACAACTAAGTAGAAGCTCTGAGAAGTAGCAAATACTGCTCTCTAAGTACACTAAAGTGTCAGCTAAACTGCAGTAGAACTCTCATCTGTGATGGTATGTACTGTTTTATGTATTATGGAAATTATAGTTTGACAATCTATTTTTGTATGACCTAGAGTTTTTGCCTTACTTAAATCAATTTCCTCCTGTCGTCAGCTGAGAACAGAGAAAGTATACAAATATTTTAATATTCACGTTACTGACTACCAAGTTTTCCTTAATTGATATGTTTCATCTGAAAGTGAAAACAGAAGTAGTGGGCAGACATTGTGATGTGCAAGGTTAAGTCACTGCTGGTGATGCTGTCATCACATATGGGCACTGTTTCAAATCCTAGCTGCTCCATCTCTAGTCTTGCTCCCTGCTAATGCACCGAGGAAAACAGAGAATGTCTCAGGTGCTAGGGCGCCTGCTCCTTCGTGGAGGACCCAGATGAAGCTCCGGCCTCCTGGATTAAGCCTGGCGCAGCTCTGGATGCTGTGGTCATTTGGACAGTGAAGGAGACTGGAAGATATCTCTCTGCTCTCTCTTTCTCTCTCTCTGCCTTTCCCTCTGTAATTCTGACTTCCAAAGATAGAAACGTTTTTAAAAGAAGGAAATAAACTAGTTGTTCATAAAGCAGCAAAGCTGTATTTCAAGAATTTAGAGGGTGATTGTGCATCAAAAGTAATGTCAAATTTTACTTCCCTATTAATTTGTTCTGTCTCACAAAGAAATTAAATGAATGGGACTAGGATGACAAAGGTTCTACAATTCTCTTTTGAATAATGATTAGGATTTGACCAAAACCCATGCATTTCATTTTCTACATTGTTAATTTAGGTATGTATAAGAATAGAGATACAAAATTAGGTGGTAGCTGTATATATATATACATATTTTCTCCTATTAAAATACTAACCAGGTTCATTTCCCAGTTCTGAAAACTAATGAAGACTAGGTCAAGGAGCCAGTGTTTTCAGTTACTGGTGAGGGCCCTTCCTATTTTATTTTCACATGGCAGACGGAATAGAGGCATGTAATTTCCAGTTTCCTCTTGTAAGAACACTTATCCCATTAAGGCTCTACCTCATGATCTGATTATCTGCTAAATATCCCATCTCCAAATCCTATCATATGGGGCTAGGGATTCAACTTATGGATCTGGGGAGAACACAGGTATTCTGTAGATATCCTTTACCACTTATACTGGCTTACATGATGATGTGCTCAATTATGTCTTATTAAAATATTTGAAGATTACATCCAAATAGTTTCAAAATTTGGTAAAAGGTTAATTCAGTTGTCAACATGAAGCTTTATTTTTTCTTTTGACCGAACAATATCCCTACATACTTTCCCCTCAAGTCGAAAAGAAACTAAATACATGTATATGAAGTTTATTAAAGCTCATCTATCTTTAACAACATTTAGAAATGAAGGAAAAGAGACACTCCAATTAAATTACCTATATTTTATCACTTCTGAAATGCTATCTTCATGCCACTGAGAAAAGAAAGAAACATCACAGATGAAAAATAACACTAAATGGACTGCTTCAGCTAACTTAGGCATAGATTAGATGTTATAGTACTTTATGCATACACAAAAAGGAAAACTCAGTGAAATGATTGGTTTAATCATGCCTGAAGTTTCTCTCACATAACGCCCAGCTATTCAGAGTCACTTCAATTCTGAATTATAGATGTCCGTTTTTCCATAAACACTCCTGTGCCTTTAAGAGTACCGACAAGGCAACCTTTCTTCCACTGCAGGAACCTCTTGAAGGATGAGCTCATCCATTCTTCAGTTTTGGTGCTGATGGCTTCTTAATCCTCCAAGCAGGTGTTTAAAGAACAAAAACAAACAAACAAACAAACAAACAAACGAACAAACGGTTTTCAGAGCACAGTTAGTGTTCTGGTTCTTTCTGCAAAGGGTCCTTGTTGTCTGGGGAGTGAGTGTCCATGAGTGCCCGCTGCGGCAGTGAGTCACTGAGCCCATGGTGATGTTTATACTTTTTTTTTTTTTTTAAGAAGCTATGTTTCATTTATATATTGCATCCCTGTCACTCCAAGTCCCATTTGTGTTCCCATATCTCTTTTTTTTTATTTCATGATTTTATTAGTATGCATTCTGTTTGATTCATTTTTTACAAATATATCTTTTTTTTAATTATTTATTATTTAACTTCAGTAATTACATTGTATTATGTGACACAGTTACATAGATACTTGGGTTCTCCCCACCCCTCCCCAAACCCTCCCACCATGGTGGATTCCTCCACCTTGTTGCATAACCACAGCTCAAGTTCAGTTGAGATTCCCCCATTGCAAGCGTATACCAAACATAGAGTCCAGCATCTTATTGTCCCGTCAAGTTCAACGGCTTCTTAGGTATACCCTCTCTGGTCTGATGACAGAGCCAGCAGAGTATCATCCCAGTCAATTGAAAGCTCCAACATACCATCAGCAAAAATTTACATCATTATGGAATTAATTGACATAGTAATGAGTAACCAATATGTTAAAAGTAAATGCGGGTTCCCAGCCACCTTCTGTGACCACCTCACCTATACTTCAATTTTAGTTTATACACAACATATAACATTCAAAACATAACATGTTATACATAACATCATATCATCTTAAATTAAGGCAAACATGTGGTATTTAACCTTTTGGGATTGGCTCATTTCCCTTAGCATTATGGTTTCCAGTTTGGCCCATTTGGCCACAAAGAACTGCATTTTGTTTTTTTTAATAGCTGAGTAGTATTCCATGGAGTAGATGAACCATAGCTTTCTTATCCAATCCTCTGTTGATGGGCATTTTGGTTGACAACCCAGGCAAATGGGAAGGTCTGTTCAATAAATGCTGTTGGGACAACTGGTTGATAGCCTGCAGAAACAAAAAAATAGATCCACATCTCTCACCATACACTAAGATCAGATCTAAATGGATAACAGATCTAAACCTACATCCAGAAACCTTCAAACTTTTGGAAGAAAATGTTGGAAACACACTGGAACACTTAGGGGTAGGCCCTCACTTCCTAAAAAAGACTCCAGATGCAGTAGAAATCAAGACCAAAATAAACAATTGGGACCTCATCAAACTAAGAAGCTTCTGTACAGCTAGAGAAACAATCAACAAAGTAAAAAGGCAACCCACAGAATGGGAGAAGATCTTCGCACACGACATAGGTGATAGAGGGCTAATATCCAGAATATACAAAGAGCTACAAAACAACCAAAATGTCAAAACAAGCAACCCACTCAAGAAATGGGCACGGGAAATGGGCAGACACTTCACAAAGGAACAAACCCAAATGGTGATGTTTATACTTGTGCCCTGATGACCTCTCTCTGTCCTGATGCCACCTGAAACGACAGCAAGTATCAGGTTTCCTTGGCTGTAAAAGGAATCTCCATTTAAGGGATGTTTTCAAAGTGTGCATCTTAGGACCTTTAAAATACAGTTCAGTTCACTTACCAAGGAGGAAGTTTGTACACTTTTTATAAAAAGAAAACTCGCAACTGTGGACAATTCTTGCCAAAATACAGGATAAGCTTACGTTGAAAGTTGTAAGAAAAGAAATGTCACTAAATAGATATTGATGAAGTTGAGTTTTGCATCTTTTATCTGCTTAGTGTTTGTAAACTTGGAACTAATTATCTCTGAAGGCTTTGCTTTCTAACAGGTGAAATAAAAGAATTAATACCTGCATTGTAGGGCTAGAATGAATATGGAGTGATTTTGTCATTTTGTAATTTCCATGGGAATTATAAAAATTAAAATACTGTGTTGTACATAAGAGCTAAATCCTTTCAAGTAAACCATATATTCCAAAACAGATTGAAAAAGAATTTTGTACTGCTGGTAAATTTTGACTTATGAAAATGGAGGAATGTTATGAATATCTTATTTTTCATTTATGATATAATGGTTGTGATCCTATCCATGATTTATATGTAAATGTGCACACAGGATATTGATTATAGATTGCAAGCTGCATACTAGCTGCCATGAATTTCACCTATATTTGTGTTGTAGGCTATAAGGGACAACAGGGGCCTATGTTTTGGCAGAGTTAAGTTGTTGCTTACAATGCTCAGATCTCATATCAGAGCACCAAATCCAACCCAGGCTGCTCTGCCTCAAATATAGTTCCCTGCTAATGCTTCCTGAAAGAGTGGATGATGGCCCAAGTAGCTGTGTCCCTGTCGCCCATGTGAAAGACCCGGATGAGTTTTTGGCTCCAGGCATCAGCCTGACACAACCTGGCTGTTGCATTTGGGGAGTGAACTAGCAGGTGGAAGATTTTTCTTTGTTGCTCTGTCTTTCAAATGAATAAATACATCTAAAATTAAAAAAAAAAGAAGAATGTAAGGGGGCTGGAGAGAAGCAGGAACTTGGGAAAACAAGAGTGGAGAAATGTGAAGCAGAAAGGGCTCCAGAGTTTGCAGTCATAATGGATTGGAGAATAGAAAAAGAAGTCAGAATTATTGTATAACTTATTTCAAAAGATTGACTAATTTACTTATTTTATGAGTGATCATTTTTTCTGTTGGAAAATTGATACTGATGTAAGGTGTAGTAAGGCCATTACCTAAAGCGTTAGCATAGCATTTTATAAATACATCAGCTGGGGCACTAGTCTTCTTCTGCTGTTATATGTCATGCTATTTAAACTGCAGAAAAGATTCAGTGTGGTTAAGGGCAGCACGGTTATAAAACCAACTTAGTCTGGCTGGAATCTGGACTGAATTATATCAGGTGGGCTTTAGAAGTCTGTTTTTACTACATTTGAAGCAGCGTTAGACACAGCCAGGCAAGATGGTGAAGCAGTAGATATTGACAAACAAAAATGCACCAGAAAAACCAAATAGATACAGTATTGTTGAGGATTCACATTTGTCTAGTTTAGCTTTCTTGATTAAAGTTTTTCTTATGCATTATTGAGCCACAAGGCAATAAAATACCATTTCAACATAAACGTAGACCTTCAGAGTTTTTGAAATGTTAGTCTGTAGTTTGGAGATGATTAAGCATTGCTTGAAAGATGTTTAATATACTGTGTTGTGTATGTTACTTATTGTTTATATGTTGTTCCCATAATCCCCAAGTTTAGTGCTTCGTTGCCCACCCTGTCTTTTTTGTTTCTTAATAGAATGGAACCCATCACGATGCCTAAAAGAGGGTTTCTGTATTTTATGCTCCTGGGTTCAACTTACTTTCACTAGAGAACTTTTGAAACATCACCAAAATTCAATTGCTGGAAGAGTCATTGCATGTGAGAAGTTGGGAAATCTGTCTCCTGAGAGAAACACAGGACAGTCCCCTTGAGTGCTCCTCTAGTTTGGATTCAACAGACATTTTCCAATACATTTTCTAACATTTTAGTTTAGCAAGTTCTACCTGTCAAAACCAGAGGGAACACAGTGTTTTTTACTGTAAATAGGCCTGTTTCAAGTACATCTCTAACCGCCAGATAGTTGTTGATGTCTTTGAATAACTTGATATTTTGAGTGACCACCAGAAGCTTCATTTGCTATAGATGAAGCTATGGAATGAGTAGACTTAAAGTTCACTTAGAATCCTAATCTGTGGATTAAAATGAGCACAGATCATTCTTTTATTAGGTTAGATAGACCTGATTCACTTGGGAAGTTGGCACTTGACAACAGACTCAGTCTTACCACAGAAAATAACAAAGGCCATTTCTACAGAGTGTTTGTTGAGGGATATGGAGGTGGTTAAAGGTGAGAAGCTGAATATTCTCTGCAGGTAGATTTTTTTCCTACAATTGTTTCCCAAATTTCCTTAAATGTTTAATTATATTTTAAACTTAGCTATATCGAGAACTAAGTTCTAAGACTTTTAAACCCTTAGAGGCAGACAATTGTGTATTTGGTTATGTTGATAAAGAGAATGCACAGTCCTGATGAGTCTTTGAAAACTAAAGGCACATTTACGTACCAAGAAAATTTGAGGTGCGTTCAGCTGACTTTTACCATTTGAAAACACGCACACACAAACAGGTGAGAAAGAGAAAGAGGGAGGAAAGGGGAGACAGAGGGCATTTAGTTGGAAATCTGTGTCTGTATCTATAAATATATTATGTGTGAGGTGACTTCAAAGCAGCTATAGAAAATGAAACCAAAGCAAATTTATTTTGGAACAAAAATTTTGAAACACATACGTATTTTTTTTTTACATAGTATACATTTTTAAAGGTCCATTATGTACATAAATTTCAAATTCTTGTTCCAAAATTAGCTTTTAATTCAGTTTTCCAAGAATTTTATATACATGCATTTTTCCACCAAAGAGCTGAGGTAGCTAAACAAACCCAAGGGGAAAAAAACAGTGAAGCATAAACATATAGACCACAAAATTTGTTTTTTGATGGCTGAATCTGAAATGAAAGATGAAATTTTATTCCAAGCATTGAGCAACTTTGAGGAAAATCCATCCTTTTTTCTCTCTTACAACTCTAAAATAGATTTCTTATACATAGTCTTACACAGAAGTGCTTTCAATGATACAGTGTATGTAGGTATGAGTATGCTCTAGTAGATATACTACATATTACATATATATATGCCTATGTATGGAATTTTATACAGTTGCCTTTAATATTCTCTCACCACATAAAGTAACACTGCGACAGCTGAAGGCTATGAACAGGGGCAAAGCATCTCTAAAGCTTAAGCCATCGCTTGGGCTGCCTGCATTCCATGTCAGAGTGTCTGGTTAGAGGTCTGCCTACTCTGCTTCCTAACCAGCTTCCTGATGATGCATAGACTGGGCAACAGTAGGCAATGGCTCAAGCAACCGTGTCATTGATTTGGTTAACATGCATGAAAGACCCGGATGCATTTCCAGTCTCTTGGCTTCGACCTGGCCCAGTTCTGGCTGTTGCAGATTATGGGGGGAGTAGGTCAATGGAGAGAAAAATCTCTCTCTTCTCTCTCTGCCTTTGAAATAAAGTGAAAATAATTTGAAGGAAAATGTTCAGACCTGCAACAATCAACATAAGCCATGGTGAGCTTTCCCTGCTAGCCTGTGGTGCCCACTTCCTGCATGGTTCTTACTTGGGAGCAGTGTTCCTAACCCACAACACAGCTACCCACCCCAGTGCAGGGGAGACAGTAGCATTCTCCTTGCTACAGGCCTCCTTGACCTTGAGATGTGTGGGAGCTTTTCATCATATCTCCCAGTTTTCTTCTGTAGTGACTTTGATATTTGCTTTGCTCTGTTTTTACCTAAATAGAGGGTGGAAAGCACAGGGAGACGTGACCCAAAAATAGCACAGTTCAACAATAGCTGGATGACCACCTGGGGCTTCAACAGAGAAGCAAGGGGTCTAACCTCTCTGTTGGGCCCCAAAGAGGTTGTGTTGATTCTTGTGACAGTAGAAAACATTCATTTTGTTTGTTTGAAGGATCATGATCATTCTGTTTCTCTTCCAAACTGGTCTTTGCCTTGGAAATTTATAGGGTCATCACCAAGTACACATATCCACACCACCAAGACAGAAAAAACAATTAAAACCTAGTTCAAGCTGCAATGTTAGCTAGTTTAATAAACATGCCATTGTGCTTGGGAAATGGCCTGTTGTTATGTTTTAGCAAAGAAATACTGCTTTGCTCTGGATTCCAGAATTTTCACATGAGAGTCATTTTTCTGAAGCAAAACATTTTGCAGACCTCTGTGTAAAAATAATACAACCTCTAGTATCTGTAGATACTAGAAAATGAGGCAACACTATTCAGGAAGCGATATATCTAAGTAGCTTCTAAAACACACATTTAAATATTTTTGTACATGTATAAGCATGTGTAAGTCATCTAAAAACAAGCTCATTTTAGATATTATCTTTTTAACTCCTTGGTACTATTCACTTGCCCAGGTGTTTAAAGGCTGCAATTTCGGGACAGCTGACACAGTGCAGCAATGCAGTCTACTTTAGACTGCTAGGACTCATTTCTTTGCTCTTGGAGAGTTTATACTTCTGATTTGATTGTCTCTGTTTCAAGTACTGACTTTGCCATAAGTCCCTGGGAAACTGAATCCCATACTTTCCCTTCCTCTTGATCCCATGGAACATAAGATTCCACTCTATAATACAAAAATCAGATGTTCACATGTAAATCTTGATATTCATGTGTAAATCTTGCATGCTATGAAACAACAGCAAGTTCATGGAAATATGAAGTTGGAGGAACATTCTTCTTTCTTCCCCTTGGGGACCTACATCCAGTCAGAGTATCACCTGGGAGGTATGCTTTACCAGCGTCACAGAGACCTGTATTTCTCATGATCCTGAGTTGGCACTGTCTCTTTGTGCAGCTCAGGGTTCATCCAGCCCCACTGTGGTGAAGTGAGGCACACGTCAAAAAATTCAGACAGTTATTCAATGTCTCAGACAGTTCTGCTAATGCCTGTTCCCACACCTAAAGCACAAAAACATGGACTCCTAATACAATGACATTGCTTCCTGCATGTATACTGAGATCCTGCTTTATGTAGTAAAAGCAGCAGATAGCTTCAATAAACCTTTTTCTCTCAGAAATCAGTTTTATATCTAATTAATAAGGTTAGATATTCATAGACCAAATTTGGAAAACCTAGTGCTCAGGTAAGTAACATTGTAGTCTTGAAGGGCTTTCAGTGAACATATGGTAGTTTATAGGTGTTGTCAAAATACAATATACTATTGCCAAGGTAGTAGATTCCCAGGAGATTGGACTAGTTTTTGCTCTAGGATTATCTTTGAATGACAAATAAGAAAAAAAATCATGTGGGCCAGTGTTTTTCTAAATTAGATATGATCTTGACAGTACTCCATTGTGATTACTCCGTGTTTCTCTACATACACTGTTGATTTCAGTACTTTTGATTCCTCCCACTGAGCGAAAATTCCCTTGAACATGATACATTTATAAGCAGCTTTGTAGACTTCAAAGCAACGATGCAATCTGAGAGGCTAGGAGAAAGATATTCACAAGATCCTTGCTGCTTAGGCTTACCATTCCTTTGCTATCTTGGTTTAGTGCATTATCAGTAAAATGTAAAAACTTAACGTGGAAAGAATATGTTGAGCACAAATATTTGAGTTATTGAAATCATTCCAAAAGCCTATTTGGCAGAAGAAAAGAGAAGAGATCCCGACCAGCTGCTACCTATAGGTTCCTCCTTTTGAAAAAAATGGAAACTTTGAAAGATACGTACTGAGGGCAATTTGGTCTTCTCTACAGTATTGTTTTCCTGAGATCATCACAGGTGGCTTCGGCCTAGTGGCCTTAAGCACCCAAGTGTCAAAGGAAAGCAGACAGGGAATGAATGTATCAACTCATATGACAACAGTAGAAGTAGTTATCTCCTATCAATTATTATTTTTTAATTTTATATATTTTTTGAATTTTTGAATTATGTGGTACAATTTTGTGTAGACTGGGATTCTCCCTGCCAAACTCTCACTCCCAACAGACTTTCCCCGTTTTACTACAATGGTATAGTCCTTCATAAGGAATCACAATTCCATCAGTCTCTTATCTAAGTGTACCCTGACATTACTGGTACAGACAATGTCAGACAGTCCAGCATCCCATTGTCTACACATTGTCCACACATTTCGTCTGGAAGAGGACTAGGACTATGAAGTTTAGACATATTATTTAATCTGAAACATGAAGCAGTGTCCGATAGATATTCAACAATTGATAGGAAATACTTTCAGATTAAATAATTTAAAATGTCTAAACTTCATAGTCCTAGTCCTCTTAAAGAGTTCAAGTTTTTTTTTTTTCTCTAAGATTTAAGGATTTTGAAGTCAGGATACAGATTTTTAAAATCAATGTTTAATGATATATCCTGCAAAAATCACCAGAAAGACGCCATTCCTTTTGGTCCCTTCTGTAGTAATTCACAATTCTTGTAGTTCTTTGATAGTCAAAGGAGACCTGACAGTTGTTGCATGTATTTTATGCTCAGGCAGACATCCCACTGACAAGCTTCCTTGGGCTTAATACTACAGCATTCTGTGTGCCTGTGCTGTTATTTTTCTCAGTTCACAAATGAACAAGAAACGCGACACTTAGAGAAGTTAAAGCTAATTCTGTAAAGGCATGCCAGGATAGAATGGCCGAATGACAAAACCAGATTCCAACGCAGCAGTAAGACTTCAGCACTGAAGCTTTTCACCACTTTGTGGTAGAATGAACATCACCACTGGGGATATCACATGAATCCCAGAACAGCCAAACCATTCATTTTCAGCAGAAGTGAACTGGAATAATATTCAAAGACTAGTAACTTAGGAAATGTTCTAGTACCTTTTAAAAAATTTATTCGAAAGGCAGAGTGAAAAAAGAAATACAGAGAGAAACAGAGAGAAATCGAGAGAGAGAGAGATCATTCATCATTTGTTTCACTCCCTAAATGTTCCCAATGGCCAGGTCAAAATCAGGAGCTCAGAACTTCATGTGTATCTTCCACATGGATGATAGGGATTCAAGCACTTGAAGCATTGTCTGCTGCCTTCCCAGCTGCATGAGCAGGAAGCTACTCAAGGCAGGTGCTCTGATATGAAATTTGAGTATGCTAAGGCGCAACTTAACAGCCTGTACCACAATGCATGTAGCTTTTGCAAGATACAACAGCAATTTGGAATGATATTTCTTCATTAAACATTATTTCTGTTTCTAAATCCTTTCTCATATACAGAGGCCTTAGATTGTCCCATATAATATGTTTTCTTATCCTTTAATTTGAATTTTAAAATAATTATAATTCTTATTTACATGATTTATTTATATAAAGTGAAAATTTTCATGTAATTTACAATACATGTTAAAGTTAATCTCACCAAGAAGAAAACCAATTTATCCATGTAAAAGAGTCATATTATTTTATAATAAGGATGCTTTAAATTCAAAAATTCTAAGGTATTTAAGTGCTATATAATTTGATTTACTTATTTCACAGACCATTTGCTTTGGAACTAAAAAATTGGAATACTCTCCCTTTTTCATCTCAGTCCTCCCAAAGATTTTTTCTGTCATCTTTGATAGCTATTAGAACCCTACAGTCCTTAATACTATAATTAACATGTGTTTGTCCTAATATACTAGAACAAACGTACAGAATGATTTAGCATTATCTGTTCTAGAATAGTACTAGAATAAGGCTCAGAATTGAACTTTGGAAAAATAGTATTTCAAAACAGTATTCAGTGATATTTCAAAAAATATTTTTAGTCCAGCTTTCGAAAAGTGGATAGAAGTACATGTATGCTTTAAAAATATATTTTGATGTGATTTACAAGGAAGAGAACAAACAGCTCCTACAAAAACTCTGATTTGCAGATCAGCAGAGTAGTCTTTTCTCAAAAGATATTTTTTATCATACCTATACTCTGAGTGGAGGCTGTTATTTTGAAAAACTGAGGAGTTAAAATAAATCAAAAGTAAGTGGTAAAACCACTTTAACTATACAATGCAGGTCTCAAATGGTTTTATTACCTGAAAATTGATAGCATGAATTTTCTAACTAAACTTTAACTTTAGTACCTGTTTGTTTCCATGTGTGATTTTTTAAGAACTGCCCAGCAAATACAGAGTACTGCAACAGATGGCAGGCAATTTCTGTCTTCCAACCTAACCACACATTTTGTAAATAGAAAAATATTCGTCATACAAGTCACATTGATTCTGAACTCAATGCTGTTACTGTATTTTATGGATATTCTTTTACTGTCACATATACTAATGAGTCATCTTCTTCTACCATTGTTTAATCTAAAGTAATTTTAAATTATTTAAAAATGAGATTTATGTCACTTTGCAGACAATTATCTTCATAGCTTAGTAGTTGTTTTTTTTAACCACTTTTCCTTGTGATAGTCTTCAACTGACATTTACAGATTGTTGCTTTGATCTCCATAAAGATTCAGCTTGGGTTTTCTTGCATGCAATAATTGGGACTTGCACTGATAAAAGAAATTCCCATTGGTGACACAGAAGTTGTGTGGTTATCTATTGGAGTCTCCGTAAGTAATGAGTAGGCCTGTAAGTTTTCACATGTTAGAGTCTATCCAGTTTAATTTCACTCTCTTAATAATCTGTGTATTGTGCTGTATTTTTTTTAAATGTAGGAACTGCTTCATGCCTCTAAATTTCTCAAGACACCTTGGATCAGCTCTCATCCATTTCCCTCTGCACCGTAGCAGCAGTTTAACATGTTTTCATATTTCCATTTCCAGTAAGTCTTCCATAGTGTCTGGCACATTACCTATTTGTTGCTTGCCTGTGGAACGATTGAATGAATCCATATGGTTGTAAAGATGGTGTTAAACCTGAAAGGTGTAATTCTTGCCTCACTGAAATGTAACATTTGCTTTACCAAAGCACAAATCTAAATTGCTCAGAATTTGTGAAGGCAGTCCTTTATTTCAGTCATTTTTCCAATTCTAAATATCAAATCATTGACTCAACTAGACAATCCTGACTCTGGGAAATAGGGGGTGGGGGTTGGTTGAGAGGTGGGTTTTAAATTCACTGCTTCATAAAATGAAAAATATGGTCAACAGTGATTGACTCCATATTCTGAAGTGAAAAACATGCTGAAATCTCTGTGCACAGTTACAGCGAATGGTCGAAAAAAATAGTAAGAAAGGATTTCAAAAACAACAGTAAGTGAATCTCACTGAGGAATAGCTTCTGTCTGTATTTGTGTGTCCCAGATTGAACACGTTGTACTTCTAGCCATTCCTGATGAACCCTGGGATTATACATCATCTCTTTAAAACAAACAAACAAACAAACAAACAAACAAACAAACAAATATTAACTTGGGCCCAGCACAATGACTGAATTGGCTAATCCTCTCTTTCTAAGTGCTGGGATCCCATATGGGGACCTGGCTGTTCCACTTCCCATCCAGCTCCTGTTTGTGCCCTGGAAAGCAGTGAAGTATGGCCCAAATGCATAGGTCTCTTAACCCACAAGGAAGAAGCTCCTGGGTTCGGGTAGACTCAGCTCTCCGGCTGTTGTGGCCTTTTGGGGAGTGAACTAGCAGATGGAAGATCTTTTTCTCTCTTTTCTTTAAATATACCTTTGTAATAAAGTTAAATTGAAAAAAATTAGAGTTGAAAGATTTATTGCCAGGGCCTGGAACAATAGCCTTTACCTTGCACACGCCAGGATCTCATTTGGATGGCAGTTTGTATCCCAGCTGCTCTACTTCCCATCTTGCTCTCTGCTTGTGCCCTGGAAAACAAGTAGAGGATGGCCTAAAACCTTGGGACCCTGCACCCGTGTGGGATACCCAGAAGAAGATACTGGCTCCTGGCTTTGGATCAGCTCAGTTCCAGCTGTTACAGCCACTTGGGGAGTCAGCCAGCAGACACGAGATTTTTCTCTTTGTCTCTCCTCTCTGCAAATCTGATTTTCCAATAAAAATAAATAAATCTTCAAAACGAATTTATTGCCACATAATAATGTCACATCTTCATGAGGGATATAAAGTGATCTTTCGCTACATGCATACATTACATAATGATCAAATAAGAAGGAATAGCACACCTACAGTTTTAAAGATTTATCATTTCAAATGCTCACGATTGAAATACACAGTGCATCATTGTTTTCCCTGGTGACCTTACTTGTACCATCTCTGCCTAACGTGAGTGCTGTGTGTCCAAGACTGCTCTTATTCCTGTCTTTGTTACAGACTAGGCTGTTCTGGAACTTGCACCTTGGCTTGATACCATGATGATGGAAGAGATTTTAAGCTCATTTTCACTCTGCAAATCTCATCCTGCTTGAAATATGAGCTTAAAAAATTTCTCCTTGATTCTTTTTGCATAGCTTCATTAAACATCCCATAGGCAAGAATGAGCCAGACCATTACCATTAAACACTTCACGCACAACATCGTATAGATTATACTAGGCAGCACAGTCATTTTTTAGACTTATGCTTAGTGCACACTTACTGAATTTGATGATGTCTTGACCTTAATAGTGATTCACAACATCCTAGTAATGTTATCTTTGCCTTTTCTCAAGATTTGGGAATTACCTCTTGCTTAATTAACACCCTTTCCATCACTCCTATTTGATTTCTGTTACTTCTTTGCTCTTTTTCCAATGATAAAAAAGCAGTAAGATTAATATGTAGATCATTGTAGTCACAAATTCCTTTTTTATGTTTCTAGTCACTGTTTTCCTTTTATTTTGTCACACAGTTACTGGATCATGTTCTCACCCAGAATACCATCAATGAATCATTTAGTATAATTAAATGTCTAAATAGATTTAAATATGCTTAGCTTCTGAGATATCTCCATCCTATATTTTATAATGATTGTGCTATTTTACATAGATCTACCATATAACCCAGTCATTAATCTCATTCCTGGGAATTTACACAAACAGAATAAAATCAATGTGGGAAATATTTATCTGTACTCTCATATCTACTACTGCTCAATTCATAATAGCTAAAGTGAAATCAACCCAGATGTCTGCCAACTGAAGACTGGATGTAGAAAACACAGTATGTATATATACTAAGGAATACTGCTCAGTCACAAAAAAAATCCAGTATTTTGCAACAAAATAGATGCAACTTGCAATCATTACGATTAATTAAATAAGCTAGTGTCAACAAGACAAATGTTATGTTTTCTCTAATATGCAGCCATTAATATAAAATACAAAGAAAGTGTGCGAGTGAAACAGTCATATTGTAGTATCATTGTTATTTCTAATTCTTGTTTATACTCTTGTGGAATTGTGATCTTCCTACTTTTTGACTTATTGAGTATTATGGTTAGTGGTGAGTTAGGTCAATGAATATAGAATGGATTGAAATTAAGTCATAGCAAAAACTGATGAAGAGAGGAGACGGAGGGAAGGAAAGCAACTAAGGGGAGGACAGAGGGAGGGAAAGGGTGGTTATCTGCTTGGAATTTTCTCTATGGAATGGATGAAATCTGTTCTCTTTATATTAATTTTAAAATTCTACAAAAGATGGTTATCTTCTCTCCTTCCATATAGAGATGGTATTAGATCAAGTTTTTCTGATCTTTGATTAAATGTTTTCTTTTCTGGTTTCCCTTCTGATATTGGTTTCCTTTCATTCACTCTCTATGCTCATTTGCTTGAGTACTCTATTTAGAATATAAATACTGGTGAATGTGAAGGCCAAAGTAGGGGCTGCTGCCTAGTTTGGGCATGGCTGCAGTGTCCCTTGGCACAAGTGTAAACTGGATCTGGGGTGCACCAGACTGGGCTAGACTCCAGCACCCAATGGTGCTCATAAGAACCAGGGTAGGTGTAGAACAGGCTAGGCTAAGTCTCTGCCCCTGATGAGCTGTTGTGAGCTGTGTCTGTATGTGGACTAAGCTTGGCTGGGCTCTAATATGCAATAATAAAAAGTGAAATGGGTGAAGGCCAGTCAGGACAGAAAGTGCTAGGACAGAAAGTGGACTAAGCAGGGTTGGCTCATGGATCCACTGGTGTGTGTGAGATCTGGCATTGGGAGAGGTTCTGATGGAGGAGCTTGGGAAACTCCTCTGTCAGGACACAGTTCCTGCAAGTGAGTGCAAGAACCATGATAGGGAACAGCCTGGACTAGGCCAGCAAATGGTACCCACTGCCTTACATTTGGCGCGGATCAGGGCGAACCAGTCTGGGCCAGTTCATATCACCTGCTGGCGAATCTAAGCACCAGAATAGAGTGTGGGTTGGGCGGGGTTGGGTCACAACACAAGCCAGTTCACATGAGGGCCAGCACTGGGGTCCAGATAGGTTGGGCTAGGCTGTAGCCCCCATCAGTGTGAGTTGGAATTGGGGATGAGCCAGGCCCAGCCAGGCTACAACACCCACTGGCAAATGCCAAGATGAGGCTGGCCATGCCATACTGGGCCACACCACCCAACCAGCACACATGAGACACAGGGTAGAGGGAAAGGGCAAAGCCAGAAGGAAGGTTGTGGAGGGCTTTCCTGCTGGACCACCACTCCCACTGGAGAACATGAGTTGGGATGAAGGCAGACCAGGCCAGGCAGGGCTACACCTATTGGTCTCGTGTGGGCTGGATTGGGGAAAGCCAGATTGGGTTAACTGTTCCTACTGGTGCATGCTTAAGTCAGAGTGAGTGTGGATTGGTTGGGTTTTGCTGCATCATCAGCTGGAAGATGCTGGCATGGGGGGGGGCAAATCCTGTCAAGTTAAACTACAGAACCACCTAGGGAGTGCAAGATCTAGGAGTGGGAGTGGGTCCAGTAGGGAAACAGTGACCACTACCCTTTTGGGTTGCCACTCTGACTGATAAGCATGAGGACCAGGACTGGGACAGGCATAGCTAGACAGAGAGTGGCACCCAGTGGAAAGTGTGCGGGCTCGATAGTGAGGCTGGTTGGGTTGAACTAGGCTTCAATGCCCACTGACATGTATAAGAGCTGAATGGGATGTGAAACAGATGGAACCAGTCTGCTGTACATACTGGCAAGCATGAGAACCAGGGCAGGGGGCAGCCCTGTTGGGGGCTATTGCAGGTCACTCCAGCTGGACTGCAACTCCCACTGGTTTTCATGGGGGCTGAGTGTGTGGTGGGCAGGATTGGGCTGGACTGTAACATCCATTGGTTTGTGTTAGAAGACAGGGCTGGGGACAGAGCTGACCCAGCAATTGTATCCACCAGCATGTACATAAGCTGATTGGAGCGACAGACAGTGCTTGACCCTGTACTGGCAAGCACACACAAAAATCAAGATCACTTCAGATGAAGTTTCTTTGAGGATTCCCCCCCAGTTGAACTGCTGGACTCAGAACCCCAACCATGGAGAGAATTGCAGGTTCCATGGTCTGACTCTGAAGTGTATGTTGAGAGCTGGATCTCATCAGTGGCTTAGATGGAGCAGTAGACATCATATCCAGGTGCACATGGAGGATATGGCAGTACATTGAAGTCTGCAAAGGACACCTGGTAACAAAACAGAGGACAGAAGACAGAACAAATTGACTAATTACCCCAGCCAAGTGTTGGCAGTGAAAATCTGGGGAAATGGAGATCTAAGGTGGACTATGTCAACCAATGTATTCTGGAGCTATTTCGTCATGTTTGGAGTGGTGAGACTGGCAGTAATTCCAACCTGGTGAACTATCAAAACCTCTTGAGCAGGACTCTTGGAGCATACCCTACATGGGGACTCTGGGGTGGTGTCAGGTGACTATCCTCCATCCCAGGACACAGAGGTGTTTGGGAGGCTGGGTGTGGCTTCTCCCCTTATCTCCCCGCTTCCCCCATATACAGCAAGGAAAAAAAAAGGATGTGGAAATAATGGTCTCATTCATCTTCCTGTAGTCCTTGACCCTAATCACCCTAATTGACTATGTAAAATCATAAAAATAAAAATAATTAATAGTTAAAGCAAACACATAAAAAAGAATGTAAATCCTAACAATTTCAAAGGGTTTAGTCTTAAATGTCTTCGCATATCACATAAGCAGAAGTATTTGCACAATCCTACCTTTCCAACTTTTCTGTGTCTTCATGTGTCCATGGGATATTCTTGAGAAATAATCATTACAGCTGTTTAGCCTATGTAAGAGAGTGTGGAGCTTTTCTTTTTTGGTTTCCAACATTTGTAGTTGCTTTCCCAATGATTTAATAGTATATATCTATCATTGACACAAAATAATCTTCTTTTCCTCTGCCTGTAAGCACCTTTGAAATGAAGGACAGGTATCATTGGAATGTGTAGGAGATGTTGAGGGCATGATATTAACACTGTGGTCTTCCTTCTCAGTGAAGCTGTTCTTCAAATAAGGACCTAAGGATTGCAGCATTTTCAGAAGTTATGGCTCATAGTTAAGGGGTACACATCACAGACACACATAACCAAGGCAGGGTATAGACCCTGCAAGGGTCACAGAATGCTTCTTGCCAGTTATTTTATTAAACCACATAGTAGTTTTGTGTTATGAAAAAAAGCAACATTTTGAAACAAAAAATAAAACATTTCTACATCAAAAAGTATTGCTGTTTTTAATTTCTTGAGTTGTAGTTTTGCGCAGGTCATAAAATATTGTCCTTCAAGTTTAATTTGACTTTCATTTCCATAACATACTAGCTTAGAAGAATCCCGCCATTTGATATTTTATCTTATCAACATATAAGGATTCTAATTAACTCAGTATAAGCAATTTTCTACTTTTCTGATGGTGTTTTTCTCTTCTCAGAGTTAACGTTTTCTTCCTTCTTATAGTTGAAAAAATATTAAGTCCTTCACTGTCACCATTGCCTGAACTTTCTTTCCCTTTGCTTTCAATATTAACTTTTGATGTTAATGTCCAGGATTAAATGAAAACATAATACCACCGGTATTTCCTTTTCTCTGATCTAAGTTTCCGGCTCATTGAGTACAACCTGCTCTTGTGTGAAAGATACTTCAAGATATAATCTTTGTGCTGCAATAAGGTTTTAATATAGTTATCATTAACTGATTATTTTTTTTTAACCCAACAACCTACTTGTTCTTACTACCAGCTGAGTATACTAATGTTGGAAAAATGCTTAAATATTTTCTCTGAGATTTTATGCCTAGTGCAGAACTTACAAAAATTATTTATTCCATTTTTAGAAATTTTAGCGTACTTTCCTTTTCAAAAAATGTTTTTGAGAATCTATTTGAAAGAGAGAGAGGGAGAGAGAGAGAAGAGGGAGGAAGAAAAGAAGCAAGGAGAGGAGAGGAGAGGAGAGGAAAGATCTTCCAAAGATTGGCTCACTCCTCAAATGTCTTGGGCTGAATCAAGCCAAAGTAAAGCTTTTAGAGCTTCATTCAGGTCTCCAAGTAGGTGGCAGGGGCCTAAGCTAGATTGGAAGCAGAGGAGATGGAACAAGAAAACCTCTATAAATATTTAGAAATCTCTGCAAATCAGTGATAAATTTAAAAAAAGTGAAAACAAAGTTACACTGCATTCCCCAGAGATCCTGGCACTCAGTCTCAGGCTGTGGGGAATTGGAAATGACCAACCCTCCAATGAGATGGGAGTGTCCCAAGTGCCAGTGTAACCTGCTGCACCATATATCATTCATTTTCTTCTTTATGCATTATTGAAATCTGTGTTCCATACCCATTTCCCATAACAAATTTCACAGTAAAATGGCTGTGGAATCCATTAGAGTATTTATTTCATCCAACTTCATTAAATGAGGTTCTTTTGCCAAATCCAGAGACTTTTTTGCTGATGATCATTTTGTTCTTCTGAGGTGAATAATCATGGCTATCTCCACTCACTGGGATGTCAGACTCCATCACTGTAATATTTATAATGAAGTACTTGTATAAAGTGTTCCCTTTAATTGTCCCTTATTAACTTTGGCAGATTTTAATCTAAAGGGAGCTCTGTGCTTTGAATTTGTGATCAGATGTTCCAATATTTTTAAAGCATTTTTTCATTTATTTGAAAAATAGTTACAGGTAGAGATTGAGAATCTTCCATGTGCTGGTTCACTCCCCAAATGACTGTAATGGCCAGGGTAGACCAAGCCAAAGCGAGGAACCAGGACTTCCTCTGTATCTCCCATGGTGGTACAGGAGCCCAAGCACTTGTGTCATGTTCTGCTGCTTTCCCAGGCTCATTAGCAAGAATTTGATTCAGAATGGAGCAATCAAGACACAAACCAGCATCCATGTGGGATGCTGGCGTCACAGAAGTTGGTTTAATCCACTACACCAAAATCTAAGCCCCTTTCAATAATATTTTTGAAGGAAAACAATGAGAGGAAAGACTAGAATTATTTGAAATTACACTTTAAGAAATGCCATGTTTGCCTACATTTTACTTCAATGAAAAATAATTGTTAATTTTCAAGCATGCCAGTCATTATAATCCATGTTTCTTATCGCTAAGACAAAGTTCTCATTGAAGAACTTCATCTCTTCATTCAGTGATGCCTTTGCTGGGACAGTCACACTCCTATTTCCATTTGGAGCCATGAACATTGAGACCTACACATTGAGAAAGCAATAGGGTGACACTAGATCCAGGTGACTAGGATTGCTGGCTGAAATGCTGCTACTTACACAGCACAACACACATACCATTCTGGCACTATGGCCACCACACACCAGAGCAGAGATTTCATGCCCCTGTCACACTCTCCTCTGAAGATTTCACTGCTTAGAGTTACTTATTCATACTGAAGACCTGAAAATGGAACCTCAGTGGAGGCTGATTTGTGGAGACAGGGCAAGCATATAAGTAACCTTCTTGGATTCTCTGTTGGAGTGATCTATTGAGTGGTGTCCATCATGTGGGGAATTTCTAAGTAATAGGCATTGAGTTCAGAAGATGCTGTGCTGCCAAAACTATGTCCTCCATACGTTGGCCATGGTAGACCTCACTGCCTTTGCTGCAGTGATCTCAGGCCCCACTCTCATCCCATCATGTCATGCATGACTTTGGTTTCAGATACAGACACTTTGCTCTCCGGTGAGCACTTGGTCCTCATTCCTTCTTTATTTTCCAGGTCTTAGATCCTCAGAAGTTTGCAGTCAGTAAATTACATTTTATCAAGTGTACAATGAAGACAATGTGTGAAGTAATGTGATCAGTTGAAAGAGTCATTTTAAAAACTGATGCTGTGTTCATGGCTGATAACATAGAAAGAGAGCCAGACTAGAGATGGGAAGGTGTGAGTGGGCTCAGCTGTGCCTCCAGCTCATCGTGCGATCATACCCTTTATCTCTTCAGGCAGATCCTGGGCAAGGATGAGATGGCTTCCAGCTTCTCTTCATTTTCTGACAATCTGTGATTTTCAAGTCATAGTGCTGTTTGCTGTAGCAATGGGGTGCAATGTCTGGCATGATGGTGTGTTTTGTTCTCTTAATGGGGACTGAGGCTGCAGCTCTGTTTGGCATGAGCTGAGCTGTGTCAGCACAATGGAGCTGATTGGCTGGGCAGCAAAAGCAGACCCCAGAGAGATATTGATTCTGACAGGGAAACAATTAAAGGGGGAAAATGGTGCCTTGCAAAGTAAGACATCTGCGTGCTTGTGGCGCCCTTGGTC
This sequence comes from Ochotona princeps, assembly GCF_030435755.1. Taxonomy (NCBI): domain Eukaryota; kingdom Metazoa; phylum Chordata; class Mammalia; order Lagomorpha; family Ochotonidae; genus Ochotona; species Ochotona princeps. The sequence continues at coordinate 23,504,221 of NC_080842.1, forward strand.
AAGTCTGCAGTGTAACTTGTGGTTTAATTGGTGTGACAGAAAGGCTCTAGTGAATACTGTGCTCAAAAAGAGTTGGAGAGTCTGTAAAATTGAAAACATGTCCTAAAACTAGCAAATCTAGTTTTATCTGATTATTTCACATAGAAGAAGCGATGGTGGCTTTTTTGTTTGTCTCTTTCTTTCCTTCTTTCTTTCTTTTTTTCACTTCTGGAGCCATGTAACTTGTTGAACTATTAGTCAAAATCTAAGTTTGATGTTATGGTAATGTGCTGGGGGCCTTGGAGCATTTGGCAAGATTTCCTCCCACTTTTTCCTGCCAACATTACCTTCTGCATTTGCTCCTTTTGCTCTGTTCTTTCTCATATTTTCTTTTGTAGTATGTTCCCACGCTGCTTTTACTCTTTTGAAATATGCATGCTACTATGCTTATATCCATCAAGATTTGCACTGTGTATGTGAATGGAGTAGGAGGTTAGGGTGTCTCAGGTCCCTCCATACCTTAGTTAGTAGTGCTATCTTGTGACACTGCATAGATTGTGGAACCACCATTCCCAACTCCAAGCACGGATGCCTTTTTAGCCTGTTCCTCCACAACTAGCTTCCGTGGCAAATTCAAGACCATTCATCACATTAGCTCTGTACATTAGCTCTGTAGAGGAATTAGCCATGGCATTTGAAATGAACTGTATATTTCCCTCTTTCTCTTTTTTTGCTGCCACCATTATTCTTTTACTAATGTCAGACCTATCTCCTTTTTAAATTGAGGCTAAAATACACGTAACAAATTTACATCTTTTTCATTTTAAAGTATACAATTCAGTGGTACTAAGTGCATTCAACAATGTTTTAGTTACCATCCTCCAACCCCAGAATGTTTTCTTAATCTGAATTGAAACTCTGGGTCTCTTTAACAATAACTCCCATTATTCCTTTTCCTCAGCCTCTCTCCAACACTGTTCTACGTTCTATGAACTTGGCTACTCTATTTGCCTTTTGTAAAATGACTTATTTCTTTAGCATAATACTGTCAACACATTGCTGTTAAAGTGCATGCCAGAATTCCTTTTTAAAGTTGAATAATATTCTGTTACATGAATATAACATGTTTTGTTAACCCATTCACACATAAGCATATGCTTATGTTGCTTCCATCATTTGGCTGTTGTGTAGAATGCTGCAAAGATCAGTGTACCAAATCCTTCTTAGTAAAAGCAAATACTTTGGAATGCCGATGTTGCTCTGTGAAACAACTACAATCAGTTGCTTAGGAGCAGATGTTTGATGCAGCAGTTTAGATTCTGCTTGGGATGCCCACATCCCATATTGAAATGCCTAGGTGGGGCCCGGCGGCGTGGCCTAGCGGCTAAAGTCCTCGCCTTGAAAGCCCCGGGATCCCATATGGGCGCCGGTTCTAATCCCGGCAGCTCCACTTCCCATCCAGTTCCCTGCTTGTGGCCTGGGAAAGCAGTTGAGGACGGCCCAGTGCATTGGGACACTGCACCCGCGTGGGAGACCCGGAAGAGGTTCCAGGTTCCCAGCTTCAGATCGGTGCGCATCGGCCCGTTGTGGCTCACTTGGGGAGTGAATCATCGGAGGGAAGATTTTCCTCTCTGTCCCTCCTCCTCTGTGTATATCTGGCTGTAATAAAATGAATAAATCTTAAAAAAAAAAAAAAAAGAAATGCCTAGGTGGGTTCAAGCTCCTTTTCCAATTGGGACTTTCAGCTAATGGGTTCTCTGGGAGGTGGCAGGTAATAGTTTAAGTACTTGAGGTTCTGCCATCCACAAGGAAGTCTTCTAGTCCCAGCTTGGCCTATCCCTAGCTGTTGTTGTGGGCATATGGGGAGTGAACTAGTGAATGGAAGATTCCTCTGTCTCTCTGCCTAACAAATTAAAAGCATTTTAAAATTAATTATTTTGAGACTCAAGAGGGCGGAATAGGGTAAGGACACGTTTAAATGGACGGAAAAACATTTAATCAGGATGAAGCAGAGAGGACATATTTCAGGAAATAGGAAGTTTCAGAACTGTATGAAACAGGGAAGTCTGTTTCTTCAAACATTGTAATTTTGCATGCTCAAGTACACAGAGCACCTTTTCTTCTCCCCAGCTATGTAGGGCTCCACTAATAGAAGGTAATGCACTTTTTTCTTTCATCACAGGAACTATAGTATAAATGTGGGTGGCTACAACCTACACTCCTGCTCAATAATCAAGCCTTGCTGGATGGACTCATAGGCACTTTCTCTTCCCCATCTTCCATTTCTTTATTTGTATAAAGGGAACATATTTCCTGTATTGCCTATATACAATTTTAAAACACAATGGCACTTTTCATCATCCTCTCTCCTGCCTTTTCTCCTCATTACTTTCTTATTTGTTCTTAATTTTTTAATTATGTCATAATCACAAGTTAAATTCTCCACTAAATAAAGAACTCAACAAGTAAATACAATGACCACTGTTCCTCAGCAGTATGGACAAGGGAAACAGCAATATTCTCAAGATGTCAATTTCACTCATATGTCTTGTTTTTGCTGTACACTATATATTAGTTATTGCAAATAAGAGAAAACATATGATGTCTGCTTTGTCATGTTGCTATTTGTAAAATATTTATTTATTTTATTACTTATTTTTTTAAGGCAAAGAGAGAGAGAGGGTGTGAAAGAAAGATCTGCCACATTTTAATTCACTTTCTTATGGGCCTGGTGTGATGGCTCAATTGGCTAATTTTCTGCTTCCATGCACCAGCATCCCTTCTGGGTGCTGGTTTGTGTCCCACCTGCTTCACTTCCCATCCAGTTCCCTGCTTGTGGCCTAGGAAAGCAATGGAGGATGGGCCAAAGCATTCATGCAGAAGTTCTACAAGAAGTTCCTTGCTCCCAGTTCATACCAACCCAGCTCCTGCCCATCCCAGTAGATGGAAGATCTTTCTCTTTATCTCTCCTTCTTTCTCTAAGTCTGTCTTTCCAATAAAAATAAATAAATCTTTAAAAACAATAAAATGAAAGAATTCACTGACTGCAACAGCCAAGACTAGGTCAGACCAATGCCAAGAGCCATGAACTCAATCTGGGTCTGTCATATAGGTTGAAGGGACTCAAGCATCACTTGCTGCCTCTCAAGGGACACATCAACAGGAAGCTGAAATTAGAGCAGAGCTGGGCCTCAAACCCAGGAGCTCAGCTATGGGATGTGGGTATGCTAAGAGAAATCGGAGGCTGCCCATCCTTGGATGCCTTCTGCTTCCCTCCAGAAGGTTTCCCTAGGCTCTGCTTATGCAACTCAAGATCACCTGCATAGGCAGCACCAGCCTCCCAAGACGGCCCATTCTTTTCTTACACAAGCTGAAGTTCCCTCCTCTTCTCCCTTGTATCAGCCAGCTTAAGAAACTATCTTTCATTGGGTTATGATCTGCTTATTTTTAGTTTCTTACTGTGTGATCTAGGTTATACGATTTAGGGCAAATCAGAGACTATGCAACTCTCTTCACAGCACAGCTCATCAAACATTTAACTTTCTTGCTACACTGAGCTGCACGAAGTGACCCAGATCTCCTCCATCATGCTGTATGTCTCTTAAACCCAGCACTCTCGTGGTATTTTGCCTTTCTTGCTTCCTGCACTGAATACCATGTCCCAAATTTGGCCTGCACCATGTTTAGCAGAGCAGAACCAGAACATGTCACGTTAACAGCAGCCTTCTCTTAAAGTGGCCTAAAAAAAGCCTAGCCTTTCTGATGCCCACTTCACATTTCCTTTCAAAGTAGTTTCTCACAGGGAATTTAAAATTCTTTAGACACAGTCTAAAGGAACAGGTCAGGAAGCCTAAATGCTTTCTTAGTTCATGACTTCCTGTCTTTGCCTTTGCATGTGGTGTGTTTATCTGTAACACATTGTGTTTGCTTGTTGCTGCTCACATTTATTAACTGGTCACCTGACTCACTAAGGTGCATAGCAATTTACAAAAAAAGGACATTGAACGACATGGATTTCCTCAGAACTTGTATGTAGGAAAGACAAGTTGAGAAAGTTGTCTATAAACACATACGTATCAAAGGAGAGTTTTAAAATCAAGTGTTTTGTACCAGGACACTTTCAAAATTTTGCAGTGAAATGAAATTAAAAGCTTACTTCCATGAAAAAAATTTGGAATACATACACAAATTTTTCATAATACACATTTTCAGTCATTTTTTGAGCATCCCGCACAGATGTGGGTTTGAAAATCTTTTCCACCAAAATAAATGCTTTAAATTCCATTTCCCACCATTATTGGAAGAATCTTCATTTTAAGGAGACTTATACAAATAAGATCAACTTTATTTCTTTCTAAAAAGATATCTGCCAAGAATGTAATGGAAATTGGTGTGGGTGTGTGTGAAGCACGAACTAGCATTCATCATGTTATTTTTTTTTTTCTCTGTGAGGATGTCAAGGATATTCTAGAGGAATCCCAAACAGAGAGCCCACTGTTTAAGTTCATTTCTACATCATTGCATATTCCATTCTTTCCTAACATTTTGGAAGTGCATGAGGAACTTGTGTAAAAATAACTGGCGATTTCATCTTCATCTGAGTTTATCTATGGTGATGTAGATGCTAGATTTAAGGAGATCTTGAAAAAGACACCACAAATGCTGATCTCGTGAATTGCCATTAATAGGGCAGCTAACGTCAGAAGGTGAACTTCAATGTGTACACAGGGAATCATGATCTTCAGTGGGTGGTCCTAGATACTTTGCTATTCTGAGTAAGGTCTTTACATTTTGTTCTTGAGTGTCCCCAAAATGCTTGTGTGTTCATCAGGCAGCCATGGATGCTGTCCTTTTCAAAGACATGAATTCATCACTAAGAGTGAACTTTTGCTCCCTCTGGGGTTATGTAGTTAACATAGCAGGCCATGTTACATAGCCATCTCCAAAATCTCATCAGATGGCTATGAACAAAGTCTACTGCTAACTTAAAACTGAATAGCTTTAATGAATTCTGAATATCTAGATTAATGCTGGCTAAACAGCACCTCCTTTGCTAGCAACATCATTGGAACAGTTTGGTATTTTTTTTCCTTCTTGATGCTGTTGTTTCCAAGGCAAGTCCAGTGCAGTCGTGGAAGGACTGACGCACACTTGGAGAACAGATGGTAGAGCTGACATGTCAATTTATTCAGTGCCACCACTTTAGTTGGGACTTTTTCTATGGGAAAGTCAGCAGGATGACTGAAGCTTTGTTATCAACATGACTATTTAAAATGTGTAGCAATTTCGCCCAGTGATTGTGACAGGATTATGTCAATAAAAGAAATGATGTAAGAAACTCTCTGTTACGTGAGCACTTTAGGAGTACATCCAATTCTTTGGATACACCGTGTTAGAAACCTCTTTCTGTGAGAGCTGAAGAAGCTGATGAGTCCAATGGGAAGTGTTGTCTATTGTCTGCATGAAGGGACCTCTCAAGCAACACCGCTTAGACCCAGAGAGAAGGCTGGCTTCATCCCCCAAGGAAATCATGTCATCCCGGTCCTCATTGCCATCCTAAGGCCCCTTTGTTCAGATCTTTAAGATTCTCAGTTTTTCTGAGTACTTATGTTGCGCTCTTAAGAACAGACTAGTGACTATCATATTCTCTGTACAAATAGTGTATGTTCATTTAAAAAGCAGCCAATTCAAAATCAGGCAAAACAATGCAAACTCCCCTGAAGTCCTATCACCTTGATATACTCATTAATGTTAACTAATAGGTATGAACTTTTATCTCTCTAAAAAAGCACCCACACAGAAAAGATAACCATGAGCAAATTCTGTATCCACATTTCCAGGTGCACAGCTCTATGAATTTTTGACAAATATAGTCGTGTAAGTTACATGACAATCAAAATGCAGAACATCACTGTCACCAGATCATGTTCCTTTATGCTCCTTTAACAAGAATCACATTTTCCTCCACCAGCTCCTGGCAAAAATTGGTCTGACTTCTGTCTTTAGTTTTGTGTTTTCCGAAAAGCCTTATAAATAGTACTGCTGAGTAAATAGAATTCCTGTGTCTAATTTCTCTAACTTATCATAACGCTTTTGAGATTCTTTCATGACATTGTATGTAATGGTAGTTTACTCATTTTCTGGTCCTATGTCATTGTACAAATATACTATATTTGTTCACCAAAGGATATTTGAATGATTTCCAGTTTTGACTATTTCAAACAAAGCTGCTTTAAACATTTTTTTAAAAAGATTTATTCATTTTTACTGGAAAGGCAGATATACAGAGAGGAGGAGAGAGAGAGAGGAAGATTTTCCTGCTGATGGCTCACTCCCCAAGTGACCGCAATGGCCAGTGCTGCGCCGATCCGAAGCCAGGTGCAGGGAACCTCCTCAAGCTCTCCCATATGTGTGCAGGGTCTCAAGGCTTTGGGCCGTCCTCTACTGCTTTCCCAGGCCACAAGCAGGGAGCTGGATGGGAAGCGGGGCTGCCAGGATTAGAACTGGCGCCCATATAGGATCCTGGTACATTCAAGGCAAGGACTTAAGCCGCTAGGGTACTGCACCGGGCCCTAAACATTTATTTTTTCACAGTAGTTTCCGTGGGTGTAGGTTTTCATTTCTCTTGGGTAAAAACCTTGCAGTGGGATTACTATGGTTCATTTGATTCTCGCACTTTGAGGAACAGGTCTATTCTTTCCCCTACCATGGCAGTACTCTTCTATATTCCCATCAGCAGTATCTGAGCGCTCCAGCTCCTCCTCCTGTGCACCAGCACTGTTCTGTTGTGTGTTAATGTGATTTGAGTCATCTACTAAGATTCTTAACACAAGATTCTTAACACAAACAATATTGATCCCTTCGAAAGTTTGTTTGTTGGGAAACATTCTTAGAATCTTTATTGCCTGGTTTCCAGATATATTACTTTCTTTCTATTAAAAAAAAAAAACACTTTATGCTTTCACTTTCATCTTGTTCATTGTTGCTTCCAATGGATTGTTTTATTAAGGACTATTATTTAATTTCTCAATTCCCACTTCAACATTTCCTCCTTCAATATTACAGTTTTCATTTGACTTTGTTTTTACTAAGATTATGTCATCAAGCCTTTTTGTTGCTAAGAATTTGAAAGGATACTGGTGCAGCTTCATTCAAATTTTACTATTTTAATAATCTAGACTTTCATTTACCGAATTCTTCTTTTTTTGACTTTCATTCCCTTTTCTTCCTTCCTTCTTGTTTCCCTTCACCTCTTTTCTTTCCTTTTGCCTCACTTCTTTCTCTTCATGCTTTTTCTTCTTCTTCTTTCTCTTGCTCTTCCTCCTTCTCTGGGCTATGTTTGCACAGCTGTGACTCCATTTTTCACAGATAGAATATTATCGATCTTTTATTTGTTATCATACATTGAAGGAAATTATTCTGAACTTCCTACCCCTTATCTGACCGTGTCCTATTTGCCTTCAGCCTGTATCAGTAGTGAATAGGTACTTTAACCTATTTATTTTTCTGAAGTTTGAAAACCTGCTGGAAAGTGCCAAGTGGTCCTAAGCTCAGTTTGTTGATAGAAGAAAGTTAGAACACTATCAACAGAAACTTAAATTTATCCTAGTTTCCTATGGATTAGGATAGTGCTGTTTTTGTAGATTTAGTGTTTTTTTAAAATATGTTTTCCCCCAGCCATTCTTTTAGTAAAACTACCACAATAACAAAACCGTGTTCTTTTTCCCATAACACTATTCATTACATTATTCCAATGAAAAGATGACAGATGAGTTTGACAGGACATAATATTTCTTGTTTTTATTTAGTGAGATTGCTTTTCTCACTATATTAATACAGTTATAACAATTCAAATGCATTAACCAATTCTCTCACCTCTCACATGCTTCCCACCTATTCAGGGTAAACCAGGAGTCAGCATAACAAAACACACAACAGTGTAGGCTAGAACTTTAAGGGAAAAAAACTGGAACCCCTAAAACACTATATTTTGAATCCTACTCCTATTGTGCTAATAAGAGAAGATCCCCAAAATAAAGACACGGATAGTAGAATCCCAGAATGGAGAGACTGCTTGTGTAAGTGAAATTGCATAAACATTAGAATTAGCAAGAATTGACCTTGAGTCTGAACTTGGCCAAGTCCTAGCTATTTAATCACAGACTGTTTACATATTTCACCTGGCTCAAATCCCCAGTCTGCAAAAATGATATTGTTTCTACTTTCTATTTATTCAGTTCCTTTCATTCTCACAGCCAACATGCATTGAAAGCCTACTAATGAGGGTACTTTAAAAAACTGATGAACAGATGAAAGTAAAAGATAGGTTTATTTTCATGAAAAAAAGCAATTTGAAATGCACGCATAGTTTTTTTCCTTCATAATACATGTCTTTGTATATGTCATAGCACCTTACTGTAGACTTGGAGTAAGGCAAGGCAGACTCGTGGATACCTTGTATTCCTGGCTCTTGCATTCTATTGTGCATGATAAGTATTTACATACAATTTCAAATGGTTGCAAATCCTCATGAAACAGAGTAGTTAGTGCAAAGGGAGAGGAACCTGGGTGCTACATTCTCTGCTACAGAAGGACAGCGTTAACAATGGCTCCAGGTGCAAGAAGCAAAAGACAGTGCCAAAAGGCAGAGGGCAGCAAGGTTGCCAGCTAGGAAGCAGTGGCCACAGGTCCTGGAAAGAGAACAAAACAGCTTGTATTACAGTTTCAGTATTGGACGTCATGGCAGATAGCTATGTACAATGGGATTTGGAGACAATGTTAACAGGAAATTCTGAGGACTTGGAAGTGATGATGAGGAGATATGATTCCTATATATTTAACTAAAGCTATAGGGTAAAAGGAATGATCAGTTACCACGATGGGGCAAAAACAGAAGGGATAAGGTAGGCTGGCATGAAATGCTTTGTTTTCAGGTATTTTATAATCTAAATATATAATATTTAGATTTATGCTTTATAATATATATATATATATATATATATATATATATATATATATATATATATATTTGCTTGAAAGGCAGAATGACATACAGAGAGGGAGAGACAAAGAGAAGAGAGAGAGTTATTCTGTTTGCTAGTTCATTCCCCAAATGGCCACAATAGCTAGGAATGGGTGAAGCTAAAACCAGAAGCCAGGAACTCTAGCCTGGTCTCCCACACAGGTGATTGCAGCTCAAGTACTTTTGGTTTCCCAGGTATACTAGTGGGAGCTGGATTAGAATCAGAGCAATGGGGACTTAAACCAGTGATCTGATAAAGGAGGTGGTGTTACACACAGTTTAGCCATTTGTGCCACAGTACCAGTGCCTGGCTGATGATTTTTAAACGTATTTATTTAATTGTTTGCTTATTAATTAATCTAGTTGAAAAATAGCCACATAAAGAGAAGGAGATGAAACAGATTTTCTAATCTCTCATTCAATTCCCAACTGGCTGCATTAGCCAGATTTGGGCCTGGCTGAAACCAGGAGCCAAAAACTCCATCCAGATCTCCCAGGTGGTGGCAGGGGTCCAAGTATTTGGACTACCCTCTTCCCAGGAGCATTAACAGAATGCTGGATCTGAAGCCTAGCAGCCCAAGACTCAAACTAAGCACTCCTATATGGTATGCTGACAGGCAGTACAAGCAGTGCTTAACCCACTGTGTCACAACGCTGTCCCCCAATGTAAAAATTTTAAAAACTGAACATAAAAAACTATATTGTGTTTTAACTGTATACTTCAACCATTATGCTTAACATGAAGATCCATTCAATTACATACACAAAGCATACTATAAACATAAGGAATTAAATGCCTGTCCCACTGTTGCTGCTTTTAAACTAATTTTTTCTTTCTAACGTTTTGAGAGGGAGGAAGCAAGGGTGAAACAAAAGGAGAGGAAGACACAGAGAAGGAGGGAGAGTAAAAAACAGAGTGAGGGGGAATGCAGGAGGAAAAGGAGAGGGCAAAGGAGGAGAAAACAGAGAAACAGAGAAGGAGAGATAATTCATTTGCTGATTTGCTCCCTAAGTGCCCACAATAGTCAGGGTTGAGCCAAGCCTAACCTGAGGACCAGGGAGCTTAATCCCTGTCTCCCAAGTAAGAGGCAAGGATCTCAGTACTTGAGCCATCACCACTGCCTTCCAGGCTCTGCACTAGCAGGAAACCGGAGTTGGCAGCTGAAGCGAGGAGTCAAACTCAGGCACTCCAATGTAAGATGATGAAATCTTAACGGGTGCCTTAACCACTAGGCCTAGTGCTCACCTCTAATCCATGTGTTTCAATAAACATATAAATATCATATATATTTTTGGCATGCGGCATGAATATATATATATATATATATATGTTATATATATATGCTACAGAATGGGTGAATCAAGGGAGTTATATGCATTACCTCAGTTACTTCCCATTTTGTGTGTGTGTGTATGTGTACACATGTGTTTGTATTGAGAACACTTAAAACCTACTTCTGGCAATTTTCAAGCAAGTACTACATTGTCCTTAACTCTTTGCATTATCTTACACAATAGATCATCTCTTGAACTTGTTCCTTATTGTTACTGCTTGCATTTGTTTGCCTCTCTTTTGTTTTTAGTTTTTTACTAGCTCTTTATTTTTTCTACTTCATTGCTTTTTGTTGATGAGTGTTATTCACTCTACAGTTCTGCCACAATTTTTTTTATCAATTCAGGCAGGTAGCACTATATTCACATTTCTTTTTTAACATTATTATTATTATTATCATCCTCATCATTTTATGATACAGTTCCATAGGCTCCTGGTATTTCCCTTATCCCAGCCCCAATTTCTTCTCCCCCCGCCACCTAGTTCATGTATATCATCACAAAAGTATAGTTCTTCATACACAATCATATGTCCATCATTGTGGGCATGGACAATGGCAGAGAATCCAGCATCCTATTGTCAAGATATAGTAAACAGTTTCATTGTAAGTTTTTTGTCTGGAAGTAGAAATGCATACTGCATTGTATCCTTACATCTGGATATGTTAGTCTCCATTTCACAGCTACTGTATATCCCCTCAAATGAAAAGTCATAATACAAAATCAACAATAGAAATAAAGTAGAAATTTACAGTGCCATGAAGTTAAATAACATGTTACTAGATATAACTGTCTCCATTACACAGCTACTATACATCCCCTTAAATGAAAAGCCACAAAACAAAATCAACATCAGGGAGAAAAAAGAAATTAACAACACCATGAAGTTAAATAACATGCTACTAAATGACTAACATGTAACTGAAGAAATGAAAATCAAGAACCTTCTTGCAGAAAATGATGCTACTGTATGATCTATGGGTCACTGAAGAATTTAATCAGAAGACAGTGTTTTGAATAGGTGAAACTAACAGAAAACATCAAAACCCATGTGATATAGTTTCCACTGATTTTTGTTGGTGAAATGTGTCTCTTCCAGACAACAAATAGATGGGTTTTGTTTAGAAATGAGAACAAATGGCACAGGTAGAAAAGTTAACTTAAGTGGCTGAATTGGGTAACACTGGTATTCAAACCCACATTAGTACAAAGCTGAAATCAGTGTTCTTAACCATTATGTTACATTGTGTTGCCAGACAGAAAAAGATCTAGCTGTACTTTAAACCAAATAGGTGCTGCATAAAAAATGTTCAACCCATACATGTATCCAACATATACCACCAGTACTGTATCAGTTTTATTTTTACTAGGAAAGTTTTAATCTCAGGGTTTGCTATACCCATAAAACAAGCAGTCTCACACACACTTGCTAGTATTAGAATTTTTTAGGTGCTTTCCAAATGACCACTTCTCGTCTCTGAATCATTCCTGCACTGTACTTTCACAATAGAACTCAATTACAACATACCAGGTTGAATTAAAATGAGTAGATATAAATCTCCATACATGTGAAGCTTTAAAAATCAATATTTTGCAATGAGAAGAAAAAACAAAAAAACTAAGGTGGAGTAAATATGATAATAGCTCTTTGACTTTTGAATCAAATTAATGATTTTATCCTTGTGTTTGAAGCAAGGGCATTTAAATAATTTTAGCCAAGGGCAACGAACAGAACATCAACAAGTAACGAAAAACTGTTAAGATATTTAAATATGTAGCAGAATTCATTTAAAATTAAATTTTATATGAAAATTGTGGGTAACTGAAAAAGTATCTAAATTTATGAAAAATATGTAAAAATGGTAGTTGAGAATAGAATTTGTATGAGATGTGGGATTAGAGAGTGTCTTGGCCAAAATCTGCAGCTTAACTTAATGAGGTCCTTAAAAGTACAGTTTTAAATAATAAGTAAATAAATTAGAAGTCATAAGTGTTTAAAAATTAGGAAGAAAATGAAGTCACACAACACACACTTATTGTGTCCTTACTTTGTGTCAGGCTCTGTTCTAGATACTGAACCAAGCAGTGGACAAGATGGGTCCATGTTTCTGTCCCCCGCAAGCTTTCACTCCAGTGATTAGCTTCTCCATGTTCCATCACTGGCACAAAACTACAGTATAGTAAAGGCTGTGGATGGGAGTACATTTGTGGATCTTTTCTGTTTGTAATTATGTGTGTATCTGTTCACAAAACTGCAGTAGTGAGATCAATGTTTCATATATAATATAGCCACATTTTTCACATTAAGTATTTTTGTGCTATAATTTTGATCCCATGTCTCAGTGTACTGTTGTTGATTCAATTGATCGATAATCATTTCAGAAAATTTCTTTTGTTTCATCGTTATAAACAGTATGATTATCAGCCTTATAGCTAAATCTGTGTACAAATCTAAAAGTTAGCATTTAGATTACTTTTTTAGGGATAAAGACAAAAAATTACGGGCTGCTCTCAACTAATGATGAAAGTTAACACATTTTAACATAAAGTTAAGGTTTCGGAGGGAGCATTGGTCTAGCAGTTCCATGTCAGAGTGCCTTTTGCTCCTGGTTTCAGTTCCTTTCTAATGCAGACTTGGGAAGAAAGCAGCAATGGCTCACATATTTGGACCTCTGGGATTAATGTGAGAGACTTGGATGGACTTCTAACCTCAGTCTGGTGGAGTTGCAACTATTGGACCCACCTGGAAAGCTGGCCAGCAGATAGGAGATATCACTCTGTTGTCTCTCTCTTAAATAAACCAGTATTTGATATCAACTAAACAAACATTGTATAAAAGACAAAGTCATCTATGTATTTTATTTAGATGAAATATGAGGAATCCACATTACTAAATGTACGTGAGTATAATTACTTAGACTAGTATCAGTACGCAGGTTATGTGTGTGTGTGTGTTAGTAGTTGTTATGTGTGTGTATTGGTAATTCCTTTTAAGAGAAAGGTTACCATAATGGTTTTAAAAATCCATTTACTACACCTTATTTTATGGAACAAATGACCTTAAAACCACAATTTTTAACAAACTTCAGTGTAGATTATGAACATAGAACTGCATTCAACCCCAATTTTTCTGTAAAAAATATTTAGCTTTTTTAAAATTCCAGACTTTTTATTTAATCATTGGGGAAAAATTTTAAACATTTTACTTTCCTTTTATTTAAAAGGCTGATTTTTTAAACTTATTTAAATTTTATTTATTTATGTTATTATTGTTATTTTATGATATAGTTTCATAGGCCCTGGGATTGCCCTTACCTCCTCCCCAATTCCCTCCCCCACCTCACTGAGTTCCCCTATATCATTACTATAGTATAGTTCTTCGTACGCATATGTCCATCATTGCGGGTATGGACAATGACAGAGAGTCCAGTATCCTAGTGTCAAGATATAGTAAACAGTTTCATTGGAAGTCCATCTTCATCTGGAATTAGAGTTGCATACTGCTTTATATCCTCACTTCTGGATATGATAATCTGCATTACACAGTTACTATACATCCCTTTAAATGAGAAGCCACAATGCAAAAGCAGTAACAGGAAGGAAACTAGAAATGTACAAGATATTATAATCACTGTTATGTGGCTGACCCATCCCTATAACAGCCACTAGGAGCAAAGAAATCAGATTTCTATTTTCTCTAGGTTTCTGAGTTATGATCTCAAACTCCCTTTCCTAGTTCAAGAGTTTTGAATTTCATGCTTAATTGACAACAAAATTAAAACTTCCAGACATATAAGTTGCTTGTACTGCGGTATTAAACATTTATCTTAGCCTGCTAGATTTATATTGGAATCAACTGGTCAAGTGGCAGGAAAAGATTTATTAACAGCTATCATTTAGGAAAATGAAAACTAGAAGCAAGTATCAATTGGGAGAATGACTATCTCCATCTTCTGAAGTTCACCTAGGGTCAAAAACCTATATATACTTCAGGAATTCAAACAGTCTGTCAGAGAAGATTTAAGAACAGCTTAAAAATTAAGTCATTACAACATGCTGCTTCTATAACATGGAAAGAGTGCCTGGGTCACCCTGTTAGGCCTGCTCTGAATGGAGTGTTTGTGGAAACACTTTTCAACTATAGTATTCGGGGGTGAACATCTGGCACAGCCCTTACATTGCTACTTACAATGCCTACAGCATCCTATGCTGGGGTGTCTGGTGCAAATCCTGAGAGAAGGTCTGTCTGTATACAAATGAAGTGCTGTCATCAGTCAAAGAAAGTTGGCATGGCTGAGATCATTCTGCCTGAGGAAATGTTATATCAGATAGAGAAAGCTAGCTCCTTACCAAGGATCTGTGTTGCAACAAATAAGTGTACTTCCAAGCAAAAGTGACTCAGGGGTAAGATCTCCTCCACCTCCAGAACCTGAAATCCTGACTCCAACTTTATGTGGGGACATCCAGGCAGTATTCACTTCAGGGACACCTGTATACCAACCTTTGCCAAAATTATTATTCAGTAGCAGGGGCAACAAGAAAAAAAAGATTCATAACCTCTTTTAGGAGGAAACCACTTCTTGTAGCTCAAATGTCCAAAAGCATGTTACATTTTTCCTTGGAGTTTTTGGTTTTAATATTACTAATTATAGGCTTACCAAGGTTGGACTTATTTGCTAGGCCTTATAAATAAGTACAGAAGAAGCTAGGTTGGCGTTTCTGTGCCATCCATGTGGTTCTAATTGCACTTGCATTGCTCCTCAAGCTCCCTTAGTGTCTCCACTTCCAAAATCTGATTGTGTTTCCTCTAAGATGAATCATTTCATGGGTGCAGCATGCTTGCAGCCTCGCTTAATCAGCAATCTTAGAAGTGCATAAATATTTGGTCAAGCTTGAAAAAGGTATGTCACACAGCTTACCTTGTGTTCAGGTGTGAAAAAAGTGCAATCTACGTCTCAACAGGACTGTGATTGTCAAAAATCTGACAGTATTCCTCACTTAAAGATGAAATGGTTATAGGATGTCTTAATGTGTGGTTCTCTAATACAATAGTGCACGCTAGATAATTTATTAAGGACAGACTTTTATTTACTACAGTTCTGGAGGTGGGAAAATCCAAAGTCAATGCATTAGCAGATTGTAAGAGGCTTCTGGCTACCTCACAGCCAAAAAGCGGAAGAGAGAAACCTGTAGTCTCAAACCCTTTATAGCCATCTGAGCCCCATCAGTGAAAGCTCCACTCTCATGAGTTAATCACTTTTTAAAAACCCTACTTCTTAATGTTATCATGTTAGAGTTAAATTTCAACATGTGAATTTTGGTGGAGCCATTCAGCCTAGACCCCTTGGGAATGTACTCTGTGTTTACTAATGGCGTTTTGATAGTTGCACTCAATGTCTACTCGGAAAATTATTTCCTTTGAGTCCCTGAAATGAACTCCTAGTTCAGTGCAAATGGAAAGAAGCTAAAGAAAGAGGGAGTGAGCAGTGTCCCTTAACATTCCTTCCTCAAATCTTCAAGAGGGAATGAAGACATTTCTGATGTCTGAAAAGTTTACATGAATGAATGGGGCTATTTTCCCTACTTTTCACGGAATTATTTAGAAAAACAAATCCATGGTCAACACTGGCTCTTTAAAAATGTCATCAGTGTATTCCTTCCCAATTAATAGTTAAAAGTTTCCCAAAAAAGTCCAGGTCACAGGACTCAAGATCTGACAGTCTTTTGAAAGGTGCTGATCATTCACTGCAGAAACTGTGTGCAAAGCAAAGCGGGAGCCCAGGTGCTCCTTTCTGAGTTAAGAGGGTAGCCTCTGGCTGGCAAGACTGACCTCAGAAACTTGCTGGGCAGGGTTTTCTGATGGCTGCCAGCAGTTTGGTCTCATTAGAGACACAGTCACTGTGATCAAAGTTCAGATGAGATCAGAGACCAACAGTTTGAAACATAACACTGAAAGTGTATGATGGAGGCTTCCAATTATTTCAAATGAGTCTCCTTTGTTGAGATAAAGAGTAAGGAAGCCAGCCTAGTACATGAAGAGAAGCAGAATCCAGAGTTTCTGAAAGCTTTCTCCAAGATCTACTGGGGCAGGCAGTATTAAGTTCAAATCTGAGTATCTTTTACTTCCTGAAGATTTCATGAATTGTAATTTCCTTGTGCCAAGAATCCCACATTTAACTGATGTGCATTTTCAGTGTATCTCAAAAGGTATGAATCATATAATGTGTGTTTGCGTGTGTTATTTAAAAAGTAGATAAAGACAAAAGCTCAGAACATACAATGGTCTATAAAAATGGAAAGTTCTGTTAACAGTGTAAAGTATTGTAGTGGTTCATTGTTATAATTATTTCCTGTCTAATTTAAAATATGGTTGATTGAATGTCTCACTCCCTTGGCAAACAATTAACAAATATTTCTCAGCTTTATTCCCCAGAGGATTATAAATGTAAAGGAACTCATGTATTTTATGGTTATCTTTTATTTGAAGAAAACGTTAATAGAGTAACTGGCACATGTAAATTATTCTTCAAAGGAATCCATTCACCCGGAACTAGAAACAAAATATAAATAAATCCCTTTCATTTTGAAGCTGGGAAGCCTGCTAATTCTTCAGATTAAAAAGCAGAAATGAGATTCAATGACTTTCAGCTTCATGGCTCTAACCACAGGACCAATTTGATGGCAGGCAATCTGATTTGTCTACCTGATATCCAATTTCTTCTCCTACTAGGAGAACCCCAGTTCCATTGGAAGTGACAACAATGTCAAGTGAAAACTATTTCCCAGCATGTACTACAGCCAGCCTGGGTCAAAGAAATACTACCAACAGTCACAACAAGGGACTTCAAGAAATGTTGGCATGTGCCTTCCTACTCTTCCTGCTTTCTGTTTCTTCTCGCCTGGAATAAGGATGTGATAGCAGAGGGTACAGCAGGCACCCTGCATGCACCCAGGATGAGAGCATACACTAATGATAGCAAAGCATGACGATAACATAGCAAACTCTTCACTTTTGATAGAACAAAATAGACCCCCCCCATTTGTGTCAGCTGCTCTGATTCTAATTTCTCCCACAAACTGAATTCTTTTTTTTTTTTCTGCATGAAAGAACATGCCAGTGCAGTTTTCTGGTAAGCTGTAAAGATTTAGAAACAATATTTTCTATGAATTATGTATAGCATCTCTGCTTCTAGCATTTGCTGTCTGGAATAAAAGTTGCTTTCTGTTGCATATCATATTCTCTGGCTTTTTGATATGGTACCTGCTCTCCTGTGTGCTTGTCCACACTAGGCAGAGTCCTATTTTGTTTTCAAGATGTATCACCAGGGGCAAATTACCTTGGGAAAATAGAAACCTTCAGTATCTACTCTGCTCTGCTGTTAGAACTTAGGGGTACTTCCTGTCTTTTATAAGAGTTTAAATTGAGATTACATGAGTGTCCTAGAGGAAGGAAAGAAAAGATTTAGCCCCTGCAGGCCTCAAGAGGGGGAAATTTCCTAACAGACAAGAGACAGGTGGCATGATCTTTGTCCCATGAGTCATTGTGGAGTGACTGGGACTTCCGAGAAGGGGCTGTATGATGGCCTTAGAGAAGGGGTCCCCTCAAGACGTAGGTACTGCAGGCTGCCAGGGAGTTCCAGAGCCAGGTATGGCATCAAGAGGTGGACTTCCCTGACCTGAAGAAAGTATAGGAACGTTAGACCAGCGAAGGAGAATTTCTGTAATAACTGGGCCTCTCCTCAATATTTAGGAACCTAGGACCAGGAGACAAACACCTCTGCAGGACAGACATGGGCTTAGAGGAAAACAAAACAAAACCAAAAAAGCACTAATGGCTAGCATTTCACTTCCTGCAAGTCCTATGGTTGAACAAAATTTTAAGTTGCCTTAAACCCAAGAAAAGCCTGATTGTTGCTGCCCACCTGACTTCTTTAATGGAGACCACACTTATTCTTCTGTCTACTGAGGAAACGGAACAGCTGCAAACACAGATTTTGCAGTCATGGAGCAAAGTTCCTTGTACCCTAGTGTATTTTTAGTTCTCCTTGTGCCTCTGTTGTTGCTCAAGTGAATCAAAATCATCTTGATATAATTCAGAGACTGGATTGTTTTAAACTTAGCTAATAGAAAATATTACTTGTGTCTTCTAAATAGACTTTCACCGTTTCAGTATGTACTGTGTGATAGCTGAAGGAGCTACCTCCATGTTAGAGTAGGACCAGTATGGTTTTCCCAGAACTCAGCATTCTATCTTTGTATACTTATTTCCATAATGGCAGTTCTTGAGGTAGCACGTAAACTGAATTGAGCCGTTCAGATGTAAATTTATTGAATCTGCCCATTCAGGATAAATATTTCAAAACATCATTAAGTATACAACAGATATGGGCTGCTTTATATAATTAGGAATAGATATTTTAAAAAGCAACAGCAGTTTTACATAAAGAAAACTCAATCAATCTATTATTTCTGCCACTATAATGATAGGATAAAAAACAGAAGGAAGGGAGGACAGCATTGTGGCACAGTGAATAAGCTATGCTTGCAATGCCAGCATCTTATTTGACTCCGGGTTGAGTCTCAGCTGCTCCACTAACTTTCTGCTAATGGCCTGGAAAAAGCAGCAAAGGATGGCCCAAATGTTAGGTCCCCTACTATTCATGTGAGAGATTTGGAAAAAGTTCCTGGCTTTGGCTTGGTCTAGCACTGACTACTATAGCCATCTGGGGAGTGAAACAGCAGATGAAAGATTCTCTCTCTCTCTCTCTCTTTCTCTCTCTCTCTCTCTCTCTCACACACACACACTCTCTCTCTCTCTCTCTCTCTCTCTGACCTTCAAACAAAAAAATAAGCGTTTAAAATAAAGGAAGGAGGAGGAAGAAAAGTAGTTCCCATAAACCAACTTAAGGCACTTACAAAATTGAGTGTATATTAAGTGCAACACAGACATACATGACCTTGTAATTGTTTCTCATTTTTAAATAGCATTTCTATTGAGTAAAACTCATTTCCAATTCAAGGCTGTTTTATTTTCATTAAGTCTCCCTAATAGCAATTAGTAATTCACAATTAACTGAAATCAAATCTAATTTGGTACAACTGCTCCTTGTCAGCCTCCTGGTAAACAATGAGCTGACTTTTCTGTAGGGCTGGGCACATAGAGTCATTTAGTCCAAGGACTGGCGCTCTCACTGGATCCACTTCTCCCGGCCCCTCTTTGGTCATGGTTACTGATATTTTTCAGTGCCAATTAGCTAGGAACAAAGATCTTTTATAACTATAGAAATCAGTGCAGGGATTAGAAAACAAAACACAGAAGTTCAAATATGATTTCACTGTCCAGTCTCTCTATGCCTTCTGGAATTTCCCTTGGCAACTTGTACAAATCATGACCAGCACTTCCCGGGTGAGCTCAAGAACAGACATGGCACAAAGCCTGGCTATGTCATGTCATTCGAAATGAGTCTGTGGTCAGTTTGTACTTCAGAACCCAACCTGTTTTGCCATTGGATATAAATTCCAGCACCATGCATCAGAGGAACTCTAAGTTATGTTTGTCAAAAACTGGGAACAGAATTTATAATCTGACAATTCCACGACTAGGCCAGAGCTCTCTGGGACTAGAACCAGAAGTCACATCTGGAGAGAACAAAAGAAAAGTACAAACTACTTAAAATAGAAGGAAAGTATCAAAGTTGAAGTAGGAGTGCATAGAAAACTGCTTGGGTGGGCATTAATGTGGCAGTTAGAGTATTGCTTAGGACACCAGCAACCTATTTATAAATTTCTGGGTTTAAAACCAGGCTCCATTCTCAAGTTCAGCTTTCTGCTAGTAAGCACCTGGGAAAAATAGCAGGTGATGGCTCAATTTCTTGAGTTCCTCCTACTCACATGGTAGACCCAGATTGAGTGTCTGGATCCTGGCTTTGGCCTGGCCCAGTCCTGACTTTGGGGAGTGAATCAGTGGATGAAAGGTCTCTGTCTATCTATGTCTGAATCTCTGCTTTCAAAGAAGTTAAATGAATATATTAAAATTTATATATAATATAGTATAATTTATACTCCATCACTGTGAAGTAGCAGGTAAAGCTGCTGCCTGCCATGCCAGCATCCCATATGTGTGTTGGTTACTTGGTGTCCCAGCTGCTCTACTTCCAATCCAGCTCCCTGTTAATGCACCTAGGGAAGTAGCAGAAGATGGTCCAGGTGCTTAGATCCCTGATGTCCATGTGGAAGACATGGAAGAAGCTCTTGGTTCCTGGCTTCAGCCTGACCAAGTCCTGGCCATTACTGTCACCTGGGGAGTGAGCCAGATGGGAGATTTCTATTTGTTTCTCCATCTCTATGCAACTTTGACTTTCAAACAGATAAATACAAATCTCATTCTGGAACCTAGTACCACTCAAGTGTCTCTCACTTTGCCTCTCTCCATCTCTCTTTCTTTTTATTTTATTTTATTTTATTTTTAAAATTTATTTATTAATTACATTGTATTATGTGACATAGTTTTATAGGTACTGGGATTACCCCCACTCCTTCCCAAACCCTCCCCCCATGGTGGATTCCTCCATCTTGTTGCATAACCACAGTTCAAGTTCAGTTGAGATTCCTTCACTGCAAGCATATACCAAGCATAGAGTCCAGCATCTTATTGTCCAGTTAAGTTCAACGGCTTCTTAGGGAGACCATCTCTGGTCTGAAGGTAGAGCCAGCAGAGTATCCATCTCTCTTTCATACAGACATACAGAAACACACAGATAATTTAAAGTTTTCATGGAAAAATGAAATTAAAGGGCTGGCATGATGATATAACAGGCTAATTCTCTACCTATAGTGCTAACTTTCCTATGCACACTGGTTTGTGTCCTGTTTCACTTCTGATCCAACTCCCTTTGTCTACATTCTACTTGCTGAATTCTGTATTTAACAGAGGATTAAGATGGTAATTATAAATTGAATTGGTAGTATGTGATTGTAAAAAATAAAAAATAAAATAAGAAAGAGGGAGAGTGAAGAATAGAATTGGAAAGATCATTATGCTCTTAAAACTATATATAAAATACATGAGTTTGTTTCCTTCATGTAAATAAAAAGAAAATAATTTTTAAATTTGCACATAGTTCTTTTCATAATACACATTTTCAATATAACACAAAAAATATTTGAATTCCATTCTTCAATGACTTCTACAAGGTAGAATTTTTTATTAGAATATATACTTATATACATCCTAAGTATCCCTGAGAATTGTTTCCTTCTGAATCCTAAGGGAGACTGAAAACAGTTAATCTTTTGATTTTAGTTCCAAGGTTTGTCTGTGACGCTTCAGCAAAGGACTACTTCTTTTTTTTTTTCTTTTTTTTTTTTTATTATTTAACTTCAGTAATTACATTGTATTATGTGACACAATTACATAGATACTTGGGTTCTCCTCACCCCTCCCCAAACCCTCCCACCATGGTGGATTCCTCCACCTTGTTGCATAACCACAGCTCAAGTTCAGTTGAGATTCCCCAATTGCAAGCGTATACCAAACATAGAGTCCAGCATCTTATTGTCCAGTCAAGTTCAACGGCTTCTTAGGTATACCCTCTCTGGTCTGAAGACAGAGCCAGCAGAGTATCATCCCAGTCAATTGAAAGCTCCAACATACCATCAGCAAAAATTTACATCATTATGGAATTAATTGACATAGTAATGAGTAACCAATATGGTAAAAGTAAATGCGAGTTCCCAGTCACCTTCTGTGACCACCTCACCTATACTTCAATTTTAGTTTATACACAACATATAACATTCAAAACATAACATGTTATACATAACATCATATCATCTTAAATTAAGGCAAACATGTGGTATTTAACCTTTTGGGATTGGCTCATTTCCCTAACGCCAGCAAGACTGGCCCACATGAATAAAAGCACCAACAACACTTGTTGGCGAGGTTGCGGGGAAAAGGGAACCCTACTCCACTGCTGGTGGGGCTGCAGGCTGGTACAGCCTCTATGGAAATCAGTATGGAGAAGATTCAAACAACTCAAATTCAACATACCGTATGATCCAGCAATAGCACTCCTAGGAATATATCCAGAACACTTGTTCTATGAGAAACCAACATGCACTCCTATGCTCATAGCAGCACAATCAGTAATTGCAAAAACATGGAAGCAACCAAAATGCCCATCAACAGAGGATTGGATAAGAAAGCTATGGTTCATCTACTCCATGGAATACTACTCAGCTATTAAAAAAAACAAAATGCAGTTCTTTGTGGCCAAATGGGCCAAACTGGAAACCATAATGCTAAAGGACTACTTCTGATATAGCTCTTTAAGTGGGTTTGGGTGTGGTAGGGGTACCAGGGACAAGGGAAGGACTCGGGAAGAATTAGCAGAGTCAGTGTGGGGTTGTCACTGTTGAGTGGCTCTTCCATGATTATTACTGCATCTCTTTCATGTCAATCACTTGAGTTTCACATAATGAAACTTATGTGAATTTTTCTGAGTTTTAAAGGTGACTCTAAATTAATCCATCTTGGCAGTCACATAAAAATATGTAAAATACAGAATAGAAAAAAATGCCAAAGGTGATGTCTAAACCAAGCTTTCATTTTGGTAGGTAGGAAGGTTGTAAAAATATGGACAGGCAGGACAAGGTAAAGGCTTATCCTAAAGCAATTATTTAATTTCCCTGACTGTTAGTTTCTTTTCAGGTTTACCTCCCACTTTCACTGCATGCAAAGCAATTTCTATATGATTTGTTTTGGCACTAATTCACCTGTTTGTTAAATAATTCCCTGTCTTTGCCTGCTTCTCAAACTCATAAAATATACTTTGTTCAAGCATAAGTAATGAAAGCTGGGGTAATTATTTCAAATATTCTAATACATTGATAATTCAAATTTCAACTGGATGTATATAATTTTTCTATCCTAATGCTTCCATTTGCAGATGACTTTACAAATCAACCTGTAGAAATTGTCCCATGCAAATAGTAAACAGGGCGTCATGAAATAGCTAATTCACAACAATCCTTAAGAGAGTCCACTTCCATTGAAGGTTCATAATCTTTCTCTGCACCCAGTGCTTATTTGTGAAGGAAATCCAATGTGGTATTTCTTGCTTCAAAAGATATTTTGCAGGTTTGGTGAGGTTTTTCTTCCCTCTGAGTTATATTTTTACTCTTCCATTATACTTTAGCTTTTTATAGTACTATGAGTACAATGACCTCATTCTCTGCTGTTGATAATAATAATGGCAGACTTTTTATAACTTGAAAAGGCATCTGCTTATTGATATGAGAGTTAAAATTAACTATAACACCAGAGTGAGCCATTGCATACCTCACCTTATCTTGTGAAGCAAAATAAATTGGATGAAAAAATGCATGAAGCTTATGGCTCCTTCTTTGTAACCAGCAATCTGTGATCCTACAGGGACCTTTGTCTTCTTTTGATGCTCCTTTTCATAGACCAAAATTTAAACAAATAATCTGATATTGTGTCATATAATGCTTTCTGAATGGCACAAAGGGTGCTGAGGGTGAAGAGGTCACATCAAATTCACAGTCATAACATTTCATGGAGTAATAAAAATGAAAATTGACAAAGCATTTCTTTGGTCATGATACAAATCTTCCACTTAGGTTCACACTCATCACATTTTCTGTGGAATCAGATTCTGGTTAAAACTTATAAAATATCATGAAAGTTGATCAGAATGTTTAAACCTAAAACTAAAGACATTAAATGAGTTAAGGAGCCTGGGAAGATGAGAAACCTAGGAACTGAGTAACAATAGTATACAATAGCTCTAGTATTTCTGAACTAGTCGATGGAATAATCTCAAGTGGGTGCTCACTTCGACATCACATACGCTAGAATTGGAAGAATATTAAGAAGATTAACATGGCCCCCTGCAGGAGGATGACAGAAAATCTCAACTGGATAGGCAGTCAGTACCTTTATTTCCATGTAAATTTTTGTTTACTGGAAAATGAGTTACAGAGAAACAAGGGGAGAGAGAGAGAGGGATCTACCATCTGCTGATTCACTCCATATATGGCCACTATGGCCAGGACTAGTACAAGCTGAAATCAGGAGCCAGCAGCTTCTTCTAGGTCTCCACATGGGAGTCCAAATACTTGAACCATATTCTGCTTTTTTCCCATTAGCAGTTATCTGGATCAAAAATACCACAGTGCTGGAACAAAAGACAGTATCTTTAATAAGTGATCTCTTTGTTCATAGGTCTAGATTACAGATAATGTTAAATTCCATGAAGCAAGGAGTATGGGAATTTGTATAATATTACAGATGTCTGCTCACTTCTCTGTCTCCCCAGTTGAAATAAAATATTCTTATAGCACTGGGTATTATTTTTGTCTTTTTTTTCCAACCACAGTGTTTGTGATACTGCCAAGCAAATATAGCCTTTAATAAAGGCTTGTTTTTTTTTTTAAAGATTTATTCATCTTATTACAGCCAGACATACAGAGAGGAGGAGAGACAGAGAGGAAGATCTTCCATCCGATGTTTCACTCCCCAAGTGAGCCGCAACAGGCCGATGCGCGCCGATCCGATGCCAGGAACCTGGAACCTCTTCCAGGTCTCCCACAAGGGTGCAGTGTCCCAAAGCTTTGGGCCATCCTCAACTGCTTTCCCAGGCCACAAGCAGGGAGCTGGATGGGAAGTGGAGCTGCCGGGATTAGAACCGGCGCCCATATGGGATCCCGGGGCTTTCAAGGTGAGGACTTTAGCCGCTAGGCCACGCCGCCGGGCCCAAGGCTTGTTGTTATTCAGATTATAGAATAAATAATCTGAATCTCTTGGAAAGAGAAAGATTATAGTTTCTAATCTAGCCCAGTACTCTTTCTAAAATTGTGGCAAAGTGGGTTAAGCTACCTTTCACAATACTAGCATCTCATATGGGCACTGGTTCAAATTCCTGGCTGCTCCACTTTTGATCTAGCTCTCTGTTAACATGTCTGGGAAATCAGCAGAAGATGGGCCAAGAACTTGGGCTTCTGCCACCCCACATGGGAGATCCTGATGAAGTTCCAGGCTGCTGGCTTCAGCCAAGCCTGGCCCTTGCCATTACGGTCATTTGAGAAATGAACCAGCGGATGGAAGATTTCTCTCTGTGTGTCCCTGTTTCTGTCTCTCTCTCTATCTCTCTCCCCCTCTCTAATTTTAAAAATATTTATCTATTTATTTATTTATTTGAAATCCAGAGTTAAAAAAAGAGGAAGACACAGAGAGAGAGAGAGAGAGAGAAAGAAAGAGATCTTTCATCTGTTGGTTCACTTCCACATTGGTTACAAAATCCAAGACTGGGCAAGGCTGAAGCTGGGAGCCAAGAACCAGGAATTTCTTCCACATCTCCCACATGGCTGCAGGTGCCCGAAGACTTGAGCAACATTCCACTGATTTTCCAGGTGCATTAATGGGCAACTAAAATCAGAAGTGGTACAATAGCCAGGACTTGAATCAGTATTCATATGGGGGTGCCAGTGCTACAGGTGACTGCTTAAACTCACTACACCTAATGCCAGCTCCTCTCCTCCTCCTTCTTCCTCTTCTTCTTTTTTAAGATTTATTTATTTATTCATTCATTCATTCATTTAGAAGACACACTTGGTGTGTCGGGGAAGATCTTCCATCTGCTAGTTCTCTCCTCAAATAGCTGTGGGTGGGCCAGGCTAAAGCCAGAAGGCTGAAATTCCATCTAGGTCTCCCATGTGAGTGGCAGGGCTGCTGCAATTGGCCCATCTCCTGCTGATTTCCCAGGCACATTGGCAAGGAGCTGAATTGGAAGCAGAGCAGCTGGTACTTGAATCAGTGTCAAATGGGATCCAGCAGTTGCAGGTGGCAGCTTAAATCATTATACTATGATGTTAGTCCCTCCGTCTTTTCTAGTGATCCTCTAGCCTGAGCTCCTCACTGTGAACAAGAAAATGCAAATGTGCCCAAAGCAGAATTTATCATGGCCATTTCCTGCATACAATCCATTTTGTATTGATTTCCAGGTAAATTCATCCTTGTCCAATGGCTTGTGTGGCTCCAGACTCTGTAATGTGGACTCTATTCCCAATCTGTACTCCCTTCTTAATTCATACTATGTCTTCAGATTGCAGTTGTACTTATTCTTAATTTCTATATGTTTTTCTTTCCTACACACACACTTGTTTCTATTCTGCTCATATTGCATTTCTGAAAATCATTGCTTCCCTACTCCTCACCCCACTGCTGCAGCTTGTTTTCTTATCTCTGCCCCCAGTACCCTACACATGAGATCATCGCCTCTCGCCCTGCTTCCAACGACTCTCTCATTATCAAGTATTTACACAGCAATCAGAGTGTCCTTTATGAATCAGGTGTCTTTTCTTCGGCCTCTAGGGTGCTACATTTGCTGCTTTCTTTCTTTTTCTCCAGCTTCATCATTTGAATCACCACTTTCCTCCCATTTTCTGTTCTGCCTGTAGTAGATTCCTTTAGGTGTCTCAAACACTCTGAACTCTTTAATCCCAGGGCCTGCAACACACACTGCCTGCCTGGAATATTTGTCTCCCAGATGTTCTCGTTCTTATAGTCTCAGCATAAATATAAGCTCCTCTTAAGGGCTTTGCTAACCCACAAGTAGTCCCTCAATCACTCTCTAGCTCATGACACTCCTTATGGTCTTAATGACCCTTATCTCTCAAATTATTGGCTAATAATTTGTTTGCTTGTAAGCTTTTAAAATCAGTTTCCCTGCACTGGAAAGCTTTATAAAAGAGAAAAATATTTTCTTTGTTTTAAATTGCTTATTTTTATTGAAAAGACAAATTCACGGAGAGAAGGAGAGACAGACAGAAAGATCTTTCGTTTGATGGTTCTCTCCCCAAGTGGTACCATGGCTTGACTTGTGCCAACCAGAAGCCAAGAGCCAGGAGCTTCTTCTGGGTCTCCCATGTGGGTGCAGGGTCCCATAGCTTTGGGTCATCCTCTACTGCTTTTCCAGGCCACAATCAGGGAGCTGGATGGGAAGTGGAGCAGCTGGAATACAAACCAGTGCCCATGTAGGATCCCAGCACTTGCAAGGTAAGGATTTAGCCACTGAGTCATCATGCCAGGCCCAAACAAAAATCATCAGTCTTACTCAGCCAGTGTTTGGTCCAATGTTTTGGGGCACTTGTAGAGAGTCAGCACTGCTTTCAGAAGTAGTGAACCACTTTTCTCTCGTACTCTTCTCAGTCTTCATTTGCTTGTCTCATTTTTTCATGATCTTGTTTCATACCCAAAGGAAAGTTCTCCAGAACCTACAGCCATGTGTACAATTACCAGTTGGCCCTTTATTTACAGACCAACTTCTCAATAACTGAAAAGGAAAAATTCAATAAATTATGTAAGAATCTATAACATAGTTGAAAATTTAAAGACTCTGTGTCATTTGTAGCCTACTCTTCATTTTCCACATGACTCACAGTTTTCTTGCATTGCCTGTTCATTATCCCAAAGTCCCTGTTCTTGTAATAGCCACCAGAAGGGCTGACACAATGGGATAACAGGCTAAGCCTTTGCCTGCAGTCTTGGCATCCTATGTGCACACCTATTTGTGTCCCAGCTGCTCTACTTCCAATCAAGCTCCCTGCTTAAGGTCTGGAAAAGTAGGGGAGGACAGCCTGGAACCTTGGGCTCCTGTACACATGTGGGCGATCCAAAGGAGGTTCCTGATTTGCAACTTTGGATCAACCCAGCTCTGGCCATTGGCAGCTGTTTGGGGAGTGAACCATTGGAGGGAAGACTTCTCTTTGTGTCTCTCGTTCTCTTTCTATAACTCTACTTGTAAAATTTTAAAAAGCATACAATGCAGAGAAGACTGATGCACAAAGCAGCAATAATAGTAGATGAGCTAGCCTCAGGAAAACAAAGATCCATGAGGGGGAGTGTCTGGTTTTCCATAAGAATTCTGGGAGTCAAGAAATGCCCTTGGAAAGAGTGACCACAGCTGTGATCTTGCAGAGGAACAACAGGTGTTCCTTTGGAGGAAGCCAAATCACTCCAGGCACGTGTGACCCAACATCTGGCACTCTGGGAAGCTCACCCTTTGTAAAAGCAGGATAGAGTGGGAGGGAAATAGATGGAGAGGTAACAGAGACAGGAAAAGAGCAGAGCTGCTGAGAGAAGGAACTGTACTCTTGAAACTTATGTTACCCTTTCACTCCCCAAGTGCCTCTATAAGCTAGAGCAAGGCCAATCCAAAATCAGGATTCAAGGATTCAGTCTTGGTCTCCCATGTGTGTGGCAGTGACTCAGTCACCTGAGCCATCACTGTCACCTGCCAGGGTACATCTCCCAAAAAGCTAGAATCAGAAGTGAGTCTGTGATCCAAACCCAGGCACTCCATTATAGGAAGCAAGCATTCCAAACAAGAGCCTAACCATTGAGCCAAGTGCTGCACCACCAAACATCTTAGTTTTGACTCATGGGAGAAGTGGCACCAAAGGTGTTTATTTTCTACTGTTAAAAAAAATCCCAAGAAACCATAGTCCACTCCGAGGGCAAACAATCTCTTCAGTCTTTTGACTAAAATAAGTCTTATTAAATATAGTATTCTGTTTTAAAAATTCAAGAAGAGGGGTAGTGTTGTGGCACAATGTGATGCAACTCCAGCATCACGTATGGGTGCCAATTCAAGTTCAGACTATTCCAGTTCTGATCCAGTTCCCTGCTAATGTGCCTGGGAAAGTGGTAGAAAATAAACCAAGTCCGTGAACCCCTGTACTCATATGGGAAACCAGAAAGAAACTTCTGACTCTTGGCTTTGGCCTAATCCAGCACTGGCATTGTGGCAATTGGAGGAGCAAACAGCAGGTGGAAGATTGTTGTCTCTCCATTTCTTTGTGTGTAATTCTTTCAAATAAATATATTAAATATTTTTAAAAATTCAAGAGAACCTCTATACAAACAATAAAATAAATCAAGTTTGCGTTTTCTTTACAATTTCCTGAAATATTTTCTCCTATCTTCTTTCCTTCACCAAACCTGGTATGCATTAATTATAATGTGTATTTGGACTAATTCCAATAGTAAGAAAATATCAAAGATTTTACAGGGACTAATAAATAATCAGTCATGCCAAGATATCACTGTAGACTGTTATAACTATCTAGATGCTTCTTCATGTCCTTATTTTTATTTTTCTTTCATTTTAAGAAATTAATGAATATGTCACAGCAAAGAAAATGTCAAGTTGTGACTTTTTTGATCATGTCTTCTGGATATTTCTGTAAAAATTACATAGAGCACTTTCATAACACCAATTAATTTTTTTCTGATTAAAAGCACGTTCAGTTTTCTGTTTAACAATTTCTGTTTAAAAATCTCAGAACCGGGCCTAGCGGTGTGGCCTAGTGGCTAAAGTCCTCGCCTTGAAAGCGCCGGGATCCCATATGGTGGCCGGTTCTAATCCCGGTGGCCCTGCTTCGCATCCAGCTCCCTGCTTGTGGCCTGGGAAAGCAGTCGAGGATGGCCCAAGGCTTTGGGACCCTGCACCCTTGTGTGAGACCCAAAAGATGTCCCCAGCTTCGGATCGGCGCAGCACAGGCCGTTGCAGTCACTTGGGGAGTGAATCATCAGACGGAAGATCTTCCTCTCTGTCTCTCCTCCTCTCTGTATATCTCACTTTGTAATAAAAATAAATAAATCTTTTTTTAAAAATCTAATACCTAGTGGAAAGGAAAAGTGTCCAGAGACAGTCTGTGATACCCATCAAATGCTAAGCACCTACCTCACCATGGTATTTTCACTTCTTCTGTATAAGAGAGGAAAAGGGAGACTAGGGGATATGAAAATAAACAGTACAGAAAAACAGAGTATTTGAACTAATGATTCTGGGAAGGCAAAGGGTGTCTAGACAGAACTTAGACACTGATAAAAATTCTGAGACTTCCAGAATTCATGAAGATTTGAGCTGTAGATAAGAGAATGGGATGATAAGTGTGGGGATGGGAGGAAGGGGGAAGTAACTTTTATTATGTGTCTTCTGCATGACAGACCATGTCACAGGCCTAATAACTCTTAGTCATTTGCTGTAGTCTTGGCTGGTGATCAGATGGCATGATTGGAATTTTTATCTATAAGAAAGGTAAAGCACCATGGGTTAATTAACTTGCCCTGGTCACACAGAGCAGTTGGGGAAATGGAATTAGAATCTGGCTTGATCATGAAGCCCAGTCTTTTTTATATGTAGTACCACTCCTTAATCTAAAGTAGGAACACGCTAGTTAGGCTGCATGCTTTAAACTGGACTAATTGATAACAGAAAGGAATGTGAGAAACACAACTGTACCCAGGTTGGATTTGTTTGAATTTTAAACTTTAGAAAGTTAAATTTGAAAGGGAATACAGTGCTGTAACCCAAAATGTAGGTTTCTATTTCGTATACATCCATCAAGTGTCCGCTGTATTCTGGGAATGAGAAAGGCGATGTTGCAATTCTAGAAAGCGTGATGATCCATTCCACAAACCAAACAACCAAGCCTGCACCTTGTCATCTTTCGACAATCCTCCAACATTTTGAAGCAAAAAGATCTTGATGTCAAACTAATCTCCCGGCTGCCGATTGCCACAGTGACTGCCCCAGAGAGGGGTGTAGTAGTGGAAAGACTTCACAGCACAAAAACCGGTGGAGTTTGGTGGTAGTGCGTACATCTAATCAGTTATAGACATTTGACTTCCTTTCAGCTTTAGTTCCTGGTAATTCTTCAGTTTTTGTGTACTCCAAAATACACAGCTCTTAGGGGGTGCTCTGAGACAGTGCTTCCTGGGTTTGAGTTTCAGAGAAGCAAAGCTGTTAACCAGATCAGTGTGCTTAGGGCAATGAAAGCCTTCAATTCTCAGCCAAGCTGTCTCTTAACGGAACGTGTCCCTCCAGGGAGTTTGAGTGTGTAATGAAATCTAGAACTCTCTGTGTAAAGTGCTTATGTTTAGTGCTGTGCCGAGGTGCTCTTCATAAACACTGATACAACATCAAGTCATACCGTAGAATAAAGGTATTCGAATGTCCACATACATACCAAAGCAAAGAACCACATATATACTGCCTCACACATGTGAGTTTATCAAATATTTCATGATCCATTGAAGCTTGTTTGCCTGAAAATGGGACTTGTTCCTAAAATCCTGCAGGGGATATTAGTGCAAGGAAAAAAATGATGTCTTCAATGAAGCAAAGCAATTAATTTGTAGGAGTACTGTTCATCTCTAACAAATTTTGCAGAGGTGAGTAAATTGTGAGACCATGATTGTTATTTAGTCATATAAGTATTTGTCCAGATACATAAATGGATATTGTCTCCTGGGTGTCTTCACATAAATGTGTGTGTACTGTAGCACAGAGGAACTATAAATAATGATAATATATTCTATGTTTCTCTTGAAAAGAGAAAAGCATAGAAAGAAGGATTTTGAATGTTTTCTTGATAAAGAAATGTTAAATGTTTGGGGATATAGATATGGTTAACATGATTGAACATTACATCATGTTTACATGTATCAATATATCACATTGTACTCCATTAACACAGAAAACTTTGAAATTTTGGTAAAGCTTTGAGTCACGGAAACCCACTAGCAGTAGTGGGAAACACATAATGTGATAACAGAGTTTTGTGGCATCGAAGAGGTAGGCAAGGATGTATTGAGAATCAGGAACCAGCATTCTCCCTCTCTGTCTCAGTCTTTCTGTCTCTCTCACCCCTCCCTTCCTCACTCTGTCCACCCACAGTCCTGTCCCACTCTGTCAACTCCGCTTCTCTCTGGGCAGTCTTTTCATTTCTTTCTCTTGCTGGGGTAGTGGTGTGGATTCTTCGGCCTCCAGCAGAGCCTCTAGTGACCATCTCCCCCATAAAAAGAGAATCGTTTTGAGAGTAGAATAGCTCAACTCCACAAACAGATCCACAGGAGAGACATTTTATTTTCACTGAAATGTAGTGATTCATTCCAAAAATTGAATATCCAAGACAATGTCTTGTCATTGTTTGACAACTAACTGTAGTTTAACTCAGGTAACTAAAGAAATGAGTATGTGGATGTTAAAAGCATCCTAGACGGGCCCATCACTTTGGCCTAGTGGCTAAATCCTCACCTTGCATCCTCAGAGAATCCCATTTGGCTGCCAGTTTGTATCCTGGCTGCTCCACTTCCCATCCGGCTCCCTGCTTGTGGCCTGGGAAAGCAGTCGAGGATGGCTCAAAGCCTTGGGACCATGTACCTGCATGGGGGCCAGGAACCTCAACCACGTTCCCTATGTGGATAGCAAGAACCCACGTAGTTAGGTCACCATCTCCTCTCTCCCAGCCCACTAGCAGGGAAGTGGATCCGAAGCGGAGAGTAGCCAGGATTTTAAGCAGGCACTCTTCTTTGGGATGTAGGCACACCAGAAGTTGGCTTCAACAAACGCCCCACCACCCCTGATCCTGAGGATTTTTTGGAAGGGAGACAGGCTCACCTCTGCAAAAACAAGCAATAAAAAAGTGAAGAAAATTCAGTATTTCAGTATGCATACCTCAGAAAGCTTATGTAAAGCTTATTTTTTTCCACTTAAAAATGTGGGAGAAAAATGGAATTAAAAGCTAAGTTTACCATGGTGCAAAAAATGTCAAATCCATTAAATTATTACATTTCATTTCAATTAGCTTTTTGAAGTACTTCCATATTATAAGATTTTAATTCAAATAGGATTGTTGTGATGCTTAAAAATGAAAATTCTTACCATTACTCTTCCTTCTTATTCTCCATGACTTTCTCTGTACCTGGAATGTCTAATTCCTCTATATTGTTGAACAGCTACTTATCAACTTCAAAACTCAACTTATATTGTTCTTTCTCTGAGGAACTTCTCAATTGCTCTCCTCTTTTATTCTTTAACACACAATTTCTCATATTTAAAAAAAAAAAAAGCACTCGCCACACTCTTTTATATAAAAAGCTGGCTAGGGTCCCGGCGGAGTGGCCTAGTGGCTAAAGTCCTCACTTTGAAAGCGCCGGGATCCCATATGGGCACCGGTTCTAATCCTGGCAGCCCTGCTTCCCATCCAGCTCCCTGCTTGTGGCCTGGGAGAGCAGTTGAGGACAGCCCAAAGCCTTGGGATCCTGCACCCATGTAGGAGACCTGGAGGAAGTTCCTGGCTCCTGGCTTTGGATAGGTGCAGCACCGGCCGTTGCAGTCACTTAGGGAGTGAATCATCAGATGGAAGATCTTCCTCTCTGTTTCTCCTCCTCTCTGTATATCTCGCTTTCCAATAAAAATAAAATAAATCTTTTTTAAAAAGCTGGCTAAAGACTGTAAGGGACAATTCATGTATTAAGTATTTTATTTTGAGACTTGCTGAAAATCGTATGCAGTTCAGATGATTGAATCATTTTCTGGCTGTTGTAGGCATTTGGGGAATGAACTATGGTGGATGGGAGATCTGTCTGTGCCTGTCTACCTTTCAAGTACATAAATAAGTTTTAAAAGTTGCATATATCTGTCCAAAAGTGGATAGTAGGTAAATCTAACTAGTGAATCCATTCTGTGTTCTCCCCATCCCCTTTCCATAAGCACAAGAATTATCTATCCAGCTGCCTTAATTAGGCACTGTTTACATAGGTACCTCACACATACCACATTGTATACATTTTGGATATGGTAGGAATGCTTTAAATGAACTAAAAGAAACCAAAATTGTGCCTCAAAATATGCCAGAATAACATACTTCCTAGTTCTCATTAAATATTGGGAAAGAGATACATACATTGCCCTATAAAATTTTTAAAAATGTGTTTTTCTTCTTTTAGCTTTGAATTTTTATCCATGAATTTAGCCCCAAGTTTATAAAGCCTGGCTCTATAGGTGGTTGCAGTGGTTGGTATTTTTATTTGATAATCCACGCCTGTACCATATATTGTTTTTCTCCCCTATGTTCTTCTATGAGGAAGACAGATTTGAGGGCAGCCTAGGATGGATACTCATGGGGAGTGGATAGTTTATATAGTTGTATGTATATGCATCATTCATTTAGTGTACATATTTGATAGTTCTGAAATCTGTTCCCATCTCTTGTATTTAAGTATGGTGACCCTCATAATCTGCCAAGAATCACCGGTAGTGTAGTAGATAGTAGGGGAGGGTACAAACTGAACTGAGAGATAAATCAGGACTCCTAGCAGGCAGAAGTGATGGCTCAAGTAATTGGGTCTCTGACACTTTTTAAGAGATCTGAATTACATACCTGGTTCCCAGCTATGGCCTAGCTCATTCCTGGTCATTGAACTGGGGAGTGTACGGTGGGTAGGATCTCTCTCCAACCAACCCTCTCCCCAACTCTTTTTCAAAAAATAAAAAATCAAATTGGGGAACTATTTCTCTATTTCAGATTCATTTTGTCATTTCAAATAATCTCTAGAGCGAGCCATACTAAAATTATGGAATGCAATATTATAAAAGTATTAAGATGACCTGAGTTTTCTAGGAAAGATTTTTATAAGAATGCTCACACTTCTTGTCCCAGTGAATATAAGTGCATTTGTTAGATGGACATTTCATTTCTTGGATGACTGCTTTAGAACAGACAACTTTAATTGCATTCAGAGTTTACTTGTTTTAATTATGTGTGTGTGTGTGTATTTGGTACATATATATTTGGTAGATACAGTTGTGAGTACAGATAATAGCTTCCAACTAGCTGCATAGACCAGTCAGAAGCAAAAGTTGATAATGAAGTTGATAACCCCATGTTGATTTAAACCTAGTCCTTAACCAATTATGTGTTCCAAAATACCTGAGTGGCTTAGAAGCCTTCAAAAGAGGTATATCAGAATGTAAGATATTAGAGTAGAATTACAGTTTTAAAAAGCATCCTGGGGATGTTTATTGGGATCTGCTTTATGTAGCAGCATTGACTATATAGATTTTTGCTACTGAGCTAAGCTTATGAAGAGCTTTGAATTGCAGTATGCTAAATGGATTTGCTCATTCTCAGATAATCATCTCATGACTTGAGCCATGCTCCATGTTAGGTGAGGACCTCTGTTATACACATGAAGATTTTGTCTACAGTCTTCCACAGGATGTAATTAACTAACTAACTAAATAAAAATAAGCATGAATCATGAAGGCGCCATTAAGTCAACATTAAGCTATCTATTTGTAACCACTTGCTTATTGTTCATGGGAATATTGAGGTCCTTTTATAAAAGTGATTACAAATAAATACAATCTGACTTTGTAAGCATATTGTTGTATTTCCCAAAATAAAGGTGAAAAGAGCAATTTTAACACAATTGCCTGAAAATAAAATTATCAATACCAAATCATGATCTTTGTGATAGAATAAGGTAAATTTCTTATTTATGGGGAAAATACAAGCTTTCTGAGTTTAGCAAAAGCCACATTCAAGGTCAAATATGAAAATATTTCATCCTCTCAACTCTGGATAGTTTTTGACAAGTGTCCTGTATTAATCAGTATTCTCCAGGAAAACCTACAAGAGGACAAGTAAAGGGTTCACAGGAAAAAATACCATTAACATGTAAGTTTCCTTTGGTGCACAGAAATTTTGAAATCCACACATAGTGGGGTTTTTTCTCAAAAATACACATTTTCCAGGAACTTTTTAAAGATCCTTTTACTTTTGGAGATGAATTCTAGAATTTGCCTCAGATAGTTATGGAGGCCAAGAAGTCCCACAATGTGCTGTGTGCAAGCTGGAGACCCAAGAAAGCTAGTGTGTAAACGCTGGTCTGTCTGAAGGCCTGAGGGTCAGGAGTACCAGTATGCAAGCCAAGAACATTGATTGGCCTGAGTTAAAGAGAGAAAGTGAATTCATTCTTCCCCTGAAGAACTGGATTATACTCAGTCACACTAATGAGGGTGAATCTTTTCTACTCAGTCTACTTGTTCAAGTGCTGATTTCTACTGGAGACACATCTGGAAATAATTATTTTTTAGCTATGTGAGCCTAGTGTAGCCCAGGCAGGCAAATACATAAAATTTCTGCTCAAACAAGAGAATTTGAGTTTCTAAGGCCACCTGTCTGTGTCATATAGTCTTTCTTCTAATCCAAAAATGTAATGCTGTCTTTGGGGTTAAATGTTATTTAAGGTCAATGGTACCAGAATATGAAGCAGCTATATGTTATAGTTTGTTAGAAACTCTCTGATAATTAAGAGAGTTTCTGTTCTTTGCCTCTCATAACTTTTTTGTGGAAGTTTTTTGCCAAGTTATTAGACTCTTGACATATAAGATGAACCAGTGAGACAGTCTTAAACTTCCTATAATAGTTCTGTCTCTCTCAATATTGTTTTGCAAGCCCACGGCATCTGACAGTTCAGGGAGCTGTGTGTTTTTCCCAACTCAGTCATTACCAATTGCACATCCCACATGGTTAGTGTTTCTCTGAATTTCAGCAGGAAGTGGTGACTCATGCCTGAGATGCAGGATAAGAAGGCAGGTCTCATGGGCATCTTTAGATCAGGTTCCCCTCTGCTCCGTTATGCCATGAAAGAGCTTCATTTTATAACGAGCCAGAGACTGAATCTAAATTAGCACTACATGATTTTGAAAAGTTGAAGGCTTATGCAATTGCAGTAGCTGCCAGGATGGATGTGAATCAAACAGCCATGCAGAAACTCCTATACCATTAAAACAGATTGTCTTCTGTAAACTGGTGGCTCCTGTAATTTTAACAACCATATGCTTGTCTTTCTCTTTTCTGGCAGCCTAGATCTGCTCTATTTTTTTCTTGTATCAATAAAAATTAAGTAGTTCTTGGCCATGTACATTCTTGCCTGTCTTCTTTCAGTCTCCTAAGAAGACCAGACGCAATAAAGCCTTTTATAATTGTATGTTCATTGGAATTTAAATAGTGGGCTGCTAATTTTCCACTCTCACAGGGAAAATCCCAGGCCTATTCCCACAACAGAATAGTGAGCCAGCCTGCTGTCTTACTCTACTATGAAGGGTAAAGCATCAAAGATTGTATCTAAAAGAACAATCACAGAAACAGAGGGGGACTTAGTTGGGAGAATTTCAGGGTATTTGGAATGTGATAGGACAATTATCCTTACATTGGAGTTTTCTTGTTTTAATGATAGAAAAACAAGCTGAAGCTCAAGAGAAGGAAATGGAAAAAAAAAAAAAAGTAAGAAAGATAGGGGAGGAAAGAGGCAAGTAACATGCCAACCGAACCAGTTTGAGCAGTAGATTCAGAATGTCATGTTGAATTCATGAGTGTTCTTAAATTTTCAATTGGACAGAAATAATGAAGAAAGCTTTTCTATTAAGGACAAACCTGTTTCAAAATAAAACAACAGGCTAAGTACTGCCAAATCTCTAGCCAGCATTCATGGTGGACTTGGTGATGCACCAGTGGCTCCATTGTTCCATGCCTGCTGTTTGGAGTGGCAACAGAATCAACAAGAATGTGAGAGGCACAAGGGCCTTTACTAGACCCTTAGAAGAACGGAGCTGATCTGTCAGTCTGATGGGTCTTGCTCCAACAGGCTGCTGGAACAGTAATGCTTGCTTCACTAAGGATCAGCCATGCAAGTGGTAGGTCCAACACCACTTTCATGATTGAAAACATTGTCCAGAACAAATGAAAAGAAGCTTTGCCAGATTGTTAATGAAAACTCAACCCCTGCCCCCAAAACCTAACCAACTTAAAAAAAAAGTTTGAGGTGGTGACAGACTCCCTACTCCATTACCACCACCCTGCTGAATGGGAGGCTTTGAGGTTTTTAAGGAAGCTAACAAAAAGAGGAGAAATGTATAAGAGGGACAAAGGAAAGGAACAGCTGAATGCAGATATCTGGCTAGGTAATAAAAAGTTGTTTGAGAAATATTTAATCCCATTATATATTTAGCTTGAGTCCACATTCTTGACTGGTTAGCAGTGCTATACTCTTAGGGTATTGGGAGAGAGGTTAGAATAGCTACATGGTCTTCATTCAGCCTAGAGCCTACATGTAGGTCCAAGACCTGTAACTTCCACAAAGGAAACCCCTGAAGGACACCCACAAAGGAAACCCCTAGACATCAAGCTGTTATCTGTTGGAAAAGCAAATGATCTTGTGAATTCTGTGATTAGAACCTTGTTATGGAACCAGTATGGTGGTATAACAAGATAACTGCCTGCGGTGCTGGCATCTCATATAAGCATTGGTTCTAGTCCATTGCAGCCATGTAGTGAGTGAAT
This sequence comes from Ochotona princeps, assembly GCF_030435755.1. Lineage (NCBI taxonomy): Eukaryota > Metazoa > Chordata > Mammalia > Lagomorpha > Ochotonidae > Ochotona > Ochotona princeps. The sequence continues at coordinate 23,542,775 of NC_080842.1, forward strand.
CAGCAGATGAAAGATCTCTTTTTATCTCTTTCTAACTCCTTCACCTAAAACAAAGCTATCTGTAAAACTCGTCTTAGTGAGATAAGCTAAGGGAGGAAGGCCAGGACATGGGGACCTGATAGAATTCAAGGGCAGAGAACAGTGATCAAAATGGCAGCTGTATTCCTATTGTATGCTTCTGTAATACAAGCCACTACAGACAAAAGTAACATGGCGGATATTTTACGTTGGTCTATTTGGAGCCATTCAACAATTTCAACGAACCTGAAAATGTTTGGGATATATTATCTGTGGAAATGAAACTAAGAAGTATACCATAGTGCAGAGTCCATAATCAGATCAAAGATTCAAATTTTTGTAGGGCAAGGTCCTTACATTAATGGCATTTAAAATGTGTGTGTACTTCTATACCATGCAACTCTGTGTGTGACCATTTTTAATATCTTTTTAAAATACGGTTTTATAAAGTTGTGTTCATTTGACTCTACCTTGTGTTTAATTTAATTTTATAGCTTCAAAATCTGAGTCACAACCATAATTGATGTTAATAAACATTTGCCAAAGCAACATTTAAGATAGTGTCTCTTGGTGAGATTTCATGAAGCTTAAATCTTGCAGGTACTCCCATTTCTGTTTTTTAAAGAGATATATTTACTTATTTTGAGAGACAGAATGAAGAGAGACAGACACACAGAGAGAATCTTCCATCTGCTGGTTCACTCCACAAATGACTATAGTGACCAGGATTGGGCTAGGCTGGAGCCAGGAGCCCAGAACTCTGGGTCTCCCCAATGGGTGGCATGGGTCCAAGTAGATGGAACATCATCCATTACCTTCCCAGGCACATTAGCAGGGCTCTGACTTAGAGGCAGAACAATCAGATTTGAACCGGTACCCTTTTGGTGAATGTTGGCATCCCAAGCAGTGGCTTAACCTGTGGGAGTATTAGGTAGGTCTGTGGCTAGAAGCATTTAGGAATTACAGATTTTCTATCACCTGCCTGCCCTGGGATTCTTGTAGAATCCTCTGAGGATCTGAACCACCCTGGGGACCACTAATGCCTTGCTCTGGATCAGAAAGCCTTGATGAAAAATTGTTATTTACTGTGTCCATTTATCTGCCTCCATTTCACAGAACTCACATACTTTGGGGGGAATCTTCGAAATTGATCAGTTTCTTTGGACTTCCCCAATCCCAAGCCATGACTTGTAGGCAAAACTGAGGGTTCTTAAATTTCTGCAGAGTTCAGAGACAACAGTGCAGTATAGGGGCCCCTGAGTCCCAGTGTGAATGCCTCAAACTTGCATAATGTCACCACAAAAGATGGGCCATTTGCCTTTTGATGAGACTAGCCACCAGAAGTGACCTTAAGACAAAGGTAGTCGCTGTGTGAAGCCAGTTTCCGCCCAATGAACAAATTTCCTTAGATGGGAGCCCAGTATTTCCAAATTGTAGTCCAGGGCCCTGGGGTACAATGGATTGCTCTGGAATAACTCGTTGCTAAGTAATCTACAGGGTTTAAGTTGTCACATTCCTTATGGAGTCAAGGTTACTATAATCGTCGCTGCCATCTACAGCAGCCTTGGGAAGGGCTACAGGGTGGAGGAAATTTCACACATGCCATATGTCGCTTACTCATCTTGTGAGATCTGGCTCCACTCACAGCAGTGGGAGGAGGGGAGGTGCTGTGTCTGAATACTACAACACAGGGACCCCAGAGACTGTGTGGATGGATTCTTAGCTATAATTGTTCACCGTGACGCATGTGTTCAGCTTGATTTTACAGTACCCACATTTCGGCACTCAGCAGTCACCTACCTCCACGCTGGTCAGAGGGAGAATTTAGTGTATCAATCCAAAAGATACTGAAGCTGTTTTCAAAAGGAAATTAATTCAGACTGTGTCTTCCAAACTCATCCACTCATTAAGAAGGAAAAACAAAATTAAATTTTTGTCTTAGAATAAATTACTTCCTGTTAATTAGTATTTTAATATAAAATAGTTAAAAGAATGAAAATAATATCAAGATTGCATCTAATAGAAGATAAGTGCAAATTCATGGAACAGAATTTCTCTGTTTTATCCTATGTACCTTTTTGCTGCTAAAAACAAAATATCTGCATTGTCACTCCTACCACACCAAAATGTCCTCCAGGAATGTAACACGCCATGAGTCACTTTTTAACCCTGGAAATCTTCACCGAACGTTTTAACAATCTTTACTTTCCCTATGTTTTCTATGGCAAATTGGGTTTTTCTTCCAAATTAAATATCAATAAAAATTGTCAAACTTGAATGCCCTTGGAGATCTGAATCATCACCCACACACACACCCCTCCCTCAGCTCCCCTTCAGACTTCTCTGGGTTTGAATTACAAGCCCAGAGGGAAAGACTTGTGTAGCTTAATGTGATTAATGGGGCACTCCACACAGGCACACTCAGCCTGTTAGCCTGCCTCACTTTCTACCTCATTGAATAAATGTTCACTGTTACCTCTCACTTGCTTCAGGCTACTCTGCTGAAATTGCTCTCCATGTAATAGTTAATGTCCTTCCATTTCCCCTAACCAAATGATATTCTCAGTCATCTCCCCAAATCAGGTTTGGTAGAGAGTAGTTTGCATAAAATAACATTCATTTTTGTGTGTGAATATAGAGCCATATGGATTTTCAAAAGCACATGGAATCATGGAACTTTGACCACATCAGAAAATTTTCATCACCGTAAAGTGATTCTTTTTCACCTTATGTTTGCAATCAGCACCCCTTCCTTTCCCAGCCTCTGATAAATCCAGATCTGCTTTTTGTCTCCATGTTTTCATGTTTTTCAGAATATGTAGCTTCTGTGTCTGACTTTCGTTAGTGTAATGTGTTTGAGATTTGTCCATGTTGCCTGCTTGTGTATCAGTGGATTTTTTTTCCCCATTTGTGGCTGAGTAGTATTTTATCCCAAGGATGTTCATACTTTAGCCAGTCTTCAGCTGAATGAGGTTCCAGTCATTCTCATGTTTTTGTGATCATAAATAAGGTCTCTATAAATGTTCATTTATAGGTTTTTGTATAGATTTATGTTTTCATTTCTCTTGGGTAAATACCAAGAAATGGGACTGCCATGAAGTTTATGTTTAACTGTATCAGAACCTGCCAAAATGCCTTCCAAAGTGGTTTTTCCATTTCGCATTCTCACTAGAATGTAAGGATTCATGTTGCTGTACATTCTTGCCAGCATTTGATACTGTCAGGCTTTTTATATTTTTAAATTAGACTTTCTGCTAAGTTAGTAGTGCTAGCTCAGTGGGGTTGCATGTGTGTTTCTGATGGCAGAGACAATTTGATCATTTCTTTTTCACATCTGTATCTAGTGAAATGTTTATTGAAAGCTTTTACCTATTTTTTTCAAGTTGAAATGAGTTATTATTATTGAACTACTGTTTATGTATTCTAAATGTGAATCCGCTGTCAGACATTATTTTGTAAGTATTTTATCCTGCTCTGTGGCTTCTCTTTCATTTTCTTGTAGTCGAAACTATTAAAGATTTTCATTTTTATTCAATCCAATACATTATTTTTTCTTTTACAACTTGTACAGCTCTATTGTTATGTAATTTATTTCCCAACTAGAGATTATGAATATGTTCTCCTTCATTCTTTGTAAGTTTATAGAAATGAGAAGATACATGAAGAAATCTCAAAAAATTCATAGAAAAATTAAAAGAAATGAATTGTCTATGAGCTTTATGAAGTCTCCTAATACATAACATAAAATATACTGTTTTACAGTGTACAGTTCACATTGTGTAATTATCTCAATGAGCATTGTGTAATTTGAAAACACTGTCTTCACCTTGAAAAGAAACCTCATTTCCAGTAAACAGTCCTGCCCCATTCCCTCTTCTCCCCACTCCTGGCATCCATTAAACTTTCTGCCTATATGGATTTCCCTATTCTGGATATTATTTTTTGAGTAAAATAATACAATATGTGGCCTTCTTTGTCTCCCCTTTCTCATTTAACATAAAATATGTCAGATTTGCTCATATTGTAGCATATATCTCTACTCCATTACCTTTTATTGCTAAATAATATTTTTATACATGCCTACCCATTCATTATTTCATGGCAATTTAGGTTGTTTCAGCCTGTAGCCTATTGTAAATAATGCTGATATGAGTTTTGTTTGAACAGTTATTTTCAATTCTATTTAGCATAAATACAAAAGTGAACTCTTAAGTCATGCAGTGATTCTTCTTTTAATGTGGGGGAGAATTTTATCACCAACCTGTTTTGCACAGCAGCAACATCATTCCACACCATATCAATAAAAATGAGGGTCTCCAGTGTCTCCACATCCTCACACTTATTTATTTTTCTCACTAAACAGCCATCTTATTAGGTGTGAAGTGATAGCTCATTGTGATTTTGTTTTTTAATTCCCTAATGACTAAAAATGTTGAGCATCTTTTCATGTGATAATTGAACATATTTGTATCTCCTTTAGAGAAATACCTCTCTGAGTCTTTTCCTGACTGTTAAACTGAGTTGTGTTTTTTGTTGTTAGTTCTACAACTTTAAACTTTTCATTAGCAATCCAATCTATTTCAAGTTCATCTTTTTGTGTATATCCCAAAGTAATGCGTCAAGGTTCATTTTTGCACATATGCTTCCAGGATAGTTTGCTCAAAAGATTATTCTTTCTCCGTTGAATTGCCTTGGCACCTTTGATGCATGGGTACATATTTGTCATCATCCAAAATCCACGCACCTGCTCACCATTGCTGAGATAGGCTTTCCATCTCTTCAATCTTCCAGATGTCTCATGAGGTCTCTGTGTTAGAAGGTCCTAATATGAGATCCTGCTGGCTGGAGAGTGAGATGAATGTAGGTTTGGGGGATCCAGTGCTTTTGGTAGAAGGGGAGAGTTTAGGAGGAAATAAAGATACTGAAATACTGACAATCCAGCCGATGAACTTGCCCACCTGCAATTCATCAAAAAGTAATACTCATTTTATTCTTACACTTCCCTGCTACCTCTGTTCATCCTTCCTATTTGCACTTCCTTTCAGCCCTTGTTATCTTTGCAGCAGCCAGACTAGTAGTATCTGTTTCTGCAGCCTTGCTTTGGGAAGTAACCTACCTGAAGTGCAAGTCTGGCTGTGGTCTCACGGAACTCAGGAGTCATCAATGGTTTCATCACCTACAACATAAGTTTAAATTCCCTAGCAGGGGGAGATGGACCTGGTCTTTTTACACATTTTGGTATCATACTGCTCATTTTCTCACCTTTGCTTTTCTTCATCTCGGTTCCTTTGCCTTCTACGCTGTATGTAGTCCTCTACCTGATGCTGTTTATTCTTACAGATAAAAGCTCAAGGGTCACCGTCCCTGAAGAAACCTCACTTCCTCTTCCTTCCCTTCCTCTGCTTCTTTCTTTCTTTCTTTCTTTCTTTCTTTCTTTCTTTCTTTCTTTCTTTCTTTCTTTCTTTCTTTCTTTCTTTCTTTTTTAGATGTATTCATTTTCATTGGAAAGGCAGATTTACAGAGAGAAGGAGAGAAAGAGACAAAACTTTTCTGTCTGCTGCTTCTCTCCCCAAGTGGTACTGGTACTGCTGGAGCTGAGCCAATCTGAAGCCAGGAGTCAGGAGCTGCTTTTGAGTCTCCGACATGGGTGCAGGGCCCTAAGGTTTTACACAATCCTCTATTGATTTTCCAGGTCACAAGCAGCGACCTGGATGGGAAGTAGAGTAGCCTGGACACAAATCGGCATCCACATGGGGTTCTGGTGCTTGTAAGGAGAGAATTTAGATACTGAACCATCATGATGGGCTCCCTCTGCACATCTAAAGCTAGGAGCATGACTCCTACATGGTAGGGGTAGGTTATTCCACCTCCAAGAAAATGAACATCTTTAGGAGATGGATTGTCTTACCTTCTCCTTGGTATTAAGTGCCTGGCAATACATAGTATGTAGGAAACATTTAGCAGTCAAATCAAGAACTGAAGGTTCACATATATGGACTAAATGCATTTAATCTCTTTAAAAATGTATTAAGACAGTATTCACAAAGAGAATCTCAGGGAAACTAAGTTATATAGAAAAAGGGATCAATAACTCATACTTCTTAGAGACCATCTCTATTTTTTCCCTAGAGTAACATGTTTTCTTTCCTGATATGCTACAAAAGATTTGCTAGAAAAGGAAGACTAGAAAGAACTAAAATAATTTGTGCCTCTTATATAACTCACAGGCATACTTAGAGAAAATTAACAGCAGAGTTCATGGATTCAGTGTGCAAGATTCTCTGGTATTGTTAATCCTTGGGGAAAAAAATAGAACACATAAGAGAAATACTAATGAGCTGGATAGCATTACTGCCCATTGTGAGTTCCCCTCTACACCCTGTGATTTCTTGTCCCCAACCCTGAGAGGATGCTTAAAGGACAACACTTCCACAGGTTGCTTAAAAGAATCACTTGGGGCCCGGCAGCTTGGCCTAGTGGCTGAAGTCCTGGCCTTGAACACGCCAGGATCCCATGTGGGCGCTGGTTCTAATCCCAGCAGCCCCATGTCCCATCCAGCTCCCTGCTTGTGGCCTAGGAAGGACTGCTTGAGGCAGTCAAGGGTGGCCCAAAGCCTTGGGGCCCTGCACCCACATTGGAGATCCGGACAAAGCTCCTGGCTTTGAATCAGCGCGGCTCGGCCATTGCCGAGTAAATCATAAAATATATCATAAAATCATAAAATAAATCATCAGACGAAAGATGTTCCTCTCTGTGTCTCCTTGTCTCTGTATATCTGACTTTCCAATTAAAAATAAACAAATCTTAAAAAAAAAAAAAAGATACCACTTCCACTTTCCTCCCTTGGAACCTTCTCACTAAATCTTTTTCCCTCTCTTAAATAAATCTCATCTTGCACACTGAAAAAAAAATATGAAAATACAGCCAGATTTAATTAAGCATGAGTGAAATATATTCTGGGGCTGCAAACGAGTAGCTGTTTAATACTTTTGCATTGTCTTTGACCCATTCATGGGAAGCTTGTCTTTTCTTCTCAGAGTGTTTCCATAACACAAAAGAGTTTGACTTTTACTTGTTTATCTAATCAATACGCTTAAAATGAAGGGATCTTGTTTGTCCATTGCATATCCTGATAGTTTGCCAATAAGCTACACAGCACGAAACTTTCCAACAGCTCTGCTACTTGCCACTTTCAAGTGTACCCAACCCAGATTTTAAATTGTGTTTGTACTCATACCTCACTGACATTGGTACGAACTCTGCTTGGACCTGTAGCACTCATAGTGACTTTTTCCACTCTCTCCATTTCTTCCATGGGGAAAAGCAGCAGATGACATTCTCTTGAAATGCAATACATGATGTCTCCTTTTCCATTCAGCTCTGGCACCTTCTCAGCAGTTCTCTTCTAGTGCTAGTGCCCCCTGCCTGTGTCCCTCTGTCCCTCTGACTCTTTTATGATCGGGCCAAACATCTCACACTTGAAGGCAGTAACCAAAGAATATGTGTTCCACCCCCTCTGGAAACCAAAGCATCAAATCTTTTTATTTGCACCACCTGCCTTTATTTTATTATGGGATAGCTTTCCATTTGCATTTTACAGTTTGGCATGTGTGCCTTTGATTGAGCAAAACTCAATTCTGTCTTCCAGAATAATTCCTTGCTGTGCTGTAAACAAATTAACAAGCACAGAAGTGCATAGGAAGTTCCGTTCCCCTCTTATTCATGCCCCCTGCTCATTCCCTAGGGAACTCTCAGTGCTTTTATAGCTTTTTTTCTTTTTCTGGGGATAATAGTCATTATCCATTATCCAGGACCCATGGACATTGTAGATGCCAAAAAGATTCCTGCAGCCTTCCCCAGGGGCCCACACTGGGCTGGTTAACATTATGTCCAGAAATGTTTCAAGGTGTAGGGTTTTTTATTATTTCTATTATTTTCCATGATACTCTTTTGTAGTCATACCTCTAGGGTATGACTCTTAAAGGAAAAAGCCTGGAGAACAAGAATGTCCTTTTCTCAAATTTATTTCATTCCTGGTGGACTCATTTGGAAATTAGTGCATCTTCTCCACAGATATCCTCTTTTCCTGCCTCAAGCTAGTGGTGGGGAATAAATCATAGGGTTGTGTTTGAGAAACTGTGTGTTTGCCACTTCAGCTTGTCTTGTGACTCAGTTTACTTATACAGGTTTTTATCCTTCCTTGTTCCCTATGGAGCATGGTTCCTACTGTCCCTGGATCTCTCTAAAGACAGGTGCCTGAAGTGCGAAAGGGAAAGGTTCTCTCCCACCCTGCAAAGTAACATCATGCAGCACTGAGACCTTGAGAATTCAGTGCCTTGAAGCCAGAATGAAATGTGAGGCCGAGTGAATGCCCTGCAGAAAACAGCAATACCTGCAAGAGGGACTAACAAACACCTTCAGGTTTCATGGGGGAGCTGAACAGACCCATGTCAGGGGCCTATGTGAGAGACCTCTGGAGGAGTTTGACCGTATTAGTGAGCTATCACAGAAGAGAGATTCTCTGTGCGTGTGTGGACAGTGAAATCTGTACTGTTCCTGTGTCTAGGACTTGACTGCTTTCCCCAGGAGAGAGAGAGCCTGAGGCAAAGTTTACATCCCAATATTTTATAGGGGAAAGTTGAAGGGTATGCAAATTCCAAAAACAAGAGCAATGGAAAATTAAGAGTAAGGCAGGGAAAGAGGAAAAGCCAACTACTGACTGTAGTTTCACAAGGCAATAGGGGTACTATTAGATCACATGACAGTGGTGCCATGTGGTTGTGCTACGTCTAAAGTTTGTTAAATGCTCCCTGCTCCAACACCTATCTACCCTCTGATGTCAGTGCAAATTTCCCTTGGATAGGCCCCACTGACAGCCTTTTGGGGAACTGGAGCATTTCCCCCCCATATTATTACAATAGTGTAGTCTAAGCTTATAATTCTATTGGGCATGGTGGCAGCCTCATCCTGGCTTCCACCATTGGTAGACACAGCTTGAGGGGTTAGGAAATGAAGTAGAAGAGACTGTATCCAAACACAGGGATGGAGTGAGTGATAACCTGCAGCTGTAGATGCTAGGAAGCTGGGGAAGCCACTGGGGCTCAAGAGTGTGGTGGGGCCAACACAGATCTGTGTATAGAATAAAGGTGCTGAACACACTCCAGGCTGCCACAGGTTGGGAGGATTTGAGAAGAGCTGGCTTGAAACCAACTTTTTAGATTTTACATTACGCTTAGGAAAGTAACATGTATTGGAATTGGAATTTTCAAATGGGAAACACAGTAAAAGAAAGTATATAATTTCAGTAGGGACACAGATTTTAGCCTTGGATAAATAGGAGAACTGTTTGAAAGCATCACCAAATTAAAAAAAAAATTAGCTTCAAAACTTCGAAGAGGTTAGATGATTTGTTCAAGCAGCACCATGGAACAATTCAGAATCCTTCCTTTTCACAAAGCAATATTTTGTTTTGTTTAGTTTGGTAAAAGCTATACCTTTTGAGAATGGTCTGTGAAGTCTTAAACTAATTAAGTCATTTTCTCTTCAGATCCTTTTCATATTTATGATTTTATATTTTAATACTTTATGCTAATTAACTGCATAGAGATTTATAGACATTTCAAAGCCAATATCTCAACATGTCTCAAAGAGTTATATTTGTATAGGATAATCTGACTACAGGAATGTTAGCAATTATGTGTAACAGGGTTATGTTGCTAAGCCTAAAGAAAAATAATCTGTCTCGACCACTTAATTAGAATGAAAGCCACTTGAGTAAAGTCAGAGCATGTATCTTCTGCCAACCTAAATTTTTTTATTAAGTGTTGTAGAAGTCATTTTCTGGTACTTGGTTTTGCATTTCAGATTTTTGAAATGCTTACCAAAAAAAGGTTGAATACAAGAGATTTTGAAAACCAATGGCTTATATGTTTCTAAAAAAACCAAGTTAACATTTTCAAAAGCTTGTTTCAGGTTGGGGATCCCTGGAAGTTACAGTCGTGCCCAGATGCAAAGGTCATTGCAATATGGGACAGTATTTATCCCTGTAGCTTTGTCCGTATTTGCATTTCTGGAATAACAAACCACTGGTATACTCTATTTTGTATAAAAATTCAAAAATGCATGCAAATTTGGCAATTTTGGGGAACATGTTATATTTGATAATGTTTAGTAAGCTCATGTCATTTTATTACTTGTATAAAGATTTAGAACTCTTCAACAGTTTTACAGCTCTCTTTCTAAAAACCTGTTTAAAATAGACTTCTCTGATCAAGTATCTATTAGTAAAATGCAGGTGCACACCAATTATCATGTGGATATAGACTCTGTCCAACTTTAGAAAGAGGACATGAGCCATCCTTGTGAACTGAGACACCAAAGTCAAGAGATCCCAAGTTCACTGTCCTGGGATCTCACAGCCAGTTCTTAGTCTCAGGGCTCTGCCACTTGCTACTGACATGACCTTGGAAACTTAGGGAACATTCTGGGCCTCAGTGTAAAGTAGTGATAAATTTTGTACCCACTCACAGGTTCTTCTTCAAGATTAATTAAGTGAATTCTATCAAGCACTTCCTGTAAGTACTTACTGAATATTGATTGGGATCAGTGTTGTGACACAATGAGTTAAGCTACTGATTGAGACTCTTGCATCAGTGATCACAATGCCAGTTTGATCCTTTTCCCCTTTTGATCTAGTTCCCTGCTAATTCTCCTGAGAAGCAGTAGATGTAGGCTCAGCTACTTGAGCTCCTGCCACTACTGTGGGAGACCTGGATTGAGTTCCTATTTCCTTGCTTTATCCTAACCCACCCCCAACTGCTGTTGTCACTTGGAAAGCTAGCTAATAGATAAAAGACCTCTCTCTCTCCCCCCCCCCCCCTTCTTCCTCCTCTGTACCTTTCAAATAAATATTTTTAAATTACAATAAAATTATTATGAGGCAATTTTGCATCCTCTTTGCTTTCCTAATCACTAATACTTTTTTCCCCCTTTCTATGCCATGGGACCTCTTGTATAAACTTATCTTTTATCTATTTTGGTGAGGATTCTGGCAAGGCTACTGCTATTTCAAAGCAGAAGCATGAGCAAGGCAAAGCATGAGTAGAAGGATACAGTAAAGGTGTAACAATGAACACAGTCTCACCTTCAGTGTTGTTGTGAATCTTGACAGGTTTATTCGCCACCCACTTTAGGACAATGCTCCATGCATATGCTGTTGTTGACAAATGAAACACAGATTCTGAACCTGATTTCCAGGTTGACAGAGGTAGCCCTTAACCTGAACATTTGTGTTAGCATCATGCTGGAGACCCAGGTTCATGCTCCACACAATAGACCACAAAATACATATGTTGTTGAATATGCTATGTATACATATAGAATTGATTTGTGTTTACTGATGGAAAACATAGTGAGAGGACTCTTTAGCCATGATTGTATCATCTGAATAGAATTAATTTATCTTTCTGATGCCATAGCTTATATTCATACTGCTCACTTATTAATCCTAGAATTATATTGTTGAACATATGTCATGTGCCAGCATATGTCATTTGCCATGCTGCTTGCTTTGGACTTAAACTCCTAGAACTAAAGGTCTATCCTGAGAGACAAAAGCTACTTACTACGTGATGCAAAAAATCAAGTGCTTTCTGAGTCCAAATTAAAATACTAATATTTCCATTATATTCATGATGCTGCAATCAATTACATTTTTTATTAATTAAAAACTAGTTATAAAAAAACTAGATAAGAATTATTATGAACTATCAATTGAATATGAAGCACTAAAATAAAATTTTGATTCAATTAAGTGCCCTTGTACTTAAAGTCTATGAATTAAATTCACAATTTCCATCTTACATGTAGAGAAATATTAAAATTATATTCTATAGTTGTATAATTTTAAAAATTGGTAAGCCATTTGTGTTTTATACATGATATTGGTCTATTACCCCAAAACATGTATTTCTCAAGCCATTTTATTTAAAAAGTGTATTTGATGCATGTATTAATTATACAATTTGATAGCACTAATTGTTTAGCTTCTATATTTGAATGAATTTAAATAGGCAAGCTTAAAAACAGAAAAGCCACAGGATGATAATCCCAGGAACTGTGTGCCTGATGCCACTTAGTTAATGTGAAGGGCCAGTTTCTGGAATGTTTCAACTCTGTTGGGCCTGTAGGAACAAATGGGACAGTGACCTCCCCATGAAAAGAATGCTGTGGATAAGCTGATCAGTTACTTATCAGCCCTGCTATTGTGGCTGTGCCAACCAGACCTGCTCACATTACTTGGACATGATGTTCATTGGTGGTTATAGTCAGACAGGGTGATAAAGATAAAATTATGACTTCATTTTCTCTGGATAACTTATCCTTTGTTCTTTGGAATTAGTCATTCCAAGACCACATACGAGGAAAATGTAATGCTGAAAACAGTCCCAACTGTGTACAGTGGGGCTGCTCATGGCCAAGAAGAATAAGATAGGAAAGATATGATAAATATCAAACCTATTAAACTCTCCTGTGACTGAAAGAAAAGAGTTACATCAAAGATTAGTTCCAAAACATAGTAAACTTCATCACTTCTCTGAAGTCAGACTGATGAGTGATGTTTGAAAATTACGCCTTGTTCAGAATTGATTCTAAAATTTTTAAAGATTAATATTTTCTCGAAGTCATATGTGTGTGTTTCCTTCACAAAACTGAAAAAAATTTTTGAAGTATTGTTGAAAAAGTTTCCAAGACTGCCGATAAACAAAATTATTTTAAGCAAATCTCAGACAAAAATGCCACAGTGCACAATTTTAGTTCTATTGGAGGTTGAATTCTGGCCACCCTGATTGCTGGCTTTGGTCTGGGCTACCCCTGAATTGCAGTCATATGGGGGAGTGAGTCACAGAACAAGAAATCTCCCTGTCACTCTTCCTTCCAGATAAGTAAATAGATCTTTAAAAGAGTGATTATTTGTTTATCAGCTATAGTTAGATGGGCCTTAACTTATAACAACCAATATAAATTACAACTGGACCATGGTGAACAAACTCTATTAACATTTGGCATCAATTAAGATATTTAACTTTTAAGTCAAATTGTGATATTAATTTTAACTAAATAAGAGATAGAAGTAAAATATATGAATGTAATTTGTGTTAATTGCATTATAGCTAATCAAAGTAAATTAATGACTTAAAACTACTTATACTCTGAGTAATTTAAGTAAAGATGGAATCTTAGAGTTTAAGAAAGGAGTATAACCTTTTTTAGTAGATATGCAACATTGTCAGGTAAGAATTTTATGCAGAGAGGGAAGGAAAAAATAATTTTATCCAGGTTTTAGACTACAGCAGCTAATTTTTAAATCCCACTAATTGCCCAAGGATGATTATAGATAAAAAATTATTTACACATAAAATGGGCACTCTTAATTTAAAGAAACTCCTCATCTTGATATAAATGCAAAGTTTAAAAGCCACTTCTATGCAAATGTTAATATTCAGAGGACTAATATTCCCAAGTTTCAAATATTTTTGAAGGCTCTTCTATTTATTAATAGGATTGATCCTATTTATAAACAACAGACATCACAAAACCTACAACAGTATTACAGTTAGCGTGTGCTTGATATTATGCTAAGCCCATTGAAGAATTATTTAACTCAATCCTTCATTGTAATGAAAAAAATGCTATCACTAGTTTCATTTAGAGATTAAAAGTTGAGGTCTTTTGCTTCAGGGTTGTCTGAGTCCAGCCATTGTTGGAAAAGCTAACAATGTGCTTGTTTAAGTACTGATTTATGAGAATAATGGAAAGAAAGGAATTTGGGGAATCAAGAGACCTGTGTTCTACACTAGACTGTAAGCTCCCAGAGTTGGGGTTCTGTCTGGGTAGTCATTCTATGATAAGACTATCCTAGTGCTTCTGGCATAATGAATGTTCAATATTATTTTGTGAAGTGATTAAATGAATGAAAGAGCTGCTTAACTCAATATGTGACTGTGCCCAAGTTGTTTAATACTTTTGGTTTCCATCCAATTTTTGATCTCTTTTCTGTCCTACTTTTTACATCTTTCTTGCATCTAAAAATGGCTTGATGTATCATAATTAATGATGCAAATACATTAGATCTTAAAAAGATATGCCTGATGTACCTTTAATCAATGATAAGACTAGTAGCTTCATCTGAGCATGGGATTGAGACTACAGGTTGCCGCAGAAACAGAGCATCTGCTTACTTGGAACCACCCCACCTACCCACTCTGTTCTGCCACATTTGGCCAGAACAATCTGCTCCTGTAGGAGTCTTGGAGAAATGAAGACAAAAGCCCCACTATACCAGTTTTGCTGTCTAATTATTTTTAATTATTAAATCATCTCTACTCTGAATGATCATATTAGGCCCACTGTACAGCATCTGATCAAAAAAGCAAACAGCAGAAAAACCCTGGACAGTTTAATGGCATCTTTCCTAAGTGAAATCTGAAAGATGTTATTAGCTATAGGAATTAGAATAGCTCTGGAAAAAAGGAAGAGGTCTAAAAATCAGGTTTAAAATATCAAAAAGAACTAAGATGCAGCAAGTCATTTGTGCCCAGAGAGTTGAACAACATAACCTGACTCCCTAACAGAGGGTTTAGGGAAAGCAAGAAATATCATGGGAGAAAGAGTAGGAAAACGTTCAGCCCTCACCCCACAAGCCCAGTTTAACGTGATCACTAACTGCCTTGGGGAGGTTGTTTGTTTTGGGTTAAGACAGAACAATTTGATAAGAAAAGAATCTGAGCTGAATGGTGAGAAAGGTAAATAATTAACCACATTACTTCAACAAACAGCAGCAAGTTAAGGCACTCAGGTTAAACCTGGAATAAAGGGATGTTGGTTTCAGCAAGTCTCCTTCTAGAGAAGCTTGTCTTTATCCTTTAGGGTCAGCTTTTACTTTCGCTGAGGAAACCACTGACTTTCTCAAGTTGGGCCAGATCAAGAGGAGAAAGCCCTTTTCCAAAACATGAAATATAGGCTCTTACTTCTTTAGTGCTTATGGTAATGTTTGCTCAGCTGCTTCCTTTCATAACTGCTTTCTGTTTGCAGACTCAGAATTAGATATTGGTTTAAAAAATTAGATATTGGGTGCATCAAAAATCTACTCAGCAAACTTGGGCTTTATCACAGCCCTTCATATGCATCTTGGATTTCCTATGCATTTATGGTTATCCTGCACATTCATTCGCTGGGGAATGTGCAGTGGTTTAATGACTCCCCAAACCACAGCATAAGAGCCTTGACATCTTCACTCACAATATGTGTTTTCTCACTATTTCTATAAGCACTTTTTAAAGCGCTACCTCTGGATTAATAATAGTAGTGAGAAAAATAAGAATAAGGAAAAAACTGTGGAGAAGTGAAAAGAATACATTTTAACTTGAAAGAATTACCAGTATAAGTATATGCAATCACAATTGTGCCTCTTGAAATTGTTGACAAACCTGGGGATTGGAACCCTTGGAAAAATAACAATGAATATTGAAAATTTGAATCTGAATTGATAGATGGAAAATACAGGAGTGTTAGTTATACTTTTCAGCCTCTTCTTCAGTCTAGCTCAATTACTTATTTCAACTGATGATTTGAATCTGAAGATGAAATCAGTTATTTTCATCCACATTAAAAAAAATCTTTGGTACCACTCAACAGAGTAGGTGGAAAAATTAGTAGATTGTACACAACAGATGCTACAGCTAACAATTAATGAAAAAAATGGCATTCTTCATCAAGTTTTCATGAATGTTTTATTCCAATGTGTCAGTATGGTGTAGGTGTTCACATTTTATAAATAATGTACTGTGACCAAAAAAAAGAGAGAGAGAGAGAGAACAAAACTTTAAAAAAAACTTGTTCCTCTACCTTTTGGCGAGTGGGATGCACAATCGGCTTCATCTGTCCCTTCAAAGTCATCTCCCGGCTTGTGAGTCTGTGTGCCTAGAGGGAGTAAGTACAGGGATGAGAATGCCAATTATTTTTGCTTATCATTCTTTCTTTTCTTAAATTTCTCATGTTGTTTAACCCAATATTTTTTGCTTATTTTTTGATGTGCATATCACCACCTTAATGGTATTCAAAAAGAATCCTGGAACAAAATACATACCAAGATCTCAGTTGTTAAAATTACACAGATCCGTGTCTTATATTTAAAAAAAAATCCAAATTCCTTAGTGCTAAAATAAAGGAGACAGGTTCCTCAAAACAGACCTTAATTCACTCATACAACTTGTAATGTTTAATACTTTAGTATTAGACTACTTGAATGGAGAGGCTCAATAGCAAGAATGAAGGTGGTTGTCCCATCCTCTTTTGGGGCTTAGAAAAACGTACAGCAGCCTTCACAGTTTAAGAGGAAAAAGAATAGTGAGCAATAAGATATTGGTTTAGGAAATATTAAAAATCATGGGCAAATTTGAGAAACTGAGCATATTTTAAAACAAAGCACTGTTCAAAACTACTTGTACTGTTCAGATGGCATAAAGAATAATTGTTATCTGTTTGTCCCGTATTACTGCCCTGGGACAAATAGTACAAACTACGAGAAAGCAGACTCCAGTTGAACACAAAAATCCTTCACAATAGAATTATTTCACACTAGGAATGTAGTGCTTTCATCACTGTACTCGGTCCATGTAGTTGTACCTAGGTGATGTTTTTCAGGATTATTATGAGAGCTCAGCCACAAGTTAGCCCATAAATCCACTGGCCTACAGAGCTCTTCCCTACCATGAGAATCTGTCATTCAATAAGAGAAGTAGAAACTGAAAAGCAATTAAAGTGGATACCAGAGACATTTGATATGGACCTGGTGTACAGTGCTTGTCTCTTGGTGCCCTTTTTATGTGACCTTTCATCATTTATGGAAGGAGCATAGCTCCATGACTTCCTAAGATTCTTTTGAGGTTCAGCTATAACTTGATGTTACCAATCAGGACAATTCTGTCTTCTCTTTGCTGTGTCACACAAGAAGAGTTGAAATGATCGTGTGTTCCTAAGAACTTCTTGAAGGCCATCTCAAACTCCAGCTGCTGGTGGTGCTAACGATGATCAGGAAGAGGAACAGGAAGAAGAGCAGAGAAAGGATTTTTATATCTTCCCTTCAGAACCAACATGTTTCCTACACAGCCTCAAGAGAATGGCTGTAGTCAATGTTACAGACTTTCCTCACAGAGAAGTTGGATGCATTAAGTGCATGTAGGCATACAAAGGTCCAATCTCCTATCATCATGTGGGATGGTCCTGAAGTGTCCCCCCAACACCACAGCTTTCTGTGGCCTCTGATGAAATTTTATCAGCTTACTTTCTATCTTTGTCCAATTTTTCTTTTCCTGATCCTTTAGAGATGTGATAACCAAAAACACTTTCCAATAGCCCCTTGTTATCCAACGTTTCTAGAAAGCAAGCAAGCCTAAGGCATTTGATATGAAGACAATGAAGAAGAGGAGGATGAGAGTGGTGTAGGAAGTGGGTACAGGGGCAATGGTGAAGAGGGAGATCAATTTGCATTTCATTTGCATTGTCCTTTACACCAGCTAGAAAAAGGCTTGTTGATTCTCATGATAACCTGTGAAAGGGCAGGGGCTCAAATCACTTTCAGGAAACTAAGAAATCTGAAGTCAGTCACTGTGTTTTAGTCATATGGTTATGGATAGATTTCACAATAATTCCTGCTTTCTGGCTCCCATTTTAAATGTTGTTTCACATGAATAAAGAACTTAAAAAGCACTAGTTTGAATAAATTGATGAAGTTCCATTATCCCTTTGTCCTTCCTTTCTTTTCATTGATCCTAAAAACAGAGATGAAAGGAAAACAGGATAATCATAGTTTTTAAAATGCTGGATTATTTCTCTCATTGTCCTCCTTATGCTTAGTAATGCACATGACCAACATATTTTGTTTAGAAAGCATGCTGACTTGCATACTGAATAACATGCAAAGCAAATTTTAAAATTTTTTAAAGAAAACTTCAGATTTCCTTGCTAGGCCAGTGTGCTGTATTGTGCCCTGGTTTGTATTGATCATAGACCAATATAACTTGAACAAGCAGTGTTTATGGTCACTGATTGGACACATCTCAGCAAAAAGAAGGTACCTGATGAACCATTTGAGTACGAAACATTTCCACCAAGCCCTCCCTCAATGTGAAGATAATTTGGAACTTTCCCCAACTCCTGTAATTATGCAGAGCCCAAGAGCTCTAAGAAATATTTGTTATGATATGAATATATTAATGTGGGAAAATGACCTTAAATTTTTTTTTTACTGAGTTCACATTTGATGAGGTATTTGATTTAGAGATTGTTGACTTGATTACTGCCTTCCCACTGAGATTTTTCTCAGTGAAGTTCTTCCACAGGTTGAGCCATGGACTTTACATGGTCTCAGGCCAGTTGTTTAAACTCAGTATAGAACAACTGCATTTGATGACCTGGGATATTTCTCTTTGTGGGAGTTTTAGGTGAAGATCTTCAGTAACAGAGGGAGGAAATCATGGGTGAGGTAGGCAATCATGATTGAGAGAACATCAAAGCATTGTTTCACAATGCACTTTGAGAGAACATCATTGTTTCACAATGCACTTTGGCCTAACGTAAGGAACAGTCAGAAACAGGATGAGGAGTGTTTCCCTGGTTCCCGAGTGATGACTGTTGGAAGGAAAATGATTCAGCACCTAAATTTTGATAACATTTTCCTTGCAGATACGGGAGGGGAAAAGTGTGATACCCTTCCTCATCTGTCATAATAGTCATGGCCAACACACATACAGCAAAAGAAAAGCTAACAACACAAAAGCACAATGTATTTCCATAATCTAAGTGTTAGGTGACATGGGAATCTTATGAAATGTAAGATCCAAATACCCAGGGAAAGCTGCCTATTTTTATACTTAGCTCCAATAAAGAATGGACAGCCATGTAGAAAAGTGATTGAACAAAAGGCTAGGACCTAAAGGACACAGATCAAGCAGTTGCTTCTCGGCTTCTTGTGTGTAGTTTTCTTTCCTCCTGGGGATAGACAGCACACTCCTAGAATAAGGACCTTCAAAGAGTGTGAAGAATCTAATTTTTATTGCTTTCTTTAAGGGAAGCAGATGCTAGTTTCTAAGACCTGCCGTGGGGTGGAGGAAATCTGATTTCTGTGACAGGAGCATGAGAGGAGGATACAATGACCTTAGTTATGAAGCCTTTCTAATTCCTTTCAGTTCAGAGTATTCACTGTGCAAAGAACCGAGCACTGAAGCATGTTTCATGAGCCCAACACATGATACACTGAGTAGCGCCTAGTGCAATTAAAAATACTATACCCTAGAATATAGATATTGTAATGCTTTCTGTATATAAATGGCAAGAAGCAAATAGGCTTTGGGAACATGAACATTCCTTTATGATTGATTTTCAGTAATTGGATACAAACAAAACCAAGACTCTAAAAAGAGACTCTACATTTGTAACAAATGAAAACAGTATTTAAATCAGAAATTTAGTGTAACAGAAATGTCATTTGATTCACTGACCTTGGATGTCGCAAATTTTCTAAGCCTAATTTGTCATCTGTCAAATCAAAATAATTCCTAGTTGGCAAGTTTTTTTCTTGTAAGCAACAGATTTAGTGTTTATAAACCTTACAGCATCATGCCTGCTAAATAAACCACATTGACTGTTAATTACACTATGCTTTGAAACTGTAAATGATGTTCAGTATAGTAAGAAATAGAACAAAATGCACAAATTACAAAGATGTTCCGAATAAAGTTCTGTACTTTTAGGTTTTTGAAAGTTGCCTTAGCATCATTATAAACTGGTGGGCTAGAACTGCCAAAAATGGCTTAACCTACAATTAGAGGCTGATTGTAAAAGCTTGGAGAGTTCAGTTTAAGAAATGATGCTGAGCCCTGGAAATGCAAGGAAATCGTAAGTCATCTCTCAGAAAACAATGGTTGATAAGACATTGAAAGCCCAATGATCAATCTCAAAAACCACATATGGGCATCACACTGTGTGTGTGGGCAGGGGGAAGGACATACTTTTAGATGACAATTTGTACTAGGAGAAAGTTGCTTAGGAAGATTCTTCTGGAAAAAAACAGGATCACACATACCTTTTAAAAATGGGGGTTCTATACTCTTTCATTGTTTCAAATTTATAATATTAAATTTCAGCTTGTAGCGGAAAAATCATATTGTTGATTCAGTAGAAGTGGAAAGAAGCATTGAGACACAACTTGGTATTTTCCACTAATATCCTGGTAATTTATTCATTTATTGATTCAGTCATATACGTACTTTAGTTCTTTTCAGACTCAACTGGATAGGGAGCAACAACTATTTCTTCAAAAGGAATGACATATAATGACATATAATGACATATAATGACATATAATGACATATAATGACATATAATGACATATATAATATGATGCAATGAATTGAACTGTGTCCCCAAAAAGATACACAGAAGTGCCAAACCCCAAAACCTAAGAAGGTAGCCTTACTTCCAGTCAAGTTAATATGATGTCAAATCGCTTAAGGTGAGGCCTAACCCAGTGACTCCTGTTCATTTACATGAGTACAAATTTATGTATTTGACCCGCACAAACACAGGGAAGATGTTCGAGTGAAAAGGAATGCCGAGATTGGAGTCACAATGCCTCAAGCCAAGGAATATCAGGCACTTAGAGAGAAACAAGAAAGAGAAAGCACAGCCCCATCATACCTTGACTCAAGACTGCTAATTTTCGAGAATTCAGAGCAAGGTTTCAGAATTCAGAGGAAGGTTTTTTGCCTCAAGGGAATAAGAACAAAAACCAGAATCATTTTGGTAAAGAATGGAAGGAAGGAATGAAGGAAGGAGAGAAGGGAGAGAGAGAGAGAGAGAGAAAGGAAGAAAGGAAGAAAGGAAGAAAGGAAGGAAGAAAGGAAGAAAGGAAGAAAGGAAGAAAGGAAGAAAGGAAGAAAGGAAGGAAGAAAGGAAGAAAGGAAGAAAGGAAGAAAGGAAGAAAGGAAGAAAGAAAGAAAGAAAGAAAGAAAGAAAGAAAGAAAGAAAGAAAGAAAGAAGGAAAGAGGAAGGAAGGGAGGGGGAGGAAGGAAGAGAAAGAAAAGAAAATGGCTCAAGGTTTGATATACAATGTAGACTGTTTAATTTTTAATTTTTTCTTCAATCATTGAAGAAATTTCTGAGATCCAATTTGCCGAGTTCTCTACTTCGCCTTTACATCAAATCACAGATGAAATAGTCTGATGCACTCATTAAAAATTTCTATTTTATAAACATATGACCTTGAAAATGAGCAAACCAAGATGGTGCATGATGCCTTTTTTGCTCTGTTCATTTCTCCTCTTAAACATCATAAAATATATCCCCACCTATTTAGTAAAAATTTGTTTATATTAATCAAAGGTCCTTAACGGAAAATATCAGTAAAATTCAAATCCTTCTGTGACATCTTCATAAAGCCAGTTTACTATTGTTGTTTTCAATAATCACTTTCTTATAGAAAATATCCAGTAAATTAAAGAATATATACTCAAAAAAAAAACTTATCTTATATTCCACTAACTGTCATACCCTGCTCATGTCAATGTAAATCCTTTCTGTTTTTGTTCTATGACTATGCATGGGGCCTTGAGATAATTCTTGGAAAATGTAATTAAAACATAATGTGATTTTTAAATGAACATTTGGGACAGCCCTCTGATCTCCAAAATTTTAATTTAGAAACCAGAATTGTGCTGCTGGCTTTACTGTTTATCTTTTTTTAATTTAGATATATATATATCAGATATATATATATATATATATATCAGAAAACTATAGATTAAGAAAACCAAGAAGGTTTAAACTCCTACCTTTCAGAGCTTTCAAAATGCTGAAGTACAAGATAAACTTGAAGTAAGAGACGAGATTTATAGGGCTCCCATCCTTTTTTCCTCCAGTGGGTCTCCTTACTTTTCTTTTTTGTTTGCATTCAGTACTAGCCAATGAAATATAAGTAGACTTGAAAGAACTCTTTTAGAAAATAATAAAAAACTCAAATTTGGAAAGAACATTTTATTACAGAGAACGACGGGACAAGTGTTTGGCCTAGCAGTTAAGACAAGGGTTAAAAGCCGATATCCTGTACTGCGTTGTCCAAATTCAAGTCCCTGCTCCACACCTGATTCTAGTGTCCTGTTAATGTGCAACCTGGGAGGCAGCAGATAGTGCCTTATATCCCAGGGCCCCTGCCAGCACTGTGGCAGAATCAAACTATATCCTCAAACCCTTAGTTTCAGCCCAGCCCCACCTTTCGGGGGAGAGAAAAGGCAGATTCAAACTCCCTTTCTCTCTGTCTCTATGATAATTCCAAAAAGAAAAGATAACTCTTAAAGGCCACTCTGTGTCCTTTGCAAATCTGTCCTAAAGCCCCGGGAAGCATTTCTTCTCTGTTGCCTGTGCCTTTCTTGCTTTGCTGCCCTGCCCCTGTCACATGGCTGTCTCAACTCCTTCGTCCCACCCCAGCTGCATGCTCAGGAAAACCATGCCCCAGAAGTGACCCCCTTCTTCCAAAGGCTGACCTTGGCCAACTGTTTAGTAAAGTTCTTGTGTTTTATAAATAGAGTTGTATAACCCCCAAAACCAAGGCTCTAAGAAAGACAAAGCAATGCGTGCTCATTTAAATGAGCAGGGTAGGATCGCATTGGCAGAGCGGAGGTCAGAAGGTAGAAATGAAAAGGCCCCCATTGACTGTTCACACAGATCTACGTGGCCCAAATACAGCCCCACAGCCCCACAATCCCCCTGCACAAGTGCCTCTTGCCCTTTTGCTGACCTTTGCCTGCACAGATCTTTGGATCAGAACATAAATTTGCATTGCTTTTTACCTCCATGCTCCATGTCCATCTGATTTTTCAAACTACATTAGAAGGGCCCAGAGATCTGGGTCCATTTCAAAGCTGTGTCATAAATTTAAGGAATAGAAGTATGAGAATACTTCAAAATATTCATGAGAAATGTATTTTGGTGCAAAAAATGTTAGAAAACCAGGCATATCTTTTTCTTAACATATACTTCCCATGAACTTTTAGAAGACCTTGTGTATGCATGATTTCACAGTTTTTTGAATCAATCAATTTTAAGTTTATATTTTAGTTTAATTTCCCAAAAAAATGTTAGAAAACCAGGCATATCTTTTTCTTAACATATACTTCCCATGAACTTTTAGAAGACCTTGTGTATGCATGATTTCACAGTTTTTTGAATCAATCAATTTTAAGTTTATATTTTAGTTTAATTTCCCATGAATATTTTGAAGTATTCTTGTACACACTATCTGATATAATTTAATATGAATTAATACATTGAACCCCTCCAACTTTAAAAATTAGTCAATACCATTAGCTAATACTGTCATCCCTTTCTGTTCCTGAGGCAACCAAGGTACAAAAGCAGTTTTCAGAAGATCATAAAATTAGTAAATTACCAAGTATTTGAATCCATATAATTAACTTATTTGCCCAATAAATGAATGGAGAAAGCAAACTATGATAGGGATATGAAACCAACACAGAGAGAGAGAGAGCACTCAGGCAATGCTTGCTGTGGTTGATGCTTAGAAGGTAACCTTGGTGGTTGAGTGGGCAAGGAGTCACTTGATATGGGAATGCTCCTCTTTCTTGCATGAAAGCGACGGACTTAACTAGCCCAATTATCTGGTATTCACTCAGGTCAGCAGCACATGTGACAGTAACTAAGAATGAAGCTTCAGAGATCTTCGAAAGCAGAAGTTATTGATGCGAGTCCATCTCCGGCAAGTGCTGTAGACTAAATGTTCACTGACACTATCAAGAAGTGAGATACTATTCTCCTTGAATACCTCTATGACTGACATATTGCAGAGGTATCAGTTGCCTGTCCACATCCATTCTCTGTTTGTTCCTCAATAATATAGTTCTCATTTATCTGAAACTGTAGGACCATATTTTTGAGCCTCAATTGTAACAAGGGATAGGCAATGAGATATCAATAGAGTACTGGAATAAGAAATTGTGGAAAAGGTTTTTGTCATTTAGAAAATGTGCCCTTTTTCTTCTTCTTGCCTTTTTCCTTGCCTGGAACATGAATATGATGACTGGAACAAAAATAACCATTCTAGATCCTGAGGATACCTTGAGGATAGAAACCTTTTGTGAAAGATGGCAGAACACAGAGAAGGCTGCTCATCACTGCTCCACCTCCTTACCAACCCTGATGTTCTTGTCTCTCTTTGCTTTTTAAAGATTTATCTGTTTATTTGAAAGGCAGAATGGCAGATAAGGAAGGAGAGACAGACACATACCCAGAAAGAGAGGGAGAGAGAGAGAAATCCGTCTGCTGGTTCATTTCCCAAATCACTGCAACATTTTCCAAAAGGCTGGGCCAGACTGAAGCCAGGAGCCAAACACTCTTAGTCTCCAGCCTGGGTGACAGGGGCAGAAGTACTTGAAAGATCACTTACCGCTTTCTTAAGTGCGTTGGCAGGGAGCTGGATCAGAAACAAAGAAAGTGGGACTCAAACTGGTGCTACACGTAGAATGTGAGTATCCTAAATGGGCTTTTAACCCACTACACCACAGGGCAAATGCTTTGTTTCTAGCTTCTAATTCTGTGATTTGGTAATTTGGGGGGTATGATACCAAAATTGAAAACTTGAGTTTGTTTACAATTTTGGAGATTAAAAACTTTTCCATATGTTACTTCAGAAACATATTAATTTCACCCCACTTACAAGTATGCCAAGCCATCTCACATACTAGATTTTGCTCATGTTATTGCTTCTCAGAGACCTTTTGCCTAAGATCAAGCATAGATTTGGCTCATGTTATTCCTTTGGTTGGTGCATCGTTTTCATCTTCTCTCTTGAAGTTCCCCATTTCCTTCCAGATACAGTTCAGATATCAACTTTTAGAAGATTTTTGAAATTCACTCTTTTGAGTATAAATTTGATTGTGACATGATTTTTTCCTGCTATTGTGATCCTATAAGGAGTCTTTTGCTGCGGTGAATGTCTGAAAGAATGATCTCCACTGTTATCAGTTCAAAGTAACTAACCTACAATTTAGGAGGCCAGAGTCTGACTTCTGAAAGCATAAGAATTTTTATCTGCATAAACTTAGTAAAATGGTCGTCACTCTGGAGCTCCCATCCAAAAATTTATATGGACGTCCAGTTCATTTTTTCTCCATGCGTATGCTACCACTGGTAGACATTCAACTGCAAGTCTGTTATTTTCATAGTGGTTTTTTTTTTTTTCTTGTTTGGGATTGTGCGATGTGACTTTTAACAACTATCCTGCATTGCCCATTTACTTGGGTCCTCTGTTATTATCTTATGCATGAACCTCACCAAGCATTTTTGTCAGAATGGCTTCCAGAGGGCAAGCAGTGACCGCAGAACAGCTTCCAGAGGGCAAGCAGTGACCGCCCTAGTTTCCGTGTCTTTAAGATGAGCACATTTGGCAGCTGAGAGCTTGGGGCATTTGCCTCTTCAGAGTTCCTGAAAGCTGCCAAGTTTCACCCTGTGCCTCATAATCTGTTTCTGTAGTTCAGGTGAAACCAGCAACATTTGTTTTAAAATCCTGCTTGCCAGACTTTGTTTGCCCAGGCTGCTTGTTTGGTTACTAATTCAACAATGCTGTGACGGCACAGCCTGGAGTGTATCCTGGGGTGCGCTGCCTGCAAGGACTGGGAGCTACTGTTTCCAAAAGACACCACCTCAAGCAGGAAAGGTTGCTGGAGATACAGTCTCGTTAAATGTGGTCAGAGGGCCTCTCTGAAAACAAAGCGTTGGCCCCGCAAGAAAACTGAACAACTGGACTCTAGCATAAACAAGCCTTGGAAGCAAATGCAGCCCTTTCTATATGACTCCAAGAATCTCTCCCACTTCTGGCTTAGTGAAAGCCTCCTAGTGCTTTTCTTTAACTGGAAACAGCAAGGTGCATTTGTGTCTGGGGTTTGGTGCTCGGGCTGGAAGCACAGGTCAGTGGGTAGTTTATTTGGGGGTAAGTTTTTCTTGCCGTTACTTGATAATGCCACAATATTTCTCCCACTCGGTACCAACATATTTCGATGCCCACCTCAAGATAAAGTGGTATTTGACTGCAATCGCAAGTCATTTGCAAATCCAGAGACTAATAAGCCTGAATATTGGAATGACGTTGGCCAGTCCAGACCAAATCGTTGAGATGTGAGCCAAGATGAACCTTCTTCCTAGACCTCTTGTCACATTTTTCATATTCCCTCAGCTAGAGGATATCCAAACTTCCAGGGGCTCTGGTAGTTTTCTTGTATGGTGCACTTATGGTAGTTTTTGTGTGAATAGGTTTTTACTTTATGTCTGGTTTTATAGTGTTGACATTCACAGTCCTGTCATTTTGCCTCTTTCAGGGTTTTGTTCCATGATCTTTTTCTCATTTTTAATTCGTTCAGTAGCAGGCATCCATAATGCCCTATGTGGGCTTGTTTTGCATTTGGTACCCCAGATTTATCAAGGTCATTTTTGATACTAGATCTGTATATAGGTTTTGTGGAGGATGGAATCTAGAAGTAAATCCAATTTTTCAAAGATGTTTCAAATCTCTTTCTGGTGCTCTCAATAGTAGCTATTAAGCTTCCCATCATGGTCCCATTCGGCATCACATTGTTCATGTCATGGCAAAAATAATTTTGCGGGCCCAGCGCTGTAGCCTAGCAACTAAGGTCCTCACCTTGCACTCCCCGGGATGCCATATGGGCGCTGGTTCTAATCCCAGCAGCCCTGCTTCCCATCCAGCTCCCTGCTTACGGCCTGGGAAAGCAGTCAAGGATGGCGCAAAACCTTGGGACCCTGCACCCGCGTGGGAGACCCAGAGGAAGCTCCTGGCTCCTAGCTGCAGATCAGCTCAGCTCCAGTCATCATGGCCACTTGGGGAGTGAACTAGAAGAGGGAAAACCTTCCTCTCTGTCTCTCTTCCTCTCTGTATATCTGACTTTCTAATAATAATAAATATTTTTTATTTAATTTTGCAAATTCAGAGACAATTTTGGGGATTTTCTATGTTATTTATTGTTAAGAATTAGAAAATCCAGTCTGAGCCCCCTAAAATCTATGCTACCCCATTAAACAGCACACTCACATTTTATGCCTTCACTTGAGTTGTAGGAAGAGTTTCCTTGTACTAGGATCCTTTGGTGGTTCCCAGCTGTTGAGTGTATAGGAATAGGTGTGACTGCCGAAGATCCTGCTGCTATAAGCAGTGATAATCTTGGCGAAGTTTTATAGGAATGAAGGAACAAAGAGGAATACAACACAAAGATCAAAAGATAAATGGCTTCAGATCAAGAAATAAGGAAGCAACAAAAATAGGGAAACAATAAACTTCTTTTAAGAAATTATAAGATGTTTCTACCACTCTATACCATAATAATCTGTTAAATAAAAATAATGGTCACTCAGTGTCTCATAAGCTACCAACTTTGGTTTTAATTTTAATAAGCAATTAACTCCCATTCAAGTAATCTTAACCTTAGTCTGTGCTGATTTTAAACATTATTTTATCCTTTTTCATTTTGAAAAATACTTCATTTTAAAAACAAGTAAGCCTTCAGCAAAAGTTCAAGGAGTAGTATAATAAGTGAGAAAATTTCATTAAGATTCACCACAGCTTAATATTCTGCACATTTGCTCCTTTGTTTCAACAGATGACATGTACACAATGATAAATGAATGTTTTATTATTATCAGAATATTTTATTTGAAATATATCTAAAAATATTATATTTTCTTTTAAATGTATATAATAACATGGTAGAATATGATTTCATGTGAAAATAATAGCTGAACGAAGATTTTTTTACTCATTTTCTGCACTTATATTTCACAATAAAAACAAAAACAATTAGCCACATGACTTGTAGGTCTCCTTTTACATATTGATGAATATCTTATTTAATTTTAATTCCATAACAAGTTAGATTAAAGGGAGGGGTACCCCTAAACCTACAAAACTGAATCATGGAAAGTAATAACAACGATCAAAACTATGAAAAAGAATAAACATTTTGAAAATATCCACAGTGAGGAAGCAACCTCGATTTTTCTAAAACAGACGAAAGCTAAGAATAGGAAATGCGTGGAAGAAGGAGGAGGCAGCATTGGGAGGGGAGGGAGTTGGGGCCATGAAGAAGCATGGAAAGCTTACAGTGGTGCAGTGAGTCCTACTGGAAAGCTTTGGACCCAATGTCTATTTTTTAAAATATATAATATCTTTTAAGATTTATTTTTATTTGGAAAGGCAGATATACAGAGAGGAGGAGAGACAGAGAGGAAGTTCACTCCCAAAGTGGCCACCACAACTGAGTCTATCTGAAGCCAGAAGGCCGTTCTTGACTGCTCTCCCAGGCCACAAGCAGGGAGTTGGATGGGAAGGGGGGGCACTGGGATTAGAACCAGCACCCATATGGGATCCCAGGGAGTGCAAGACGAGGACTTTAGCCGCTAGGCTACCATGCTGGGCCCTAAAGATATATATTAAATATTTATTTTTATTTGTTACATATTTTAAGATACGTAATATACTGAACATGCAAACTTTTTCTTCTCATCGTTAATCCTTAAACAACACATTTGAACAACTACTTATATGACATTTATATTTTATTTGGTTATAATATATAATCTAGAATGATTTAAAGCAAACCTTAGGATGTTGTAGGCTATACACAAATTCTATGCCATTTTGTATACTGGACTTGAGCATTCCTGGTTCTGAGTATAGATGAGAATCCAGGAATCAAATCACAGAGATGCCATGAAGGACACCATGGAAACAAACGCAGAAATAGGATTCATCTCAGTTCCTAGTCCTTTGTTGCCCTGTGGCTTCCCACTTCTGTGGCTCAAGTGTTTGGCTCACTGCAACCCACATGCAAGACCAACCCATATGCAAGACCAAGTGTACTTTCCTGGCTTCATCCTATGCCAGCTCTGGCAGTTGCAGGTATTTATTTAAAACAACAACAAAGAAAAACATCAATTTCCTTGCTTATTTTCATTTATATCAAAGGCAAAGCAGAGTAGAGGAAGGAAAGAGAAAAACAGATCTTCCATCTGCTTGTTCACTCCCCAAATGCCAGCAACAACCTGGGCTGGTGCTTGGAGTCCATCCAGGTCTCCTACATAGGCAGCAGAAAGTCATCTACTTGAGCAGGCTCGTATGGCTTTCCTGGATGTATTAGCAGGGAGGTGAATTGGAAGCAGAAGAACTGGGTTTGAAATCAATGCTCTCATATGGGATGTCAGTATCTCCAGTGATTGGCTAGCCTGCTATTGCAGCCAACTTTGCAGTCTGTTGAAGGAGCAAGTCAGTGGATTAAGGATTCTCTCTCTCTTCCTCCTCTCTTGCCTCCCTTTTATTTCTTCCTCTCTTAATTTCTGTGTGTATATGTATTTTGCCTTTCAAATGTGTGAGAGTGTGTGTGTGCGTGTGTGTTTTAAACTGCTGGGTGAGGTCTGATTGAGAATCTGTTAGGTGAGAGAAGGAATCCACAAGGCAAGGAAACATAAACCATGTAATTGAAGGTTTTGAAACATGGGGAGTGAAAAGTGGAATATGACATTCAATGTAAAGGCAGAATAAAACCAAAATAATTTGGTTTTCTGAACTGGCTTACCACGACCACAGGTGAAGCTGTTTGGAGAAGGAAGAAAGAATGGATGCCCAAGTGCTCTCCACGGAATGTCTGTATATACTACAGTTTGGCACTTGCTACCGACACCAGAAGAGTTAACCTGGATAGTGAAAGGCAATACTTGGAAAATGGAAATCAATGACTACCAGCCACAGACACATCTCTATTTACAGGTCCAAAGTGTGAACATACACTTACAAACAGAACCAAAGTAAATGCGATAGTGCCTTGGAAATATGAAGATAATATGACTGGTAACACAGTATTCAAAGACAAGAAGAGTCGGGGAGCAGCTCAATTGGCTAATCTTCCCCCTTTAAGTGCCAGTATCCCATATGGGCACTGGCTCATATCCTGGCTGCTGCATTTCCCATTAAGTTCCCTGCTTTTGACCTGGGAAAGCAGCACAGATGGCCAAAAGCCTTGGGACTCTGCACCCATGTGGGAGACCTGGAAAAGGCTTCCAGCTCCTGGTTTCAGATTGGTTCAGCTCCAATCCAAAGAAGAAAGAGCTAAGGGGTTGACTAAGTTTTAATATTTTTTTTAAACATTTAATGCGTTTATTTGAAAGGCAAAAGAATGCAGAAAGACAGAGACAAACACACACACAACATAAAAGAGAGAGAGAGAGAGAGAGACAGAGATCTTCCATTCACTGATTCACTTGCAAATGACTCAAAGACCAGAGCTGAGCCAGATTGAAGCCAGGAACAGAGAGCCTTATCTTGGTGTCCCATGTGGGTGCAGGGGCCCAAGCACTTGGGCCATCCTCTGTTATTTTCTCAGATTCTTTAAGCAGGGAGCTGGATGGGAATTTGATCAGCCAGGATTTGAACTGGCACCCCTATGAGATGCCAACACTACATGCAGCAGCGTAACTTGCTACATTTTAGTAAAAGCACACAAATTTTCAATTGTTAATAGTATTGGTCCCATAGGAGGTAAAATTATAAGGAAGGGTGGAAGGTGACTCATCTCACTCAGGAAGCAGAGCTGTTCCTGTCTTGGAGGTCAGGCCTCATGTCAAAGGAGTTTTAAATTGATTTGGAATTTTTAAATATATTTTTAAACTACAAATAAAATGCTTAGTTAAGGAAACATCTTCTACAGTAGAAATAATAAGCATTTGAGTTAATGTTGACTCTGAATTGTATAAAATTTGCAAAGCATATTAAAATAGGATACATGGAATCCATTTACAAAAAGACATTTTTAAATCTTATTAACATAGGCTGTCGTAATGTAGCTATTTTGACCCTGAGCACCCATTCCAGGGCTTTGTTTTCAGCCCAGCAGCTGTAAGATTATCATTCAAAACAAAAAGCATACTGCCCTTCTCTGCCAATCACCTTCATGCTCATTCTATGATTCGAAGATAGAACTTGTTTTGACAAAGGTTGCAATGTGGGTCTCTCTGGTGATTTGCATATTATTAACCTGGATAGAGGGCGCATGGTGCAGAGCGTCACTTCCTCGATTACCATAGGCAGCACCTGCTCAATAATAACGTAAATTCCTCAGGAAAGTCAAGAAATTCGAACACTTCTTCTTTCAGTGAAATGTTTAGAAAGAAAGCAGGATTGGGGGGAAAAAAGATAAAGAAATTAACAAGCTGTGTCGTGGGGTGTTGCACATGATCGGCCATGCTTGCTTAGCCTAGCTGTTGGTTGTTGCTATGGCTACGGAAAGCCTGTGGAACCCAGTGAGCTGTCTGCGGCAGGGTTGAAAGGACCAGCCATTTTACTTATGGAAAACAGTGTGGGATGTTCCGCTGAGCTTCATCCTGGAAGGAGCGGTTTATTTATTTTTTTGTCCAAATCCATTCAGAGACGCAAGAAGCGGTAGGCATGTTAGTATACAATGATTACTGCCACGCATGCCCGCAAGCTGCCGTTTGGACGAGCTGCTGACGGCTGCTGCAATTAGCTGATTGGAGAACGTGGAATGCGGAGTGAGAATGCTGCATATCTGCTATCCGGCAGCAGTAAGGGGTTTTGTCTGGGAAAGGCAAGCCTCCCCTGCAATATCATCGCAGCGGCTCTCTCGCTGCTTGCCTTGAAAACCAGTGATCTGGAAGGAGGGTGTCGCCCTGTGTTGACACCGGTCCCGCGTGTGTCTGCTGCTTATGAGCGGCAGGTCTGAAAAAGCAGGTGTGCTCAGATGGGCACTGGACTGGAACGCAGGCGGACGCTCCCGGGTGTACCTGCTTCCTGCTAGCAGATTGTTGGCTCACAGAGCATCTGCCTGCACGCTGAGGCTGGAGTGGAGAAGGGGCTTCCTGGGCATCCCACTTAACTGATAGAGGTAAGCTCTTTTTCCCTTTGGGAAACACAGTGTAAAAATAACTTAGAACGAAAGTTAACCTGCAGGATGTACTGGGAGTGTATGAGATCTGAATTTATCAAGATGATGTACATGTTTCCACGAGATAGTGCCAGAGACATTCACATAAAGATTTGCTTCCGTGAATTTGGGTTCTAGAAATCGTATGATTGAAAAACATGACTGTTGTGTCTTGGGGTTTAAAATCATTATCTGTTGTTGTAACAAACTGTGACGGCCGGTTGTTCTGGATAGATTTCATTGCAGGCAACCTTGCCCTCCTTCAAACAATGGATTCCTTTATGACCTGCACTCTGACATATAAGAAAACTAAATGGAATGCCAGTTTCTTGTACATTAAGAAGCATTTGTTTTTAAGCTTTGTAAAGGATTTATTGAACTCTTCAAATACCTACGTATACTTTTAAGAAATGCTGTCCCCTGTGTAGGTCATACTAACCCATGGATTTTGTACTTGCTAATTCTGGCCAGGGTGTCTGCTGTGTGCTGTTTGATTTAGTTAAGGGACAGTTATAAAGCAAATAGTGTAGGTATTGGAAGCTACTCACACCTCCTTTCTGAGTATCCTGCATGCCAGGGTAGCCCAGAGCACAACACCCTCATTGTGTTCCTGGGGCTCAGAATGCAAAAAAAAGAAAGGAAGCGAAGTCCCCGCCTTGAGCTCAAGCAGGACTATAGTATGTGGCGGCAAAACTTGTTTTATTGCACAATTTTTCTCACCACCAGATAGGTTACAGAAGGAGGGAGTGGAACCACAACACCACATACCCCATCTGAGTGCTGGCTAATATTTACAGTGGTGTTTACTGCCAGGGGCTCCCTGATAATAGCACAGACTTTGAATTACAGCAGGAATTACCCCTTGGTGAGTAGTCCTTTGATTTATAGTCGCTTAGGAACAAAGCTGTTCCTGTAGATTGAAACTGGTCAGTCAAATCAAAAGCCCTGGTAAGGAAATGACCAAGTAATGGTTAAATTCTGTTTTAATATAACGTTTCAGTTTTACCTAAGCCAATTCATTGTCTATCAGAAATGTCAGTTCGTTCATAATGATATTGAAATTATTCACTGAAAAAAATTTGTTGCAAATTTGGAGTTAATCCTCTATCTAACAGGGGTGGAATCTGACATGAAACTTTCATAGCAGCTGAGATCTACTTCTAAGAAATTTGTTTTGAATTGCTTTTTCCCCAAACTGTGATGAACCGTGAAATCTCCTTACAATTATAAGTAAAATATAATTTGCACCGATTTGAACAAGCATGAATCACTCTAGTGACATTAATATAGCCTCAAGAGAATTACAAAGGATCTAGGAATTAAAAAAAAAACAACTTCTGTACTAAATTCCACCCATACTCAAGACATGAAGATGCAGACTTGGGAATCTCACTGTGGAGAATCGTGTTCAAATGTTGAAAAGAACAAATGGAAACATGCTGATAGGTGTGGGCAGCGTTACAGGAGTTACCTTGGGGAGGCAACAGCCTCACGCTTCACTCATGCTTAGTTTGCAAAGGAAAACCAAAAACATGTGAAGTTCTAAGTCAAAATCCATAAATAAAAATACTAACTGAAAGCCCTCAGCTGCAGAATGAAGTTCTCTCTGCAACGGAGCTCCCTGCAGAGCTTTATACTGCCAAGGCAGTTTTAGAATTAATGCAGTGAAAAGACCTGCAGGAAGGAAGTGATTTTGGATTCATTTTTCTTGGGGGAATTTTTTAAAGCAAGGTGTAGAAACACCAAAGACGCACCCGAGTGCCTAGCCTTGTTACTTTTCTGGTAGTACCACCATGGGACAAGTTAGCCCACAGAGAGCATAGCATACAAACAGTATGTCTGTATTACCTTTCTCCTCTATTAATAACCCTTATAGATGATAGATGATGAAACAAAACACTCTAGGTTCAATTCTGTTCAGCACTTCTATATAGTTATTAATTTTAAAATGTTGAGAATAACATTCAAAGACATAAGCTTCTTTTTCAAGAATTTGCACCTTGATTTTTACTTGAATTTTGGCTGTTTAATTCTCTGCCTCTTTCTGATTCATCTGTTGTCAATAACAAATATTTTATAGCTTCCAGCACACACTGTATAAAGTTCCTATTGAATAGATTTTTACTCAGATCTCCCCACAGTGGCAACCAGCCTTGCTGTGGCTTTCAGAATCAGGCTGGAGTGTCTCCACAGACTGACCCTCGACACCTCCTCCAGCTGCAACTGTATCTTAGGTCTGTAGTTCTGTCTGTCTTACCCTGTGTCTCTGCTCCCAGACTTCTCAAGGCTCTGATTCTACAATGCTGTGTCTGGTATCTAGACTTGGCATTCAGACAGTGCACCAGTAGCCTTGAATTTTACTATTTTCTTATTAGTTACTATAAATGTAGACTTGACCCCATAATTGGAGTCCTAAAGCTGTCTTTTATCAAAAATTCAAAACATTGAAAAATAGTGAAGCCTCAATTTCTTGGATATGAAAGTATCTCAATTTTGCAAAAGAAATGTGTCTTACATTAAATATATCAGAATTTTCTAAGAGAATTCACAATATATAAAATGTAAATGGAGTTTTCTAGATGTTTCCATGTTATACATAGCATTAAGTTTATAATAAAAATAAGATAAACAGCATTTTTTATTAGCAAGCTATTCATTAAAGATTCAGTTTAGTTGCTTTACAAAATTTTGACTCCTTGTTGGCTATAATATTTTAATGCATGGCAAGCCATAATTAAATAATAGATGAGGCTGCAGGTGGTTTTTATCAGTCTTAACAACCAACCATGCTTAACAATTATTTTAAATTTTATACAGTAATTACATTTCAGAAAACATGATTCTATAATATTCTGTATCATTTTAATAGTTTATATTTTAAGTAAATATATTTTGAAGAATAAAATAATTGAATCTTTACAAAGAGTTCTTTAAAGATCTACTTTTGATAGTGTAAGGAAATGGGTTGTCATTGCATTTTATATTGAGAAATTGCATATGTGATATTATCATATCATTTTCTAGAAGTTACTCAAACTAACAATTCCAATACCAAAAAACCTATTAAATACTAAACTATCGCTAATAAGAATTACATAAACATTTGAAAAAATCTTCATATTGTTTTTGTAAAACTTAATACATGTGCATTTCACAAAACACTCTACAACCCAATTCTAAATATTGCCAAATAAAAAGTCTCGTTTCAACATAAGCACCATTAAGATACTGTTAGTTGAATAAATAACAGGGAACTAGCAAAGACAGGTTTTTATTTTCTGGGTTGGCAACATGACATGCCCTCACAAAACTATGCCACTCATTATTATACCCTGGTCTTCCAAACACAAAGTATCAGTTCTCCAAAAAGACAGTGATTTCCTCTTTCCTATACAGCTCAGGTATACTTAGCCCTAGAATTAAGTCTATCCCTTAGAAAAGCATTGTTTCAGCAAAATTCAGAATACTTCTACTTTTCTGAATTGAACAAAAAAATTTACTTTCAAAGAAGAGTTCCCCCTCCCCGGTGCAATGACTCAATGGCTAAATCCTCGCTTTGCAAGCGTCAACATCCCATATGGTCACCAGTTCATGTCCTGGCTACTTCACTTCTCACCCAGCTCCCTGTTTATCACCTGGAAAAGCAGGCCTGAAGCCTTGGGATCCTGCACCTTTGTGGGAGACCTGGAGGACACTCCTATCACCTGGTTTTGGATTGGCTCAGCTCCAGCAGTTGCAGCCACTTAGAGAGTGAACCAGTGAGTAGAAGATCTATCTGACTCTCCTTGTCTCTGTAAAGCTGATCTGCCTTTCTAATAAAAAAAAAATCTTTTTTAAAAAGTTCCCTCTCATCAAAAAAAACCCTAGTTGTATTCTAAACCCTTTCCTTTAGTTCTTTTTATATCCAAATAATAATCTAGGAAAATTTATTTTTAATAAGTAATATCATTTTTAAATTCAATGACAATTGTATTTTTTCTACTCATGTGTGCTATTGCTTGCTTTTGAAACTTCTTTTTAATTGGACACTGGTTTCTTCTTTCACGTTTTTTTCAATCATGTAAGTTGTATCTCAGAAATACTGACTTGTAATGAACCCTATCCTGTTTTGAATAGGGGAGTTAGTCAAATCATTGTAAAAATGATTCTTTTCACATTCCTGTTCTAGATAGTTTTCCCCCTGAAATAGATGAATATGACAACTTAAACTACCATAACCTTTTAGGTTCCAAACCTGATGTTGTACCAAATGTGACAGTCTTCAGAGACTAATAGAATATAATTGTTAAGAATCTGCTATGTATGAAGAATCCTACCAAGGAACAAACTGGGCTTCTACCCAAGATAAGCAACACTTATAAAGATCCTCTGAGCATATCAAAAGATATGGTAAGGGTTTAAATGCAACAACAACAAAAAAAAGATCATGAGATTCTAATCCCATTGGAGATGTTCATCATTATAAAAGGCAATGCTAGTCTCCTCTGAAAAGAAACCCCTATAGCTACTTCTAGCTGGGACTAGCTAGCCAATCGGGGATGTTTGATCCACTGAAGTGGTGACCACTGTGGAACCGCTTATGCTGTGGACTGGGTAGTCACCTTCCACCTGTTGATGAGATTTGGCTATTTCTGCTCCATTGGCTTATTTTGATACCAGTCTGTGATCCTTTATGCAGTTTGCCTGTATTTTCCACTATCAAAACAACAGAATTAAAAGAGCAGCAAACTGATACTAAAAAGTGAGCTCTTTTGTAGCTTATCGAGATACCTTCACACCTAATCTTTTTAGTCCTCTGTGCTAAAATTAACAGTGGAATCCAGATAACAAAACTGTCAGCTGTTCTGGTGCTAATTGTGTCATCTGGTGCACAGTTGCAGCACTTTCTGAAGCAACCACACTTCATCTAGCAAATATGTTAGTGCACACATTTTATCCTGTGAGGGATAATTGATTGTTAAAATAAATTTCCCAATGTATAGATTTGGAGATTTACATAGTATAGTGTTACTTGTAGTTGTAGTTAAGATGAAAACTTAAAACCATTTATTTGTGTTGTTGCAGTTTTAATGGACTTGTGTTTTTCTCTAAACCTGGACCACTAGCTTAAATCAATTTAGGCAGCAGAAGACAGGAGAGTGGTGACAAAAGCGAGTGACAAAATGCAGGTTGCTTGGCAGAACAGCAGTGACAGGAAAAATTCAAATTGCTTTACACTAGCAGCTGGAACACTGGAAGCATCCCACAAAGAGAACAACATATTAAATATTCAGCCTGTGTTTAATGAATGAATGGAAGGCTCCCAGGAATCTGATCTTGACTGTGTTTTCTGCCAATGCTGAGACATGATCAGAAAGTATTGCTTGAATTAGAGATAATGTGATGATTTAGCAATTTGTCTGACTTTTTAAAAATCATCAAAGGAAAACACACAAATCTAAGAAAATGCTATTTTTTTAAAAGTAAGATATAGGGGCAAATGCTGTGTTAACAGCAGGTCTAAGGGCTAATTCGCCAGTGGTGTCCCCATGCCAAACTGGAATCTCAGATCCAGTCCTAGCTCCTCCACTTCCAAACCAGCTTCCTGATTATGCATCTGTGCAGTTGTGACTGATGACCATGATGACCATAATGTCTGAGTCCCTGTGCTCCCCAACCCCCGTAAAACTGCATGGATCCAAGGGCTCCTGGCTTCACTCTGGCTCAGCATTTCAGGGAGGCAAACAGCAGGTGGGAGGTTAATCTCTCCTTGCTCTCGCTCTCTCTCATATTATAGAGATATTGTGTCTGTTTTTGGATAGCATGCTTTTTATGTAAAACACTGAGATCAGTGTCAGAGTGATCCTTTGTAAGTCATCAAGGCTTCAGTAGAGGAAACCAGGATACAACTAAAAATATCTTGACTCAGTGAAATCACTCAGACTTTTTCTCCAGAATTGAGTCTCCGGAGCCACTTAACTATATGTTAATCAAGAAAGCAGTAAAATATGGGAAGGCATAATCATTTCCCTTACCAGAGAAAAAGATTATTTATTTTGAAAAACATGTCTGTTTTGGTGAAAGGGCACTTTCAGGTCAGTAACTCAGATGACTGATAATATATTTTGAGTTCTTTGATACTGACTTTATTTAGTAACATAACTTTTTATTTGACATGTGGCCTGATGTCTGATTGTATCACTGACTTCCTTTCTACAATAGATTTAACATGAAGTTAACATAACTTATTTCTATAATAATTAATATGAATTTTCACTTGACTTTTAAAAACTCTCCCTTCTGAAGTGTACCATTGAGACCACATTTTGAATTTATTACATATTTATTGACAGTAGAGAATCATCACCATCTGTACTTTATAAAAGCAGAAGGTAATCAGCCATAAATAATGTAGTTTGATTGAAAATCACTTTTTTGTGACCCAAAGTCCCAAAGGCTCTTTCAGTGCCTCCTTCTGTCAGTTATCTGGTAAAGTAATTTCTTTAATCTGTATATTATGACATGGGATGATATCACATTGTAATCATTTTGTACCCTAAACTTGTGCTTCCCTTATAGTGAATTAGCAAAACATGCCCTCAGAACTCTGGGTCACTGTTTTTAACTCTGCTATTGAATTTTGCCTCTCTCAAAAACTAAATGATTATGATCACAAAACTGTACTTCCTGAGGAATGATCCATTCATGAACTTCCTTGTTCCCAAACGCCATGGTTACTTTCATGCTTTTCATTATTTTATTTCATTTTTTGGATGCATGCCTGTGGGAAGAGCCCCTGCATTTCCGTAGTACAGACAAAGCCTATTAGTACTCAAGAACAGGAGCTTAATGATCAGGGTCCAGAAGAACTAAAGCCTTTAGAGTGTTTATCATCAATAAGGTCCCTTAACCAAAAGAATTCTGAAGTTCAGAAGGAATTAGGAGACGTGCTCATTTCATAACTCAAGTGTTTCAATTTCCACCAAAAATGAAGTATTTTTGATCATTCTATATGTGTTCCAGCTAATGTATCTGAGAGGTTGAAAAAAATTGATCTGATAAAAAAAAAAGAAAGCCAGAATGATCCATACTGACATTTCAAATATCACTTCTGAAAATATTAGACTATTTTTTTAAAAAATAAAACTGTAGTTTCATCAGGCCAGTGTAGTGCTTAGCAACAAATGCTTTGGAAACTACCATTAAGTTATATTTACCTCACAAGTAATTAGAACCCTTGGCTCCAAACTGCTGTATGGACTGTAGCATCTGGAGCTTTCTCTTTGGTAGGTAGATGGGCTTGACAGGGCAACGGCAAGTCTTCCAACTTTCCTCTTCCAGGATTTTTAAGTTTGTCTCAAAATACTCTATGATCATGCACTTTCTGACCTCACCTGATATTGAAAGGGAGTTTTGGCAAAGGAAAAATGTGGGTGGAGAAGATCCTAAGTTCTGGGTACAACGTGAGGGGAGGTCAGCTCCAACTGTACATGCACAAGTTGCAAATGTATAGATAAAATTTAGGTTATTTGACTGTTAATATACATTTTGTACAGTTTTAGGTTTTCTTACCCATCAGCAGATGGAAGATCTTCCTCTCTGTCTTTCCTTCTCTCTGTGTATCTGACTATCCAACAAAATTAAATAAATCTTTTAAAAATACTCAGAAATAATAGAATCTTAATTTCTTTACTTAAAAAAAGATATTTGGATTTAACCAGTCCAAATGCAGTAATTAGAAACATACAACTTAACAAAAACTGTCATATTAAGCAAATATCAGTTAATTTATAGAGTTGTTTTGATCAAAAGTCATTTCTTTTCTCTTGAAGATTTATATGTATTGCCACTTTAATTCACTAGGATAAGTAACTAAGAATTAAAATAATAAATTGAGAGTTTCATGGGGATTAAATGGACTGTGCCCTTCAATTGTGTAGAGCAGGATTTGGCATGCGGAAGATACTCAGAAATGTTGGCAAGTGCTGTCATTCTCATTCTAGAAGCCAGTGCTGTGCACCCATAGGCGTGTGCAAGTTCAGCAGTGCCTAACTGAAGGTGCTACACTCGAGGACCATTCATAGTCCTTGAGGACAGTGCTGAGGGTGCTAATAAGTGCACAGTGTTGCAAGCTCTGAAAT
Organism: Ochotona princeps; assembly: GCF_030435755.1. Classification (NCBI taxonomy): domain Eukaryota; kingdom Metazoa; phylum Chordata; class Mammalia; order Lagomorpha; family Ochotonidae; genus Ochotona; species Ochotona princeps. Next base: position 23,582,982 of record NC_080842.1, read on the forward strand.
AGAAGTGAACAAGCAATGGGGGGAGGGGAAGACACAGTACAGAATGGGCTTGAACCCTCCTGCACCATGACAGACACATACAAACCCAAGGTGGAGGTTGCAGATGGAGGAAAACCCCATGTAGGGAAACAGGGCATGAAAGAACACTAACTGCTGAGTGGGGGTCTAGAACGTGGGAACTATGGAGAGCACTGAGCCTGGGTTGATGGGGGATTGAATGAAGGGGTATTTAGTTACATGGATTCAAAATAGGTTTCCAGCTCGGTAGCTGCTAATTCCACAAAGGAGAACAGGCTCTAGGCCCTTTTATGTCTCTATTGCTCTGCCTATGGAGAAGAGGCAGCAACACTTACCTCTGAGAAAGTTGTGGATTGACTAGTGTAGCCCCTGGCATGTCAGAGGCACCGAACAAATGTTAGCGTAGAATCAGTATCCTGCTAAGGTTGACTTAATTAGAAAAGAGAGATTAGCATTTCTTCATGTGGGAAAAAGTAAAGATCATATGTATGAAAATCTGATGGGTAACAATATATCCAATCAAATCAAGAACACAGGAAATGGTCAGGGAAAGACAATTTCAGCATCTCAGGAAAGAATAACCTTTGGAAGAAGATCACAACTTGCTCTGTCAATCACCCTTCTGAATGTTTCAGATGCATTCGAAACATTGACTGCTAAACCATCTTCAAAGCAGGCTGTTGTAATTCAGTAAAGGAGTGCATACATAAGGTGTGTGAGGGCACAGAAGGAAGGGCAATCTGATGTCAGCTGTATTGCTGTGGCCAAGCTTCTGAGGCATTCCCAAGGATGTGTTTCAATAGCGGCCTAAAGAGCTTGTGGATGTCTACCCTGTGATGTATTTGGCTCACCTTGACCAAGGAACAGTGTGTGCTAAAGCACCCTGGCCCAGAGGGGTGTGTTTAGAGAAGGGAAGCTGTTTGGTATGACTGGAATGCAGGGTGCCCGATATGGGGTGATAGAAAGCAAAAATGGACAAGGAGAACAGGGCCTTGGAAGGGTGCCCACCTGTTCCACCAAAGTTAGACAGGGAGGTGCTGAATGATTGCAAACAGGAAAGTGATCTATCAGTGCCACTGTGGTAGGGTGAGACTTTAGTCAAGGATTCTTCCTAGGAGGTCTACGCAGCAGTCCAGGAGGAGAGAGCAAAAACAGCTAAGGCTGACGGTAGGTCTGGGTTGATAGGACTGGAATCAAGTGGTTATGCAGATGGAATCAGTGATACTTAGTTGGGATCTGGATGTGGGACCAGGGAGTGGGCTTCTGTCTCAGAACATTAAGAAATGGAAAACGCATGTTTGGGAAGAAGGTATACAAATTAATTTTAGATTCTCCAGAAGACTTATTTATTTGAAAGAGGAAAAACAGGGCAGGGGACAGATAGAGATAAAGAATCTTGCATCCACTGGTTTACTGTCCACAACAGCTAAAATGGCTGGGGCCAGGCTGAGGCCAGCAGGTCAGGTCTCTGCCATTGGTGGCATCCTCTGGCCTGCCCCAGGCACGTTAGCACGAAGTTGGATGGAAAGCAGAGCAGTCTGGACTCATAACTGAGGTTCCGATGGGATAGCAGCATCTCCAGCAGCAGCTTCAGCCACTGTGCCACATTTAAGTGGCATGGGACTTTCAGAAATGAAGGCCCAAAGAAACCAGGAAACCTGTGTATGTTTCTACTAGGTAGGATGAAGTAAATCCTTGTAAAGAAGGACTGATCTATAGGAATCTAATGGGGAAGGGTTGGGGAGGGTGTTGGAACTCAGCAAAGCCTGTGTGTGTGGGATTTGCTGTGTGTTTAGGAATGAGGGCTCCTGTGGAAGAGTGAACATGTCTCACATGAAGGTCTTGTGCCCCACATAGGACACCTTTATCCTCAGGGAGGAATGTTAGAGCAGGTTAGAGAGAACTTCTTGCTTCTGCTCTTTTCTCAAGTGTCATAGTGGGGCAGCAATATCCTCAACTTCATCCTTTGGAATGTGAAAAATGGAGATATGAAACTCTATATCAAAGGACCATGAGTTCTTTTATGTAAAACAATCCTTGCAACATACACACCGCAGTGCCTGGCATAAACTGGCTCTCAGGAAATCATAATTATGTCATCTATAAAAAATGTCCTGGGATGAACAGGAAATGGGGATTTCCCAGAGGTCTAAAATGTAATAAAGTTTGAATGGAGACAAAGCAAAAACTCCATAAATAAAAATGCCTTTCCACAACAGAGAAATAATTCAGTGTCTTAGTATTAAACTCACTAAAATTTTAATTATCATGAAACTATTGTTGCCCAATTTAAAACTCAGAAACTTCTATGAGAGTATAGCAATACACTTCCAGATCCTTTGCTCATTAGATTCTACTGTACTGAGGCACACTTATCTTTTGGTGGCTATGTGTGCACAGTATTGGTTATAAAATGTTAATAGAATCAACATGTGGGACATTTCCTTTTCTAAAGATTCCAATTCCAAAGAACAGTCACCCTACCATTAACTGTACTAACAGAAGCCACAGTCCAAATGTACTTGCTTGAGAATGCATTGTAAGGTCTTTTTCCAAAAGATTTACTCGCATAATTATGTTTTTTTTAGTGTGATCTAAATTAGTTTTCATGTCACGTGGTATGGTAGCTTTGTGATCTGCTGTGTTATTTAGAAATATTCAATAACGGTAAGTGTTCTTACCAATAATAAGAATGGCTGCTATTCACTAAATGCGTACTGTGTCAGGCAGCATGCCAAATTCCTTAAATACTTTTCATTGACTATTCACAGAAACACTCTGATGAGGGTATTATTCTCATTTTACAGAAAAGGAAACAGGCTCAGAAAAGTTAAACAACTTGTGCAGGGTCACAGATGTGGGGAAAGTCGGATTCAAACATGGCTCACCATATGCCCTACCCTGTGTGCTAAGCATTTTTCTAGGCTGCCCATTTGTGGAATCTACAGATTGCCCAAAAGGAAATGTTACAGTTCTCATTTTATCATTCACTCCATACTTTTGCTTGCAGGCTTCAGGGAAACATTGACTTACTTACAAGTGAGCCTCAAATGTCTTTTTTTCTTGAAGATCAGAAATCGTACAATAATAAGTAGTGAAAGAGGAAAGCAACCCGGGCCATCAGTAACTACTACTGTTTTATCATGAGCTAGGGAACAGTTGCTATTTTTTTCAGTTCCATATTTTCTAAATCTGCTCAAAGTTAGGAAATTATTTTTTTACATAGGCACATATAGCTGTACCTAGATGAGTGTCAAAGCAAATTTATGTAGCACTAATCAAGTTCAGACATTTAATTATGATGTTGCAAGGCTGAGACACAGGAAAAGACATTGAATTTTCTAAATGTAGAAGTCTGATCAGTTAGTTTTCTTTCATTCTTAAAATTTTCATACACTTTAATTCGGAAGATTATCTAGAAGCTGTGCCACTGAAAACTGATCACCAACTTGACAATCAATGTCAGTGGGCCTGTTTGCCAGCCTGGAAGGTTTTACCCCTGGATTAAGGACGATTAACTCTCCCGGTTGGAACCAAACACAGTTCAATTGGAGTTCAAAAAGGATCAAGAGCCTTGTGGCTATGTTTGTGGTGAACAATTTCCTTTTGTTGACCATAGCATTCTGTCCTGAAGAAGAAAACAGTACCTCTCAGAGCATGTAGTCCTGTTTTCTGGGAAAGACAATTTTTTTTCCTTCACATAGTCAAGAGAGTAGCAAGCATAAGCTTTCAGTTCTGAGAGCGCAAAGAATCCGAATACAATGAGTGACAGAGCTTACCCAAGTTCTAGTTCATCTAGAGCTGAGGAGGAGAAAAAGACAAACAAACAAACAAAAAGTCACAGACCTCAAAGTTACTTGGAAGACATTCACTGCCCCATATGCACCACAGGGCCTTGCCTTGGTTGGCTTTATCCGTTATTCTACCACGAACGTTCATCGCAAGAGGCAAGCTTCCTCTGCAAGTTAGCATTGTACTGTCGGATCAAAACAGCAGTCTTCCCAGTTTCAAAGCTTATACTCTCAAGATGTATTTCTACTTAGAGCTGAATTGTTCAATTCTGAATATGTGAATCACATCAACGAAAGATATAAATGAAACAGATTTTCCTTAGATATTTAATATGTTCATCAAAATCTTGCCCATGTTTTGTATCTGAAAATGATGAATTGATATGTATCTCATCAGAAGATAATAAAATGTGGCCTGAGGAAAAAACTGTATTCATTTCAATTTAAACCCACGTAGTTTTGAAGTTGTATCCAAAGTTTGTATACTTTCTAGAAAGAGAAGTATTTACAGAAATTTTTACTGTTTTAAACATAATAGCATTACCATATCCTCAAAAACACACTGATGTCCTTTTACACCTCTGCATCAAACTTAGGATTTTCAATTTAGTGTTCAAAATTTTCAGGAGACAAATATTATCAGATAGTCATAACAAAGTGTTAAAACTGGTCATGTCTCCAGGAGTGTAACGTGGAGGGGAAAGAAATGACAACAGCAGGAAGTCAATGCAGAATTTGAAAAAGTGGTGTAATTCGGGAGTATGTGAACAAGCAATCTCAATTTGTTCCTTAAGTTCATAAAGCAAGTTGTGGAGTGACAAGCATGTTTAGAATATCTAGGAAGTGAGAGAGACACACCAGGCTAACCGCTATTGTATGAATGAAGATGTTAACATTCTTAACAGGAAAATACTCAAGTTTCTTTCTTTAATGTGAGAAGACCATCTGGAAGTGTGACTGCCTGTAAAATTGGAGTCTAGAGATTTCTTGGCTCTTTTCATGTGGAAACAATTCTAGTTTTAGAGTCTCCCAGCTACTCAGGTATCATGTAATAATCCCTGAAGTTTATAGTCCTTATCCACTTGGGAGAAGCGATTAGTACAATCCAACAGATAAAATGACAAAGATACATTTATTTTACTTGTGTAGCCACTGCAGTTATCATGTAAGCGAGAAATGAGAATGTTTGAGTTATAATGTGTCTTTGTGTGGACACAAATCAGTACCTGTTAATAGACTTATTGATTAGCTTCATGATTCATTGTCATCCCAGCCCTTGTTCCTCTCCAGACAAAGTTAGGATAATCGAGGAAGCAGTGAGTGAGCTTCAAGGAAATAAGAAATTAAATCCCAAATCACCTGCTCCTTTGGAGTTTGTGAAATGAGAGACAAGTTTCACCAGCCTAGAAATTAGCAAGATATGTTCATGGACCTGTTAATCACGCTAGATGTGTGACTTCTCCGTGAAACAGAAATGGCAAACACAACCTAAGAAGGAACTATTCACTTTGATTTGGAAATAGGTAATTCAAAACTTATGTACCATTGGGGTTGTGCCCCAGTGGGCTGCCATCACCCATGACATGTCATTATCCCATAGTAGTGCCAGTTCCTGTGTGGCTGTTCCACTTTCAGTCCAGCTCCCTGTTGACCTAGGAAGCCAGCAGAAGCTGGCCCAAGTGTTTGGACCCTTACCTCCCATATGGGAGATGTGAATTAAACTCCTAGCTCCTTGCTTCAGATCTGCCTGGCACTGACTGTTGCTGCCATATGGGGAATGAAGCAGAGGGTAATATACTTCTCTCACGCACTCTCTCTGTATCTCTGCCTTTAAATTAAAGAAGTACATCTTTAAAACAATTTTGATTAGAATTTTATGTATTTATGTCAAAAGAAAGACATTTCAAGGTAAAAAAATTATTTCCCAAATGTAGATGGTGAAAAGATGTACAATTATCAAGAATAGCAACAAGGTTACATGACAATTTTTCACCTAGGATTTTGAAAACTTTTACTAGTTACATAAAAAGTTTAATGAAATATCATTCTAAATATTCATATGGCTTAAGTTTTGTGATGCCCCATGTGAATGATTCTGTTTTTAAAAGCTAATATATTCTGAAGTTGTCACCTCTTTTAAAAACAAAAACAGGGTCCGGCACAGTAACCTAGTGGCTGAAGTCCTCACCTTGCATGCATCCCATATGGGTGCTGGTTTGTGTCCTAGCTGCTCCACTTCCCATCCAGCTCCCTGCGTGTGCCATGGAAAAGCAGTTAAGGACAGTCCAAAGCTTTGGGGCCCTGTGTTGGAGACCCAAAGAAAGCTCCAGGCTCATGATTTTGGATTGTCTCAACTCCAGCCATTGCAATCACTAGGAGAATCACCAGACAGAAGAGCTTTCTCTCTGTCCCTCCTTCTCTCTGTGAATCTGCCTTTTCAATAACAATAAATAAAGCTTTTTAATAAGTAAATAAATAAAAAATAAAGAGAAGAAGATATAGCATGCAATTTTACTTTATTTGAGAAAATCATATTTGCACCATTTCTTAGAGCAATTAATTATAGACTTTATAATTAGTAGGTGGGTTATATGGAATTATATATTATGTAACTTATCATTTTAAATGTCATTTGATTTAGAATGTATTTGGCTTGCAGTATGCCTGACATATTCCATTGTGGAACATGGAATCTTGGTGTAACTTTGCAATTTATATAAATCTAGATAAGTCCAAATAAAGAGAAAGAATTTTTCTACAGAGTTGGTTAGGAGTAGAAGAAATTAAGTTGCATTTCCCATAAATGATGAAGGGATCTGTTGGTAATATCAAGGAAACGCAGAAGCTTCAAAGCTTGATTGTAAACTGACATTTTCGAAACATTTATTTGTGAGAAACAGAGAGACAGGCAAACAGAACTCTCAACCATTGGGTCACTGTGAAATACCCACAGTAGTTGAGTCTGGATCAGCTGAAGTTAGATTCTGGGAGCTCAATTCAAGTCTCCAATAAGGGTGGCAGGGACCCAGTACCTTGGGTCATCATTGTTGCCTCTCAGTTTCCACATTTGCAGGAAGCTGGAGTCAGCAGTCAGTGTTGGGAATTGAACCCAGGCACCCAAGGTGGTCTTAACTGGCATCTTGATTTTGGGTTAATGACCTTCCCCTGAAGCTGCTTTTCTAAGTGATTAAACAAAACAAAACAAAAACAAAAACGGTGTGTGGAGCGGGGAGGGGATATTACATTAACTGGAGGACCAAAGGTATCAAAACAAAGATGGCCTATTCTGATTTTGATCTGCAAGTCCAACACCTCAAAGACTGGATTCTAAACCTGGGTGTGCTCTGCAACCTGGAATAGCTTATTCTCCTGCTGGTGTTCGTAAGTTTGTAGGTCATGGTATTTGTTACTACTTGAAATTTCCAAAACCTTTGTGGTTGACCAAAGTAAAGTACAAAAGTACAATTTGGCTTCTTAAAGGTGTGTTCAAATGTGTGCAACCTTATAAAAAGAGGCCAAGTAGATAGATCTTTATCAGTAACACGAAAGCAAGAGCTCAGGTTTGCAAAAAGAGTACAGATACTGCCATTTACAGCTCAGGTTTGGCTACAACTCATGGGCACTATTTATTAAGTCCTTTCCAATTCCTTCTGCTCTTAGCCAGTGTTTTGCTCATATATGCAAATCTAAAGATGACTGAATCTAATCCTCTATATTTGTCTTGACAGACAGAATTCCTTATAGGGCAAGACTAAAATATGATGAATAAGTAAACCCTAGTAAAGAATTTCAAAAAGTTCATGGAAAGTGGAATTCATTGATGAGTTTATTTTGGTGCACGAATTTTAAAATCCAGGCCTTTTTTTCATATCATTTTGCATGAACTTTTTGATAGCCATGAAAAGAATGCTATAAAATGAATTTCACATAATGCATGAGTTTCCTGTTTTTTTCTGAAGGGTTTTTGCTAAGCAACTCTTGCATTAGTAATAATAGTTTCTGAAAGTAATTTCATTTCTTGAATCATTTTCCTGATTTTTATAAACATTGTTAATTCTCTGATTTTAATTGCTTTTGAGATCACGTTACACTTCTCAAATAACTTCCTCTGCCTCAACTACCTGTGATAATTTTGAATTTGGAATCTCCACAATTTGTCCTTCTCTTTAGAGTATAATCTTTTCATTCTTTACTCCGCTGAATTTATTCTCACTAAAATTACTGCAAATATCTGCTCTACTGTTCCGGTCTCTTTTCTCTATAAAAACCTCTTTTTGTTACCCCAAGGAAGCTATCACCTGATACTTAAATGAGCCTGCTATTGTGAATGACACTAACTGCTAATTTAGTCCATCACGGGTTTGAATACAGGGCTCTATCAAAGCCACTTTCAGGCAAAAGACAGTGGCGATGGGGCAGCCTTTGCTCTCCTAGTACAGTCACACGGGACCTTCCGGGAATTCTTATCCCATCTCCACTGCAGAATATGCTGTCAATACCACTTTTCCCTCTCATCACTAGACCAATGTTTATCAGGCCCTGAATCCAATAGTGATTTTCCTATAGAATCACCCATGGACCCCAATCTTTTTTTTTTAACTTTTTACCATATATTTGTGTTTACTTTTTATTAAAAGTTATAAAATATGCTATTTTATATGCTCATGGCAGACTCAGCCTCTCCTTTACTTTGTTTTTCTCCATTTTTTTAAATCTTATTTTTGGTGATATTTACCTAGTTGATTATGGTGGGAGGTGTCCAGGATGAGGGAAAGGTGGGGGAGACCTTTGTTTCCACATTTTCTTTTCCTTCTTTCTGTATCTGGGAAAGGGGAGAGACAAGGGGAGAGGCCACATGCAGCCTCCCAACTGCCTCAATATACTTGGGAAAGGGGAACGGCCACGTGATGTCATCCCAAAGTCTCCAATGTGGAGCATGCTCCAAGAGTTCTGCTCAAGAGTTCTGTCAATTTCTTTGGCCCAGCGCCATAGTGCAGTGGTTCAGATGCTCGCCTTGCACGTGCAGGGTTCCCATATGGGTGCCGGTTCTAATCCCGGCAGCCCTGCTTCCCATCCAGCTCCCTGCCTGGGGCCTGGGAAAGCAGTCAAGGACAGCTTAAGGCTGCCCATGCACCCACATGGGAGACCCAGAGGAGCTCCTGGCTCCTGGCTTCGGATGGACAAGCACCGGCCATTGCAGCCACTTGGGGAGTGAATCATCGGATGGAAGATCTTCCTCTCTGTCTCTCCTCCTCTCTGTATATCTGCCTTTCCAATAAAAATAAATAAATCTTTAAAAAAAAAAAAGAAAAGAGTTCTGTAAATCTCACAGATGCAAGGATGAAAATATCCTCCCAAGGTCCATTGGTTGACACAATCCACCTCTGAATCTCTGCTCAGAAATTTGCAGTCATGATTCTCTAGGGCAGTTGAGTAATTTGTTCTGCCCTCCTTTCTGTGCTATGGAACCAGGTGTCCTCTGCAGGCTCCAACAGTCTGACATATCCTACATGTGCCTCTGGGACACCCCAATTCTTAAACTATGAATGGGAGAACTATAGAGGTCCTCTAGTGTTTCTTTTAGCTGTGGTATAGGTTAAGTCGAAAGTCTGAAATGTGAGTATTGGTCCTGAAAGTCTTCAAATTTTGCCACATTCAAGAAACAGACAGACTTAGGATAGAAACAGGACATGAAGGTCACCCACTTAAAATTTGCGTAGCTTGGAATAGCCACAGAAATCCACAGGAGTTACCAGTGGAGACCCTCCATCAAGATACAGAAGAGGTGGAATGGAGGAGAGGGCAGGAAGAAACCAGTAGACCTAAGTTTTATATTATAATTGCCTGTGTGTTAAAAAATAAAACAGAATTCCTTAAACAATTGCCTCTTCAAAGAAACAGTCTTGTCAACCATAAGATAAAGCTGTTAGCTGAAATGAGAATTCTCTTAATCCAGTTATTTGACAATGTCCCTAATTATTTGTCCCCATTTTATTACAATGGCATAGCCTTTCATTTCACTGTTACAGGCTTAACTTTCTGAAATAAAAATACATCATGCTGTTACAGATGTAGGAAATATAAGAACATAAGGTAATGTAATATAAAATACAGTTAAGGGCTCAGCATGGTAGGCCAGTGGCTAAAGTCCTTGCCTTGCACACTTAAGGATCCCATATAGACACGGGTTCATGTCCCAGCTGCACCACTTCTCATCCAGCTCCCTGCTTGTGGCTTGGGAAAGCAGAGGAGGATGGTCCAAGCCCTTGGCACCCTGAACCTGCATGCGAGACCCGGAAGAAGCTCCAGGCTCCTGGCTTCATTGGGGCCGCTTGGGGAGTGAACCAGTAGATGGAAGCTTTTTCTCTCTGCATCTCCTTCTCTCTGTATTTTGCCCTTCCAATAAAAACAAGTAAATCTTTGTTAAAAAGTACAGTTCAAATGATAATGGAGGGCCTGGGGCAGTAGCCTAGCAGCTAAAGTCCTTGTCTTGCATGTGCCAGGATCCTGTATGGGCGCTGGTTCTAATCCTTGCTCCCCCACTTGCTTATGATCTGGGAAAGCAGTGGAAGACTGCCAAAGCCTTGGGACCCTGTACCCACATGGGGGACCCAGAAGAGGCTCCGGGCTCCTGGCTTTGGATGGGCACAGCTCCGGCTGTTGCTGCCGCTTGTGGGACTGAATCAATGGATGGAAAATCTTCCTCTTTCTCTCTCCTCCTCTCTGTATATCTGACTTTCCAATAAAAACTAAAAATAAATCTTTAAAAAGTGATGATGGAAATTCTACTATTATTCAAGAGTGAAGACACATGCTGTGTATATTATTTCCCAGCATGCTAATCTCCATAGTAAAGTTTATAGTCTTGTGTGAATAGTGTGTGTGTTCTGTGTGTTAGTTGTTGCATTTCAGGAAGAACATACGGAATTTGTCTTTTGGGAACTGGATCATTTCACTAAGCATGATGGTTTCTAGCTCCATTTTGCTGCAAATGATGAGATTTCATTCTTTTTTTTTTTTTAATGACTGAGTAATAACCCCTAGAGTAAATATATCACATTTCTTTTCCATTTGTCTATTGATGGACATCTGGGTTGTTTCTGCATATTAGCTACTGTGACCTGCACTACTATAAACATAGGTTGCAGATACCTCTCTCTTGGCAGATTTCATTTCATTTGGATCTGTTCCCAAGAGCAGGATGGCTGGGTCCTCAGTTGTCTTAGGAATCTCCGTCCTGACTTCCATAGCAGTTGCACTACTTTACATTCCTACCAGCAATGGATTAGGGTACCTTTTTGCCTGCATCCTCATCAGCAATTATTGTTTGTTGATTTCTATAGGTAGGCAATTCTCTTCGGAGTTAGCAGGAATCTCATGTATTATATTTTTCTAGTCCTCTTTAGTAGTATCTTGACATAACCAATGATATACACATTTTGTTCAGATGAGAGTACTGTGATCATGCCCCTAAACAAGGAATTAATATATGGCAGAACCAGAAAATTCTCTTAGATGTATTGATTCTAATGTACAAGCTTTTATGGAGCACCTGCTGTGTATCAGGCAGTTTTTAAAACTTTGCATATATTAAGTGAACTAATCGCCACCTCAAAGGAATCACACACTACTCAGTTTATTCTTATTTTATTGATAACAGAACTAAAGTACAAGGAGATTATGGTAGCTATAGAAATTAGAAGCAACACAGGTTGGAAGAACTGATGGTGTTAGACAAACTCTAGAACCACATTCTTAATCATTGCATTCTAGTATATTTCTAGACAAAAACGTATGAAGATGACCTGTTAATTGTATTTGTTTCTTCAATTTATGGTTCTTAACCAGAATCCATGAAACAAAAATAGAGTGATTTCATGCTGCATGTGTGTGTCTAAATTTATTTCAATCTGGAAAATTATTGACTTCCTAATTAATATAATTTTGTGATGACCAACAACATTCATCAGTTTTAAAATTATAACTATAAATATTAAAAATGTTTTAATACTCAACATCTGTTCATTAACAGCCTTGAATAATATTTTGAAAATTGCACTTTCTGTTACAAGGACAAATTCCATCATTTAATTTTGATTTTGAAAAGCTCTGCAGACCACATTGAAGTGGCCTTGTTGAAAGTTTTCTGAACAATGATCTGGCAATGTGCACTGGGAACAGGATAAACAACGGGTTCCTGTTCTGTATTTCCTGTAAGCTATTGCTGTGTTCCTATTCCTCTCATTATCACTGGTCATTAAACGTTAGTTTTAAGAAAAAGAGCCAGCCACATAACTATGTTTAAAACTAACAGTAGACGTGAGGGTTCTGTTTTTCATAACCATTTTTACTCCTTTAGAAAATGATTGTGGACCTGAAATCTTATATCGCAACTTTTATCAAAGGTCATTGGTGGATACCCAGTTCTTTCAGAACTTCTGAAACCCTTCTGTGTAGTTGTGTAAGTAAAGACTTGCTGGTCAGTAATGTACTCATTCCACCTCCTCAAAGGCAATCTTCTTTCCTCAGTAAATATCACACATAGTAGAAGAAGAATTGCACAGCAGTGTGGGAAAGACCTGTTCTGCTGCTCCAAATTTTAACCTCTGCTCTATGACCGAGGCTACACAGAACTCCTCTTTCCTCTCCTCTCGATGTAACTTGGCCCTTTGGCAGAAGGCCAGATTGCAAACATCTCAGCTTCTCGATCAATGTGTGTTTGTAGCTGATATGCAATATGAACATTGAAAGGGCTTCATACCATGGAAATAATGACAACATGACCAGATAGCATTGTTGGAGTGACAATTCCTGCCTCTTTATCTTGAAAAATCAAGAATGTGACATGTGATTTGCAGAGAATCAAGTGATTTAGGTGTCCAGCAATGATATATCACCAAGTGCATATATACGCTTGACAATCTTACTCAGAAGAAATATTTATCAGGAAGATCAGTCCTGAGAAATTAATATATCACAATAGAATGCCACATGGTGCAGGGAAAAAGTCTGAAATTGGTGTAAGACTGCAGGAAATTGACTTATTTCAAAAGTATTTTAGAAGATAAATGAAAAATTATTAAAATTATAAAATCTATCATGTGTGCTTAGGAGAAAATGATCTCCCTGTTAAGGTATCTCCGAAGCCAAATATATAACTATGAAGCAACGTATTTCAGAAAATCATCTTGGTTGAAAACAGTTACTTATCTAAAATACACAATGTTACTGTTTCTACATAATCAGATGCTTGTTACTTCACAAGTACTTCTAATAAACACATAACAAAAAATGTACTCACGTGTTGCTTAATGCCTTAAAAAGAACTTATTTTAATTATTTTGTTGTTCAACTCATCCACACTGAGCTCTTTGTGCCAGGCAACAAATATAACAGATATTTAGGGAATCAGGAGTCAGGGACAGGCAGGAATTAATGGGTTGGTGAAAGAGGAATGCACAAAGCAACTTACCTCTCAAACAGATGAACAGATGAACCTGAGTTTGAACTTGGATAGAATGAGGAATGTGATGCATTAAACATTAAAAATTAAAAACTGGACCATGGAAGCCTTTCAGCTGAGAGCTGAAGTGTGCACAGTTCCAACTGCTAAGCTCCAATCAGAGGGCACCAGACACATAACAATCCTGGATACAGCACATTTCAAGCTTTGAAAGAAGATTCAGAGAAACTGGCTAGAAGCAGGATAATGAAGCTGTGGGTAAAGAACCTGAAAGATAACCATCTCATAGAAAGCCTTAAATAAAGCCACTTTTAGAGGTGTCTCAATGATTTTTTTTATATCACAATTATCAGCTGCTATACAGACTCACTTTCAAATGAAATACAAGTATCAAGAGAAGCCAAGTCATAGTTATATAAATAGCAGAAGCATTCTTACAGGATATGTGAAGGGGCATGCATTTGGTCTAGTGGTTAAGATGTCCATAGCCCATTTCTGAAGACCTGAGTTCTGTGCCAGACTTGACTCCTCTCTCTCACTTCCTGTCACAGCAGACCCTGGGAGAGAGCAGGTCATGGCTCAAATAACTGAGATCCTATCACTGATGTGAGAGCTCTGCACGGAGTTCCTGACTCCTAGTCCTGGTACCAGGTCCTAGCCACTGAGAATATTTGGGGAGTAAACCAGTAGACGGGGAAGTGCTTTCTCACACCCTCCCTCTCTCAAATGTTTTATACATATGGAGTTTAGATATTATGTTTACTTTTTAAAAGATTCATTGAGTGACAGAGAGAAGGGGAGGGAGGTAGAGCAAGTTTCCAGTGACAGGATTATTCCCCAAGTGGCAGTAACAACCAGGACTGACCCAAGCTTAAGCTAGAACCAAGATCTACGTCCTGATCTCCCACAAGGTGACAGCGGCCCAAGGACTTATGCCATCACCAATTACCTTCCCAGGTACTTTCACTATTAGTATTGAACTAGCCAGGAGCTAGTTCAAAAGCATTGCAAGTATTAGTTTAACCCACTGTCATAACACCAGCCCTTAGGGAATTAAGTTTAGGCAATTCAGTGTTAACAAAGGTTTTAGGAATATACATTATATATATTGCATTAGATAACCATTCTTTAAGCTCTTTCTCAAGATTTTTACCTTTTTGAAAACTTGCCCCAGATGGCAGTGTTACATATGATGATCATTTATACTCTAAAAACACAATTGCTCAACATTGATAATCAGGCAGGCTAAGTAATTGAATTTGTGGTTTGATAACCTTCAAATAATTACACAACCAAATATAAGTTAGGGAACTTTATTGAATAGAACGTAAACCTAAGCAAAAGAACTGATTTTGGAGTTAATACCAGATTTAGAGCTCAGTTCCTCCACCTACATTTCAGGATGGGACTGGAGGGGATTTGGCTGGCTGGCCTGAACTCGCTGTCAGCTTTTCTTCCCCCATTCAGTGTACTTGGGTATTGTTCAGAACACAGCCAGCTAAGCTTCTTTTCTGTGGCCTGGTGGATATTTGCTATGTGCTACAAAGCATCATTATCGTCTTGCATATATATATATATATATATATATATATATATATGGTTTTCAAAAACAGGCAAAAATCTTGAATAAGAGCTTAAAAATGATTATCTAGTGCAATGGATATATATATATAGAGAGAGAGAATATATATGTGTGTATGTGTATATATTTAGAATCTATATATATATTCTAAAACCTTTGTTTTAGGAGCCATATGCAAGAAAAACCTTTGATGAGGGTGAAAGAAGCCAAGTTTAAATGATGTTGTTTGGGTGCCTGCACTGTGTTGTAGAGAGGAAAGCTGTTGCCTGTGGTATCAGTCATTCCATATGGGAGCCGGTTCAAGTCAGTGATGCTCCACTTCTGATCCAGTACACTAGTGAGGGCCAAGGAAAACAGCAGAGGATGGCCCAAGAACTTAAACTCTTACACCCAGGTAGGAGACTTGGAAGAAGTGTCTGGCTCCCTGGCTCTGGCTTGGCCCTGCTCTGGCTTTGGGGCCATTTGGGGTGTGAATCAGTGAACTCTCTCTGTAATTCTGCCTTCTAATGAAAATAAATAAATCTAAAGAGAGAGCGAGAGAGATGTTCTTCCACTTAATCCAAGGCTTCATTCCATATCTGATGTGCCTGGCTTCAGTGGCCCAGTCTTTCCTTTATTGTCTTATTTCCATAGCCCCCACAGTATGAGAATCTGACCACCTTTTCAGCCAAAACTCATTCCAGTCTTTCAGACACTCTTGCTGCCTCTCCCTAAGCACCAAAACATTCAACCAGGAGAATGACACATTGTTCTCCTGGAATACCAGACAATGCTCCTCAACTGACAGGGGCCACGGAAGCCTTCAAGCTGTTACAAGGCAACTCACTTTTCAAAGGAATTCAGTGGGGCAAAAATGTACTCTTGAAAACAATATTCATGGGAAAACTACATTCACTTCCTTCCTACCCAGATCCTCTCAAATAATAGGAAGTGATGAGGAATCAATTGAGAATTCTGAGTTCTCTTGGGAAAAAAAGAAGACTTTCAAACAACACACAAAGAAACCTTTAAAATGTATGTGTTCAAAAGAGGAACACAAATAAAATCCTTGGAAATCACCATGGTGTTTAAAATAATGATTAGATAGCAAATCTTATTAAATGTAACTATATTTAGAAAAGTGAAGTTATTCAAATACATTTTTGATTGCTTAGACAAACCTTACAATGGGCCAGAATCTTCTACATTTTTTTCAAATAACAACAAATTTAAGGCTCATGCTGACCCAATAAGGCAGATCAGCTACAGAGGAGGAAACAGAGGCACAAAGAGAGTAAACTATTAGTCCAAAAACCACATGTAAGTGGCTAGACCAAGATTCAAGCCCTGGCGCTCTGACTGCAGACTTTCTGCTTTTCAGCTTTAAGCACATGTCAAATTTTTCTGGAAAAAAAAACCCACAATCAAGAAAGTGAGAAAACCTCAGATAACTTCTCCTTAGATAACAGCCCTTGGAGCTGTACGTGTTACCAGTAAGAGCTACATTTTCTCTTCCAGTGTGGATTTTATGTTTGTGGAACTTTCTGGAACACTCAAACTGCTGGTGCCAAGCGGAAGGGTGAGGGGTCATTTGACAAAGCGATGAAGCTATTCTTGAGAAATTCTGAAAAGCCAACATGCCATTTGAAAGGCAAACAGATGACGACACAGAGCAATCTTCCATCAGCTGATTCACACCCCAAACACACTCGAACAGCCAAGGCTGGACCAGGCCAAAACCAGGAGCCTCAGTCTGGTCTCTCACAAAGGAGATGACCCTTCACCTGCTTCCATAAAGGGTATGCAGCATCAGGAAGATGGACTCTCAGAGGTAGATTGCAGATGGCTGGCCCAAGTACTAGCCCCACAAATATCTTTTTAAGTAACAAGCCTCAAGAGCAGTGACTTTCAAAATGCGGTCAAGAATAACCTGATAACTTTTGAACAGGCAGATGTTCAGTATCTTCCTTAGACCTACTGAATTAGAAACCATGGAGGTGGGCCCCAGCAATCTGTTCTTTGAAATATTCCAAATGACCAACGTTCACTAACAGCTTGAGAACCGTTGCCTGGGCGGCACCACCCAATAGAAATACTACACAAGCCAAATTTATAATTTCAATTTTTCAAATTCTAACACTTCAGAAAGAAGAAAAAGATCATAAAAATTGTAGCCAAATATCTTAGTTGGCTCCTTTTGTTCAAAATATATCACTTTAATTTGTAGCTAAAATAGAAATTTCATGTGATGTTTATTTTTTTTTATACTAAGTCATTGATATCCAGTGTACATTGTATACCTGGTCTGCTGTTTCAGTTCTGCCTAGCCACACTTGATAGGCTCAATAGCCACATATATTCATCATATTGGACTGCATAGTTCTAGATTTATGACAGTGATAAAATATTAATTTCTACAAAATGTTTGCTGTGTGTCAGGCATTATTTGTTTGAACATTTTGCATGCATAATTCACAGAAGCTCTCCATGGATCAGTGCAATTATCTTGATTTTATAGCAATATGGGATTGTGCCAAAGGCTTTTCAATGTAGGCATTTCCCAAAGAATTTGAATCAATTTATGTATAAAAGAACAGAAGCATGTATAAGTATATAAATCACTAACATTTAATATAATGGTTAAACCTTTGAAAGTATAAAGATAAAAGTCATGGTAGTTGATTAAGTAGACAAGTGAGAATTTACTATCATCTAACCTTTCAAATATGCCTAAAGGTCAACTTGTACTCTTCTGTGACATCAAAACTGTTGAAAGGTCTTGTAGATGGGCTTTTTGTACCATCAGAGTCCTGGAGGGCTGAACGAGACCTTGGTGAGTGGCTGGGCAGGATAGAGTTCTTCGTAAGTGGAAGCAGCCAGCAGGGTCATAACCTGTTGGTGCCAGGGCAGATTTTGACATACTATGACTAATAGGTGAAAGTGAGGCAACTGGCTTGCCTGAGGGTTGACATGGAAATCAGCCTATTTGCAATATAAAAGCAATGGTTGACTTAGTGAGTAGTTAACCTCATTTGTTTAATTATCACTCATAGTTTCTCAAGGAAGGCCCATTTTCAAATGCATTTTCCTTTCTGTTATAAATTATTGTAAAGAGGAAAGAGTACAAATGATTTTTTTTTTTTACAAGAATCCTGTCTATATGAGGCCAGGCTTTCTGTTCAATATCATGACCAAGTAACACAAAAGTGCTTTTTTAAACTAGCAGGATTCTAAGACATTAAAATGTGACCATTTGAAAGAAATGGACAGAAAACTTCCTTAACTCTATTTGTAAAACCCAGTATACATTTTTAAACAAATTTAGTCTTTTAAAAAATTTTGATTCAATAAATCTGACATAGTTTTTATGTACAAAGTATTGAGCTGAACAATCTCACTATTTTAACATAGAACTTGAATTTTCATGCAACCCATTTTCTAAATGTCATGAATAATCCTAGATATTTTCTTTAGCGATCCAGCATCTTTCTTTAATGACAAAGAAGAAATGACTCTGATATAAGCATATAATTCCTCGTAGGATTAGTTATAAAACATAAGGAAGTTGTGATGCTGTAAGGTTAGGATAGGGGACTCCTCCTCCTCTATCTCCTCACGGTAAGCCTTTATACAGAGCTTCCAGGTTGCCTGGGGCTTTCTGGCATGGAAATAGATCCTTATACAAATGGACATAGGAGTCCTTACTAGAACAACTGATTTCTCTGCTTCCTGACATTTTCTAGAAGGCAATAGTGAAACTACAGAAGCCGGAAGTTGTTCTGAGGATACAGTGAAAATCTTCTTTCAGACACACAGAAAGAGACTTTACATGGAAAAGAGACTAAAAAGTGTAACGAATTCTGTTTTTATTCATTCTTGCTTTGTTTAAGCGCAGTGAGCGCTGGTGGGAAGGATCATTGTATTCAGAGTGTCTGGCACACGCAAGGCTTGGCAGAGCTTGCCACACAGTTAGCTGCTGAAGGAACAAATGAATGAATGAATGACCTCTAAATGTGAGCTGGCTGTTCTAGAAACAGGATGAACACTGAAAGCTTGCCAGTCATTGTTGGTTGCCTCATTTGAATTGTTTCCTCACTAGTTTAAGGGGGCAGAAACGGGGGTATCTGCATCACGTCACTAGATGGTCCCCAGACTCCGCCAACAGATAAGAAATGTCAACAGCTGAGCCTGGTAGCTTTCAAAAATAGCATAGTTGATGAAACTGGAAATTTAGGTGCCCACGGGAAAGAAACCATTTGTCTTTAGTCTAGAAAAGAATAAACTGACAGTGGATAGTCCTACTGCAAGATGTAAAACATTTTTTAATATCCATATGAGCAAGCGAGTACATGTCACAAGAACATGCTTCCTTCTCAATACAGCACACGTAAGACCAATGTATTTTCAGCTGTCCAGGTAAATCGTTTAGCAGACTTGAAGACTAAATCCAGGTGCTGTGTTGCTTTAAGATTCCAGGCGAGCTGGTTTTATGTTTTCAATCCTGCTGGTAGTTCTCCTCAAAATTTAAGCGAATATTTATACAATGAACCAAGTTGCCGTGGGTTTCCTGGTTGCCCCCCTCCATCACTAGCAACCCCCTGCAGGGTGGGGGGTGGTAATTCTGGCTAGGCATTTTCATCTCATTGCGAAGTCTGACTGTTGTTGATGCTGAAAATAGCTCAAACGCTCCCAGAACGGTAGCACCACCCAGCAGCCGGGATTCTTTCCCTCTCTTACTTGCCCTCTCTGCCTTTTTTTTTTCCTCAGACACTTGGATTGGACTTAATCTTAAACCTCTGGAGTTCAAGACCTTTTAAAAAGGGCTAAATAAACAATCTCTACATGTAAAAGGCCACTGACTCCTACTTCCTCTGTGGAGAGCCACTGTGGAACTCAGCTGCCTGTTGGGTAAGGTTTTTATTCTGGAATTATTTCATTGTTTTTCGATTCGCTCATGATCAATGTTTATCAAAACAACTTAATGATAGTGAAAATCAGGGAGGGCTACGAGGAACGATTTCCAGGTAAGGTAACTACCGTGTTCCAGAACACAGCGGTAGCATCTGAGTGTTTCTGCGGCTGTAATTTTAAACTTCGCTCAAAGCTCTGTAATATTGACCTGCAGTAGACCTATGACTGAGCGTGGCTCAGAGCTCTAATTAAGCCTCACTGCCAGAGCAGCCAGCGGCCTTTCAGACATAATAATTTTGTTGTTTAGACTGCGCTCTTATTTTTAACATTCTAAGGATATGTTTTTTAATAGGGTAAAAAATGCAAACACCTGAATAAAGGAAATACATTAGTAATTGTTCCTTAAAGGCAAAAGTTACACTATTCTCTTCTTTCATCACTACTTTGTCAATGGCTAGTGTGGACTCAAGACAGACATTTTCCTGGGCAAGGGGGCAGGGAGGGAAGCACGGAGATTTTTTTTTACATCTTTGTTGTTTATGTGACTCGGCTTTGAGAATTCCTTACTCAGGTTGAATCTTTCCTGTGCTAATTGTTGGCCAGGTGCATTTGCTGACAGGTTTCTCTAACGTGACAAAAAGATATTTTGGATAGTTTTCCACTCCTCCCCTCTCTCCCTTCTTTTGCTTGTACTTGACATTTTGCAAAGTACTTTGATCTGTGGACTTTAACTTCAAACAGCATTTACTTTGATTGCGGGTATTTACTATGTTCAGTTAAAAGCCTTTTTTTTTTTCCTTCTTGGTTTAATGCTTTGATAGTGTTTCTTTTAAATAATTTATTGGGGCTTTGCTCTTTCTCACAGATGAGACTTCTATGAGAAAACTTAGCCAAGAGTAAAGGAGTTTCTGGCAAGTTTTTTTTACCACCTAGACTTTGTGTCAGCTCACTTCTCCCTTCCCAGCAGATGTCTGAAAGCGAGCAGCAAATGACAGCATGCAGAACCCGGTTGGATTCTGTCACCCCCTCTCTTGAAAGTCCTGCTTCTCAAAATTACAAGGCACAAGACATGTGCCTTATTGCTCTTCTTAACATCAACACTAACATCCTGCAGGTTTAGATTCTCTTCCCTCTTCCCCAGCAAAGGAGCTCATTGCTATCACAAACCACGTGTCAAAAGAAAACATGCATTTTAAACTCGTATTGATTTTCTGTGTAACCAAGAATGTTTTAAAAAGGAAAAAAAAAAAAACACACAGCAAACCTCAGTAGTCAATGGTGTGTCATAATAGTAAAATTTCTGCTGTGTGAGGGATAAAGGATGAAAAAACAAAGAAAAAAAACCTGTATTGCGTAAAATGTGCAAATTATTCCAATTACTACTCATTCATCTACCTGAAACTGTTCTCTTTAGTAAAGCTCATTTGTGTTTTGCATTTGTTTGCTAAATATTTGTCTTCTGTCCCAAGTTCAGGGCATTTTTAAGGCCCTAAGCCTGATACTACATCTGATGTTGCCCAGCAGAACTGTGTTCCTGTGTGTTCCGCTGAAGGTAGCAGTAGAATGCGTCTAATCCTGTCAGGAGACAGTTGAAGTGCCAGTCAATGACAGTGGTTCCATCAGCTGCCACAGTCTGATTCCTGTACTCTGCACTTTGCTGGAATGACAGGAAGCAAGTGGCCACAGGACCAGATTTCAAAAGGGTGGGAGCTGTGGGGAATGCAGTGGGAGAGATCGCCCCCACCCCCACCCCGATCCTTAGGTTAGGGACACATGCAATATGAGCTCTAGACTGCGTGGATACAGAAAAATCCATGTGGGCATTTGGTGTAGCAGTGGACCTCACTTGAGATGCCTCATCTGGGAGTGCCTCAGTGAGAGTCCCCCTCCTCTCCTGATTTCCAGTTTCCTGTTAACGTGCATCTGGGGAGGCAGCAGGTGATAGGGGAAGTAGCTGAGCACCTGCCATGCCTGTGGTGGATCTAGGCTGAGTTTCAGTCTGGCTCAACTCAAGCTTTGGTGGGCATTTTGGGAGTGAATCAGCAGAAGGGGAATCTCTGACTTTCTGACTCTTGTCTTTTTGCCTTTTAAATAAGTTTAAATAAATATATTTTTTAAAGATTTATTTATTTTTTATTACAAAGACAGATTACAGAGAGGAAGAGAGACAGTGAGGAAGATCTTCCGTCCGATGATTCACTCCCCTAGTGAGCCGCAACGGGCCGGTGCGCGCCGATCCGATGCCAGGAACCAGGAACCTCTTCCTGGTCTTCCACACGGGTGCAGGGTCCCAAAGCTTTGGGCCGTCCTTGACTGCTTTCCCAGGCCACAGGCAGGGAGCTGGATGGGAAGTGGAGCTGCCGGGATTAGAACCGGCGCCTATATGGGATCCCGGGGCTTTCAAGGCGAGGACTTTAGCTGCTAGGCCACACCGCCGGGCCCCAAATAAATATTTTTTAAATGTTTAGAAAGCATGAGATGTTCAGTCTAATTTTTTTTAAATTTCTAAAACATGGCTAGTTCCCTTCCCCACTTCAACTTCACATTGTAAAGAGTGTTTTAATCATCACATTTTTTGTGTACAGTCAACATTTTAAATCCTTCATTTACGTTAGGCATGTACTTTCGGTGTCCAGAAAACTCTCTCCATCAGTACTCGGAAACCTTGGCTCAGCAGTGTCAAGTGCAAAAGTAGCGCTAAAGGCACTACAAGTTGAGTTGCAAAATCAAATGGCACAAAGACCAAATCCATTCAGAAAATGGTAGACAGCATTCTGTTGCCTTTACACCGCCACCCCCCGCAGCTTCTGTCCACAGCTTTTTTCTCTTGCTTTTCACCCCTTTAATTTTACTTTGAAACCTTGGATTGTTTGGATGTGAAACTCAAGGAGGAATCCAGCCAAAGCCATTGAGTTTCACACAGGTTCCACATGAAAGAAGTATTCTACCCAGGCTTGCTCGAAACTTGGCCCATGTTTGCCAAAGTTTCATGAATGTCAGTGAGCCCGGATTTGAAACATAATCCAAAGCCAGGTGACTTCTGGTGGCTTTGTGGCTGGCTTCATTGTATAAGTATGGAAACTGTCATACAAGGACATTCCTTATTTCCATACTTTTTACTGTAATTTGATGTGGACACATTTTTTTCCTCCAATAAACTGCAATTTGTTTTATGATAGTTTAAAGCCAAGTTCAATCCTGATGTGAGTTTTTATAGCTGTGGTATTTAAGCATTGGCAAATAGAAGGCTACATTTTAAATTCCAACACAGTCTAAACCACAGTGGTGTGAACATGTTGGCATAATTTAGCTGAAGGAAGGAAGTCCCGGGAGAGCCATGGAATGTGTTTCTATGCTTCAATTTACCCCTGTGCTCATGAGGAACAAACAGTAACATTTTGTCCAGGTCTATCCGCTTGACAGTGTGCCTTTTGTTCACTCTCTAAAGGTGGTGTCAAATATATTGCTGGAAAAATAATAAACTTCCAGATTTCTTGTCACCTGTATTACTGGTGTACTCCTAGAGCACATTGTAAACATTGAAAAGTTCAGTACTATGACTTGTGATATAGTGTATATTAAGAATAAATGAGTACCTAGCAGAGATAATAATCAGAAAAGCTTGGAAGCCTAGAGCTGATGTATGTGCTAACAGTCAAGGGGATCAGGTTGTGAAGTGGTGCGTGTGTGTGTGTGTGTGTGTGTGTGTGTGTGTGTTGGTGGGAGCAGGGCAGGTGGAGACGTGGAGAGGAACAGAGGGGAAAAGAGGATTTGTCAGCTTTTTCAGCAAAACTGTCACATCAAAACAAAAATAATAAAATGCAGAATTTGAAAACATTCTTCTCTTTTGTTGATCATATAAATTTGTGTTGACTAAGCACTGGCATCTTTTTGGTATTGTTTTTCTCATTAAATATTCCCAAGTATTAGGATTCCAGCCATAGTAAATAACATACAGTTAAAATATGACCAATTCGGAGAGACTTAAAAAGTTGTAGATGAATTTACATGAGTCAGTCTCTGAAAAATTTGATGAGCTCATGGCTACTATAAGTTATAAGTCACCAAGAAAGCTAAGATTCAATTTGTCCTTTTCTTAGGGAGAGGATTTCTAAACTCTCCTGAAGAATTGTCATAAAAATAAATCTGTAACCTCGATAAAGACTTAAGCAAATTAAACTTGAGATCTGTAGTGTACACATACTAAAAAATGAATTTGTCATCAAATTTCATGTTGAAAATTTGATAGTCATATTTCTGTTTTGTCAAAGATCGAGCTTTAAGATTAGCAGGGGGACTTGCAAAATAACCATGGTTGATCCCATCTTTGGGTAAAGCAGTTAAAAATCAGCAATAACTAACCTGGAGATCCTGAACATGGGAGCTTTATTTTAACAGCAGCTTCACCATTCAAAGGATAACATCTATCAGTGTATCTGATTTTGATGTCCCCAAATTGAGTATAATAAACAGAGAAAAGGAAGATCCCTAAATGGAGACTGTAGAGAAAGCAAGAAAAAAATTTAGAACCTCCTAAAAGGAGATTCTCCCCATCATCCGTTTATTTGTTTTCTAGTGTGAATTATTTAAGTCATTAAATTCAGCTTTCCTATTTTGCACGCAAAAATCTTCTTTGAATTTTAATACAAACTACATTTATAACTTACATTGAAATAAGATATTCATTTTAATTTTTTAAATAATTTTTTTAGATTCATTTTAATTTAATTGGATAGTCAGATATCCAGAGAGAAGGAGAAGCAGAGAAAGATCTTCCATCCTCTGGTTCACTCCCCAAATGGCCACAACGGCCAAAACTGAGCTGATCCAAAGTCAGGGGCCAGAAACTTCTTCTGGGTCTCCCCTGTACATACAGGGTCCCAAGATTTGGGACCATCCTCCACTGCTTTTCCAGGCTACAAACAGGAAGCTTGGTGAGAAGTGGAGCAGCCAGGACACAAACCAGCACCCATATAAGATCCTGATGCTTGCAAGATGAGGACTTTAGCTACTAGGCTACTGCACCAGGCCCAATATTCATTTTAACTTTTTACCCAATGGTTTATTTTAGAACAACTTTAAATTTACTGAGAAATTATGATGGGATAACAGTTCTCATATGCTCCATACAAATGTTCTTCTGTAATTAATATCATAGATACCATAATATATCTTTGTTAAAATTGATAGGTCCATATCAGTAGATTATAATTAACTAAACTCCACAGTGAGCAATTCATATTTCCGTAGTTATCACTGAATATCCTACTTCTCTTCTAGAGTTCTGTAATACATTTGGTCAATTATATTTCCTTAGGCTCCCCTTAGCAGCAACAGTTTCCTTTCCTTTCCTTTTCTTTCAGATAGCCTTGACAGCGCTGCAGGATGTTATCAGGTGTTTTGGAATACCTCCCGCTATTGAAATTTTCCTGAGATTTTCTCATGATTAAATTGAGGCTCTTGGTTTGGGGATGGAAGCCAGAGATAAAGTGTCATTCTCACCTAATGATATCACAAGTACACGTCGCCAGCACGACAGGTGATGGTGGGTACTGACTTTGCCCGTCTGGGTAGTGTTTGTCAGATTTCTCCACCTATAGAACCACTCTTCCTCTCCATTCTCCCGTTGGATTCTTTTGGAGACAGCCAGTATGCGCAGCACACCCTTTAGGACTGCGGAGTTGCACTCCTCCTTCTTTGTGACGGAGCACAGAGCATTTACATAAATTAGAAATTTTTCTGCATGGGCGATTTCTCTATTCTCCCCCATTTTTCTAAATGTAATAACTAAAGCATATCAATATGAACACATGGACATTTACTTTATACTTTGAATTATAATTCAGTACTAGTTTATTTACATTTTGGTTCAAATTGTTCCAGGTTGGACCATTGGTAAGTGAGTTTATTTAGTGATTTACCCTTTGAAAAACTGATTATTTTGAGTTTTTTTTTCTTTGCACTGTAAAATGTAACAGGCCTATTTTGTACAGTTTCTGTCTCAGTCTCCAAATGAGCTATTTCTTCAAGCAGTTCTAGTCACTTTTATTTAAAAAGGAAAAAAAAAGCTTTGGCAATCAAGATCAGGATAATCTTTTCAATTTTGAATGTGACCATATTGTTCAATTATTTTTGACTTGAAGAACATTTTATTTTTGAATTTTCATTCTGAAACTGATAATGCCTTCACATGGTAAAGATAACTTTTTCCACCTTTTCAGAATAATGAGACATATGTTGCTCTTGTATAAATCCTTCTTTCATTTTGAAAAAAATTAATTAAATTTTAAAAAATGTATCATTAATTTTGGTGGGGCATTTAAAATCTTCAACGTAGTCTTTAAAACTGGAATGAAAAAAGATAGAAATTTGTTATTCTTTAAATAGATGTGAGAACCCTACATTATTTTGATCAGTTAGAATCATTATGAATATGCATGGGTTTCTGTCATCAAGCCATCTACAAAGAACTGTGCCATATGCAAATCAGTAGTCCGATGGGAGAGTATGATACACACACCTAAGCTGTAATCTTTAATCTAGAGAATGGCAATGTACACATCCCACTACCCTTGAAGTACAGGGCTTGGATTGGCAGCTCAGTATAAAAGTCACAGGAAAATTAAAGGTATTATACAGGAAAAGCTGGGTTGGAATTGGGACTTTAGATTAGATGGTAGGTATTTGTGTAGAATAAGATGACTATGATCAAGACTCAGAAAAAATTCAGTACTCAGAAATCATCCAGATGTTCTGTGATGTGGAAACATAAGGATTCCCTAGTGAAAATATGTTGGGTTTCCTTCTATTTATTGAGGACAAAAAACTCGCAACCAGACTCATGTGATATATTGTTGACTGATCTTCAAAATGCTCAGACAGATGAAACACTGGGCATCCCCTATGGGGACAAAGATGAAAACAGAGGAAATGAGAAAACGAAGTGAAAACAGTTAAAGAGTATAAGGCAATAGGGCAATTCATTGTTATCTTTAATCTAGGCTTTATCCTAGCAAATTAAACTGCCAACAAACAGCTGCACCTGTAATTTTATTTAATGTTCAGTATTGTCAGAAGTAATGGTTGGTATTTTTTTCCAACAAATGCATGCCTGTTTTATTTTCAATAGTTACTTTGCTTTCTTCAATCAGTTATTTTAATGTAGGCAGGTGTTACAGTGAATAAAGGATTGGTCTTTCAGGCAAAATATTCCCTGTTGTGCAGGTGGGTGCAGATACGATATGTCGCTATGTCATTCTTTTGTTTAAAAATGTTTATTGATTTATTTGATGGAGAAAGAAGAAGAGGGCTCCCATTTGCCATCTGCAAGGCAGATCCAGGAGCTGAGAACCCAACTAAGGTCTCCTGCATGGGTGGTAGGAACCCAATCACTTGAGCCATCACCACTAACTCCCAAAATATGCAATTGCAAGTGTCTGGAATCAGGAGCTGGAGCAGGTATAGAACTCAGGCACTTGGACAAGTAATGCAGAAGCCTCATTTTTAAAATATATATTTATTTGAAAGAATTACGCAGAGAGAGGAAAAAAAGAGAGGTAGGAAAGAAGGCAAGGAGGGAGAGAAGGAGGCAGCGAGAGAGACATCTTCCATTTGATAATTCAATTCCCAAATGGCCACAATGGCTGGAACTAAACACAACCAATAAAAGAAATAGTTTTAAATAACAACAAAGTTTTTTTGGACCTGTGCAGTAGCCTAGCAGCTGAAGTCCTCACCTTGCAGGCATCAGGATCCCATATGGGCGCCGGTTCTAATCCCAGCCACCCCACTTCCCATCTAGCTCCCTGTTTGTGGTCTGGGAAAGCAATTGAGGACCTCCAAAGCCTTGAGTCCCTACACCCGCGTGGGAGACCTGGAAGAGGCTCCTGGTTCTTGGCCTCAGATTGGCTCAGCTCTGGCTGTTGTGGCCATTTGGGGAGTGAATCAACGGATGGAAGATTTCCTCTCTGTCTCTCCTCCTCTCTGTCTTTCTGACTTTCCAATAAAAATAAAACAAATCTTTTAAAAAAAATGGCAAGTTTTTTTTTTCTTGTGTCTGTACTCTTCTGAAAGAAAAATACAAGCCCTATTGGGGTGAGAATAAAAGAGGGCAACATGAATGTGCCTGTAGTATGAGTACGACTGTGCTAACTAAAATAATCTGTCAATATCCCAAATGCAATCAGATAGTGAGTCAACAGTTTCAACATTGAAAGTACACTCTTAGGCAATACAACATTGGAAAGGATGGAATAAAAACACTTGTTTTTTATTCTATAGATAATTTGATCCTGATTGAATCTAGTTTAACAGACACACTTTGTCTCACATGTTGAGATCTACCTCTTAACAGCCACAGCTTGTAAACACTCATCTGAAACAAAAGTGGCAAGTTATATGCTATTGCGGTATGCTTGATAGCAATAAAATTTTTATCTTTCTTAGAGTAAATTATGTTTTGATATTAAGATTTAAAAGCATTGAAGGTTGAAAATCATTTTTGTATACATCAGCATTTTTATTTCATATTTCCTTTTTTTCTGACCCAAGATTTTGAATAACCTAATAAAAATGTACATGAATAGTTAACAGAGACCATTTCATATATTTTAATGAAAACTATTGTGTGTTATATTTAACACTTCGATATACTTATCAATTTGAGAATCATCTTACCCATAAATCAGAAGGAAGGCAGTTATGAGATTCCTAAGAAAATCAAAATAGTTTTTTATTATAGAAAAAATTTTAAAGATTTATTTAATTTTTGTTGGAAAGTCAGATATACAGAGAGGAAGAAACACAGAGAAAAAGATCCTCCATCTGTTGATTCACTTCCCAAGTGGCCGCAACGGCTAGAGCTGCAATGAGCTGAATCCAGAAGCCAGGAGCCTCTTATGGGTCTCATGTGCAGGTGCAGGGTCCCAAGGCTTTGGGCCGTCCTCAACTGCTTTCTCAGGCCACAAGCAGGGAGCTGGATGGAAAGCAGGGCCACCCGGATTAGAACTGGCACCCATATGGGATCCTGGAACAAGGTGAAGATTTTAACTGCTAGGCTACTGCACCAGGCCCGAATCAAAATAGTTTTTAAGTCAGTACAAATAATTTGTTTTAATGCCTTAAGAAATTACATTCCTCATTGGGCAAAACACTGTGGTGAGGATTTTTTTGTATTGCTTCAGAAATTTCTTTTCTAAAAAAACTCCTTCCACCATTGTATATGAATCATGTGGAGTTTGACTTTATACTCTGCCTGTACTCCAAACTCAACTAATAGAGGAAAACACTGATAAAATGCAAAATAATCTAACAAGATAAAAATTTGAAAAATTAAGAATCACTTTCAGGTGTGTGTTGTGGTATAGCATTTAAAGGTATTGCCTACAGCACCATCATTCATCCTCTAAGGGATCCAGTTCTTGTCCCAGGTTCTTCACCAATCTGGCTCTCTACTAGTGGCTTGGAAAAAGCAACTAAAAGTTGCTTAAATGCTTGGGCCCCTTCAGCTCTCTGGGAGACCTGAATGGAACTCCTGGCATCTGGCTAACCTAAAGGTTGTGGCCATTGGGAGAATGGACTGGAAAATGGATTTTCTGAATTCTCTGTGTGTGTGTCTCCCTCTCTGTAAACAAATCTTTTAAACAAATCTTTTAAAAAGTGTATAGAGAGTTGTCTTTTTAAAAATAATTACTTTTAGGGCCCGGCGGCGTGGCCTAGCGGCTAAAGTCCTCGCCTTGAAAGCCCCGGGATCCCATATGGGCGCTGGTTCTAATCCCGGCAGCTCCACTTCCCATCCAGCTCCCTGCTTGTGGCCTGGGAAAGCAGTCGAGCACGGCCCAAAGCTTTGGGACCCTGCACCCGCGTGGGAGACCAGGAAGAGGTTCCTGGTTCCCGGCATCGGATCGGCGCGCACCGGCCCGTTGCGGCTCACTAGGGGAGTGAATCATCGGACGGAAGATCTTCCTCTCTGTCTCTCCTCCTCTCTGTATATCCGGCTTTCCAATAATAAGAAAATCTAAAAAAAAAAATTACTTTTAAAAAAGGATCTGTTGAAATCTCCACAATAGTGTCAAGAAATATACGAACTAATAATGCTGTAATTTAGATATTTGTTGAATTTGGGGTAGGAAGGAGATTCAATTAGAGAGATCTATGGAGGGCTTTATTAGAGAAATTTGTGCAATTCTAATCTTTTTAATGATTGGCTGTCTGGGGAAAAAAAGCCTAAGTGAAAATATTTTGCCTCTAGATACATTAAGATATAGTCTAAATAAAGATTGAAGTAAAATTACATAGCCCAGCTTCGGAAATTTAGAGAAAAGATTAACTTTTTACTTGAAATAGCCCAAATTTTCTGAAAATTTCCAGAAAAAATGGTCCAGTAGCTGATGTAATGTCTGTACTTAATATACTTTGAGCACACCCCCAAAATTT
This sequence comes from Ochotona princeps, assembly GCF_030435755.1. Taxonomy (NCBI): domain Eukaryota; kingdom Metazoa; phylum Chordata; class Mammalia; order Lagomorpha; family Ochotonidae; genus Ochotona; species Ochotona princeps. The sequence goes on from NC_080842.1 coordinate 23,613,160, forward strand.
TATAAATGGTAATTAGAAAAAAAAACTTCATTCATGACTAAAGACTTTCTGTAAAACTACATTCAAGATAATTTTTATAGTGTGCGTCTTTCCATATATCTTTGCTGTAGAGACTCTTTAAATAATCAAATGATTTCTTACTACGCGTTAAGAGAATTTGTAATGAGTTGATTTCAGCGGTGAATCACCATGCATTTTCTTACCTCTTTAGAGGTATAATAGACTGCAAAGAAATGCTTCTTGCCTTAAGAACACTCATGCAATAACTTAAGAAGAATAAATGTGCTATTTTCTTGCTTTAAGAACACTTCTGCAATAACTCATGGAAAATGACTAAGATGTACGGGCCATTTACTTGCCACAGGTTGAAGTGATAATGCAGTTCAATATGTACGTGTTCCTACCACATAGGACTGTGTAGAGCCAGGACTGCCTGTCATACAATACAGAGATACTACACTTTAACTTCACACATTTCTTCTAATCTAATTTATTCAGAAACATTAACATATGTACATCTGTTCCTTAATATTTACACTTGACACTTCTTTAATTTCACAGAATCAGAACTGATCAATTTTCACTGCCATTTGGTAGAAATCAATGTTTAATGTGAAAATTTTTATTCTGATGAATTTTGTATTTGTTTTGCCCATGAAGTCATTCTGATATGTTAAAATGAAAAGGCTGGTAGACTTCACCATCTTTTCTGAAAATTTTGACAGAGGATGGATAACATTGAGTAGGTTTTTTTTTTTTTCACAAGTAATTTCATTTGCAGTCTGAAATAATTTCAGTGCAAGCCAGAAGTCTTCAGGGTTTAAACCATTAAGTTCAAAGAAAAGGTATCTTCCCTGTTTCCAGGTATATTTATATATTATACAGTAGTTGTTATTTTGTTTGTTTTATTTAGCTGGGCTGAAAGTTAAATCAATATAAGACAGATCAACAGAACCCAAGTTTTCAGAATTTAGAAATAAAGACTTCAAAAACATAGCTATAATTCGACACTTATATACTGAATCAGACAAGGAATAGTAAATCAGGAAAATGTGGCAAGACCGAAGAGCTTAGCCTCGGGTGTCTGATTGGGAAGAGAAGTAGCTAGGAAGGTGAGACGTAGTTTAATAGGCATGTTTGCACATATTTCCCTCATTTCAACTTCTGGTCCTCGCTAATAAAAATGATACTTTCCCTTTGGCCCAGGGGTGACATATTTCACAGGGCAATGCCATATGCTTTGAAGAACCAGAGGAAAAGTTGGAGTGATCTTCTTATACCTGCTGTTTTTCAAGGATCTTTAACCTAGTCAATATGCCAAAGGGGCATATGTTAGGTTAACATGACATGAACTCTAGCACATAAAGTCATGAAGATACATATGCACAAGGAGAGATTGGTGCAATTCTAATAAGTCAAAAAATAGTTGCTAATCTCCTCATGGCATGGTTATTAAAGGTGAAAAACAATATATTAAGTGATGTAAAATACTATTTGGAAATGAATCCAAGGAGGAAAGGCTCTCGGATTGCCAGTATTAGTCGCTGGTGGATCCCTGACTTGATTTCTTCTTTGCTTTTTGTGACACTGCAAGCTCCTGATTTTCCTTCGATTTCTCTGATTACAACTTCTGAAGTCCGCTTACAGGTGCCTCTTTCTTTGCCTGACCTTAAATGCAATCCCTAGAGTTCTGTCCCTGTGGTCTCAGTCTCTGTCATCTTCCTTGAGTTCACCTATTTCCTGCCTCGTGAGAATCCCCACACCTGAGTTGAATCCCTGATCCCTCACGTGAGCTCCAGACGCACCTTTCCAAGGAGCTGGTGAACAGCGCAGCTGAATGCCTCTGGGGCCCTCCAACTCTTTATTTCCAAGCATTCCCATCTTCCCACCTTCAACTTGTTCCTGCTGCCTAGGACTCTATCTTGACGAAGGTTTCATCTAATGACTCAAATTAGATCTTAGATGTTCCTCGTACCAAACTTCAGTCACCACTCACAGTCCCATCCACACACATCTTCAGTGCTGCCCCTTACCTGAGATAAAGTACTCACACAAAATTCTTCTCGTCTAAGTTTTGAAGATTACTCAAGTATTGCAAACAACATGAAAAGCCAATTTTTTTAATGTTATGGCTTGAAAGGCACAGGAGAGTAAAACCTAGCTCATTTTTTTTTTTGACCATTAAAAATAGGGGCTAGTGTTTGTGGTGCAGCTGCTTAAGCTGCTGCTTCTAATCCTGCACCAAAATGCCAGTTTGAGTCTCAGCTGCTCTGCTTCCTATTCATCTTCCTGCAAATGTGTTTGAGAAAATAGTGGAGAATGCCACCCTCGTAGGAAACAAGAATGGACTTCTTAGCTCCAGGTTTCAGCTTGAACCACACATGGCCATTCTGAGCATTTGGGGAGTAAAGATCTCTTTCTCTTTATGTCGCTTCTTCTATATCATTCAGGCTTTCAAAGAAGTGTCTACTTTTTAATTTAAAAAAGCACCAAAAAGACAAAAAAAAAAAAAAAAACCCTGAAACATGTGGCCAGAATTTTATCTTGTGCAACACAAAGAGAAGCAGAACTAATAGAAATAAAGGCACAACTACAATGCAGCTATTGGTGTGGCCTTTATCATCTGTATATGGAATATCTTTTTTATTGGAATTACAGACATACAGAGAGAAAGATATTCCATGTGCTGGTTCACTTCCCAAGTGGCTGAAATGGCTGGAGCTGAGTCAATCCTAAGCCAGGAGCCAGGAGCTTCCTCCAGGACTCCCACGTAGGTACAGGGTCCCAAGGCTTTGTGCCATACTCTCCTGCTTTCCCAGGCCACAAGCAGGGAGCTGGATCACAAGTGGGGCAGCCGGGACATGGACTGATACTCATATGGGATCCTGGTGAATGCAAGGTGAGGAGTTAGCCACTAGGCTACTGCACTGGGTCCATGAAATATCTTTTTAAGAGAATGTAGGAAAACACATGCAAGCATTTATTCTTCACAACTACAAACCTATTAGATTTTAAAATGAGTTAATTTTAAAACACAATTTTAACCATCTAGATTTGAAAGAAAATAACTTTCCCAACCATTTAAAGAGTCCCTCTATAATTAAAATGTTTTTTGCAGAAATCAATGCTAAGTCACCTCAGTGGTATTAGAATAGAAACTCTACTCTAAAACATTTCTTCTTTTAGAAAAAAAAAAAATAAAATTCTTGTCAATAGAATCCTGCCTACTCTTCCCATCCATTCTCTGCATTACAGAGTTACTGCCAAAACAAACCAGATTTTCATACTGACTTCCCATCTACCATACCCTGTTGTCAGACAGCAGCCTGCCTATTTGCTATTCACTATTCAGGCTTTAAGAACCTGGAAAGATGACTATGTCAGTCAACGGGGTTAAATCAGTACACTGTGTTGAGGCATAAATAACCCCGTGTTTTACACAATAAAAGGCAGGGCTGGCAGCATTTCCAGACTCATTAGTGAGGAAAGGGTGTGGCTGGCTATGCCAGCCATGGGACTGAGATCCAGTGTCAGCCTTGATACTTACTCAAAGAAACCTTTTCCTCAGATTCTCCTGATGCAGTATTGATCGTATGCACGTATCATTTGCTTCTTTGTCATTTGCTAGGTACTGATGTGATGCTTATAGGAGCAAATGCTAAGCGTTAAAAAAAATGAGTTAAAAGGCTGTCTATTCACACTGCAAGATTGGAAACCACAATTCCTATACATTGATCTATGAGAATGACAGGTGCTTAATAAATAAATCACCGAAGCAATAAAAAGATCATTATGACAATATTTTATTCAGTAAATAGGAAAAAAGTTAAAGATTTATTTATTTTAGTTATAGAGGCAGAGATGTTCCATACATTGGTGCATTCTTGAAACAGCTTCAATGACCAAAACTGGTCTGAAACTGGGAGCCAGGAAGTTCTTCCAGGTCTCCATGTGGGTGCAGGCCCTAGGTCTTGGGCCTTATTCCCCTGCTTTCCCAGGCCATAAGCAGGGAGGTGGACCAGAAGTGGAGCAGCTGGATTAGAACTGGCACCCACATGGAATGCAAGTGCTGCAGATAGAGGATGAGCTTGCTAAGCCACCATGGTAGCCCAGTGAAATTTTCAAAATATTAGAAGCAGTTATCTGTGCTCACTTGAAAAGCTATTTGGTTTTATTAGTAAATGGCAAAAATTGTCTTCCTTTCTGAGTTATATATAAAATTGTTCTTCTTAGACTGATAAACATGGCTGAGTATTAAATGTTCCATATACAGTGTTCAGTAAAAAACACAATGCAAGAAATAGAGTTATATTTTGAGACAGCAAAAATTTCCACACATTACGTTTTTGTATGAAAAGATTTCTGACCTTATTTGCCTGGCACAATACGAAGAATGAAATTCTAAAGGGCAAATTTGTGATTCTTTTAATGTTTCCTGAATTATTGGTTTCTATGTCATTTAACCAGCAATTGTTGGTTGAGGGTCCACTCAGATTTTGTACTTGCCTCTGTGACAGTCACTTGGGACACCTTCTCTGCCCTTTGTGGAACTCACAGTGCAGTGGGAAATAGTTTTTGAAAAGTGATTGCATATACGGCAATTACTTTAAAATTATGATGACAGCTGTGAAAGAAAGAAGCAGGTGACTGTAAAAGTAGAATCTATGATTTTGAGAACAAATGGCCAATGGCAAAAAACAGCTATAATGGAAAGTGGATTGATCAGGAAAATACTTAGTGCAAGAGTTAGTAAAAAGCATTGCACTGTGCCAGAATGAAGTCACTTTTTACAACTGTCTGAGAAGTAAAGAAGTATGAGTTACAATTCTCCCCCAAAAGAGGTATGTGAGACATTGCTGTGACCTATCCCCTCTTTAAATACAGGCAAATTTATGTAACAGCTTTTGTCTATTAGGAACACAATCTTTGCAGTGAGCGCTATCTGCACAAGAACTGGAACGTATGCCTGCATTTAAGTATCAAGGAAGTATTATTTATGAACTGACCTGTGAATGTAATTTTAGAAAAAAAAACCCTTTTGAACTTTCAGTATGAATATTCAAAGTAAATACCCAAGAAAAAGCCTAACAGAGGGATATTGAGATGAAATTCTCAATGAATAAAGACACTACTGATTATGGTCATGAGTCTGAACATTTGAACATGTGTTCAGGTGTTTGCTTTTTGGGACATTGAAGCAGTAAAATGTGAAAAAATGTTTAAAATTTTCTTCGTTGCTTTGAACTGTGTCTCAAAGAAATGTAGAATTTTAACATAGAAGATATATTTTCTCTATAGACTAATCCCAGTGTGTATGTGTGTATGTGTGTGTGTGAATTAAGTCTTGTGTTTGGAGCTGCATCTATTAACTTTTACTGTGTGACTGAAATAGTCGCCACTTAACATGCACGTTGCTTTACTGGTATGGTGATAAATATTCAGAGTAATATTGGTGACACTTCCTTTTTCTGCTCCGTATGCTTTCATATGTGTTCTTGAAGTCAGCAATAAGTTTGGTTCCTTTTGTTAAATGTCAATGTTTTCACATAAAAGTATCTGCATGCAACTAAAGGAAGAGAAATGTGCTTTTTAAAATGAGCTGCACACTTTATTTTTCTGGATATGTTCAGGAACTCATTTGTGAATGGCAGATGAGGGTTTTTTTGGTTTGTTTTGGTTTTCAGTTTCTGTGTGTGAGTGTGCGTGTGTGCGCGCGCACGCATGTGCACGTGTGTGATATTTCTTTTCCAGGGATCAGTATTGCTCTAACAAATGTTGCTGAAGGCACAAAATCTGTGCAGCTGCCATATACATAGGATGCATGTAGGGACACATTATGTTACTTTTACCAAAGTACTCATTCCCATGTTTGGCCAAATCATGGACATTAATGAAATGAGTCACTTACAACACATAGCAAATGTGGTTATTCCTGATATCAGAGCTGTACTTCCGCGATAAGAAATCTAGTCATCGGGCCCATCCAGATCCCTGATTGTGCAATCCCTGTGTGTGGCCTGGAAAAGCAGCAGAAGATGGCCCAAAGCTTTGGGACTCTGTACCTGCATGGGAGACCTGGAAAAATGTCCTGGCTCCAGGCTTTGGATTGGGTTAGCTCTGGTCAGTGCGGCCACTTGGGGAGTGAACCAGTGGATAGAAGATCTTTCTCTCTGTCTTTCCTTCTCTCTGTAAATCTGCCTTTTCAATAAAAATAAATAAATCTTCTTTAAAAAGAAATCTAGTCATAGATGAGGAATGGGAATATGTTGAACAAAATAGGAATCAAACTGGCAGTTGGAGTCCTCTAGGTTGTGCTGTGCTAGCCTTAAATATCTGCCATTTCAATGAGCCAGCTTGATGTGGGAAAGAAAGATCTGCCACATGGGAGTATCAAAGTGGTATGGCATGGAGTATTTTGTAGAAGTTGAAGATCTAACCTTAAATGCTTGTTGAAGTTGATTTAGAATATGCCAAAGATCTCCAAAGGCTTATGTGTTATGAAGGCTTTGTCCTCAGAATGACTATTGGGAAGTAGTGGAACTTTCAGAGGGTGTAACCTACAGAAAAATTTTAGGACATTGTAAGGTATTCCCTTGGGAGGTTACTCTTACAAGATAGCAAGATAGTTATAGAAGTTTGTATTTGTATCTGCAAAATGGGCTGCCTGGAATCTTAGGGCAGAAAAGTAAACTTTGTGAAATAGACTATTGAACCTACTGCCTAGGATTTTGTAAAACAGAATCAAGAATAAGTGTTAGGGTATATATTTATTCCAGTAGTGAAGACATGAGTGAAGATGCTGAGGTACCATAGCAGAATGCTTTGGCTCAAATCCCAGCTCTGGCTTCTGACTCCAGCTTCCTGCTAATGAAGATTCTGAGAGGCAAAGTGATTAATCATATAGTTGAATCCTTGACATCCTCTTGGGAAACCAAATTGAATTCCCATATCCTGGCTTTAGCTCAGCCCACTCCAACTCAGCCCTAGCCACTGTGAACATCTACTACATGAACCAGAATATGGGAGCCTTGGGCCTGCCTTTCTCTCTCTGTCTCTCTGCCTCTCAAATGAAAAAAAAAGTTAATGTTATAAATAGCCAAATGATAGGCTATATAAAAGAAAAATTTTATTTACAATTAAATTCTACAGGTCTACATGTGCTAATGTGTATGATGAGTTATAATTACATAGATAAAGAGTAATCATAAGCTGAACAGGGAAGGACTTCTGTTAAGTGTCTACTGTTTGGTTTTCTTGGAATATCCTTTCTTCAAAAAGCATCAAATTAACATTTCAACTTATTTCATGTGTATTTTACTAACTCTCAGTCCAAACAATACACACACTATTAAAAATTCTTGGATGTCTTCATTTGCTTCAATCAAGTTGCCTCAATTTTATAGCTATTTTAAAATGAAATTTATAAAATTATGGGAGTTTTAAACTTTTTGCTATTTATTTTACACTTCAACTGATGTTTGGATGTTTTCTGACATTCATATATAAGTCTGTTCTTCTAAAAATATGGATATATGAGATCATCAAAGTGATATGAACAAACATTGGAACATTTTAAGTTAAGCAAGATTGAAAGAATGAGAAGACATTTCCTTTCATATATTTGTATATACATATATATTTGTAAGTATAAGTAATTACAATGAAAGGTCTTGAGAGAATGAATATGGCTATTCTTCCAGTTCTAAATGATGAATGCTAACATCAAAGTAAGACCTCTGACCTTTGTCATCTGAGTTAATGTGTGAGCTGCCCCTGACTGATAGTGAAACCTCGATTTTTACAACTTGCTCCTACCATCTCATGATAATTTTCGTTGTGCCAGTCAAAATGTGATTTTATTCAGTCTCTGATACTTACATCACATTTTAAGTTGTGCATTTTATGACTGGAACACTTTCATGCTATACTCCTCACATTTGTGTACATGATTGATGCCTATTATCCTCTTGTTATTTTTTTCCATCCAAAAAAAATTGAAAGGAGTATAATGTTAATGGTAGTATGATAAAGTGAAATCTATGGTCTTGTCCAAAGTGAGTGTAAAAAGATGCAAGGGCCATTAATCACCTCTTTCCCAAGAGCCATGGATTGCAGCAGAAAACAATCACAAAGTGACTGGAAAAGGAACAAGATGGCTTGAGGACAGGAAGTTGGTCTGGGGAGGATGATTGTCAGGGTCATGGTCAGCTTGTCAGGCACATGCTTACCACATTGATATAACCCAGTATTGGCCCTACCCAAAACTTCAGATTAATGATCTGCTGAGGAAAGATAATTGGTCATTGGGTATAGAGCAGCCGGTCCTGTATATGAACTAAAATTGAAATGTCAATGAGCTAATCATAGGTTGTGGCTAGGACTTGTTTTCCTTTTTTTTTTTTTTTCTTTTTAATACACTGGTTACTCAAAACCATGTCAATTCCATAACATTGCAAATTGCTGTTGATGTTATATTGGGACTCTTAATTGACTGTGATGATATTCTGCAGCTCAAACTTCAGACCAGAAAAGGTCTCCCCAAGAAACTGTTCAACCCATCTGGACAATAAGTAGCTGGACTCTATGCTTGGTATATGTTTGCAATGAAAGAATCTTGATTGAATTTGAACTGTAATACTGCATCAAGGTGGAGGAATCCACCGGGGGGAGGGGAGGGGGAGGGAGGGGGGGATTCCCAGAGCCTATGAAACTGTCACATAATGCAAAATAATTAACAATAAAAAAAAAAGAAATTACAACACAATGTAATTAATGAATAAATTTAATAAAAAAAAAAAGAATCAAGAGTAAAGAGTTACCCAAAGCCCATACTTTGCTATTGTTTTCTGAATTCAATTAAACAGAGACTGTGAAGGCCTCTCATCTTACACAGATGATTAAATATGTTGATTCTGTATTGTTCATGATTTTTTTCTTTGAATATTGATTTGTCACTTTTTTGTGTTTGTGATTTATTAAAATAACATGTTCACAAAAAAAAAAAAGAAAATACATCTATCAAGTATATTGAGATTCAAAATTGGGAAAAGCAGCATCCAACCAGGTTCATTGCCAGAAACTTCTCTGCGTATTTCAGTAAACCCATTTTTTTCTTTCTCTTGAGCATTCAGCGAGCATATACTCCCCCAGCCTCCCACACAGTTGAGAGGAGCCATGTGTGTGATTTTTGTAGAGCCAAGTGACATGTACTTCTTGCACATTTGCTTAGTGAAGCTTAAGCATGCTTCTCCATGCTGTCTCTCTGTTGTCATCCACCAACTGGATTCAAGAAGTGTGGAGGACTCTGAGCCCCTACGGCATGGTGGAGGGCTAGTAGAAAGGAAGCTCTTTACTGGATTACAGACTGGATCGGGAGCTGACTTGCTCTGGATGTAATGTTAACATACTAGAATTACAATAGTTGGCCAACATTGCAAAGGTGGAGAAACTCCAGAATCATATAATTCAAAAATATGCCTTATTAATATGCTATTGATATGGTATAATAGAGTTTGTGATTATCTACAAAGATGTGCTTAGCAGGTTTTATTTTTTCAGACAATGATGTTTGAAATTCACATCCAGTGACATTCTGGTTTTAAAAGAGTAGGGAGAAAAAGACTAAGAATTTTACGTTTCTGTTTCATTTGAAAGCATTTAGATTCCATTTTCAGCATGTCTTTTAGCCAATGCTTCTTAAATATCTCTGCTTCCTAAAAGGATAAGAGTTATTTCACTGAAACTAAAGAATGCACAGATCTTGATCTTTCTTAATTCTCCCAAAGTTATTATTTTTGTTTTATCTTAGAAGACTGTTTAAATAATTATTAAAAATAGACTTAAAATCTGGTTGGTTAAATTCTAAATCAGAACCCCAACTAAAGCTTATCATATTTTAGGACACATCTTTTACCCTGAGCTCCTTGATGAATCAATTTAAATAAATAAAATTAACATTTCTCATTCAGTGCAGAGCACTGTGCTGTATCCTATGAACTGTTTTATTCATCTGATCATTTTTAAAGCTACAAAATACTTAAAAATAATTTGAACAATTCTTCATCAACATTAATTAAATGATTAGGCAATAAAAATGTTTACTGGTGATGTTAAAATAACTACAGTTTTCTTCCCTAAAGCTTTTTTTTTTTTAATTTTGCATTGGTGGGTCAGTGTCCTGCAAAATTTGGTGAATGCAAAATTAAAATTCATTCATTAGCTCTAATTAGGATCAGATATTTATTGTGCACCAGTAGCTGCACTGAGTGCCCTTTTTGGGTGGAAATTATCCGTGGCTAATGTGCTGTAGCTTCCTCTACAGTGCTGAGTCACATTAACCAGCTCTGACATAGGTTCCCTCCTTGTGGAATGTCTTTCATCTCAGTGGCTACTCTACATTTCTCTAAAACACAATGAACTACCTAACATACTTTTTTTCGTTTTCCCATATTTCCACAAAATCCAGATGTGCTTTACTATCTTGATATTTTCCAATTGGACCAGGGCAATATAGTTAGATTATGAGCAATTCTAAACCCATATTGTGATGGTGTGAAATTAAACAGGATTTTATAATTTGTATACAATTGATAAATGTAGTTGACGCTTTATAATAATACTTTGTCATCCTTTTCTTCTAATACACAGGAAATAGCTTTACAACTTGCTGAGTCATGTGTCTAGTGAGTGGTGAAGCAGCGATGCTTACCTGTGTGTATGGGATGCTGCACATCCAGCATGTTGTGCCACTACATGGTGTCTCTCAGCAGCACGGTGATGTGACTAGGGAACAGTATTTGTGTAGATCCTAAAAGTGTTCAGACTCGAACATTTAGCTATTTTCCCAATGGCTATACTTAGTAACCAGTATTTATGGACAGAAAAGAAAATCATAGCACCCAGAGGGAACAGCAGATGAACAACTGTCCCCACAGAATAACTTAGGATTTGTGTTTGTAAGGAGATTAATGGGTTTATGCTTTATAGGCACACAGTTTTCTTTTTCCTTCTCCTGTTTGTTCATTTTTTTTCTCTTGTCCCCCCACCCAAATTGCAGGGGGAGGGTTGTATTAAGGCTTTTGTGTTCATTTCTGTATTTATTTTGTTTGAATGGGCAACTGAAATTCTTCAACTAGACCCTTAGTCTCTGACAAACTGGCCTCTTCAGACTCTTTCTGCTTTTGCTTCTTTCACACAATCAGACTCATAAAAAATGTACACATGAAATTAATTTATCTCTACCGATCCTTTCCTTGGTGAAATTCTGCTGATCTAGTCAACAGACTCCAACATTCAGCAAGTGAAGATCTTTTTCTCTGTAACAGAGGGAGAATGGCCAGGAATCAGTGGTCTTTGGGACTGATTAAGTGATATTCAATTCCATGAAGATTTCAGGGGCAAAGGTTTTCTTCCCCTTTTCTTGCTTAGTGGAAAAATGAGGAACCTATCTTCTCCCTACAGGCAAACTCTCAATGGCATATCAAGAAGGCAGGAAGGTCAAAGCAATTAAATCTTCCTCTGCCATCCCCAAAGGTGGGTTAGAGCAGGAGCAATTTCTGGAACTGCTCTTGGCAACCACTTCAGGTCCTCATCAAGTTACTGAGCCCATAGCAACCCAGGACCTTGGCAGTGAGGGCTGACATTGACCCTTTCCACAACTCCCCTCTTCTTAGATGGCCTGGGCTTTCTCTGTATCCCATAAAGGCCAGCTGTATAGGATCTCCTCAGTACTGCCTCCGGGAGTTCACTAATGGCAAGGTGCCCACTGATCCACACTAGTGATTATGGAAGCCCAGGGCTGCATCAGGGAATAGTTTTTATGAGTAAGACCTTGCTTGAGCTCCCCTAACTGTGCATCAAAAAAATAAAAGGTTTTGCCTATAGCAAGCAGGGCCATACTTCAGGAACATGCTTTGGTAACTTTCTTCCACCCTGTAGGAACAGAACACCAGGTTAGCTTGTGGTCTCTCTGCCGTTTTCCTCAGGTTCTCTTTGGAGAAGAATTTAGATGGGGCCTCTGGTTCTCTTCCATTGGGAAGATGTTTCTTGCACAGGTCTCAGAAGTTCATCAACACAAAGGTTCCAGAAGTCACCCAGGGAAATCATATCATTGTCCAATGTACAGTGTAAATAAGACCTAAGAGTAAGTTAGATTAGCTGTCATTTTCCAGTTTATTACCTGTATTAAAAACTGATGAATGTGTTCACTAACAAAATCTAATTAAATATGAAACATTATTTTGAGGAAGATCAGTTTTATTTATGCCTAGATGTCACAAATGTCAAAAACGCAGCATAAAAGCAGTAACAAATCTTCTCTCACCATTAAGGTTATAAGCTCTTCCAAATTTCCCAAGAGCCATCCCTTGCTTACCTAACTTGGTAGTGGTTTGATTTTGCTTTAATGTGCCTGGAGAGTTGTGCAATTCCTAAAGGATTTTGGAGTCTTGCTCCCCAGCTCAGCTTATTCCAAATTCCAGAAGCATATGTAAATACAGAAGATTGATTGACAGAGAGTAAGCTCTGAAAATATTTTCAAGAATGTGTTGCATAGACTGAAGCCAACATGATTTGAAAAGAGTTCACGGTTGATCATATGAGGTTCCTGATAATGGGGCCAGTCATTCTGAACATAGTTCACTTAAATTCAGGTCCCAACGAATGAGGCCAAGGTCATGTGCCCTGGTGTTGTATGGTTAAACACTAATTTCCCAGTTCTACAGATAATAGGCCTCTCTTTCAATTCACCTGAAAATTCACAAAAGGTACCTACAATAAAGGCAAGTTTTATTACTAACTCTTACAACAGGTTACTCTGAGCTAGGGGAGATGCCAGGCTCCTGTGTTCAGGATGCATCAAGGCCAATATTTGCCCACTACAGATATGGAGCAGTGCGTGCTGAGGGAGCATGGAGAGTCTATTGTGCTGACCACCTTGAGTCAATGCTTCACTACCCTCATGTCTGTAGCATGTGAGTGTGGGCCGGGTGAAGGATAGGAGCTGAGAACTCCATCCTGGTCCTTGATGTTGATTCTAAGCTTCAGGTATCTGTCTGGCCCAGCTTTGACTGTTACAACCATTTAAGAAGTAAGTCACTGAAGTGGAGTTTTCTCTCTCTCCCTCTCTCTGCAACTCTTCCTTCCAAATAAATAAATCTTTTTTTAAAAGGGGGATAATATAAAATTAAAGTTAAACTTTATTTCTAAAGGTACATTCTGTCAAGATTGAAATATATTTTTGAAATGAAACTAGTACTTTAACCCGTCTGTGAAGAACTGAAAATCTTGGACGCTTAACCACATCAGTATAAACTTTTTTCACATAATGAGCTGAAGAGAAATGGATGCTTTTTTAAAAAATTTTTTCTTTCTTTTTTCAACAACAGCAAAAATGTAACTATAATTAAATATTGAAATGAAAACTATCAATACTGAACATTTATTTTAAAATGGCAAAATATTAAATGGAAGAATGACAAAAATTTTATGAAAAATGTTGTTAGTACGTAGGGTATGTCTAGTACATACATATTATGTTAGGCAAGAGTCTAACATAAAAAATATTCATTTAAAATATTTTGGTATATTTTAAATCACAATACATAGTATTAAGAAGAAATCAGAAGTTTTCCTTTGGTAGAGTACCAATTTCTTCATGACATTGCTTCCATACACTTTCTGTCAAACATCAATGATTTCATCGTTCTTCTACCCAAGCTTCACCATCAATTGTGTAGAATTTGATTTGTTCTGATAGGAGCTCTTTTCAAACTGAAGGCTTATCTTTCTTAGTGCATTGAACTAGATTCCAAACACATTTTAATAAATTTGTACAAGTTTATTTTGACGTAAAATATTTTTGGATCCTGGCTTGGGTTCTCTTAATATACATTTTCTATGAACTCTTTGGAAACCACTTTTGTATGTCCCTTAAGTTAGCTCGTGTGTGTGTGTGTGTGTGTGTGTGTGTGTGTGTGTACCTACTATTATTCACTGTTTTAGGTACTGGGCAGCCCCAAAGTTCCAGCTGACAGGCTTGAAAATTGAGATCCTAAAAGGTTATTTCAACTCCACACTTGAATTCTTAAAGTTCAGACTAGGGGCTGAGAACTGGAGATGAATAGAGTCTAGAATTATCAGAGAAAATAGGCGATCGGACAAAGTAAATCAGAAATATTGCACAGCAGCTGACAAACCAATGCCGTACAGGTAAGTTAGCACATCACAGAGGTTCTCCAACCCTTAAGGACGAGAGACTGGATCAGACATGAAAGTTTTTCAAACATGGGTGATAAAATAGGGCAAATACAGACAAGGATCCAGTGGAAGTCCTTGCTGGGCGGGAGGCAGTGAGCTTCTTAAAATCACCTTAAAGGCAAAACATTAGAATTTGTGTTTATCAGCTGGCCTACATATAATTTGTTTGCTCAATTTAGTGGAGCAGAAATGAAACTGATAACGAACATGAATATGTATTTCAGTTTATTTGGTGTAGGTTCTAGAGTTGTACCCAAGCAGAACCCCTAGAGTAAGGAAGCAGAATGAATAGTAGGGAGAAGGGTGGATCCTGGGTGTGGCATATGTGTTCAGAAGATGGTAGGACTGGAGAAGCAAGAAATAACCTTTCATGTATGCCGTCCTCCCTGCATTTTTCCTGATTCACTTCTCTTGATCCTTTTTATGTAATGTTAGAGGTTGCAGGTAAGATTTCTCTTTAATAACTTTTGTCATGTTGAATGTACTTGTATTCACATGGGTTGGCATTTAAGCAAGGCACAGACCATAGGTCTTAATTTCATAATTTTTAGTTACATTTCCTGTACATATTTTTGAGCACTGACTCTATATACCAACATGCCAGTCCAGTTAGCACAGTTAGTACTGATCTGAGCTGCTTATTTTGCGTTTGGCCTCCCAACCTCACTGCATGCTGGGTGACCTTCAAGCCTTTATGTCCCTGCCTTCCAGTTTTCTTTGTGTCAAAGCCATGGCTCATTGTCATGTTAAAAAAAAATCCTCCTGGCAAAACAAAGAAAAAAAAAAACTCAAGCACTATAAATAACTTGGACTGCCCATTCCACAGTGATATTCTATAGGTTAAGGTTTCTGTGCCAATTGAATCCTAGCAAGAGTGCACACAGTTACCTCACAGCCATTTACATAAATCGAATCAAACATTGCCCATGCCCACAGAGATGAGTATATCCTGTGCATGTGTTTCTGCCTGTCAGCACTGAAGTCAAGGCTGATATACAAACAAACCTATCACTACTCTCTGTTCCATCCCGTCCAGCCACACACGGCAGACTTGTCTTCCTGTCAAAGGCTCCGGTTTTCCATCATCTATTTTTTATAGCACTGATACTACACCAATTGCCACAAATGAAGGGTATTATTTCGGACTTGGGTTCACCCTGCTGCTGCTGCTGATTTGCCATCCCTAAGAAGCCAACTCACTGTGTTGAGTTTTATCATTTTAGCATGGGAGACCCAATTCACCAAAATGTAAGTGTTTTTTGATGCTTTATAATTTGAAAATGTCCGTAACAAATAGTTCACACTCAAGAAGGAGAGGGTACGTTTAGAATAAGTTGAGAAAGAGATGGAAATTTTATGTGGTAGAATTTGTGGCAGAATGATGGTATATTAAAGACAAGAAAATGATTTTCTACATCCTCCTGTTTCGCGTATATAATTAATCTTGGAGGGAATTTTGGCTTCTTCTGGGCATCTGTGTGGCATCTCAGAATCCCATTGCCCTGTGCTGTCTTTGAAATGCTTACTATCTTTTCATGCTCTTCAATTACAATAAGCTGGCATTTTTAGATTTTAGAGAGTCATAAGGTTTGCAAACCAGGAAGTAGAGGGAATCATTAATAGGGACTGGAGGCTCCTTACCGCACCCTGAGCATAACATGCTCCCAAACACTAAGGAACGCCCAGGGAAGCTAAAAATTAACCTGCTAATGAGCAAAAACATCATGCATCAACTTTGCTCTTTACTTACAATAGCCTTTCTTCTAATGATTAGTCAAATATCAATAACCAATGAGTGTATTTTAAATTGACCAATGTCAAAGCTTTAAATCTCTGTATGTTAGGTGAGATCCCGTATAGTTTTAGAAGCACTAATGCCCTACCATTTATTTTGCCATGAATATTTATCACATTTTAGGTATACACCTATCATTGTTTTTCTCAAACATGCTTTTGTGTTGCCCTCTATTCCTGATGTTAAGATTGTTTATTCAGCTTTTTGATTTTATGACTGCAATTACCATTGTGAGCTAGTGAAAAAGAAACTACCAAGCCAGCTCTTACAAATTGCTATTTTTCAGTTTTCTTGTGTGCCATGCTTTATCTAGCACATGATCAATAGGACACCAGGAGTGGAAGCAAGGGAGCTCCAGGATGCTTTGTTAGCTTTCTATTAATCTTGACAGCTAATTTGCAAGTTCATACACTTTAATGCTGGAGTTGTTGAAATGTTGACAACTGAGCCCTTCTAACTCCAACTAACTCTGCGAATAGAGAAGGGGACCCAGAGAGCTCCCTTACATTGGTGTCATTTCCAAGGTATTATTTTGGTCAAAAAATTAATTCATATTTAGTGCTTTCTAATAAAGTAGAACAGTGTGAGGACAGTGAGCAAAAGTAAGAATTGAAATTATTATAAAACAAGCCTGAACTTTTTGGTGAGTGACACGAAAAGAACTCAAGACCCAATATTTAATAAAAATAATTTTAATAAAAATAATGAAAATTCTTCCTTTGACCAACTGGCAGAATGTTTGAAATGCCTTTTCTATATAAAGATATGTTTGATTTGATAGAGCAAGTGGCATTTTTATAACCCAGAAAACTTACTTATTCTTAGAAAAGAAAAAATCATGGACATGTAGCCAGATATGGGAAAAAATATTTGGGGGTGTGTGACATTTTTTGGCATGCAATGGAAAGAAAATACTTTTTTGTGAAACATTTGGCAAAGCAGAAAACTTAAAAATATTTCTAAACTTGCCCAGTTACAAAGCCACACAGCATATTTTGCTTTTACTGTTAGGGAAGAAGGAAAATCCCCGAGCTGGGGCTGGCTTTCCAAAACCATCCCTTCATTGCTCCTGACGGGAATTGGTCAAATTAACTAGATTCTTGTTGGAATGCCTAGCCTGTCAGTTGTTGAGCACAAAAATGAAACACATGGCATTCTAAGAAAGAACTCAAAGCAGCCAAATTCTCAGAAAATATTTGAATGACCCTGGAAGGTTAACAGCACAATCATTTACATGGAAATTGCTTTTTATGTGGATAATGTGTTCTTTTTAGGTCAGCACAGTATTTGTGTATGTTCAAAACCACACAGTATCAGGCCACCTTGATGAAGTTTCAAGTGTAGACAGATGTTGAAGAAGACATGAAAACCGCAATACTGCCCTGGTTATTTTCCTTCTTCAGTCTCTAGCTTCCTTCTCTGCAAGTCTTTTGCCCAATGGATAGTGTATATAGACACTCCAAAAAGTTACTGGAGAATGTGTGTTATAAACTAATAAAACATTACACTCTTCTTGTCTTATAGTTGGTGTCAACAAAGTATTTCTGCATGTTAAGCTGAGAATGGAAAAGTTTGTTTAGTAATAGGGAACTCATTTTGCATATCAGGCCTAAATGTTTTGCAACAGACAGAACCTGATTTTCTGGCAATTTTTTTTTTACCAATGTAAAAGATTTATAAATTTTTCTCAGTTGCTCTCCTACTAGTTCCATATAATCATATAAATCCTCCAAAAGGCTCTATCCTCTAGAAGGCTCACCTTTTTCTCCACTCCAAAGGGGTGTCAAGTGCATGAAACCCCTTATCTAAGCTTCCCTCTCATGCTATATAATAAAGACCTCCAAACCCTCAATGGTTTATAGACCAACTAGGTTTGGACAAAGATGGTGTTTTAAGTCTCATTTTGTTCCTTACCGTATTTTTTAAATTAATTTATTTTGAATTGCACTTGCATTAGTAACCAGTCCAGACAGTCTAGAGAAAGCAAATGTTAAATTAAATGAAAAAAAAAAATTCCCAACACTAATGGAGGAAAAAGGAAATCATAAACTTTAAAAAATATTATTTTATTTATCTATTTGAAAGACAGAGGGATTAGAAACAGAGATTCTCCCATCCTTTGATTCACTCCTCAAATTCCCACAATGGCCAGGTCTGGGTTTGGCTAAAGTTAGGAGAAGGGAATTCCACTCATTTTTCCCATGTGAGTGTCAGGAGCCCAGTTCCTTGAACTATCATCTGATGTCCTCCTGGACATGCATTACCAGCAAGCTAGAACTAGGAGCAGAGCTGGAACTCAAACAGACATCCTGATATGGGATGCAGGCATCCTAAGCAGCTTTTGGCCAGAGTGTTAAACACCCATCCCAGACCAGCATCTTTTGAACATGCTGCTTGTCTCCCTCTCACCCACAATCTTGCTACAGATATCAGTTGGCCATCAGAGCTAGACTCTTCTGTACCCAGCATCTTCCAGCCCCAAATCCAAAAATTCAGAGTAGTGAAAATCCTGAGTCTAAATCCCAAGTCAGAGCAATTACTGGAAGATCAACCTCTCCCTTTATCTTGCGTTGAAAAGCAGTGAAAGAAGTGGTGCTTTAAATGCAATTAAATAATTGCTGACAAGAGAATGTGTGGGAAATCTTGAGGCCAATCAACATTGCTAGTTCTTGCCTTGGTTACTAATCTTTAGCAAAGAAGTTTAGATGCTCCCATTGAAAGCTGTTGCTAAGAGCAATTTAGAGCGCAGGCATTTTTACTGTGCTTTACCAAACAGGGTAACTTGGAATAAAAAATGCTAGCAATGGGGCAAAAGGAGTAATGATGCCAGTGAGTATGGTGTTTTTATGTGAAATGGGTACCTTGCAGTCCATCTAAATATAGGCTGTAGTTACTGGTTTTTCAAATGATTGCCGAGGATGAGATGTGTGTGATGACATCTTTTTACTCTGCAGTGACTGAGGGAGAAGTAAATGACATGAAGGAATGAATGCTGAAATTGGTTTTCAGTACCTGGTGTCATTGAGTGGGCTGTTAGCATGGACCAGGGGCTGAAGACGATACCATGAGCAACCATGGAAAACCAATGGGAACAAGATGTTGCCCACAGTACTTTTGTCATGCCCGTGGTCAAGTGAGCTTTGGCTCATTTTGGAAAAGGTAGTTGATCTGAAGCTCATTTTACACTGTTAGTAGAATAACAGAAACTAAAGCTGTGTTCCTTAAATGGCATCAACCTTTCCTTAAAACCCATCTTCTCTTCCTACTATCTTGTGGGTCACAGAGCCAGCTCAGGAACCTCCCAAACACCAGATTATTTCAAGATCAAACTTTATCTTTTATATGAACAGTACCATGACACTCACAGATCAGGAAAGATTATTAAATGAGATCAATTTGTAACTTGACTTAATCTTATAATTGCCTTAAGTTCAAAAACACATTTAAAAATTGAGTGTAGTTGAAGCTCTGATTTGCCATACAGCATCATGGTCAGCATTTTTGAGGATGTTGAAACTCTGAAGCTTGTTGAGATTGCTTCTTTATTGGTGTGTATCCAAACTGTCAAGAAGTGATGAGGACACATATTTGGGACAATGACATTGGGTTGCTTTCACCACGGTAGATGCAGACTGTGATAAGCATTGATCCAGGAACCTGAATCCAGGTGATGTGGTGGTGGTTCTGTCTCCCCACTAAGGCCTGGAGAATTAGCATTATTATCCATGTGTTTACTCTCCATCTCTAATTGGAAATTATGAACAGAGTTACGTGGTGTGTTGTTGAGAGGAAAATCTGAGTGAACGTAGTTTGGAAAAGTTTACCTTTTCCAAATCATGGTAAGTGTGGTAACCATGGTAACTGTTGGTACAATACGCAGTATCGTTAGGTTCCTGAGATCATGTTAGAATACTAAACTCTAAACATTTTCCAGGATTTCTTTTCATTCTGTTAATTAAGCTTAACTTTATCCAACCATGTATATAAAATTTTCTTTAGGTAAACTGTTTTGATTTATCACTGGCTAATGATTACACACAAAGAGACACACTCAAAGTCAAATATGTTAATAATGTAATTGAGCGGCAAATTAACTAAAATATAACATAAAAGCAGGTGTGCATTTTAATGAGGCTATAGCCCGAGAACAATAAAAAAACATGTACCTTCCACAAAATGAAGACTTAGATTTGAGAGGAAGTGTGACATTGAGTATGTTTATAGGTTGCCCTTTTATTCTTGTTGGAGCCCTTCTCTGAAGGAGCGAAGCTTTCTTCTAAAATTTGCAGATATGTTCCAATAATATTTTGTCCAGAAAGAAAAAGAAATAGTTCACTGTGATTCGCTAAAAGTAAATCTCCTAGGGTATCAAGCGATTACTATTCAGTGATTGATTAATCTACAGAAGCGTTAATGGCTTTTCACCGCAGCATCAAGGCAGATTCTTGAGATACCTAGAAATAGACTGTTTAGGAAAGTACTTCAAGAAGGAATTTGGGGACTCTTAGCCAGTTTCCACCATCATCCAAGTAGATGCCCATATCCTGTGGCTTTCATTTCCAGTCTGGTCTCAAAAGCCTGCTATAAGAGTCCTTCCTGTGTTGAGAAAATTCAAGGACTCTGAAAACATCTTTGAATTCACTTAAAAAGTGTGTGATCAACTGTGATCACATTGCAGAGCCTTGAATACTCAAACTACTGCACCTCTCTAAGTTGCAGAGACCCATCCTCAAAACAGCGTTGGAGTTGCAAAAGAAAGGATTCTCAAGAACTGGTGTAATGAACTAGAAATTTGTTTTGTTTTTCTTGTTTTCTAGCAAGAGGGAACTTAAAGGGACTTCCTTTGACAGTGAATTGGTTTTTAGTAGAGGGAGGCAGCCTAGCCTCCAGCCAGCAGTGGGGCAGGGGAGCTGGATTTTAATCCTCCAAATCATGCCCTATCTATCTCCCTCCTCTCCTGTCCAATCCTACTTGGATTTGGAAAGGAATTGGGATTTGGGAGCAATTAGGAATGATAGTGTGACGTATGCGAATACTACAATCTTTGCTGCCTTGTGTGCTTCCGTGCAATTGGGAGCATTAGTCAACTGTCATACACGAAGCTGTACTGGAGGAATTTTATGTTATGGCCAAGAAGAAAGCACATGAATCAGCAAAGCAAATCAACAGCTGCCAAAGTCACACTGCTGTTTCACTCCCTCCTGAGGCTGACCCTGAGTAAAACAGGCCTGGCTCAGTCTTTTCCACAGAATTTCTAAACGGTGACTAATTGGGGCACAAAACTAAAAATAATAACAAGTGTTTCCAGTTTGCCTTGCAGTTTTCTTGTTCTGAGAAGTAGCTATCAATCTTTCCCCAGACCCCACAAAAAGTAATAATAAATCCCGATAAAATGAAGTTTTCCTGAGTTTGATCTCACTGCTATGTTGGTTGTTTGAGGAACACAGGATGGACCCTGCCCACCTATTTGTTGTTTTCTTTTCTAGAGCCAGAATAAGACAGACTCATATACCATTCTGATCTGGGTGCATTTCTTCAGAAGGTACGCTCCAGGGGAACCATGGCTGCCTGGGCTTGGGAGTGATAAGCACAGGAAGAATTTCATGCATGAGCTTTAACACAGCACTTCTTGGTGACGTTAAGAAAATGAGATGGTGGACCCCAAATTGAGTCCTTTCTGACATTCTTGCCTTGACATTCTTTTCTATGTATTTCCCAGCAGAACCATCCTGAAATTCTGCATGGGCATCCTTGGCATAGTTGATTAGTTTAAAATAAGCCAGTGAGGACTTTCAAGAAATTGAGACAAGACAACATTCTAAATGTCAGGAAAACTCGCTAACTCACAGTTTCTCCAATCTTGTTCCTTGAGTCTTCATTCTGCTTTATTTATGTATTTCTTTGTTTGCTTATTACAGTATGGGTCTTGGGAAAACGGTCAGAAAATTATCATTGAGTTCCACCCTTATCCTTAAATGTTTTCCTTCTAGCTGCTTCCCACATCACCTTTGCCTCTACTTCCTGTAGGACACTGATTCATCTCAGGGGAGCAGCAATGCTCATCCATACACACACCTGACAGTGGCATTTCTAAGCCCCTCCAGTTACTTGGGTTGTTTTGTTGACTCTCCACCTGCCTGGCTCAAATGGGCTCCAGAAATGTACAGGACAGGGAAATCCTTAGCTCCCTCCACATGTCACTGTCTACTGCTAGTGATTGCTTCCTCTGCATTCTCAGTCTTCTCGGCTCTCCTTTTTGTCTGAAATTGCCCTGGCTGTGTCGTACCTGCGTTTAACTTCTTTTATGTTCCTTCAAAAAATCTTGACTTAGTTTTGTGACTCCTTTAGATCCACAAGGTATAAAATCTAGATTATAAAACAAAAGAGTCCTAGAGGCTATGTTTTAGTCATGGTAGTACTTTCCAAAGGGTAACAAACTGCAACGAATCAGGTGGCTTGAAACAAAATAAATATGAAAATTATCTTACGGCCTGAAGTCTAGATGTCTGAAGTGAAGGCGTCCACAAGGTCATGTTGCCTTGGAAGGCTCCCTGTCCTGTCCGTTTTTCTAGTGGCTGCCAGTGATCCTTGGCATTCCATAGTTTATGACAGCATCACTGAAATCTCAGCTTCTGATGTTACATGATGTTCTTTCTTCCTGTATATCTGTTTATTTCCAAGTTCTCTCTCCTTACTAGGACTCACCATGCCAGTAGACTTCAATTGGCTTGACTCTATCTGGGAGATCGTATTTCCAAATAAGATCACTTTCACACATACTAAGGGGTTAGGACTTCATTGCATCTTTTGCAAGCGATACAACTTGCATAAGGTCCCTTCTTAGGCTTTGGATCATCTCCAACCAAGAAGCACTGCCAAAGAACCTAAGTCTACTTAAAGCACAACTATTATGCCCCAAAGTCAGCACTCACCATCTCCCACATCCATGTCGCTAAACTACTTTGCAGAGGCCTAGTAAGAGTGGGCCCTAATGTCCCACTGGTAGGACTGGCCAATCTGCTGCAAGTTCTTTCTGAGTGATCCCAGCACATACAAAAATTTTAGCCTCTCACTATCACCTAGGCACACTGGTTTCTCTTAGAAAGGGGACTTCTAAAATCCAGAATATCTGTGTGTGTGACTACAAAAATTTGCAGCTTTGTTGCAAAATGTTTTGATCATCTTACTAATAAACTACTTTTAAAAATCATTTCTGTTACTCTTCAGTGTTCTTCCTAGTCATACACATGAACATTCTTCTCTAAAGGGATGAATTATTGTAAAGCCTGAAGGTGCCACTTCACTATTCTGACTTTGGAGAGTTATAGAGCTATTCCCATGACATTTAAAAGGTCATTGGCTTCTACAGAAATAGTGGTTTCAACAGGAAGCTGGACTTACTTGATTGTAAATCAGATTTTACATGTGCGTATTTTTCAAGAAAGAATGTTGGGTATCAGTACACAGATGTCTTATTGTAGAATTTATTGTCCACAATCTATAATTATAATAATTGATTTAGTATTCTGAAAGCACACTAATTTAGTTATATATGATTTATATGTATATAGAGAGGAAGAGGAAGAGAAAACATTCTAAAAGCCAGTACTTGTTTATTAAATTAAATTTTGTGTAAGGAGAAAAAATCTCACTGAAGAAAACAAACATAAATACCTCAAAGCTTAGTCAGGTAGAACAGTGCAAAGACATTATGTAAACATTTTGACAAATAGATACAAGAGAAAGTGATTTGTGAGGCAGGCATTTTGCATTGTGGTACATTTAAGCCAACTGGAATCTCTCATTTGCGTGAGCTTTCTGGGTTTATTTCCATTTAGAGGAATACTGTCTCTTTTATTTTTTTTTAATTTTATTTTTAATGTTGCTTACATAGTTGAGGAATGCTGTATTCTAAGTTCTAGCTTCTCCCATCTTGGGTGTGCAGTACTAGAACCTCTGCATTTGAATCTATCAAGATAAGGTTATACACTCAAGTAAGCTCTATTACTGATGAAAAAAGAAGGATTTAAATAATAATTATTTGTACCAAGTTGGATTTTTTAAATCCCTTGAAATAATGTGGATACTTGACCAAGAGATAAACCTAGAAAATGCTGACTTATGTGATTCCTATGTTCCCTAGTTGAAGAATCACCCTATTTAGTGTTTTCCATGGGGGAAAAATGCTCTAGAGAGTAAATATTATTAAGTTTTTAAATCAACATATTATTTTGTCAGTATCAATGGAATATGAGCAGAGCATTAATCAGCAGAGGTCAGAATGAAACCTCTCACAGGCTTCACACTGACTGATATTTGTTCACCTGTTGGCAGCATGGTGCTGGTGCCTGGATGCCCAGTCCCAAAGATGGGGCAGCATTCAAATCCTGGATCTACGTAAGTCTGTGATCTCTGAGGAAGGGCCTTTAGCTGAACTGGCTGTTCCAGTGTTCTAGCTTTGAGATGGCCCAATGCAAACTGTCTACAACACGATCTCCTTTCCCTGAGACCTGCAGGACATCACAGAATTGACTAATTGTTCATGGAAGAACTAAAAAGAGACTTTCTAAAGGATTTATCAACATAAAAAGTGCTGTGCCATTAGAATTCTGACACTTCATTGAATGCATATGTTGCCTTTATTGTGAGAAAATTCGTAAGTGCTGAAACACATGACTTAGCAATTTTTTTCAATTGTTCTGGCAGTATCCTCATGACTGGGAGAAGACATATGTCACAAAAGAGAGAAAAAAGGTGATTTGACCCTTATGACTTTGAATGACAATTGTGGGATCCATATCAATGTGGCCTGTAAACTTCCAACTTATTACTCATTTCTTTTTGTTTGTTTGCAAGAGAGAGACAGAGAAATTTTCCATTTGCCGGTTCACTCCTAAAATGGCCACAGTGGCCAGGGCTAGGCCAGTCTAATACCAGGAATCTGAAATCTCATCCACACCTCCATGTGGGTGTAAGGATCCAAGCACTTGAGACATCTTCCACTGCCTTCCCAGGAGCATTAGCAGGAAGACTCATCAGTGGCAGGGCAGCCAGCTCTTGAACCAGGACTCCAAATTGGGACACTGGCATTGCAAGTGACAGCTTAGCCTGCAGCACTACAATGCAGTCCTTCTACCTTTGACACCAAAGGAAAAACTTTTTAATACTTCAGACTTTAATGAAGAAATTAAATTTTGTAAAACCTGTCTACTTTCTGGGTGATAAAATGAACATAGGTACAAAGATCAGCATATTATCTTTTAAAAGAGAAGTTGACATTGCAATGTCTGCTCTGGTTTGTATCTTGTACTTTTACTTCGGTGACTAAAGATATTTTTTGTATCATTAAAGCATATTTTTAAAATGTAAATTCATTATCTAGACAAGGCACCAAAAACAAATAAATTACAACATACTCTAATAACTGAATAGTAAAAGCTATCTTCTGCTACTCAAAGGACCCAGAAAGTCTTCTCCCCTGAAGGCTGTATTTTTCTCAGTCCACACTCTCCTTCCTCCCCAAATTACAAAAGTTCTACTGTACAGGAAAATATTTTTCCCCATGAAGTAGACCATAATTCTAAAATTGGGCAGAGCCATCTGGAATGTGAGTCATTAAATTCAGTAGAAAGAAAAAGAGCAAAAGTAATAAAGCACTCTCCCAGAAAACTGAGGATCTGTGTTATTTCTTGTGTTTCACAGACTGGACTCTACAAACCTGAGCAAATGTGAGTTTGGATAGTTTTTGGAGTTAGCTGGCTCTGGGACTCCTGATTTCTGCAGCTACTGAACCCTTGAACATTAACTGATTGAGAGGGGTCAGATTTTCTCCCCAAATTGGTTTAGCAAAGGAAGAGGCAGACAGAGGAGGCCCAGAGATCCTCATTCTCATATTCATGAAATGGGAACAGAGAAGAAAACCCAGAGGAAAGTTTTGTTTATCACCCTATAGAGGGGAGCCCCTGCAACAGGGATTTGGAGAGCTGGCCCTGAGAAATACAAGTAGAAACTCAATGAAGACACGGGATTCCTTTTTTCTAATACTCAGGCTTGAAAGCTTTTAGCAATAGGACTCTGGCCAGGAGTTTCACTTGTCTAGCTAGTAACAGTAGAATTGGTGTCAGCATTATGCAGTGGGGTAAGCCCAATAGCAGTACCTGTAGCATTGCTGCTCTTCCTCTTCCTATCCAGCTTTTGGCTCACGCGCTTGAGAAAGCAGCTCTATACCTACTTGGGAGATCCAGGTGTTCCTGGCTTCAACCTGGCTGGCACCAGATTGTTACATCATTTGGGGAGAGAAACAGCAGATGGGAAATTTCCTTCTCTCTGTGTGTCTCTTTCTCTGTCACCCTGTGAAATGAATAAATGAATACATACAAACATGCATCTTTTTACTCCACAAAAGCATAAATGAGATTGGGAAGAAAGGAGCAACTGTTATAAATCTGAGGTACGGCCCCCCTGAAGGCAGTGAACAGTTATAACGTATAAGATTTTTGTCATATGGCATTCATTGTGCTAAATGCATCACAAAGGTTATTTAATCTTCAAACCAATGGGGGCAATTAGACATTATCATTTCATTTTACAGATGAGAAAGAAATTATCAGGGGCTGATTTCACTCATTTTTCTATTACTTACCTCAACGAACGTGTGCCTGGCTCCTTTGAGAGGTGGAGATGCTACTGGCCATGAGACCATCCTCCCTGCCTCCCATAAAGCACATGGAACATACATCCATGATTTGTATTTGATCGTCCTGTCTCCAAAGCGCTGAAATCATCATTACAATTTTGATTTAACACACTGCCCTTTAAGGTTACTGCTTATGAAACCTAGAGTATGTCACTGCAGATGAATAAATGGAATCTTTCTTTTCCTTCTGATGTGAGAATCACCATGATTAACCTTAGAAATGAACATCAATCTGATCAAAGTTATTAATGTTAATAATAAAAATAATGATAAAAATAAAAAAATAAAAATAAAAATAAAAATAATCTATGATAAATCTGTCCATCACTTCTTGGTGGCTGAAGACAGAAGGTCTCTGATTAACCAGATTTATAAACCAACCTCCAGTTTTGTTGCTTCACTGAGAATAACATCATCAACCACTGTAATTACACAGTGGAGAGTGAAAGAAATGCTGTCAGTACAGTTGTCACTTTGTGTTTGTGGGGTATTGATTCCTTTACCTCCTATGGATAGCAACATGTGAGGAGGCTCAAGCCCTTTATAGAAAATGATGCAGTATTTGCACCTAACCCATACACATCCTCTCATGGATTATCTAGAGATTACTTATAATGCCAAATATAATGTAAGCATGATGTAAGTAATTGTTAAATTGGATTCTTTAGGGAAGCACAATCAGGAAAAAATTATGTGTGCTTATGGTCAAATATTTTCAATGTACAATTGCTTGAGCCTGCAGGTGTATAATTCACAAAATCCAGATGGCTGACTTTATTTAATCATGCAAGAGTCATCAAGATTATCAGAGTTAGAATGGCAAAGACAGGACCCCAGAAATCATTGCCATGTAATGCCCATCCATGAAAACATCTTTCCCACAAGCTGAGAGGCCTATGGCAGATGAAACCATTTACATAGGTGGCATACAGTAAAGCTAAGGCTTGAAAATTTCATTATTGGTCATGTTCTCTCCAATACACTGGCCAATAGGCTTTAGGGAACACAGTACTAGCATTACATAAAATCTACTGTCCATGATAAAAGACAGAAGTTTAACTGAATCCTACTCTTGGAATGACTGGATAGACATTAGTCTCAGAAGACAAACTTTTTTATAAATGAAAAATCTTTTTTTGAACACTCTGTCTCCACAGAAAGCATTCTCCATAAGTTCACTAATAAGTTAATTCATAAGAAATTGATTATGTATGCTGAGTTTTTCAACTATCTAACCTTCAGTCAATAATTGTATCACAAAGATAGATTTAATCTTAAAAGCAATTGTGATTAGAGCTTTCTGGAGTTTAATTGTTTTTCCTGAACAAGCTATTCATCTCGCTTTTGTTAAAATGTTAAGCCAATGTGATATTATCAAAACAAAATAAGCCTAATCATGGGACGTTTTTGGCAATGTTTTATCACTGCTTCATGACTTAATAACCTTTTTAAATAAGGTTCATTTTCCAATGAAAACACATAATTTAAAGAGTTTACTGAAATAAAAGTTAATTCTTCAAGATCTTCTTTTTTGATGTAGACATAATCTGATTTTAAAAAACATTAATTTGATTATCTGGCAACAATAGAGGTGGCTTTTCTTTAATTTCAAAGAAAAAAAGCATTAATGTAAACAAATAAGATTTGCTAACTACAAATGACCTCCACAAGAGTATCATTAAAATCAACTTGTCAAAATCCCCTAACTTCTACTTAAACATGAGCTTTGTGACTTTGATGGTACATCATTAGCAAAGTACATTGATTCTGAATCTACTTAATTAACTGTTATTGTGACCACATAAGCAATTGAATCATTAATACAAAGTGTATACATTCCTCAATCATCTGTCTTCTCTTCAGGGGAGATGAGAACTTGCTTTGATGCATCTATTTTGATCACATCAATGTTGATGGAAGTGAGTGACTCAGTTAGTAACCATGGAAATAGTAACAAGCAGGATAAGGAGACGAATATGTGAGGGCTCCCAGATGCTGTAGCCTTTGTGTAGACATGTGCTCAGAACTTTGAATCTGGTGGAAGCACATTTAGTGTCCTAAGACCAAGATCAGCTGATTTCCCTTTCCCTTCACACTTTTGTTGACTCACTATATTAGCCTCAAGTAAATATATAATATGGCAACCCAATACTTGACCCACAAGACCCAGTGTTCCTTCCAGAAATGTGTCTCATATTTAAGATGTGTGTCCAAATGTGCTAAAAACAGAACCTCCACCCAGACACATTTCTACCCCTTCTATTTCTGAAGTTCTAGGTCTATGTCCCGGCTCCCATACTTTATTTCTGTCTTTCTATTTTTCCTGCATCTGTTTCCATAATTTCCTAATATAGAAATACTTACATATTTGTAGAACAAACAGTACAAGAAGAAAAAATTAAGAAAGTAAACAGTATCATGAATAAGTCACACTAAGTCTAACATATATATGTGTATTAAGATTTTATATATATATATATATATATATATATATATATATATATATATATAATGTGTACCTTCTTATATCCTCTTAAATGTGATTTCCAAGCGTGGAGCTAATATTAATCAAGCTTCATGGACTAATGAAACTTCTTTAATGGGAATGACCATTTTAAAATCAACCCAGTAAGAATGGAATATTTTTATAAGTAAAGTCAAATTCTACTATTCTATCCCTTTGATCTTCAGCAAATATTTAGTGAAAATCTAATATTTGTAAGGGAAAATGAAGAACATGAAACTGAATAATGCGCTGTTCCTGTCCTCAAGACAATAGAAACACAAATAGCATAAGGTAAGATAAAAGGAGGCAGAACAGACAACAAAGTTTGTTAGTTTAAATGAGAGAAAATACATAGCAGGTTTCTCCTAGGGACTACAAGGAGATGCAATTCTAAGACTATGTGATTTTAAAAGTAGTAAGGAGAGGCCCACATTCCAGTCCCTGATGCCCCACTCCTGATCCAACACCCTGCTTATGGCCTGGGAAAAGCAGCAAATGATGATCCAAGTGCTTGGACTCCTAACACCCAGATGGCAGACCCACATGAGCCTCTGGGTTCCTGGCTCCCATTTAACCCAGCTCTGGCCATTGTGGTCACCTGGGGTGTGAACCAGCGGATAAGTGAAAGATTTTCGTTCTCTAACTCTGACTTTCAAGGGATCCCAGTGGAGAAATCACTCACAAGCAATGACTCAAAACTATACCTGCCTCACTATATCAACTATGTGCTTCTACATAGCAGAGGCTTGTTTGGATTGTTTTAGTACCCCTGAGACTTAGAACCATGAGTGACACAATGAGATAGCTGGTTGAGATGGGCTTATTAAACTCAAATGAAGGTTGAAACATAAAAGTGAGAAGCAGAAAGTCACATTCTGTTCAAGAACAGAATGTGAGAAGGAAATAGAGCATAATGTCTTGAAAATTGGGTCAGGGCCATATTGTGCTGGGTTTAGTTTGTAATTTATTAATAGTACAAAGTCACTGTTCCTTTTCAAAATATTAAGCTTGCAACTACATCTTAGAATTGAGAGATTAGCAAAAGGAACAGGAACAAGAAAACCAATAAAAAGATTATCATGATCATGTATTTGATAAAATTAAAATAAGTGGAAGAAAAGATGGAATTAAAAATAATGACAATAGTGATGCTATATGAAAAATAGCAAAAACAATGGTGAAGCTGAGTATTTATGAGCAATACCCATGTCTAAACACAAAGTTAGAGTTTCCACAGCCTCTTGGAACTCCTACCACAGAAAGTTGTTACTATTAAATGTATTGGTGAAGAAACTGGGTCTTGCAGAAATTAAGTAACTTGCACAAAGAAGCTTTGCAATAAGCTACATATGGATACCTATTACATGACATGTATCAGAGTACAAAGCTCATGGAAAAGGGAATTGAAAAGTAAGTATATGTTGGTGGAAAATGTTTTTCAAATCCATGCATATAAGAAATCTACAAAGAGTTAGTAGAAAATGGATATTATAAAATACTTAGGTGTGGATTTACAACATGTTTGTACTAAAATAAAGTTGCCTTTCAGTTCCATTTTCCATAAACTTTTTAGGCATCCTTAAGTATTTGACTGTCTAGTATAGAGTTCTGCATGGTAGGTGCCAAAAATCTACTTTTAGAATTCTTGTCAGGTGGAATGTCTGTTTCTTCTTTGGATGCAAATGAATGACTAGATTATGCCATATCTGTGGTATCATTTACAAACTAGAATCTCTGCAGTGTGACGCCTTTTCTTAGGATAATCCTTAATCCTCATTCATCTGTAACCACTGGATTATAGCAGGCTTTGATGGCTGGTGCCTGTTGACTCACAAAAGGTGGAAGTTCACTCTATTACCAGGAGAAATGCTCAAAAATTGATCTGTTGAAATCTTTTTATTAAACCACTCAAAGATTTACTACAATTGTTAAAAAGAAAGTCTCTTCATTAACATATAAAATGAAATCTTAGGTGTATCTTTTTAATTTTGTATTTTGGTTAAGGAATTTGTTAATATAGCAGACTCTCAGAATCATAGTATATGTGCAGTAATTACTAGAACGAAATTCTCACCGAATTTTCACATCAATGTGATACTAATACAGAGAAGAGAATCAATGTATTTCATAGTTACAATTCTAGTACAATGATTTTCTCCTCCCTTCCTCCCTTCCTCTCTCTTTTCCTTCTTTTATCCTGAATACCTAACATGTGCAAGGCGCTCAGCTAGAAGCAATGAGAGATAAATGGTGAAAATGGATAATACATTTTTTTAACCATTCCTGAAGAGGAGATCATCTTTTTCTTTTTCTCTTACTGTCTCCTGCCTGAGACAAGAGGGAGGGAAAGAAGGAGTAGGAAGTGGTGAAAGAGAAAGAATGAGTATGAGTATGCCACCACTTTTCTTTTAATTTTTATTTTTCATGATACAGTTTCATAGGCTTAGGGATCTCCTCTATCACCCTCCCTACTTAATCTCCCCTGCCTCTGTTTTCCCCCATATTATTGCAAGAGTACAGTCCTTCAACAGCAGTCACAAGTTCATCATTGTGCTAAGTTTATCATGACATTATAGGTACAGACAATGAAAGAAAGTCCAACATCCTAGTGTCAAGATGTAGCAGTTTCATTGGGAGTACATCTTTTATTTGGGAATAGAGATGCATACTGCACCGTATTTTCCATTCTTGCTAGGATAGTGCTCCCTTGTACAGTTCTTCTAGATGAATATATGTATATACATGCTTACTTATATATCTGTTGCTCTTGCATTTTGCGCGAATTTTCCTTAACCTCACAGAAATAACAGCAAAGGAAATAGACATGAACGAGGGAAATATTCTAACATTGCTCAAGGAAAGTATTCTGGAGAACACAGAGATGAAGCGCAAATAATTCCAGGAGAAAGAAACCTTGAAGGGTGGCTATGACTTTGGTAAATCAAGGGGTTCCTGAAATTCCACCACCAGAGTTGAGAAATAACATGAAGGTTGTGGTGGATTACAGAAAAAGCAGAAAGACTGAAGTTGGGGCTGGAAGGGAGGAAGAGGCTGAGACGGGAGAATGGAGTCAGTCCACAGGAAGGCCTCAGCTAATTGAATTGTTCACAGTTGACCCCTTGGACAGAAGATCCCCAGAAGGAGGGGAACAGCATAATTTATCTTGGTTATAGGAAGAGCCCTCTGGCAATAGTATAAATATCAACAAGAAAGGAAGGAAAGTCACTTTTGGCTTCTCCCTTGTGAGTGCTTGAAAGCAGGCTGTCAATATGATCATCACTGGAAGGCAATTCTGTACCACATAACTCTAAAAAAACAACTGATGTTGGACTAACGTTGTTGGCAATTAACACAGTGTTAGGAACATCTGCCTCCCACATTGAACTGCCTAGATTTAAAGGATTTAAATCCTGTATCTGGGCCCGGCGGCATGGCCTAGCGGCTAAAGTCCTCGCCTTGAACGCGCCGGGATCCCATATGGGCGCCGGTTCTAATCCCAGCAGCTCCACTTCCCATCCAGCTCCCTGCTTGTGGCCTAAGAAAGCAGTCGAGGACGGCCCAAAGCTTTGGGACCCTGCACCCGCATGGGAGACCTGGAAGAGGTTCCTGGTTCCTGGCATCGGATCAGCCCGTTGCGGCTCACTTGAGGAGTGAATCATGGGACGGAAGATCTTCCTCTCTGTCTCTCCTCCTCTGTGTATATCTGGCTGTAATAAAAATGAATAAATCTTTAAAAAAAAAAAATCCTGTATCTGCTCCTGATTCGTACTTTCAGCTAATGTACACTTTAGAGGCCATATGCAGCTCAGCCACATTGGTCCCACCACCTATGTGAGAATCCAGATTCTGTTCTCAATTCCTAGTTCTGGCCTGATTCAGTCCTTGTTGGATCAAATGAATAATAATTAAAATTTAAAAATAAGTGATACTGAAGGATAGCTCATTATGGTAGTTACAAAAAATCTTAATGTCTTTTTTCCTACTCTGCACAAAATATTCCAAGTATTTGATAAAAACACACAACTTATCCCAACTTAAGATCTAAATTTATGCTGATCTATGATCCCTCTATTCCCAAGTGTTACCAAAAACAGCCAATACCTTAAAAAAATAAAACCTAAAAATAAACCCTTTTTTTAAATTAATTACATTGCATTATGTGACACAGTTTTATAGGTACTGGGATTCCCCCCACCCCTCCCCAAAACCTTCCCCAATGGTGGATTCCTCCATCTTGTTGCATAACCACAGTTCAAGTTCAATTGAGATTCCTTCACTGCAAGCATATACCAAGCATAGAGTCCAGCATCTTATTGTCCAGTTAAGTTCAATGGCTTCTTAGGGAGACTCTCTCTGGTCTGAAGGTAGAGCCAGCAGAGTATCATCCCAATCAATTAAAAGCTCGAACATACCATCAGCAACAATTTATAACGTTATGGAATTAATTGACATAGTATTGCGTAACCAATATGTTAAAAATAAATGAGAGTTCTTAACCACATTCTGTGCTACTTCATTGACATTTCAATTTTAGTTTATATGCAACAGGTTCTATACATCTTAAAATAGCTATGGACTATTGTTCAGCTGTCTTGTGTCTATTTTCATTATAATATTTAGCGTTTTATAGCATTGAAGCATAATTTTGCTGAACCTGGCTTTTTTTTTTTTTTTTTCGGGTAGTCTAGACTGGCTGATAACGCCAACAAGACATATGTCAACAGTTTAGGTGCAGAACAGTTTTAGGAGGAGTGTGCAGAGGAATCCTCAATACCCCAGTGAGGAGTAACTAATCAAAATCTTGTGGCCTGCACCATGGCATAGCAAGTTAAGCTTCCTCCTGTAGTGACAGCAACCCATAAGGACATTAGTTTGAGTCCTAGCTGCTCCACTTCCAATCCAGCTCCCTGCTAATGTGCCTGGTAGGGCAGCAAAGGATGACCCAAGCTTGGATTCCTGCACCTACATGGGAGACTGGGAAGCAGTTCCTGGCTTCCAGCTTCAGATCATACCAGCTCTGGCCACTGTGGCCATTCGGAGAGTGAACCTGCAAATAGAACTTCTCTCTTTCTCTTCTTCTATCTCTGCAACTCTGTCTTTCAGATTAAAAAAAAAATCTTAGAGGAAGGTTTTTCATTTTTAAGTCAAAATCTTTTAAATTTTGATTTTCTAGGATCATTAACTTTAATTGGAAGCAGAAACAACAGAAGCCTAATTTATATGCTAGAGATGATGCCCTGTTCTCCAACTGTAATAAAATTAGACAACATAGGAGTCAAACAAGTTGGGGGGTCATGTCCTAACAAGTGCCTGTTGAGAGTACTGAAAAGTGTTCTTTCTCAGGTGCCTTCCTTTGTGAACAAACCACATCAGGAAAAGTTTCTAGGGCAGCAACGTGGCTGGAAACATGTGGCTGTGACTTCCCTGCAGTCCAGGGATCAGCACACTGCAGTTGCTGCTCGCTTGTTGCGCCCAGACCTGCACGTTCACCACAGCCAGCTCCATGTCCTGCTTGGGAGCTCGACCTTTTCCCTCTTTACCCCTCAGGAGTTAAACTAGCAAGATGCACACTTAAAGAAGTATACAAAATTAAAATAAAAATTGTACAATCTGTCAAGTCAGTCGATGCCTTCCCTACCATGTGCTCCCAAATTCTGTATGCCTTAATAGAGATTAAATGTTGGAAAGTATTCTAATGAATACAAGAAGACTCTAGGTAATGCTTGAAGAAAACCATCTCTACTCTTTCTGGTTATTTGAACACTCTTGAACTTATTGTGAGTCCCTTTTTGTTGTTGCTTTTTCAAATCCTTCTGGCTTCCCCTGATGACCATGCATTCTATTTTCTTATAATCCTCATAGAAACATATGGCTCTGTCAACATACATCATTAGGGGTTGAATAATCAGGCATTTGTCATTCTGTGTGGTCTATAATACAATCTAAATGAGTACTTATTCTCCAAAAACATAAGGTCATTTTCCAAGTTCTTAAGGGAGATGGAGCCAAAGAGTCTTTGTCTGTGCCTTGGGTGAAGGTCTTTCTGTACTTCAGCAAGAAGGAGACTGTGTTATTTCAGGTGCTTGCCTTTATGGCCAGAGTTGTGCCCCACAAACAATTCCCCTTATTGACTCTGGATTTTATTAATTTCTTAGATGTTTTCTTTCTTTCACTGCAATGATATTAATTCAGCCTCTGGCCCATTTTAGCTCTTAAATAAAATAAAATTATACTGAATCTTAGAAAATTGGTTATTTTTCTGGGCACACTAAGTAGGGTTTGGGATGGCATTATAGAAGCTTTTAAAAAAAACTCACATGTTTCTGCTTAGTAGACACTGAAGGTAAATTGTATTTTTAATGCTTTAGTCTTAAACTGAACTAAAGAGAAGGGGCAGGCATTTGGCCAAATGGTTAAGAAGCCTGAACCTCACAGAAAAATTCCAAAATTCCTAGATGCACTAGGTGCAACCCCCAGCTCCAGTTCCCCACTCCAGCCTCTTGGTGGTGCAGACCCTAGGAGGTGGTGATGATGGCTCACATGTTTGGGTTACTGCCACCCACCTTGAAGACCTGGATATAGAGTTCCTGGCTCCCTGCTTAAGCATGGCTCCATCCCAACTACTGCATTTTGGGAGTGAACCAGTAAAACATCCAATGGGAACAACCTCTTTCTCTCTTTTTCAAATAAATAAATACATAAAAATTAAAAAACTCTGCATTTCTTACTCCCTTACTACATTTTGCTACAAACTCAGAAGGCAATTTTGGAAAAAAGAAATTATAATCTCACATGTTAATTTCTCTCAATTGTTTGGAAGTTGAGCAATACATGGCCTGAATTATATGAAACAAAACTCCATAATTTTGAAGAGAAAGACCTCAGCCATCTGGCACAGTGCCATGCCTCAAGTAATTGGTTGGTCTCCTAGAACAGCTTTTGTTTTCCCCCTTTCTTCCAGTGCATGTGCAGACAGAAGCTGTGTCCTTGTGCAGAAAGATCTGGGTATTTTCTTCTTCCACATTATGGTGAAATAGTTGGTGTTTTTAGAACTGTGGTCTCAGTTCATCTTCTGGTTGTATAAAAACCAACCAGCTAAACAAACGAACAAACAAAAACCATTATATTTGGCTCCAGACCCACTCATTTCACATACAAATCAAAAATTCCACTGACTGCTCCAGGAAGTTTGCCTTCAAAAGCTTTAAATGTTCACTGCTACCTGTTCAGGTATTCTTTCAGGAAGCTGGAGCAAGGATCCACCCAACTACCCTAGTAAACTTGTCACCAAATAGATGACAGATTAAACATTTATATCCATTATAGTCAAGGAATAGAGAAAAAAGAAATTAAGGAGTGAGTTTTCATGGTAATTTATTCTTTGCTCACAGCTGTACTTTGTCATAGACTATCTCACAGTTTCCTTTGAAGCAAGTAACCAAGGAACTAAAGCACCCAGGTAGACCAAGTGACCACTGTGAGAGCCAGGACTGAACTCTAAGCTACTGAGTTGGGGTACCAACTTGGTCACTCCACACCACCTACTCCAAAGGATGGGTTATCAGTGTTTCAAATGTGAGGGAAATGGCAAATTTTCTCTTTTGCATGATAATGTGACTATCTTTCAAAAGAATTCAGAAAATACATTCTTGCAGTTTCAGAAGCAAAGCAGAATAAGCAAAATGTTTTCTGGCACTCAGTGTAGTTTTCATGTAAGGTGGATTAGCAAGTGGAACACACAGGGCCCAGACTAACCTCTTACAGATATGGAAGATTTTGCTTGTGTACATGTGTTTGTTTTGTTTTCTGTTGATATATGGCTTTGAAAAATTTTAGAGAATGTCTAAAAGCTTAACTTAATCCATTTGTGTGGATTGTAAAGACAGAATGTATAATATATACAATGTATTATGTAAGGGTTCTTTAAAATGAGATCAAAAGATGACGTTCAATTTGGTGACAAGAAATCTGGAGCCTCATTCATGGTTTTATCAAAAGATGCATTTCCCAAGAACTTTTTCAAGATCCCCTCATATGCAAGATAAGATACAATGTATTTCTTCATTTGAGTATGACCTCCTAGTTATTAAAAAATGTTTATATTATATGTAATTAGAATCTAAAATGTTTTATCAACTAAGGAAAAACGAAGAATTCAGAAAGAATACGGGCTTTAAGATATCTTTTCACTTTATTTCCCAAATTTCAGAATAAATCAGTTTGGCTTCTTTGAGACATTCCATGAATATTTTGTCTCACTAGTCCTAACAGGAAGCTAGAAAAGGGAGCTGAGCCAGACCTC
Source organism: Ochotona princeps (assembly GCF_030435755.1). Classification (NCBI taxonomy): domain Eukaryota; kingdom Metazoa; phylum Chordata; class Mammalia; order Lagomorpha; family Ochotonidae; genus Ochotona; species Ochotona princeps. The sequence continues at coordinate 23,650,715 of NC_080842.1, forward strand.
AAGCTCAGACACATTGATTTGGGTGTGGGAGTCCAAGCAATGTTCTAATTTCTAAATGAGACAGTGGCCCTTAATCTTATTTTATTTGGTCATTTAGTAACAAGCTGTTCAGACAAATCAAAAGCATGATAATGTTAAAAAAAAAAACCTGACACACAATTGTATATTTATTTTAAATATTTTAATAGCAAAGGAAAAGAGTTTTAGAATGTGCAAAATAATGTTAAATTTATGGGATAAAGACACCAAAATGTAAGTCTTGCCTCAAATAATTTGCAGTTCAGTGGAGATGATAAGGCATAGGTAAAACAGGCAGGAGGGCAAGGATGAAGGAATGAAAGAAATACACTCTTTGAAAGAGACAATAATGTGGTGTGGAACAGGGAAAGAGAGAACATTTGCAATATATGAATAACAATATTTCACTCAACCTATGGCAGGAAAAAAATTTCAGTTTAGGTTGAAATTGGAACCTGTCTCCTTACAATGAGGCATAAGTGTACAGTTCATGAGATCATTACAATTAGCCTGATTCTGTCTGTGCTAGTACAGTTGTTGGGATAAAGCTCAACTGCTCATAGAGATTCAGATTAACAGAGGTGCTTTTGCCTCTATGTGTGAAAATGCACATTGATGGTGCAAGGGTAATGTGGCAGCTCCACCGTTTGGGAGGACTTACCTATGCTTCTTTCATTTATCATTGTGCCTTCCCCAAACTTTGGCGTGTGGCTTCCCTTTTGTATCCACCCATTGTAGATTTTGCCATCGTGTCTGTATTCCAGTCAGGCAAAAGGCAGAAAAGACAAAAAAGGTGATGTGCCGCTTTTCTTTAACACCATAGCCTCTTGGAGGATACACACTTTATTTTATCTCATATTATGTGGGTGAAATTTAATCATAAAGCAAAGGAATTGAGAAATAAAATCAACCTAACTAAAAGCTATCTGCCCCGCTAAACTTCCGCTAAAAAGGTATAAGGAGAGATGGGCTGCGGGAAGACAGGAGCTCTGTGTGTCATCAACAGCACGCCTGCTATTACCTCCTGTCACAGAACACAGCTATAGGTAAGGAAATGTCTTTTGTTTTCAAAATGTTAATTATAAATGCATCTTGGATTATGTCAATAATTGAAGGAAGATTTCCCACCTTGTCAAGTGCTACTCATTTGCAACTAAAATCTAACACCTTATGCTAAGCTAGTGAGAGCCAAATGTAAGTCATTTGATCGGGTTTGTCATAAAATATCAGGACAAATGTTCTTGAAACATGGCACTTTCTCCCGTTGCCTTTTTCCCTCTCGTCTGGTTTATTTACAACAAAAAAGTAGGTTGAGGGATGGAGTTGCTGAAACTGATCCCTTTAACTGTTACTCTATATATCACATAACCGATAAAGCCAATGCTCAGAGAAAAACATGTCTCAGTTGTGTGAGTGTAGAGTGCCTTGCCCTGGAGCACACTTAATAATTAATAGCAGTGCATAGTTCACAATGGTTTGGCAGTTTCTATAAAAATAGTACTACTAAGTCTGTTTACGTCTCATTCTTCAAACTTTAACTTTAGTTCCAGAACTGGGGCTGGTAACTGCTGCTTTCCTAAACCAAAGTTTTTCTTTCCTTTGTTTGCTCACAATTTTCCAAGAAAAGAAGCCACTAGAATAGTTTTTAAAAGGCACCACTTAACAACTCCGTCAAGATACCTTTTTTATCTAACAGATGACAAATGGGTTTATTAAATTTACAAAATAACATATGACTTTTTGAAAAATCAAATGCTGTTTTAAAGTCATTGGAAAATTTTGCTAGCTAACGAACTCCAATAATCCTTCTGTAGAGAGATTACCACCAATTTATAAAACAAACATGAGCCATCCCTTTCCAATGTATAATTCTGGGTTTACATGTGAGAGCTCTGCTTAGAGCTAACCTGCAAGTAAAATTATAATAGTATGCACCTGCCCTTACAAAGGTACTCATAGATCATGAAGTTACAAACACGTAGATGCTAAGGGAACTGTCTAAATATATGACTCTACTTGTTTTGCAAATGCACCAGCAGAAGTATACAAAGGTAGAAAAGTGTCTGACAACATCCCCCCAGTTAACGACTAGCATCTGGAACCCCCAACTCACAGAACATCACATTCTGTGCTTTCTGATACTGGGGAAAACTTAAGGCCTTTAAAATGGATTTATCAAAGGTGTCCTTATGCACAGTATGTTTACTAGGTCCCCAACCTAAGGTGGCCTCCAGCAGATATGCTCTAAATTTGTACTTTTCTTGAGAATAAGCTGGTGGTCAACAGCAAATAGTACATTTAAGCAAGCCTTCTCAGCTTTCCCTTGGCTTGCCTGAACTTTTCCTGCTTTAGGTTAGTTTCCCCTATTTATATAACCTTGCAAAAGCCCATCCAGCTGCTTAAAGTTTCATACACCTGAGGCTTAAACTCTTGAGTGCTATTGAGCTGAATTTGAGATCTGATGAAATAATGCCAATAATCCCAGTAAAAGTAGCTTATACACCTTTAATCTGAGTGTGTGTATGTTAATGCTGGATATTTTTCTAAGTATGTGTAAAATTTCCTTCCATGCTCATATGTACCCTTTCCTAGTTAAAGTTGTAGAAACTGACCCAGAGTGTAAATCATTCCCTTTAGTTTAAGACAGCCAGTAAACAGTAAAGTTACGTTTTAACCTAGGTGATTCCTTTGCAATAGGTCACAATAGTGCCTATCATAGAAAAGCATGATGTAGCTCATCACTGTTCAAAGTGAAGCATAATACCCTGAGCCTTGATCTTTGAAACAAAAGGATTACAATTTTTTTCCGATCTTACATCAGTCCATAGGCTTAATCTAATCACATTTCTTAGTTTATGTAAGAAATGCTATCTGTTTTGACCCATAGTTGGCTTTTGCGTGGATGTGTAAGCATTTCTCTTAAGCCAGAGCCTCTTGGCATACCTGGGCATAATACTATGGTTGAGGAAATTACTACAAGGTATTATTTCACTTGATAGCACAAATAGGTGTTGAACACTGAACTGTAGTTAGAAGATATTGGTCTTGCACAGATAACAATTCTGATGACTCTGCCACAGAGATTCACATAGCTCCCTTAGTCTCCTCCCTTTGTGTTAAACAGTCTGAGTTTTAATATCTCTCTCACTGCGAGTAACAGGAAAAAAAAATGTTAGGCAATCACTACTTTATTTTTTTCATTTTTCCTTTTGGCATTTTGACAGCAGAGCGGTTATGCTGTATAATCAAAGGAAAACACAAACTGGTCATCTCCTAGCAACTCACTGAAGATTACTCCCAGGGAATAATTTATGTGGCTGAATGTGAGGGCATATAAACCTTTAATCTGCAGCTAGCATGAACGTGGCCACAAACTCCTCAGTATGCTGCAAATGCTTTTGATGATCCATTCAGGAAAAAGCAGAATGAAAATGCCCCAAGCACAGATCATTTTATGGAAAAGAGACTGAAGAATAGTATCATCATTTTTGTTGTTGTTAAAAATCTAATTGTAACGAAATGTCACAAATCATCAGAATCACACAGCTCTTCTGCCGTTTGCCTTTGCCAAAACCTGTTTTGCACCTCTTTCACATAAAGGGACATCTGTCACAGAGGGTTGGACTGTGGCACAGCTTCCTTGCCTTCCCTGGTGTTTGCTCCTGGTGGGCTTCTTATCAGCCCCCACAGTCTGGTGTGCTGGTGAGACCAATCAATCAAACCCAGTCCCTAATCAGCCCCAGGAAGCTGCTGCTCTTGAGCCTTATCACACCAAAGGAAGGTGCAATCATCACAGATTTTGCTCAGCCATCTGTGCAGCAAAGAAACAAATGGGACTCTAGAAGAATGAATTACAGCCCTGCGAGGCTTAGCACAGCCCTTAATATTTATAAAGAAAAAAATCTGGCTAGAGGATTCATTTGAATAAATGACCAGGGCAAGAAAGGGACCCATGACTGAAATAATGCAATCACTAGTCACACACATCAACACTAAGGAATCATTCACCTTTAAATAGCAGCAGGAGGAACATTTTTGGCAGCTCAGTGCCCTGAGTATGTTAATCCATGGGGTCCTTCAGCAATCCTAGGAGGCTGGCACCACTGTAAGCTTCACTCCTAAATGGAGAAACTCAGGTTTACATGGAGGTCAACCGTTTGAAGTCATCCTGGATATGACAGAATGGAATTTTAACAAAGTTGATTTGGTACTAGCTCCTGCACTCTTCAGGACAGTGCTGGCCTACCCCTCAATAGACATTATGATGTAACACCCCTCCTCTGAATGAAAACTAAAGGCAGCAGGTGATGTTATAGATCCCAAACATAGCTCATGTTCTGTGTCATAAACATTTGTTATGAAAGACTTTTTCTATTGAACCCTCCAGTGACATAGAAGTTGTGTCGATTTCCATTTATTATGAAGGGGACTGCTTTTTGCTTCCTTTAGGGGTGTGTTGTGTGTGTGTGTGTGAGAGAGAGAGATAAAAAGATCTTTGTTCTGAGCAGGTTAAAGAAAATAATATTTTAGGATTATTCTGCCTTCTCCAGTAAGGGCATCTTAGGACATCCTTCAGGGAGCGTCACACCTAAGAACTGCTCTCTTTGAAAAATTCTGCTACATATTTCAAAAGCATTTTTGAGCAGTTGATTATGGTTTATCTGTTGAATGTTTAATGTTTTAAATTTATTATTTATGATCATTATCTGTAAGTCATTCATATCATTCGTAGTCAAAGGAAGGAAACCTGGATGGAGCGATCAGACATGCCCGTTTCTGAAGGATTTGGATTCTGTCTGCGCTTCCAGTCTGTTGTATTTTAAATGATTGAACTCCAGAAATGTTTTACTTACTAGATGAAATGGTTTTTGATCTTCAATTATAAAAACAAAGTTGAAGTGCAAAGGCTTATCTTTTAACCCTGGTAAGTTAAGAGTTAGGGGGAATTAGAGCTAATGTTATCAATGCCTTTTTCCAACTTCATAATCTTAGACACATTCTTCACAGTATTCTAGCCTAACAATCTTTTTCTTTTGTAAGCTAAAAAGCTGTTCCACTTTATTCTACATCTGCTCCTCTGACCTTGTTACATGTTTTCCCCCAACTTCATTATCACCTTCTTGGAGTATGGAGTATATCTTGGAGAAAAATACTGTATGTTGCTGGAGACTAAATTAATATTAAAATAGAAGAAATTTTTGCAGTCTTTTTTTCACCTAATTGACTGAGATAATCCCATTTTATGCCTCCTGGGTCAGTATAAATATTAATAACATCAGCTTTTACTTTGAATATCACTCAGTTAGACAAATCATATAATCATGCTATGCAGAAACAGTATAAAATGAATGATTAATTTTTTCATATTTGCAACAAGTTCATGTACATTTACTAGGAAATTCTTGACATTTTCTAATGTTTGTTATGAAAAAAGGAACTACTAAGTAGATATTTGCACGAAATAATAACCCGTTAGTTTTTTGTTTGAAACACAATTCATTATCTCTAACTAAAATTATATATTCTGAGGGTGATGTAATTGAAACTTCAGTATGACTTGAGGTATTGAGATGCCAATATTGTGTTACTTATTTGTTGTTTCAAAACATCTTTTCATCACAAATTTGGGGTTATCAATAGCCTATGCTGATAAGATGGGGAAAGGCCTGTGGCAAATTTAAAAGAAGATATATTAACATTAAATTTATACAATGTTCCATTATTCCACCTGCTGCCAGCCTGGCGTATTCATGAAATTCAAGTATAAAGAAGGTGTAAATCAAGGACAGAGTCAGAAGTTTAGCTGAACACCAACAATATGTTTTAAGCCTCCCTCTGAGATACTGCTCAAAAACATCCAACACTCCAGCCTGCTGGCTCCTTCAAGATTGTTTTTGGGAAAAGATTTGAAAAAAAACCTGTGAAAATGTAAATGCATTATTTTTATAGGGTGCTATTAAAAGAAATTAGATATAAGATAAAAAATTAGCCCTATATTCAAGTAGGTAATGAAGGTCATCAATGACAAGAAGACAGTTCTTTCATTATACTTAAGGACAGGTAATGACTCTTCCATTCCACTTAAAGAATTAAAACCTAAGATCACATGCAGTGGTGGCAATTCCAATTTTCACTGGGTTGCTTTAAGCATTGCTTCAAATCAGCGCTCACGGTCCAGAGTTCAAGGATGATGTTTGTCTGATCTCATGTAAGACATCTAAGAAAATAATAACGTTCAGTATGACCATATGACAACATTAATTCATGCAATGCTGCAACACAATCACAAGATAAGGACTTTGCCAAACTAAGCACTGAGTTGTTCCATTCTGTCTTGCCCTGGCCCTTTAACCCACAGCAGGACAATTTTCACAGTTGTCTAAGTATTAAAGTTTACTACCTCTTGATTTTTCCTAAGGAAAAAGAAGATACAGTGCTTTCAACAGTCTGCCATAGTCATTCTTTCCCCTAACAACGATGCCAGTAATTGGGCTGCACCTTCTTGTAGGTCCCACCCCATGACAGAATTTCCTGTCTCTGATTCACATTCTCCTGATGAAGAACCCTGCACTATTGAGCTTATATTCTAAGATGGGAACATGATAATAAGGAAGTAGGTGCAATGAGAGGCAAGAAGGAGTGCTCTACAAAAAAAAATGTTCAAGGGGTAAGGGAAGACAGAGGCAAGTATTTTATGTGGTGGGGGAATATTTAGAAAGGGCTCCAAGTAAGATGGAATTTGAGCATACATCTGAGTAACAAAAGGAGAGAGCTACAGATATTAACACAAAGTGTTACAGGCAGAGACAAAGATTCTAGGATAATTGTGGTCTATGCAAGGAGCAGTGAGCTGGTTGGCAGGACTGGACAGAGTAAGCTAAGAGGGTGAAAGGCAGCAATAGCCTGAGAAATGGTGAGGGTCTGGGTCTAGGAGGTGCCCCTCCATCCTTAATAAGGATGGAAGGCAAGGGCAATTGGAGGGCTTTGGACAGATGGATGATCTCTCCCAGATGTTAGAGGCTGCATCAGAATGCTGCATGAACAGTAGCATGCGAGCAATTAAAGTACAAGAAGAAAGACTAATCCTAATGCTACTGGCACATTTCAGACAGACTAAAGTGGTAACAAAGAAGTGATGTGTTAAATTTATGAGTTAAATACTCATAAATGCAAATAATAAGGTGAATTGTGGGTGAAATATGATGTCAGTGATCTGGGGCTGAATCACAAAAATGGCTGTGCTACTTACACTGTGAGAAGGGAAGAGAGAGGTCAGAATGATGTGATTGTCAGACACCCAAGCTATTCCAAACGTGGCATTTGGAGAGGGAGAGTCAATCTCCCAACCCCTGGTTCATCCCCTCCCCCTTCCTCCCACCTCTGCCAAATGAATGCAATGGCTGGAGTGGACTGGTCCAAAACTGGAAACCAGGTATTTCTTCTGGGTCTCCCATATAGATGCTGAGGCCCAAGCATTTGGGCTATCCTATGTTTTCCTAAGTTCATCATGGAGGAGCTGAATCAGAAGTGGAACAGCTGGGGCTTAAACTGGTTTCTATATGGGCTGTCTGCACTTCACTTGAGGGCCTGCCACGATACTAGTTCCTTCTGTGAGTGCTTTGACCCTTAGAACTCAGTTGCATGATGCTGTACAACCAGGCCCCAGATGAAATTAAAAAATGGTTAGACCTATAATTTCTACAAATTGCTTGAGTTGAACTAGAGAGAGTGTTAAAAATTGTTTAGGTAGGTTATGCTATTTGTGGAAGATATTCCATTGAGTTTCAAATTATTCCAAATATCTAATTAGTAGGATCCTTGTTATATTTTAGAAGTGTCTATTTGCAATTTGTCGGTAGATTGTCAGTAGAGCTGTGACTCAGTCTTGTGCCTGTGAAAGCACAGCAGTGTTGATGCCAGGAGTCAGGTGTTTCCCCACTCCACTGGACAGTACGAGCTCTCGGTGTACCCACAGGTGTCCTATGCACTTGCCTCCCATGCAGGGTGGGCAGTCGACTGGCAAGAACTAACTGTTACCATTAGCAGTCATTGCTGTTATATGATGCAGGTCCAGTAACATGTAAGAAGAGGACTCCTGTAATGTGAAAATAGCTGTGTGCCTTAACCGAACTAACAGACAAAAACCAACTCATTGAGGGAACTAAAATGCATATACAAGCATCATGCAACAAAGAATGTTAAGTGGTAAACAGAGGAAACATATGTCTAATCTCTTGAAATTTGGGGATACGCATAGATCTAACATAAAACATAAGTAAAGCAACTAAAAATAGAACAATTCTCTTTTATCTGTTTCTTTAATAAATTAAATACAAGTTTGAACCCTTCATCCTTGTTGGCCAGTATCATGCTGTTATTATTGTTTGTCCCCAAAACAAAATCTACTAGAACATGTGCAGCCAACCTTCAGAAAGAAGCACTGATCCTCCAGTCTAGGCTTTCAAATATCTAAGTTAAAAAGCTTAGTGAAAGCTTAGTGAGAACAAAGCTAATATATTATGAAGGACTTGAAGTCTCATGTAAAATAATTACAGATACTGGAATTAACAAGCAGTAAAGATGGGGTCCGCTGCATTTTACAGATGATGACATTGCAGCCAAAGCCTGTAAGTGACTGTGCAATTAAGGCACTTAAAATGTTACTAGAAAAGCAATGCATCTAAAAGACTAAACAAAATTAATAATATCAGAAATGTTCCAGGTGAGGTTAGATGAATGCCAACTGCATAATCCTATGGTGATACATCCAACTTTGGAAAGCCAGGGAGTGGGGCGTAGAGGAGAGATCAGGTTTAGCAATGACCAGAAATGCTAAAGGGAGCAGAAAGACTTATGTTTAAGGAAGATTAGTTCATTTTTTTTCTGCCTTATTTGTGGAATATACTCCTCAAAGTATAGGTATGTGTATGCATGCTACAATTTACTTACCTGCCACTTTCATACAACTTAAAAAGTAAGTTGTATTTTAAAAGTTACAAATAACATTGTGACCACTTAGACAATTTCAGTACAAACCTAATTATCCATACCCTGCTATAAAAATGAGTCTTTCTCTTACCAGTTAATCACAGTAAAATATAAGTACCTTTAGTGTAAATTCAATTTCTTTTTCTGAAAAAAGAAAACAGTTGAATAATTCTGTATATCAAAACAACTGATTTAAAATTTTTTGTCAAAAAGAAGAGGAACAATTTCAGTTTATACAAAAATTAACTGTGGCCTATGTTTTTATTGTTGATATATATTCTACTTTCAGGAAAATACAAAAGAGAAATGCATAGAGTCACACACAGATATATATATATATATATATATATATATATAAAACTAAAGATTAAAAATGAAAAATAAATTTAATTTCAATTTCAAAAACAGTGCAATTATCAAGATGCCATTAAACTGTCTTGTAAACATTTTATCTCTATCTTGAGAAAACTCTCACATTTAAAATAGTATCCTTTGAGGAATTTAAAGATTGTCCAAAGCACATGTTTCTATCTCCTTTTCTTTATTATTAGTGAGACTAGGAGAGCTCTGGAGAGGGAGAAAGATGGGAGCAGGCATAATGGAGGGAGGAAGAAATGGATGAGGTAATTCCAGGAAAAGCTCAAAAAAGCTAAATAACCTTATGCCAAATGTATGTGAAGTCGTTTACTTTTTATAAAGTTGATTCAGCTGAATGCGATGATTTCATTTTGGAGTGTTCCTGTGATTATTATGAACACATGACTCATCCATCTGATGGCTCATTCTTCCCCTTGAGAGCAAACATCCAGAATCAGGATGAAGGAAAGCTAATGGAACCACCAAGGGTGGTTCTAGGGATAGCATTGGTGTGTGCAAAAAGAACCAATGCTGCATATCCTTCCTGTCTTCAATGGTACATGCTTCTTGGCCAAATTTATTTATCATGGGTTATTCTGTAATAATAGAAAGGGTGTTCAAAACATTCATGGAAAATTTGTATAATGAAAAAGCTATGCACAGACTTCAACTTTTTTTTCCAACTGCTGAAATACACTTCATGTTCTAAGCAAAACCACCTGTCAGCTGGAAATATATCACTTCAATCAACCTCTATATGGGCCAGTGATTTTCAGAAATAAGTGTGAATTTGTTTGCCTGACATCTCTAAATTACAGAAATCCCTTGAGTGGCATGTGTCAGACTATTATCTAGGGACACCACTATGTCCAGGGTGCCTGTGAAGAACTTAAAAAAAAAAATAAGTGTATTCTGAAAGTGTGTTTTTCTAAGATAAAGAAAAGACTGCATCATAAACTTGAAAAGGTGATATGGTTCTATCTGTGAGTCTTTAGCATTCACCAACTCTAGGTGGTCATATGCAACACCAGAAAGATAAAAGTATCCACAGACAGGTGGCCTGAGATGACTGAAAAAGAACAGTGACTATGTGTGGCTATGCATGAGTGTGTACGTGCTATTTTTTCTCCTACTTTTATCTGCCATGCCTACCTACATTTATCTGGGAATTGCATCAAATCTAGCATTCACCACTTTCACAGGGACTTGAAAGCACATCAGCCCTGTATCACCATTAACCAATGCTGAACTCCCATTTCCCCCATTCTATGCGCTACATCATGGTCAACCTGTACCAACCTTCGTAAAACTGAAACTGAACGCACTTTTCTTCTCATACTCAAATCCCTTGGCTAAATGAACTGTGGGACCAATGTAGAATCTTATCATCCCTTGCAGCATGAATGTCTTTTGTTTAACTTCTCAAAACATGGAAAGGGCTGGCATTCTGGTGCCTTCAGTTCAGCTGCAGCCTGCAATGCGAAAATCCCATAAAAGTGCCAGTTTGGGTCCCAGCTGCTTTTCTCCCTACTAGCATGCCTAGGACAGCAGTCCCTGCCACCCAAGTGAGAGAACCGATTGCAGTTCCAGGATTCTGACTTTTAGCCTAACTCAGTCCTGGCTGTTGAAATCATTTGGAGGCTCAACTAACAGATGCGAGATCACTCTCTCCTGTTTCTCCTCCCTATCACGCTGCCTGTCAGATAGATAGATAGATAGATGGGATAGATGATAGATAGATCTTGATTTAAAATATAGTGTTGAGATAGAAGAAAATGCCAAGAATAAACCCTTGTTTCTGGTTTATGTGGACTTTCAATGTGTTTAATGAATTTGATAATGAACAAATTAAAATATTCTCCTAGGTGGGGAATGCTAAAAAAAATGGTGTAAATTTAGGAAGTAGAAATATGATAAACCAAGCATGAAATAAAAATAAACATGAATTATATTTGAAACTTAATTTAGATGTACCAATTTAAATATTAAAACTATCCAATGAGACTTGGCTACTTGCATTGATTTTAAATGCTAAATCTTTTCTTGAGAGAGACTTTTTATTTTTTACTATATATACACATACATATCTTAAATTTTTTCATGATATGGTTACATATGCACAGGCATTTCCTCTTTCTTAAGCAAAGTGTTTATTGTAACTATTTAAACTACATAAGGTTAACTTTATAAAAATATTTACTGTATATAAGTTAATCTTTATACAAATCATTGTTATGTGATCAAAAAATAAGATCCTGAAGGACCCATTTTGGCATTATTTGCTGAACCTAGTGCTAATCAATCTATCTATCTATCTGTCTATCTATCTATCTATCTATCTATCTTTTTTAATTGGAAAGTCAGATATACAGAGAGGAGGAGAGACAAAGAGGAAGATCTTCATCTGATGATTCACTCCCCAAGCGGCGGCAATGGCCGGAGGTGAGCTGATCCGAAGCCAGGAGGCCAGAGCCTCTTTCGGGTCTCCCATGCAGGTGCAGGATCCCAAGGCTTTGGGCTTTGTCAGGCCACAAACAGGGAGCTGGAGGGGAAGCAGGGCTGCTGGGATCAGAACTGGTGCCCATATGGTTTTTAGCTACTAGACTACCATACCGGGCCCATTAATCTAAATTTCTAAAGGAAAATGAATAATTGCTTCACCAGCATTATGTAATTCACTTTTTTCTCTATTTCAGATTCTCATTCTCAGTTGTTTTACATTAATTTTATCTTTATCACATAGCAGGCTTACAGATAGCCATGAACATTGATCACGATGTATGATCAGTAGACACTGAAATTCCAAGCGTCTAAAAAGAACAGGCTGTTTGACAATTGTTTGTGAGCCTGATACCATTTTTTTTTCAACACCAAACAAAATAAGTAGCTAACATTTTCCGACCATCACTTGACATAGGAACAGCATATAGCCATCAACCCATCAGTAAAAAATAGTTCATATGGGATATTTTCTATAAATTAGAGAAAAGTGATTGCTCCCCACAAGCATATTTGCTAGAATCAGTAACACACATGACTACAGTGATTTCTGGAGTTCCATTACCAAGTTCTTCGGATGTGAGCTAGAACTGTGCCTGAATGTTGGGTTAGCCCAATAAACAAGAGGCTCAGGTTGGGTCGTTAGCAGGGAAGGAGGCAATTTTGTTGTTTGTTTGGTTAGTTTTTTGTGACCTCACCCTCTGTGGCCACCACCTGTGCTATATATGAAACCAAACTTTCCTGGAAATTGTCCTGACTTATGCTTGGGAAGTAAAGAAGAAACTTCTACTTTATCAAGAGCTTCAAAAGTCCATAATGTTAGGAAGAATGTTGAGAATATGCTACTATAAATAAACAAGAGAGTGAACAGGTCAAATAAGAGTTAAAAGCGCCTGTTGAAATACGCCCAATGGTCACACCAAAACGTGCACTGGCTACTTCCACATTTGTTCACCATATCAAATACGTAAGAGTGATATGCAATACAAAAAAACTGTTCAAATAAATTTCACTGTTCTCCAATATACAATTTAAGTAGAAATTTGTATATTGTTTTCATTGCCTATTTTTGGTGGGCTGCATGAAAGTTTTAGCTTTAAATAGTGGCCGTGTATGAAAGACTATATTAGGTATAAAAAACGAAGAATGCTGGGAGCAATGAAATGGGTAAGAAGTATTAGTTGAGGTTGCGTCAGTTGGCATTTTAGTGAACAAAAAACGCAGTATCAAATCTCATCTTAATGGTACATTTCAGAAAGTTCTAGGATGAACTGACATTCTCTGATGAAAACTGTAAATCTAACGATTAAGAACTCAGCATCTATAAACTGCCTCATTTGGATTAAGGTAATATTGAAGTTTCTAATTGCAACTGTTATACACTAAATTCAAAGCATGAATTTAGATTATCTGATAGTATTCATCCTGCGGGTCCCTGAGATGAAAAAAAAAAAAAACAACATAACACAACAAAAATTTTGAGTACACAACAATAATGTAGGTTATTGCTTCTGCAATTCACCTGACTCACCATAGGGATTCCATTATATTGTTCCTTGGCCTATATCAGCTTCCTTCAGCATTTAAAGACATGCAAAAAGCCTGGTTGGATTCTAAGATCCCTGCCAGGCTAGCTCATGGATGAACACAGTTGAGGACAAGAGACCACAAATAGCCAAAGTTGTTCCAAAGAATAAAAATAAAGCTGGAAGAATCACAATCCCAGACGTCAAGACATACTACAGGGTGATGGAAATCAAAACAGCCTGGTACTGGTACAGAAACAGAGAAGATCAATGGAACAGAACAGAGCCCCTAGAAGTGTGCCAGCACATATAGAGCCAACTAATCCTTGATAGGGTCACTAAAAAGAATCCAGGGGAAATGTTTGGTGTCTTCAACAGATGCTGCTGGGATAATTGGCTAGCAGTCTCTAGAAGTGAGACGCAAGACCCCTTTCTCTCACCTTATGCAAAAATCAGTTCTAAATGGATCAAGGACCTAAATCTGCACCCAGAGACCATCAAATTATTAGAGGCAGACATTATGGCACAACAGTGAAGACATCATCCACCCACATCAGATTCCATGTCTTTATTTCCTAACTTCATTTCCTACTAATCCCATCCAGCTTCCTACTAATGTGTCCTGTGGAAGGCAGGTGATGGCTCAAGTACTTGGGTCCCTGCAAGCTGCATGGGAGACTCAGATGGAGTTCTGGGAACTTGGCATCAGCCTAGTCCAACCCAGATATTGAGAATATTTGAGAAGGGAACCAGTGAGGTCCATTTTTCTATCTCCTCTTGCCTTTCGAATTCAAAACAAACAAACAAAAGAGAGAAATGCTGAGAATCACTGAATTTTAAAGGACATCCCTTGGGGGAAAAATGTATTCAGGTAGGAAAAAAGTCTCAATGTATTAGAAATAAAATAATGCAAAACAATATACCATGACCACAAAGAAATGAACATTTTTAGTTCCATGTATCCCAGTGGAAAATGGAAAGATACTCCCTCTCAGTGAACACGCAGAACAGCTGTCATCAGGATGTTATTCTGCAATTTGTCAGACAATCCGTTATATGACATTTATTGACAGACCTTTTCCTCCAACCATCACTCTGGGTTATAAACTGCCAAAGATAATAGATGAGATTTTTCAGTAGGTTAATCAGCACAATCTTCAAGTGTCATTTTCCCTTCGACTCAGTATTGTTGACAATGGCTGGGCCAGGAGGCAAATGTTTGTTTCAGCTATTTCCTTAGGTCTATGGCTGCTGTTCATTGTTACATGTGTGGTGAGCTGTGGGGGTGGGAATGCAAGCTACAACTTTAGCCAAAGGAAAGGAAGGAGTTGATTAAGAAAGAAAGAAAAACTGTTTGGAAAACAAAATTTCTTTCCAATTCCCACACATTGCTAAGGAGGGAATGGGATAATTGCAAGATGGTAAAATCTCCCACACTGCCCAACTGTGCAGCTTACCTCAATATCAAGCAATATGGTAATGTGCCAGACACTTCTAGCAAGGCCTAAGATCCAACCAGAGATAATTATGTGTTTCAAAAAAGTTGACGTATTGGTGAATGAGAATGATACCTGTTTGAGAATTATTTGTTGTCAATGTGGTAGGGATTAGGAAATGGGTTGTAGGGGAGGGAACCGATTTGCTTCTGCAGCAGAAGAAGAGTGAGTTAACTACCTTAGTTAGATGCTTAGAAATGAGCAGAACCAAGATTTGAACCCAGTTTTCCCAGCTGGATGATCCATATCTGTTACAAGAATATTCTAATTACTCTCATGTCTTTTTGATAAAGTACCTGACTTACAAGATCTCCTTTGAGGATCCAACTTATTTCTTCTAGTAACTCATTGAGTTTTTGCTCAATGAATCAAAATAAGCAAATAGATTTTTCCTATTACTGTATTATTAAGTTGAAAAGTCATTTTTTTCTTATTAAAAATGCTTTTGTGAATACATCCTGTGTTTGGATATGTCCTGTAATTATCTGTAAAAATTACAATATAAAAATAAAGGGCATACAAAAGCAAGCTTCTGGAGCAATATTAAGTCACATAATTGTATAAAACAAAAAGAAACCCACATTCTTGTAATAGAGTGATTTGTGACCTTAAGGCTTCGCAATGACATCAAGAAGAGAAGCCTTTCCCAGGTTATCAACTTCTAACCAATATAGTCTCTGAGGGAAATCTGTATTTTTTTGAAACTGCTAGTTTCCCTGAAAAGATGTGCAGTTTTTTTTTCTTTCAGAAAAAAATTTTAGGTCTCAGAAAATTTGGAGTACTTTTAAAGAATACTGTTTATTCTTATTCAAAAAGTCGATAGCCTCATACACTTTTGTTTCTTTAATATTCATAGTATTTGATCCTGGAAATAATGTACACTGTGGTCTGATGCCAGCAGACACGTGTAAATGAGTTGGGTAGTTTGGTTTCTGAGTATGTAGAATTTATCTCACGCACCATTGGCCTGGGGGTATTGGGAGGATTCAGTGTTTTTTTTATGAGCGTGAATGGTGTGCTCACATCAGCAGCACATATACTAAAATTGGAATGATGAGCATGAATGACCATGCCCTGTGGTAACTCTCGAACCTCCCCCTCATTGGCAGAGGAGGTTCTGAGTTGGCATCACAATCAGGCTGCCAATTCAGGAGAATTATTCAGAAAAAGGTTGAGGTAGATTCTCGTGTTTCTAAACTCAGAACTGAGAAGGACACAGTATACCATTTGCAGTTTTCCTGTGATTATTCCAAAGAAACATATTGACATGTTTGAAAAGAAATCTGATTGTCAACCCAAATTAAGTCATTTGACTGTAATTGAAGGCTGATTCATTTAGCATTTATGAATACTTCTAATCTTCTCACTGTTAAACAGTGAGAAGGAGAAATGCACTGATAGTTTATCCAGATAGAGGGATAAAAATGACCCCAATCCAAGTAAATAAGTAAAGTCATGGTGAAAATCTGACATAAACTTTAAGAATAATCATGTGATTGATTGATTGATTTTAACCAACAGAGTGATGGAGAAAGAAAGAGGGTCCACTCACACATTCACTCTTGAAATGGTCACACTGACTGGAATTAGTTTGGCTGGCTTCCCGGGCATAATTGTAGGGAGCTGGAAGTGAAGCAGAGTAACCAGGATGCAAACTGGTTCTCCATTCCAATATGGGATGCTGGCATTACAGATAGTAGCTTAGCTCACTGGACCACAACACCCAGGCTTTTTATCATCTTTTTCTTCTTATATATAAATCTTTCAAAATATATAACCTCTCACAATATTTTTCTACCACCTAAATGATCTGTGTGTTCTTTTTATTGAATGGTGTGTTAATGATAAACAGTAACTTCAAAATAACTAAACCAATATGCTGAATTGAGATTATTTCATGGAAAATCAGCTCACATTAACTGAGTTCAAATTTCATCCTCTAGTTTTCTAAATGGCCCACGTGAACAAGTTCATCTATTAGAACAAAATTACTTCAAATTCTTGGCCAAAATTGAGAAAAGAATCTTGTTTCTGCGCCCTGGGCAGACAGAATGGGTAGCCTGATATTCAAAAGAATGCAACCGTAATTATGTGCTTATGACTACAAAGTCACATTGGGTGCTCATTGTGAAGGGGAAGCCTCTTTGCACTTTCATTGAAATATTGAAATACCAATCTATTCTTCAGTGCACCTTTGAGAACAAAAGTTCTTTTGCTCTATAAAGAAAAGGGGGAGGAAGGAGTGGAAACCCCACCAGAACAAGATGGTCTGTAATCAAAAGAAACTGAGGTAAAATTCAACCTGTAGTCATAAAATCATGTTGTTGCCAAGGTATGAACAATACAATCTATTGCCATCTACTTAAAGAAAATAATTCAATTGCTGCACCCAAATCAAGATACAAATGAAGTTGATGCTTGTATTTTTAAAAAGTTTGGGGACTAACTGAATTTAAGCAAATACAGCTTCATAATACCTCTTAAAAAATCATTTTGACCTCCTAATGTAGAGAGGATTCCATGCTCTGGGATTTATCTGCTAAACTTCAAGCTCTGTATTTTATAGGCAATTTTTCTAGTCTTGGCCTGATCAAGTACAGTTGAACCAAGCACTGTTTAATACAATTTAAGAAATATTGTCTTCCAGGAACATGCAAATACTCCAGGAATTTGATGCTTTCCAGAATAATCACAGCAAGTTACGCAAGCATAACCAAAGCGGCTTTTTCAGAACAGAACAAAAGGACTGAATTCACTTGAAACTGTCTGGGGAGAGTGCTCAGTCATCGATTTCTTAATAGCTTTAGTGTAAATATGACAATAGAATCATGCATTTTTGTTAGTCACCTAAGTAGACTTTGGGTATGAGCTTCTTGTTGAGAGCTTAATCACTGTGGCTCTTTCAACAACTTGGAAAATGTCTTGCCTGATTAGGAAGTTAGTCATTTCACATCTTGACATCCAAAACAATGCAAAGTTGGAAAACCTCACAAATTACACTCACAAGTAACAGGATACATCACTTTAAAGATGAGAAGCTCAAGGATTTGTGGCGCCTCTTTGTGCTCCTTAATCCTATTTTACTTCTTGAGTGTTGTATGTTTTGCAACTATCTGCATTTGATACAACGAATAAATATTGTCATTAATTCTCTAATGTGGCATAAAGACATTATCATTATCTATTATCAGGTTTTACAGTGTCAGACTTCATTTTCCTTCTGTTAGGTGTTTTGTGTCTCAATCAGCCCAAATACTATCTGTCTTTCAGCTTAAAAAACAGCAGCGGTGTTTAACATAGAGTGTTGCCTGGTTCTAAAAGGGAGGATAAAATAGAATTTGAGAAATGTCCCTCTAAAGCTTCATTTTCTGGAAATCGTTTCTCCTTTCCTGTTTTAGAAGCTGCCTGGGCCTTGGTCACAGACATCCCCTGAGGCTCTGCTTTTCCATTTATTTCCATTTATTCTGTCCATGTAAGGATAACCTATTAGGAGTTTTGGTATTAAGAGATTAAAATAAATACAGTTGAGGGAACTTTCTCAAAGTTTCCATGCCGACCACTGCCCCCTTCACCGGCTTCACTGGCATCCATCCCACTGATACCCTTTGACATGACGTGAAGGCTACAATGTCAGCGTTTCAGAAACACATCACATCTCCTGTGTAATTCAGGAGCCAAATAAACAAAACCAGCATGCGCTTCTTTATTTGTAAACAGTGAAAAGTCAGGGAAAAATTTCCCTCAGTCACTGTATAAAGTCAATTGGCCTGTGAGAATTCACTGTGCAGTTCACGGCACTGTTAGGGTTACTCAGGAGTGATGTGGAGGCTCTGAGGATTGTTTATGCCCTCTTCTCCCACACAGCATTATTGTTCCAGGACAAATGGACTCCAAACATAAGCAGGTGATTCCAAAATTAAATACCACGTAGTCAGGCTACCTCCTGAATTGTTTTCAATTTATAGCTCTAAAAAATAGATTGGGGCGAAAATCAATACCGTGATTATACCCATTCTGTATGCCTATATAGTCATTGAACCCCAGAGGCATTCCTAATTCAATCTAGGTAAAAAGAAATGAGAGCCCAAGAAGTGTAAAGGACAATGAGATAGCGAGAGTGAGCGAGAGAGAGAGAGAGAGAGACACCCTATTCCTCTTTCAGGATTATGTTTCGTATTATTTTACCATTTTCCCCGTACTGGGAGAAAAGACAGATATCATTAAATTCAGTTACCATTCACATTTTGTTTTTATTATGACAGTTTCACTGTTGGAATGAACACAGGCAGACCTTCTACAAGAGATGAACTTCAGTAGTCACATTGCAACACCATAGTGGATGTTTCATTGAGCAGAGCTCCTTAACACAGGCGAGTGATCAGAAGGGAGGAGGGAATAAGATTCCTCACAAGAGAACCAGAATACTCTCCGTTGTTGCTTTCTTGTAGACTTTCAAAATATGTTGACTGACAAGGTATTTATCAACCAATGATCATGATAGTGATTTCATTTCAACACTATTTCTGCTCATCCATTAGGGATAAATAAAATGTTAAGAATTATTAGATGTTAGAGTGTAAGCACATTGGAATTGTGAGTGTGCTGTGTTGGGTAACTTTGTGTGAATATTTGGATAGGTAAAACAGCTAGGGTTAAACATTTCTTTTTGAGTTCTTGATCTGGGCAGGTTTGCTTCCTTATATGTATGCCTTTCCTCTTTGGTCTTAGGCATGGATAAAATGCAAGTCTAAAAATGGCTAATAGAAAATGCCAGAGAAATAACTACATCATCTCACATGTAATCAAGTACACAATGTTAAAGACTTTTCTCTGAGACAAACGCTAATTGACCAGCCATTTCTAATGCATTATTTTCACTTGCAAAACACCATTCAACTTCAATAGGAGGTGGGGGCGGGGAAAGCATAGTGTCTGAATCTTAAACAAAAATGGATTTTGTAGCAATCATTTACTTCTGCATCTGAAAAAAATAGAGATAAATCTCATCTTTCTTGACTGTCTTCAAATTGTGAATGAAGTACACTGCATTTTCCCTGGCAGTGAGTCGAACTAGACACATAAGGTAATAACTTCAAAAATATAACAGGGGATCTTTTAAAATTCTGGAAGAGGACACTTAGCAACCAATTATATATTCATCCTTAAAGGACAAAAAAATCCATATAAATGTTTACAAAAGAAATTTAATTTTAAAAACAAAAATTCTTCTCCATAGTGCTCCGTTAACAATTACCATAATCAAAAAACGTAAATTTATAATCATCAGTGAAGCTCAAGTTGAACTTGAGTAGAATTTTAAGGTCTGTACACCTTATTAAATAAAACTAATGTTATTGTGATACTAATAAGCTGGTACACAAAAATAAAGATAAACCTTCATGAAATTTTGTTCCACATACTCGTGAACAAATTTTGCATCATTTTTTTCCTACAGGAAAACTGAAGACTTTAATAGCAAACCCTTCAAGGTCAAAATGAATACAGGTATGCTGTCTCTGTTAGTTAAAGATTTTTTAGCCTTGCTCTCTAAAAGGCATCATTGCCAAAAATCATTAGTTTAGTTCTCTGACTAGATATGCAGTAAGGATTCATTACCTGATTTCTTTGTCTTTGTGCTCCAATCCTACCATCATCAAAAGTAGAATTTTCTGTTCTGTTATCAACTGCTACTCCACCTGTCTCCAATCATCTTTTCGAATTAATTCCTATGAAGACTAAGAACAGATTAATGTCATTTAGTGCAGACTCTTGAAACTTTTCATTTCCTATAAATTCAAAGCCAAGTTGCTCCAATGGAAAGTATTTAAACTCAGCCACTCTGCAAACTCTCTATGTAGACAAACTTACCAAGTAGAATGCCAGAGCATTATTTAAAATTAGTGTAATTAATCTATAGTCAGAATACACATGTACTCATAAGTTTATATTTTTAGCTATCAGAACTGTATTTCCAAATAACTCAATGACATCATTATTCTGAAATCTGTATGGAATACTTCTTAATTGTAGATGATTGTGATATATTTATGTATCTATCAGCTTTGTGCAATAAGCATGCTTTGATTTATAATTTCATCTCCCTCCACTTCCCAATTTTTTGTACATTATTAAGTAGTTTGAAAAATCCTTCCTCACTGAGATGCTATCATTTGTGTTCAGATGGTATCACTTCCCATCTACAAAGGTTCTGGGAAAGCTGTTTTAGGCAGTTGTCCCATAGCAAAGAAAAAAGATGATCCAAGATATCTTTTCATATCAAGCTCAATAAGACAATGAGTTTTTGGACCTCAGTAATCGTAATCCACATACACAGAGGGAAGATTAGCAACCACTGGTGAAAACTAATTCATCTCTAATCCTTAGGTCAAGTGTAGAGCCATTGGCCATGCCCATCCTTCTATGGCTGCTCCCAGGCAGAGACCTGCTGTCCCTGATCTTACAGATGCTGTGCTGTGTGGATCTGCATGATGCAGCTGACTCACAGCTGTGGAGAGCAACAGGCTAGAGCACAGTCCAACTGTGAGGAAGAGTTAGAAACTATGAGAAATGTGATTCCTAGCAATGAGTCAACTCAAGGCATTCCGGCAAATGCAGATGTCATCATTAGATGTGGGAAGCAAAACAGAAAATATCATGAGGCAAAGGAGATTGACGAGAACAAGTAGGCCACAGTAGGACACGCCATGTTGAGGCATTACAGTTACTCCAGCAAAATGCCTTTGTCAGGAAGTTACAAATACTGATTGTTCTGAGGCATCTCCAGGAAGACAAGAGCTAATCATCACTTCCCAATATCCTTAATTTCATTATTTTTTTAAAGATTTATTCATTTTATTACAGCCAGATATACACAGAGGAGGAGAGACAGAGAGGAAGATCTTCCATCCGATGATTCACTCCCCAAGTGAGCCGCAACGACCGATGCGCGCCGATTCGAAGCCGGGAACCTGGAACCTCTTTCGGGTCTTCCACGCGGGTGCAGGGTCCCAATGCATTGGGCCGTCCTCAACTGCTTTCCCAGGCCACAAGCAGGGAGCTGGATGGGAAGTGGAGCCGCCAGGATTAGAACCGGCGCCCATATGGGATCCCGGGGCTTTCAAGGCGAGAACTTTAGCCACCAGGCCACGCCTCCGGGCCCTAATTTCATTATTAATAATGTCTATTTTACAGATATATACAAATTTATGTGAATGATTATATGACATATACTGTGTTCATAAAAGCCCAAAACATTCAAGAAGGGACATTATTCATGTAATTCAATTTCTGTCTTTGGGTACCTGAGCCAACTTACTACTTAGCAGCCTGCACATAATCCTCTAAAAGTATTCTGTCATAAATAAAGAATAAGTTGACCCTGAATGGGGCATTGATTTGCATAGGGTTATTATATAAGTATAATTCAAGAAAAATAGGATATTCACACTTATGCATAAAAGTGATGAGAAATAACAAAAATGTTTGGTTTACAATTCCCGAGGAATATCAGAATGTTACTACAAAAACAACATATTAACATGTGTATATAAATATTGCTTGAGTTAAGTTAAAGGCATCACCACTATATTTAGAAGGTATAATTTGGCTGCTAAGTAGAAAATAAGTAAAATTGGCCTTCATTATCTAAGATTTTAAAATATCTTGAATTAGGTCTTTACTCTGAGTTAAATACATAAAAAATTAGCCAATGAGAGTATGGATTACTACTGATAGTGGAAAACTAAGCAGTGTAGGATAGTAGAAAAAATGTGTTGTGTTTCCCTCCTAGAATTTGTGAGACATCCTCACTATTAAAGAAAAGAGAACACTATCAAATAATTCAGTATTTATGATTGACTCATCAGAGTGCTTTCCAGCAGTAGAAATTCTTTCCAGGAGTCCCATAGCATAATGGAAAACTACTCATGTCCTAACAACTTAGAAATTATTTGACAAAATAATACACTTAGATTGAAAAATAAACAGTAATTTAAGGCCACCATTTATTGCCACAATTACATAATAATGTTGCAAATATGTCTGTCACTCTTCACTTATTGGTCTAAGTATATTGGGGGTTTTTTTTGTCTTGTTTTGTTGTTTTGTTTTCTTTTTTTAAATCAGAGCAGCCACTTCAAATACAGTTTTTCGAGGACATGAAGTCAATGCCAGGGATATAGCACCATCTCTTACATTGAAATGGAATTACCTCAAGTCAGTGTTTCTTGCAATGTCCAGCAAATATCACTGCACTTTTTTTTAGAAATGTGAAATATCCCCCAACTTGTTGTTAACTGCACTGAGGCAGCTGGAGTTCTCCTAGTCTGCAGTTGGAGCATCATGCACTTGACCCATGACCTTAATCTTTTCAGTCTGGAATTTTTACTTCTCATCTTTCTACTTATTTTTTTATTTTATTCTAAAAGAACTAAGTACAAAGGTAAAACCCACATTAAAGTAGGGACCAGTCAGTAGCTACGTGTGTGTCTGCTAGCTGTATGTTCATTTTTTCAGGCATATTTGTCGTAGTTGTTTCTAGTTTGTCAAATTTGCTTAAATTCTATTGAAGGTGTCTTCAATTTTATGTTTATACCACTGTGCCTTTTTCTTTCATTCTTTTTGGTAGTATGTGTTTGATTCATTTGGTTTTCTCTCTTTTCCTGTTGGAATAAGTTTTCTGGTTTAAATTTTTCTATGGGCGTAAGGAAACTGTTATTTTAGAAATGATCACATTTTGATAAGAGAATCACCCTATCAGTTTTGAGATCCATTGACCTTATAGTATGTGACACTTTCAGCAATAATTTTCTACTATCTTACTTCAATCATTGTATTACTAATTTAAGTTTTTTCACATCAAATAAACAGACTGGATATTTCCTCTATTAATTGAATAAAAATAAACAAGTGTAATTAACAAGAGATTATGTGTGATAATTATATTGTCATACTGATGGTTATATTGTGTCAATATATCATTTGTCTGTCACTTTATCTCAAGAATTATTCAAGCTGTCTTTAGAAATCACGATATCTAGAACACAGTAAAAACTAAATGAAAGATTAAAAATTGTTACATTGTAATTTAAATTTGAAATATAAATAGTCCAAAACTTTAAGGCTAGCTGCACTGCTTGTAGATTTGGTAGGAAGTGAATTTAAATGATATAAAGAAAATTGAGTTCTGTGCCTGTTTTCATTCAACAAAAACTATAAAACATTACATATAAAATCTTTCATTGTTTTATTAAGACATTGACATTTATATCTGAGGCAGACTCCTAATTTTTTTGTTCTTTTCTTTTGTTGTTGTCGTTGTTAATGTTTCAGTTTGCAGGTGGGTGTGAAATTTGTAGATATATTCCACGATTACTAATTTTAATCACCCTTCTCATAAAAGTCTGGCACATTTCACTTAAAATGCATGATGTTGCATGTGCTTTTCTTGTTGTCTTGGCCTCTGCTATTTCATTTTTTTGCTTCCAGATAGCGGTGGGTGTGCTCGCAAGCGTGCCGCCATGTCTGTTACATTAACATCTGTGAAGAGAGTTCAAAGTTCTCCAAACCTATTGGCTGCAGGTATAATATCACTAATTCACAGAATGTCACACTTGAATGGCTTCACCTGATCCTTCTCTCTTTTCAAAATGATACTGTTTGGATGAATAAAATGGCTGTAAATACCTTTCAGATGCCCCCAAGAGCTCTTGTTTTTCTTGTCCCGAGAATAGCTCTGATCTCTTTTGACTGTTCTTGCTCTAAAAATATGAAGTCAGGAAAGCTGATCTCTTAGAGAAAACATCTTAAAAATCTAATTAGAAACAACAGTCACTTGCCAAAAATATGTTGAGTCACTGTGCTAATAACGATTTAAGTTTCTGTTACCTCATGGACCAAAGGAACATGCCATTTCATCAAGGTAATTGATGTTGTTTTATCATTTTTTTTTACCTGAAAAATTCTGTGATCCTGGAATACAAAGACTCAACAGGAGGGATTTTCTGGTACTTTATTCACTTCTTCACCAAAGGTTGCAAACAGAATTTTACAATATTAGTTCTGACACAGATTTTAACCTTCCCTTACTTTAAAGGTCCTTCTAATGTATGCTTTTAAGCTTAACAAAATCTTGACCAATGAAGACTAAATATGTACCCACAAATATAAATATACTCTAAAAAGTTGTTCAAAATATGATATTTCAGCAATCAATGAGTTTTTTTACGTTTTCAGATTTAGTAGGTAATTTACATAATCCTCCTTTTTAAAGTAGTTTTAATACTTCAGATTCTCAGGATCACAGCAAAATAAAATAATTATGACCACAAATTTCTGATCAACTTCATACTCATGTGATAGCAAAAAAGAGAAAAGAATCAACATAGCTCAAAGATATAATTCTAAGAATGTGATGATGGGTTTCCTCATAGTGTCTGTCACGATTTACCCAAGCTTACTGGTGGAGTCTACATCAGGAGCAGATACAGCAGTAGAAGAAAATCAAAGTGAACTAGCAAGTCCCTGTCTCTAGAGTCTAAAATAGACATGAAGCTTGCAGTCACTGCTTGGTTGGTTGGTCTGATTGCTGACTGGTTAGTTGCCAGTGGAAAGTCATTATTTCCTAAATATAAGATCATCAGTTTTAGAGCACAAGTGAGAAGAGGATGAAGAATCCGAGTAATTTTAATCCTCACCATGCCTGTCACAGCCTTTTACACATATATCATTTAGCAGTCAAGTAAATATTCAATCTCTTTTTAAGGCCACGTTATTCTACACTATCCAGATTTATTCAGAAAAAAAAAACCACTTCAAATTGAATAATCCCACTTCCACCTACCACCTCCAGTCCATAAATGAATGTCAGTGTCTAAATTTAAATTTTAAGTTAGGAAGCTCCATAATATATTACATTAAAAGAAAACAGAAGCTTCATTGCAATAAATGTAGAGTTAACTCATTTTGGACTTTTAAAAAACCTATGTATTTATATTTATCTGAACACATGTATATGAACATGAGAATATGTTAGACTGTAGATATGTTTATTAGATGTAAAAACAGAAATGAAGGAAAGGAAGAAAATAAATACTAGAATGGATTATCATGTATTTGCAACATCCTTAGCATGAATGCTTTTTGTGTTTCAACCAGGTAAAATGCCAATCCATACTTAGATATGGGCCTTTGATGCACCTGCTAAGTAATGAAACAACATTCAGCAATCCAGTTTGTTATTATTTATAGAGCTAATCACTGAAGGAACAGTGTTAGATTGGTTTGGGCTGCCATTTTGGAGGGCTAAAATGACTATAAACAATTTCATATCATTTTATTCAATAGAAAGGTACAAAACCTCCCAAACGCAACATGTTTTTACCACAATCACAAGAATGTGCAGTGGATCTGGGATATTAAATCTTCTGTCATTGATACAAGATTTCTAAAGGATGAAGTATTCTAGATTTTGGATTTAATTGTCACCTAAGAAACAAACTTTTTGTGTCATTTAGAACAAGTTCAGATGAGTTTTGAAGAAGTTTTTGTTGCATATTAAGGGAAAAAATAAGCATCTTTTATGCCCCCAAAACTTTATGTTAAGAACTTTCTGTAAGCTTTTGTAAGAACTTACAGGACATACTGTCCTTATATGAAACAGAAGGGAATTAGTAAATATTTATTATATTTTATATTATTGAAATACAGCCTCCTTTACATAAACATGAGACCACCTATATTAAAGGTTCCAAGTCTCTTCTGCTGTATTTGTCCCCTAATCAGCCATCCTTTTTACTAGACGTTCCTTTGAACAAAACATCATAGCATACACTGATCCATTAAACCTGAGCTACGACCAACACAATAGGTGTAGAGAAACAATCAATGTACATTTTATTCTACCAAAAACACTTGACAGTGCAGGCTAATGTGGTTCAAATGGATCAGTTGCAATGCTGAAATCACTGCAACAGACAGGAGCCCACCAAAACTTGCCTATTTTATGCCTGCAAGAAAATAAGTCTGTCCATCCCCTAAATTCTCTTATTTAAAAGTAAGGAAGCAAAATTTATAGTTTTCCTACCTCTCTGAGAACTTAATCCTTTCCTAAGCTCAAGATGATTGTCAGAATTAAATGAAAGTAAATGAAGAAAACTCATGAAAAGACCTTATTGGAATACTTTAAAACACAATAGGCACTCAATTACTTGCTTTTAATTAATGTGCTTAATTTAACTCTTACATCAAATCAATGAGTTACAAAAATGAAAATTATCAATAATTTTCAAGAAAAATATAATGATGCTAATACAGCATAATAGTAAAAAGAAATTTAAAGAAAACCTGAGGGTACGTATTAGGACATGACAACTAGGGATCAGAAATAACATGTAAAAACTGTGATGTTAGAATCATAAAGTTGGGAAGAAACTTTGAGATACCCACTGCATTCCTGACACCAAACCAAGAGTCTCCTGAATTACATCTTGGACAGAGATCCACTCATCTGTGCCTGGACAGAGGTAGTTCCTTGTGCTTGTAAAGAGCACTTGTAATTCTTCATTTTCAAAGATGCTATTTACAGTCACATTCAAGACAGCCAAGAGACAGAGAAACCTATCCCATCTAGCCATTCTCGAGTTTCCATGGAAACAATGTGTATTGACCAAACAGCCTTAGCAATTAAGCACTCTGATCCCTGGGACCCTGAAAAAAACCTGTGTTTTTTCACATTTGAGTGGTTGTCAGTAATGCTCAAGATTTGGGGCAACACCATCTTCCCCACCCATCTGCCAAGTCGGTGTCCTGCTTAATTGTTGTTTTGTAATGATCTCCTTACTTGATGTGGATCTGGGATACTTTCTATAACCTGCTTTAAACCTCCCTTTCATAAGTTTTTTCTACCAGGAATCAAATAAAAGCAAGACTATGCTGAATTATATCCTGAGGGAAGTATCTGTCTTTCAATGCCTGTCTCTGAAGACTACAATAAAATAGCAAATTAAGACTGGGGTTTTCAAATATTTATAATTGGATTTATTTTTAAAGAAACTGAATTCTTATGCACTTTAATATCCTTAAAGAACCACTCACTTAAATCTAGATTTTAATCATTACTATTCATCTGCAAGTTTTAATCCATGGCCACTTTTCTTCTTTTTCACAATTCCACATGTATTAAACAGTTCTACACATGCTAAGTTTCCTTCCAGGTCTTAAGAAAGTACTCAGAATACCCTCTTACCCTTCGTAACAGATAGCTCCTATTCTCCCTCCAAGCACATGCTACACACTCAGCCTTCTTATCTCAATTATATTTAAAAAACGAGAGGAAAAGAAATGCCCATTTCCAATCAAATAATTATCAATTATCATAAAAGATGAGAATTTATCAGTCTTCTTCCAAGTTAAATTAATCTGGAGTCCCTTTGATTTAGAAGAGCACTTTGTATAGAACAAAAAATCTAAAACTCAAACACTTGCAGTTCTCAACACATCTTTATTATTTCAAATTCATGTAGTTAGGCTTCAAAATAACTATTTCTGAAATACAACAATGGCAAATGAAGAGTGCTTTAGCATATAATATTCATGTTCTGTTGGCTATTGAAATAATAGTAATTACAAAATTATCTCAGGGGATATGCAGAATACTTGCAGCAAGTGGGCAGCAGTTTAGACAAATTGACCCCCAGGGTCCTTTCCAAGGCCTCTGTTCATCACTCTAAAGGAAGAAAACCACATGACAGCACAGCTTGATTACCTCAAATGTGTGTGTGGCAGATCCTTGAGTGTGGTTCCAATCAAATTGATTATAAATACATTACTGAGCTGTGTTACAAAAGCAGTTTTTTAGTGCCAAAAATTATTTTCCACAGCATACTAGCTGAAAGACAATGGAATGCATTACTAGTAGTTCATTCATGTTTGAATATAAACTGGTTTTTAAAAGGTCACTTTGTAATTTTTTTAAAAAACCACTTTATAAGAAAAAAAACTCCAGGTCTACACAATAATGTGCAAACATTACATTATATGCTAGACATGTTTAAATTTCCTAAAGTGAAAAAGAAAATAAAGCAAACTACAAAAACAATGGTCTCTGTCTTAGGAGCTAAATATGTTCAGGAAGAGCAGGACGTTAACCAACAAAAGGTGTAGTGATTTGATTTAATACCAGGAGAAACATTCACTGTTTAAAACCAAATCACATGTAATCCTTCAATTTGGCATTTAGTAATTCAGGTATCTATATGGGGGCATAGGAAGATTAAAAGTATATGGCTGCAGTTTTATTGGGGGTAAAGGTCAGTGATCGATACATATGCTTATTGTATATTATAGATATTTGAATAATTATGAACAAATCTCCCATGTGCAAAGCTGATATGCTCAGAGGTCTAGGACTGAGATAACATTTGCAAAAATAATACATGTAATTCTTGCCACAATATTTTTTTACTAGCTAGTTTATGTATTTCACTGTAGTTTTAATTCAGCTTTTTCTGTCTTTCAGGGCGTGATTCTCAGTCACCAGATTCAGGTACAGAAAAGATTTTCAGACTATTGTTGATGTTGTGTGAGCGTTGTTCAACATGTTCATAGCATATTGTTAACTTCATGTTAAACTTAAATTTATATGCTGTAATGTATATTCAAATGAACATCTAGTAAACATGCTTCAATTTTGCAATTAAATGATAAATTATATGAAAAAAGCATAAGTGAACATAGATATTTTTGTATCCGATTTGTTTTCCCTTAATAAAAGCTTGGAGAATTTACAATGATCGAAATCAAGAGCCATTGAATGGAGATGCTACATATTCCTCTCTTGCAGCAAAAGGATTTAGGAGCGTTCGACCTAACCTACAAGAAAAAAAGTCACCAACCCAGGTAATCCTGCACACTGCTGTCTATTGTGTGATTTTAAAGTGTGGTTATTAGGCCATTATTTTAGAGCCTCTTTCCACCACGCATACTTTGAAGCATTTTTTGTCAAATATGTCTTTTACATTTGTATTATGATACAAAGAACAAGCTTCAGAATAGGTGTTCATTTTTTTTCTTGATTAAGCTCAAAAAAGTAGGTCACTTCTCAATATTTTATTGAGAACATGCTCTAATTTTTGAAAAGCTGACAGCTGTCAAATGCTTTGGATTTCAAAATTGTGAGGTGAACAATAAGTTATATATACAATAAATATGAGTTCTGCAACTGTCCATTGTATTAGCTGAATAGACTCTCTGTTGAAGACATTAATAAAAATGTGCCACAAATAGAAAATGTTATGAAACAATGGATCTAAGTGAATCATAACATATAGTCTTCAAAGTCTAAAATATGCTGAAAGAACATATGTTCACTTTGAATATGATTTTCAAGAATATAGATGGAGACAAACTTTGTAATGTATTCTCTAGAAAATACTTTGTTGTAAGGGCAAGTACTTACAATAAATTAAATACAATCTTAAATAGAAGGAAAATGATCCTTCAATGTAGCCAGCCAAATATATATCGTAAGAAGGAGTAAAATTGATTTACCTCTTTTCAGGGCATGGTTATCACTGGTTTCTTTCATGACTAACTACCTTTCTCTGTTTTTCCTCCAACATTTTTTTCTTTCTCCGGATGCATTTGACAATCCAGGCACTCCTTATCACAGCCCAAAAACAGTTTCTATAGCTCTTCTATAACCAATCACACCAAGGCTGATATTTGAGAGCAGCCAGTAACTAACACACAATTCCCTCTCCTACAGAGTAGCTTATTAGCAAGACCCCTGCAGCTAACCATGTCTTCTAATAAAGAGTCCAGCGAAACAATTATATATTCTGAGGAATCGAACACAACTGTATCCTATACAAAAAAAATCACTAATTCTCCACCAGCAACTGCCAACACAGATACTAAACCATTTCTACACGAGGACTACAGGCAAGATTCTCAAACTCGGAGAATTTCGACCTTGAAACTAACCCCTAACCAGGATGTAGGATGTAACATCACTCCACTGTGTCCCAAACCTGTTAAAGTACCACCATTTCTCAAACCACCTGGCCCGCCACCCCCTAACCCAGTGCCTGAGACACACACAGCATCTCTTTCCATTCACATAGCTCCACTTTCAGGAGACAATTCTGAAGGCCACAGTCAGCTACCTGAGCTTTCTCCAGAGACTACCAAGACACCTGCTCCGCCAGAGGGACACAAGTCTGCAGTTGCTGTGGCCTGTCAGGCCTCAGAGTGCCCGGTGGTACATTGCACTTTCCAGCCTCTTCTCACATGTGTCCTGGAGGCACTCTAACTCGTGTGGCTTGGGCTTCTGCCAGAACCAAGTGCTTTGTTAAGGGAAAGGAGAAAGAAACCATCTACTAAATTCATCCATATGTTCTAAGTCATCTTTTTTATCTATCTATCTATCTATCTATCTATCCATCTATCTACATGTATACACTCTCATCTAAGTAATATATATCAGTTTATGTTCTATCCAAAAATCACGTTCTAAAAGTTTCTTCCTTTTCTAACTTATCATTGACAGGTCAGTTATCACAATTTAAAGTTCAAAGAAATATTTTTCTTACCAGAGCTTTCCATACCTAGATTTACTTTATTTGTATGGGACAAGAATCTCTTAAGTAGCTACCAGTAAAAATTCTTTTTTCCAGGTAACATTCTTATCATTTCAAACAGTACGCATTCCTTTCTAGCTCATCATTTGTTTTCACTGAAATTTGATCAATTAATTATCCCACAGAATGTGCATTAGTCAACCTTCACACCATCCTCTTAATTACATGACCCTTGTCATGGCTTTCCCTCTAGATAATGTAGTGTCAAGAACATGAACTTTCAGAATAAACCACAGCTTTTAATCCAGGCTCTGTCACTAGCTTCTTAATGATGCATCCATCTTTACTTCTCTTTGAATTTGAGATAAGAACTGAAATTAGAGTACTAATCTTTAATTCATAGGCTGTAGTAGTACTAGGGAGCTATTCAAGGCAAATTACTTAGAACACAGAAAGCACTCAATAAATGATAGCCATTAATAAAAGATAAAATATTGACAGCAACAGCAATACTGGTAGCATTGAAAAATGCTACTGCCTAAGTCAATAATTTGTAGAAAATTATATCCTCTAACTCAGTAGACTATTATTGAAGACTTCCTTGAAGATTTACCTTTTAAGCTGTACAGAAACTCTTCAACAGAGATCTGATTGCCGCTAAGATTTCCCCACCTCCACCCAAATGCAAAAATGTTGAACATGGATAATCACAAAAACAAGCTGGTGTTTTCACTTCTACTATGACATTTTCTTAATCGGCAAGTCACAAAATGCAAAACTCACAGTTTCTTTCATGTAAGGTGGCATCTTCTGATAACCTCTACAAAGTAAGATAACACTGACACTCAGAGTAGCTAACAATTGTTAGGATTTGACCCTATGCAGGCACTTCCCCCATTTCTCTAGGTCTATTAATAATTTTCACAATCTCATGAGGGGGAGTATTATTGTTACTGTCCATGTAATAATTGATCAGTTACTTTCCCAGGTTCATTTGGCCTTCTGACCCTGCACCCATGTGGGAGACCTCGAGGAAGTTCCTAGCTTCTGACTTCAGATCAGCTCAGCCATTGGCAGCCATTTAGGGAATGACCATCAAACAGAACAACTGGCTATCCAATAAAAATAAATAAATGCATTTTTATAAAGCCATAACTTTGATAAGCTCCCTTTTATACATTTTTGTTACCATCCAGGCTGACTGGATACTGCTGATTTAATTATATAATCCCCAGAGTATCAGCAGAATGTGAAAGTTAAAATTTGAGACCACTTTACTTTAATTCATTTAGCAAATATATTTTTAATTAATTAATTTATTTATTATTCCACGATACAGTTCTATAGGTGCTGGGATTTCCTCTTTCCCTTCCCCAAATCCCTGCTCCCCTCCCACTAATTTCCTCCATGTCATTACAATAGTATAGTCCTTCACAATAGTGTTGTTACTCTTCATCAAATCTGTTCCGTACCCAGAGTTTGGATTTGAAACCATTGGTGCTTAAGATGTTGTACGTGTAATGAGAAAACATTACATGACTAGGGAGCTAAGGCCATGTTCAATAATCAGACAGACACCCTTGAAAGATTATCTTTAAAGAGAGGAAGACCACTCTGAGCAGAGGGAACAGTGAGTGTTGAGGCTTTATTTAAGACTGAAGCATTTTGGGGTTGTTCACATGTCAGCAAGGAATCAAATGAAGAAAGAGAGAAAAGAAGCAAGGCATTAAGTAGCAGGAGGTGATCCTGAGCAATAGAAACCAGAGGGCAGTGCTTCTAAGTTACTGCAACAATTCTTTCACCCTCAAAAACAATGGGCTCACTGCAGAATTCTGAGGCTACCGCAACTCCCAGGAGAGTATGCTGGCATCTAAGGACAGATTGTTGTGGGAAAAGATGACAAGCAAGCACACCAGTTAGAAAAGTGTGGAGTAATTGTGATGTGATATGATGATGGCTCAAAACGAGGTGGAAATAGTGGAGGCGGTGAGAAGTCAGATGGCATGAATCTATCATGAAAGGACATTAAACCGGATCTTCTGGCAGATTGCAAGTGGGATGCAGAGGACAGGTTGACTCCGGCTGGGAGGATGAAATTGCCATCAGCGGAAGCTGGACACATGGGTGGAGCAGGTTTAGGGACATGACAAATTTGAGATGCCCATTAGATGCCCACATAGAGAGATCAAGAAAGCAGTAGGATAGGAGTCTGAACTTCAGGGAAAAGGTCCAGAATGGAGACAAAGCCCATCTTATTGATGCTTTCTGTAGTTGTAAGGCTGAGTAGGATCACCAGGGAGTGAGTATAGCATGACGAAAGGACACCCAAGAATTGAGCCTGGATGAATCCTTACATTAAGAGGAAGACACAGCAAAGGAGATTGAAATCAGTGTTCTCTAAGGGAGGAATAAATCCAGGGAAAATGTGTGTCCAACAGGGGATAGGGGACAGCTGACTGTTCTAATACAAATAGGATGTGTTTAAATGAGATCTGAAAACTTGCCATGAACCTAGTAGTTGGAGGGGGGGTGGCTTTCTTGAAATATGTTGAGACAAGCAAGTGGACAACTGGTATTCTCCCAAGATGTTGTTAACATAATGTATTTTTTATCTAGTCATTCACCCTCCCTGAGCCTTGGTTTCTTCATTGATAAAACAACGGTTGTTATAGCATTCTTCTCATAGAGTTGCAGTGAGATTGGGAGGAGATAATAATTCCTCAACATGTAGTGTTATTAAATATTATTAAATGTTTAACATGTTTCCAAACAAGGCATATCTTACAAAAATGCTGTAAATTAATCTCAATAGTACTGTATCTTTTTCTACAGGTAGATGAAAGAGTATTTCATCAAACTTGCAGTTTTTCCCAAGTTAGACAGTATGTTATCTTTAATAGTGCTTTGTGGAAAAGTGGCATAAAGCTGTTGTTACTTATATTCATCATTTGAAATTTTAAGAACTTTTAGCATGATTTCTTTTAAAGGCATGTCTTAAAATGTTGGTGCTATCTGTAGACACACTATTATATAACAGATATCTAGAAAATATTTGTATTCTTCAATGCAACCATATACCCATTAAATAATAACTCCTAGCTGCACCCTGCCACCACGCTCTCTGCTTCTGCAACTTTGACTATTGCAGAGCCCTTATACAAATAGAATCATGCAGCATTTCCCCTTCAACGACTAGATTTTTTCCCTTAGCATAATCTCCTACAGGTTCACCCATGTTGTAGCAGGTGGAAAACTTTCTCTTTTTAAAGGCTGAGTACTAGTCCTTTGTGTTGTGCATTGCATTGTTTTAAATCTATTCATCCACTGATGGACATTTAGCTTAACTGTTAAGTTTCATTTTTCCAGTTAATGACCTCTCAAAATCCTGACCTTTCCATTTTAAATGCTTATAATTTCACATTATAGCAAGAAGCTTCAGAAAAGACAAGGCTGTAAGCTACATATCATGAATCATTCGAATATGAACTATTATGAAGGATTGGTCTCCAAAGAAACAATACTCTGCAATAAAAATATAAATTGTGCAGTTCTCAAAGTTGCATTATATATTTTATATGTGTATTATAAAAGTCTGTTCTTTTAAAAGGAAGGTTACAAGCCACTAGGAATTCTTTCCTTATTCAACAATATAAAAAATTGCATTATAGGATCTATGTGTCCCAAATACCTCCTGAATATTTATGTGTATAAATATACCATATATATATACCATAAAATATACCTTTCTGTTATATGCAAATATTGCTAAAAATGTCAAATTCTCAATGTCAGACAGTGAAGATATGAGGTAAATGCTTTGAACACACAGCAAAGTGCTCCATTCTGTGTTTCCATGACATTTCTAAATACTGTGCCCTTTTCGTCAGAACATAAACTTGGTCCTTCCAAAGTGAAACAACATAATCAACCTTTTGCCAAAGCCTCATTCTGACAGCTGCAACAGTACATATTTTCATAGTTTCCACATGAGGAACCTCGAGCCAAGGAGAGAGTTTAGCAGCTTACCTTTGACTGATTCCAGATCCAAAACTCAATCAGCAGTTCTGTTTCTTTAAACATTCCTAGTCTTAAACCCCATCTTCTTGCATTTTTCTTAAAATGAGATACCTTCTGACACAAATGATATTCCTCACATGAATAGCACAGTGAAGTATTTATTGACCCAATTGAGATGCTGCACTACACCAATGGGCTCAAATCTGTGTGATCATTTGCAATTACCTATTACCCAGGTCTTGAGTGTAGAATATGTAGTCATTAATATCTCTGGTTAACAGTGGTTAATGAGGATACAGGATAATCTCTTGTCACTGTAATGCAAGCAATGCAGCCAGCTGCTAGGGAACTGAAAGATGAAATAGTAGCTGCTTTTGTTCTCTTGGTAATAGGTACAATGTACTACCTTGTCTTCTGTCTTCTTGTTTCTTCAAACTGCCTATGGATTCCATGACATACTCTGGGTCTCCACATTTAGATACCCCTCTGCCACCTGACTGGGATATGTAGTGTCATATCATTAAAATTCCTAGAGAGAAGAATTGGCTGTTGTAGTTCAGTTACTCTGTCTGCTAAGCAACCAACTGCTTCCTAGAACAGATCCATATGGTGCTAGGGCCTCTGCACCCAAGCAAAAGATTCAGATGAAACTGCTGGCCACTTGGCTTCTGCCTGGCCCGACTCTAGCCATTGTGGTCATTTGCAGACTGAAAACAAAGGATGAAAATCTCTGGGTGTCTCAGTTCCTCCCTCTCTCTGTGAATGAACCAGAGAACAGAAACTCTGATTTCCCCCCATCTCTTTCAAATGTGGAAAAAAAATTAAAAACACTGTTGAAAAGCTGAAATGTACATTTAAGACTTATACATTAAATATTTTATTATACCATAACAGAATTTAGTGTAAGTTTCATCTTAAGTAAACTGAACATTATTTAAGATCATCATTGATTAAGTGGAAAATGGCAAGCATGGCTCTTCTCTCCGTGGAAAATTAGATTTTTTAAAAGAGCAAATTTTGAGAATGCCATTCTTGAGTTTGCTTCCATTAGAAATCACAGACACAGATTTCTGTTTTTACAACTTTACGTAGCTCTGATCATATTCTGAACTTTTAATATTTCGTTCTGCATAGATATAAGGCATTTACAATTGTTTTTACCTTTTATCTACTTTTAAAATTCGTTCATCTGTTGGATTAGGTTGTACTTTACAGTGTCCGAACCTATGAAAACTATGTAGAACTGAATGTTTGTAAATTTGTGCACTTTTCCTAAGAGAAAGATCAATAGCTTTCATTATATTTTTAAGGTATCTATGACCTACAGAGACCCTTTGATATGGGGGAATATTCTTAAGTACTCAGTTAAAATTCTGATGGTAAAATTAATTTTAACTTTCGTGAGGCCAACTGCATGAAATCAACTGTTAGGAAAATTATAACTGGCCAGTACCACTTATATCCTTAGTAGTCAATATTTATAAGTTTATACACTTCTCTTTGATTTATTTCCCCACTTTTGTACTCGTATCCTGTAATACATCTGACGATCTAGTTTCGCAGCCACATAACCTCAAACACCACCAAAAACTCCTCTACTGTGAAAAGTGAGTGGGATAAAGGACAAAAATGGCTTCAGAGTTGTAGTCACTCCTTAGGAGTTCGTGTTTAACCTGTTTGACCTGTAATGTTAAACATCACCAAACTTCCTGCAGTTGACTTCGAAAACGTTAAGATGGGCCAGCTTCCCTAGTTCATCTATGAACAATCTCCTTACCATGTTTATCATCTTGGGTTATATATGACCTAGAAGATTTGAAACCTTTATTTCTTCACCAGTTTCTTTCTCCTTTACCTAAAATTGA
Source organism: Ochotona princeps (assembly GCF_030435755.1). Lineage (NCBI taxonomy): Eukaryota > Metazoa > Chordata > Mammalia > Lagomorpha > Ochotonidae > Ochotona > Ochotona princeps. The sequence continues at coordinate 23,688,058 of NC_080842.1, forward strand.
TACCAACAATAGTTCTAACCAACTAGGTACATTCAAACCATTGTAAGTGCCTGGTTTTCATTTTCACTTCATTTTCATACTTAAGTACCTTTATTTGCATGGTTAGGATATTTTTAAATGTTAGTTTTATAGTATTAATGGTGTTGTGACTGCTTTATGTTAAAGTTGCTTTATTTGAGTGAAGTTTAACCTCTTTCCATTTGATCATTGTTTATAGCCCTTGCATGTTTTTCTGATGGCATTTGGTCTTTTTTTTTATTTGTTGAACTCTCTGTTGGTAGAGCCATTCAGTCTTGAACCGTAATGCAATTTTAAAAGGTTTTATCTTTAAAAAGTACCAAAATAATAAAATTAGATTTCTCTAACATTTTGCAATACAACAGATTCAGTGAATGGAAAGGAAATATACTACCCTTTCCACTTAATTCTTCGAGGTTTAATCAATATTTAGTTTGGGAAATAAGTGAGGCAAATGAGTTTCTACTTTGGAGGCATTTGATAGAGGGGAAGCAGTAAGGAGAAGTGCGCTAGAGAATTTTTCGAATAAACAGCAGGCTAATTTTGTTGACCCATAGATATTCTGGTATTTCACTGTAATAAAGTACAAACATGAAAACTTCTGAGGAGGAAAAAAGTCGCTATGCCTGCACTCTCAAGTGCCTACTCAAAATGACATTGCAGTGCTGTATGAAAACTAATTTTGTTTCCAAAAAACACAGACCAGCTTCCCTGTCTTCATGTTTTCATGCTTTTTTCTGCACTGTGTGATTAGCCCCTAATCCATAATCCATCTGAATGTATTTCCTTGAAGTGCATGCACATAAGCCTGATATTTTGCTTTCTCCACCACATTGCACCAAAAGAGAGACAGAGAAGAAGAAAAGATGTTCTTATTAATTGGATAATTTATATCTCTTCTTACTATTTTTTTTTCCTCAAACTCAGCTTGGAAATCAGACTTTAACTGCCAAGGTGTTGGAGGTAAATGCTTCAGAGACATCCAGACAAGCCTCTGCTTCATGGCCTTCTTCCATGGTGCCTTTTAACAAAACCACTATTTCATCAGGCAGTGGCTCCAGCCAGGCACCTCTTAGCCTGCTGCTACCTGCTGCCTGGGAGCCTCCACTCCTGCAGAGCCCCCAGAGCCTTTCACACTGTGTAGATGAACTCCCTCTCCTACCTCCTGACAACCTTATCCACAGCCAGGACGCGGGCTTTGTCATGACAGACTCCTCCCACTCGGAGAGCGAGTCCTCTACCGCCATGCTAGCTGAGCTGGACATTGGTGGTCCAGACACCACGGATGGTTCTGAGACACCTTCCCCAACCTGGGGTTGGAGGTCCACTGTGACAGATGGCACCACCTTAACAACCCCTGCTGCTACGCATGTAATTATTCATCCTTCCTTTGCCTCCGTGAGTTTTTATAAAAAGAACTGAATTTTTGACTGCCAGCTTGTTTTGCAGCTGGATATTCTAATTTGCTAAGGTGTTAATTGCTACATCAATTCTGTACTGTCTGTTAGGGAAATCCATTACACTCATCCTTAAGTTTAGGTAGGGCTGCAAATATAACACAGTCTCCCCACACATTGTAAGATTACTTCCGGTTACTCTCAGATGGATTATCTGTGGCTTATCTTATTGCTGTACTTAATGAGTTACAGAGTGATTTACCTTAGAAGCTATTTCAGAAATTTAGATAGGCTTGCGTTATAGTACTGCTTCGATTAAATTAGAAAGTTTAGAATTTTTCTGAAATTTTAACACAGTATTATTGCTGTTAACAGTTTTCTGGTTTATCTTAATGTGTACTGTGTAGATAATTTATATGTCTTGTGTGTCACACAAGTATTGATTACATCATGCTAATTCCTTTTGCTCTTTGTTCACCAGAAGCTATGTCTTTTTAACTAATCCTTTATAAAGGAGTGAATGATATAAATAATGTCCATCAGCATTACAAAAATTTAGCCCTATATTGTTGAATTATTTTATAAATATATTCTTAACTTTACATATTGATTTATTTTCAATTTATAATACTGTAGGCATATTTCTGCATAATGACTGTGCATGGTTGGAACAGATTCTAAACTAAAAATAATGGATAGCAATGGCTTCCATCTAATGCATGCAACATTGGGTGAAAAATGGAATTTTCTTCAAAAATTGTTATGATGAAGTTCAAAACAATCAAAATTTTATTGTGCCACATAGGTTTTATGTTCTGTGAAGACTGTGTTAAAATTTCATGCATAATGAAATATTATAATGAGCCATATGTTTCTGAGATATTAGCATCACTGAAAGAAATGCTCTTTGAATGAGATTTGGTGTTCATCCTATACCAAGGTATAAAATTTGGCATTGGCACATCCCATTCAGAGACTGGCTACTTAAGTAGCTTCAATTTCTGGGGGTTAAGCCCACATTATAACAATAGCATTAACATATTTATAAAGATCCACAAAACTTCATTTAAACCAGGAAACAAATATATCCTCAACTCTCTCATCAGAGGTATGGAAGGTTCTGGAGTATCTGGACAAGACTGTGCCTGATACTTACTTGAATGTGCACTTCTCTGCAAATAGAAGATTCTCAAATCATGGTGCAAGGATTTTTTAATAGCTTGGAGAAATACTTATTCAATAAGCATCATCATTTCAATGCAATGCTGACTGATTTTAAGCACAAAAGTGATACAGTTATACTTCTTTTAAGTCATTTAGAAACACTTTAAAGTGAAATAGAAATATTCAGTTGCTTGTCCATGTATATTTGGAGCCTGTATAATAAGTTCACTTGGCTTAAAATGAGTCAGAAAAAATCCTAATAATTCTTTCTGTGTGTATTTGTGTGTATATAGTTATAGGGTGAATGAAGCTGAGTGTTCTTAATGGTATTTTCTCGTTTGCATGATTATGTTGTCTCCATAATGCTAGTGCTGTGCTGTGCTGTGCTGTGTGCTGTGGACAGATAGATGTGTTTAACAGTCGTGAACTCAACCCATGTGAACTAAGCTGATCAAACCCTAAAATTGGTACCTAGTGAGCACTTTCTAAAGGTCATTAGTAACAGATTGTGTATAAAAAACAGAAGTATAAATGAAGCATATTGGTCCTTGACCATCTCCAACAAGAGGGTAAGATACCACTGCAGATAAAAACACTCAAATAAGAAGCAGTCAAAAATTAGTAAGTGGCGAAGCCAAGCCAAAGTCCCCAAAGTGCTAAATGAGGATGAGGAAGGACGTCAGTGTTTTAACATCCCTGAGATGCTTCATGTGGCATTTGACTATTCTAAGGCTTAAGAGGTTCCTGAGTGATATCTCAGTCCAAAGGGCCATGTTCCCTATCTCAGTCACCTTGCTCTGGAAACACTCATTCACTCCTGGAGCATTCCCATTGGTCCATCTGAGAGCCAGGGCGTTTTGTCATGTCAAAGAACATTCACCCAGACCTTGTCTATTTACGTCACAATTCTAAGAGACAATTTGCCCCTCTCCTTTACTAGGCAGTGGCTCCCACCCATCCCTGTGGATCTCAGTGGCAGAGTACCATGTCCATTGGGCAGCTTCTTTCACTCTCCACCACCTCCGCACTTCGTGCTGAAATAAGAGAGTGGTCTTCATCAATAAAAGAAGAGAGAGGAGGCTCTGACAAATTTTGCCCTGTCCCTCACATAGGAGTTTACAAAAATAAATGAAACCTTGGCAGTGGATCGCTGCCATGGGATTGGAAATATTTTATCATCTGCTGAAGGGATGTTATTGACAGAGGACTATGTGTTTTTATTGGGATACCTTTGCACTTTTTCTCAGAGCCAGATAACAGTGAATGGAAACGCTGGTGGTGCTGTGAGTCCAATGAGTTACTACCAAAGGCCATTTTCCCCTTCGGCATATTCTCTCCCAGGCTCACTCAACTCAAGCATTATCATGCAGCATGGCAGATCCCTTGGTAAGTATTCTGATAACTGTGACTTTCGTTATGTCAAAAACAAAAAGTGTGAGAAAAATATAAGGCATAAAAATGAGACGGGAGTGATCAGCACTCCACTAGTTAAGACACTATTGTAGAGGAGGAATTGAAGCAGAGGGTTCTACTTGGGAAAAATAGGTGACCTAACTACAGCTGAGCCTGAGGTAAGTTTTTGTGTGGATTTGGAGTAGGAGGGAGTAAGAAGAAAAAGAAAATAATCAGTGATGGAGAGAAGAGTTGATGCCACTAGAGATCATTAATGTAGTGCCTGTCCATTGAGGCAGCTTCCTCCTTTGTGGAAGAGCTTTTCATTGTGGAATATTCTTTTGGTTTATATGCAGGGGTATTTCAAAGAAGATCATGGGAAAATGAAATTAAGAGATGAGTTCAGTTTATGTTGGCACACAAAAAAATTGAAATCCATGCACAGTGCTATCATAACACACATTTTCTAAGAAACAGTTGAAGACCTCTCATACATGAAATAGATGTTCAACATTTAAACTAATGCAACAGACTGTCTACCCTAGCAATACAGCAGGAAACTACTGGTGCGTAAAGTGGTAAACTGATATTCAAACTGAAGCTAAAAGAACATTAGGATGTAGCGGTGGAAAGCCCAGCAAGAGAAACTTACAGGTCTTCTTGAATGATGATGTAGTAATTTTGTATTTTTAGGTATAAATGAATTATATAATTGCCTCATGGGAGGAAAATGAACACATGAACATTCACACACAAAAAATTGAAGCATCTAGTTCCATGGGGTTCTCTGGGAAAGGCACTCAGCAGTGTGATGACAGCAACATGATGTAACAGGATAATTTAAAGAATAATACAGAAAATGTGTCTTAAGTTAAAAAAATTGTTTTTAAAAACTAAAAAAAAAATTAAAGCCACTAATCATTGTACATATTGAGATGAACAAGCTTCCCTGATGCTGTGTAACTAGAAAGCTTCTAGAACAGGAAAGCTCAACTCATGATTGCCATATGCTTCTCAGAGAAAAAGACAGAACTGACTCTGTGGCCACCACCAACCAGAGCAAAGTAAACTGAAGGACAAGACTTTAGCTGCTGTTTCCTCTCTGGCTGAGAGTAGCAACCTTCCCTCCACAACACTGAGTCCTGTATTGGTGCTGTTCTTTCACTAAGGGACATTTTATGTCAACATCTGGCATGCATATTGTGAAACTCAACTTCTGGGATTAGCAAAACCTTGATCCTTGAACAGCTTAATATGTAGCCATGGGACTCATCGAAGAAAAGTCTAAATATTCTTGTGCCTACTCCTAGGGATCGTCTGTGAACCTTATGTTTCATTTTTAGAGTCAAAGAAGATAGAACATCCTTATGCCAAAATGTTGCTCTGTAAAAATTAGCCATGGTGTAGTATTAGTAACAGGAGTTCACTACACCCAGAATTTCAGAATATCAAAATGACTTACCACACTTATAAAGTAAAATTCCACAAAATATTCTGGCCATAACATTTGCCTGAATAATTAATATCAAAATCTATTTCTGCCTCACTGCCTGTCAGATTGATCTGATTTTTGTCCCTCTCAACACCCCTCTGGCCCCACCCAAGCAAACAAAAGATAAAAGTGCTTGACTGTACATAGGCTTTGGTTTTTACAACACTTCAGTGAGTAGACTTTGGGATATAAACTACGCTGTATGGAAAAAATTCCTTCTAAATCACAACAAATTCTGTTTAACCAATGCTGTAATAGGATCCTAGGAGACTATAGAACCCTACCCTGCCTTAATGATCTCTGTACTTAGTGAGACCAAAAAATTTGCAAAGTTTGTCAGTTTGTGAACCATGTGATCGAATAAGTAAATACAGAGCAAACTTGTATTGCATAAGTTAGGAATTCATGCACTCTTGTGACTATAAAGGAGGACAAAATTCTCTTTGGCTAAGATATTGCACAAAATAGGTATCTAAGAACTATTTATTGCTGGAATGGCAACAAATACTAACTTCATGGTTGTCCACTCAAATCTTTTTTAGAGTTACATGGAATGTCAATCCGAGTCCAAATACTACTTAAGTTGGAGTAGTAACATAAATAATAAATAAAATAAAAAATAAAATAAAGCAATTTTATTTCTAGCCTAAACTATTCTTCACTTTTAAGAAAATGTATTCAAAATACTTTTCAGTTGCAGATTAAATTGAAAATAGCCATAATAATTGTGGTGGCAATTACAAGAGACCTTAATGTGCTTACACAGATAAGTTAAGCTTAATTGTCATACTTTATGCAAAATCTTTAGGGAAAAACATGCTTATTTATGATATATAAGGAGGCACCACAATATTCAGGGGAAGTCTATATTATCTTTACATCCCGTTTTCCATGAACTTTTCAAAGCCCCTTTCATTTACCGTATACAAGCATGCACACAGACAGACACACACACACACACACACACACACGCACACAAACACAGTACACAAAGATTTTTACATGAAAGAACTTTCTCTGTGGCAGACTATTGAACCATGGGATAACAGTATGAACACAGTGTCTTTCTTGGTCACCAAAATTTTGAAAGTAATTGCAGCAAAATAGGAAGTTGTATTATTACTCGAACTAGATCAATGACAATTAAATTAATTTTGTTAGTATTTGAGAGGCAGAGAGATGGGGGAGAGAGAGAAAGAGACACAGACACAGTGTTCCATCCACTGATTTACTCTTCGAATGTCCCCAGTGGCCAACACTGGACCAGAGCTGGGTGTCAGGAAACTTAGTCGAGATTTCCCAGGTTGGTAGCAGAAATCTAATTCCATGAGCCATCACCTGCTGCCTCAAGCATCCACATTAACAGGAAGCTGGAATCTGCAGCAGGACTCAAATCTCAGTGCTTGGATAAGGGACACAGGCTTCTTAACTTGCATCTTTACCCCTAGGTCAAATGCCTGCCCAATAATACTAATTTTCAAAAGAATGTTTAAATCAAGTGTAAATAGCATATATAATATAGTATATGCACACTCTGTTGCTTCTGAAATCATATTAGAAATTAGTAAGATGGTCCTGGCACGGTAACCAGGTGGCTAAAGTCCTCACCTTACAAACACTGGGATCCCATGTGTGCACCAGTTCATGTTCCAGCTGCTCCACTGCCCATCCCGCTCCCTGATTGTGGCCTGGGAAAGCAGTCAAGGATGGCCCAAAACCTTGAGATCCTGCATCCGTGTGAGAGACCTGGAAGAAGCTCCTGGATTCAGATCAGCTCAGCTCCGGGCATTGCTGCCACTTGGGAAGTGATTAAGCAGATGGAAGATCTTTCTCTCTGTCTCTCCTCCCTGTGTATCTGACTTCCCAATAAAAATAAATCTTAAAAAAAAAAAGAAAAAAGAAATAAAGATGACAAAGATAAGAGCTTGATAAACCTCATCTAATTTATACCCTTAGGTCAGTTTTTATCTCACAGGCTCTTGGTATTTTGGTGTAAAGCTTAAGGATACTATGGCCATCATAATGTTTGAATAAAAATTAATACTAATAGCAAAGTACTGAGTTCCCCACAAGCCTTCCCATCTAAATAAATGTTTGGACATACAGAGCACTAAGTGACTCCGGTGTTGGCTTTGTCTTCCTGAAATCACTGTCACCTGAAAACACATTCCAGTACTTTTCAACAATTTCATTATCAGAAATTATCACAAAAACAGTGCCAATATAAATTATGACCTTAGGGTAGTCACTGAACTTGCTTGGGTTCCTGCTCCCTTGTGTCAGTTTGTTTTCTGTTATTAAACAAAAACACTTGAGACTGGGCAACTGGTAAGGAAAAGCGTTTCCTTGGGGCATGTCTCTACAATTGGAGTCTGAGAGGGAGGCGCCCGTGTCTGCCCCACTTCTGGTGAGAGCCTCCGGCCCCTGCCATTCCCAGCTGCAAGAGGAAGGACAAACGGGCAGATGCGGCAGGGAAACAAGACAAAGTCAACGTGCTTGGCTCACTTCCTGACAGCTCAGTCCAGCAAGAATGAAGTTCCGGTGCAGCGGAAAATCGTCTCCAGGACCCCTAACTCTCAGCACTGGGGAACTGAGGACCAAGCCCCAGCCTGAGCTTTGGGGAGCAGGAACCGTATCCCAACCATTGCACCTGTCACCTGCAGAGTTGATGTTGTCTATTCTGCTGTCCCCAAGTGCTCCTGGAAGAAAAGATGAGTCGGTACATGTAACGTGCTTGTTAAACACAACGACTGCTGTACACTCAACAAATGTTCTTTCCCTCACCCCTTTTCATAAATGCTGAGGCGCTTGTTGTTGCAAGTGTGTTCAGCATACAGCTACACTTTGTACACTAAACAATGAGGGACCAAGTGTAAGGTAAATGAGGTAAAAGAGATAATTATGTGAATATGGATTCTTTTTCATTTCTTATTTATACTTATTTGTTAGAGAGGGAGAGAGCTCCCATCCTCGGACTTCCTCTCCAAATGCCCCCAACAGAGCAGACAGAAATCAATCCGGCTCCCATGTGGGTGACAGGATCCCATACTTGAGTCATCTCTGCCTCCCACAGTCTGCATTAGCCAGAAGCTGGAATCAGCAGGTGAGCCTAGAAGCCAGGAGCTGCATGGGAGTCACTTCTAGCCCAGAAATAGATACTCTGTGTTATACAGTTGTTGTAAATACAGGACAAGCATCATGTGTTCGTGATTCCTTGTACACCAAGCAACTGCATATCACATTTCACCAACTTTTCTCCACAGAACCCACAGAGCCGTACCCGCAGCCCGCACAGTCTCTGGACGGCCCGGGCGGCAGCAACATTCCTCTATACAGATCGTCGGAGGAAGAGAAGAAGGTGACAGTCATCAAAGCCCCGCATTACCCAGGGATCGGGCCCGTGGATGAGTCCGGAATCCCCACAGCAATCAGAACGGTAGGAAACGCCTGCGTGTGCGTCTCTCTGGCTCTGCGCACAAACTGGACAAAGGACGGATTGTCCATGGCTTTGTACATTCCTAGGGTCTTATATAATGAGGATTGCCCTCTGTGGCGACTGAGCCCTCATGAATATCGTGCTGTTTTGAGGCAGAGAGAACCATACACACTTTGTGTTTTCCGTTTGAAAGAAAAGTCAGGATCCTTATAAGGGTGTCAAAAGGATGTGCCTCTGCTGGGTGGCACTATTTTTACCTTACACCAAGGAGGGATAGGATCATGGAGAGAGAAGGAACCAGAAAATGTGAATTCTTTGGCTTCATGGAATTCCCATGAGCTTTGCCAATATAACCGCGATTTACTTCTGGAAATGGATGTGCTAACACTGGCAGATTCAGCTATGAATTGGGTGTTGGGAGGCGAGATGATCTGGAGTGAAGAGAGTGAATGTCATGGAGAGGAAAAATTGTCTGAAGAAAAATACACATTTTAATGGCCTGTCCTCAGCTGTGCCTGCTGAGAAGCTCTCTTGGGATGATAAGTGAAAGAGGTTGCTTTTTTTTTTTTTTTTTTTTAACTCTGCCAAAGCATAGCTCTGTGCTGGGACAGCCCCTTCTGGCCAAGCTCAGCAGTGACAGAGGCAGTCTGTGAGAGCTGAGCAGACCTCGGCTTGCTGACCCAGTGTAGTAGAAGCGGAGGTGTGTGCTAGTCGGACACGGAAAGCTGAGCAAACCAGGATGAGAGCCGCGGCACCTTTGCAGGTGAAACTTGGGGGCGGTGCATGAGCGGAGCTCCAGCCACATAACCTTGGCCTGGAACACCCACAAAAAAAAAAAAAAAAAAAAAAAAAAAAAAAACCTGTGGTGTAGCCAGGGGCAAAGATACCAGGGCAAAAAGCAAGGGTGAGACTAGAAAACTGAACGAGCATTTAAGTAAGAGGGTGTTTTCTCTCCCTGATTTACGATCATTGTATGGGATTATAAAGGATTATGTGTTTTATTTTTTAAGAGAATAAGTACACATTGATTATTCTAAGATTCTGTAATAAAATTGAAAACCAAAGAGTAGATCAATGAAGCAATTGCTGTTGTGGGGGGGTGTTGAAGGTAACTAATTAGATAAAGTCCCACAAGTCTGTGTGGGAATAAATGACTGTCATTTTCCAGGTCTGTGACTAAGATTCTTAATCTTGTGATCATTACATGTTTCTGGTGATGGCGGTGTTGTTGTTTGTTTCTCTTTTAAGATTTCTAACTATAACCTGGCTTGTTTGAATCCTTTTCTTAATTATGTGGAAATAGACTCTCCTACAGGTATGAGGTCAATAGTTCTGCCTATGGACCCCTGGGTATGATATATTGACCAATGAACACACTTCAGATTCTATTTCTAGCAGATTCTGTCTAAAAGATTTTTATTAGAAACCTGGTGGAGTGTTTTTAAATCAATAGCTGACACATTAAAGTGAGCATGCAAACCTTTTTCATTGATTTTTATCCACAGTACATAATTTTCATTAGATAACAAGAGTTTGCTTTCTCGGTATTTAATAAGAACATCTGAAAATCTGAAACTGGCCGGAGCCAGTTAAGGAAAGGTAGAATAGATATCTAACATTGTTAATCCATCTACTACCAAAGAAAAAGCTTGCTCAGATATGTATCAGTAAACACATACACCAAACATTTTGTGCTAATTTCCCTTCCATAAAATAGAAAATATAATATAAGCAATCTGGCAGTTCCTTATAAGGAACCATAATCTGTGCAGCTCTGACCTAGGCCTTTCAAACTTTACAAAGAAGGTACAGGTCTGTGCAGGCTCCGCTAGCTCCCATGGACTTTTCTGCAGCCCTGCATAGCACATCCCCAAGTATAGCCGTGTTTATACATGTGGAATGAGGCCACTCCGAGCCACTGCCGGCCAAGAATCTCCAAGATTGTTTTCCTTTCTCATCCGGCAGACTCCAAGAGCTTCCCTTTAGCTTTCTGTTTAGTGGATAAGCCAAAGGCAGTACTGCTTAGGTGTACTGGAGACATAGTATACTTGCAGAGGACCAGCACATGTCAAGAAACAGGATTTCGTTAAAAAAAAAAAAAAAGAGCCTGGAAAGTCATGAATCAATAAACATGACTTTCTGAATGACTGGCATGAAAGTAAGTGGTTCTTGTGTGACCTGGGTTATCTGCATCAGCCTTTTAGGGCCATTCTTCAAAACAACAACAAAACTCACTGTGTCCACAAGATCATGTGATCAAGGCCAGCTGGTTAAGTGAAATACAAATTCTTTTCTCTTTCACATACAGCTAATTACATGGAAAGCAATAGTGTTGCGAAGTGCTGGTAGCTGTTGTCTGTGTGAGATGACTACAAGGACACAGGTGGAAATAAACTCCCTCAACTTTGAGTCAATTGCTGTTTTCTCAGTTTCAGTGTTATGCATAGCAGTCTCCCTGATGGCATTTATAAAAAGAACTTCTAGTGCCTACTTCTTTTAGAAAAGGACATGGAGTTTTAACATTCCCATTTTACCAGTCTCAGGTTCCCTTTTGCCAATAGACGGGGCATTCCCTGGCATCTCTGTGCTCCCCATATAAAGCTAGCAAATGGCATAACTCTGAGATCTTGCCTGATATAGGCCCTAAGCAAGTGAAGAAAAAAAACCTGTCTGTCAAGACGCATTGCCATATACAGGGATAGAGTTTACTCACTAGACTTCCTGGTAGTCATTGGTTGTGTCCAGGTATGGCCGGAAAATACTTTTGCACTATTATGTCTCATGATCTTTTCCTTTCAAACTGTAAAAGAAATGAAGCCTCATCCAAGAGAAATTGATATTTTATTAAATTGGAAGTGCCTTAAAGATACATGCTCAGCTACCTTGACTTAGCAAATAGTCTGACTTCGTCACTGCACGCCTTCCTGCTCATTCCCATCATTGATTTCCTCAATTTTTCCATTGAAAAGAAAGTTTAGAATGAAGAGGTAATTCACAACAAAGTCACCTTTAATGTGAATCTGTAATGAAAATGTTAACATACAGAGATGAAAATAAACGTAGATTCAGAAGTTTTCAAATGAACAATGTAATGATCACATGTCTGAAAGCAAAATTATGGTGTCGAAGCTTAACCAAATCTCAGTGCAACAAGTGCCAGACTGTTTTGTAGAAATCCTGTTTTAAATTATGAAATTTGTGTTAGAAATTCAGCTGGATGTAGTTGTTATACACAGAATGGTCAAGTTTCTTGGCCAGGAAGCACTGAAATAATTGGAATACTGATCTTGCCTAGCAAAATCTTTAATTATGTTGGTGAAGGATGTATTTTTACTGGTGTATTGTTATGTTTCATCCAATAAATTAGATTTATTATTTCATTCCCAAATATTTGAAATTTTCTGTTAATATTTATGATAGCATTCCTACTATTCTGGGCACTCTTTCTAAGCTTTTATGTACACATTGTCTCATTCAGTTTCCATAACCGTCTCATGATGCTGGCAATATTTCAATTTAAAGAACAGAAAACTGAGGCTCCAAAAGGTTGCACAAACTTGTCCAAATTTATACTACTGGGAAGTATGAAATAGAAATTAAAGGAGTTAACCTTTGACTCATGATTCAAGATTAAACATTCATTTCATCTTTCCACTGCAGCTGACTATTTCTATTATGTCCAAAGCAGGAGAACTCAGCACTTCTCTCAAAAAACTTACAATTTAGTGAGTCAAATGTTCTATATATGCCCTATAGCTACGTATCTAAAATTTTCAAACCATAACCACAAGTTTATTTTTTCTCTGGGATTCTGGATTGTCCACTGCATTCAGCATTTGACCAATTTAACTAATGAATATCAAATTTCAGTGTCTGAACCTTGGTAGATCAGAGTACAGCTTGAATAAAAAATATTCCCTAGTTAATTCTAAAAATAATCTTGACAGACATGCAGTTAAAAAAAAAAATTTAAGGATAATGATAATCTTCACCAAAAGCAACTAAGTAAATTATGACAGCCACTTTTACTCAGTGCATTTTATACAATGTATCCGTGTAAACACCAATCATCTAATTCTGGGCACAGCTATGGTTTGTAAAAATAAAACCATAATATCAAATGTCCCAACCTGAACTCAAATGTGGAGTAAGAAATTCACAACCCACACAGAGAAATTAACAAACTGCAAAGATTGTCATCAGAGTTGAGAGTCAGAACATTTCATTACAAAATGAAAATCTGTTATTTAAAAGATAAAATATACATACAGACCAACACCTTGAGGAGCGACGCACTGGTTTACCACCAGTTTTGTAACTAACTATGAAGCATTCTTTTTTATAGACTGTAGACCGGCCAAAGGACTGGTACAAGACCATGTTTAAGCAGATCCACATGGTGCATAAGCCAGGTACGTATGTACTTCCGTGTTTTGATTAGGGCTTTGTAGATTGGAAAATAGTTACTCTTCATTTGTGTTGTTTTGTTCACAAAATGAAGAAGTCCCCAGTACACCCATGTGCCCTATCCTTTACAACATTCCTCCTTTATTCTCCTCTTGTGGCTCCTCACAGATTTCTGAGTCTATCTCACTCCTGGCTCCTTGGAGGAGCCGCTGGGAGGACTGCCGGGTGTTCTGATCTTATGCTTCCATCCATCCTTACCCATGCTCTAATCCAGTGTGTCCTCTGCTTAGACACTAAGCAATCTGCCCGTCTGCTCCCAACAGAGTGTTGGTAGGTCTGAGAGCTTTCTGGCAAGAGGTGTGTAAAGCACTTAGTAAAGAAAGCTCATGATTCAAAGAGAGAACTGCATGGGGAAGTGAACAGTGACCAACTTCGCGTGCTGCGGAGGGAGCAAGACCCAAATCCAAAAGTCTTTGAACATTCACAGTAAATACGGAAGATGAAAAAACTGCATGAATATCAAAACATTGCAGCAAAATAAACTTGTCTTTCAGTTGTTTCTTTTCATGAACTTTTTAAGTAACTTCATGCAAAGAAAAAAACATAACAAAAATTGCTGTTCTGGAGATACTTAACCCAAAGCAGTATTTATAAATAAAAATTGATATCATGAACTGGGAAAATGGCATTGCTTTTCTCACAGGTTTCTGCTGTCTTATTATGATGTGGTGGCCAAATCTATATTACCGCAATATTTATGTTTCATTTTCTAGATGATGACACAGACATGTATAATACTCCTTATACCTATAATGCAGGTAGGATGGGTTTTCTTGGAATATTTTATTCCCAGGCATGTTTGGAAGAACACTGTTCCTCTTTTTTTTTAATCACTCTATTTGAGCGCACATTTTTCACTTTATGTAATTAGCAGAATGCTTTTTCTTCTCTCAAAGCATGCATAACAAAAGGACTGATCTTTTCTCATGGAAATGTGGACTAATACTGTTTTGTCTAATTCATTCCCACTGTTAGCATATTCCCAGCTTCAGGAATGTTTAACTAAAGTGTGAAGGACAGCATGAAAGAACATACTGTAACCCCCAGTACAAAATAAGATAAAGATCTTCTTTTATCAGCACAGAAAGTGATTACAATTGCTTGCATAAGATCTTTCAGATATCTTCACAAAAAACAAGTCAAGCAAAGTGTTTTGTGACCTTGCCCGTGGTTTTGCTCCAAAAAAGCAACCATTCATTGAAAGATTTTAAAAATCTCATTTGTCTGGGCCACTTTTCGCACTCAGAGTTGCCAATGGTCACCAAGAAGTGACTTCAGCACCAGGCATTTCCACTTGTACTAGAGTGCATTGATGCCTGGTGAAGTGGCTTGCAAGCTGGAGTGAGGGGTCCCTAAAGCAGTTACCCTTCATCACATTCTCCTCTGTGTTGCTTCAGGAATTTCACCATGACCTCTTTTTACTGCCCAGCCTCCAGCTCAGAATCTGTACACAATTGCTTTTGTTTTTTAAAATCTCCTTTATTTGAAGCAAACTCACAGGCTCAGATTGTCATGCCTCACCCATTCAGTGTCTGTGCCTTCACTTGGAGGTCTTCTTGGCAGCGTGGCTGTGTAATTGAGAGACACCTAAAAATTCACACAGGACTTTTAGGAGAAGAAGATGAGCACAAATACAGTTTGTTCAAAAGATTAAAATGCTCGGAAAAGGGGGAGAGAGAGAGAGAGGAAAGTGTCTGCCATCTACTTGCAAATCAGGACTGGGCCAGGTCAAAGCCAAGAGCTGGAACGGAATCTGAGTCTCCCACATGAGTGTCCGGGACCCACGTGCTTGAGCCTGGTGCCTGCCAGGATGCATATCAGCAGGAAGCTGGAATTGGAAGTGAAGTAAGCACTGAAACCCAAGTACTCCACAAGTGATGAAGATGTCCCAAGCGAAGTCTTAGCTACTGTGCCCAAACACTCACCCCAATTGTGAAAATTCGTAATTGTTGTAATATCAAAATTCCTGTCACATGAGTAACTAGCAAATAGAATCAGCCACAAAATATCATGTAAAGTCCTGTGTATTTTATCATTTAGATAGAGAATTCATAAGCAATTTCTTTCCTTTCTACTAATTTAACAGCTCATTGCTTCATGTCTTGAGCTTTTCTACCCCTTTTTGTCTATGCTGTCTTTACTACCCTCCTCCTCTCTCCTTTACCCAAACTGAGCCTTCCGGGTCAACGCTAATCTCCCAGGTACCACAGTATCTGGCCAATCCGCCACTGCCACCACCTATAATCGTGTGCATTCATAATGCGTATGTTCATGTGATCTGTATGAAATGTTGCTAATGACATCCTATCATAATTCTGTTTATGTCTCATTTTTTCAGATGCATTATAAGCTTGTTGAGGATTTTTGGCCCCTTGTGACTTGCACAGCAATATATATACACACACACACACACACACACACACACACACACATATATATATATACATTTTAAGTACTAAAAGATATTTGGACACAGTTTTAAACATTTTTGCTTTTTCTGAAGTGTTGACCATATTATTAATTTGATCAACATGAAAATTTGTTGAGTA
Organism: Ochotona princeps; assembly: GCF_030435755.1. Classification (NCBI taxonomy): domain Eukaryota; kingdom Metazoa; phylum Chordata; class Mammalia; order Lagomorpha; family Ochotonidae; genus Ochotona; species Ochotona princeps. Next base: position 23,703,973 of record NC_080842.1, read on the forward strand.
CTTACAAGTACATTTTTAGTAGCAATCTGTATTATTATTAACTCCAGAATAAACTGATGATTTACTATAATCACTGCTTGTTAGCACAATTAATTCACTAATTACAGTAATGATAGTATATTAATAATTAATAAATTAATAAAGAACCTATGTGGACAATAATTTTGGCAAAATCACAGGCTATTTTGAAAGGTACAAATCATTGAACTCATTTTTCCACCTGTTTTTTGTTTGTTTTTGTTTTGGTCATGCTAGGCGTGTATAACCAAGCCTACAGTACACAGTCACACCCTGCTGTGAAGACACAGACCTACAGACCTCTGTCCAAAAGCCACTCCGACAATGGCACAGAGGTCTTCAAGGACGCGTCCTCTCCAGTGCCTCCCCCACCTCCAGTCCCACCGCTGCGGCCCAGAGATAGGCCTTCTACGGAAAAGTAAGGCATTTGCCCAAAACTCAGACCTGTGGGTAACCAAGGACAAAAATAAGGGCACCTGGCCATCAGTGGATTGACAGAATCCATTGACAGACTAGACAGAGGGTAAATAGAGATATACAATTGTAACTGGGTCATGGAAGATGTTTACTATGAAAAAATTGTGAAACCAAATCTCACTTGACCTTAGCCAAAAGGCTGAGAAATGATAGAACCAAATTTCAAAGAATGTTTACAACAAAATAGACTTAGCTTTCTTATTCTATTTTTCCTCATTGGAATAGACAAATTCTTCCCTTCATGTGACAGGTTAGAGACTATGCAATCATCTAAAACTTCATCAGATTTACAATGTTAGGTCTATTAATAAAATAACTTCCTGAAAGCAAAGAATATTATAAAGAATAAAGAAAGCACTAGTTAATGCGTCCTTCTGTGACTCATTTTTACTGCCTTTCTGAACTGATGCGAATTTTCATTTTTCCCTTGAAATATTTGTATGGAAATTATTTCCACTAAATAAAAATTTATGAGTATATTTGAATTATGTCACTTTTGTTAGGTTATTACTAACGTTACTACTAAAAAATAACCTTTTTTAAAAGTTCCCCGATGGTTAAGCACTTTATTGTATCATCTGATTCTGAGAACTAACCAAGGAGATGTGTCATGTTTTAAAAGAGAAGGAAATTGTGATTTAGAAAACTGGAGTAACTTCACCAATTTGTATGGCTAATATTCAGATTTAACTCTGGTTATGTAAGTCAGAATCTGCTCCCTCACAAATAATGAACAACCCTCCCCCCAAAAAAGGGGGGCCTTCCTCTTCCACTCCAGCTGACTGGAGGTGTCTGACTTGGTTAAGTCCTTCTACAGAGCTTGACAATCTAAGTCCTTCTTTGGCAGCATCTTAAATGATACGAGGTAGAGCTGATTCCAGTGATAAAGATGTTTGACTCCAGTTTTGTCAAGCTAATACCAAAAGAGGCTCTCCCCAGCCACACAGCTTGCTCCTACAAAATGCAAGATGAAGTGATATCATGGCATTTCTTGCAGACAAGCTTTTTTATTTATATATTTTATAAGAAAAAAGACGAAACATGCTGTGTGCATTACTCTTTGTCACTTTGGATTGAGGATACCAGGTCACAGGAGTGGGGGTTAAGCTCACAGAGCTTCCCAGGAGCAACCTGACACTCACTTTAAACACAAACATACATCCTGCCCTGAGTGACCCACAGGTTTGATGAACCCCTTGTGTGAACTGTTGAGACAGCAGGAAAATAGTCTTAAGAAATGCCAAAAAGATACATGAAATAATACTAATGTGTTTCTTTGAGTCATTTTGGTAGAATAAACTATAACTGTGATGGTCTTCACAGACTGATATCTTATTCCAAAAGGTTTTGCAAAACTGTACTGACATTAACTTTGCAAACAGATAGTGTGTGGTTTTACACAACAGCTTGAAGTACATAGAATCACGGTAACATGTGATCTGTTGTGCATTTCTAGGCATGATTGGGATCCTCCAGACAGAAAAGTGGACACAAGGAAATTCCGGTCTGAACCAAGGAGTATTTTTGAATATGAACCCGGGAAGTCATCAATTCTGCAGCATGAAAGACCAGTAAGCACTTTGCTATTAAACACAATGCCAGTGCAGCAGGTTTCCAGGGCTCCCAAACAAACCTGAATTTCATAGCATTTGCCCATGTCTTGTCACAAGAAAGGCTATTTATGTACTTGGCATTATTTAGACTGCCTATACATTTTGTATGGTTAGGTGAGCATCTTGTTTCAAAACTGAAAGTTGCACTGTTATATATATTGTCCCCACAAACCAGATATATACACATATGATTCATCGCACATAGCTATAGCTGTGCCTAATCATGGATCACAAATGTAGCTTAGTTGATATTCTGGATTGCCCATTTAGAGCGCCATTTATCAGTCTCCCAGTTCACATAGACTCAGTTCCATCCTTTGACTTTCATATTGGTTTCTTAATATTTCTTTCACATAAGGAGAATTTTTTCCGAATGCCCTTAAAATTAATTGACTGTCATTGAATCTTCTCAGGTTACCAAACCTCAAGTCTCCTGATTGCCTGTCATTCTAAAGGATTAAGATAATATTTCATTATGCAGTATATTTGCTTTAAGCATATACAAACTAAAAGATACACAAAATTGGAGGAAAAAAAACTGAATGCCTTCTCAAAGTTAAGCAGCAGGTTGTTCCTTGGCCCTGTCTTTCCCCTCCAGGAGCAACGTCCTTAGGATCTCAAACTCTACACTCCTCTGGATCTCCACATCTGCATCTAGAAAAACAGTTTCTATCCACTGCACCTTACTTTCCTCCTTGCCTTACATGAATTTTAGATGTCAGTGAACAGGAAAAAGAACTTTGTTAGCATCTTTAACAGTCTCCAAGAAATTATGCTATGAGAGGTCTTAAAAAATCATGTAAAGTGCATACTATAAGAAACCTATGCATAGATGTTCAACATTTTTGTGCCACAGTAAACTTAACTTTTAATTCAACCATTCATAGACTGGAAACCTTCATTCCACCAACCCAACACACCCATGTCCTTGATTTGGTTTTTGAAACCCTGCATTTATGGTTGTGTTTGAGAAACATGTTCAAAAACCATATAATCACATAATTCAGATATGTTTCTCTGAGCCTTCTTTGCTTTTCTTCAAATAACTCATGCATTTACAGTAAAAGGATTTCAACTGAGAAACTTAGAGGAAAAAGAAAAATACTTATCACTGGTTTGCAGCCTCCATTGCTGGTTTACATATAACCCATTACTGGGCCATCTGATCAGATAGTATGATATTTTGACATTTCCAAGATCAGAATTGAGAGAACTACAATATTGCCACTGTACAAACCTGAAAATAGCAACTAAGAAATCTCAGATTTAAATGTAAATAGGAAACCTTTACTGATCCCTCTAGATATTTATGAGATTCTTAAGACAATGAACATTGTAATTATATTGAAATGCTTTTGTACCTGTGATGGCAGGAGACAGAATTGATCGCAGCAGCTTCCCCATCAGTATACGTACATTATTTCCTCATTTGGCAAAATTGAGTAAGTGTCAGACTTTCTATTAGGTGCTAGGGACACGATGATAAACAGGACAGTGCAAGAACTTCAAGTCTATCTGTTAATGTACAGACAGGAGTCATGGATGTCACCAGAAATGTGGGTGTGGTTAGATTTCCATGGCCACAGGAAAGCCTCCTAGCAAATAGGAAAGGAATGAAAATAAACATTTTATGAAGGAATAGAAAGAACCCAAACTTGCATCTCTCCTAAACAATTTTGCTGAGAACCAGACTTCTACAAAATGATTTGATACAGTTATATAGATAATTTTAAGAAGGTTTCTTTATTATAGGATCGGTCTGTTATCTTTCATTTTAATCAATCCTGAATTCAATCCAGCTTCCTGTACCATTAGGAATAAAGCAGCAGTGGGCAGTGGGTGGGCAGCGATAGGCAGAAATCTCCTTTTTTGTTGATAATGTTTACAGATCATGAAGCAGCTTGAATGCAATATGTGAGAGATAAGGGGCAGGCTGGCCAATCAAAGTGATATGAGAGCACTTAGGGTTTCAAGGTGCAACGAATGCACACACATGGCTTCTTATAGCAAGGTAGTTTGGGAGCAGTCCTTTGCTCTTTTCATTTTTCTTTTTTTCCAAAATAAACCCAACATTGAGATAGGTCTGCATTGCTCTTTTACTTTCTAGATTATTCCTCCATCTGCACAGTTTTCCCAAGTCTCATCTTGGATTCCCATCTCCCCCATGCATTTCAAACCCTACAGACTGGGAGAAATGCCACAGTCACTTCTCTCTTCTGGTGCATATTTGTCCAGGGCCTGGTTTACACTGATTTATTTCCCAACTTCTCCAATCTGGTCTCCCCACCCCAGCAAGAATAATGTTTAACACATCTTCACTTCAGAAAACCTTCAGTTCAAGACTGTATGTCCTGGCTCTCCACCGTCCTTCGAATGAAATCCGAGTTCCATAGCACATTTTTTTTTTTTTAAGATTTATTTATTCTCTTTGGAAAGTCAGATAAGAGGAGGAGAGACAGAGTGGAAGATCCTCTGTCTGCTGATTCACTCCCCAAGTGACTGCAATGGCCAAGGCTGAGCTGATCCAAAGCCAGGATCCTCCTCCAGGTCCCCCATGCGAGTGCAGGGTCCCAAGGCTCTGGGCCATCCTACTGCTTTCCCAGGCCATAAGCAGGGAGCTGGTTGGGAAGTGGGGCTGCCGGGATCAGAACTGGTGTCCACTTGGGAGCCTGGCACATTCAAGGCAAGGACTCCAGCTGCTAGGCCACCATGCCAGGCCCAGCACAGTTTTTATGTTTAAAAAATAAAATGGAGAAAAAACAAGGACACTTTGCAGTTTGACCGCAGCTGATCCCTCCAGCCTCATCTCTTTTCCCGCCCTCCCTGCTACAGGAGGACTTTCAGTTCTCCCCTCACTCGGCCTGGCCCTTTGCACAGCTAGCTCTTCCGCCAAAAAAGCTCTTCCCACCCCCCCTCCCTCCACATGGAATCTTCCCATATCAATCCTCAGGTCCCAGAGGCGTCACGCTTCACCCAAGAACTTGTCCCTGACTGCTCAGTCTTGGGTTCAAAGCTCCTTCTATTGTGTATGGCTGGTGTACCCTATTTTCAGCTCAAGCACTTACTTCACTGGCTTACAATGACTCATTCACTTGTCTGTTTCCCCCTCCATGTTTGAAGATCCTGGAAGACAGGGGTAGTGTCTAACAGTTGTTATATCCCCTGCACTAGCAAAGTGCCTGGCCCATGACAGTTCAGTGAATACACTTTGCGTGACTAGGTGAATGAATAAGTACAGGTTCTGTCCTTACTACTAGTGAGTGCAGCTGGGGAGAGACTGAATCCTTGTTTTTCTGCTTTTCTGTGATGTCTGTACATTTCCAGTGACAAAAGCCCAGGGGATTTCTGTGGAAGCCTATGTGGGGTGTTCTACACACTGCCGTAACTGAGGCTCACACATTCCCCGATTCCCTTGGTGCCAGAGGCAGAAGACGCAGTATTATTTGAACCAAATCTTTCCCAGATCCTCACAGATACATTCTCTTGCTCCTTAGCAATCAATGGCAAGAGGATTCATATTCTCTAACAGGAGAGCAAAAGTGAATACGCTTGTTTGAAGCTCATGAATATTCATTTGACTATAAATTTAGAAATGTTAACTAAATGAGCATAGCGTTGGAAGTGGAAAATCACTTTGCAGTCACCAGGATGTTATTTTAGCTGACTTGAACTATTCATCAGAACCATATATTTATTTTATTCTGCAAGATAAACATATGAATTCTGTATATATTAATAAAAAAATTCTCTAGATTGCATAGGCTTACAGGTAAGCCATGTTCAAATTTGAAAAGAAAGATAAAATGAACAAGGCATTGGTGAATACCTCTCTGTGCTTGATAAAACAGTGAAGATTTCACCATTCCTTATTGTAACTATGAAAAGGGAAGAATACAAGCATTCACCACTGTGCAGAGTTGATATTTAACTTAACAGTTTGTGAACATAAGCCTTTTTTGTCAGTAAGGATTGCCTCTGAAAGCTAAAGCTAAAGCTTAAAAAATTAGGAGTTTCATCTAATAATTTGAATCAGAAATAAGTATCCCAACTAACCACAACACTGTGTGGAACCACACCACAGATAAAGTATAGTTGCCAGTCTTATTGACGCTACAAGTCTATTGAGTTTATTGAGCATAAACTTTCAAGAACAAAATATACCAGCACTTTTAAAATTTGGAACAGCCTATAGAAAATACATGCCTCAGGGAGAACACTCAGAACAGTGAGGTTTCTAGAGCCACATTAGTAGCCAAATGCTATTAAACTATTGAAAGCATACTTTAAAAAGTTGTTCATCCCTGATAGCTTTTACATAAAGATCATGTGTACTTTCATTTGCACGTATACTATAAGTTGGTTTTGAGTTTTGCTGAGTTTTTACAAAGAAGAGGGGAAGAAAGATTCAAAAGATATACATCAGAATTTTAGCTCTTCTGCCTGTTTTGAGCAATTAGACAAAAGCATGATCACGTTTCCTAAATGAGTTCTGAGTGTTCATATTCAGGCTGAACTCAATGGAACTTCCGTGTTGTGCGTGGCAACAGTGGGCTTGTCAGTGTGCTGATCTGTCTATTGGCTGGCCATCATGAACTCTTCTGAGGCTTTTGTGTACTTTAGCAGTGACTCTGGGCTGTTTCATAATACCTTTCATTGTTGTCAGACAAAAGGTATTCAACAGGTCAAAGACCACAGCAAAGAGAAAATTCCAGTTTTGCCACCTATAATTTACTTAAAACAATTGAAGCATATGCTCTTCATGACACACCAGAGTTACAGATAGTGACCAGAAATAATTGTTTAGGATGTTTTCTCCACAAATGCACACTGGCATGAGTTCTAGATAGCTGCCCATCATGACCATAAGTTGAATTTTTAATCAACAAAAGCATAATTAGTGGAATACTACCAGTCTGTGATTGTCTCTGTTGTTTCGTAGAAATATATTTCTGTAAATTAGCACTTAGTAGATCCATTTGCTATACATTTTTCTTAAGGTAGTAGTCATAGTGACTTTATAATGGCTAATAAATCTAGTCATGGATAAGTTTGCTGCCCCCTTCTGTTCATTTCTGAGCAAATTTACTTCGTGAGAAGTTTCTATCTCCCTTTAGCAAAACAAATGCTGCACTTGAAAGCAGACTTTACACAAATTAAGAATTAATGAATATCATTAAATGCACACTAATAGACATTAAAATGTTTGTAAAAGCCACATGTGAGTTTTCTGTGGGAGAAATAGTACTCTCTAGAAACACAAGAAAAATTACTGAGGCATTCTCTCTAATGTCAGTCTCCTTACCAATGAGACTCAACAAAATCATTCTAGAAATAATTATATGCCACAACTGTAAATGATCTAAATAAAAATTGGGGAAAACTAATATTTTGGCAGTACCAAAATCTGTTAATAATTTTTCTGCTATTGAAGCAAAGGTCAATTGAATTAAAATTTTAAATTAGACCAAAAAACAGCAAATTAGCTGCTAGAATATTTTCTTTTTTAAAAAAAGATTTATTTATTTTTATTGGAAAGACAGATCAGATTTATGGAGAGAGAGAGAGAGAGAGAGAGAGAAAGATATTCTATCTGCTGGTTCACTCTGCCACAGCCAGAGCTGAGCTGATCTGAATCAAGGAGTCAGGCGATTCTTCTGGGTCTCCCATGCTGGTACAGGATCCCAAGGCTTTGGGCCATCGTCGACAGCTTCCCCAGGCCACAAGCAGAGAGCTTGAAGGGAAATGGAGTAGCTGGGACACAAACTGGCGCCCATATGGCATCTTGGAGCTTACCGCATGAAGATTTAGCCATTGAGACATCATGCCAGACACTAAGATATTTTCTTTCTTTCAATTTCACTGCTATTACTGAAATGTAAACCAACCAACTCAAGCTCCCTGTGACATTTTCCCATACCTAATCATATGTGTTCTCTGGTTTTTGTTTATTAGCTAAAGCAACGTTTTGAAAATAGAGTAAAATATAATACTTAAAAGAAAGAAAAGTCACAATATAAGAACACGTTTCTAGTCTTGTTAATTGTTCTCAACCAGATTCAAGCTTTGAAATACCTCTAGTGTTGCACAAGTACATGGATGTATTCTGTTTTTGTCACTAACAATTTCATCATAAGCACTTTCCAGGGTTTCCAAAGTCTTACTGATTGCAATCACTATGTACTTTGGATAAGTTATCATGTCTCAAACATTTTTATCACTGCTATTATTAGTATTTTATTATTAAGTGTAGAAATTAGCCCATATAACAGAAACACTTTGGGTATAATTTATTGTTAAATTTAGACAGGCTATCACTCACAAAACTGTGTAAAGGCAACCACTCAATAAAACACTAGAGGATGCTCATGTTGAAGTAGTGGTCTTTGTTCTCAAGCTCCCAAGATGACAAAGGTTGTAGTATATTTCCTTCAGAATTAAGATGCTTCTACTCCGTGGACAACCTTTATTACCCTCAAGAATTCGAAGGAAATAATATGGGCTTGCTTTGAGGAAGTGAACGCTTAATAATAGCCCTCTTACAAAATATCTGGGAGTCCCAGCTCCTCTCCTGGCCAAGGTGAATGACTTTTAAGAAAACTAATTTTTCTTAGAACTTTTTATACTTATGTCCAACTTACAATACTGCACAGTTCAGTTGTACCATATTTAAAAGCGTTGTGTGATAATTATCAACGAAGCAATGTCAGTTTCCAGTTTTCACATAAAATCAACAGCCTGTACCAATGGAGTCAGATATGTGTTATTGAAAAATATTTAGAATATTGCTGGATAAATTAAACTGGTTTGTTTCTGAAGTAAGTATATGTATTTTCTCAAAATGTTCATACAAACAATCTAGTTGTTGCATCTTAAATATAACATAGAGAAACTACTAGAAGGAAGCAAGACAATCATAAAATTGGGCTTTTTCTCTAAATTACTGTGTCAAGTAAACCAAGGTGGGAGTTTGCCTACCTTCCATCTACAGTCTCATTTGGAAAACTCTGTACCCTTCCCTGCCCCCTACCCATCACCATCTACGGTAATAATTTTGGAAATCCTCTCTGCACTCAAATCTCTTTCCATGGCTCAGATTAATTGGAAGGACCGTCAACTTTGGGACATCCCTGAAGATGTGATCCTTGTTCACCTTCCGAGGGGCCTCTGAGCTTCAGATCTCAGCGGTGGTCCAGATGCTTCCGGGGTCTCCGGGCTCTGACTCGCAGGGACATCTCGCCTTCTCCCACCAGCCAGAGGCCCCAGCACAGGGCTCCAGCAGCGGTGGTCGGGTTGGCTAGAACAAGAGCTTGCCGCAGATGCATCAGTTTCTCCCCCACCCCTCTCTCTTCCAGCCCCCTCTCCCAACAACTCCGACACCTGTTCCCAGGAAACCTGGCCAGCAGCCTGTCTCTAGTTCACCAACGGAAGCAGTGGCTGGTAGCCCCTCCCCGCCGCCCAGGAGTGGCCTCCCCACGCCCAGCTTGTGTGCCCCAGCTCTCTCTCCCGCCCCGGTGAGCTCCTGCCTTCTTTGACTTTTCTCATTCCCGTCAGGAAGTTCCAGGGCTCTTCCCTGTGCTCCACGGGTCCAGAGGGCAAGAGCAGAAGCTGGTTACTCCCCAGCTCTGCCCGGTTGTGTCTGTTGCCATCTGGTCCCCCAGAAGCTCGGTGCCAAATAACCCCTCCCAACTCCCCTGCTCTCCAGCACCCCTCACTCCGCTCCAAGACTCCTCGAAGCTCTCCTCATGCCTCCCACCCTAGTTCCTCACTGTGTAGACACTCCCACCCCCATCCGCGCGCATGCCAGCAGTGGTCTGCAGATTACCCCCTCGTGCACTGGGACCTCAAAGCCACATGGTGCCTGAGCTGTGCCCATCCATTCTCTGGTGCACTCCCCGAGCCCATCATTCTGCAACATAGAGCCATGAGCTAGGGTGAGCCTTAGGAAGGGTGGACAGAGGACAGAAGTAGGGGCCTAAGGGTGCCCCATAAGTGCATCTCTGGGCCCTTGTGCTTGCCCTCCTGCGTTCCCTCCTGCCTAGGTTGTTCGGACCTGAGTGATGCATGTCTACGTGCAAGTGCGCGCGTGTTTTTCATACCACAGGGCATTTCCCTCACTTGGCTCAGTGTGCGTTTTCCTTCCCTTTTCCTTCACATCTGCTCTAGACTGATCGCATAACTCCAGATGACATAGATTTAGAAAATGAGCCCTGGTATAAATTCTTTTCAGAACTGGAGTTTGGACGCCCGGTAAGTGAGGCTAGACTGTTCATATAAGAACCGTAGGAGAATGTTGTTTGATTGATTAAACATACCATTGTTAGGCGAGCTAGGTGCTATCTAAAGAACAGAAGCTGGATGGGGTCTGAGAGGTTTAGTGCACGCGCCCTTCTCTACCAGATGATTAACCATGCTCAGGCACCTCCTATTGGTTTTCCTCCCCCCTCCAAATCATGCGTTAGAATTACTTAACATCTGATTAATTGCAAACCTAACACATTGCGGTAGCTTCTTTCCTGGAATATTCAGTGATTCCAACTTCTCAGAGTGTTTGTGTCTGCTTACAGTCCCTTTTGTTCCAGTTCAAACTCAGGAGCACATTGATAGACAGAATGTTGCCCTAGCTCCCATTTGCTGAGGAGTCAGAGACAAGAATAGGGAGCTATACTTGTCCTGCGCAAAGTCATCCGATAGAAAATAAAGCACCCCAGCAAACATGAGTTCTGGAAGGTTTGTGTAATTTGCCCAACGTAGTAAATGACACAGTCAGAAGATAAGCTTAGGCTTGTTTTCTTTTTTTTTTTTTTAAGATTTTATTATTATTGGAAAGCCAGATATACAGAGAGGAGGATCTTCCATCTGATGTTTCACTCCCCAAGTGAGCCGCAACAGGCCGGTGCGCGCCAATCCAATGCCGGGAACCAGGAACCTCTTCCAGGTCTCCCACGCGGATGCAGGGTCCCAAAGCTTTGGTCCGTCCTCGACTGCTTTCCCAGGCCACAAGCAGGGAGTTGGAGGGGAAGTGGAGCTGCCAGGATTAGAATCGGCGCCCATATGGGATCCCGGGGCTTTCAACGTGAGGACTTTAGCTGCTAGGCCACGCCGCCGGGCCCTTAGGCTTGTTTTCAAAAAGAAAATTTCACTCTAATATATTGCCAGAATATTTCTGCTATATAAATGTCTCTTTTACCGTCAGAGATACAAGAGAAGTACAAAATAAGGAAACCCTGCAGAACTGTGTTTCTAGTCTTGCTACTGAAGGCCACATCCGGGTCTGCAAGCTGTAGGCTCCTAGTAGAGGAACTAGCCCCTGTGGGAATTAGTTTATCTGGGATAAAGAGTCAGCTCAAGCTTTAAATGACTTCTTCATTCGCTCAGGCTTTTATTTAGGAATGATGTCTGCTAATGGCAGTACATTGGATGTGTGTCAGTTACACATGTCTTGTGAATTTTAAACTCTTGAATAACGTATCACATACACTGTGAAGGAGTCTTTACTCAAAGTCAGAGAGTGCAAGCTTTCTTTCAAAACCTGTGTGCTAAGTTAGATACATATACCCTGATTCTATTGGGTAGTTTGGGTAGCCCTTTTTGTCCACTAAAATGCACAGAAGACCTAAATATGTTCATTATCCTTTATTGAACTACATCAAAGGGGATTGTAAACAAATATAAACTGAAGAATTTTTCTAGAATTTTTATTTCTGAGTAAAGGGAGTGTTTTCTCTCTCTTTTCTAGTTTGTTTCCCAGTATTCACATAAATATATCTTATTTCAGAAGAAAAATATTCTCTAACTTTATTTTATGTATCACTGATTAGGAAGTTCAGAAAGAACATACCAGTTTCTGTGCTGAGCCTAAAGTATGAGCGCTTTTAAGTGTCTTCATCTGTACGTGGAAGCTCACCTGCATGCTGTCCTCTTACTCTTTTAATATCTCCTTAATACGCCTTGCATTTGCCTGTGGACTAGAAGTGCTCATTTTGATTTGCTGGCGTGAATTTATAAATATACTAATTGAACACTAGCAATGTTGCAGTGCTTGAGGCCATTTGCAAACAATGCACTCTTTCTCCAGGCTGCCCCCATGCTCCATTCATGTCATTCTGTATGTGTACCCAATGCTGTCGGCACTCAGTTTCTAACTGTTGTCACCTTTTCCACATGTCCATTCCTTGCTGCCATTGATTCTCCTCCACTCCATCTCTACACCTCTGCTTCTGTGCTGCAGCCTCCTAAAAAGGCTCTGGATTATGTTCAAGATCATTCTTCTGGTGTTTCTGAAGAGGTAAAAACAAATTATTCTCTGCTTTTCAGATTTTGCCTTTAGAGGCAGTTTCTGTGAATCTCAATATCCATGTTTTACAGTTCACTCAAGTGTCCCAACTATTTCAAAAAATCTATCTTTGCGTCATCGTATTGTATCCAATACCATTGCCTAGATATTAGTTATGTTGGTGCTGTTGGCTGTATTTGTTACTTTCAGATGACAAAGCATTGCAATCATGACTTTTTGTTAAACCATTTATCCACAGTCCTGCTATTCCATGGTGTGCAAACTGCTAACCAGAATTATTAGTTTTAATGTACCTGTCAGTCACTTGGGTCTTTTAGATAATTCCCTAAAGATTAATTAACTTATTTGAAAGACAGAATGACACCGAGAGGAAAAACCAGAGAGATCTTCCATATTCTGGTTCATTCACCAAACGGCCGCAACCATCAGCACTGCCGCTGGATCAAGCTAGGAGCCAAAATCTCTGATGAGGTCTCCCACATGGTTGGCTGGCACTCAAGCATCTGAGCCTTCTGCTGCCTAGAGGTGCCTGAGCAGAAAGCTGGAACATACACAGGGTAGCAGGCAGCAGAATCGGCCCTCTGATAGGGAATACAGGTACCCCAAGTGGGCAGCCAATCTTGCTGTGCCACAACTTCCTCTCCCAACTGCCTGTCTTTCTTAGACTAAATAAAATCCTGCTAGAAAGCACTTCAAAGCCATTTTGGCTTTATTCTCACCGGTGCAGACTAAGAGTTTAGATGCCTGTAACTCATTGTTCCTAAAATTTATTTTCACCTTTATAAATGTTCATAATTTATGGATTTTTATCAACAGTCAAAATTAGGGCTGGCAAATAGCAGCATGTGTCACGCCTTCCAGCACCCTTCGCAGACACTACTAATCTTTCTCAACTCTATGACCCAGTGTATTGCCATGACAGACTCACCAATTCCTAAGATGAAGTACATCTGCAATCTCTAAGAATGTTTATAACAAGCAGCTGGATGTCACAATATAAACCATCATTTCAAATAGGCAGAGTGTAGGAAAGGGAAAAAAAGGATTCAAATTCAAGACCTTTTCCCCCTGCCCACTGTAGAGAAAAACAGGAAATGGTTTTGGAGAGCAGATAAAGGATTTGCTAGAAGATAGTTGAGAAAATAGCATTGGTCTGTTAATCATCAGCTGCATCAAAGCCTATTGTAGGAATTAGAAAGATGGGAGCAAAGAGAATAAACTGGTTTTCATGTAGTAGTTGCTATTTGACCTTACATGAATACAGCAACACAGTAAATCTTGATCATCTACAACTAGAAAACTATCAGAAAACTCTTGCTGCAGAGGTTTACTGACACATGGTGGTGACTTCTGGAATTGCAAGTATAGAGCCCCTGAAAGAAATACCAGTTTCTAAAGCATCGATTTGCAATTTCAAATTATTTCCTTTGTGCAGGCTATGTGTTAATAGAAAGAAGTGGTTGAAATATTTATATATTCGGTTAAAACCACAATAGATAAGCCAAGAATATTTTGGGTTGTTGAATTCAGTCGTTTCTGCTTGTGTTTCATAGCCAGGCATGTAATCTAAAGGAAATAAAATGAACAGTACTATTCTATGTTATGTTTCTTTTGTATCTGAAAAAAGGGATGTTTTTCAACATATGAACAGCTCAAAAATTTATTTTGAAATTCGACTTAATCAGACATCTTGGTCAGAGATTTCTGTGATGTGTTTAAGGTAGTTGACTGAGAACTCAAATGGAATTTAAAGAGTACCACATCCAATTCATTCATGTATCAGTTCAGGTAGATAAGATGTAGTAATTTATGAAATATATTTAAAATCATGTGGTAAGACGATGACAAAAGATGAAACAGATCCCCCAACCTTTACTTCAGTTCTATTGCCTTTATAAAACACCTTTTAGTACTTCAAAGAGATGTATTTAGAGTTAGAATTTTTTAGAAATAAATTATTTGCTTAATATTATTTCTTCTTAACTATTGAATTTATATGAATGCGTTTTGATAACTACCATTATATAATAATTCTTCATCATAAAAATGTAGAAACTTAATCTTATGCATTACATAATACTACAGTAGTGAAAAAAATTCTCATTAGAGAGCACTTTGGCAGTAGTTAAAGTATTTCCAATTATCTCTTTGGTATGGAGAAGAGATGTTGTATGACTAACAGCATACTAACTATGTTATTAAGTTAATATCATGGTTTTTCATGTACAAGAAGATACTCTCATAAGGCATTCACATTCTGTTTTTAATAATCTTTGTGAAACTTTTCCTGGTTAAAATATTTAACTGATTAGACATTAGTTTAGTTACCATGTGCTAAAATGCCTAGTATATGCTTGTATACTATACATATATATATAAACACATATGTGTATGTGTCTGAAGCAGATATACATGAAGAACAAGATTTTAAAGCAAAATTTAATCAAATGATGACCTAATAGAAGAGTAATTCAGCACCTGCATGTCACTAAAATGACCTTCCAGATGTGTTAAATGTAAACCGTAGATCATGATAGATGAAAATGTGCTACCTGTTTCCTAAAGACAATTTCCACTTCAAATGATACCCTTCTTATATTTATGTACAAGTTTTCCCCTGTTCTTGTATATACATCTTTTACTGTTACCTCATAACTAGATACTAAACTTACTCTGAATATACACAAAACCAAAACTGTTTCATTTTATTTGACATAGAAACAAGCAAGAGGAAGAGTAACTAGTTGCTTAGTCTAACTCCAAAACTTGACTA
The DNA here is from genome assembly GCF_030435755.1 of Ochotona princeps. NCBI lineage: Eukaryota > Metazoa > Chordata > Mammalia > Lagomorpha > Ochotonidae > Ochotona > Ochotona princeps. Next base: position 23,719,148 of record NC_080842.1, read on the forward strand.
TTTTATCCATTTTTCTGGTATATTCTGCTCATATCACAAATAATTTAGACCCTTGATAAGCTGTCAGTTCAAACTTTCTGATTTCTCCGGGATGTCCAAAGAGTCTCCCGGACTGAATGAACACTTTTGGTCATCAATTGTGCTCTCGTGTCACGTGAAAGCCATGATCCACATGGGTGGCAAAGCCCTAAGCTTCCTGGACTTGCTCTTCTACAGCTAAGTGGAATTAATATTTCTAAATTTTACTGAAGCCATCTGGCTTGTTTTTTCTGAACTGTTTGTTTAATTTTTCTGATTTGGTGTTTATTTTTCCACTTTTTCAGTGTCCCATTCCAAGTTTAGCAAGTCGAATCACATGAATTTATTAAACAAACAGACCAAAATTTTCTCTAATTCTACATTCATTGAAACCATGGAGATGTATTTTCTAGGAGCTACAATATTAGAATGCTTTTTGTCTCTAAAAGGAGGGGGTCTTTTACTGTGCAGAGAGATGGTTTTGTTTCTTTTTGGGCAAAATTCCATTGTCATTCAGTAACATAGAATTGAGCTAAAATATCCATTATTATAAGCAGTCTTAGTTATATACAGAGGGCTTTCTCAGAGTTATTTACATCAGGAATTTTTAAATTATGTACTAATGCTTTAATTGGTTAATTGGTATTAGTTTACCAATTCACTAAAACTGTACAGATAGTTCGTAAAGTAAGGCTTAATTTCCATTAAGTACTTTAATACCCTGCTAAAATATTTTTGTGATAACAACTGAGCACATAACTTGTCAAATCTTGCCTTTCTGGTTGGCATTTTAAAATTTCACTTAGATGAACATTTGCAAACTGAAATTTCAGTTCCTCCTAAAAACCAAAGTTTATTTGAAGTAATTCATTGATCATCATATAATATGAACAAAACCAAAACTGTAGGTACATTTTCCTACACATTCTAAACATCACATCACAACTACTCTAATTTTGCAGTGCTACCTCAAATACCCAGGAACTTAATACTGATACCCTCTTGCCTTTTAGATTTTCAACAATTATCATGGAAAATAAAAAAACTCTTGTATGTTATTTTTTACATAATGTCAATGTCAGTATGCTATTCAGAATGAAGGAAAAGGTTTAAAGGCCACATCTCTTTTATGTTTTTTCAAAAAGTGTTGTATTTTGATTCACTAGATTGTTTATTTTACTCTAACTCTGACCTTCCAGTTTGAAGAATACAATCTGTACCTGATTAAAGTACCAGATAATTTAGTTTAATGGGCTTAATTAAAATGTCATGTCTGCACTGAAAGACAAGTCCAGTTTATATTTGGAAGATTACACCTGACACCAGTAATGATGAAATCATACAATAGGTTTATTTTTTTAGGGTTAAATACTGACAGCATTTTTTTTAATTAGCGCATTCTTTTTTGTAGGAAACTTCTTCATAGTTAGTAGGAAGGATTCTGGCATTAATAGTGTAGAATAATTTAACTTTTCATTTTATATTCTTAAGGAAATGTTAGTTTGTCCTCTTCTTCCAATACAATGAATACTTGTGTTGTGGACAGTTCAAACTGTGTATCAGAAGAGAAAGTAGAAAAGGAAAAAAAGTCAAAAAATCAGGTGGTGTGATTTCTCTTTGGATAGGCATTTGATGATCATCATCAATGGTACTTTGAATTTTAATTTTTACAGTGTTCTGAAGATAACTAACCTGATGTTTACAGGCAAAGTTTCGTCTTGGTGAAGATTCTGATGAACCTATTATTCTATCGTAACAGGCCTCCGTGTATCAGTCCTCTATGGACAGAAGCCTGGAAAGGCCTGGCAGGTAAGGACCAAGTTACATTGTACAGCCAGAGTATTCCATTTCAACTGTTTCTTGTCAAATAGAAACACTACTCTGTGAAATGCTGATGAAGATTATGGGTCACACACTTTAAGTACCATTCTGATGCAGTTTAGAAAATTAATTAAATTAATTAAGGATTAACAAACACCTTCCTTGTCTCCACTCTCCCCACTTTTCTTTCCTTTATATGGAGATTGTAAATAACTAAATTTCACTGTTATTGGTGATACTTATGATAATACAGAAATTTTTTTAGAAATTAAAAACCATTACACAAATATTTATTTATTATACTTAGATCATACAAAGCATGAATACTTCTAACACCAGTAAATGAGGGCTTACCGTATATCTGGCATTCCAAACATGTAATCATCTCAGTCCTCAGTACTGTTAACCCACTTTACTTCTGAAGAAACTGACATCTAAGCTTCAGTGATGCCAAGTTTTCACAGCTGACAAAGAGCCACACAACATGAAATTAAAACAAGAGAGCTTGTAACCACTAGTCCTAACTGCCTGCAAGTCCACCCAAAGTGAATTCTGTTAGTAAGCTTTGACTATCACACTCGCTTTAAATTATGACCAACATTCAGGACATAGCTCACAGCAACACTGAATAATACAGACTCTGCCGTAATGTACTATCAACAACAGATGCTTCCATAATAATGATTTGCCTCTCCGCAGATTTCTGCCAATGTTAGTAGAAGATGTATTGAGTCCTTCATAAATTGGATTCACCCGTGCTGTCCAACTATGTTAATCGCACCCAGAAAGGAGCTGCTATCGCCCTTCCATTTTTATCTTTTTGCATCTATACTTACAGTAAAACGTCTGCATTTTGGAGTTTGAATCTGACCTGAGCATTGCTGCAAAAGTCACAGTGATCCTCACGTCACCGGATAGTCAGAACGTAAAGACAAGTAGGAGACGGCACATCAGCAAATTGAGTTTCTGCACTTCTGGGCACATGTGTTCAGTTTACACACTTGTAAAACTGTTGTAACAATGGCTACCTCGCGAATTACTGAGAAATCTAAATCAGACAAAATTGTGCCTAAAGTACATAGCAGAGCACTGGACTCCATGGGAACTGGTGATGTTGCCTCTACTTGCCGTCACTGTTGTTTACAGTGACCACTGATGTGATGCATAGTACACGGCTCTCCTCATTCGCTGTTGTTCGTCTTAAACGATAAAGCTCAAAGACAAGGCTATCTGCCATTGAATACAACTGGATGAAAAGAATCTTTGTGCACTTACCAGGACAAATAGAAAACGCTGGCATTCTAGCACAAGGTTTCCAAAGCTAAGATTATTAGGCAAAACTATAGGCAAATTCTGAAGTGAGATAAATTTGTACGAGCTTCTGACATTTTCCAAATACGTTCCTTCATTTTAGCAAACCCCTTTTGATCCACTTATGCTGTTGAAACTCTCTGCTATGTATGCAAAGATGTTTGATAAAAATCACAGCACTGAATTGTCATCACAACCTGCTTGCTCTAGGCTTTTGACATTAAAAGGCGATTATAAACTTACGCCCACGTAGCCTTGTGTGCCTGGGCATTTTTAGCGCCTTTGTTCCACAATTGCTGAAACTTGGAAGCAACCAAGATCCCCTTTGCTGGGAGGATGAAAAAATCAGCCATGGTACATCCAGGCAGTGAGCTATTCAGTGATTTATTTTTAAAATAAGCTATCAGACAACAAAAAGACCTCAAAGGGTTTTAAGTGTGTGTTTATTACATGAAAGAAACCAATCTGAATAGGCTATATTCTACATGATTCTAACTATGTCACTCTGGAAAAGGCCAAAGTATAGGGCCAGTTTAAAAAAATGAGCAGCTTTCCAGGGTTAGAGGCGAGGGGAAGATAAGCAAGAAGAAGACCATGGAGGACCATCAGGAAAGTTCCAGTGTCCTCTAGGATACGTCAGCAATGATGCATGTCATGACATATCTTCCTGAACACACAGAGTGAATAACACAAAACATAAACCCTGATGTTGTCTACTGACTTTGGGTGATGCTATGTCCAGGTGGGCTTCTCCGTTGTAACTAATTTACGCACCAATAGATGTCAGTATAGGGGAACCTGTGTGCTAGAAGAAACGGTGAGAATACACCAGCCCTGCATTTTCCTATTTTGCTGTAAGCCTAAAACTGCTCTAGAACACTGATGAAGCTGTTTCCTTCTTTCAGTTCTGCAAGTATGGCGAGTGACTTTAGGAAACGGAGGAAGAGCGAGCCTGCCGTGGGCCCCCCGAGGGGCTTGGGGGATCAGAGTGCAAACAGGACTAGTCCCAGTCGAGCAGACCTGCCAGGATCAAGCATCACGCTTACCAAGTCCTTCATCAGCTCCTCTCCTTCTTCCCCATCGAGAGCAAAAGGTGAGCAGTGATCAACAGATGTGCAGATTTCTTTTTATTAAGGAAATCAAAGTATCTAGCAATTTGTGGTCAGGCTTTTAGAAGATGACAGTTACAAGCTCTTACATAGCGTCAAGTTTTCTAATGTTGTTACAACTAGCAGATTGGAAATTATAAATGTCAACAGAGGAAATTGTTGCTTAAGACATATATCGACTTTGTGTTTTTAAAAATTAGTTAATTCTAGATAAAATTTTATCTGTTAAAGTCATTTATTTATTTTCCTCTATATTTGGGTCTGCTTTCAGATAACTTACATTCTACCGTACATGAGACACAGTGATTAATCCTTCACAGTCGTTAGTGAGAGCTGCTTCCAAGCCATTATCGTAAAATTTAGAAATCATAAAACCATTTTTTTCCAGATGACCTATCTGCTGTTTGGAAGTTATTGAACTAACAGATGGGAGGGGGCAAAACACTCCTCCGGTCTCTGAAAGATCAGTTAGTGCCTGACTGCCCCTGGCCCAAGAATGTCTCCAAGCTGGAAAGTGAGGATTGAGTACCATCCACAGGGACCCAAACCTATACCAGATGTGGGACTCCATGGTCCTCATCAGGCTCTTGGGTCTGGAACAGCAGAGAAAACGATGCCCAAATCTGTGAAGAAAATGAGCTCTAAGAGAAGTTTCAATAAAATAGGGGAGGTTCACCAGATGGAACCAAGGTAGGCACAGTGGTAGTTCATTTGTGTGCAGAGGGCAGACTGATTGTAATGCTGGGATTCAGGGTTCCCAACAGGCCCATCCATCCTCGGGAAAGGTAAAACTATGAATATTGACTGGATGGTCCAGAGGGAATAAGTCGCATCCACTATAGCCTTCTTGCCATCAACAGAGGTGCCTTTGTTGAAGCCCACTCACTTACGCAGATGAACATTTTAAGGCAGTAAATCGTGAAATGCCACTAATTTGTTGACTTGGATACTCTCCCAAAGTTAAAAGGATTCTGATCAATTTAAATATCAGTTTTATTGTAAGAAATGCTAAATCTGCTTCCAAGACGAGCACTCCGTATCTGCTGACATGCCTGCCTATTTTTGAAGAATTGAGGGATGATTGTATCTCTACTGATACATGAGCTATCAGTAGAGATATTTTGCTCCACTTGGTTTAAGAAAAAAGAAAAAATTATTAAGAAAAAAGAAAATGTCACCCTAGATATAATTTGGCCCCTTCTTTGATAGTTAACTCCGCAAGGCAAATATGATATTTTCAGTGGATATTACAACTTGAGATCAAATTTAGCACTCTGTTATCAAATTTCAAATGATTTGGAAAAAAAAACCTTTCTAGGAGAAAAGCCTAATATTTTGCTATCTTATTAGAGGCATACAATGTATTCCATCATCCTGATAAGAGAGTAAACAGAGTAATATAAGAGCCAAACTAAGTTGTTTAAAGAGGTACTAGTTATTTTTTTATTGGAAAACTACAAGTAGCAACGGTTTACAGTGTTTTCTTCTGCAACTTTGGAAAGCATTTTGTCTTATGGCATTTTTATCTCATATCTATAAAAAATATTTGATATAGTTACAAGAGTTAATTAAGTGTAAATTTGTAGGTTACTTTTGACCTGTTGTTATCAATCAAAGGAGACTGAAATCCTGACCCTGTTGATCAAAATCAGTAATAATTTTGCTGTGGATTGTTAATCAATTACTAATTAGTCATGATGGCTACCAAGTCAGGCTATTAACGTAAATACTGCTATGTTCATGGTACACTGTCTTGCCAGAAAGATGTATGAAATGTGTGATTCAAAGAGGTGTGTTAGTTAACCCAATAACATGTTGTATGTGGTTTTATTGGCTTTATCGTGTGCAAAGCCGAAGTCTTGGAAAAATATAATCTTGCTTTAGTATTAGACCTTTTTCCTCCCAAAACTGAAGCCGCGTGTATTAACAGCCAGAGCCTAGATTCAGCCACACTAACTGCTTTCTCTTTGATGTGCTTTCTGATGCTTACTGACCTGCTCTCTCTCTGTGAGCCTTTTAACTTCTCCAAATGTCTCTCTTCCACCACGCTGCTCTGGATTAAAAGGTGGGGACGATAGCAAACTGTGTCCATCCCTTTGCAGTTACTCAGGGCTCGATGGCAACCCGTCCAGTGAGTTAGAGTACTGTAGCCCCTATAGACAGCATTTGGACGTACCGCGGGACTCACAAAGGGCCATCACGTTCAAGAATGGCTGGCAGATGGCCCGGCAAAACGCGGAGATCTGGAGCAGCACCGAGGAAACGGTGTCCCCCAAGATCAAATCCCGGAGCTGCGATGATCTGCTCAATGATGACTGCGATAGCTTGCCTGACCAGAAAATCAAGTCGGAGAGCTTGGGCTCCCTGCTCTGTGAGGAGGACTCCAAAGACAGTGGCGCCATCCCCTGGGCTTCCCCCTACCTTCAGGAGGCTCGCGGGAATGGCAGGTCCAGGCTCAGACACAGGGCTGCGCACGATACCCCAGGTTTCCTGAAAATGTACAAGAAAATGCACCGCATTAACCGCAAGGACTTGATGAACTCGGAGGTGATCTGCTCTGTGAAGTCGAGAATCCTGCAGTACGAGAAGGAGCAGCAGTACAGGGGTTTGCTCCATGGGTGGAGCCAGTCCTCCACAGAGGAGGTGCCCAGGGACATGGTACCTACCCGCATCTCTGAATTCGAGAAGTTGATTCAGAAGTCAAAATCTATGCCAAATCTGGGAGATGAGATGCTGTCTCCTGTAACCCTGGAATCACAGCAGAACGGGTTAGGTCCCCAGAGGCGATTTTCCATTGAGTCTTTGCTGGAGGAAGAAAACCAGGGCAGACATCCTTCTCAGGGGCCACGAAGTTACAAGTCTAAAGCCCTGGTGCCAATCCATATCGAAGTCACCAGTGAGGAGCAGCCGAGACCCCATGTGGAATTCTCAGACAGCGACCAGGATGGAGTTGTGTCTGACCACAGCGACTACATTCATGTAGAAGGCTCCTCTTTTTGCAGCGAAAGCGACTTTGATCACTTTTCTTTCACTTCCTCTGAGAGTTTCTATGGATCCAGCCACCATCATCATCACCATCACCACCATCACCACCATCACCGGCACCTCATCAGCTCCTGCAAAGGCAGGTGCCCTGCCTCTTATACCCGCTTTACCACCATGCTGAAGCATGAAAGAGCTAAGCAGGAAAATGCTGAAGAGCCTAGAAGACAAGAAATGGACCCCGGCCTTTCCAAACTGGCATTTCTTGTCAGTCCTGTGCCTTTCCGGAGAAAAAGAAATTCAACACCTAAAAAGCAGACCGAAAAGACAAAATGTAAAGCATCTGTGTTTGAGGCTCTGGACTCTGCCCTGAAAGACATCTGTGACCAGATTAAAGCTGAGAAGAGAAGGGGAAGTCTGCCTGACAACAGCATCTTGCACCGCCTCATCAGTGAGCTGCTGCCAGATATTCCCGAGCGGAATTCATCCCTTAAAGCTCTGAGAAGGAGCCCCATGCACCAGCCTTTCCACCCACTGCCTGAAGATGGTGCTATGCATTGTCCATTTTATCAGAACGATTGTGGGAGGATTCCTCACAGTGCCTCTTTCCCAGATGGGGACACCACCACTAACTACCACCACCACCTCGACAGTGAGGGTGCACAGTGTCTCCAAGGTGGATGAGCTTTTCTTTCTTTTTGCTTGTGGTTCAAATACTCACCCTGCAGCTCTGTCATTTTCCATTCTTACATCTCATCGTGCCTGAACTGTGAGACTCACCCATCATGGCTGTATGTTGAGAAACTCGTGCTCATTGTACATATGTGTCTTACTGAGTATTTCTCATTTGTCCACGTGATTCTTGGACTTGATGTGTGGCTTAAAGTGATCACCAGTTCACAAAAATTTACTCAGTCAAACATGAACAGGAAAGCACTGTGTAGCTTAATGTGAGGACTGAAATAACTGCTACAATATGACTGTGAACTAAACTTTTTTCAAACTAAAAATAATATTTAAAGATTTCTGTTTTCATGTAAAATGAATCAGAGGCAAGAATTTAATAGCCTTTTATTTTTACATTAACTTTAAAACCTCATGTATTCATTTGTTCAATAATTGAATCATTTTATTAAATATTAAATAAATAATAAATTTGTTCACATACTACAGAGAAGATACTTCAGTGTATTGAACATTCAGGAAGCAAAATTAAAATATGTGGTTAGTGATTGATGTACAGTTAAAGAGATCAGGGCTAGCTAGTTTAATAATTTTCTCAACTTGAAGGACAATTAGATCAAGTTTTTGTGAATATATCTTTAAGCTGTATATGAAAGTCGCATTTCCATCACTCAGTGTATTCATTTTCTGTCATTTCCCATGACTAATTTATTTAGTTTCTGCTAAAACAATAATATGTTGAAACATTAATTAGATCGCTTAGGTTAAAAGTGAATCTCAACTGCCTTTTGAAAGATGACAAAAAACCAATGCTAGGACAAGTAGCAGTTCAGTCCAACAGTTTCCCTAAGGTTTAGACAATTTACAAGCACAAGCTGTTTTAATACTTTTATTCATGCCTTTTCACTGATCCATATAATGCTTCTGTTTGCTGTGCAGATCTTAAGAGGCTGGAGGGAACAGTTTTTGGCTGAATTCAAGTCATTGTCAGAGCCCCTTCTGTGTGGCAAATACTAAAGGGGGGCATTATATGCACTAGCCCTGGCATAAACCGATGGGATGGGTATTACTGCAAACACTGAGGAAACTGAGGCCTAGAAATAACATGAAATTTGCCCAGGGTCACATAGATAGCAACTTACAGAGAGAGGATTCAAACCTTTACTAATTCAGAACTCATAGCATGTAATGTAATTTCTGTATGTAAAGAAGAGATGTAAGTTAAATTTCGTATCAATGTAACATGTGTGATTCAATTATTAATTATATGAATCTACCTATTAGTATTCATCTGTTTTAATTTATACCATACAATATGCTAGAAAAACAATACACTAAAATTTTTTGAAAGTTTCTGTAGTTTTTGTAATCTTGATTTCTGATACAGACACGTCAGGGTCTAAATTTTAAAATGAACTACCTTATTCAGCTTTTCAACTTTCTGACATAATCATTTCTCAATGTTATGTGAAGAATGGTTTATTGAAATATAATTTGAGAAGACTTTAAAATGCACTTAGAGAATTTTGTTAAAATATTTACATTCCAATTGTGTTTACCCAAGTGAAAAGTAGTTTAAATGTCATGAGCTAATAAAATTAACCTTAACACTTATCATAATTATAAAATCCCTTTAAATATAATAGTGTGTTAGTTTAGAATGAAAATGGACTACACATGATCTAGATGTATGACAGCATTTGGTGAGGTTTTACATAAAACATCTGTGGTCATGTCAGCTTTCTAATCCTATGTACTCTGGAATTCACATTTTGGCATTTCTCCTTACATGAGGATATTGTAAAAAGTTATTAGAAAATGGGATTACATTTATTTTGTGCAAAAAGATTTGAAATCCATGCACTATTAAGACAGGCGTTTGACCCAGCAGGTTATCCTATATCCCATATCATAGTGCCAGTTCAAGTCTTGGCTGCTCACTTCTAATATTATTTCCTGTTAATACAGATGGGTAGGCAGTAGATAATGGTCCAAGAACTTGGGCTTTTGACATCCCTGTGAAAAACCTGGATGGAGTTCCTTGATGAATAAACCAGTGGATGGACAATCTCATCTCTCTTTCTGTTCTTTCTCTCCCCCGTAACTCCACCAGTCAAATAAATAAATGAATAAATAAATAATTTTTAAGATTTATTTATTTTTATTGGAAAGTCAGATTTACAGAGAAAAGGACAGAGAGAATGATTTTCCATCTGCTGGTTCACTCCCCAAATGGCTGCAATGGCCAGAGCTGAGCCAATCCAAAGTCATGAGCCAGGAGCTTCCTCCAGATGTCCCACATGGGTGCAGGGTCTCAAGGCGCTGGGTCATTCTCGACTGCTCTCCCAAGCCACAAGCAGGAAGCTGGATGGGAAGTGGAGCAACTGGGACATGACTGACAACCATATGGAATGCCAACACTTATAGGCCAAGGATAGCCAATTAAACCATTACACCAGCCCAAAATAATATTTTTTTAAAAAAAAGAAACCCATGCGTAGCCTTTTCATAATACACATTTTCCATTAATTTTTTGATGATTTCTCATATGTCATGCAATTCATATAAAACTTATAAGCAATTAATTTTCCATATAGTCAAAATAGTCAAAAAATCCTTATACAGTGGATAACAATTTTTGTGGATGACAATTCCAGATTCCTTCTCAGATGGATAAATTAAGTTCCATTTTTAATGTTTTACTATAACCATTAAATATATATTTTTATAGTTATGTATTTATTATACATTTATATATTACATATTGTATATATAGCTTTAGTAAAGTTTATTAAAGAGATAAAAGAATAACTGATTTTGAAGCACTTACATTGGTAATTCTATAATAGAACCTACTGTAATACTTTTAACCTCTTATCGTATTTATGCTTATAAATCGTAAACATGCGTAAGGTATAATATACTTTCATTAAATTTAATTACATAGTAATACTATGTAATACTATGTAATTGAATTTGGTATGTAATTACTTATCCTTTAATTTAATGTTTCATATAAACTATTTGTCAACCACTATGATACTTTGTGCTCAGTTCTTCAATTTTTTCAAATATATATTTACTTTCTGATAAGACAATTTGTTAGCTAGTTGGAAGGGAAGGCTGAAGATAAAGGGCATGACATCTTAAGATTCAATATGGAGAAAGAATGCAATATGACGAGAGTCTTGTCATCATCATACTCTATTTAGTTTTTAACGCTTTCATTTTCATTCCTACGTTCTTAAATTGTCATTCCACAAAATGTGTGTTTTTGAAGTTTTTGTGGTCATTTTCAAATTCTCCATCCTCTATAGACTTCATAATAATTGTAAGTTGGGGACAAAAATATAGTATTTTAATATGAAAATTTTGTTATGTAACTGTGAACTGTCTGCACCAGATGCTGTAGCATAACTAGCCAGCTATTTGATAATCATTCTTATATAAGCAGTTATAACTTCTGAAACCTTTTGAAATGTACTTGGTTTTGTGTGTCTCATATCATAATGTCATAATTACCTATAGGTGCTCTATCTCTAGAGATGGGGTGAGGGGCAGTGGTGGAAAATGGTGGAAGAAATCTGCATTTAACTAAGTGGCTATTCACTCTGACTGACCCTGTCATTTCCAATAGACCATGAGTCCCCTAGAAGTTACTCATCCACTCTGACAGACTTGGGAAGAAGTGCACCAAGAGAAAGAAGAGGAACTCCGGAAAAAGAGGTAGTTTGTTTAGTAGTTAGTCTTTTAAAATAGCATACTTTATCAAGGGTCTGCCAGCCCAAGTTGTATTCACTCAGAGTGAAAGCATGGGAATAACTGCTGAGAGACTAGGCACATTCTTCCTCAGAGCTTGAGCACAGAACTTGAAGCAATTTGCTCTCCCACCCTAGCCCCTATCCTTCCCTCCTTCCCCAGTTGTGATACATTTTCAGCAATGAGGTCTCTTCCAGTCTCAACCTGACACCCATTATTTAACAGAGTGATCTGAGAAGAGTCCTGAGTTGGGGTGCCTGGTTTCCTCTGCCCTTTCCTTCCCACTGGTCAGGAAGCGAACCCTAGGCCAACTGCCCTGCACACAAGCACAAATTCACATACATCTTTTTGGTTGACTTACTTTTGTAGGCGAGGATAATTTAAAAATGCTTAGCATCCCTTAGGCTGGGAGCCCCTGTACCCACTGACTCCATCCATGCCCCTGAACCAGGGTTAGAACTCTTGCTAACTAACTGTCCTCAAGCTGTGAAAGTCTGATGGAAACAAACCTTAGTCTCGAACCAACAAGCCACTCCAGGAAAATTTTACAGGCGTAGTCCAGTGGCTGTGAGAGCACTGAAGGAGTAAGAGATGGTCCAGAATTCCCAATGGTTATCAGAGTCACAGGGAAAAAGCAAAGGGGTTACAAGTTGGTGGGGGAGGAGGTACCTCAGCCAGCTTCGTGTGCCCCACAGTTTGAGGCTACTCATGTCACATCACGTTAAGACTAAAAGGTGAGCACCAGGTGGACAGTGTACGAGAGGATTCCAGAGCCTTCCAGTGCCTGCAAGGTGAACATGCCTGTACTTTGGCCACTAATTTGCCTAGTAATAATTGGATTAAAATGTATTTGCTCATATATTAATAAACAATTAGTAAAAGGGACACAGGTGGTTTTTTTCCAGTTTTCATTTTTTATCATGCTTCAGAAGTTGTATCAACCCATAGGAGAGAAAACAACCTATGCTCCACAATTATTCCAGGAAAAGCCTTTTTAATAGCTACGTTTTATTCCCCTCTTGGTATTAATTCACCTTAGTTCCTAAGATAAAATAGAACGACAACTAGACAATCTGTTATATCCCTATTATAGCTCAAATATCCAAATATAGAGCTAATTGATTTATTTAAATATTGCCTAAGGGATTTATATTCAATATGTTTAATCATTCTGTGGGGTTTCTTCTTTTCTTTTATGTACTGGAAACTACTTTCTTGCGGAAATTCCAAATGCCAAGTTAATGTTAACTGTTAACCTTCTTTTTCAGAAATTGCCTGCAAAAGCTGTTTATGATTTTAAGGCTCAGACATCAAAGTAAGTAAGATGAGTATGCACTATATGGTTTAAGTAGACTTTGAAGATGAGAGTGTTAGTAATACTTTCAGAGATAAATACTTTAATGGGATGCGTTTACAAATAATGCCCAATACCCAATCCAGCAATCTACTATAATTAAATGGCTCCTCCAAGTCAGTTAGGGTGGGGTAATTTTAATTTTCATTTGCAATTTAATTGAAAAGTTTCAAATTTAGTTGAGACTTTTAAGTAGTACTGAACCTGCTGGAGCACAATTTGATTTGGAACAAGAAAAACAAAAGAAATTAGGAATCTTTGCTTCCAGAATTTCTGTGGTCAAGAAGGAATTCAAAACAAAGCATTGGTGATAAATAACCCTTACAAGAGGAGGTTGGAAAATATTTGTAAACCCCACTCTTCAGATAACAAGAATGTGTGCCAATCCCTACCTAGGGTGAAAGCTCCAACTCCATACCCTCAGAGCTTGGCGATTCTGAGCAAAATTCTACTCTGTGGTTTTATGGTGTTAGCGTTTGTGATCTTTCTTTTACTTTTTTTCTTTGGAAATTCACTCAGCAGAAAGGCTTGTGGTTGAGAAAGGTAAGTACAGACGCACGAGAACATTCAAATAGGAAGGAGTTCTCCCAATTTCTCATGGCCCTTGTGAACCTGCATCATTAAAAAAAAAAAAAATGGCCTCCATTAGAATTTAAGATAGCAAATTCATTGTGAGTTTCCATTAAATGACACTATATTCTAGAATACATACAACCAAGATATTTTATTTTAAAAAGTGCTTATACTGGGATTTGTTCAGTTCCAGAAATTGTCTCTGGCAAGACATAAAAAAAAAAATAAAGTCACTCAAACTTTAACAGTATTACCAAAATAGAAAATCAGTAAAGTAGTAGAAGTGAGTATTAAAAGATGGCAAACCTGGCTTAAAGCCAATGTAAAAATGTAATCCTGAGGAATAGTTGACGTCTTTTTACTTGGGATGAGCAACGCCTGCTTTGTTTCCAGCTCACACTGATCGTAGTGCTCTTCTTTGGACATGGAGTGACGATGTGTGTGACACCTGTCTGTTTTGCAGAACTGTGGTAAAAATCACAGACGTTTCCTTTCTTCTTTGTGACAATCAATCTAAAGCTTCTTTACATAAAAACCTGAGGGAATGGTAGGACCTATAAAACAGGAAGGGTGTCCATCAGAGCTCACAAGGCTCTGAAAAATTTTTCAGTAAGGGGGATAAAAAAAAAATAAGGTTTGAAGAGGAAGATAACAGAGTATGCAGAGATAAGTTCCTTGAGCTGTTGATTCTGTCACTGCAGTTTGTTCCCAGTGTCAAGCCCTGTACTGGCCTCCCTGTTCCACCTCTTCTTTGCCATTGCCCAACCAGCAGGAAGACTCCTGGCTGTTCCTGAGAGTGACGATGGCACAGCCTTCATCAAGGGCTGCCTGCACCACTCCAAGGTCAAGATTAAGTATAAAGCCAACAAATTGGATAACCTTGCAGAGAAGTAGTATAAGAAATCTTAATTCTAGCAAGAAGTTCTTCTCTTAGAACATAAATAAAGGAATATTATTGCAAATTAATTACTTTCACCTTCTTCCATTCTCAGAAGTAGAGTGCAATTGTTCATTCTCCCCAGTGTAGATCCATATGGGAACAGAAGTTGGCATGACAAACAACTGGCACAGCTTTAAAGGGTTCACACACCCAGACCCAGTAGTTTAAAGTCAAACAGCTAATAGTTAGATATGAGTCTGACACCTTTGTGAACAAGAGACAGCTGTATCTGCTTTAAAATAAATGTAGTGAAGTAATTTCTCTTCAGAAAATTTGGGGAAGGCTTATAACAATAAATATAACTTGCCACACATAATTTCTCAGCTTTTAAGCATGAAAAAAAGATTTGGTGCCGTTTCCGAATGTCTTCAAGCAGTCATGATTCAAAAATTAAAAAGAAAGAAAAACAATACAAATTTATTAAAAAGGGAACTCGAAAATTTCAGCTCTGAGATGAGGGACAGTGACAGTTCAAACTTTTTTTTTTTTAAAGATTTATTTTACTTTTATTACAAAGTCAGACAAACTTTTCTTTTTTAAAATGACTTCAAATTCTTCAATGGAAACCACAAAAGTAGAAAAGATTTCATAGGTAAAAGGAGAAAGATTGTGATTTATATTTATAAAGAAAAACTAAAGCTAGTCCCATCCAGAAACAAAACATTCTTAGGCCAAATAAAATTCGGGGGCTATAAACATTAGCTGGAATTATTATATCTGAATACAAAGCTTTGTGAGTCTTTTGATTTTGAAATTGCTGAAAAATTAAAGCACTTTCAATGTACAGATTATAAGCACTTGCAAATGTTTGATGATTCTTTTAATGTACTGTACTTTTCAATTTTTTTTAATCAGTGAGAAATATTCTGCTCCTGAAAGAAACCTCTCCCCTATATTCTAAACTAGGGAATGATACAGCTGAAAATTCTGAACTGAACCTCGCAGAATAATTGAGAAAGGGAAGGCAGATACACAGGAAGGTGGGGCTTTTATGGAAAAACAAACCAATTGCCCTCTGTCAAAGTGAAACTCATGGGGGCAAAATAATTACCTAGGTAAGGAAGCCATAAAAAGCCGACATAATGAGGGTGACAAATTTAGGCATGAGATACTCAAAATAAATAATGTCTTTCAAATTTAAAATTTTGACTATTCAAAAGTACTGAATATCTACCTAGAAATAGACAACATGGGAAAATAGTGTCTTGTAAATATTTTTACATTTTCAAAACAGAAGCTGTGAAGAAGACAAAAGTATTTGTGTGTATGTTAGGTCTTAAAAAATTTACCATTGTGCTGCAGTGAAAATTAAAAATATATCTTGTTACTCACAGTAAATTCATTATCAGGCTATTCCTGTGGAATATCTGCCAACCAACTTCAAAGATGCACAAACAAAAATATTTTCCAGTGGCTTCACATTTGTGTTCCCTACCATAATCTTCTACACAAAGGAAAGGTAGACAGTTGGATAAATAGCTAACTAGCTTCAGGACACAAGAGAAAAAAGAATCAATGCAAAACTAGTCCATCATTGTGCCAAGCTACACAGTACCTCCGCTGATTAGAGCACTGTCTTCTGTAACTTCTTCAAATGGCACACTAATGTGCCTGTGATTGATATCAGACATGACGCTCTGTGACCTTTTGAAATCATTTCTAAAGTTATATTATAGGTGAATTCTAAGACTTTGCAAGGAAGATCCTTGTCTCATGCTCAGTGGAGGTTTTTTTTAATATTAGAAGCATATTTCCCATGCAAACAAGAACTACTGTGAATGTTGATCTTAACAAGTATCGCTCTACAGCAAGAAAAAGACTATTTAAATATATCTGTTTCAGGGAGTTGTCATTTAAGAAAGGAGATACTGTCTACATCCTCAGGAAAATCGATCAGAACTGGTATGAGGGAGAACACCTTGGACGAGTGGGCATTTTCCCCATCTCTTACGTAGAGGTATGGCCTTTCCCCACCTCCCCCACCGCTTGGTTGACAATGGCTTCAGAAATCATGTGTGAGAGTCAATGACTGGGGTAAGCATCTGGCACAGTGCTTAAGATGGCACTCAGGGACCAGCATTGTGGTGTGATAGGTAAAGCTCCCCCCAGCCTGTGACCCTGGTGTATGAATACCGGTTCATGTCTCGGTTACTCCGCTTGCAATCCGGCTCTCTGCTAGTGGCCTAGAAAGGCACAGAAGATCACACAAGGGCTTAGGGTCTTGTATAGACCTGGAGTAGCAGATGGAAGACATCTCTGTGGCTCTCCCCTCTCTCTCTGAAAACATAAATTATAAATAAATACTAACTAATAATTAATTTGAAAACTGATGCTGCTTGGGATGCCCACATCCCATATCAGAGTGCCCAGGCTCACATCCCAGCTCTTCCTTCAACTCCAGCTTCCTGCTGACACAGACCCTGGGATGGTGGCATGAGGCTACCCAAGCACGTGGGTCTCTGCCACCTCCATAACAGACTGGGATTGAGGTCTTGGTTCCTGTCTTGGCCTGATTGATTGTTGTGGGCATCTGAAGATGTCTGTCTATCTCTGTCTCTCTGCCTCTCTTCCTTTCAAATAATGTGTTTAAGAAGGCACGCGTGTTTAAGTTGAGTCTTTGTTAAGATGAGCACCACAAAGAATCAACAATGTTTTTCTTCCACAGAAGCTCACACCTCCTGAAAAGGCACAGCCTGCAAGACCACCTCCCCCAGCCCAGCTTGGAGAGATCGGAGAAGCTGTAGCCAAATATAATTTCAATGCAGACACAAACGTGGAACTGTCCTTGAGAAAGGTAACCTAGTGCATTCGGTGAGACTATATGTTTTCTCTCTCTTTAATTTTTAAAGATTTATCTATTTTTATTGGAAAGTCAGACATGCAGAGAAGAGGAGAGAGAGGACGACCCTCCATCCGTTGGTTCACTCCTCAATTGGCCCCAATGGCCGGAGCTGAGCTGATCCAAAGCCAGATGGGAGGTGGGGCCACCAGGACACAAACTGGTGACTGCATGGGATCCAGGCGTGTGCAAAGCGAGGACATTAGCCACTAGGCTATAGTGCCGGGCCCAAGACTGTATATTTTCAAAACTAAAGTAAGATACCATCTTCCTTAGCCATTTCTGTTTCCCACTTATTCTTCAAACAACTCCTGAAGGTTGAAGGCTGCCCAGTGCCACTGTCACCTCCTGGCCCTGTGCCCTTCCAGTTGAAGTGTGGACATCACTGTGGGATGCTGAGCTTCCTTCTGCCACCTGCCTCACATCCTCTTCCCAGGGCACATCAGGCCAAACTCAAGTAGACATCCATGTAGGAGCCATAAAAGGAAAGAACATTTTAATACACTTGAAGATACAAGTTATTCTGTTGCCTCATCATTCAATCTTTTTGAAGCACAATGTCCCCAAACTAGCTTTTCTTTGTATTGCAAGCAAACAGGGACCCTCATGTAATGTGGAGCCCTCTTCCCTAGGGAGTCTTCGTGAAGATCCCACTAGACAGGGCTGGTACTTGTTATCCTGCTCTGGGCCTCATGACTGACCCAGGTTGCACTAGCAGTCTAACCAATGATGGTATCTCTCTCTCTCTCTTTCTCTCTCTCTCTCTTTCTCTCTCTCACTTTATTTTATACTAGTACATATTTTTATAACACATTTCCTAATTTTCTATGCAGGGAGATAGAGTTATTCTTCTGAAAAGAGTTGACCAAAACTGGTATGAAGGTAAAATTCCAGGAACCAACAGACAAGGCATCTTCCCTGTGTCTTACGTAGAAGTCATCAAGAAGAATACAAAAGGTGCTGAGGACTACCCCGACCCTCCGATACCCCACAGCTACTCTAGTGACAGAATCCACAGCCTCAGCTCTAATAAGGTAAGATGTTCTGTTATATCTACTTATATTGAGGAACTGGGAGTCGATCATCAATAAGTGATGTTGGGAAATTACACTACTACATCATGTTATTCCAAAAAAAGGAATGTATATAATAATGTTTCTACATGTGTAAGTGCCATGTCAACACATGTAATTTAATTTTTCCCAAGTAGATTTAAATGCTGGATTTTGCGAATACTGTTTTCAAGTCATAATATTGAAAAATAAAGAAGCAGTAGTATCAAACATAATATGATATAGATCTGTATTGTTGTATACATACATGTATATATAAGATTTATGAAAGTTTTTTAAAACTTTGTTATTTTGGCTTCAATTTATATTTTTAAATTATATCACATGGCTATATATTAATATGCATATTATTTACATTAATTAGCATGTGATTTTAATATAATGTATGCGTTTACAATACTACATCTCAGAAGGGTGCATCTCGAGAACAATAGCAAAATGCTCTAAAAGTTTCAGGGTTTTTTTTTTACTAGAAAGAAGAAAAATCCATTATTGTGGATTGTTGTTAAGTCCAACTTTATTTTTTGGTTTTGGAAAATTATATTCCAGATCCACTCTTTTCACATGTGCTAGTAACCAAAGTTGATGTTGTTCTCAATATGCAATTTAAAAGAATTTTCTTCTTGAATTGGTTAACTGGAAAAGACTGTTCTATTTTATTCACAATGTTAATTTTTTTAATTTTTTCTTTGGATGTATAGAATATTCGTCTAATAGATGGTGTTTAGAGATGGTGTTTCTCCTTACACAAACCTCAAAGTGTAAAGCTTTAAATTGTTTGGGAATATCAAAGTATCATAAAAGTATTTCCCAACATTTAGAAGATGTGTTAAGATATGAAATTTATTAACAGTTACTTAGTTGTGATTGAGGTTGAAGCAGAAAAAGCACCCATCTAGAACTCAGTATCAAAGTGGCAAATCAGACACAGAAATGTGATGTCATTTCCTGTTCCCTGACAGAGAGCATCCCCAGTGACTTAAACTCCTCCTTGAAAATGAGTTTTAGAAGAATTTCACATAAGCAAGTGAGCTAAGCAGCTCCTATCTTAACAGAGGCCTTTTCCTTCAGTTTATCATTTCTTTCTATTTCTCCTGGTCCTCCTTGAATCCCAGTTTCTCTAGTCCCTGTGTGCTATAATCCTGTGTCACTGGATAACAGAACAGTTTGATCCTATTTAATTTTGTGTGTTTGGTTTTAAAGTTTTCAGAATCTCTTAAGTGCATTTATTTTATGATCAAGTCTTAGCACCAAAAGGTCAGCACCCTTCCTTTGGTTGTTCCTCCTGATAAACAGAAAAAAATAAAATCTTCATTCATGCAGTTGCGTTTTCCTCCATGCACTCATTGTAAAAGAACTGCTAGGCCAATGAAAGGTAACTGTGCATTGAAATAAATCATCATAAGGAGGAAAAGCAAGTTCTCCAAAGGCTTATTTAACATTAAAATTCTGTTTTTATGCACCCTAGTTCACAGCAACAATATAATGTTTTAGTTCACTGTGCTTTAAGTTTCATTACAAATCCAAGTTACCTTTTCATATCCTTCTATACTATTAAAATGTAAACATTTCATTACTATTCAACTACTGTATTTTTCTCACCAATGAAAAAAGTGTTGACAATTTTATGTCTATCATTTGAAAGCAGCATGTAAATGGTTTCATGTTGCCTGGTAAGCCATGCTGTGACGTCACAGACCCAATGGAGGAAAATTCTCAGTGTGTTACACTGAATCGTTTTCAGAAATAAAAATATGATGTACTTTCATACAAGAACATCTAAAATGCTGTCAATGTTATCTGTTCTGTTTTCTGACTAATATCTAAGTAGAGGAAAAAACTCCCTAAGGATTTGTGACTCACTCTTCGACACTTTTGAATCACATTTCTCTAGGGAAGATAAATGAGTTGATATTTTTTATGATAGCTTTCTTCAATATAGTAGAATGCAATGCTAAGGCGTTTGGAAGACCAGATAATTATATAACTTTTATATTATAGGTATTCTGGGTTACTTAACTTGACTTTCAGTATAAATGAGTTCATTGTAAAACTAGGTACTTTTAACATGTTAGCATGTATCCTGGTGACTATGGCGGTAATGACACCAGAGTAATAACAGACAGCAATAGTGCTGATGGTAGCAATGGTGATAATGCAATTTTAAAGGTCATTCTTATTCATCCACATAATATTTCTGTACATGAGAAAAAGCAAAAGTGTAAAGGAATGACCTTGATTTATTATGTATTTCACAGACTTTCAAAGTCTGATTAGACACTTTCATGTTGCATGACAAAAAGCATAAGTAGAAATCCAGCCAGTAAAGGGGCTGCTGTAGACCAGGGAGTGAAACTAAGGGACTTTGTCTTTCATTAGAAGGGCAACATCTACAGGACCTGATAATAGTTACTGTCCACCCAGACTCATGCTGTGCAGCAGGCAGCACTGTCTTCTGTCCCAGGAGAGATAAATACACAGAATGTTGCCAGGTGGCACTTTTAGGATTACTTTTAATGAGTTTGGATGAAAATTTAAGCATATAGTTTTGTGTACAAGATAAAAAATACATTCTAAATATTAAGATATACAGAAGTACACTCCTTACACCAGGAGAGTAAGCTTCGTAAGTTCTGTCTCCTCGGGTTTACAGAAGATGTCACACCAACCAGAAAGTCATAGAAGTTAACATTGCCATTTAGTGCTCCTGCAGTGTATAAACATTTACTTCATTTCTTCTGTTTTTAACTTTGAAGTAGTAATTGTGTAAGTTCAGTTTCATTCTGATCATGGGCTTCTTGAAAAATATTTTTGTTAATGCATGAGTGAGAATACAGTATTAGACCATATGCTGTCATTGCCTTGTGAACATAAATGAGCAAACTGTAGGAGATCTTAAAGGTTGAGCCCTACTGCAGAAAGAAAACCCTAACCAAATTCAGGCAACAAATAAAGCTCCACTGTTGATTTTCATGATCCATGAGCATTTCTTGAAAATCATTTACACCAATATTGAGAAACCATAAGATCTTTTCAATGTAATCCAAAATAGGTCGGCTACTAAGCTACAGTTCCTAAAGTTTTAATCTCTGTCCTCATAAACTCTATAAAGTCTTTATCTTTTCATCTGATCTTTTAGACCCTTTCCAAAATAGTTTCACTTTTCAAGTAATTTCCTAAATAACATAAATGATTTCATGTAATCAAATTTTAGCAAAAAAATCTTCAAATGTGTGTCTGTGTTACTATTTTTATATGCACTGCCACCCCCTTTCCTGCATTCCTGTCTCTGTGTTTTGATGCTTTATTGTTATTTTCTTCATTTGTTTTTAATTTATAATTCCTGCTGGTTTCTAAATTGGCATCGCATAAGCTGGCCCCTTTTCCGGGGCCCAGAGCTTCACCAGGGTCAGCTAAAGCAGCTCTCCAGGGAGTGACCCAGGGGTGGCTGCCCCCACCACACACCTGGCCATCAGCAAACCACACGGCTCCAACTCCATCTTCTTTTCTGGACAACTTGTTGTACGAATTGGAAAAATTCAGTGCTTTAGCTGTACCGACTGACCACGCCCAGCCAAGTATCCCGGAGGAGATCATCCTGGAGATTAAGGAGGAGCCCTCTGGCCCCCTCCCTTTGCCGGCAGCCCCTGAACCTGCCGGAACACCTCGTTCTCCCTCTGCTTCTCCCACCTGGGCTGTGACTTCAGCTGCAGCGCCCCTTTGCGATGCAGTGTCGCTTCAGGACACCAGGAAGGCAGCCCCAAATGAGTCTTCAGATTCAAAACACGTGAAGAGGGGTTTTTCAGACCCTAAAAAGCTGCCTGAAATCCTGGGTGATAAGTTTGTAACCACTGCGTGCGCCCAAGTAAGTCCTTTGCCTATAACCCTTCCTGCCATTGGAGAGGAAGAAGAGGAAACCTGGGAGGGGGTCATGGCAGGCATCCACAGAGGACTACCAGAGAATCAAGAACATGAACTGTGTGGCAGGCCCAGTGTTGCAGCGGAGACGCAAAGCCTACACATTGAAGAGGAGGAGAAGGAAAAGCTTAACCACTTAGAGTACCCAGTTGCTACTCCTACAGGTCTTAGGATCCCTAAAGAGGACAACAAAGCCGCCCAAGCCAGTAATGAGGTATTTTCATGTCGCCTGATTACTGTAGAACTAACCAGTCTTACTACAGTTAGTTAGTACAGTTAATCATATTAATAAGTATCTATTTTGATCTTGCCCTAACGTAACAGGTTTCCTGACAGAAAACAAAAACGTTGTATAAGTAAGGAATACAGGGGCATATTTTGTGAGAGTAAGCATACCACAGAATCCAATTTTTTTATGAATATAAATTTGTATTTTAAAAGTCATTGCAATCTGTGCAGTGTAATATTGCAATGTGCATAATCATATCCAATAGTCAAGCTCTTATCACCTTACTATTCTAAGAACTCTCATTTTACAATGACATTAGGCGATGGCTTTAACCAACCAGGGAAAAATATTCTGAAACCGTACCTTGTGAACTACTGCATTTAAAGAAAAAAAACTGACTTTCATTGACTAAAAAGCAAAGATAATTATTGGCAAGTATTGAACTTAGCATATCATATTGAACATATCTTATCACCATGCATTCAAATAACTCTGATCTCTTTTTCATTTAGTTATTTTAGGGATTTTTTTTTTAGCCTTTAATAGATTCAATATAGTCTCCATTATTTATTTACATTAAACTCTTTAAAAATAAAAATTACTTAGAAAACCCCATAGCCTGTTATTAAGGCCCTAGTGATAATTAATATAAAGGCACTTGGCCTAAAAAAAAAAAAGTTCCTGGAGATAAATA
Organism: Ochotona princeps; assembly: GCF_030435755.1. Lineage (NCBI taxonomy): Eukaryota > Metazoa > Chordata > Mammalia > Lagomorpha > Ochotonidae > Ochotona > Ochotona princeps. Next base: position 23,742,452 of record NC_080842.1, read on the forward strand.
ATAATTCGTGCACTTGTGACCCCTGCAACCCACAAAATCGTTAGGCTTGCCTGTTTTCTCACCCAGAAGGGAAATGTCCTAAGTTGTTAACTTATAAATGATTGTTAAAATAGCAACAACTTAATCTTTCACATATGTATTCTGTGAATTAAAAAGCAAGTATAGTTTCTGGCAAACATTAAAAATCCTGAGATGAAAAGAATGGTTCTCATTACACCACTTGGCAAGACATTTTCCTCCATGATTCCTCAAGTTCAAAATAACTCAACCATGCCTGGGTCTGAGTAACACTACTTCTGACCAAAGATAATTCATTGCAGTAAGTCAAAGTTGTCTCTAAATCAACCATTTCAATAATGGATTTTCTTTTTCATTGAACCAACATCAGGGTGTGCTTGGGTGCATGGCCTGGTTCATAAGAAATGCGGTCTGCCTGGGCAGACACTCGCCAGGTGGGCCATTGCCCTCGAGCTGAGAGCCTGCTGGTCAACCAGCTCATACCGTGCACACAGTGGTCCTAACCACTCTAGTGTTGTGACATACTGACTATGTAATACCTTCTGCAAACAAATAGTGAAGGACCCTTGTAGGATTTCAGGTGACATTCCCTCTGTGTTCTAAAGAAGCCATCATATAAATGTCTTATAGAATTGTTCAAATCTCCAGCCACATACATCCAAAATATTAAGTTTATTGGGAAGCTGAATCAAATTGGAAAGAAAAGGTTCCTGCTTTCAAAGTGAAACTTTTTTGTGAATGTCACTTTCAGGATTTTTGAGAACTTTGTAGTAATTGATCTTTGAAGGATATTCTCTAAAACGCATTAGCCTCTCCCGGACACAAGCATAATTGCTTCTTGTCTCTCCTCGATCTTTAAGCCACCCTCATTTTCTTCGGGAGATGGGACGACTGCACCTTTTCCCAGCTGTCTGCTTGCCTCCCCTCCATTCCATTCCTCTTTGACCTCTGCTTCTGACCTGGTCTCCACACTTTCTCAGCCTTCCCAGCCCTCCTCTCCTCCTGTCCTTCCTAAATCCTCTTATCAACAGGAGATAAACTCACCAAAACCTAAGGTAACTGCATCTTGAGTGTGGTTTACTGCATGTCTTTAAATAAACTTCATTAATTATGCATATGCACTTAGATTTGTCTCATCTTACAAGATCTAAAGAGCTCTGTGAGTGTTGATCACTAACTTTTAACATCATTAGCATGGCCTTTAAGTCAACACTTTGCAGAGCAGCTTTACCCGTATTTCAAATAACAAAACTAAAGCTCATACCATGATAGAATGTCATCATTAGATTAGAAGAAATAGAAAGTTGAGTCAGCGTGAGAACCATCACATGCAAAGATTTCATCTTTGTGCCTGTCGCCGTCCAGCACTTCTTGGTGGCCTCGTGGCCTCCTGTCATTTCTGATCCATGAGCAGATTCTGCCAAGCCTGAAGGCAGGATGGTTGGGCGAGGTTTTGAACCCCATTTTTCAACAAATACAGGAAAAAGAGGATGCAGGAAGGATGCTTTTTTGAAGCTGTTGACAAAACATCCATCTCAGCTTTGCAGGCTGCAGCTCTGCTGGTATTTGATGCCCTGAAGATACCACTTAAACCTTGTTTTAGGAAAATGGATGCCTGGCATCAGAAAGCCTGAAATAGTCCATGATCAAAGACAAATTTGTTTTCAGAGTGATCCTGAAACTTTTTCCTTTAGACAAAAGGCTTTGGATAGTAGCCCTCACACAAGTTCAATGTTTTGAGCAGAAGATAGGAGTCTCTAAGATAAGCAACACTTTATGGGTCTGATTGAACCCAGACCTAAACAAAATAGTGCCAGGGCCTGAAAAGCGGCATTTACACTCTTGAAAATCCCTGTCACTACATCCATCCATCTCAGCACATCTGTGAGATTGAATTTAGGTGTAAAATTCAAAAGGGACTTTCAAAAAATATATATTTATTTTTATTGGAAAGGCACAGTTGCAGAGAGAGAGAGATCCAGAGATTTCCTGTCCACTGGTTCATGGACCAAATGGCTACAACAGCCAGAGCTGGGCAAATCGTTTTGGGTTTTTTTGTTTTTGTTTTTGTTTTTGTTTTTCAAGATTTATTTATTTATTTATTTATTTAGATGATTTTTACATAGTTACCTAGGGTGATAAGTGTTAAGGGCTATAGGAAGGTGGGTGAGACCATTATTTCCACATTTCCTTTTTTTCCTTCCTGTATATGGGGGACAAGGGGAGATAAAGGAAGAAGCCACACCAGAACCCAAATGCCTCTATACCCTGGGATGGAGGACAGTCATCCAACACCTTCCCAGGTTTCCCGCTGTGGGGCATGCTCAGAGGGTCCTGCTTAAGGTTTTGATAGGTCAACAGTTCTGAATTATTCGCCACTACAAGTATGATGACTCTCTACAGAATCCACTGGTTTACATAGTCTACCTAAGAGTCTCCGTTTGCCCAGGTATTCACTACCAACACTTGGCTGGGGTAGTTGGTGAATTTGGTCTGTCCTCCATCCTCTGTTGTAGTACCACGTGTCCTCTGCAAACTCCAATGTACTACCATATCCTCCATGTGCACCAGGATATGCTGTCCACTGCTCCATCTAAGCCACTGAGGAGGCCCAGCTATGACATATAGACTCCACAGCCAGAAGATGGAACCTGCAATTCTCTTCATGGTTGGGGTTCTGAGTCCAGTAGTTCAGCTGGGGGGATCCCTACAGAAACTTCATCTGAGGTGATCCCAGACCTAATTCTTGTGTGTGCTTGCCAGTACGGGTCCAGCACAGTCCGTCGACCCAATCAACCTATGCACATGTTGGTGGTTGCAACTTCTGGGGCAGTTCTATCTCCAGCTGTGTCTTCTACACAAACCAATTGGTGTTGCAGCCCAGCCCAATCCTGCCCACCACACACTTGGCCCTCACGCAAACCAGTGGGAGCTGCAGCTCAGTTGGAACGACCCACAATAACTCCCACCAGGCCTGCCCCCAGTTTGTACAGCAGACTGGTCCAGTCTGTCCCAATCCCATTCAGCTCTCATACATGTCAGTGGGCATTTAAGCCTAGTTCAACCCAACCAGCCTCACTATCCAGCCTGCACACCTGTCAGCAGGTGCCACTCTCTGTCTAGTCAGAGTGGCGACCTAAGAAAGAAGTGACCACTGTTTCACTACTACTGGGCCCACTCCCACTCCCGGATCTTGCACTCTCTTGGTGGTTCTGAAGTTTTACTTGATCTAATTTGCCACCGCCCCCCAATGCCAGCATGTGCCAGCTGATACTGCAGCAAAGTCCATTCAATCCACACCCACTCTGGCTTGTGCATGCACCAGTAAGAACAATCAGCCCAACCTGGCTATCCCCTAATCTGAGCTGGGCCAATCTTAAGCCAAGAGTTGAGAACCAGGAGCATTTTCTGGATCTCCCGCATGAGTGCAGGGCCCACGGACTGGGGCCAGATTCCACTGCTATCACAGGCCATTAGCAGGAAGCTGAATCAGAAGTGGAGCAGCCAGGACTCGAACAGGTGCTAGTTTGTGATGTCTGACATCACAAGTAGAGGTTTACCTGATATGCCACTGCACCAGACCTGAAAGAAACTCTTGGGGCAAAAAAAAAATGGCATGCTTTAAAACCAGTTGCTTTTTCTTTGACTTTTTATCTCATCTGGCAGAAAATAATTAGGAAATTTTAAAATAATGCCAATTATAATATTTAGGGATTTGCCTTTTTCTTCTTTCTAATTTTACTTTTAAGGCCAATGTGTTTGTTTCTTGTCTTTTCAACTCTTCCTTCTGCCTTGTCAGTGGGAACATTATTCTTGAATCAGAGTTCTCCAATGTAGAGAAATGGAGGGAACACCTTCATGAAATTAAGAAAATTTTAAAACTAGGATTTAAAAAATATTTATTACATGAAAGAACCAATCTCGTTTCTTTCATTCTTTAGGTTTTAATTGCTAGCAAGAGAGTAACTGAAAGTGTTCATCACAAATACATTTTTAAAACTTGCTTAATAGCTACATATAAATATGAGGGAAATGCATGAAATTCACAAATTGTATATGATTAAGACATGGTGCATGAATTTAAAAATCATTTTGCAGTAAAATAAATCTGTCTCAATTCAGTTTCCACGAACTGAGCCCTCATGGCTTATTCCAGATAAATACAATAGGTTTTTTTCTTCATAAATTATATATATATATATTTTAAAGATTTTATTTTTTATTACAAAGTCAGATACACAGAGAGGAGGAGAGACAGAGAGGAAGGTCCTCCGTCCAATGATTCACTCCCCAAGTGAGCCGCAACGGGCCGATGCGCGCCAATCCGATGCCGGGAACCAGGAACCTCCTCCAGGTCTCCCACGTGGGTGCAGTGTCCCAAAGCCTTGGGCCGTCCTCAACTGCTCTCCCACGCCACAAGCAGGGAGCTGGATGGGAAGTGGAGCTGCCGGGACCAGAACCGGCGCCCAGATGGGATCCCGGGGCGTTCAGGGCGAGGACCTTAGCCGCTGGGCCATGCCGCCGGGCCCCCATAAATTAGATTTGAGAGGAAATGTTTTTTAATCTCATTGATTTTTTTAAGATTTTTATTCTGAGTTTTCTAAACCTTATAAATCTGTTTTTCTAGTCATAGCAAAAATAAGTTGACTAAAGTTATTCATGTTTGGCAGTATAAATACAAGTTGAATCAACTGCATATTTGAGGCCATTATTATAGTCTACCCTCCTACTGACCCAGGAACAAATTGTGCCAATTTCAGTACTTAAGGAAATTTTTCCATTTTTTCCATTCCAGGAATGTTGTAAATTATGAGCTTTACCAAGGTTGGAAGCAACCTAGACCTGAAAGCAAAGAGAAAAGAAAATTTTAATACTGTTTTAGTAAGAATAATATAATATGTATGAAATCATTACAACATTTCTATCAAACTCTATCAATCATTGTGTAATTAGCCAACATTAATTCAATGTCATTTAATTCTTTTAAAGTATTTTCTAAGACAATAAAATTTGTCATCTGCAATCCAAAGTCTTCCATAAAAGTAAAATTTACTACTGCTTTATAGATTACAGAATGAATTATGAGTTTGGAATATAAATCTAAATCCAATATCTTCCCTAGTCTTTTGAGCATCTGTTTTTGAAATAATGGCTTTTCAAAAAAAACACACACATTATAAATCTCAACTCCTCTGTGAGCTGAGCTTTGAATTCCTTCCAAGAAAGACATGTAGGCTATGGATTCATGTTTGCTGTAGACATGCATCGTGCAGAGATAGGAGGCTCTCAAATGTTTTCCAAGATGCTCAATTGTTGGAGTTCCACAAGGAATTCTCATCACCCTAAAGCAAGTTCATCAGAAGGTTACCCCCCTTGAGAACGTGCTACAACATGAAATTAGGCCCCAAGTCCCCCAATACATGTATGTTCAGGTGATTTTTCGAGCTGCTATTTATTCACTTTTTTTTTGTCTGTGAGCTTTGATATTTATAGAACCCTCATACCAGTCAAGATAACCGCAGTGCTGTTATAAACCTCAGAATAATCATAGCTTCGACAAGGTAAACATATGATTTTCTTTCACATAAATCATACCAGTATGGTGGCTCTCCCATCATCACAGAATCGAGGAGGTGCCATTACATGTTGACACGTTGTCCTCAAAGAGAAGCCTCCACCTTGCAGCACAAAATAGCACCTGTCTCTTCCTGGTTGTCATGTGCAGGGACAACAGAAGAGAAGCAGCTGTGTTCTCTCCCTTGAAGCCACTTCTCAGAAGTTGTATGTATCCCATCTGCTGGAATGTAGCTCATAGCACACCCTGGCACCAGGAAATATAGGAAAGACCATCTTTATTCAGAATGGCCAGGGCCTACCTACTATCCCGTGTCCTAGTACTGAGAATAAAGATGAGAATGGATATTAGAGGACATCAGGCCACATTCTCTGCCACAAACCACAAGCAAAACCTCTAAACACGTTTTATTTCATCTCAAGAGACTGTGGACTTGAAATCAATCATTACTAATGATAGTAAAAGTTTTTCTAGATAAAGATTAAGAAGGTCATGTGCTTTTACTGAAAAGCCTTTTAATCACAAAAAGTTCTCTCAAGCCAAACCAGATACCAGATAGTACACTGAAAGATCCTATCTGCTATTGGAAAGAAAATAAAATACACACACAAGAAGGCTTGCTTATTCATTGTCATATTTCAAAGTCTTACTTCAAAGGAATACCGAAACAATCAAGCTTGAATGAACACCATATTCAGTGCTTAATTTATGTTTCACTATCATCCCTCAGCCATACCAACTTTTCTTATGTGTCCTGTTAGAAATTTTGCCTTTCCCTACTGTTCAACATGGTCCATGAAATTTACTGATAGCACAGCAGATTTTCTGATCCACCTTGTACTTACTGTATAAGCACAAATAAAGCATCTCAGATATGAGGGTTTCTTGCACCCAGTTGTTAAGCAGTCAAAGAGGTTCCATTTTGCATATACGTTCTTGGCCACCTACAGCACATGCACACCTCATGAGGATACCAACTGCCCTGTACACACTTTTTTTTTACAATGCCTGTGAACAGCAGCTATGCCTGAGGTGTGGTCCCAGACTGAGCATCCAGAGGAGCTCTCCTCATGCTGTGAATGTTCCCTGCCCTGCTACGCTCAGGAGCTTGGCATGTGGTGTGTGCATGGAAAAGACAAAGCAGGAAAACTCTGGAGAGCTGTAGAAGGAAGCCGAGAACTAACTCACTTCTATTGGCTTTTCCAGGCTGATTTAAAATGCGAGCTCTTTGTCCTGGGTAAGCCTCCTCGTAGCCCAGTGATGTCTAGGAGATCCTCCGGCTCCCCTGTCAGAGGGCTCAGCGCTTCCCACAGGGTAGGGTCAGAATGTCCTCATTCTGGTTGTTCGAGCCACCTTATTTCCCCATTGGCTGGCTTTTCCAAAGTTGTCTTTGCAGTGAACTGGCAGTTGAGGAGGGTTGGCAGCAGACACCCTCACGTCTGCTGAAGTGGCCGACTGCCGATGAGCTTAGACATCAATTCAGCGCAGCAATCCTATCCTAAGTCTTTGGGCAATGAGATTCCTCTCACCTGTGTGGTTTCCAAACCCCAACAAGATACGGTCAAGTTCTCCAGTGTACGAATAAGGATATGGTGCAGATCGTGTTCTGTGTCCATTCTCTGTGTCTGTAGGAAATTGTTGCTTCCCAATCATGGTTTTTACTGCAAAGGACAAATCTGTTGCAATTATAAACTGAACTCACACACTTTCAGTAATGTTTGTATCTGTGTCCTTCAATTCATTCGGACTTTTAGAAATCCATGATCTTTGTTTCAAAATATTTTGTTGCCCTGGTGATGTGTGCGCTATCCACTCCCCTTTTCTGGCCAATGCTGTTCTCTAGACTCTTGGCACTCCCAACTTCTCGCCAACTTTGAATTTTAAAACTCCATTACTTTTCCTTTAAACCTTAATTGTGTAACAGCCATTGTACTTTAAAATAAATGGATTCCCAGTTGGTACTCTCGATTCTGAGGAACTCAGCCCAGAAGTCTGGGGATTTTCGTTTGTGCCTGAAGATTCACCAGTCCCTGGAGTGGGCTGTCTGAATCATGTATTGTGCAGCTGTGGTTCTGCATGTCAACTTCTCAAGGGTTCAGTTTCAGAGAAATTTTCCTTTTCAATTTTTGGAAAGATGCAAATGCTTTTCTGTGTTTATGTCGTTTTGTGTTTTTTTGCTTTGTGTACTCAGATCTCATTTTGTTGCCCTACAGAGAGAGGAATGTTGGTTTGCAGGGAACTCAATGTCACTGAAAGGAGTTCAGAGCCAACACAGAAAGGAAGTGTTTCCTGTGGTTCATACATTCCTGAGTTCCCATGGTCAGTGAGATGGCAGGCTTGGAGTCACCTTCCGGTCTTTCTTTGCCAGATTTTTACATTATCTGTTTGTATGTTACGCACACATGTGTGAACTACACATATTCTGTTTCCTTTTAATTTATGCAAAGTTGCATTTTACCTTTATAAGAAGCGAAAGTAAAACAACAGACATAAGCATAGCACCGTGGCTCATTCAACTCTGGTTGACAAGCACTGCAATTGAAAGTTTCAGGGGAAAAATCAGAACTTTAGAGCTGCTTATATTGCTTTCCATGATCTTTATGCATTACGGTATAAAGTGATAGCCTTTATTTATCCAATGCTGCGTATCACTCACCCTTCGAAGATGCATGTGTAGAAGTTTAGCTGGCCAGATGGCTTTCAGGAAGCCTGCATCTTATCATCTGACAAAGGAATTACATATTACACTGATGCCAAAGATTCCAGGAGATTTCAAACTGGTTTCTTTACAAACAGTGGCTTATGGCTAGTTCTGGCTTTGAAAATTAGCCTGTGTTTAAAATACATGCCTCTTCTGTCTCCCTCTCAGTTAACATTAAACAACAACAACAACAAAAACAGTACTACACTGTCAAGTAAAACGTGAAATATTTAAGATACAATGGAAATGGCAGGATGGTTTATGGATTTTCTAAGTTTTATCATAGTCCTAATACTAATCACAGAAATATAGGCATGATTTAATAACATCTCTACCAGTAGTGCTTGTGACGTGTTGACTTGAAAACCCTCTTCATAAAACCTAGGTTCACGTAAGCCTCCCTGAATGTCACAGATGTACATTGTTCTATTTTTATCACCAAACTACTGAGAGGATCTGAGTAATATAAATGACTGAGCAGGTGGTGAAAATAGAAATAAACACAGGCCAAAAATACTGGTGCCTTCTTCTTAAATTTTTCAAACATGGGGAAGGAGGAATGTGGTGAGAAAAGCAGAAAAGCTGCCATCCCACCTTCTTCTGTGATCTTTAAACTAGCCTTTCAAAGTGAGTCCAGGCAAAAGGCACTTGGCAAAGACTGATCAAAGGCCGCGAACAGCTTCCAGCTTGTTATTGCGGCGTATGACCGCTAGGTGGTGATAGAGTGCAGACACGTCCTAAAGGAAAGGCAAAAGTTAGTAGACAGGAGTAATTTTCTCAAACACCCAAACCGAACATAAACGTCTGCTGGATGGACAAATTAAACCCCTAAAATAACTATTTATACCATGTATTCCATCATAGTAATCTTTCATCAATGAAGCGTGGGAGTCAAGATTACCATTCTGTTTTTTTTTTTTTTTCTTTTTCTAACCTGTCATGTTAAGAAATTACCCAGTATCTTGAGGCTTTGGTCTGCTAAACTGCCAAACAAAATTGAATTATTACCGTTATTGTTTTTACATGACAGAGAAGTGTGAAAATCAACTGGTAAATATAATGTCCTAACTCTCTCACAACTGATTGTGCCAGCCAGGCAAATGAAAGGACAGAGGAAGCAGAACTACAGAAATGGGAATTCCTTTATCAGCTCTCAGAGAGAAACAAAGCTACTCGTCCTGTTCCCCAGTGAAACCAGAAATAAGCAAGCTGAGGTGTCTTCCCAAGGCCATATGGTCATCATTGCCAAAGCCGGAATGGAACAGTCCAAGCCATTTTATCCCTCTGCAGGTCAAATGCTCTCTAAATGAATTCATTCAAGTACTAATTCAAATAATTAGACCAGCTAATTTTACCAAGTGCTGGATGTCATGCTATGAAAGTGAAAACTGTCTTAATTTAGAAATATTAAAATGCCTTCAATACGTGGAAATAGACATACGTTTTTATATCACAATGAAATATATTTTCCACAATGTTCTCCCCTAACACCAACTACCATTTTGTTATTCGTAGTTTTGTTATGCATTGTAAATAGTGCCATACTTGTTTCGGTGACAGAACATTAGCTATCCTGGTGTGTGATTTAAAATGTAGCATATTATATATTTCCTAAAGGCAACTTTTGTGTTCCTGGCATTTTGGGGGTCACTAACAAGAGCATTTTCAAATTAATGTGGCCCTATTGCATACTGTTTGGCCAGAAATTTTACTCCCTGGAATTGATTCTAAGGAATAGTTAGTTCAAAACAAGAAAATGGTTCTTAGTGCAAAAATTATTTGTAGCATTTTTATTTTATTTATTTCAATGGAAAAAAGAGTAATCTTTAAAAACAAAAGAGAGAGAAATGGTTAGAAGCATCAGGACATATAAACACATATGAGGGCGCATTATTCTAAGGACATTAAATAAAATTAAACCAAGACATTGTTAGAAAGTCATTCTCATGACAGCTGATATATACAAATCTTATCTCTGCATTTAAACATGTATTTATAAGCTTGATTGGATGAAAACTTGAAGAAGTATAACAGGAAACAGGCTTACAGAGGAGTGATAGATATCTTTAATATTTTGTTTACTTAATAACATCTGGAATTAAATGACTTTAGAAATGGCTCAAACAATATATCCTGTATTCTTAATAATAAATACAGTGTTCATAATTTTGTGTTTATTTACAGGAATAAATTATTTCATCTTGTTAAGTCATATACATATCCAGTGGTTCTATCTATATTTTTAATTTTCTGTGTTCAATGCATGGACTTTTGAGTAACGCTTCTTAGAGCACAGCTAGTACATGCTCTGGTACTGTAAGCACTTAGTGTCATGCTGGAAAGAGCTTGCACAGGAAGTAGGTGGGTAAAAACATTGGACTGGGGTTGATCAGAGCATCCAGGCTTGGGCCAGTGAGTTCCTGCGTGAATTTTCAGTAGAATATTTCCATCCTATGAATAACCCCTAATGACCAAGACCTGGCTCAAAGGTCTGAGGACACAGATCTGGGAAGTGTGTCGTCATCAGAGTCAAGTCTGTAACTGCAGGCAGACTCTGATTTTGTCATTTGTAACCATCACTTCAAAAGCATGCTTTGGAAATGTTTTATAAGTGAGTTTGTGCATTTCCCCCATAACAGATAACGTTTAAATAGTCTGTAAGTTACACTGAGTTTCCATTTTCAACAAACATGTTAACTTTCATTCTGTGAACTATTTATGCTAATGTATGGGATGCCAAGGTTTGTCATTTCCAATATTATAAGTATCTATTACAGATACTGGTCATGATGCTTAGTTTAAAAAGCAAGGAACCTCTTTTGAGAGTTCAGTGCACTGGGAATTCCTACCAATGTTTCTCTTCGAAGGTAAAATGTTACATGTTACCTGGATATTGTTTGTTCCGTTCTACTTCAAGTTCTCTGTTTCCTCTTTTTAAACCTGCATGTGTCTGCTCCACATGGAGAACAGAGAATGTCAACTCAAATGTAGCATGGGCTGTCTGCCATTGAGATCTTCATCTGTGCTCTGTGTGAAAAAGGTGTTGGGAGGGACAAACTGAGAGAGCTTGTGAATATTCTGTTGTTGCTCTAAAAGTGCTCATTTCCTGCTTGTCCAAGAAAACGCTGAAGTATAAAGTTGTATGAAGCCGTCTGTACCTTTTATTCTAGTGTTCTGACGTCCATGTTCTTGCCATATTCCTGGCCTTTGAAAAATCAATAGGACTAAACCCCAACGTTTACTAAAATCTTGCACAGACTACAATGTATTCAAAGCATTTGAACCTGGATTATTTTTACTTGACTCAAAGCATCTTTCAAAAAACTTCAATTATTGATTATGCCAAACCCCTGTATTTTTTTTTCCTTTTGGTTTTTTACAACAGGAACTATTAAATGTAAAAAAAAAAGTACCATGTTATTATTCAATTATCTTGTTGTTAGTATCAGTTTAAACACTGATGACACTGAACATCATTTCATTTCAGCCACAGCGTCCAGTGTTTACTCATGAAAACATCCAAGGTGGAGGGGAACCGTAAGTATCTTCCTTATCTTCTCAATTCAGTGCTAACCTTTGCCCAGTGGGTAGTGGATGCACCAAGACAGAAGCTGCAGAAAGACCAAAGTTCTAACATGGGGCTTCCTAAATTAAAGGAAATTGCAAGTAGTCCCACCTTTCATGACAGAGGTAGAAGCTCATTTTAAGAAGAAATTCATTATTTTGGAGAATATTTTGATTTATATACAAGGAAAAATTCCAATGTTGCAATGATTCCTAAGATTTATAAATCTGTTTCTCTGCTCTATGGTTGTCTGAGGAACAGTGGAGACTGTTAAAGCAGATCCAGCTGGAACAGTAGTCCCAAATGGTTATTCATGACAAGTCAAAATTGCATGCTTTGACTTCAAACAGAATACTAAAACACTTTCATTTACTTACACTTTACTTCCCCACAGCACCAGAAAAATGTCTTTTCAAATATTCCTCTTTTCTGATGCGAAAGTTTAATTTCTCAGAAGGTATTACACATTGTCTTTAATGATTTTCTTTCTTTTTTTTTTTTTTTCTCCATTTTTCTCATGGGAAATGCTCGGAAGTCAGTTTCCTTTTGACCTTTTGCCCACAGTCTGGAGTTAGGAGCAAGGCCCTTGGGAAGTAACATTTACACTCCTAGCCTTACATGGCTGTGCGAGCACACACAGAGCTCAGGGTTACTGCCCAGGCTTTGCCCACCTGGGCAAGAGCCGACTACCGAAACTCCAGCTCCTGGCTGGTGGTGTGGTGCATGGATGGGCAGGTACATCATCTTCAACATCCTGCTTCCATCCTGTCTCCCGCACCCTTTCAAAAGCACAGTCTCCTGAAACCATTTCTCACAAAGCAGAAGCAGAAATGTGTTCCTGTTGAGCCAGTGCCTGTGCCACAAAAAGAACCAGTTAGAAGTAGCCATCATTTAAAACTCCTCTTAGGTGGAAAACATCAAAGTATCTCTAAGGTTTTTGTTTGTATTCTCAGGTATGCAAATGATGATAGGATCACAACACAAAAACTAAATTCCAGGGCTATTTCAGCTTGTTTCATTACCACTGCATTTTATATTCAACAGCTTTTAAGAAACTCGTGAAAAAAAAAGGTGTGTTAATATGTGTGTGATGTACAACCATAGTCATTCAGTTGGCACAAAGTAACAGCACTTACAGATGGGAGACAACACATTCTCAACACCCTATTTTGGACATTCAAAAACATTCTTTCTTCGATTTCTGTTTGGCTCAAGCCTGAGTTAGGGGATCATAAGTTGTTATTTCATACCTTATGAATCAAAAACCAGGTTTTAAACAAAAAGAGGGACTTAATGTTATATCCCTACAATTCAGGGTTTCAATGCAATATATTACAGAGAATAGTGCAAGGTAGAGCTTCCACTTGGGCTCAGCAGTTTCTATTTATAAAAACAAATCTCTTCTTGAGCCATCCTGACCCCACAGCCATCATTCATATAACCAACACACCTTAGGAAACAGCATTTTTATTATTATTGTTATTATTGTAATTCAACTTTGTTTCCTGTCGTACAGCACTGATTTTGAAAGCCAGCAGAGGTAGGAGGATTTCCAGAAGGTTTTGGTTATGAATGCAAAAATCTCATTTATTTTGTTTTGTTTCGTGGTCTAATTAAATCAGAATGGTGAGTCCATTGTGACGAGTGTGCTGGTCTTCATCATACAAATACCCAAGTAGGAATCCCTGCCGGTTTTGATTTGTTACTTCTTGGGACCTTGCATTTCTTGAAGCAGCTGGGGTTTGTGGCTTTCCAAAGGCCTGTCTCCATCTGTGCTTGTAGAGGTGCCGGCCTGAACTTGCGTTAGGCCAGAAAAGCCCAACCAGACAATCAGTTTTCCCCAAGGGAAGGGGGCAGGATACACCCATGCAAATATTGCCCACAAGGAACATCTCATGCAGATATGAAATTGAAGAAGGAACCTTGCTGAAATCACTTTTCTCACGAGTACATCCTTCTTTTGAGCGGCCTCAACATCAAATCTTTCACAGGAATAGCCACAGAACATGCGTGGTTTCCCTGCCCCCTTGTCCTGGTACCCAGCATGCTGGAATTCTGGCTGTCCTCTCTTCTTCCTCTGAAAGACCTCACAAGTCCACACGCAGAAGAAAAGGAGTAGCCAGAATGACTTCCTAGTGTTGGAATTGCAGGCTTTGGTGCCAGCCCAGACAAGACAATGTTTTCTAGAGAGGCTGTCAGGCACCACCAATTACCAGCCCTTTCCCAGACATGCCTTCAAACTAACTGGATTCATATCCACCAATCAGAAAAATTCACAGCCAGGCAAGGAAGCCAAGAGATTCATATTCCTTAAAACATATGATACCATGGGGCCCGGCGGCGTGGCCTGGCGGCTAAAGTCCTCGCCTTGAAAGCCCCAGGATCCCATATGGGCGCCGGTTCTAGTCCCAGCAGCTCCACTTCCCATCCAGCTCCCTGCTTGGGGCCTGGGAAAGCAGTCGAGGACGGCCCAATGCATTGGGACCCTGCACCCGCGTGGGAGACCTGGAGGAGGCTCCTGGTTCCTGGCATTGGATCGGCGCACCGGCCCGTTGCGGTCACTTGGGGAGTGAATCATCGGACGGAAGATCTTCCTCTCTGTCTCTCCTCCTCTCTGTATATCTGACTTTGTAATAAAAATAAATCTTTTAAAAAAAAACATATGATACCAGAGTTCAGGAACTAGAAAAGGTTTTGTGTACCAACATCAGACTTTCTGGCTCAATAAAGGAAATAGAAATAAATCAGTTATGTTCTTCAGCATTATTCAGTATCATGAACTTTTTAAATTTGGTCTTAAAAAATCCAAAGTGCCTTAGAATTTGATTCTTATTTTCTTTTTTTTAATTTTTTTTAAAGATCTATTTATTTTTATTGCAAAGTCAGATATACAGAGAGGAGAGACAAAGAGGAAGATCTTCCGTCTGTTGATTCACTCCCCAAGCAGCCATAATGGCCAGAGCTGCACTAATCTGAAACCAGAAGCCCAGAGCCTCTTCTGGGTCTCCTACACGAGTGCAGGGTCCCAAGGCTTTGGGCCACCTACCCTCACTGCTTTCCCAGGCCACAAGCAGGGAGCAGGATGGGAAGCAGGGCTGCAGGATTAGAACTGGCATCCGTATGGGATCCCCGAACATGCAAGGCTGGGACTTTAGCCGCTAGACTACAGTGCCAGGCCTTTTTCTTATTTTCTTATAGTAGCAGAACTACCTAATTGTTTTTAAAGAACAGCAACTTTTAAAAATTTACCAACTTTTAAAAATTTACCAACTTTTAAAAAATCTCAGTAAGTGGTAATACTATAACATTAATACTATTAAAAAATCTTCTGTTCAATTACATATCAAATTCTTCCAAATTCATATCAAATTCCAATTACATATCAAATTCTTCCATCAAATTCTTCCATCAAATTCTCAGCTGCTACAGTTTCTGCCTTCGCTTTCCCATGTGTCACTCTTTGTTGATACTCATGATACAGGCAATTTTATTCTCATAAATCCAATGTCTAAACTCATTCCTGATCAATGTCACTGTAATTTAGCTTGTCAAACAGTTCAGACAAAGGGGAGAAGAAAAGTGGTACCATGTTATTAGTAATAATATTTTAAGGAAGAGTTTTTAAATCAGTTTCTCCAGAACCTATCTTTAAAGGAACTTGCAAAATATAATTTACTATTTTGAATGGGTTTAATAGTAACTGTAAGAAATACATCCATTCAACTTTAATTATAAACCCTCTGATTCCAACTATAAAACTAACCTGTTTTAGAAAATTCTTTCAGATGAAAAAAATAATCTCCCTTTTTGTAATAATTATTATTTTTTTATTAATTACGTTGCATTATGTGACACAGTTTCATAGGCTCTGGGATTCCCCCGTCTGCTCCCCGTGCCCTCCCCCCATAGTGGATTCCTCCATCTAGTTGCAGTATTACAATTCAAATTAAGTCAAGATTTTTTTGTTGCAACCATATACCAAGCATAGAGTCCAGCATCTTATTGTCCAGATAATTTCAACAGTTTCTTGGGGAGACCTTCTCTGGTCTGAAGACAGAGCTGGCAGAATATCATCCCAATCAATTAGAAGCCCCAGCACAACCTCAGCAACAATTTACAACATTATAGAGTTCATTGACATGGTATTGAGTAATCAATACGTTGTAACAGTGCAAGTTCTTAACCACATCTTGTGACTACTTCATTGACCCTTCAGTTTTTGTTTGTACTCAGCACCTGCTGCTATACACCTGAAAGTGGCTATAGGGTACTATTCAGCTGTCTCGTGTCTGTTTTCATTTTAGTATTTAGCAGTTTATTGTGTTGACGCATAATTTTGCTGTACTTGATAGATTTTAGGATAGTCTAAACTGGCTTATAAATCTAACAAGGCCTTTGTCAACAGTTGAGGTGCAGAACAGTTTTAGGAGGGGTGTGCAGAGAAATCTTCCATACCCTAGTGAGGATTAACTAACCTTTGTGTCCTACCTAGTAAGGTATATGTGGATCCCCGTTGATCGTTTCCTGTTTGGTTCTAAACTTTCCTTGAATTTCTTTGACGATCTATTTTGGAGTGGGAGGGGGGGCCTCTGGGGCGATCCTGATGATCATTGCAAGAGAGGGTGGGGATCCAACGCTGGAGCTAAGCAAGGACCAGAAGAAGCTCCTCTCCCTAGTCCCGAAGGAAGTTTGCTGTTCTTCTGTTTCTGCAGATCTCTCAGGGCTCCTGGCTGTTGTTCCGATGACCTGGAGTCCTGTGAGGAAAGATTTGGGCCTGTTCCATCCCATGTGGTAGATCCAAACGGGGCTGGGTGACCTCGGAGTTCTCAGCCTCCGAAGGCACTCCAATTCCCTGTGGTCTCCTTGTCTGTTGGGATGTGGTCCTTGACGTCCATACTGATAGTCCTTGGTGAGGATCTGAGTCTTCAGGGGTGGGATACAAGCCTGCTCCTGTCCACCTGCTCCACTGTGGGTCCCCCCTGCTCTGTGCATATGACCTCCTGTTAAGACGTTGTCAGGATCGCTCCTGATTCCCCCTATATGTCTTTGTAATTTAACTGTTGCTTAATGCTGATTCGAGTCTGTTGTCTATGAATTACCTGTTATGATTCTGATAGGTTATACCTTATGTCTTCTTCACACATTCTAAGGAGATGGAAGACTTCCCTGTTCTTCCACCGCATTTCCGAATAGTTTAGGGTCTTAAAAGTATATTAGGTTTTACAATTCTTTGATGCAGAACATAAGCAATCTGATTCACATTAATTATATGTTCATTGATTACATCACAATATCTTAATTATTAGATACAGGCTGTTTGGGGTTAAAATAATATTATAATACATGGGTACTCTTTTCCGGATTGACATCCTTTCATCTTATATTAAGGCAAACATGTGGTATTTGACCTTTTGGGATTGGCTCATTATGGAATGATTTGGAAGACGTGTGTGAAAAATTTTCTCTAACTGAAAAATATCAATAATATTTATTTCACATTGTGTGCTTTTATTTAATATCTTCATAATATGCATTATATGAGTGGATCATTGAAATGCAGGTCTGACTTACAAGTGTTAAAATATTTAAATCAAACTCATGAATGAATACTGAAATGCTCATGAATATCTTCATTGTAAGCTTTAAAATATTGTTAGTTTATTTCCCATTGAAGTCCAAAAATCCCTGTTTAGTTGGCATCCTTACCAAAGATTTACACGGCCTAATATACTATGTTAACAAAACAAATATTATGCACCAAATGAATATTACACTAGCTTCTAATAGTTAGACCAAAGTGTAAAGACTGTGTTCTAAGTGTACCCCTTTGTGCTGTTTAAGGTTTCAGGCTCTGTATAACTATACTCCTAGAAATGAAGATGAGTTGGAACTCAGAGAAAGTGACGTCATTGATGTGATGGAAAAGTGTGATGATGGATGGTTTGTGGGTATGTGTATACTTTTTTTACAGAGAAATGTGGCCACTTTACAGTTTGCTTGAGTTTGTTCACTTGCATGTTTTGCTGTGATAGTCAGCTGATCTTTGAATTCATGATGCCCTTGAATTCATACGCACAGTGTAATCCCAAGGCCATTATGTCTTTAGTATATTTTCAGATTTACTCCCTCCTGTATATGTGATTTTATGCTAGCTTTATTTCCAACTCAACTAAGAAAATAAAACTTTAAATAGTACCAACCAGGGAAGACTGAGATTCAACAACAACAATAATGAAAATGTTCCCCGGATGAGAAATATAGTGCCTTATGCATGGACAATGTTAGTTGTCAGTAATGAGAATCTGATTTGAGAGGGAGTGAAATTAAGTGAGCAACTCTCCCATTTCCTGTGCCTGGTGTATGTGCCCTGAAGTCCCATGATTCACCTTACCTTTAATTTGCAAGAAGAGAAGTTCCAGCCTTACCATTTAGACGGTAACCCTATTCTAAATGTCTTAAAAGAGGACCAGAGGTCTTCTGAGGGGTTGGGAGGAGTAGCGGGGAATTGCTTTCACTCCCATGTACTGCATAGCAGAACACAGAGGAAGGACAGTGAAGAAGCACAGGCCAGGAGGGAGGGAAGCAAGAGCACAGGTACTCAGGGACGGCTGCAGACGGGTCTATCCATGATGGGAAAATGAAAGAACTATGGCCACCTGTGCCTTCACATACCTCTGATATTTTTTAATAAAAGAGATTAAGTTTTATTTATTTCAGATAGAGAAAGAGAGAGAGATAAAGGGATAGAGAGAGAGGTTTTCTATCTGCTGGTGTTCACTCCCCAAATGGCCACAATGGGCAGGTCTGGGCCAGGCTGAAGCTCATTGTTTCTTCCAGGTCTCCCAACTGTATTCAGAGACCAAAGCACTTGGACCATCCTCCGCTGCTCTCCCAAACACATTAGCAGAGAATGAACCAGAGCCCAAAGAGCATGCAGAGAACAAACCAGTGCCCACATGGGATGCAGCAGCTTAACCCACTTCACTAACATGCTCTAGAAGAAAAATGAATCAGCTTACAAACAGGCCAAGAAAGAGTGCAAATGAGAAACACAGGTTGAAAAACTCTTCACCCTATTCACTGGAATCTTCAAGAATGAATATATCAACTTTTACAACAAATTTCGTAGGAATCATGCTATTTGAAACAAACACAATTATACATTTGGATGAACTCACTATGTCAGAAATCACTCCTGGGACAGACTCATCACTTTCAAATAGTAATTAGTCCTTTTTTTTTCCTGCTTTACTGAGTAAATTCTTCAACATTTCTGTGTTTAATAAAGCATTGTGACAATGCTATTTTTAAAAAGAGGATGTAGCATTGAGCATGATCTTACAGGAGACAGGACTGTTCCACAGCCACAGTGCCACCACTAGTGGCCTCATATTCACTTGTGTCTTGGAAGCCTCGTGCCCCGGAACCAGCTGTTGCTCTTGTTCTTTCCCGCTCCACTATAACACTGTCAGTCTCATATTTATTTCTGAGTCCTTCTTTTGCTTAGCAGCCTAAGCAACTAAACTCTATGGCCTCCTCCCCAGCATTCTTGTCTTCCCTTTCGTTTATGGCTAAGAGGCCATGAACATGCTGGCAGAAAAGCTAAACTTACTAATTTTGTCTTCCTCCCATCTTAAGAGGTTTTTTTATTTCTCTTCCTTCCCAAAGCTGTTAGGTCCTGCTCTCTCATGAATCCTTAGAAATGGAAAGCATTCTAGCCCGCATATACAAACTGACATTTCATTGCCGTTACACCTTTTCATTTATTGTTTCTTTTTTCAGGAACTTCGAGAAGAACCAAATTCTTTGGTACTTTTCCCGGGAACTATGTCAAGAGGTTGTGAATTACTCTCCCTCCTTATTTATGCCACATTTCAGCAACACATCTGCATACACTTGCCCAAGACATCCCTGCAGGCCTCGTGTTTTCATGCTTTATGGTTTCCAGTGTGACACCACCCTCTCCACCTGCTGCTACTGAACCACCAGCAGTGTAACTGCCCCGTGTGCCCTGGGGAGACACGACAGACTGGCTGCCTCTCGAAACTTTGAAAAGTTGATGTGTGGGATCAGAAAGAAAGTTATTCTATTGAAAAAGGATAAAATATTTAAGGCAAAAAAGAAAGAAAAAGCAAAATGCCTCCGGGAGATGTTCTGACGGCGTTGGTTCTGCTTCAGCATCTCTGGAAGACGCGCTTCCCCCAGGCCACCGGAAGATTGTTGATTCTGAAATGCTGGGGTTTGCAGTTTTACATTCTTAGCTTGCATTTGCCTAGTGTCCCAGTTTACACAATATGACAACTGTACTTCAGCTATTGTTTGCCTGCACTTGTATGTTGTAATATGCACAGTGATTATAAAATCTAAAGCAAGAGTAAGAACGTTAATTAGGATGGGTGTGATTTTGTTGACTGAATGTGAGTTTTCAAATGGAAGTTTTTTTCTGCACATATTTTGGGGGGCGTTTTAGAAGTGCAAACAGTAAGAGCCTTAGGTCATCATCATGAGACTACAAGAGGGTTAGCTAGACTACAAGGGAGAAAAACTATTGTGTTGTAAAGTTGCCTTGCTATTTTATATTAAAATGTAGTCATCAGCATCATGAACAATGAGCTCTTAGAGTTTTATTTATCTGGTAGAATTTGAATAAAAGCAGTGTTAGTGAGAGGTGCAACGAATTATTCTAACATAGACACTTGAAAGTATCTGTAAGCAATATTCATAGGTAATATTTCACTGTGTGTACACATACACATTTGAGATTGTATGAGAACATTTATCCATTTGATACATTGTACATTTTATGGAAATGTGAAACAATCTCACATATTATTTTGTAGAAACAGAATACTTCAGAAGCATCACAAGTATTAAAGCTGGTTTTAGCAAGGATTGCAATCAATACAATTATTTTTACTATGATAATTATTTTTCTTCTATGGAACTCAGAACCCTGGCTACATTTGAGGACAGGAATATGTTGAGCCTAATTTTCCTGGTGTGTGTAAAGTATCTCCTAGGATTAAATAGGCACTTTTTAGAGACACTATTAAATCATTCGGGTTATTTTTTTCTGCCCCCAAAGCAGAAAATTATAACATGACATTGAGACCTGAAAGATTTAAGGTGGTTAAACAGTGCCTGAATTCTACCTAACACAAAAATTAGCTTTGTATTTCTTATGACTTTGCATAAGAACTATTCATCTTTGAATTTTTGAGCACCTTATAGATTAAACTTTTTATGGTATTTCTTCCATGGACAGTAATCGATCTTTTCACAGAATGTAGACCCTAGGATTTTGTACATATGTTTGCTCTTTTTTTGTACAGACTACTTAGTTGTTGAGAAAAGAGGGGAATTTCCTAATTTGTTCTCTATCTTTCAGTAAAGCTAAAACACTTCGAGCAGATTATCCATCACTTATCTCATGGATCACAGTCAGTCCTTGATGCTATGATTCTGTAAGATAGCAATTATGCAAAAATTTGCACAATTCAGAGATTCTAGCAGCCAAACTGAAATGTGCAGAAGTATTGATTTGAAGAATTGTATTGGGAAAGAGGTAAATACACATCTTTAAGTAGCCTATCTTGATTACTGTCAAGTTCACAACCAGCTTTATATTTTAAAGGCTTTGGGTTTGAAATTAAGTCACCTGCATGCAGCTTTGCTGATAAAGGACTAATTATCTTTGATGCCATTTATGAAAGAAGACTTCAATATCTGTTGCCTGTCAATATTTTAAAAAAAAAAACTGCTGTTTCTACTCTCTGTATCTGATTTTAAAAGAAAACAAAATATCCAAACCTGCTTTCAGGTAATTGACTTTGAATTCTTGCAGGCAAAGGTCATTGTGTTTTTCTTGAATAGACATATAATAAATTTTGCTTGGAAAGTACCCTTCAGTTTTTCTTCTTGGTATTTCTTCTCAGGTAAAGTGGGTATTTTATTCTGATTTTCAGTTAAGTTAAAAGCCAATGCATTTGCTCTGTGTTCTCTTAGCACACAAATGGAAAGAGATGTATTAGCATCAGTCAGAGAGGAATTATTTTTTAATCCACCACCAAAACTTATTTGTTGAACATTCTCTGAATAATGACTTCTCTACAACTAAAAGGATGCATATTAAAAACAGCTATTTCCCCAAGCAGGAATTAATTCTCTATTCAACAATCTTAAATTTTATCCTTGCCCTTAACACCCACAAATTTCCAACCAGGTTCGGAATTATGGGCTACAATGGGAGCTTTTCTGCTTTTGTTTGGCAACTGAATATCCCGCTAAGGACCATTTGTTAAAGGCTTGGTGTATTTAGAGATAGGGTTAGTGAGAGATCCCTAGGTTACAGCAGGGAGCAACAGCCTCAGAAAACAGTATCTGGAGTCAGTTGTTGGAGAAGCCTGAATTTGGGCCCCACTACCCTGCATCCTAGCCCACTACCTGATGTTTCCTCCATGTGGGCTCCACCACCCACTAGGAAGCCCTCATCAGTCAGGACTTTGAACCTTCAAAACTGAGAGCTAAACAAACATGTTTCTTTCATAGGTTGCTTGTCTTGGGTATTGCATTGTAGTGATAAACAAATGAAAAACTAATATAATTTCTTCTTGTAATACAGAAAATACTTCAAAAGTTCATGGAAGGTGAAATTATAAAAAAAACTGTGCTGGGATTTCAAATTTGGAGGAGACTAAAATAGACTAATCTCTCAATTGCATTTTCCCAGAAACTTTTCGAAATATCCTCACAGTAAGAATCTACCTTTCGTGATTGGATTCTTTCTAACATACTTTGATCCATTCATGTTTTTTTCTTCAAAGATTTATTTATTTTTATTGAAAAGGCAGATCAGATTTACAGAAAGAGAGGCAGAGGGTAAGACTCTCCATCTGCTGATTCACTCCCCCAGTGGCCACAATAGCCAGAGCTGAGCCTATATGAGGCCAGGAGTCAAGAGCTTCCTCCAGGTCTCCCAAGAGGGTGCAGGGTCCCAAAGCTTTGAACCATTCTCCACTGCTTTCCCAGGCCATAAGCAGGGAACTGGGTGGGAAGTGGAACAACCAAGACACAAATCAACCCCCATATAGGATCCTGGCACTTACAAGGTGAGGATTTAACCAGTTGAGCCATCACACCAAGCCCCAATCCCTTCATGGTCTGCAGATTTCAATCCTTTCCCTTGTCTATTCCTCAAGAATTCAGAAACATGGTCTCTCTGGGAAAATGGGTTATCAAAGACATCACATTGCTTCCCCTTAACATTAACTCTGATGTTCTTCATTCTGCTGGATAATTTCCACTGCATGTTACCTTTCCACTAAAACATGCTCACTATTTGTGAAGAATATCTCTTGCTATATTTGTTTGATCCCATTTTTATTTGAGCACTGTTAGATCATTTATAAATCTGAATCAATTGGGTCAGTGGAAGAGCACCAGGAGTGCACTCTGACATTTATTTGCCAAATTTTAATCCCTTCTGTAGCAATGCCATTACAGAAAAACAGGCATGTCCATATCTTACATGATCAAAAGCAGGAAGACATTGTTGGAATAACTGTTTTTGTAACCATTCACTGCATGATCTTTCTTTGTGGGTGGTCAGTTTGTGTGGCCTGACATTTTCTTCCTGTTTTTTCTAGATATCAGCTGTAAAGGAAGATATTCTGTAAGAATCATTAAATTGGGTAAAACTATGCACCCTGGAAGCTTCTAAGAGCCTGCTTAATTGAAATAATTATTTCATTCTTCTACCCAGATGATAGTTTTCTAACAGTTTTCTACCAATTCTGATTTCAACTGATTTACTCTTTAATAACAGTTAAGGTCAGAGAACAAGCAGAAATTAAACTATGGTTAATAAAATATCTACAGCAAGGATGGCTAGTAGAGTAAATTCAGCACACTACCTCTCTTCATATGACCTGTAATGTTTTCATTTATTTACTTATTTATCAACTTACTTATTTAAAAGGTAGAGTGAGACATTCAGAGAAATAGATCTTTCTTGCATTGATTCATTCCCTAAATGGCCATAACAACCAGGGCTGGGCTAGATTGAAGCCAGGTTTGAGAAACTCCATCTAGGGTCACCTACATATGTGGCAGAATCTCAACTACTTGGAACATGTTTTTCTGCTTTCTAAGATGCCTTAGCAGGCAGCTGGATCTGAAGTGGAGCCGTCAGAGTTCAAACCAACACAACAGTACTGATATGGATGACTGGGAACACAGGCAGAAGTTTTGCTCACTGCAGTACAACACTGACTCCAGCCTACAAGTCACGAGTGGTTGTATACCCCAGCACAGGCACCGAGCTTTGTAACGTGTTCCAGGACCTGGGCATACACTAAAGTGTACCTAGTCAGCCAATAGACCCCGGAAAAGTTTTCTCAACCCTGGTGCAATGAAGCTAATAATGTCTCCTGTCTATCAAAATCACTGAGGTAACACCTTGGAACACTTCTCCACATCACAGTCTCTAAGGACAGTCCCCTATCCCTGTGTGCTGATGTAGTGTGATAGCAAGGAGTGGCACCCTCCTCTTCCCCACTGTGGACACAGGAGAAAAAAAATTGGAACATTTGTCCCACCAGCCTCTTTTCCAAACCTCAACCTCCTTTACCCTCCCACCCTCAATGAAGACCATGTGGGCCTATATCCCTCTCAACTACGTAAACAATATTAAAAGTTCCAAACACTAACAATCTGATGAGAGGGAACATTAACTTGTGAACCTCAATTTCATGAAATGCAAAGCCCTTTAGGGTAAAAAAAAAAAGCCTCTTTTAATTAGTAGAACGATGTCAGAAAAAAATGATTTAATTGTTACTCAATTAAAAATCCTCTTATGTAGGTACTTACGTACCTCCTGATTCACAAAATCTAAAATATTAACTATTTATCCCTTCCCAGAAAAAAAAAAAAAACGCAAGGGTCATGGTCTAGGTTAGTTGTTATCAACAAGCTCAAAGGTTGACCAGAGGAACAGAACACTGAACACCTGTTACATGCTAGTCTGTTACATGTGTTTTATGTCTGTCCTTACAAAAAATCTCAGAAGAGACATGCTGTATGTTCTTTTTGTGAAGGAGAAAACAGATTCAGAGAGATTAAATACTTGATCCCTATGTGCAGGTGTTATACATCAAGTGATGGAATTTAATTCAGAATTTGGTTTGTTTGCTCTTTCTTTAAACAGCCCAGGCTTAGTGTTGAATACATTATTGCTCAAACAGTGCATTTGGTTTGTACTGCAAATATCCATGTCTTTCTGTATCCATTTTCCTCAGGAATTGATCACAGAGAGCCACCTGCTCCTAAGAGCATTCTACCATGCACTAGATGACAAGAAAAATATGTATGTCCAATCTGGCACAGGAATATTTCCCTGAGGAAAGTGAACTTTGCTTTCCACAGGCACACAGCAACCAAGGAGGATATCATCGTCATTATTGACATACTTTGACTGGATATGAGCTGTTCTGTGAGCTGGTATCCACTAAATACCAGTGATTATTGCCAACTGGGCAGCTGGCAGTGCTGTGGGCAAAGTGCTGATATTGAGTCTCCTGGAGACCAGAAGTGCAGCGTGCTCTAGGAACACAGTGTGCTTACTGGATGTCTTTTAGATATACAAAGCCCCGGGATACACTAGCCATGCTCTCCTGGATGACTTGCTAAGTCAGAACCTTTGCTCACTGCTAAATTCAGTCCTTCCACAGCTCAGGAAAGTTCCATCTGAGCTCATGGGCATACATATATCTTGACCCAAAAAACTTTTAGTACAAGACAGAAATCTACCCAGCAAATCTTCACCTGTTCCCTTGAGGGTTCTTGTTTCATCCTTTCCCTTAAAATATAATAGATGACTCACTTGTCCCTACATCTTCCAAAAATAAGAGTCATTTCAAACAAAATTCTTGTTATTTTTAACATCAATGGACCCAGGCTACAGTTTGCACTGACAATGCAGAAACCTTGAGGATGACTTTTTAAGCATTTTTTTTAGTTACATGAGCAGTAAATGCTTTTCACAGAAAGATTAGAAAATATAAGTGAGCCAAACAAGGAGATAATACAGTAAGAATTTGGTTTAACATAAGAATTTAGACTTTGGAACAAATCCTTCCAGAGTGTTTTTCAACTTGGACGTATGTGTATACAGTACATAAGCAAAAACCAGACTAAACACACTGTTTAATAACCTGCATTTAACCTTTAGCAGCACTCTGAAATAAAGTGATTAAATAATGCTTTAAAATTAGTCTATTAAAAGGAAAAGAAAAAGTCAAAATCAATCCCAGGATTCATGAAAGTGGAAATAAACACAAGATCCAAAGCAAGAATTACAGGACTGCCATCAGACTAGAAAATCAGTTATAATCCAAGGAATTAGAAGAGAAAGAGAAGAAAACAAAGTGAGAAAATAAAGCAGTATATATTATCTCTCTTCAATAAACCTTCACACACATTAGGACTCTTATAAGCTTGGCAGAAGGAAGCAAGGTATTAAATTAAGGAAAGTATGAGCTGCACAGTAAAACATCCAAACCATGGGTTCGCAAAGTGACAGGTTGTGAATTAAAGCCTACAGCATAGATAATTTATTCTTACTAAATATTTATTTATATATGTTAACGGTACAGTTACAGAAGAGAGTTCTTCACCCACTTGTTCATGCCTCAAATGGTCATAACGACCAGGTCTGGGTGAGGATGAAATCCGGGACCCAGAATTCCATCCAGGTCTACCACATGGGTGCAGGGAGCCCAAGTTCTTGAACCACCTTCTGCTCCTTTCCAAGTTGCATTAGCAGAATCAGAAGTGCAACAGCAGAGACTTGAATTGATGCCCATATGGGATGCCACTGTCACAGATAGTGTCTTTTAAAAAGATACTTATTTATTTTCACTAGGAAAGTAGATCCACAGGGAGGAGAAACAGAAAGCTCTTCCATCTGTTGATTCATTCCCCAGATGGCTGCAACAGCCAAAGTTGAGCTGATCTGAAGTCAGGAGACAGGAGTTTCCCTCCCATCTCCCACAAAGATGCAGGGTCCCAAGGACTTGGGCCATCCTCCACTGCTTTCCCAGGCTATATCTAAGGAGCTGGATGGGAAGTGGAGCAGCCAGGACACGAATTGGTGCCCATATGGAATGCCAGCACCACAGGCAAAAGATTAGCAGAAGGTGACCACCATGTTGACTCCAGATCTAAAGTATTATTTTAATGTCCTAATATATTGATTCTCATCTCCGGGGTATTTGTCCCTGTCTGACAGGACATTGGAAATGTTGTGACAATGAGGGATGTTACTGGTATCTGATACATAGAAGCCAGGAATTCTGCTAATTTCCCACAGTGCAGGGGACATCCCCACAGCTAAGAATTACCTGGCCCCCACATCTATAGTAAGAACTCAGAAACTCAGGCCTGGCCAATAGCTCTGCAGCTAAACCCTCACCTTGCATGCACTAGGACCCCAGGCCGGTGCCAATTCATGTTTTGGTTGCCCCACTTCCCATCCAGCTCTTTGCATATGGCTTGGGAAAGCAGTCAAGGACGGCCCAAAGCCTTCAGACTCTACATCCATGTGGGAGACCTGGAAGAAGCTCCTGACTCCTAGCTTCGGATCGGCGCAGCACCGGCCATTGCGCTCACTTGGGGAGTGAACCACGGGACGAAAGATCTTCCTCTCTGTCTCTCCTCCTCTCTGTATATCTGACTTTGTAATAAAAACAAATCTTTCAAAAAAAAAGAGAATCATATGGTGAATCATTTTGGGAAAGGATTTTTTTAATTATTATTTTTATCCAGAATTGGAGCATTGAGGACCATACTGGACTCTGTCTTCTACTTTTTGCCTGACAGATCCATTCCTTTGCACAAAATAGTCCCATGTTCAAACTCCGAGGGAAGGCTAGACTATTCCCCGAGATTTGTTCATAAGGTCAATCAAGTGAGTTCATATGGATAAACACCAGTCTCCAAAAGAGGTCCCTGGGCAAAACAGCCACTGCAAAAAACCAGTCCAGAACAGAGAAGCCACTCTCTGCTACAGAGATCTGACGTGAGACACAGCATCAGGAGTAAGGTACGTGAAACAAGATGGCTGTTGTTACCAGCATGCTGGCTAACGTCTTGTGGACAGGGCAGGAAGATTCTGTGACCTTCCAAAAGACATGCAGACCTGAGAGAACTCATGGCAAGGCTTATTTTTATTTTTGTTTTGGAGATTCATAGTCCAAGATCAGGCAACTTTACTGATTCAGCATTTGCTGATAGTGTTTCTGACAGCAGGGTTCCAAAGCAGTGCAAACCATCACATGGCTAGAGGGAGCATACGTACCTGTATTTCGACACAAAGCCACCATGATTCCACCATGGGCACTCCATTCTTACACCTAAATCCAATCTAATCATTTCCCAAAGGCTCCATACTGAGTAACTTTGTGGACCACAACTTTTTGGGGAACATCCAAACATAACAATTCTCTTGTCAACTGTTGAGAACTCTGTGTCTGTCTTAGTCCATTCAGAGTAAGTTCATAACAAACTACCAGAAACTGGGTGACCTACAAACCACAGGTATTAATTTCTCATAGTACTAGAGGCTGGAAGCCTAAACTCAAGACAACAGCAGACTTGGTGTTAGTGATGGTTCATTTTCCCATAGAGCATCATCTTCTCACTATGTCCTCACACACTGGCAAGCTGGCTCCCTGGAGCCTCCTTTTTAAGAATATCAGTCTTGTGTGTGAGGACTCCCTTTTATGTCCAAATCAACTTCAAAACACCCGAACAGTCTTGGGGATTAGGATTTAATGTGAATTTGAGGGAAGCACAAAATTCAATGTATAGCACCAAGAAATATGAGGGATGCATCCATGCTGGTAATACCATCAGTGGAACACAGCACATTTCCACATTACAATTGCACAGCTTGGAAAGAGCCAGCTAAGGAGGCAAGCAGAATCAGGAAATGAACTCCCAGAGCTCTTTCGATGATGCCTCAAGCTATCAGACTCTTTTGAGATCTCTGGCTAGCATATTATTCCACAGGAACAGACTATCTGAATTACTTTATCTCAAGGTATGTCTTGAATCATTTGTTTAAAAGAGCAATCCTAATTGCACACTCAGAAGAGGCTTCTAAGGAATTTTCAACAGGCTGTTAGCTTCCCTTCCAAAGGGGACAGCAGATGCCATTGAAATATTCAGTAGACTCTGTTTGCCACTAAGTGCATAAATACTCAGATGTAACTTAACAAAAGTGCTAAAATATTAAAAAGAGTAGGAATCCATAACATCAGAAGTTGTTCATTGGATAAATATGAAGCATCAGGGTCCTTCACCAGGGAGCAGTATACATAAAGTATAAATTCAAGAGCTCACACATAACACTCATCCCAGAAAAAATCTCTTTGGACCAAATAGCAAAGAACCAGCACATTTTCTGATGATTCACTGACTGTTTACCGCCATTGTTGCAAGACCTCAGCTTGTATTTAAACCACCACCCCTTTCTTTTCTACAGATGGGCTTTGATACAAGGACCAGAATACCGAAGCCAACATTCCACTGACACTTGGCGTTTGAAGCATTCTTGCTTAGCAGTTCCTGACTGGATGACATCAACAGCTTAACTAAGTGGTTCTGGGAGCAGGGACTCAGAGCAATTGATGCAGCAAGACAAGCCTTTTTGTGATCATTCCATGGAACTCATCTTGGTGCCTTAATGTTCAGTTCACAACAAAAGAAAACATGCACACAGACATCAAGCTATTTGAAGCCTGATGTGTCATCACAGACCACACACGGGGCATGAGATCTGTTTATTCTCGCTATTTTTTTTTAAATAAGAATGACCTTTCAAAGACAATTACTATATAAAACAACCAGTTGTTAATCACCTTATCAGAGTAACTGATATCTTAGGTTTCTCCCTAGATTCACTAGCATTTACCCCCTAGTTCTTCAGTAAAGAAAGCTAGTTGTTGGCAGGCAGAAATGAGCTGGAACCAGCATGTTTATCTTTGGCCTGTTCCCTAGGAAAAATGCTGGTACTATTTGTTCAAAGTATTTATGAGGTCTATAAAATATCATCTTCCTGTGCCTCTCTCTCTTGCTTACTCACTTTTCTCTCCTCCCTACTTAAAATAATTAGGGACGCAGAGCTCAATGGTATCCAGACTTCCCAATCAGCCAATATCCCTTCACACACACCAAACCCACATTCTAGTGCCTTTAGTCAGCTGTTAGACAGTATGACCAAAAGCTTAGTAGCCATCTGCTTGTGGATTCATGGGCATGATGTTTCTTTCACTATCAAAGATAAATTGCTGGACAGCTGTACTGGAAACCACAACATACTTCTCAACACTGATGATGCACAGATGAGATGACCTATTTTCTAAACGGGCTCATGAATAATCTCCCTACTTTAGGCACTAGTCTTTCCCCAAGAAAAGATGTAAAGCAACAAGAAGGACCACTGTGTAAACTTCAAATTCAAAAGCTTCTAATTTCCCCCTCTTCACTGTGTGGGTGCTGATAATAACATACTATTTGAGGACTGTTGTAAAATTCAGAGCTTACCAAAAGAAGAACTATTAAAGTTAAGTGTCTTGAATTACCAATACAACCCCTGTAAGTAATCCGGAAAGCATATAAAGATGCATCAAAACATTCATGGGAAAAATTAAGTCAAAAAATAAATTTGTTTTGGTGCACAAAATTTTGAAATCCAACACCAAATTTTTTCATAATACGCATTTTTCCATGACCTTTTTGAAGACCCTTTGTAAGAATGGAATTAATGTAATTTTTCCACAAATGTTTTTAATTATCTTCATATTTTTCAAACTCAGATTCAGGTTTCTAAGAAAGCATCCCTGAGCTATGACAACTTCAAAATCTGCTTGTAAAAGGAGTGTAATAAAAGAGTATCATTAATGTTTACCTGATGAGTGAATGAGATAAAATAGACAAGCTGTCTAACACATAGTTGACACTAGAAGGTCATTACTGGCTCTTCTATTCGTTTTGATGTTGCCTGACCCTGATTAACATCAACATTTGAACTGACTTATTGGATCCTCTTGACGGCACTGTCAAGTTTTGTTAATGTAGATGTTTTAAGAAGAAGATGGTGTATTTAAAAAGTCTTTAATCAATACAAAACTTTTGAAATAGATAATATGTCTTATAATTTTTCACTGCAGCTAATAAGTTCTAAAGAAGTGACATTCAGGGCCCTTTGTGATGGCTAGGTGGCTAAATCCTTGCCTTGCATTTGCTAGCATCCTGTATGGGTGCTGGTTCAAGTCCTGACTGCCCCAGGGATCTTGCATTCACATAGGAGACCCAGAAGGAACCCCTGGCTTTGGATCAGCTCAGCTCCGGCCATTGTGGGCACTTGAAGAGTGGACCAACAGATGGAAGATCTTTCTCTCTGTCTCTGCTTCTCTCTGTTAATCTGCCTTTCCAATAAAAATAAATAAATCTTTTTTACCAAAAAGAAGTCACATTCAAACAGAGTGAGAAATCAGTAAGAGAAAATGAACAGGGGTGAGTATTTGGCACAGCAAATAAGATGTTTGGAATATCAGCATCCCATATTGCAGTGCCTGAGTTCAAGTTCTGGCTCTACAGTTTCCTGCTACTGTGCACCCTGAGGCGAAGCAGGTAGATGGCTCAAGTAGTTGGCTGTCTTCCACCCATGTCGGAGACCCAGATGGAGTTCCCATCTCCCAGCTTTGGTCTGGTCCAATTGTGGCTATTGTGAGCACTTGGGCAGTAAATCAATGTATAAGATATCTCTGGGATGTGAGGGCAATCTGGCTGCAACATCTGTCACCCCATTGATCCCCAGGGTGGATTCGGCTGATATGGCTAACTAGGCTGGTGTCCCCTTCCTCTCTCATCACTGCTCCATGTGTATCTCTCCCAAAACTGGGCATTCAGTCGAAGAGGACGACCATTCCCGCTAGAGGAGGACCTGTCTTCAGTCTAGGGTATATGAGCAGCTGCACTCCCCTGCTAGACCATCCAGACAAGCTCTCAAGATATTTTTGTTTGTCTCTGCTCTATCTGCTCTTCAAAATTATTAATTTTCTATTTAAAGGAAAGGAAGGAGGTAAGGATGAAGGAAAAAAAGCTAGAAAAGAAAAAAGGAATAGAACAGAAAAAAAAAACAGATGCAACCATACCATTCGGTATCTATTTCCATGTTTCCCTCTAATCTGACTTCATGGGAATTATTTCAGGATCAATATCAGTAGACCATGTCGCAAACTGGATACAGTTCTCAAGGAAACAGAAATTCATAAAGACAGATTCTGGGGCTACACATGTGAATGATTGGCTGGAGGCCAGGCTGTGAGCTCAGCTGCACACACGGGAAGGTTCAGTCAAGTATACATCACATGACAAGCAGATGACTGCTAAGGAAAAACAAGAATGGTACACATCAGGGAAGCTCAGAACTACCAAGTACATGAATAATTATCCAACCCTGGGACACAAAAGTTAGTTTTTAACTAACAAACTGACAATCCTTCAAAAATTCATCTTCATATCATATTCACTGGAATGCTATATATATATAAAAAACCCTATGTGGTCAAATATTTAGCTATCAATTTATGTATTACCTGGGTACAGGTCAAAGAGAGCTGTGTGCTATGGGTACTCACCACAGCTTCCGAATCTCATACAAATTTCTGTTTGGCTCCTGTCGGAAGGTCAGCAGACAGAACCTCTTCCGGCCATGCTGTGTCCTTTATGCTCAAGTGTAAGTATTCAATGACCCTTGTCTAGGTTTCATGGTGGCTTCTTGCTCATTTCTTTTTGCAAGTAGGCCAAAGAACTTGGGGTCAGTAACAAAACTTTTTGCAATTAAAGAATAATTATTTAGTGTAAGAAATTATTGCAACACAATCAAATATTTATACAGTCCTAAAGTATATAATTTAACTATTCTGGCTTATAGATCTCTACCCTCTGATTGATAGCGGGGAAAAAGTGTGTGTGTGTGTGTGTGTGTGTGTGTGTGTGTGTGTGTGTGTGAGATTAAGCAAATATCTGATTCTGCTTAATATAATCTATTCCAGGAGATTTAGGGAAATATTAGGAAATAATACCGCATCAGGATGAAAATCCTTGATCCTTCAGCATAGTCTCCCTGCCTATGCTTCCTCCCCAAACTGTTCCCACCTAGAATGGTGAGAAGCAAAGTTTAACATCTTCATGGCTGTGAGGAAAACCTAGGTTCTTGGTCACAATGCCCTCTATTTTTCCTCTGTTCCCCAGGGCTGTGTTCGTTGTGTCATGTTGTCTCCTGGCCTTCAAGGCTGACACCTGAGAGTAGTGTAACTGGTAATCCAGCCTCGCTTGGTTTGCTCAGGATCATTGCTTCTTGCTGACTCAGCCCCGTGCCAGCTCCCACAGACTGCGGGCTCCTGAATGTGTGCCATGCCCTTCCGCCAGCCTCGGGCCTGGCAGGAACAGCCAGTCTCTGCCGTGCCATCACCTCATTTCAGCGCTGTAGATTCTTCACTTCTCAAGTCTACATCCTCATCATGCACAGAATGGGGCAGCTTGGAAAAGTATCTCCAGACCCTCCTTTCTGTCCCCAGCTCACACCAAAACACTGAAGTTCATATGCATTAAATGCACATGTCTCCAGAGGGAAAATTAAGATTCTCACTCCCTTCATTCTTCCCTCCTTCTAGATCTCCCAGTACCAGAAGGTGATCAGCTCCTCTATTACTTGTGCAGGCCTGAAGCTCCCTCCCCTTCACTCCAGCTAGGCAGGCTGGGCCTTCCGTTAGAATGATGAAAACCTCCCGAGTGTAGCCTGGTGCTGCTCACTTGCTGCTTTGGGGAGGGGATGGAGGAACCCTTTCTGAAGAGAGCAGCTGACAGCATTCTTTCTATTTTAATCACAAAGTATTAATATTATATATTTACGGGGTCTTTCTTTTGGTATGTCTCCTGTAAAAGTTATATTTAGACAAATGTTGAGCGGAGAAGAGACAAAAGTTTTTGAACTCAAAGAGAGAGAGAAAAATTGAAGCCTTCTCTCCATTATAGAATTATTTAAGAAAAAGAAACAGACTAACTATAGACATGGTTAAAACAAACACCAGGAGAAGGTACAGATAGCTTTGCAGAGAGACATGGAGGACACAGGAGCTTGATAAAGACAATTGAGAATGCAAAATATAGCGAAATTCAAGAGACAAGAATTAGAACGTCTTACATATTTTTATGTGTAATGCTTTGTGCTTCTTTTATGAACATTGATTGTACAGATTGAATTGGCTCCTTTGTCATTTTTTACCAAACACAATGGGAAAAGCATGGACTTTCAGATCCTGAACACCTACCCCAGGAATTCTCTCTTTCTCCCCCCAACTCTGACTTTCAAAACAAATAAATAAATATTTTTTAAATCAAGAAAACAGCAGTTTCATCAACTAGACATGGTAAGAGAATATTGAACAGCAAGAAATTTTGGGATGGTGATTCTGGTGGCTTTGAAAGGAGGAAGGTGGAAACCAAGAAGCCAACAAGGATCGTGGTCCAGGTGCGGAGAAATGACACTCAGCTAGAGCAGCAGTGGTGGGCACACATGTGAGCAGCTTCACAAAAACAAAATACCTAAGATTTGTCCATGTGATGCTTAGGAATTAAAGAAAATGCAGGAGAAAGGGAATTATGAAGCTGGAAGCAGGCCAGTTGCAGAATGCTAAGACTTGTAAAAGAAACAACCACCTCCAATCTTTCTCTTAGCACAACTGTCATTTTGATTTCCACATACAAGTTTTCTGTTGTAATAATGTAAACAGGCCTGTAAGTGAATAAGAAAGATGTTGAAAATGCAGAAAGTTGTATTGACTCAGGATATTCAATGGCAAAAAGAAATACAACGTGAAGTGGTATGTCCCGGACCCATATCGTAGAGCCCAGCTTTGGGTCTTGACTGCACTGCAAAGTCAGCTTCCTGCTAACACATGCCTTTGGGGGCTGCAGTGGCAGCTCAGGCACCTGGGCCCAGGCACCTGAATGAGTGTCCTGAGCTGAGGGCTGGTCCCTGGCTTCTATCTGGCTTGGTGCTGGATGTTCCCAGAATGGGAGTGAACTAACAGATAGGTGATTTCTGCTCTCTGTTTCTCTCCCTCTTTATATATATATATATATATATATGTATGTATTTCTCTCTTTCAAAGAGACAGATAAAATTTTCTTCAGAAGTAGAGTATATATGTCATTATCAAACACCTGTATTTAGAAAATAGATGTTATGATTTCTTATTTTCAAAATATAAAAGAAATGAAAAGATAGAATTAAATGAAAACATTTGAATTTATATTGCATGTCATCTCACACAGTTTACATACTTTGGACATTGCTTTATTTTTTAGTCTTACATGTGTTTTTTTTTTTTTTTTTTGCTTCAAGAGATTAGTAGAAATAATTTAAATCTAAACACACTACCAACCGACAAGGCTCAGAGTCAGTGTATTTGAAAATGAGTGTTGATATACAGATATGTGAATAAAAATCACAGCTTCCTTGTTTTCTTTACCTTATCTAATTTTTTTGCATTTCGATTGAAATATAACCCACAGACCATATTCCTTTAAAGTTCACAATTGAGCTGGTTTAGTATACTCACAAAATTATGCAAAATCACCATACCCACTCGCAACCACATTCATACCTTCCTCCTGAACTTTCTGTCTATTTGGGTTTGTCTGCTTTGGATATTTCACACAAATGTAATTATATACTATGTAATATACTAAGCCAGTCCTAAGAACTACTACCCAGCTGAATGGCAGAATTTTTCTGTTGCTCATGTTTAGCCTTCAGTGTTATCCCAGACTTTCCCAGTTTAAGAACCATTTTGTTTTGGCAGACACTCACCACACTTGAAGTACACTCGCTAACAACTTGCTTAACCTGTGCTTTCTCCTTTACCAACTTGATCTGGGGACAGAGAAAATCTGAGGCATCCCCCTGACACCTGTCTGCTCAGCTGGCTTCTGCAGGCTGGTGGCCTGACCACTCTGGCCTCTGGACCCACTGTTCCATGGGAGGTAAAACCTGTCCCAACTGGATTCTCAGCCAACAACAACTTCAGCTTCTGACAGCAGAACTCAAGGATGCCTCCAGCACTGCCCACGTTAGTCTCCTCTGGCCACCTCCAGGCCACACCAGCTCATGCTCCTCTCATCCCTTCTGTGTCTACTCTGAGGGAAGGCATTTGCTCGCTCTCTGCTGTATGCCCTCCACCTGTCGGTGTCCAGCATACAGAATACCTTCAGCAGAGTTTTGGGGATCCCTGAGTGAATCCTTTAACATTGAGTCTAAGTATTAACTTCCTTTGTGAATCCCTCACTAAGGCACTCATCCTTTCCCCTCCTCTTCCCCTGTGCTCCCAGAAGACGATCTAGTGTGCATGAATGCAGTCTCACACATTGCAAGCATTACTCCCCCAGCACCTCACAGGTAAGGAACTTCCCCAGGCTGCCCTCGGGTTCTTGACAGAAAAAAAAATGATGGTCTCAGTAAGTATGAAAATTCATTGAGAGTCTGTTATCTCTAATCAACCAGATTTCCACTTTAAAATAATAATATTACATTTTATGAAACAACTGGGGCAGAAGTGAGTATAGAATGGAAAATAAGTCTCCACACAGCATCAACAGGAGCTTACATGGGTCCCACAAGTTTTCTCCTCCAGTTTTCTTTTGAATAAGTGCGTAAGGTACTGTTTGATCATCGGAGTTGGTATGAGAGGAAATTTACACTACAAGTTTCTAGGGGAGGAAGGGCAGGAAGGAAATACAGACAGAGCAAATGTGCTTGCTAAACCGCTAGTCAGGCAAAGGCAATTCAAAGCCGTTCCAGCCAGGGTCTGAGTTTCATTTTGAAAGTCAAGACAAGCCCTACTTAATCAGTTCTCTACTGATGTGTGTAACTCAGCTCTCCCATGAGGCTAAAATCTGGCAAGTAGAAGCCCAAATATTTCTACACTGATGGCTGCTGCTTATTTACCTACATGTGGTTCCTGACATCTGTTAGAACCCAGGCTAAACAACCACTCTGGGCATTTGTGAATTGGAAAACAAAATCTGGAGTATTGCATAAGAAAGCTCAGACTTTGTACTGTGTGCTGTGATTTTTAACAAGTTAACATGAAGTGCAGTAAGTGTTGTGGTTAGGGCATAGGCTGCCTCTAGTACACCTGCACCCCGTATCTGAATACTTGGCTAGAATCCTGCCTCCACCTCCGAAGCAGCTTCTTACTAATATGTAGGCTGAAAACAATCTTGCCCACCTCTCTCGCTCGCTCTCTGACACTCTGCCTTTGAAAAATAATAATTTTCAAAAAATTAAAAAGGGAAATTAACATTAAATCTTGCAGTGGTCTCTTCATCTCAAAGCTCCATGTGTTTCCTGCAAAGTCGTTCCAGGATTCTGCATCCAAAATCATTGTGTAGAGAAGGCTTATGGAGAAAGCAGAAAAACAATCAAGGCATTCTAACCTACTAAGAGAACCCCCATTCCCCCCCCCCAAAAAAAAAACAGAGAACTGTTGCTAGATCTGAAGAACAAAGCAGGCTAAGACAGCCACACAATCGCACTCAGGCCAGTGTGGTGTAGTTGCAGTGCTTGTTAGCACGGTTCTGACCAAAAGCACCTGGCTTCACACGGCTCCACGCTTGCTGTGTATTTTGGTCCAGTTACCTATGCCCACTGTTTCTTTGTAAACCAGTGTAATTCATGGTATCTACCAGCAGGTGCTGTGCCAAGTACTGAATGAGTAACGCACCTGTCAAGAGCACTGAGAAGAGTGCCTGGTACCCCCTGCCTGTTGCCTGTACATCATCTGCTTTCATCAACACAGCTATTCACCATTCCTACCCTCACCTGTGCTGTTATCCCTCCCTGTAGATGAGCGCTTGTCCCACCTCCAACGAAACCTTCTTAATAAGCATTATTATAGGGCCTTCTATCTTACTCCAGGCAATCCCTGTCTGGGTCCTTTTTAAGCTGTTATAGCAGAAACTCGGTAACATAACAGAGCTTTCTCTTTTTTTCTTAAGATTTATTT
The DNA here is from genome assembly GCF_030435755.1 of Ochotona princeps. Lineage (NCBI taxonomy): Eukaryota > Metazoa > Chordata > Mammalia > Lagomorpha > Ochotonidae > Ochotona > Ochotona princeps. Next base: position 23,780,446 of record NC_080842.1, read on the forward strand.
TTTTTATTGGAAAGTTACATATACATAGAGGAGAAGAGACAGGAGAAAGTTACATATACATAGAGGAGAAGATCTTCCGTCCACTGTTTCATTCACTCCCCAAGCACCCACAATGGCTAGAGCTGTGCCAATCCAAAGGCAGGAGCCAGGAACTTCTTCCAGGTCTCCCACGCGGGTACAGGGTCCCAAAGCATTGGGCCGTCCTTTCCAAGGCCACAAGCAGGGAGCTGGATGGGAAGCAGGGCTGCCTGAATTAGAACCGGTGCCCATATGGGATCCCCACACATGCAACAGAGTCCATAACAGAGCTTTCTTAAAAAAAAAAAAAAAAAAAAAACAAAGTTCAAATGACTTTGTTAAAACTTTTACCTATTTTTGTCATTTTTATGCAGTGAAGTACAAAAGTTAAACAGATATTTTAAGTTTTAGAGCTGAGATCCAAGGTTGGGGGTTCACATCCAGTGAGGACCATCTTGCTGTGCCACCCTGTGGCAGAAGGCAGAAGAACCAGATGATACACACCCACACAGGAAGGAGACCTAAAAGTGAGTCAAATTCACCTTCCTATCAGGAACTCATTCCATTCATGAGGATAAACCACTTGCTCACCAATTCTTCCAAAACCCATCTCTCAACGCTATCCCACAGGAGATTTAAGCTTTCAACACACAAACGCAACACGCAATCCAACCATAGTAGCTACTTACACACTGATGTGAAATAGAAATATGCTATCACCATCTCTTTCCTCTGATTAATGATTTGCTAAACCACAGCCCACTGCCCACCATCCTACTCCAGGTCAGTAATGTCAGAATAGAGGAAACCCTTCCAAAGGGTGGGGCAAAGAGGTGAAAATGAATGAACCCACCCTTAGCTTGCTTTTAGGAGATGGTTTCTGACACTTCACACTCTTTGACCCAAAGATGAAAGTACTGGATACAAATGTTGAGTTTTGATCAACATTTGTTAAGCAAAATCTTTGTGATTAAAAAAAATCACATAAAGTTATACAACCCTGACTGATTTCTGAAAATAATTTTGGGCCTGAAAGCAATGGGCAAACACCTTTTTACATGAGGCCAAGCAATCTGTTGGGCACACCACACCAGCCACCAGTCTCAAAGGCCTCATTGTGAGCCTTTGTCCGCCAAGGCTGCTAATTGCTGGCCACCTTCCAGCCTTCTCTGAGGACAGCACCATATTTGTCTTTCTGTAGTCACTATTTGTTAAGAGTCTATAAATAGAGAAGATTCTTTCTTAGCAACTGCTAAAGAAAAATAAGACTACCTCCTGCCCCCAAGATAAAGCCTGAAAAGAAAAGTAAAACGAACTTTACTTAGGAAAGCCGCAATGACTATCCAGTGTACAAAGTTTTCAAAACTGCTGGCTGCCTTTGGTATGGGGAGCAAAGGAAAGCTTCTCAAAAAGCTCTCAGCAGGCAGCAGTCAGTAGATTAAAAGACGACTAGAAATGATCTCACCGGCTCTTGCAGACGTCTGGTCACACGGCTATCTGTTAGATAACCAAGAATAATCTGGTTACGTTATCCTATTCTGTTTCCTTGGAGAACGCTTCAGACTTCATTTGGCTAAATTTAGTCTCCAGCATCAATTGCAAGCATGGCCAGGGCAGTTCAAAGCTCATGTGTTCATCTAGAACAGGTAAGAGTTCTGGAAATCAGCATCACGGGAAAAGCAGCTGGGAGGGCAGAGCATCACAGTGGAGAAGGGAACGAGGGCCAACGCTTGTTAGCTACCGGACTCTTGATGGGTATGCCCTTTTAGATGCAGAATTATAGAAAACCATCCTTTTTGCCAAGAAAACAAAACCTTGACCTTCACAAAGAACATTGCAGAGAGTCTGGGAGAGTGCTCCCGGCCACCTAGGCTTCCAAGAAGTTGGAATGCTTCTGAGCTGAGTCAGTTCACTTTCGCCAGCCTGAGCACAGCCAGTTGGGAAAACAGGGCCCGTAGACATGGAAACAACAGACATCTTGGTAACAAATTCATGACAGGGTTTACTACCTACAAACTCCACAGTCGTTCAGAAGAAGGACAGGTTTGATGCAATTCTGGAAGGCCATATTCTGTAATATAAAACCTGAAAGGGAGAGAACTAAAATACACTGCATGATTGTACATGAAGGGAATGAATTAGACGTCTAGTAACCGTGACCTTTCTCCTTCAGGGGTTGCCTGTCTACAAGTGTCAGAGTTGCTAATCATCAACACAACAGAAAGACACCCAGAGGGTTTTGTTTCTGTCCAATTTTCCCACTATGCTCTGGAAGATGTATGACAGAGAAGAGTGTGCACAGAACTGAACTCCACGGATACTGTTTCCAATAGTGTGAAGAAGCAGCCCTTCAAGGGCCAGCTGTCACTGGATGCTCCCAGCAAACCTGTGATCTGAATGTTATCACTGCTGCACAACAGATGAGGAAATCGAAGCCCAGACAAGTTGAGCCAGGTCTGGTCTCCCACCAGGCAGGGCTTGGTCCTCTGGCAGCCAGCTCCCAGCCCACACATGCCAGGATTTCAGTAAAGACACCAGGAAGAGCTGATGCACCCAGGTCCCACAGTTCTTTTGTGTGATGCCTGCCTTCTCCAGCAATGATGACCTTACAATAACATACTGGGTGCGGGGTCTCCCAAGAGGGGTTGGGACACACCAGCACCTCTGCCTCCCAGGGTCTGTGTTAACAGAAGCTGCAATCAGGCATCAGAGCTTGGAACTGAACCTAGGCAATCCAGAATGAGGTGCAGGTAGCTTAACCAAAATTTAATCATCAATCTAAATGTCTAACCCTCATTTTTGTCTCTTTAAGAAGCTTTTTCTGGGCCCAGCGCAGTAGCCTAGTGGCTAAAGTCCTCACCTTGCATGCACCGGGATTCCATAATGGGAGCCAGTTCATGTCCTGGCAGCCCCAATTCCCAAGCAGCTCTCTGCTTGTGGTCTGGGAAAGCAGTAAAGGATGGCCCAAAACCTTGGGACACTGCACCAGCATAGGAGTCCCAGAAGAAGCTGCTGGCTCCTAGCTTTGGATTGGCTGAGCTCTTGCCATTGCAGCCACTTGGGGAGTAAATCAGCGGTCGGAAGATCTTCCTCTCTGTCTCTCCTCTCTGTATATCTGACTTTACAATAAATATAAATAAAACTTTTAAGAAAAGGCTTTTTCCTTGTTCTTTTTTCTTTTATTTTATTTTTCTCTCTCTCTTCTTTCTACTTTCGAAAAGCGATCTTTCGTCAGAACTCCATGTGTCTTGAAACTCATCCCCACTGAGCTCAAGACTTCCCTGTGTACTGGCTAAAACTAAAGGGTACTTCATGGACCCTGAACTCATGCTTTCTTTCCCACAAAGGACCTCTCCTGCCCCATCAGACATCATGGGACAGGGAGAAACGGGCAGCAAGAAAACCTCGAGGCAACATGTAGAATTAGTCACAGCTGTCACCAACTCCTCTTGATCCTTGGCCTCCCAGAAGACAAGGTTAGCATGACCGGAACAGCAACAAAGCCTGGAAACCTGAAAGAAAGTATCCTTGAGGCTCTTGGGGGTGGTGTGGCTCAGCATGCTGTCAAGCTTGAAATCTGTCCTTTGAGCTGTTCACAGACAGCAATATGACCCCACACCATCAGAACCATTGCAGAAGGCACCATCTCCTAACCTAGCCCTCCCTCCCCCACTCCCAGCTTCAAATAATTTTTTTTCCTCTCCATTCTTAATCCCAGACTGCGGTTTAGATAATTAAGAAATAAAATTTTTCATAGCAGGATACTACTGTAACTACTATCTTTTGTTATCTGCCACTATAGCAGCTTAAATGGTCCCCCAGTGACTTGAAACATAGGAATTTTCTTCCCTAACTGCCTGCTTTAACATAACATCAGAAGAGAGCAGAAAAGAGTAGATCCAAAAACTTCTGTGGCTTACATCAACAATGCTACAGAATTATTTGAAATACACATGGTTCTCATGGACTAGCATAAAGTTACATTTTAAGAAAATGTGATGTGCATTGACAAATGGCAAATGCTGCCAAAGATGCAGAGTAACTGGAACGCTCACACACAACTCGTGGTAGGAACGCAAGATGGAATAAGCACTTAGAAGAACAAGGGGCAGGCTCTCCAGAGGGTAAGAGTGTGGATGCCTTCCATGGGATTGGGTCAGTCACCCATAGGTATTCATGCAAAACAAGCAAAACATGTGTCTACTCGACAACTTGGACACTCACGGCAATATTGGTTATACCAATGAAAAATAAATATCCATCAAAAAGTATGAATCAACATGCTGCGATATAATCATGAATAAAACCATAGTCAGTCAAAAAGACAGGGAAAGGTGGTAATGGATTGTGGCAAAGTGATCCATTCAATCACATGCATGAAGCTTGCAACCATTACACTGAATGAAAGAAGCCAGACCCGAGTCTACATGACACGATCCCGTTAGTATAAAACTCTAGAAACCAAGTCCTAAGTGATAAATAGCAGATCAGTCGTTGCCAAAGGTTGGGGTCCCAGAGGGAGAAGAACTTCAAAGAAACAAAGGAAGCTTTCGGAGTACAGGAAGTATCTGAATCTTCATGTGGCAGTGATTCCATGGGTGTGTACAAGTACCAAACTCAGCTGCATCCTTTAAATGAACTGAATTATACATTTTAAATGGATGTAAACTGGATCTCATTGACAGTCATTATAAAATATCACTTAATAAATGAGGAGTCAGTGGGCATTGTGATGCAGCAGCTAAGCTAGTGGTCAGGACTCCCACATCTGAGTGTCATCTCTGCTCCACATTTCAACTGCCTGAGCATGTGCATCCTAGGAGGCAGCAAACTGCTGTCCCTGCCTCCCACACAGGAGACCCAGCTTGAGTTGAGGGCTCCTGGCTTTGGGCTGTCCAGCCCCAGTTGTTGCATGCATTGGACAGTGAGCCAACGGATGGGTGTACCTCCCCCACTCTCCGACTCACAGATGAAAACTAAAAAGTAAACAATGAGGAAAGTAGGAGTATTTTCACTTTGCATCATGTTTTTTATTCCTTACAATCTCTTCACAGCCCTACATATTTTAAATATGGTTTCAGTTACAAAAGTAAAGCAAGGGATTTCAGCACAGTCTTTTAACTTTATTGTGGAATGCTGGAGACAGCACAGCTTTGGTGTTCTGTTTCTGTCACCAGGGTCCCTTGTCTCAGTGGCCAGCATAGCCTGTGCTCCATTCTACCCTAAAATATTCTTCTTTAAGCATATACTACAAACCAGGCCAAGGCCAGCTTTGCTTTGCCATCAGATGTGTTGATGGGCTAAGACTCTTTTATCCTTGCTAAATGCCACTTCCTTTCCTCGAGCTGCCTGTAGACTTCCAGGGTCAGCGCGTCTGTGGCCTGGGTGGTTAGGTTTTTCTTCCAGCAGCAACTCCCAGGCCTGAGGAGCGGATGCTGAAAAACATTTCCTCTCTCTGCAGCGGACAGGCCATGGTTCTTGACAAAGCTTAGATCCAGAAGCCCATGGCGGGACACTGAAGGAGATGCACTTAAGACCTGAGAACCTCGTTTCATTTTCAGAGCAGCAGGTACACACTTAGGAAATGATGGGTAAATGCTTCAGGAAGAAATTCCACCTGAACATCAAGACATCAGCAAAGTCCTACCTAAGTGGGAGCATCGTGAGTGAAGCTTTAGAGCATCACAGAATTGACAAGCAAAGTCAGTTTTGCTGTTGTTGTTGTTGTTGTTAAGAAAAGATTATTTTTTGGAAAGGCTGCCTTACAGAAAAAGGAAAGACAGAGAAAGAGAGAATTATCCCTCAGCTGGTTTACTCCCAAATGTCCTCAGAAGCCAGGGCTAGGCCAGATTGAAACAAGCAACCAGGAGTTCTATTCTCATCTCCCACATGACAACAGGGACCCAAGCAGCTGGACAATCTTCTGCTTCTTTTCCGAGGCCGTGAGCAGGGGGTTTGATCAAAAGTCTAGCGATTCCTGGCTCCCGTCTTCCAACCAGCCCAGCTCTGATTATTGTGGCCATTTGGAGAGTAAATTGGCAGATGGAAGAACTGTTTCTCCTCACTTTGTAAATCTGACTTTCAACTAAATAAATAAATAAATAAATAAATAAATAATCTTTAAAAGAAGTAGAGCAGCAGCGACAAAAAGCAGCACCTAAATGGGATGCCAGTGTCACGGGTGTTGCCTTAACTCACTATGCCACAACACTAGTTCAGAGTTAAAACAGTTTCCAACACATGAAAGAAGTAAATGAGAGCCCTACATGGTGGCCTAGTGGCTAAAATCCTCGCCTTAAATGTGCCAGGATACCATGTGGGTGCCGGTTCTAATCCCGACAGCTCTGCTTTCCCATCCAGCTCCCTGCTTGTGGCCTGGAAAAGCAGTTGAGGACAGCCCAAAGCCTTGGGACCTTGCACCCACGTGGGAGATCTGAAGAAAGCTCCTGGCTGCTGACTTCAGGTCAGCACAGCTCTGACCACTGTGGTCACTTGGGGAGTGAATCACTGAACGGAGGGTCTTCCTCTCTGTCTTTCCTCCTCTCTGTATATCTGACTTAGCAACAAAAAATAAATAAATAAATCTTTCTTTAAAAAAGTAAAAGAAATTTACTCAGAGCAGACCTGAGTAGTTACCTACGGTAAGTGGCACCATATGAGGGTAAAAAGTTAATGGTAAGATGGAATTAAAAGACAAGTTTACTCGTACTCAAAAATATTTTAAAATCTTTGAGTAATATTTTCAACCCATTTTCCATCAACTTTTTGAAGATCCCTTGCATGTGGCATTCGGGCATCACCATAAGGATCTAAATCATAACCTTTCATTATCCTCTCCTGAGTTACCGCACGGGAGAGTTGGAGCTCTTGACCCATTTGTGGAGGAGACAGAACGTCACTTTCCACCAACACATCCATCTTGAAGCTGTCTTTTCCCCTACATAGTTAGTTTTACAAGCACCAATGTATTAAAAACCAGAGGACCTTGAAAGATACAAGATTAAAAACTTGGCCTTTTCTGTTGATGAATCAAAGCTATCAACTATGCCAAGGAACTGAATAACCCTATGTGAGATCCAAGAACAGAAAAAGATAGCAGGGATACTTGCCATTGGCATGGGACAGATATACCCGGAGCATCCAGACACCCCATTAGGGAGATTCCCCAGCTGGGAGCAGATGTGCAGCAAATACTGGCACACCATCGCCCCAGCCAGTCTTCCGCAATGCATGTGCTGAAAGCATAATAGCCACACACAAGAATGGAAAGGATGTGACATAGAGAGCTGCAATACCATCAGATGTGTCATCAAAGACATGGGGTCCTGGGAGCTTTGCTGAGGAATATTTCTGACTGACCATGAGGTAACTTTCCACCAGTAGGAAGCCCATTCACCACCCCTGACCACCTCAGAGAGCCAAAGAAGCTGACGGTCAGGAAGACCTGAGGGAGCACAGTCCAACCTAACAAAGTCACAGTGCTGGATCAGCTACAATCTCCGTCTTCTCTGGGCACACTGGTTATGCAGGGTTATCACCTAAGCACCAGCAAAACTAAGAGTGAAACGGAAACAGGAGCTTTCTCTTCACTTGCTTCTAAGCTTCTTACAGCTTGAAAAGAAACATAAAATGAAAGCAGGTCAGTTCAATTGTGTTGAGAATTAGTGCCCAAGGAACAAAGCCCTAGATCCTATGTGAAAACCATAGCTTTGGAAAGCTTAGTGCAGTCCTGCTCCCCGTGCTCTCCCGATCACACAGACCTTAACAATCTCTGGCTTCCTCCAGCAGCACGTCAATGCCAGCAGGAAAGAAGGAAATGTCAGCAAGAGAGTCCTAACAAGGAGAGAAAGGCATAGACATTTCTATTCTTACGATCCAGATTGGCTTTCTGGAATCTTTCCCAAATGGAAATTCAAATATATCAATTAATGCTCAACATTGCATAATTAAAATTTATGGCTTTATTCATGACTTATTCACTAGTGCAGTCTGAGCTTAGTTAGCTGGCCAAGTATTAGGGGAAACAAGAATGTATATCTTTTTCGGTTTGGAAAGGAAAGTATATTTCATGCACTTTACTCTTACTTATCATGTTTGCTCAGTTCTAAGATTTTGCTCAGGAACTACAGATGGATTTAAATGAAACAAAAAGGAAATTGGATTCCATCAATCATTATACTAAAACACAACCAAAATTAGATGTCATGAGGTTATGCCATTTCATCACTTGTAATTAATATTGTCTGTGCATGCCCCTTTCTGAGAAAATATTTATACAACATTCCATTTCCTACACAGAAATTCATCTTCTGACTTTCCCACAAACTGAAAAATTACCTAGTAAGATACAGAAAAAGAAAACTGTTGTAGTCCTCTTGCTTAACGTTATAGAAAAATTTTCATCTGCCCAAATGAAAGATTTTGGAGCTTTGTCTCCCTTCCTTAAAGAATAACTCTAATTTTTAAACTACATAATTATCATTTAGCTCAAGCCAAAATTCAGTACTAATATTTAGACCAGAAATAATTAAAGAACGTGGGCCCAGCATGGTGGCTCAATGGCTAAATCCTCATCTTGCATGTGCAGGTACTAGTTCATGTCCTAGTTGCTCCACTTCCCATCCAGCTCCCTGCTTGTAGCCTGGGAAAGCAGTTGAGGATGGCCCAAAGCCCTGGGACCCTGAACCCATGAGAGACTCAGAAGAAGCTCCTGGCTCCTGGCTCCTGACTTTGGATCAGCTCAGCTCCAGCAGTTGCATCTACTTGTGGAGTGAACCAGCAGATGGAAGTTTTTTTTTTTCTCTGTCTCTCCTTCTCTGTGTAAATCTGCATTTCCAATATAAGTAAAATAAATCTCCGTAAAAAATAATTACAAGAATGCTTCTATGGTGTACTTTTTAATTTTTCATTAGGAACTTTCATTTGTCAGGTGAAGATAGAGATTTTTATTTCTTCTGGTTTGCTCTCCAAGGTTACAATCTCCAAGGATACCATACAGATATTTAGTGGAAACCTCCTTGGAGGACACTGATACCCTGGCTTCTGTCCTCTCCTGAGACAAGCCAAGAACAAGCCATGTGGGGCCATCATTAACTTCTCTGGTTATGTTGCTCTTGTTTCCTCAAGTAGGACCTGAGTCAGACAGCCCTGGTCATAAATATTTGCTGACTTTGTGATCTTGTGCCAATCTATTACCTTTCAGAGTTCCAATTTGCTCAGCTGTTAATGGAGCTAAGGCAGGACTTGCTCTAAATGGCTGCCATATAGCAGCTTCAATAAGTGGTGGTTGGTGGGAACGGTGGTAGTGCTTACACATTAACAGCAACTGCCATGCCTTAGGCTTCCAGAGCATGCCAACCAAATGATGAGTGCAGCACAGATGTGTATGTTACTTAGTCAAATCATAGACTACTCTGAATAAGGAAAATAATCACCAGCAGATTTCCAGAAGATTCAACATAAGCAAGCTATACAGAATTAACTTGTAGAACAATGGTTATAATCAGAGCATGGATTTCAGAATTATATCTTCCTGAGTTCAAATTTTGTTCCTGCCCTTTCCCAATTGGGTTACGCTAGGAAGTACTTAATTTCTAGTTTTGGCTTCCATATACATAAGATGTGGCTATTAATGTCACTTCTCTCATGGTGTCAATGGAAGTATTAAATAAGTTCATGAACACATTTTGAATATGGAATACTTAAATATTCAATTTTGAGTGATTATCACTTAATAAACCCTAATATCTATAAGTTCAACCAAAGTTTGTTGACTTTCTACTACACACCAAGCTTTGTGCTGAGTACTATGAATAGAAAATGAAAGGAAGAACAAATTAATGTTTATTTCATTTCTATAGATCTGTCACTGTGGCAGGTGATACGTGTACATTATGTTAGTTTTTAGCTAATAATAATTATTATTATTATATTTACCTTATTCTATAAATGAATGGATGTAACAATTCATTGAATTTCTTAAAATCTTGAAGCCAAGACTAAACTCAATCCTAGTATTTGGTGTAAGTATGAGAGTACTTTAAGAAGTTTGTGGCAAATGTAATTTTAGGACAGTTAAAGTTCTATTTAGGTGCAAAAATTTGAAATCCATAAATAGCTTTTCATAATATTCATTTTTCCAGAAACATTTAAAGACCCCTCATAATACATGGCCCCTTGTCCTTTAAAAAAAAATGAGTAATCTACCTTGCAAGATATACATGCAAATGGTACAATACAAAAAAATCCCAAGTGTTACAACAAACTCATATGCACAGTAGAAACACTTATCTAGAATGTCCCTTGGTGTTAGAGTACTGACATTTGAAAAAACTTGAAAATGGTTTCAGCTAGTTATCAAGTAAGATATACAGATTCAGAGGAACAAAATGCCACAGACACTAAGGGACAGGCAAGAGAAATGACCCAGAACACTCAGTGAGCGGAAACCTGAGGGAGAGGCGAAGGGTCCTTTCCCAAAATCCTGGGTGCTGCTAACAATGATGCTGAGGACTCATCTCTCCTTACAATGTTGACAATTTCTCAATGTAGGCACCAAGCTTATCTGAACCCACTGTCTTTCTAGCAGAACAAGCCTGGATCCAATGCACACCTATGCTTCAGTGCCTCTTCAAGTGGATGGACAATCACCTATAGGACCTTACCAGACGTTTCAAATCTTCTAAGATGGAGCCACCTGGCATAACCTTTATTTGAGAGCCAGAGAACCAGAGAAGTGGTGGGTCTCTCACTCACTGGTTCACTCTCCAAATGCCCACAATGACTAGAATGGAACAAGGCTGTGAACTCAATCCAGGTCTACCATGCAGGTGGGTCCTCCCCTCTCACATCCCCAGGTGACATTAGCACCCTGGAATTAGCTAGAATGTGAAGTAGGTACTGAACTCCGACCCTGTCACTCAGATATGGGACATGAATGTCTCAAGCAGCAGCTTAACCAGTAGGCTGAAAATCAGCTCCAAGAAAAGCTTTGGAGTGATCTTCTCATTACTCAATCTTCTTCCAGCCACCACAGTCTTTGCCCAAGCTCCTGCTGCCTCTTGCTTTACTTTCAATCACACAAGATGTTTTTCCCTAGCTTAACTTTGCCCATGTTTATCAGACAACAAAGCTAAATCCTCCCTTCCATGCCAGCTAAGACCAAACATTTTCCTCATAGTGTGCAAAACATTTAGTTACCCTTCTCTGACTACTCCCATTGCTACAAGTTTTTTTCATAATTATCTTGAACTTTCAGAATTTCTCTCAGTCAGTTTATCCTTGCATTGCCTTCCACTTGTGCTGTAAATCATAAAATCAGGCATTATAATTTCTGTTTTTCACAGTTTTGTTAATTCATTGATTCATTCATTTAAAAAGCAGAGTTTCAGGAAGGAAAAGAGAGAAAGACTGGTTTTCTATCCTCTGGTTCACTTCTCAAATACCTGCAATAGCTACAGCTGAACCAGGATGAAGCCAGGAGCCAGAATTTCCACCCCTGCCTCCCACAAAAGTGGCAGAAGCCCAAGCACTTAGACCGTCATCCACTGCCAGCTGGTGTCCCAAGTAGTGGCTAAACACAACAACTGCCTGGAGTTCTTTGTTTCAGCTTTGTCTACCTTTATACAATGCTAAACACAGAGAAGTTTACTACACAAATAAGCAGAAAGTTGGTGAAATCACAATGGCTAGTTTAATATAATGTCATCTAAATGATTTATCACAGTGGTAGTACACTGCTATCATTTTTATTATTTTCACGAGTAACTGAGCTATACTGATGGCCCTTATCATTATTAAGTGCTTTCAGGGAAAATGCTACTACGTACCAAGATCTGAGACTATACAGTTGCTTGTTTGAGATCTCAAGGTTTGAATGTTAGCACCTGGTTCCCAAGTCCATAGATTTCTCCTGCACCCTGTGAACCGCTCCCAGGGTACAGGTCCTGAGACCTTCATTCTGACCCTGTTACCTTGGAAGACATTCACACTGCTTCAGTCCAATCCATTTCTTCTGGAAAGAGCAGATCCACCTTCTTTGCCAGAACAGGATTTAGTTCTAAGCTGAAGAGGGCAGGTGTTTGCCAAACTTGGAGGTGACATTTCATTCTAACAATCAACATGCAGCTGAGCCACTGAGGAGTGGAAATGACAGAATGGAAAGCAGTAATGCTCAGCTCCCAAAGGAACGGCCATAATATATCTTAAAGGGATCTATCTGGTTGGATCCGAGCTGTGGGGCACCCATAAAACTCACTCTCATTTATGTTCTATTTACATTTGAGGAAAGAACATAAATGAAATATCTATTTTCATAAAAGCCTCACTACAAAGTTAGGTTGTAAATCTTAAAAAAACAAAGAAATGGTAAGTATTTTTAACATGATCACTGAAAGACTGAAAGAAAAAAAAGTAATGCTTTATTCATTGATTCCAAAACCCCAAATTTAAGCTCAGTGTCTGCCCCCAACTCACCAAATTTTATTCTTACGTTGCTCTAACCTAGGATAAAAAGGGGTCATAATTAGAGGCAGAAGGCTACAACAGTTCGGTAGGAACTCCAACTTTCCTTGAATTCTTCTCCAGTTCTCTGTTACATCTCCAGCAATCTCTTACTTGTGCTCCACAATGCCTTCTTTCATGGGCCAACTCCTACAACTTCAATAGGAGCAGTTGAAGCCAAGGATCTAGATAGAATCTGTACTAGTCAGGGTTCTCCAGGAAATTAATATACAAGAGTACTCCATGTAAAATAAAATTTTAAACTAAATTTATTTTGCCACAAAGAAACATTAAAATTCATGCCTATGAGAAGTTTTCAAAAAGTTCATAGAAAATATATTTTATGACAAAACTATACAAACATTTTGGGACCAAAGTAAATCTACTTATTACTTCATTTTCACAACTTCTTTGAAGTATCTTCTTATATGTGAAAACATCTGTCTATTGATAGAAAGTGAGATGCCAAGGTTTATTATACGATTCTGGGTCATAGAATTATGAGATGACCCATAATCTGCCAGGAGCGAACTGGTGACCCAAGAAGGCTGGTGATATAGCCCAATGACCTGAGAGTCAGAGAGCCAAACAGCAGAGATCCCAGAGTATGTGAAGGCCCAAGGTGCAGGAGAACTAGCTCAAACAGTTAGGCAGAACTTTGCCAGCTTTCTTCACTTTCTTGTTCTGTTCCAGCCATCAATGGATTAGATGATGCCCACCCACATTGGGAAGAGCCATTCGCTTTACTCAGTCCTACTTACATGCTAACCTCTTCCAGAAATGTTTAAAATACATGTTGCAGAGAATGTTTAACCCATGGAGTCAGTGTACTCCATGGTCTAATCAAGTCGGCACATCAAATTAACTATTACAACAAAACAGGCATTTCCAGGCTGGTATTATGGCACAGTGAGTTAATAGCCACCTAAGATGTCAGTATCTTATATGAACATTGGTTTGATTTTTGGCAGCTCCATTTCTACTCTAGCTCCCTGCTAATGTGCCTGGAAATGCAGAGAATATGGCCCAAGTACTTGATTCCTTGCCACTCACGTGGGAGATTTAGATTGAGTTTTTGGCTTCCAGATTGGGTCTGACCCAGCTCAAACTCTAGCGATTGCAGATATTTGAATGCAAACCAATGGATAGGAACTCTCTCAGTAAACCAGTCTTTTTGTCTATCTAAATCTCAATCTCTCTCTCTCTCTCTCTCTCTCTCTCACACACACACACACACACAAACACCCTCTTTCTGTCTCTAAAATAAATGAACTTTTTAAAAAATTTAAATTACCCATCATATACTTAAAACCAATAATGTCTAAGAAAGTTACCATCATTAATGGCAATATCCACTATGCATTGAGTCACTGATAACAGTTCTAAGAGAGTTCACAACAGAACTAGGATAAGTTCATAACAGGCTCACCTGCACAGGAGATAATGTTACCACTAACATCTTACTCCTTATGTTCCAAAGCTACCAAGGCCCAGCAAATATTCACTTATTTTGAGAGTACTGTTAGCTAAGGAAATTACCTTCTGAAGCTTCTAGAACCCGTACAACTGGTAGTCTGTGCCCTCTAATCTCATAGATCATTTCATGAAATCATTCTTTCTCTGTCTTTTATTACAACTTGCTTTCTGTAATTCCACTTGGTTCTCACTCATAAGTGGCAGCCATGATCCTCTGCCACCCAGGTTGCCCCTTAATAGGAAGCTGTATGGGAAGCCAAGGTAGGACTTGAACTCAAGACCTTAGATATGGAATGCAGGCACCTCAAACAGCTGTTTAATATGCTGCTCCACCACTCCTTCCCCTATAATATCTTTTAATTCCATTTTCCCTACAAGTTTAGAAGCCTCCTCATAAATTAAGATCTGTACATTGATCCTGGGGGGGCTCATCAAAAGTTTATCAGAAGATGATAAGGAAACTGAATTATATCAATCAAAGAAGTTCTAAGCTTCTCACAAGTCAGTTAACACTGCAGTAATGAGCAAAGTTTGAATTTCATAATTTTGTGCAAAAAGATTCCTAAGCCCTTCTAAATTTGAGGGAAGACCAAGAAGAAAACATCTTACTTTGAACTCTAACTGCCATTTTACTATTGTTCTGGCCTCCCATCACAGCCAGATGATCAGACAATACCAAAAGCTCCTAAAAAGCTTAATGCTGCAGCTTCTATTTTAAACAACTTTATAAAATGAAATAGGACATGTCAACAATTCTAGGAATGTCCATTAAACCTTCCACCAACCTTTCCAGTTAATGACCACCTCATCTACCTTCAAACAGTACCTAGCTAAGAAGCAATTTTATTTCAGTGAGGGATGTGCACATGAACAGGTTACACTTGACCCATGAGAAAGCAATCAATCATGTAGTATTCATCTACAACAGAAGAGCGTATCTCTACTAAGCAGATGCCAATGCATTACAGTTGCCTTGCTTTAACATTCACTGATGAAAACTTCTCTTTCTAATTTCAGCCTTTAAATATCATACTGCCAGGGAAATGTACAATCCATTACTTATATTTCACTCGTAGACTAGCATAGTGTTCAAAATACTTGTCTTATCTCTTCAAGCATATATTAAGAAATACATAATTAACCAACATTTTTCAAGATGTCTGACACATCTCAAAATAGATATTAGTATTTAATTTTCAAGCTATTTGTAATCTTCAGCAAGACAGTTTGCTAGTTGGAGAGTGGAAATCAAATAAATTAAAGTGAAATCGTTCAACTGCTGGATTAACAAGCAGATTCCAACCCATTTCACTTCACAGATCAAAGCCATTAGCCCAGCCAAGCATAGAAAACATTCCGGGCTCTTTTCAAAGGGAAACTAGATGAGAAAGTAGTGAAAAACAGTGAATAATGATAATAATAATTTTTGCATTTTTGTTTCACTTTTTTGAAAGGCAAAGTTACAGAAAGAGAGGTTGAGAGAGAAAGATTAAGAGATACAGAGAATCTTTCACTGGTTGACTCTCCAAATTTTTGCAGGTGCTAGGACTATACCAGACTGAAGCCAGGAGGCACAGATTTCTTCTCTTCTCCCACATGAGTTCAGGGGTCCAAGTATTTGACCATCTTCTGCCTCTTTCTCAGGTACATTAGCTGGAAACTGGATTGGAAGTGGAGCAGCCAGAACTTGAACCAGTGCCCAAATGGAATGCAGGCGTCATAAGTGGAAGCTTTACCCACTGTGCCATGATGCTGACCCCAGTGATAATGATCATTTTTAAAAGCCTCTTGCTAGGTGGTCATTTTTGCACTTTTACTTGCCTTCCCAATTTTCCAATAATATATATGTCCCAAGAATACTGCTACCTTTCAACATACCAAGGACTGAAAACGCATGCCAATCTTATATGCCGCTTTGACTTTGAGCTCCAAGAAGAAAGCACATTGTGACTACCAACCTCAGCTGACTATCATATCTGAAAGGCCTTCCCAGAGGTCCATGTCTGAGAAGCTTCTGCAGATTCCCCATCCATGTTAGTAGTTCCTATTTTTATTACCTTGACTCATTGTCTTCATGACTTGGAGAGCTGCAGAAAATTCATTAGCTGCTTCTTTGCTGTCTTATCACTCAGAATGTGCATTTCATGAAAGCAGGGCCTTTATCATGTCCTGTTCCCTACTGTAACCCCAACTATCAAATGGTCACCAGTACAAAATAATCATGCCATAAACATCTATCAAAAATATTTTCTATCTTTAAAATGCAGTTTAAAAATAGTATGTATAAGAGACACTTTTTTACAAAAAGTGCCAGATATACATATATAACAGGTGTGTGTTTAGCGTAACTTATAACAATTTCTGTCAGTACAGACAATACTGAAAACTCATTAGATTCAGCATATTCATGTAAATTCAGGATAAAAGAAGGTAACCAATTTCATAATGTGAGTTTATTTTTGTTATTTGCCATATTTGATTTGAAACAGTAATAAAGTTTTATAACTCAAATTTGAATGTCATAGTACATTGTATGCTAACTATAGCAGACATTTACATTTGTTTTTTTACAGTAAATTTCTTTTAAAGTACATTTTCTATTTTTCTGTACTGACACATGCAATAAATTGATACATGAAAAGTTAAAAAAAAAAACATTCAGTAACTGAATGAATAAACGTATCGCAGACCAAAGAAGCATTGTGGCCAAGCAGTTACAATCAGTAAGTAGTTCAGTGAGTTCTCTTAGATGGTTGCTGCATGAATGAGAGAGGATGTGGTCTGAAGCAGAGCTGCAGGCCTTATGAACAAAGCTGAGGAGTTTTCTTTTTCTTTTTTTTTTTTCTCAACACAACTGGGGAGCCCCTGAGGAACTGTAAAACAAGGAAGGTACATGGTTATATTTGTATTTCATAAATGATCACAGCAGCAGCCGTGCCCAGAATGAACCAGAGGGAGTGAAACCAAATAAAAGGAAAGAATGATGTCAGGATGAGCCTATGAACACATAAACTGAGAGATTAGTCAAGGAACATCCAGCATTTGGCCTATCAGTAAAGATGCCAATTAGGACACCTGTGGATTGAGTACCTTGGTTCAAGTCACAGCTGTACTCTCAATTCTAGCTTCCTACCAATGTGCAATTTGGGAGGCAGCAGATGATGGTTCCATGGGTTGGGGTCCTACCACCTGTGGTAAAGACTTGGATCAAGCTCCTTGCTCCTGGCTTTAGACTGACTCAGTCATCTGGGAAATAGATCAGTTGACAGGAACTTTAGCTTCTGCCTAATTCTCTCTGCATAGTTCTCTCTTCCTCTTAAATAGATGTGGTTAAACAAATAACCTTTGTAAAAAGAACAGGCATGAAGACAAAGCTTTAGGTACAAGCAATAGTAATGTGTGGGTGTTAGCCTTCAGACTTGGTGAGCCATCATATACCTGGCGGTACTTGAGGGAAGAAGTGAAGACAGGACTGAGGGTGGAGCCATGGGTGACCACCTGGAACAGGTAGTGGCTTGCTCTTCACCAGAACAGAGGGAAGAAAAGGGAAGAAAGCAGAGGATTTTGTATGAGTTTGAATTTTTCTGAAATAAGAAGTTGACTAAACACTTCAATACATGGAGCTCATGTCCAACAAGAGGGACACAGCAATGGGATATAGATTTGATGAAGGGTATTTTCCCACTAGCTTAGTTGGTAGAGCATAATATTTGATTGGGGAAGGGGAGGGGCTTAATGTTTAAGCAGAGGAAGCAGTGAGTTTTGATTAAATCACCCACTGAGATTCCAGAATATGTTATGTTTGTGGAGATCATTAACATTTAAAATGTAATAACAGAAGGAACTCTACGAAGCATCCAGGGTCTTATTCATGTTCAAGAAAAGCTAGAAGATTCTGGTGTGACAGGATCCAAAGGTGGATGATATTTTTATTTCCTTTCTCTTTTTAGTTAATTATTTAACATTTATTTTAAAGGCAGAGCACTCCCATTCCCTGGTTCACTTGCCAAATGCCTACAATAGCTGGGGTTGGTACAGGCCAAAGCCCGGAGCTCAAAACTCAATTCTAGTCTCCCATGTGCGTGGCAGGAGGCCAAGTACTTGAGCCATCACTTACAGGTATTGAACTGGGATTCAAACCCAGGCATGGGATGGGCTGCGAGCATATTAATAGCATGTATAGACTCAGATCTTTCACTGAATTTGGCTTTGATTTGTAAAAGGAGCATCCAAGCTAAGTCTAAAGCAAAATGATTTTATTTGTTTAAGGCAGTGCCAGCAGTGTCTTTTCCTTGCCTTTTCTTGTTTTTGTTTGTGTGTTTGTTTTTTTGTCAAGAGAAGATTTCCTCTTCAACCATGACCACCTGATCAGGACATAAAACTTAAGATGCTCACTTGCTGCCCAATGTTGTTTTTCTCCACTCTAGAATATGTCCCCCTCTGAAGATGAGTCTGGCCCGGTTTTTCCATGTAAAATTAAGCAATTTAGTCTGTATCTATTGCCTCTATTTTTCATCTCCAGCTAAAGAAATTATTTTCTAAAGAAAACTACACACCACTAAGATGTCCATATATGGAACTCCACACTCTCTCAACTGACATGTCTAAGTACAGAACACACACGTTTTATTTGTTAAGAGACCAGACATAGAGCCCAGCAAGGAAACAGGTGGAAATGCTCAAGGAGAAGGCCAACACGGCTGAGATAGATTAAACGCTCTCATTAGTGCTTCTCTTCATACCTTCTGAGTTTGAAGTGAACCAAACCAAGGCCAGGTCTTTAGTCCTTCAAACCAAGCACTCCCTGTTCAGCTCCCCAGGGTTTTCATGCACTCCATCCTCATCTGAAATGTTTTTACAGTGATGATAAACCAGCTCCAAATAGAAAGGTCCAAAAACACATGGTCTCTGTTACTGAAGTATGGGTTCAAATATGTTTCTATTAAACATATGCATACTGGGTTTTACTGTCTAGAATCATCTGAAAAAAAAGTTAAAGTACCTCAAGAGTGAATGTGAGGCCAGTGTACCCATCAAGTAAAAGGCATGTGACTGAAAAGCAGGTCTTTTGTAATTTTCTCTGTTACGCATTCGGACCAGAATTCCTAGGCTCTCAACATTAGTTTAATTCAGAGGATATGTTGAGGAAGATCACCTTCATCCCCAGGGAGAATGAAACTTCAATACGAATAAGCTGTTGGCTTTTCATGAGCTCAGACTATTGAACAAGTTGATAGAGGTGCTCAGAAAGGCTCTAAAATCAGGGCTAGTATTGTAACACAGCAGATTAAGCTGCTGCCTTCAAATGCCAGCATCCCATGTAGGTGCCAGTTTGCTACCTAGCTCTTGTACTTCCAATCCAGTTCCCTGCTGAAGCACCTAGGAAAGCAACAGTAAATGGCCCAAGTGCTTGAGTCCCTGAACTTGCCTGGGAGACCCAACAGAAAAATAATAGCTCCTAGTTTCTGACTGGCCTAGCCCTGCACATTCTCCTGCACTTACCCCTATTGCAGTGGCCATTTGGAGAATGAACCAGAGAATGGAAGACCTGTTTCACTCCTTAACTCTGTCTTTTCAAATAAACAAGCCTTTTTTGAAAAGGAGGCTCTAAAATCAGTAAACCTTAGTAAATGTATATTCATAGAAGTTTCTGGAAGTGGCATAGAGAAGCAGACTTGGGATTCTAACTCTGCCATTCATCATGCCTTATCTTCTCACAGTCTCTATACCACAGAATAAGAATATTCATTTTGCAGAATTTAGGACTGAGAAGTAATTCACATGTTAAATGTTTAGCACAATGCCTAACACTTCATGGTAGCTATTCCAATCAAGTTCACTTTTGCAGAAACATAATTAGTCCATGAAGAAAGAAGCATCTTTCTCAACCTGCCAGTGGCAGGAAGCAACATGCCCTCATTCAGCTTGAAATCCCACAGGAGATAATCCAGTAAGGGTGGAAACGCCCCAGGTAAACTGCTTATGTGGGAAAACACATTAAAAATCTCCACCCCGCCTCTACCCTGACCAATACACACAGGCAAGCATCTTCTTTCTTCACAGTTCTGCAATTAGCCACGACAGCAACAGAAGCTGCTGCCCAGAAGGGGTCCTTGCTGGCTGCTCACCACACAATACTCTGCTACATTTCTCGGAATACTAATGATTCCCTTCATTATTATTAGCTAATTCAGAACAAACAGTGGGAAAACACAGTGACATTTCAGAGGGGAATACCAAATGAACTTGAGCTGAACCGTCACTTCAGTCCAAGCAGTGTGACGATGTGGGAATGAAACAATATAGGCTCCTGCCAGTGCTGAGGGCAGACACAAAGCATGAATTCAGTATGGCTAATTCCCCAGAAGAGATTTCAGAAGGGCCCAAATCCTCCAAAGCGTGAAAATCGCATGGACTCCAACCAAAGAGGAAGTCAGACACAATGTGTGGAAGGGCTTGGGAGCACTGGCAGTCTGCCCTGGCCCTTGGACAAGTGGGTTTGTGCTGTCACAACAGCAAGTAAAAGCAAATACAGCCACAGAAAGGTGAAGGTGAGGCAGATAGAATTGTAAACAGTGGGTATGGTCAAGGAGGGTCCTTCTTGGCAGGTCTAATGTTGCAGGGAGAGTGGAAGAATCCACCTCCCCACTGCAACAAATCTCCTAACTATTTCCATCTATAATTGATACCTGAGGACTTCCTCAGTGCCCCACCATGGGATGGGAGCTGTGGTTGATCCCCAAGAAACACAGTGTCTGTGTTAAAGGAACCTATTGGTTCAATTTGGGATGCAAACAACAGCATGTGTGTTTCTACAAAGTCCTCTTTGTGAGAGTATGTGGCCTCAAGTTTAGATCCATGCCCTGCTCTTTTGTTTAAAACCAGACCTATGACATGGTCAGGAGTCTGGCTAACACAACTGTGTTATGTTACCTGATATGCACTAAGTAAGAATGCTTGACATAGATAAAGATGGTCAATCAAGTATTCCAGGAAATGGAACGGGAAGAGTTCTAATGGAATAAATAGAAAGAAAGAATAACACATTTAAAGACCCAGTATAAGAAATGGTGAGCTGATTTGAATTATTATATCTTCATGTGTGGTCCCTAGACCACCCACAGTGGATTTTGTCCTCAGCAAATGAACCCAGATCTGTTGAATGTAGAGCTGAGGAATTTGTATTTCTAACAGCACCTATGCTTTTTAATGCACAAAAATTAAAAGCCTTTCAATGCACAAAAAAAACTATTTAAAAAATACACTGGTTAAGAGAATCACTACCTTAAGCAAACATATATATATATATTCTTCCCTTAAAAATAGCCCAGAAGAAAAGGACGTAGGGAAAGCAGGAAAGAAGAGGGATAAGGGGCAGGGAGAAAGGAAAAGACAAAAAGTGTGTAAGTTGCAACCTGTGAGGTAGAAGTAGAAATCATGAGAGACTGTTTTTAAAATTTCTTACATAGTCATTTATTTGTTTGAAAGATACACTAACAGAAAGGGAGATAGAATGAGAGAAAGAGATAGGGAGACATCTTCCACTTGCCATTTCACTCCCCAAATGGCTACAACAGTCAGGGCTAGGCCAAACTGAAGTCAAGCGCCAGGAATTCCACCCAGGTCTCTCACATTGCTGGTAGGAACCATCATCCTCTGTCCTGCCAGTGTGTTCATGGCATGCTGGATCAAATGTAGAACAGCTGGAACTAGAAGTGTTACTCTCATGGAGGCCAGTGTCACAATTTAACCTACTGTGTTTCCACAACAGACACACAGGAGAGACCTCTGACAGACAAATAATCACAAAACACCTGAAAAGTTCCTGGGAGCCCAAGGCAGGCAGTTATCACTTAAAATGCCTTAAAGAGAACAAGTACTGTAGTATAGCAAGATAAGCCACCACTTAGGATTCTGGCACCTCACATCAGAGAGCCAGTTTGAGTGCCAGATGCAGTTCCCTGCTAATGCATCAGGGACTGAGCAGAAGATGGGTCAATAACTTGAGTTTCTGCCATGCACATGGGAGACCCAGAGGGAGTTCCTGGCTCCTAACACCAGCCGGCCCCACACACAGCTGCTGAAGACATTTAGGGAGTGGACCAGCCAATGGAAGATCTCCCTCACTTGCTCTGTGTGTGTGTGTGTGAGAGAGAGAGGGGGGGGGGGAGAGAGAGAGAGACCCGAGACCCTTTCTAATAAATTAATCAAAATTGTTATAATATGCGAAAGCAGCTAGAGAACTGGATAACCTAAATTACTTACATTACAGCTCTCAGGTTATCGGAACCCCAACCGTTCTTAGCAGAAAAGGGGTCTGCTCTTGTGGAGAACAATGAGTTACTTATCAGTCTGACCTTCAACTTGCTTCATTCAAACTCACTTCAGCTTCCTTAGCATCTTCTTTCTCCTGACTTCAACAAGCCTCACCACACCCCTCCAATCTTAAAGTTCTCTTGACCTGCATGCACCTCTGTGAGCATCTTCAGTCCTTCCCATCAACAAACCCCTTGAAATGATTGTGTATATTCATCTCTCCTCCTGTTCTGCTCCAAACCACAGTGGTTGGCTCTGTCCCCAGCACACTGTTGTCACTGCTTTAAGATGACCGGTGACTGCACCCAGCAAACACTTCTCACTACAGCTTTCATTCCTCTCCCTGCCAGATTTGTCTTCTCTCTGAATTATTCTCCTCCCTTGTCTCCATGCCTCCACTTCTGTGGTTTTCTTTAAACTTGTTGTAAGGGGATGAACATCTTCTGTGGTCCTTCATTTGCCTGCCCATTAAATGCTGTTTCCTCACCACATGTCTGCTCTTTTAGCTTGGCCCACCTAAATTCCTCAGGCTATTTTACACACTATGCCCATTGCTATAACAAATGATACTAATGCTTAGAAGCTCAAAACAACCATTTCATTATTCGCACAGGTCAAAAGCTGGATGGCTATAGGGCATACCTTCTCTCTGTCCTACCTTGTCTTAGCCTCACCTGAGGGGGCTCCAGGGCTGGGGGTGACAGAAGGGCTGGGGATTGTCATGGCCTGAGAGTTCATGACTCCACAAAATTCTTACTTCGAAGCCCAAATCCCCAGTGTGATGCTATTAGGAGGTGGAGCTTTGGGAGGAAACTAGTCTTAGATAATAAGGTCAAGAGGGAAGACCCTGCCTCCACAAGATTAAAGTGGTTCCTTTCTAAGAGAAAGAAAAGCCTAGAAACTTCTCCCAAACCTGGAAGATGGCCTTCAGCAGACACCAAATCTGCCAGCAACCTGATCTTAGACCTGCAGACTCCAAAACGGAACAAAAAGTTTGTTGCTATCTAAGCCGTAATATGATTCTGTCACAGCAACCCAAAATGCCTAAGCTAGACTTTACTCCTATCTGGTGCCTGGATTGAGGTGATCAACAGGGAGCAACTAACTCTCCTTACAGTCTCGGCCTCCCACAGCATCGCAACTTCATGCATCTACACGGCCACCTGGGGCTTCAAGTACAAGTACGACCGTCACCAAGGCACAAGCCACATCACCTCTACTGACCTATCCTCAGAAACCAAAGAGTGTCACTTTCACTTAATTTCATTGGTAAAGTAAGCCACACACCTATGCAAGTGCATGGAAAGGGAACAGAGAACTCCACCTCTTGAAAAGCTGCATCAAAGAATTTGCAACCACTTTTTAAAAGCATATAATAGCACAGCCAGAAACTACTATAATTCTAAGATATTCTCTGAAGCCCAGTGCTCTAGTTTTATAATCCAATTCCTTAATGGAATGCTACCAGTAACTATGGTAATAATAATAGAAAAATAATCATGGAGATAATAAATGATTATATGTACTTAGCTTATCCCAGTAATAGTTCAAGTACTTTCATATTTGTTACCTCATGTAACTCCAGGAGACTATTACCATCACTACCACCGTTGTAACAGCCTCGTTCCATAAAGATCCTTAAGATCACACCACTAGTACAGTGAAGTTAGGTTGTCACCCAGGCAGTCTGGCTTCAAAGTGTCATCTCTTAAGCAGTGCACTATATGGAACACACATTCTACAGGTATTTCAAAATCAGCACAATCCAAACAGTGCCTCTAATCCCTGGTGCCTGAATTAAAACCAAAATTTCTTATTGTATTTCCTAAATATTTCCTCCTTATTAATCATTCCATCATTCATATAAAACCCAACACGGGGCTGGGAGCCACACATATCTCCCAACCTCTCCCAGTCCCTGCTCTGAGATTTGTCTCCAGATTGCATCCGTGAACATTTGAACAATTCCCCATCTGTCCATCTCTCCCCATCCGTCCACATCTCCCCATCCCAATTGCTCAGATGATTGCCATAAATTTTTACTGGACTCCATGTTTGTTCTCTTTTTCTGCTATGTTTTCTCTCCCAACCTCCAAGATCATGCTGAACCAGGGCCAAAGCTGGAAGCCAGGAACACAGTCTAGGTCCTCCAGCTGAGTGGCAGGGACCCATTTACCCAAGCCATTCCCATTGCTCTCCAGGGTTCACTTTAGCAGGAATCCAGAGCCAAGCACTCTGGCATGGGATATGTCATCACAACCAGCAGCTCCTGCCCCCATCATGATGCTTTCAAACAGGAACTGATTATTATACTTGTTTCTTAAAACACTTTAAAGCCTCCTGACAGAATAAAGTCAACATGTTCAAGTAATATGCGAAATCCCTTCGGCTAGGACCCCTGACTCCTATGACCCTTGCTTCCCATCAAATACCAGTATTAAGCTCCACCCTTATCAAATCACTGTCTGTTTCCTAGTTTGTCATCTGTTTCTGGCCTCCCCATGCAATTCTTTCGGCCTTAAATATTCTCCTTCCTGTTCCTTTCCTACCACCTGGAAAACTCTTACTCTTCCAGGTCCAGCTCTGACAACCCTTCCTCTGGAAACTTTCCTGCACACCTGCCTCAAAAAGTCTTTCATTCTCATCTCAGCATGGAACAATGCTCCATTGTTCTCTTCAGACAGGAACAAAAACAAATGGAAGAGTCATGTAAAAAGGACCTCCCTCTGGACCAGCACCCAATTCAAAATTAGGAGCCTCCAGAAGAAGTTAGGAGTGGGCCAGGGTTCCTTCCTGACAATACTCCTTCACAGTTATTCTGAATCTACCCTGACAACCACTTCTGATGGCTCTTTGTTGACCTCAAAAAGCCATAGGACATAGAAAACTATCATTTTCCAGCCCCACATTCCACACTCTGCAAAGTCTTCAAGAACATGCTAGGTAATATTATAATATTATGCAGAGTTTGCTACACCTAAGTGATGCCAAAATAATGGGGGGATCATATAACCACTGCACCCCATGTAAGCCAGCAAATATGGTAAGATATAAACTATTGATTTTCACAATTATACCGCAATAGTTTATTTTATTATTATTATTTTCTGAATTGAGCTCTGTGTGTGTGTGTGTATGTCTCCAGTGACAGAGGAAATGTAGTAGCACAGCCAATCCAAATAGGCAAAATCCACAGAATCTGTGATGCTTGTTTCCCTGAAGTGGAGCACTGGAAAAATGCCTGGAACCACATAAACGTGTCTCCCATGGGACTCCTCTATGATGTGTCACAGTAGGCAAGGTAGTACTCATCTTAGTTTTGTGATTTACATTTTCCCAAGTAGGCCCACTTTGTCTGCAATTCCTGAAATTTTTGCCATAATTTTCAAAAAGTTACATCCACAGGCTCTGCTCTCTTCAAACTATGTAGCAACTCTGCTGTCCTGGACTGACAATACCAGCTCATTCTTGGACTTCTGGAGCATTTTGTGTTTCTCCTCCCTCATTCTTCCCCTTGTCATTGGGCATCAGGCCAGCCTGAGGCATAACGCCAGCAATACCTTATTCCACACAGGTGGAATCAGAGCCTTACCCAAATTCTCCTACACCAGGCAGACACTGGAGCCAGAGTTTTCATTTTTAGTTCCACCTTTCATTAGTTGTGTGATGTTATGAGTTCTTAGCTTCTACGAAGGTATTTGCTTACCTGAAAAAAAACTGGGGGTCCTATAACAGCAATCTGATGAACTGCAAGGATAAACTAAGATCACATGGATAAAGCTGTCTCTACAGCTCCTGGTCCACTGAGACACTTAAACAATGTTTCTCCTTGGCCTGTCCTGTTCCAGCATCATTGGACACACAGTGCAGGTTGACACAAAGCAACTTCATCTTCCAGATTACTGTTGAGGTCACCTCATAGGTGATCGAGACACAAGTCTAGAGGCTAAATCTGAGAGGTGACAATTGCACCACTCACATTTATTTGTATTTGTATTTTGAGTATGTTGATTAATCATCTACTTGAATACGCTTCTAAATGGTTCATTGAGTTTGGAATATGTTTGCACAGTATTTTCACCTTTTAGATTCTGCATGTGTGTGTTTTTTTAAGATTTTATTTATTTAAAAGGCAGATTTATAGAAATGGAAGGAGAGACATAAAAAAAGATGTTCCATCTGTTGTTTGATTTCCCAAGTAGCTGTGCAGTTATGGCTTGAACCAGACCAAAGCTATGAGCTGGGAGCTTCAGTGGGTTCTCCCCAGTGGGTGGTAGGGGCCCAGCCATCTTCCTCTGCTTTTCCCAGACCTTTAGCAGGGACCTGGCTCAGAAGTGGAGAAGCGGAAACTTGATCTAGTGCCCATTTAGGATGCCAGTGTCACAGGTGGCAGCTCTACCAGCTGTGCCACCATGCTGGCCCCAGATTTTTTCACTTAAATAAAATAAAGTCTGAATATACTTCTAAAAGTTCCTACAAATGTGCATTATCTCTTCATACCACTCTCCCATAAGCTTTTTAAAGTGCTTTCATACTTATATCTGTATCAATGCGTAATACATATCCATAAATATATATTTATTTAAAAAAATATATTTAACACTCATTGAGCATTTAAGCAATGTCAGGCACGGCATGGAGTAGCTTATCTAATTCTCCAAAAATTGTTACTGTAACTTAGTGATGTAGGTATCTGTATACTCTGTGTTTTACAGATGGGGAAACTGAGGCTTAAGGATCTTGGGTACCTTGACCAAAGTCACACAGCTAGTAAGTCAATATTAAAATTCCCGAAAATTCCTAAGTGACTAACGGTATTGAGAATGCCTGTGTCTGATTATTAAAAGTCTAACAATTGCGGATTGACCACTCTAAACTTCCAGTTCAGCGACTTCTGGGCTCTGAGAAGATAAACAGGACAGGTGTGACTTTTAGTGTAAGGAGCTGTAACCGGAGGCCACATCAGTCGCCAGAGCGGTCAGCAACGCCGCAGCCAGCCGGTGCGCACTGGAGAAGCCCCGCGGCGCGAGTGCGCCTCTCGCTTCCAAAGTTGGAGCTCTCCGTGGTGGGAGGGGGCGGGACGAGGGGATGCCAGTGACGTCACTGGCTGCGGGCATAAAGCGCCCCCCGGCCGCGGTCCCTGCGAGGACGCTGCCCCGGGTGCGGAGTGGGCAGTCCCTCTGGGGCACACGCGCGCCTAGTTGCTCCCCGCAGCCTGGGAGCCCCGGAAAGCCGCGCCAGGAGGCACCAATGCCCCAGAACGTAGTCCTCCCGGGCCCTGCGCCCTGGGGCTTCAGACTCTCTGGGGGCATAGACTTCAACCAGCCCTTGATCATCACCAGGGTAGGTGCTTTGCGTCTCTCACTTTGCCAAACGTCGAGGGCTCCTCCGGCGTCCGGGAGGCGCGGGGGGAGCCGGGGAGGGCGAGCGGACGAGCCGGCTGGACGGTGCACCCGTGGGTCCAGGGTCTGGTGCTTCCCTCTCCAAGGGCCGCAGCCGCTGGGCAAGTGAAGGCTTGGAGGATGCTGAGTCTTTTAGGGATTCCACATGATCGGCACCCTCGCGGTCCCCAGAGGAGAGCTCGGTGGCAGCTCGAGGGCTGGGGGGCCTTCTCGTCCTCCGCACCCCGGCTCCCTTAGGTCACAAGCAGGTGGGGTTCGGGCGAGGAGAGGCAAGCGCTGACCCGGGCGGGTGTTTCTAGGAGCTGGACCCGCACCTCCGCGTTCTCCCTCGGGGGCATACGGGATACACACAACCTGGCTTGGCCAAGTTGGAACCGCCTGTATCAACCCAGGCAGGGAAAATATTACTAATGTGTGTCCCTGGGTTTCCAGGCATTTTGAACAAATATTTTGCAAAAGCTGGGAACTTGGCTCAGGAGTCATCACCTGTTAATTCAAACTATAAAGAAAACGAGTCTGATAGGTTAGTTTTCCCGACAGAAAGTAACCATGCAGGCTAAGAACTTAATATACAGTCAAGCTTTTCCTTTCTTAATCTTCTCTAAAGTCTGTTCTCATTAGAAGAAGAAAGTGAAGAAAGTGATTATGAAACCTCTGATTCTCTCCTGTTAGCAATTGCCTAGAATTCACTCTAAAGAGTTAGCCTTATTTGACTTCCTTCACTAATGTATTTTTCTCAATAGAAAATCAATACTATTTCAGTTTCTACATAATAAAGCACCTAAAACCTGATTTAAAGGCATAAACTCTCAGAATATTGCACTTTTATTTTCAAAATAGCATGCTATTTTCCTTTCTCATACTGCTTATACTATGCTTTTTAAATGTACACTATATAACTGATTCACCAACAGATTTTGAAGAAGATATTATCTTTTGAAGTCTGTTCTAATTTATATGTCTATGATGCTTGGAGACCAATGGTCCTTTTAAAACATGTTAACATGTGAGTTACACAGATGTATACAGTGGAACAATTCACATTTTTCAAGAACATGTAAACACAAGTGACATGTGTTTTTCTATAAAACATGACACACTTAATGCACCCCCAAAATATGTTCCAAAGTAAATGAAGCAGAAAATGCTTCAGTGATCTGGGCCAAGCAGTCTCATGCAATTCCTTTTATAGATTTACCAAAGAAAACAGTTTCCATTATCTCTACGAAGAAACATTTTAGTTTCTGGAGTGTATTTTCCATTTGTTTATATTAAATGGAATAAACATTTAAACCTACAAATCACATTTACATTAAATCCTAATGAAATAATTTTGTCCCAAAAATCCTTTAAGGGATTTCTGAAAGAAAGATTGTGCTTTTACTAGGTAACATGTTGATATAATTGATTATATGTTGGGAATGTTGAGTATTGACCTTATAAATGTTTGTTTTAAACAGTAATCATTCAAAAGTTGGACTATAGCAGCTATTAATAAATGCATTTGAGGTAGGGGCAATGATTATCTAGCAATCCAATTATCTCAAATTTCTAACTCAGTTAATTTGTGTCATTTGTTGGGAAATGAACATGTTGTGGCATAGACCTAAGACCATTTTTACTGAAATCATGAGAATCCCTAAAATTCTTGGGATTAAAAAAAACACTAAAAATCATTTTGCTACAGAAGAGTAACTAATGTTGCTATGAGGTGCTAGCATCATTTCATTACTCTTACAGTTTTTAGATTTTTTTTGAAGGGAGCATGTAGGTTTCATTGTGTTTTTATATCTTACGTTTGCCATTACTGTTCTAAGCCCTGTGTATCCACCACCTTGTTTAAATCTCACAATAACCCCAGGAGAGCCGTTGCAGTAATATCTGCTTGTGACGATGAGCTTGGTGGGGCTTCAAGAGTTCATTTGCTTGCCAAGAGTCAAAAGTGGCAGGACAGGATCTGAGGCCAGGTCTACTTGCCTCCAAAGCCTCCATTAATAACTCCACACATGGGGAAAATTCAGATTGTTCAGCTGTTGCTGGGTATGCTTTTTGATTTTCTCCCGCAGCTAAAACAAGAGCTCACAAGATTGGGCAAAGTGTTCCTACTGTGTAACGTTTACAATCTAATTAATCAACCAGGTGACTCTTTGTATCATAAGAACATCAAAATTAAAATACATTGATATGGGATATCCTTTTTAAATTTTTATTGTTTTTCTTATTTTCTGTGTTATAGTTTTGTAGGTATAGGGATTTCCCTTTCCTCATCCTTGCTTCGCTCACCGTTCGCCAACCCCACCATTTTCCTGTGTATTCTTGCAGTAGTATAGTCCTTCAGCAACAATCACAAGTCCAGCCTTCTGCTATTTAACTGTGTCAGGGCATTGTAGGTATAGATCATGGCAGAAAATTTAGCAAAGCAGTGTCTAGGCAATAAGTGTGTTATACCTTATGCAACATAAAATGTCAGGTTTCAGATACTCAGTTTTTGAACACTGTAGTATATACTTGTCTAAGCATTTCAAGCAGGGAAGTTTAAGTTTCACACATTTCTTTGAAGAAGGCTATGAGGAGTTCCTCTCTTAAGTTTTTGATGCATCCAGAAAGTGGACCTGCTATCATAGGCTATATGTAAATTATTTACTTTCATGAAGTTCCAGTGGACACAGGGCATGCTTCTTTCGTGTGTGTATGAAGCAGTTGTGTACCCCAGGTATGTCGTTTCTCGCTCAGTCTCTGTTCTCCCAACCCGTTTTGCTCCTTCACTCCTATTCAGAGAACAGCACACCTATGATCAAGATCATTGCAGCTGAGAATGAGAGCAGACTTGAGGAAAACATAGCAAGTGTTAATGCATTCTTCATTTTTGCAAGTTTAAGCATAGAAAAGCAAATTCCTATAATACCTTCTATATTTAAAATTTGAACTTTTAAAAAAGCAATATTTATCATCAAATGCAGTCCTTTTGCAGGAAAGGTTTATATGAACACACTTATATTGGTCTGTTTCATTTTGTTCCATCAAAAATTGTATCCACGTGAAAGCCCTGGCTCATATGTTCACAAGAGTCATACATCTCCCAGATGTTTATTTAATGCAGAGGGTCTTGTATGTGAAAGGCATAGTGAAGGATGCAATCATAACTGAGATGGATTTCCACCTTCGAGAAGTTCACACACACCGTTTGGAGAGAAGGGACATGCAGATGAACTATCATAACACAGCCTTTCCATGATTCCACAAAAGTATGAACTAAGAAGATGAGGTGGGAAGACATTACCTGTAGGAGAGGCATTGTGGGATAGTGAAGGAACTTGGGTCCATAGAGTGAAACAGACCTAAGTAAGAATTTCAGGTTTTCACACACTGGATTGTGACGCTAACCAAGATTCTTGAACTTTCTCAGCACCCATTTTCTCATTTTAAAATGCGGATTAACATTTCATAAGAAGGACCTAAAAATAAAATAATAAACTCAAGCATAATAATACAAAATTAGTTCTCAAGCTTAGTTGCATATTAGAACCACCTCAAGTAACTTAGGAAAACACTCATACCCAGGTGCACATGGAGTCTCTGCTGTAACTAGTAGGGTGCATGGCTGTAGACATGTTCACTGCATGAGGCCTTGAGATTCCGGATGAGGCTGTGGAGTTTATTTGGTAGACAATGGAGAACAACTGAACAGTGAATGTCTCACAATTTGGCTCTCAAGATCAGGTCAGCCCTTCACCATATACTTCTATTGCCCAATAAGTATATCAATCATATTTATTATTAACACAAAAATCATTTCCGAGTCATATATTTTACTTCCCTTATGTCTCAATGGTGGCTAATGCGTTACAAATGCTTAATCTGTGTTTTAACCTAGTTGTTCTCCCAGACTGGACCTAAGTAACATGTTGATGTGTATAACAGAAATTAATGCATTTATTTAAAACACAAATTCCATGCCTTTTTGTAGAGATTCTGATTTCTAACTCGGGGCATCTGGAGTTGGCTAAGGGTCTTAATGTTCAACAAAGCTCCTAGATTCTTAGAATCAGACAAGTTTGAAATCATGGTGCTAAGTGATGATGTCAGCATTATCAAATACTTTAAATATTTAAGATCCTAATGATCATGATTAATAAATATCCCATTAAGCAACTCTTTGCCTTTTTTTAGCTCTCTTTTACTTGGGGAAAACAGTGACAATAATTGTGGAAAACATTAAGATAATCACATAAGGTAATAATATTATGATATGGTAATTTGGGAAAATAACAGATTTTTACGATTAAACTGTAGTTTAGCTTACTAAAACCAGGCCAATTTTACAGTCACTCTCTAAGTGCTAGCGTAGCTGAACTTGAAACCTAGGAAGAATTGAAAGCATCATATTTTCTTCTTTTCTCATCCATCTCTGTACATTGTTTTTCTTTCCTTGCAACTCCCTTCCTGGGAGATCAAGCCAGAAATTACCAGGTTGAATACAAAGTCAAAAGTCACTGTCCACCAGCTTTCCTATCTGATTTCTATAACAGCTGGCAACATTGCTATTTAGTTGTTCCTGACTTAGTAGGAAGCTTCAGGTTTCTTATACACCTCTCCCCTCTGATAAATAGAGGTGATTCTGTGGTCTCTCAGGGAGCTGTTGTAATGGGTAAAAATGTGATAAGGACCTTGCAAATGTAATATTTTGCATTAATGATAAGATAGTATCATTAACCTGAGTATTCATACTGTTAGCACATTTTGGCAATATTCAACATCTAAGACATCTGACAGGTTCACATTATCTAAGCTCAATAGGTATTGAATTCAGTACCTACCTCTGTTGAACGTAACAGATAGGTTCAGATATCCTACTTCTGTTCAGCATAACAGACCAAAAACAAATGTTGTTCAAAAACAGAATTGAGTATTATGTAACTTAAATCTATTTAGTCATGTTAGGTTAAATGACGTATTAAAAGCAAATGTGTGGGATGGCCTTGGTGGTGTGACAAGTTTAAGCACCCTCAGTTTGGGATATCCACATCCTTGGAATCAATTCCTGCCTCCACTTCCAGTCCAATTTCCTGATAGTGTATGTTCTTGAAGGCAGCAGTACTTGGTTCCCTGCCACTCATGTAAGAGACCTGGATGAAATCCCTGGCTGTTTATTTCAGACTGGCCCAAATCCAGCTGTTGTAAGCATTTAGGGAGTAGATCAGTGTTGGGAAGAGCTCTCTTTTTCTTACTGTGTCTCAAATTATATACACATATGTGTGTATACACAGATGGATGTATATATAAATAATATATCACATCTGTATGTGACATTCTATATGCATTAACTTAAATATAAATTAAAGGAGAAATATATATGTGTGTGTTTGAGATTTATTTATTTTTATTGGAAAGTCAGATATACAAAGAGGAGCAGAGACAGAGAGGAAGATCTTCCATCTGCTGATTCACTCCCTAAGTGGCCGCAATGGCCAGAGCTCAGTCGATCTGAAGCCAGGCGCTTCTTCCTGGTCTCCCAAGTGGGTGCAAGGTCCCAAGGCTTTGGACCGTCCTCAACTGCTTTCCCAGGCCACAAGCAAGGAGCTGGATGGGGAAGCAGGGATGCCAGGACACGAACCAGCAACCATATGGGATCCCAGCATGTGCAAGTGCGAGGACTTTAGCCACTGGGCTACCATGCTTGGCCCTAAAGGAAAATATTTCAATTAATAAAAAAAGTAATAAAAGCAAACATATTAAGCCAAGATTTCTGATATATTAACTCATATAAAAGAATTCTGGTTTAAGGTATTTCAAAATGAAAAGAGCTGATTTTAACAAGAGAAAACTAAAAGTTTAGGATTGTTTTTAGCCCTACAAATCAGACTGAGAATAGACACTGTTTTTCTTCTAACAGTCCTGCATTTGGAAGAATTTTGAAATGGAAAATAAGAATCCTTCCAAAGGCTAGCCTGTAATAATCCTCTCCTTTCTTCACTCAGCTGCTATCAACTGCTCCTATTGGAAAATCATCACAATCACTAAAATGAAATGGTTATAGAAATGTGTACAATAAACATTTGAGTGATAAAACTGAAGACCTAGGACATATGAGAATATATTATTTTGGTAATCTTATGTTTTTAAATTAGCTTAGATCTCCCTCAGAGCCAAAAGTCAAGTAAAATAGCTAGAATAAGCAAACAGAAAAAATTAATTATTGATTCTCAAGTAAAGCATTTAGAACAATCTAGCTTGTCCTTGGCACAATTTGAACACTTTAAATCAAGTCCTGTGTGTTATTGTGTTGTAAATAGTGGAAATTTCCTAACATAACAGTAGGTTGATTTTAGTAGCCATGATCTTTGAGTGTATAGGGCCTAGCTGCTTTGTTCTTTAAATTCTGATTTAAGAGACCTTTTCATTCATTTTTCAATTAATTATTATTGAACTCAATTAGAAATATAGATGCCACTGTAAGGACAATGAGTTATATTCCAATAAATACATAATAACTGAAAAATACTGTAATCAAAAATATCTGATTCACCCAGCTGTGCCGTATTGGTTGTTTATACCCATGACCAAGTGGCTGCCACAGTTCACTGCTATGATCTAGCGTCATGAGAGGAATGTACTGTGTATCACCAGTGTGGGGGAAAAAAATCAGAGTTCAAAGCAAAGTTTCTATTGGATACACATCACATCAAAAAATCCTAAAATGAACTACCTTAACTAAAGGATCATGTGAACACACACTATGTATGATCTCAGGAGTGTGCAGTCTTGTTGGGAAGACAAAGCCCAAGCCAGTCAGCAAAAGCACAGATGCTCTTCATGAAGGAACTGAACTGAGCGCAGTGGTGAAGCATGATGGTGCAAGAGACAACAGGAGCTAGTTCTGGTGTATAGCCTAAGCTCAGGAAGAGAAGGATCAGCCAGTAAAAGAGGAAGGGTAGCATTTCAGTCTGAAACAACCTTGCCTGAAAAGTCCCAGAGAGAGAAAAACTCAGGTGACCCGGAAGAGCTTAAAAGAAATGGTTACATCAAAATGGTTGCAGCATTTCAGATAAGGGAAGAGGCAGATGCTATTAGAGAAGTGGGCAGAGTAAGACCGATATGAGGGTAAAGTAAATAGTTAAGGTTTACTCAGATAAAAAATCCGTGTAGGCATAAGGCTTACAGTAGTCCTTGCCTTTGCTTAAACACTCAGTGTGGTACTAATTTCATATTTCCTATTTTCAAATACTTAAAAATAGTAAACCACATTCTCTCTGTGTCCTTAAGTATTCCTTTCCCCTCTCTCACCCCAGAAAATAAATCTGTAAGTTTCTTGTAGAAAACATAAAATTTGTCTTGGATTTTAATCTTGTTGGGCAATCTGTTTTTTAACTACTATATTTTTAGATAATTTGGACTTAACATGCCATTGTCATTTATTTAAAATCGGCCTAGCTATCTACCTGTTAGTTGCTTTTGATTTGTTCTTCATTCATGGAAAAGAGACAATAAGACAATGTAAATTTCCCTTTTTGTGTGGTTGACAGATTTTTTTTATATACTCATGCTAATCTACCACCAGCCTTCAGCAATTTGTTTAGTCATTTTAGCTGATTTCTTCTTAACAGCTAATATGGTGGCCACGTCCTCCTTCCTCTGCTGCAGGTGAGCCCGTGTTCACATATTGTCTTTCGTGTGAGGTACCCATTTTCCCTTGGATTTTAGATTTATTGCCCTGCAACTTCAAATCTCTAAAGGATTCAAGAAAAGTTACACTCTTGTGTATTATCTGACCTCCTCTTTCAGTGCAAGAGCAATTTTTTTTCTTCAGATTTCTCCACTCTATTTGCCCTGGATTTGCTTAGGCTATTATTTAAAAAGAAGAAGAGACTGAACATCTTATAAAAGTAAGAATCAGCATTGTTGGGTTCTGGTGAAAGCCCTTCTGCAGGTTGCAAATAATCAACTTCCTGGTGGGTCCTCATATGGTGGCTCTTTCTGGGTCCTATTTTGTAAGTGAGTTAATCCTATTCATGAGGGGTCTACATTTTTGCTTTAGTTACCTCCCAAAGGTCACACTTCCCACATACCAACATCCTGAGATTTAGAATTTCAACAGGTGAATTTGGAGAAGACACAACATTCATTCCATTGTATGCCCTTGTGAATTTTAAAGATGATGTATTACAGGAATACCAAAACAAATTCAATTTGTCTAAATATAGTCAAACTATATATGAAGTTCTGAATGACCAAAAAAAGCCAAATAAATCAACTTTTTTGTTGAAAACAATGAAAATGTGATTCTGACAGGGAGTGACAGAGGTTCATTTAAGGGTCGTGGTACTACGGCTGGTAAAGTGACAGCTTGCAACACTGGCATTCCATGTGGGCTTTGTTCTGTGTTCCAGCCCGCTCAGCTTCCAGTTCAGTTATCTGTGAATAACCTGGGAAAAGCAGTATAAGACGGTCCAAGTAGTTGGGCTCCTGCCACCCACATGCATGACCCAGAAGCAGTTCCTAGGCCCTGGCTCCATCTTGGCTGTTTTAGCCACTTGAGGAGTGGATCTGCACATGAAAGACCTCTCTTTTTGTCTCTTCCTCTCTCTCTTTATAAGTGACTCCCAAATAAATAAACAAAAAAAATTTTTAATTAAAGAATATGTCGTAAGAGAATAAAAGATGCAATGATAGATTAAATGTGGTAAGAAGCCAAATGCTTTAACATGATGGGGAAACAGAATTAACACAGTTGATTAAAAGCTATTTGAAGGTAGATGTAGGACTCCGCACCCAATGAAACATGGAAATGTTACCAGGTTTGAATGCAAATATCATATTTAGAACTGAAGATATTGTCAAATGTTTGCTTTTTTTTTTTTTTTTTTTTTTGTAATGAGGCCATGATTTCTTCCAGATCACTCCAGGAAGCAAGGCGGCAGCTGCCAACCTGTGTCCTGGTGATGTCATCCTGGCTATTGATGGCTTCGGGACAGAGTCCATGACTCATGCGGATGCACAGGACAGGATTAAAGCAGCGGCACATCAGCTGTGTCTCAAAATTGACAGGTGCATCTTAATTTGATGGTATCAAAATTTGATCTGTTTTCAGGAGAAGCTGAACTAGACTATAAATGGTTTCATCCCCCCAGTGTTAAGGAGTGCCACAGGGCCTGGAATTTTCATTGGCCTGGAATTTTGATTGGAATTTTAATTGCATCAGCCATCTAAGTCTCTTCTTCCCTAACATCAGTCATTCCAGTTGTTGGAACCACTGCTAAAAACAATTCTCTGGGATGAAAGAGACTTAACAAAAAATCCTATACTCACACAGTGAGTAGACAATGAAAATAGACCACACAAAATAGGAACAACTCCACTTAGTCGTATTGCTGTTTTCAGTGTGCTTGGGGAATGGAGTGGAATACAGAAATTGTCCTAAACAAATTTCTGAATGTGCCAAAATGTAAGTGTGTTAAACGCTAGTTGTGAAGATCTAAGATGCTATTAGTTCTTTTGTACATAATTTAATCCAGAAGCATGTTACAAAGTATGTGAACACATGAATGTGTTAGATACTGGCACATTTCTGACCCAAAGAATAAATAAGTAGGAAATGTGAATTTGAGCTCTTGCCATTAGACCTATGATCTAAAACTGAGCCATGAACACAATGTGTTCTTATGTGGTCATCCTGTCATTCCTGTCCCTGGTGCTTTTCCCTGCGATGGTGTAGAAGTCTCAACCAGTCAGTCTACCATTTTATGGGGTGAAATACGTTCTTTCTCTATCTGTGCCTGACCTGTGTGCCTAAAAGGCATGCAGCCCCTTTGGAGTCATGTGGGCGCACATTGGTGCATGAGAAGCTTTGGAAAAAAGACATTTGCTTTCTTGTTTTCTTTTTTTTTAAAGTATTTTATGATGCAGTTCCATAAGCTCTGGGATTTCTCTTCTCCCCTTCCCAAGTACCCTCTTCCTAACTGAATCCCCCCATATTATTATAGTATTGACAGTGGGGGAGAGTCCATCTTCCTATTGTCAAGACAAATTGAACAGTTTTATTGGGAGTCAGTCTTTGATTTGGAAGACAGTTTCTTGATGCTGTAAAATCCAACTGGCAGATTTCCAGCTGTCTCCTGTGGTGGCCTGGGTAAGCTAGCACAGAGGTAGAGAAGACTCAGGAATTTGGCTCAAGGCCAACTGCACAGTGGCCCTTCATAATCTCTCTTGGAACTATAGAAGACGATTTTCTCCAGAAAATATCCAGTGTCTTCAAGGCAGCCTTAATCATCAAACCACATTACACAGTCCAAGAATAATTAGATGGGGAATCTATGGAATGATACTGTGTTTGCCTAAATTAGTAAGAGTTGCTACTATTTTCACAAATATTATGGAGAACTGAAGTATGCTAAAATCAGAACAACCATTTTAATTTGGAGCTTACAAACTTTCTTTTTTACAGAGCAGACACTCGCTTATGGTCCCCACAGGTCTCTGAAGATGGCAAAGCTCATCCTTTCAAAATCAACTTAGAATCAGAACCACAGGTATGATGTGTTTTTTATAAGTGGTAGGAA
Organism: Ochotona princeps; assembly: GCF_030435755.1. NCBI lineage: Eukaryota > Metazoa > Chordata > Mammalia > Lagomorpha > Ochotonidae > Ochotona > Ochotona princeps. Next base: position 23,818,715 of record NC_080842.1, read on the forward strand.
TGACTCTCCAGAGCGAGAAGAGGCAACTATAATCGCTGCAGGTCACCCATAAAGCAGTTGTGTCTTTACTGTCTCAGATTGATTCTGTTTTCCATGTCTTCTTACATCAAATGAAAAGAAGAAAAGTATGCCTAAGCAAATAGCCTATTAAAAATATGTTCTCATCAGGAAACTTTTGGCTAAAACTACGTAGGGTTTACTTCTTTCAGTTCTTATGATGAACTTCTGCCAAATGGCCATGAGGTAATCTGAGCCATTCAGCTTGTTAAAGCAAAATAGAACAGAAAGCAGAGGCCGTCATTTGAAACAGGTGTCCCTAATCTAATAGGGTGTACTTCACTCCTTGGAGAGCTTCACCCGCAGCTTATTTGACATTCTTCTTTAATTCTAAATTCTGACATTCTGTAATTAAATTTACTCTTGGAAGAGTTTTACATTGTATTATCTCGGTAAGATTCTACCCTTGCAGCTAAATTGCAAAAGATAAAGGATTTCCTCTGGCGGCAACTGTAGCTAGTGAGCTCAATTAATCTAATAATCTGATGTTTATCTAACTGGGGCTACTTTCGAAATATCTCAAAAAACTGAAATGAAGTCAAACCTCCACTGGAATGTACTGAAAAAATCAATGAAGTAAAGGGTTCTACAACCCCTGCTAAAAATTTCCCAAGGTGTAGAGATACAGAGATAAAGATCTTTGAAACAAGTATCATGCCTCAACTGAATCAATATTCTCAATGTGTAGTTTCCCCAAGCGTCTAATGAAAGTGAATTGCTGATACATTTGCAATACTTGCCTCCTTCAGGCACATCAACTGCTGAATTTATCCTTCCAGTTTTCCATTGTCTCCTTAAGCTTCTATTTTCTTCTATGTAAAACAACTTAAATCTGTGTATCTCATAGGGCTTCGCAAGGATTTAAACGAAATAATACAAAGACCTTGGCACATTGGCTTGTTCACAGCTAACTGGGAGCATTCACTATCAGCAAGGTTTCCTATCCCCACCCCCTTCTATTCCCCAACCAGGGCTGTGAACAGGAAGCTTCCTGACCTTTCTCACTGGTATCCCAGGAAGCTGTCTCCATGATGGGACTTCTTATGGGCCAGGAATGCCTTCCTCTCAACTGTTGCAAGTTATGAGGATCAAAGCTCTATTTTCCTTTGGGTACAAGTTCCTACCCCAGAGTAAAGAAGCATGCTGAGTTCTATCATCTTTAGAGGGACTGAGTCTATTTGATTCTTGTCCGAAACTTTTGACTGAAGTGAAGCTGCAGTAATACCCAAGCCTACTTGCCTCCTCCCACCCTCATCAGCTTACACTTCGAGATGGCACACGAGAAAAGCACACTATATGGTGCTTCAACACAAAGGTACACTTAAGGCCAATAGAGATGTACTTATTGGCCACTCAACCTTATATGTTTCCAGAACAAACTGGATGTAGTTCTTATTCCCTTTTCCATATATGCCACCAATCCAAAATTGTACATTATCCTTCTGCAAATTAATTTTTCACTCAAAACTTCTCCTAATTTTTAAATTGATTTTATCTATAGGAAAGCTAAGATGTGGATCCAATGGCACAGAGGCACACAGGCTAATCCTTCAACTGAGGCCAGTTCCTGTTCTCTTTGCTCCACTTTAAATCCAGTTGTCTGCTTATAGCCTGGGAAACCAGAGGAGATGGGAGACCCAGAAGAAGCTTCTGGCTCCTGGCTTCAGATCTGCTCAGCCCTGCTGTTGTAGCCATTTGGGAAGTGAACCAGTAGATGGAAGATATCTTTCCTGTCTCTACTTCTCTTCCCGTTAAAATCTGCCTTTCAAATAAAAATAAATCTAAAAAAAAAAAGATGTGGAGCCAATTAGACAGATTGGACCAAAGTAGGCACTCCCCAGTGACTCTTACTCATGGCTGCATTATCCACTGTAGCATGCAGTTGATATAATAAGTATTTATGTATTTATGTATTTTAAAGTATCTGTTAATTTACTTGAAAGGCAGAGCTTTAGAGAAAAAGGAAAGAGAATCTTCCAATCTCTGCTTCTCACTCCCGACATGGCCAAAATGGGCAAACCAGGGCTAGGCTGAAGTCAGGAGCCAGAAACTCCATCCTGGATTCCTTTTTAGCTGGAAGGGGCCCAAGCATTTGTGCCATCTTCTGCTGCCTTCCCAGGCTCAGCAAGTGTTTACTAAGTACAAGATAAGCTACACAGTGCTGGGAGCCTGTGTTTTGCTAACCTCTCTCCAGCACTGGAGTTGAAGGGTCATTATGAAAGTACTCATTGTTGAGTATAATTACTCTAAAAATTGGATCTTAAGCTATAATAATAGTTCTAATTACTTTGGATTCTCATTAATCATGGATTAGCCCATGCGTCCTACATTTGGAAGTTATACATTATCAGTATTTGTGATACTACACGTGGGAGAAAGAAAGACAAAAAAAATTTTTTTAAGGTGAAGATTGGGTTAAGGACTACAGCAAGCAGGCAGACAGAGCCTTTGAACATTCCGTTAGTTTGAGTCACAACTCATTCTTGCTGACATTTTCTGCCAGTGTTTGAGTAGCTCATAGATAAGAATAAGTTTAACTCTCTTTCCAGTGGAACCAAGGATTTCCATTCCATGTGAGATTCCCAGGTCTGATTTCTGCATGACCAGTTCTGAACAGAACCATTTCTGAACAGAAATGTCCTACACAAAATAGCTACATTTCAGTGAATCCTTTGCTATCTGAAACTTCTATTCTGCAAACTGGAACAAACCATGATGACAAAAAAAGACAAACAGTAAATTAAATTTGTGGACTGAGGTTGAAGAAAAAAACTAACTTCTCGTTATCTATGTTCGTTTTTTCTCTAAGTTGTGTTAAGGTATGCATTAAGATAGCATGCCCCCTCAAGATAGCACTACCACCCAAGTAGAAAAGGCTGCAACTACAGCAATCTTCTGAACCACAAAGGTGTGTAGCTTGAGAAACAAATGTTACTTCATATTGTACTGTAGTGTGCCATTATAGATGCAAAGCAAAATGTCATTGAACAGTACAATATTCAAATTCTTCTTTCTCAACCCAAATCAAACATTTACTGTAAGCTGTGTGACCTTTGCTATTAAAATGAGACACACTTTTTTTTTGCTTGTTTTAAAAGTGGTGACTACTAGGTGGGGGGAAAATCTTACTATCCACGTGCAGCCATAAATAATAAAATGGTCAGGCTCCCACATTATCACCACAGAGTTTAACTTTGTTTTTATGAATTTAGAAGTGAACCTTAGGCTTCAAAAACACCGTAAGAGTTGTTTAGATTAATTTCCAGCAGTTGAGTAAGCCCCTTTCACATGGGCCTGAACTTGAGTCCCTGAGCAGGCATATACAGAGCATTGTCATAGACTGAAGGTGTGTTACTGGAGTTCCTCAACCCTTCTCAAAGCTTACATTCTCAGAAACGTGATTCTCAGAAACAAAAATGATTCTGATCTTAACAACAACAAGAAGAAAGGTACCTCTATTTGCATACAAAGGAAGATGTCCTTGCATAAGGGGATTCCATAGTCAAGATGCCCTGCAATGTACAGGCCAGTGTTGTGTGAGCTGAAGTAGTTTGTATTTTCATGAAAGTATCTTTAATCTGCTATGCTTCAAGGACAAGAAGGTGATCTTCATGAAATGAACTTTCCTAAGTGTTGTTTCCCCAGACTCTTCCTCAGTGAGATATAGGAAACACTTGAGACAAACTGCTGGAGAAAAAAAGATGATTAAAAGTTAATTTAATTTCCATTTGAGAGGTGAGGATGAGAGAGTGATTGCTGATAAATTTCAAATGATGAAATACAACAATCTCATTATGTACTCACTTCATCTACATTGTATCTCCTACTTCCCTACCGTTTTTCATATGTGATTGGCTCAAACTTGGAGTTGCTGTTGGAGACGGTCATTATCTGACTCCTTGTTTGTGGCAGGTGACCTGTCTTGGAGAGCTGTCATTGTGGGGTCATTGCAAGGACATGGGAGACTGCCAAGAAGAGCTATGTCCTGGCGATACAACATACAGGGTCCAGTTTCACATCTCTCACTCTGGCAACTTTAGCATCCCGTTAATTCAAAATAGTATTTCTTAATATAAGTCCCTAATGTTTAAGAGTGCTAATTTAAAATATGTGGACTGCTAAAATAATGACTTAATGGATTCCTGAGAGACCAGAATCATTTGGAAGGTTTTGTCTGGATAGAATAAACACAAGAGCTGGACTCTAGGAGATGCTACACAGGGTTTAGAGAAAATGGACTTAAAAGATAAGTTTCGGGGTAGGTGTTTGGTCTTCTGGTTAAGATGCCTGTAAGAGTGGCTGGACTTGAACCTGTATTCATGCTCTTGATTTCTGCTAGTTTCCTGTCTGGCTCTGGGAAGCATCATTGATGGCGCAGTGTGTTCCTGCCACCCACAGGAGACACTTGGACCTAGTTCCTGGCTTCTGACTTGCAGACTTGGCCAGCCCAGTTCCTCCTTTGACAGAAATTTGGGGAAATTTGGGGAAATTTGACAGAAATTTGACAGAAATTTGAACCAGCAGATGAGAATGTTTATCTTCCTGTCATCTCTCTATCTCTGTTTCTTTGCTTCTTGAATTAAAATAACATTTGAACAAAAACATAAATGTATTTTGGTGTAAAAATGTTTTGAAATTCATGCACAGTTTTTCATAAAGTGCATTTTCATTAACTTTTTGAAGGCCATTCATGCAACTGGATTTCAAAAATTTTTGCAAAAATTTGGCAGGGACGTGCATTGTGGCACAGCACATTAACCCACTGACTGTGATATCAGCATTCCATGTTGTAGTGCTGGTTGAAGTTCAAACTATTCTGCTTCTATCCAGCTCCCTGCTAATGCACCTGGGAAGGAAGCAGAAAATGGCCCAAATGCTTGAGTTCCTGCCACTCTTGTAGGAGACATGGATGGAGTTCTAAACTCCTGACTGTGACCTGGACCAGCCTGGGCCGTGGTAGCCCCTTCTTTCAGGATCTGTAGCTCCTCCCTGTCTGTTTCTCTGCCTTTAAATACAATAAATCTTTAAACTGATTTCACACACACACACACAAAAAAAACCCTTCTAAATTCCCTTTTCTACCTGCCTTTTGAAGTAGTACTCTCACATTAGCTGCTAGCTAAAAAAAAAAATTTTACCAGTATTTTCTGTTACACATGATTTTCCAGGAAAAGTAAAAAGGATTTAAAACGGAATAGCAGATTTCTAATTGACTTTGTCTTTTGATTCTGGTTGGCCATCAACAATGATGTCAGACTTGGACAGAATATTGCTCCTCAGTGCCATACTTACACTGGCTGTTTACCCCTGGTGTACACATTTTATTGTGCCTTTTGGAATGACTTTAGAAACCCATAAACTAATGCTTTGCAAAGCCTAAATAAAACTGTTTGAAGCATGTATTCAAAATATTTGCTTTGATGGTCTGAGTAGAAAATAGAGGGCTTTTTTTTTTTAAACAGATTACAGATTTGTGACCTTTGCAGTATCTTTAACCAAAACTGAAAATGACAAAGAAAAAGCTTGAGCTGATTAACTTATATGCTGCTCTTTGGAAGTGATACTATAGATCATTATACACAAATATTTTCACAGTTTATTATTGTAAGGCAAATAAATAAGGGCAAAGCATTTTTTTCCCACACAGCCATCGTAAGTTTGTCAAGTAATTTTTGTAGACCTATAAAGACCTTTAAAACAAACCATACTTTCTTGAGAAAAAAGAAAGAAAAAAATTCCATAAAGTTTAACTTGGTCAGTTCTGCCTGTTTCACTCTTTAATGAGCCTGAAAGATTTATAATCCACCAAAACTAAATCCATCAGTTAGTTTCTCATCTTCTTCCGTATCAAAAGAGTCACAGACTTGAATCCCAGCCATCTTCATTACCTACAATTATTTCCAATTCAACTTTTTTAAAATTAAGTAATGGTCAGTAACAACCATAAAACACAGCCAATCCAAATCTTCTATGAAATCAACTGAAAGCCCCAGATGGTATCACTCTATAAATGCTTACACGCATTTTCACATGTCATAGGATTCAACATTTTTCTAAAGCCAGATTTGTTTGTTTGGGTCATTCTGCTCTCCATCAGGGGCAACAATAGTGCTACTCAGTTTCTCAGTGTGAGCCATGGTTATTGCAGCAAAACATACCTAGTGAATAAGGAGTCAGTGTGTTCAAACACCCTATGGAATCACTGGCTATATTGTGATCCACACAAGCCTTCCTTTGGGGCTTTAGCAATAGATAGGAGCTGCTGCCTTAGGTCGGTGAACGACATGCTATTTTTCCCCACTTCACAGACGTAGATGCTACAAGACTGGGAGCAGCTGTAGCCAGAGACCCTGTGTGCTACAACCCGTTTTCCCTGCCCTGCTTTCCAAAATTTTAAGTGGAAGTTGCACACGGGCCAAGATGGGAGAATAGTATGGGTGATGGCTATGCCTGCTCATAGGAACCAAAAGCCAGCATTTGACAGCCCTTGGTCCCTACAGAAAAGTTGTTCATGTTCGCAGGAAAAGAATCTCCATGAAACCTTGGGTTCCACTCCTATGGAAGAGACAAAGTCCCTCCCACTCCTCTTCCAGCATTACTCTTCTCTAACAGAAATCTCCATCCTTCCACGACTTGTGTGTAATGACAACAAGAAGAGCATGATGTAAATAAGAATATGACAGAATCCATTTCTTGATGAAAATTACTTCAGTGACATTTTAAGAGATGATCTATGGTTGTACTATTTGAAACTTGTGTGCAATATTGGCAACACATTAATAAAAGTAAATGAAGTTCGCTTGAATGTGTGAGTGAAAATGATAGTTTTAAGAGTTTGCTTAATAAGTCTGCCAAACAGAAAGGTCTGGAAAGAGAGCTCGCATGTGCTTTTGCATTCCTTTTTCATTTTCTTCTATTGCTTAGAAGAAAATAAAATTATTTCTAATGTTTTTTTATAAAATTATAAGTCAGTGCATAAATTGGAAACCAGTTTGCTAAATTTATTAACAATGCAGTATTTCAGATCATTCAGGTGTATTTTAAACCTGGGGACTACAGCTCTGATGTTTGTTCCTGTGGCACCAAGTAATGAAGTCACCTACACTGGCTCTCTTTGACTTACTGACATTAGTCTTTCTGGAATTGAAAAACACAAAGAGTTCTTTAAACATATAGCATGAAATCATCACAGTTAAAAAAAGAGGACTTCCACAGTACTCTACTTTTAATTAAGAAGCCTTTTAATTTTTCATTGTTTTCTAATTATTCAGATTATAGCCTAATCCAGATGAAAAATTTGAACTTGTTTTCATTATAGATTTTTTTTGAAAAAGATATTGCCTTCATTAATTAAAATGAATAAATGCTCATTCTTCTCGATGCTTTATTCCTCATTACTCAAAATGAAAATTATGCGTAAGTTCTACTTGAGTATTGTTAAGTAGAATAATGTTCTATGCCAAAAATCTCATTTCTGACACAAAGCTTTCAAGTCCATGAAGTCATTAGAATTTCGTCAGGACAATAGCTGAAGAGGTCAGTAGGGGACAGATGAGAGGCAGTGTCTGAATTATGGCGTTTTTAAATCTAGTGTATTCCTTTGCATCTTAACGTTTGGCAGATGAATAAAGCACAGACAGACTTCAGAGGAACCGTGGAAATGTTTATTCACTCGGCTCCCCTAACCTCTGCGTCCATTGTAGTGGAGAATGAAGCCTGTATTAACAGGAATGAGGCTGCTGATTTTGCTCATTAACGGCTCTGTCGTGCATTCTGGCTCTGTGTATTTTGTCTGCCACTGTACAGGAATTCAGACCCATTGGTACCGCCCACAACCGAAGGGCCCAGCCCTTCGTTGCAGCAGCAAACATTGATGACAAAAGACAGGTAGTGAGTGCTTCCTATAACTCACCCATTGGGCTCTATTCGACTAGCAATATCCAAGATGCGCTCCACGGACAGCTGCGGGGTCTCATTCCGAGCTCGCCTCAAAAGTAAGTATCGGACTCTCAGTTCTGGCCGCAATACTCTTGGCAATGATAGCATGGTTTGCTTGCCTTTTCAAAGTCCAGCTCTTGCTGTTTTATTTTCACTTTCCTGAAGGCACAGTCCGATTTTTCTTTGAAAGCCATGCATCCAGACCATGGTTCTAATTGTTCTGGAGCCAGTCAGCCCTACCTGAACAACTAGTGACTAGATAGTTGAAGGGAAGAAAAATCACTGTGGTTACCTTGCTGAGGTTCCATCATTTCCAACATCACCTGAGTTAGTCTTCTCAATACCTGGTGGTAAATCTTCTCCCTGTACAACTACTGTTCATTTGAGTTTACCTGAAAAAAAAAAAAAAAAACTTGCATCTTGCACTGAGGGACTTTTTTAACCCTTTGTTTTTACAGGATGTGAACTACTTTGAACACAAGCACAATATTCGGCCCAAACCTTTCATAATCCCAGGCCGAAGCAGGTCATAAACTCTGATATTGCTAAATTTGGAATGCATGCTTCTCTAATCACTGTTTACTAATCTGCAAGAAAAAGTAACTTTCAGAGTTTGGAGTGGACTTTTCTCATTATGGGGATGATGTCAAATGCAAAAAGGAAAAAGTCCACTTAGCAGAGAATAGCAGCCAGCTGACCTCTAGTTCTGAGAGTAAATATTGACAAGCTGATAGAGCTGTGAAGTGTTATGTGATCACCGCATTTATATTTATAACTAACACCCTGCTGCTCTGAGGATCCCAACAAGCGCACAGTGACATTTGAGGCAGACAGATGCACCCTCTCCCAGGTCAGGGAAGCCCAGCCAGCAGAAATGAAATGGAAACCAAGCCCAGGGCAGGCATAAGGAAACAGGACACACATGCGATCCACGTGGGAAAGCGGATGCCACTTTAGATGTTTGGCAGGCGCTGGCCATACCATCCCAGTATCTGCCTCTCCTTGCACCTTCAGATTCCACTAACGCTAGTTCTTCCATAAAAGTAAAGTGGCATTATTATAGATTCTGCAACGGAAGAGGCTACGTCCTGAAAAGCAACTTTCTCACTTGGGCTAAAATAAGTACAAAGTTGGTGAGGAAAAAACAACGAAATAAGAGTTCGTGGGAGGCATCTTGGTCACCCTCATGGGCAGTTGTGTGTAAATCAGGATAATAACAAGAGACCTCTTTGTTGTTGTCTATCAACCAAAGAGATTGGTCATCTCCAGAGGACCCTTTTCAAGTATCTTCCCTAAAAATTTAATTTCAACCTAAAAGGAGAAAGAAACTAATGCCCTGTGCTACTACATCAGAAAATACTGAGTTCAGGAGATCTCAAATCCATCCACATGGCATTGGTTTAAACCAGTCAGCTCACAGAAAGGAGGTTGTTTCATTGGCTTGATCCTAACCGGTTAGCAACATTGAATGAATTACACCAGGTGTCCCAAACCACTGGCCAATAGGCGAGTTCAATCCTCTTATTTTTAGAAAACTGAATTTAAATGCCTTTAGATGGGACAATGACTTAACAGCTGTTTAGAATACCTGTCACCGCTAGTAAGATATCTAGCCTATTTTCATATATGTCTGAGCCCCCTTACCCCCTAAGTATGCCTGGGCCATACTTGTTGTGCAGTTATCACTTGACACATAATTTACAACATACAATTTCCATGTGCAAGCATTTCAACAAGCTAGAATCAGGACCAGATTATGTCTAACCAAACCAGACAGTGTTTGTAATAACAGACAGTGTTCAGAAGGAGCACCAGAGTGAGAGAGGGGGGAGGATGCTAAGAAGACATGACTACCAAATACAAGTTCACCCACTACAATGTAAGCTCAGAGTCTATAGGATCCTTTTCACTGGGTTCCATGTTATATCCCCAGGCACTAGAGCTCAGGCTAGGACAGGATAAATGCTCAACATAGTTTCAACTGGGAGAAGAACAAAATCCTAAAGATACTAATTAATATTTCCTGAGCGAGTTGCAGGAAGAACCAGGAACTATTCTCTCTCCCTCCTCCTTGTAACCCTGAACAGTCATTCTTTTCTTTGTTTATTCCCTTGTTTCTATTTGGCTTCACTTTGAATTTTTTTCTGTTTTTCCATTTTTGATAGCATAACCCCACAATCCCACCTGTCCTATTCCCAACAACATAGCTCTAGATTAACAGTTAAAATTCTACTTAACTATTTAAGTACAAATATATAAAACTTCCTGAAGAAGCATAGTAGAAGCAATACACATTCATCCTTTTTTATGTTTATTTTAAATTTAATTAAAAGCAAGAGGGGGTCAGAAAGAGGAAAAGAGATCTTCTATAAATTGCTTTTCCCCCATCAGTGGCCACAACAACCAGGACTGGGCCAGGTGTAGATCAGGAGACAGGAAGTCCATCTAGGTCTCCTCCCTATAGGTGATAGGGGCTCAAATGCTAAAAATACTAAAAATGAAAAGCTACTTATAATTTTGCCATTCAAAGGTACCTTTTAAAATAGATTGTTTGGTAGAGAAGAGGAGAGGAAAGCAAATGAGAGAATTTGCTTAAAAATCCAATGCTAGTACACAAATCTGGAACTATTGAAATGCTACCACTGTCCTTTCTTCCTGTACCTCTCACTATTTGCTCTAGCTTCTCAATTTCTCCCAATTTTTGTAAAAGAGTGATTATGAGTGGCTACATACCAAGCTATTATACTGTAAATTAATAACTTCTTGGATCAGAAGTAAATTGGACATGCCACATTTTAGTATGTGCCCCAGGATTTTATTCTTACCTATGTTTTTTTTTTTAATTATTTCATCAGAGTTGACGCCTTTAAAGAGATCAGGAGGGTTTTTTAAATGTACATATGCAAATTTTAAAACCCTTTAACTAAAAATATGTGTATACAGAGTGTTTTAAGATCTAAATGATAAAATACAACCCCAAGAGTTGTTTTGGGCAGGCTGCTCCCTGGAGCATGTCCCCAGGAAGTCTGTACACATTCCAAGGAAATTAGTTCCTTTTCAAATGACCCAAATAAGTGTGAAGTGCATCACCAACCTCATGAATGGTCTTTGCCACGTCATTAAGTCAGCCTCATAAAATCTCATTAGTACCTGCACTTTCAGGTCAGAGGAATAGGCCAGGATGCATCAGGATGGTATCCACAGTGATTGCAGACCAAGAAAGCCATTTTATTTTAAAGCATCAGTTCAAGACATCTTTAAAAATTATTCCAGAAAATTGTACTTGATCATTCTATAGGCTTAGAAGATTTCTTTCCCATCTGTTTTATAGATATGGTGCTCTAGATAAATAATCAAGAAACTAGGAAATAGAAGACAAAATCCTTGCTTCATAAGTCCCAGGTTTTCAAAACTGTGAATATTTCAACTATATAACATTTATTTCAAAGTGTTGGTTCACCTAGTGGCCACGGGTACCCAAAGGTATCAGTGCCATTACAAATGCTTCTTGTATGTATTCACTCTTTTGGTCCCAAATCTCCCAGGATTTAAGTCAGTGTTTGTCTGAACAAACAGTGTTACAAGTTTCATTATATATAGGTCAAAGTAATGTGTAATCAGGGTACAGATTGAGGGTGTTTTTTTTTTTTTTTTAAAGATATTCCACCTGGAATTCTTTTTTTTTTTCCTAGTGTTCATTTATTTGAAAGATAGTTACACAGAAAGAAGACACGGAGAGATTTTCCATCCAATGATTCATTACTCAAATGTCTGCAATAGCCAAGGCTTGGCAGGCCAGCACCAGGAGCCAGGAGATTCATTTGAGCCAGCCACATGGCCACAAGGACCCAAATACTTGAGTCATCTCCCTCTGTTTTCCCCGGCACATTATCAAGGAGCTGGATTGGCAGTGGAGCAGCTGATATACAACAGTACCCATATGTGAAATACTGACATCAAAAGTGGTGATTTAACCAGCCATGCCATGATGCCAGTTCCACAGATAGGATTTTGAATAGGAAATAAAGGATCAAACTCCTATTTACTGGGTTGGCAGTTAAACTGGAGCAAAAGATTTTTTTAAAATGCTAATCCTACTAACAACATCAGTTGTCCAAGCTAATCAAGCTATCACATGGATAAAGTTAAAAAAAATCCATTGCACAATGATGCTTTGTTTTTTTCCACCATAAATGGAATTGAAGTTCATATGAACAACACTGGAAAGCAAATGCGAAACTGGGACCATCCTTGAGACCCTAGAATACTGACTTAAAGATGCACACATTGTATACATCTATGATCTCTCTTGAGTTTATAGCAGCACTAACTGGCGGGCATAATAATGTTTACATTAATTCTAATATTTATTTTTTGCTTTTTTTAAATGGCTATGCTTTAAAAGAAAATCACCTAATATATTCTATACTCATAAGATGCATCTCCTGTGCTGCACTTAAAATGCAAATAGAAAAATGACTTTCTAGTTACTGGCATGTCAGTGTGACTGCTTCCTGTCTAGTTTTATGTGGAATATAAAGTCTTCGTGGAATATAAAGTCTTCCTAGACATATCTGCATAATTGGCCTTTCTGGTGTTTAGTAAATCCCTGAAACTTGTCTTTAAAATAAATTTTAAAATATGTGGAAATATATGCATGCATTTGAAATGTTGCATGAAATAATGCATATGAAAGAAATATCTTAGCGTTAGGGTAGAATGCAGGGAATCTGAGACTATTTGTCCTATAATCTAATTTTGAGGTGACAGCATTTATTGGCTATTTCTAGATTCTGTGTTAAACCATTGAACAGTTTAATAAGGTGTGTTTTTCACCCTATAAAAGAATAAAAATACAAAATATTGAAATAGTTACAGCAAAATGTTACAAAATAGTCTTTAAATATCTATGTATCCTATGAGTTATCATTTACCATCTAAATAAAGCTCAACCGTGTTACCGAAAATTCTTATCTTCATGCTACGTAGTTACTCTTTGTGAAAGATTATTCATTAATGATTTCATCTTCAATATTGTAATTCAGGAATGTACAATGATGTGCACTACGTGGAATGCCCCTATATCATTTTCTGTAGTGTTGTCAACTTTAAAATTAAATTGCCTATTTCTTAAAGCAAGTTTCACCTTTCCAATTTATTTCATTGTACAAATCCTTGTACATGGACTCCTCAACTTAATAAAACAGAGCCAAAAAATGCAACGTCACCTATACTTTTCAATTTTAGTAAGCTTCTTTCAAGCACAAATTTTTAAAGTTCTCCCCTAGCCAGAAGTAAACACTTTGCTTCACTGTGATACAATTCATCTCTCACTTTTTGTCTTCCATCCCTTGTAACCCCTCTGTCCTTGTTCTCTGTGTTCTTCCATCTGGATTGCTGGTTCCTTGCCTCACCTGTGTGTAACGTGGTCATTAACACAGTGGATGCAGCACGCCCTCCGGTATTGATGGCGGCAGTGGACGTAGCACCCCCTCTTCTGTCAGTACTATTAGTACCATTTGCCCAGGTGACTTGAAAGTTGCTGCTAAGATGGCCCCTAACATTCCTTTGGAAATGGAACTTCCGGGTGTGAAGATTGTCCATGCTCAATTTAATACACCTATGCAGTTGTACTCAGATGACAATATTATGGAAACCCTGCAGGGGCAGGTTTCCACAGCTCTAGGGGAAGCTCCCTCCATGAGGTAATGCATGTCTTTTTGAACCATGGGCATATTAACTAAACACATAAACTCAACTTTACAGTGTCTTTTAACAATGTCTAGATGTAGAAAGAAAGTTGCATGAAAAGCTTTACAAAATACTAAAGGTTTATTATCACTTACATTGCAATATCTAGGCCTGATGACAAAGTGTCTAAGCTGACCTTAATGTGATATTTAGCAATGAAATGAATTCATGTAAGGACAAAAGACATATATGTTCCTTGAAAGATATAATGTTTGTTATTTACAATATCTACTATAATACTACAAAAGTGATTTATAATATCGTATCCAGCATGTCTACCATTTGAGAGTCAAAAACTAGGAAAAGTATCAGAGGCTTTTTGTGAGAAATGTTGCTTCTCTCTTCATATAACAACTGGTAGGGAGATAATTGCTTTTTCATTTACAATGTTTGCCAGGCATAGTTTTATATGTGAATATGTCAAGGTGCTAATGTTGGTATTTAATTTCCACCAGTCTCTAATTTGAATGATCCCTTTTTTATTATGAATATTTATTTAAAATAATTTGGCCACCAATCTTTCTTAATTAAGAATTTTAATTATGGAATAAAATCTCATCACTTCTGTCAGTGTTCCATGATCCATTTTTGTATTGTTTGACTGAAGAGAATTTTATGACAGTATCCCAATTATACCTCAGATTGAATGCACTGAACTCATGATAATGCCTGAAAGTCATTTTGCAAAGGATTTTAGATATGTAAAATGATTTCTTTCTAATGTAATATAAGAAATAAAGGTATGTGTAGACTAGGTTTACTAGATAATGTGATAAAATGACATAAAGAAATAAAATAGCACAAAAGTGACAATTTTTGTTGCTCCTCTTAAGTAGATTTGTAGAGCACAAATTAAAGTCTTAGCATTATTATAAATTCCTTGTAATGTGGCTATTTAAAGATATGGTATAATCAGCATAACAGGTACACATGTATGAAAGTGTGACATGATACACTGTCAAACACTGATAGGTTTAAAGTTCAACTGAAAAATGATGCCTGTGAAATTTCCGGGAGTTAACACACCAATTAACCTTAAATTGGTTAAAACCTTAAAACCAAAATTAAACCATCTATTTTCAGTTCAATATCAAAAATGAATCTGGATTTCTTGGTAATTTTATGATCTAACTGGGTGCACTTGTGGGCTGTCACACATATGTTCTCTTTCATCCGAGGAACATTCACTGTGTACACCTCTGTAATTACAGACCCAACTCTTGCACAATTGCCACTTCCTATTACCTTTTAGTTTCTCTCTAAAGTACTTAGCTACATGGGAAGGTGCTGACTTGATTATTGTTCAGTGACACTCTGAAGGCAACCCATGTGAATTCCCCTATGTTTGATGTTTCGGAAGAGTAAGTGGCT
This sequence comes from Ochotona princeps, assembly GCF_030435755.1. Taxonomy (NCBI): domain Eukaryota; kingdom Metazoa; phylum Chordata; class Mammalia; order Lagomorpha; family Ochotonidae; genus Ochotona; species Ochotona princeps. The sequence continues at coordinate 23,833,832 of NC_080842.1, forward strand.
GTGCTAGGGACCTGCTGTAGATAGGGTGATGGATGTATTGTTGTCTGGCCCTCGACAAGCTCCTGACCGTGTTTTGCCTGCCATCCTGTGTTTCAGTGAATCCACGGCCTCGGTGCCCCCTCACTCGGATGTGTACCGAATGCTCCATGACAATCAGGATGAACCAACACGGCCTCGCCAGTCCGGCTCTTTCCGAGTGCTACAGGAGTTAGTGAACGATGGCCCTGGTGAGCAGTCGCCAGCATCACTCACAGAGGCTGCTGGAGGAGGGGGGAGGAGAGCACAGCCCACTCTGGGAGGAAAAGGCTAAAACCAAGGAGTCTTTGCACAAAGGATTTGGGCAGTGCCATGTTTAGGAAAGGACGTGTCCGAGTAGCCACCAGCTGAAACCAGTCAGGAAAAGACACCAAAGACAAATGACATCCTAGTCCAACTTATATAACTCAGGAGGTACACTTTAAATGACATAAAATGGCTCAGCCATGCCTCCCCCAACTTACAGTTGCATCATTATCTTAAAAATAAAATAAAATACACACTATAATGAATGCTTACCATGTCCCATCTTTTGTGCTAAGTCCTTTGCGAATGTCATTCACTTCTCATAGTAAGTCATATAGGAGCTATTGGTTACCATACTGAACACATTATAAATGGAGGCTCAGCACATAGGCTCTGTAATGTCACCCAGCCAAAAGGAAACAGATCTCCAACACACTCCTATGTCTTCAAGACTTAGACACTTTTCTATTCTTTTCCACTCCCCAAATATATACTATCTTTAGAACATGCAGAACATCCCATTAAAATGGCTACTACCAAAAAAAAATTAGGAAAGAATAAAAAAGGGAAAATAACAAGTACTGGTGAGAGTTTTGGAGAAATGAGAACTCTTGGGCACTGGTGATGAAAAGAGTAAGTGGTATAACCACTATGGAAATTGCAGTAGTTCCTTAAAAAGTGAAACATAGAATTAACATATGGACCAGCAGTTCCCCGCCAAGATAAATACCCAACAGAACTGAAAGCAAGAACTGATACCAATACTCTTATTATTCACAATAGCCAAAAGGTAGGGCAAAGCAGAATATCCACCAACAGATAAGTGGATAAATCAGATATGGTATATACCTCTAGCCTTGAAAAAAGAATTCAGTTCTGACGCATCCTGTGACATGGATGAATATTAAAAACATGCTAAGTGGAGAAAGCGACAGACCAACAAATAATCATACTTCCATTTACATGTGATATCAAAAACAAGCAGACTCATAGAAACAGAAATATAAGAGAGGTTACCAGCTTTTGGAGGTGGGAGGAATAAGCAATTAATTGTTTAGTGAGAACAATCTATATTTGGAATAATGAAAAGCTTCTGGAGATTAATGTCGATGTTGGATTCACAACAGTGTGCATGTATTTAATTCCACGGAATTGCACACTTACAAATACTTGATGTAAGTTTTAAGCTATATTGTGTGGGCTTTGTGGCATGGTCGTTAAGATGTCACTTAGAAGGGTCAGCATCGTGGTGTAGCAGGTGAAGCCACCAGCAGCATCCCATACGGGCAGTGTTGGGAGTTAGCCACTCTGCTTTAGCTGCAGCTCCCTGATAATGCACCCAGGAAGGCAGTGGAGGATGGCCCAAGTGCTTGGACCCCTGCCCTGTGTGTGGGAGAGCTGGATCAAGTTCCCGGCTCTTTGCTTTGGCCCTGCCCAGCATTGGATGCTGTGGCCCTCTGGGGAGTCAAACAGAGGATAGGTTTCTCCCTCTACCCCCACCCTATAACTCTGCCTTTCAAGTAAATAGGTTCATCTTTTTTAAAAATTTGTATTTAATTTTTATTGGAAATTCAGACATACAGAGAGAAGAGACAGAGAGGACTCATTGAGACAGAGAGGCAGCTGACTTACCCCCCAAGTGGCACAACAGCCAGAGCTGAGCTGATCTAAAGCCAGGAGCCAGGAGTCTCCTCTGGTTCTTCCACGCCGGTGCGAGGGTCTCAAGGCCTTGGCCGCCCTCCACTGCTTTTCTAGGCCACAAGCAGGGAGATATATAGGAAGTGGGGCCCATATGGGATCCTGGCATGTGCAAGGCAAGAACCTTAGCCAGTAGGCTACAACACCAGGCCCATAAATGTTAATCTTTAATAAAAATAAAAGATTCCCCTTGGAATGCCCACATCCGATACTGGAGTGCCTGGGTTTGAGTGCTGCCCCCTGCTCCTCTTCCTCTTCACTTCCTGCCAGTGCACCCCTGAGAGGTAGCAGGTGATGGCCCAAGCAGCTGAGCTTTTGCCACCATGTACAGATCCAGATTAAATTACTAATCCAGATTAAATTGCCAGATTTAGAGAATCAGTTTACAGGTGAGAGATAAAGTTTATGTTTGTATTTTAACCACAATTTTTTTTAAAAAGCATGAACACTTCCTTCTGTTCCTCAGAACATTTTCCAACAGCAACAACAAATCTTAATAACTTGTGCTTTGCAAGGCCCTGTTTCAGACAAAGTTGGTGGCTGGTCCTGCTCCTTTTGAAATGCCAGTGTGGAAGCAACTGAAGAATGCCTTGAATTAAACAGCACCCTTTAAATAGAAGCAAAGTCTCAACTCCAGCCAGCTGTTCCTTGCCATAAATGGAGACACTCTGTTTTGCAGATGACCGTCCCGCTGGAACCCGGAGTGTGAGAGCTCCGGTTACGAAAGTCCACGGTGCTGCTGGCGGCGGACAGAAGATGCCTTTCTGTGACAAGTGTGGAAATGGCATTGTGTAAGTTTTATATTTAAGCCAGAAATTCACTCTAAATCTTGGTGAAAGTTTTCCAGTTCTTCTACATTAAGGGTCCATATAGAAGAAACGGTTATGAAAGACTTAAACTTCTATTTGAGCTATAATGTTACAGTATTTAGTACAGTTTACTAACCCCAAAGGGCCATATAGTGAGAACTATACAGTTTGGTGATTTTTTTATATACACTCATGGAAAAAAATAATTTCCTAAATGTGTATTAAAAATTCATCTTGAAGAATCATGAGTCCACTTTAAAACGTCGTCGTTTTGATAATGTCCAGTCCTTGAATTCTACCTTTTCTGTATAAAACCAGGGAATCAAGTACAGGGGCCATCAGGCTAATCAATTATCTTTATCCAATTTCCTGCTAACCAATGATGAAATGCACTTTGTAAAAATACAGCCACCTTCCATTTCATGGGACTTCACTGTCACCCCCTACCTGGCACTTCATCCTGGCTCATTACTCCTTTTCTCTATGCTCCATGGAGGACAGGCTGGGCCTTCAGGATGAAAAGCCATCCCAGGGACTTGGCCCTGTGCACCCAGCTTTGTCCAGGTCAGGGGGCTGGACAGGCTTTGTTTTGTCTAAATCAGACCTCCCTGCTTTCAAGGAAACCATGAGGCGAGTTCCTGAAGCGCAAACCTCTAAGCTTGTGGCAGCTACTACTGTAAAAATCTGAAAAGGATGCACATTTCACCATCAGAGCGCAGCAGACAACGCCACAGTACTAATGTCCTTGGCTGTCACAGCTGCGCACGCCTTGAGGCTGGGGGCTGTCCTAGGTGGGAAAGAGGCCACACGAGCCTCACGTGGGGTGTTCTCTCCCTTTGTGTCCCGACAGCGGTGCAGTGGTGAAGGCGCGGGATAAGTACCGGCACCCCGAGTGCTTCGTCTGTGCCGACTGCAACCTCAACCTCAAACAAAAAGGCTACTTCTTCGTGGAGGGGGAGCTGTACTGCGAAACTCATGCGAGAGCGCGCACGAGGCCTCCCGAGGGCTATGAGGCCGTCACTCTGTACCCCAAAGTTTAAACATACGCAGGCAGTGCACGCACGCACGCACGCCAAGCAGCCACACGCACGTACGCAGGAAGGCATGAATGGCCTTGGGCAAAACGCATCCCGAACCTCAACTCCAAAACTGAAGCCAAGGCTTTTAGACACGTCTGTCTTTCTGTGAATAGGGGGCAGGGGAGGGAGTGAACGGGAGGCCGAATGCCTGCTATAACACAAAAGCCTACGTTTAGCTATGTCGTACAACTCTTTTTATCTTTCTGGCTAGCAAGAATGACATTTAAAGCAATAAAAATTTTTGTATGTCATACTCCACAATTTACATTTATACTATAACCATCAACTACATAAACTTACAGGGTTTTAAGGGAGTTTGATTCTCTTTCCTTGACAAGCTGATTTGAGCAGTTATAGTAATTAACACATAACAATCTTGTATTCTAAGATAATCTGCAGCTGTCTGTCTTTGTTTTAACTAACAGAGTGCATGTCAGTGAGGGCTCCCTGGGTTTCTTCAGTTTTTTCAATTATACCACTGAATGCAACAAGCAAAATAAATACATTTTAAAGTATCTAATGAAGTGACACTCAATGAATTCAGCTAAAAGCAACATTTCATGAAAAGGTCTTAATCATTTGTTGCCCCATGTGCTAACAACTATTTTAGGAAAAATACGGTTTCTTTACTTTTTGTAACTCAGAGTTTCTCATGAACCAAAAGTGTCTGCAGATGGGTGTGTAAGTGTGCTAATTAAAGGTAAATCCTTCTTTCCATCTAAAATGACTTATTTTGCTTTGACGTAGTCTCTTTCGATTTAAGCATCTCTTTTGGGTAAATATTCATTCAAACTGAAGGCTCACACTCCACTGAAGCTGGGTCCCCTGTGTTCAGCGGTTCACCACTGTGGGGGGAAAGCCCACCTCAGACCACCTACCCACCAAAGGATGGACTGGAAACCTCCAGGAAACAGAAAGTGAGGCCATCATTGTTACCCCGTCTTGAGAGTGGTGACCAGCAGGTGGAAGCAGGTGCCCGCATCAGAAGCTCAGCTCGCTCTATCTCTGCCATGCAGAGGTGCAGTCCCCAGTTCCTCGCTGGTTAAGCAGCTTGGGAGGCACAGTCTAAACCTGACATGGCACCCAAAGGGTGGGATACTGGGGAGGAGTGTGCTTGGGCAAATTTAGGATGGGGATTACGTGGTGATAACAGCAGGGTTTCCAGGGCCTGAGGTGTGAAGTGCTGCGTAGCAGGCATCCATTGGTTATAGATTACAGAATTGCTGAAGTTTACAAAAACAATAAGTGGTACATACTTTGTAAAGCAAGCTCAGCAACTGACCTACTTTGGAGTTCTGGAAACCCTCCATCCTACACGCTACTGTACGGAGCATCAGGACTGCACTGAGGCTAAGCCTCTTTTGCACATTCCTCACAAGCCACCCCTTACTTCCCCTTCCATGATGGCATCCCTGACACTTAATGATATCGTCCAGGAAAGGCATGAGCTGTACTTCTCCTGGGGGTCTGCTTGCAGCCACTGCCAAAACCCATGGTTTCACTAGTGGTCTGTTTTCATGACATAGTCAGAGCCAGGAAATGACCTCACTTCCACCATCACCTCCAAAACCCTTAGCCAGCCTTCCCAAAGTCTTGGAGCCTTTGTATCTCAAATTTGAACTCTATGTGACATCACCACCTCCACCAGCAGCTGCTCAGGCAGCCTGCCGTGCCAATTTTGCTAGGAGTTATACTGTCTCTTCCAAAGTAGCCCTGTGACAATGTCCTTGACTTGTATCTCTAACCTACTTTTTCAAATATTTATATGCAATTAGAAAAGCAGATTTCCAGAGAGAAGGGGAGACAGAGACAATGATCTTCCATCTGCTGGTTCACTAACAAATGGTTGCAACTACTGGAGCTGAGACAATCTGAAACCAGGAGCTGGGAGCTTCTAGCAGGTCCCCAATGTGGATGCAGTGTCCCAAGGCTTTGGGCTATCCTTGACTGCTTTCCCAAGCCACAAGCAGGGAGCTGGATCAGAAGTGGAGCAGTCCAGGATATGAACTGGGGCCTATATGGGATACTGGCACTTGTAGTTGGAGGACTAGCTTGTTACCACATCAGTCCCTCACCTATTTTCCATGCTCCTCACTGCGGACACACAGAACTTCTGAAATTTTCTCCTTAAAGTGCACACCTTGAAAAATAAGCAGAATGGAGAGGTAGGGAGGTAGAGCAGTGGAAACTTCCTCAGGCCCTCTGAGATACTTTTGAGACAATTTTGAAGTTTCAAATTTCAAAAGAATTCAAAATGCACGCATAGTTCTTTTGTAATGTGTATTTGCAACGGATCTTTCAAAAGCCCCTCTTCTGTAAGGATTTTTGAAAGGTCTTGGATCAAAATGAACACCTTGTAATTCCATTTTCCAAGAGTTTTTTGAAGTGTCTTCATTGCAATGGAGAAGACTGAAAACCAACCCAATTACTTTCTGCAATCTTTCTGGCCCTGAGTAGAAAGATGGGATGACCATAGGGAGGCTGAAGAAGAAACTGATTAAGAAGTACTTTACCCTCCAGGTCTCCTTTGTCCCCCTGAAACACACATTTGATGATATTGCCTGGCAAGTCTGTCGGTGTCCCATGGAAGCAGCGGAAGAGAGCATCTCCGAACAGTAAGACAGCACAGCTGACAACAGGTGTGCTGTCCTGAGAAAAAAAACAAAAAGAAAGATTCATCAGTAAAGCCTACATTTGGATGCTGTAATGTACATTGTCTATATTCTTTTAAATTGCATTTTATGTTATGTGTAGTCAAGCACATAATGAAATACACAGTGCTTAAGTTCAAGTGTTTTGTAAACCTTTTATACTTTGAAAAATAGAATTCCAATCTAAAATTTAGGGATGATATGGCTTAAATTTAATAACTGACACTGTGTGATCAAGGCTTGGGAATCATGTCCCAAAATTTCATGCTTCCTATTTTGAATTTTAAAATATTATTTCAGAATAAACAGAGGATCACTATAGAATTAGTAAATGAAAATTAATGCTTTCTGGAAACTGTTTTTGAACGCATAAGGTGTAGAATGAAAATAGTGTTGAAATGAAAAAGGAATTAATGTTTTTTTAAAGAAAACAATATATCTCCCATCCAAGCATTTTGTGCTTGACACCAGGAATTCTACAGGGACTCGTGCCATAAACAAGGAATGCCAACAAGTCTTGAGATAGCTCACAGAACAACGTGCTTAGAAAACAGATTTAGTCACTGGGTTTGGATTTAGACTTTGGAAATCTAATAATAATTGATGAAACTCTGAGGAAGATTTGGCATTTATCAACTTCGAGCTCATAATTAACTAAATTGCTATTTGTTCTGAGTAAACGTAGAATAGAGTTGTTACACTCTCTACCAAAAGAGTAACTGGGCAGACAAGAACAATTCTTGTAATCACACATTTTTGCACCTGTGTAAACAGGGAAGGGAATAAAGCTTAATGGTCCAAGTGATCCATAAACAGTTTACTCACCTCTGCATAAGACAGAGTTTGTCCAGGGCCCGACCAGAGAACATTCCACAATAAGCAGGACGGAGCACCGGATCTCTTCTGTTAACAATTCTAGTCGGCAGTTTGTCAAGCTGTCCGTTAAACAGATCTCATTTCAGTCCTCAGAAAAACTGCCTCTTTCTTACCGCTACTCTTCATTATCATGTCATTGCGACCTGATGTTCTTCTTTCACTCTGTGTCCTTATTGTCTTAAGCATAATAATTTTGGAAGAGATGAAAGAGTAAGGACTTCCAGAGAACTCGAGTAAATAAACAGTATCTTGATGTTATGTGACTATTTCAAGATAATGCTCTCAGATGCATACTTATTTTGCAAAACAATAAAAACTTACAGAATAAAAACTTACAAAACACCTGCCAAGCAAGCAACATTAAAGACTGAAAAAAAATAAGCTTTTGAATATGTTTGTCTATTTTAACTGACATTTTAAAACAAAGTACCTGTAAGTAGTGGCTGCTTGGGGCAGCACTGTGGTGTAGGGAGTACTGTGGTGTAAGGGTACTGATTCCCGGCCGCACCATTTGCAGCCCAGCGCCCAGTGAACCACCTGGGAAAGCAGGCAAAGACTGTCCAAGTGTTTGGACCCATACCCCCTATATGGGAGATCCAAACGAAGCTTCTAGCTCCAGGCTTTGACTTTGCCCAGCACTGGCTGTGGAGACCATTTGGGAAGTGAACCAAAAGACAGAAGATCTCTCTGTGTGTCTCTTCCTCTCTCTGCTGCTGCTCTGATTTTCAAATAAATAAGCACGTCTTTTTTTTTTTTTTTGAAAGGGAGTTGCTTTATCACAATTTCTTTTATATATTTTTTTGGTAATACTATCATTCATTTCAGAAGGTCATAAATTCAGGCGTTAACATTAATTAGCTTTTTAAAATACCTGAAAGCTTGATCTAAGTATGCCAAGAATGTCTGTTAGTACATTTTCTCTTGTACAAATAAGACACACCTTAACTTATTAAAACAAAAGCACGATCCCATGATCTATTATTTTAAAAAACCCAGTTGCTGCCCTTATCATAGGTATCTTGCATAAGTAGATTTTAAACGAAGATTACATAAAACACCAAATGTTGATTTGGGGTTGAAATTACTCCATTCATTTGTTTCTTCAGTCTTCATCTAGTGAATAAGAATATGCAGTTTATTTATTTCTCCTCCAAGAGCAAAATTATGTTGTGAGTTTGAGAACTTCCTCTCACAAGACCAAGTTACTTTGACATCTCATTTTCTGAAGAATTCAAGTTGAAATAGCACAAATGTGTGTCTAACTCATCATACGTGTACGTATGTATCAAGGTGTGCACACATCTGTGGTTTGTTAAAGCCAAGGATATGAGGTCAATGCCACATGCAGGAGCCTGCACTATGTAGTTATACCATGTGACCAAACCACACATAGGGCTGCCCAATATCACTGAGCATTATGGAGATACAATTCAAAACCACAATGAAAAAACGCTTCATTCTAGAATGACTGTAACTGAAAAAAATCAAAAGTAATAAAAAAATTAATGAAAAGTATTTTCAGGAAAGTAGATAAAATTGAACCTTCTTACATCATTGGTAAGAATATAAAATGGTGTAGCTGCTTTGGAAAACATCATTTTTCACAGTCGTAAACACTGGGGACCATTATGACCTTATATTTTCTCACCTGATATGAGTATATATGAAGTAAATGGAAACACAGGTCCTCACAAACCACTGCTCCCTCCCCCAGGGTTGACATTAACGGGAAGCTGCAGTGGGAGATTGCAGCCTATGAGATGCAAGTACCTTCATTGAGATCATAACTGCTAGGCCCAACATCTTTCCTGAAATAATCTGGCTTATATATTCCCAGGATGTCAAGAATCATGGAATGTCATGAAAACAGTTGTTTTCCAGATTTACATGAGGGAAAATTAAATTTTAAAAAACTTTTCAAAAACTCTTTCAACTTGGCCAGTGTTGGAATTCCTAATTCTAAAACTTTGGTTTTGCCCAAATTATCTTATTCTAAACAACCTCCACCCTGACCTCATACTAAGTTGTAATTTTATCAGGTAGGCTAACAGTTCATCTAAATTTTACAAAAGCATATAGCATATATTTACTGCTAGCTGTAAGCTCTGTGTACTAACAGGGTATCACACTTCACCTGCACTGCTTTCCTCATGTGGTAAAGCTGTTTCTCTTTCACTCGATTTGCCATCATTAAACCATAATACATGATCCCTCGGGAAATATGCTGTCTTGTGTAATATGCGTCATTCAGTCCATCAGCTTCTTGGGAACATTTTTAAACTTTTTTGATTGTGAAAATCATTGCTAATAAATAGAATTAAAACCTGTACTACTAACGTTTTTTTTTTTAATTCTCTGACAATATTTCAAAAATCCCAAATAGTAACTGCTCTTAGGGATTCATTTTCACCTGTTGACTAACAGCTGCAGATGCAAGAATCTGGAACAAACTCGAGGACATTACGCAAAGACAAAGCTAGTCAAATCTATTCTTAGCAGGATGTTAGCAGACAAAATTACTTCTGGGTTTTGAAATCTGAGATTAGGAGACTGTCATTAATCATAGATGAAATCAATAGTAGTATGAAAAGTGTCCAGGTTACACCCCTAGGGTGTGATAAATGCGGGCAGTTGTCCCTTGGCTTGTGTTTTGATCCTGGAGGGAAATCCTTGCACTAGTGACTCAGGGCAGTCTGGGGAGCGGGGCAGGGGGGCTGCCTTCCGTAGAACGAGGCTTCATCCAAGAGCAAAAGGCTCTCCACACAGCCTTCCTTAAGATGCTTTTACTGTCCCTGATTTCATCTGTAAAAGAGGAGTCACTCTGTAAGTCATTAAAGATATTTCCCAGCCTTACCTCTTAGGAAGCTGATTACTGCTTTCACTTTTTTAGTTCTATAAATCTTTTATTTATTTGAAAGACAGAGGAAGAAAGGGAGTTGTGGATATTTCTTATTCAGTAATTCTTTCCACAGTTGTCTACTGTGGCCACGACGCGGTAGGGTGGAGAAAATGGAGGAGAGATCAGCGGCTGGATTTGAGTCAGGCCAAAGGCTCCAAAGTCAGGAACTCCATTCAGGTCTCCTACATGGGTAAGACACATGTCGTTGTTTTTCAGGCACACTAGCAGGAAGCTGGATTGGAAGAGGAGCATCCAGAATTTGAACCAGTGCTCATATGCTCATATGGGATACAAGTGTCACAGGCGGTGGCTTAACCCTAGGAGCTACAACACTGGCCCACTATAGTATTTAGAAGTATACGTTTGAAGATTTTTAAACCATATTCCCTATTCCTAGGGAATATTGCTGAGTTTAAATACTGTCTTTTCCTCTAATTTGACCTTACACAAAAAATTAAATTCATTGAAATTTCTTCCGGGTCTCCCACACAGATGCAGGGTCCTAAGGCTTTGGGCCATTCTTGACTGCTTTTCCAGCCCACAGGCAGAGAGCTGGATGGGAAGTGGAGCAGAAGGGATTAGAATCGGTGGCCATTATGGAATCCCAGCACATACAAGGCAAGGACTTTAGCCACTAGACTACCAAACTGGGCCCAGCTTTTGAATTTTGATGTTTTTGCTAATGCTTGTGTTCTTGTGTTTCTGGTAAGGACTGAGGGGGAAGTTATGCCAACACTCAATTCTTAACAACTGGGGGGAATGGGCCAGTGTTGTGGTGTAGCTAATAAAGCCACTGCCTGTCACGGTAGATTTCTCTGCTATCTGGGTACCAATTCACCTTCTAGATGCTCCACTTCCATTGCAGCTCCCTACCAATGACCTGGGAAAAGCAGTGGGAAATGACCCAAGTGACTGTGCCCTGCTACCCCATGTGAGTCCCAGATGAAGCTCCTGGCTCCTGGGTTCAGCCTGGCCCAGCCTTGGCAGTTGCAGCCACCTGAGGAGTGAACAAACAGATGAACAATTTATTTAATCTTCAAATAAATAAAAAAGTCTTCCAAAAAATGAGGAGAAAAAAAAAGATGGGTCATACTATACTTACAACTTTAAGTTAGTAATCATTTCAAACTTTAAAAAATAATAGAAATATAGGGCCCGGCGGCATGGCCTAGCAGCTAAAGTCCTCGCCTTGAACGCACCAGGATCCCATATGGGCGCCGGTTCTAATCCTGGCAGCTCCGCTTCCCATCCAGCTCCCTGCTTGGGGCCTGGGAAAGCAGTCGAGGACGGCCCAATGCATTGGGACCCTGCACCCGCGTGGGAGACCCGGAAGAGGTTCCTGGTTCCCGGCATCGGATTGGCGCGCACCGGCCCGTTGCGGCTCACTTGGGGAGTGAATCATCGGACGGAAGATCTTCCTCTCTGTCTCTCCTCCTCTATATATCTGACTTTGTAATAAAAATAAATCTTTAAAAATAATAATAATAATAATAGAAAAATAACAAAAAGACAAAAAGCAAACACATTGAGAGAACCGAGAGCTAACTTAGGCCTGTTGTTGTTGTTGTTGTTGTTGTTGATGTTTACATAGCTGCTCAGAGTAGGAAGGATCGAGGGTTAGGAAAAAGTGGGTATGATCATTGTTTCCAAGATTTCTATTTCTTCTTCCTGTACCTGGGGGAAAGGGGAAGAAGCCTTACCCAACCTCCCAACCTCCCCAGTACCTGTGGATGGAATATAGTCACCCAAGGTCCCCAATGTGGTGCATGCTCTGAGGGTTCTGCCCACGTGGTTTCGATAATTCTGAAATGCTGTCGCTCTCACCATTAATCCTGTTTTGTTTAGCATTGGATTAAAGGTCTAAAAATAAATGTTGAGTAAAAAGAGAAAGCTATAGACTACAACATAAATTATGATATAATTTACAAAAAAGTTTTATAAGAGAAAAGATTATATTCATCACGAACACATAGGTAACTATAAAAATGAACTGGAAGGCTCATCCTAATTCATGATGCTGTTTTCTCGTGGGAAGAACATGAGGAGTTAGGAGCAGGGTGAGGGACAGTAGGGAGTCCCATTCCACACCACGCTATTTTTTTCTAAATAAAAAAAATCAACCGTGTCATTAGAGTGACCGTTGTTAATTCTACAAGAGAGAAGCCAGACGTTGGTTACATCATTATTTGCATGCATTATTTTAAAAGTTCTGAAAAAAATAATAAAATTCTGGAAGGACTTATATTGTGATAGTTCATCTAAACTTGCGCTTTTGAGAAGCCTGTAAGATTTTCATTTTTAGAAATTTAGCAAGTTTATCAACAACGCTGACACATAATACAAATAACACATTTTCCTGATACCTCTGAAATATTTGCAGCATCATATTTGAACTACAATAGTTCAATCTCTTCCCTTTGAAGGTACACTGTCCACAGTGGTTCCAATCTCACACTAAACTCCGGTGTGGAGAGCCACACTTTGCTGTCCGCCTTCCATGTAGCTGCGGCAGCAACGGGGTCCCCATACCACTAAGTTCAGAATGGAGGTTGGAATGGCAGTTTCAGTGGCCAGACACGAACCTCTCCCACAGCATGGATCCCAAGTGCTGTGAAAAGCCTGAGCAAGCTGGGCCTACCCTCCACCCCGCTGTGTGAGATACACTCCTTCTCTTGTTAGCACTTCCAGGCTCACTCTTAAGGGGATGCCACTCACGTTGTAGACATCGCTGACAGTGAAAACATTTTTCTAAGTTTATTGTGACTGTTACCCTCATAGATAGGTTTCTATGCTCAGTTACAATAGTAATTTTCTGACCAAATTGTTTCCAACTGGGAATATACATGATTCAGTTCACAGAAAGAAAATGATCTTGATCATCAAAAGGTACTGTTGACCTAATATCTAGCATAAAATTGTTCTGGGGTTTGGGAAGAAGCTGCTTTTCTGACTCCTGAGTGGAGTGGGAAGCATCTTGCAATGAAACTCTTTTGAGTCTAGTGCACTGGCTAAATATCTGTGGCCAGGACCACTGGAAGCGCGTGCACCTGCCTCCCTGCCCGCCCACCTGCGCTCACGCCCAGCCGCCCCGTTACCAGGCAACCGGCTGCCTAGCGGCTGAGCCGGATGTGTGGAGGAGGCAGTTGGGAGAGATCTTGAGCAGCAGACATGAGCCCCGGTAAAGGCAGGAGTGGGGCTGCTCTCGAGGGGTTGCGGTGGGAAGTCGGGGGCTGGTCATCCCTAACAGATCGGGTCTCCCGCGGCCGCCTGCAGTGCAAGCCCGGGCAGCTGCGCCCGGCGCCTCCTGCTCTCGCTTCGCCGCCGCCTCCCCGCTCCGCTGCGTGGCCCGAGCGCGCCCTCCAGTGGCCACCCGGTGTCGCCTGCCGTGTCTCCAAGCCCCGCTTCCCCGCCTGCTGCGGCAGCGGCCAGGCTGCTCCAGGCGGGACCCAGAGCGCCCGGCGCTTCCCTTACAGAAAGGCATCCTGAGGCAGAGGACGAGGTTGACTGTGTTCTCCAGTCGGCAGCGAAGATCCTCAGTTCCTCGGAGGGAATATGGGAAGGAGGTGGCAGTGAACCAGGTAATCCCAGCAGTCCCGAAAGGAGGCGCTGTCGTCATTCCCTTTACAAGTGAGGAAAAGGGTGCAGAGCTTCCTTAAGTCCTCACCCCGCACAGCTAGCAAGGAGCAGAGCTGAGAGGACTTAATCACCCAACTACATTACCACACATTTGTCCTGAATGCCAAAGACTGGTTGGTTTTTCTTTTTTTACATTAGAAGCTGAAGTGGGCTCCTGGATATTGTATGGGGAGGAACATGTTTGCAATCACCACATAACCTCAATGTTCAGAAGAGAAACAATCCCCACCAAAAGCTTGGGTCAGCCCCAGTAGTTACCTCCAAGTGGGCATTTGCGGTCAGAAGGCATGGAGAAACCTTTTCGTTCACAAGAACATGTTCTGTTTTGCTTTGTTAGGAATATGTGTTCTGTGATATAAGTGAGACTTAGGGCTCTGGAGAAAGATGCCAACATGTAAGAAAAAGTTACACTTGTTTCAGGATTAAGTCTTTCTTCCCAGTCCTTACTCATTGCAAGCGTAGGGTCCAACACCAAAAGGCACAGAACGAAGGCTAGATTCGAGTTTCCTAGGACAGCAGGGGTTCCTGCCTGCACCTCAGGGCCGGGGGAGGCCTGACTCTGTGCCCTCCCCGTGTTTCACCAAGTGGTCTGTTCCTAGAACACTACCCAGCAGTCTGTAATCCTGACCTGCATAAGTCATGATCACTTACAAAGAGTTTTAGGATGTTCCTGAGGCCTTTGATTGTATAAGAATACTGAATGGCCCCCAGTGAAGCCAACCCTTGGGCTGATGGGGAAGGCTGAGGGATCTGTTCTGACTGCAGGGTCACCAGCATGCTGGGACTTCCACTCTGCCAGCCACGCCTACACTCCCGTCATGCATGCATACATCTACATCACACATATTTTGGATTGCTGGCTATGTATCAAGTGCTGTTTTAGATGCCAGGACTCCACCATTCCTGTCCATACGAAGCTAGCAGGCCAGCTGGGGACATTGTTCAGGAGCTAGGAACAAATCTTCTGGCTAAGAGTAAGGCGCAGAAGGGGAGGGGAACACATGTTGTATCAGAGGCAAGTGGGGAGTGTGCAGTTTTACATAGACCTCACTCTGCAGGTCACATGGGAAGCAAGCGAGAGGTGAAGAGGAAGCGATGCACATGTCGGGGGGGGAAGCATCCAGGACACGGACAGCCACCCCCCCCACACACACACACGAGCAGACTGTACCACTACTGACCAGGACAGCCACCCCCCCACACACACACACACCAGCAGACTGTACCACTACTGACCAGGACAGCCACCCACCCACACACACACCAGCAGACTGTACCACTACTGACCGGGACAGCAACCCCCCCACACACACACCAGCAGACTGTACCACTACTGACTGGGACAGCCACCCCCCACACACACACCAGCAGACTGTATCACTACTGACCAGGACAGCCACCCCCCCACACACACACACACCAGCAGACTGTACCACTACTGACCAGGACAGCCACCCCCCCACACACACACACACCAGCAGACTGTACCACTACTGACCAGGACAGCCACCCCCCCCCCACACACACACACCAGCAGACTGTACCACTACTGACCAGGACAGCCACCCCCCCACACACACACACCAGCAGACTATCACTACTGACCAGGACAGCCACCCCACACACACACACACACACCAGCAGACTGTACCACTACTGACCGGGACAGCCACCCCACACACACACACCAGCAGACTGTACCACTACTGACCAGGACAGCCACCCCACACACACACACACCAGCAGACTGTACCACTACTGACCAGGACAGCCACCCCCCACACACACACACCAGCAGACTGTACCACTACTGACCGGGACAGCCACCCCCCCACACACACACACACCAGCAGACTGTACCACTACTGACCGGGACAGCCACCCCCCCACACACACACACACCAGCAGACTATCACTACTGACCAGGACAGCCACCCCACACACACACACACACACCAGCAGACTGTACCACTACTGACCGGGACAGCCACCCCACACACACACCAGCAGACTGTACCACTACTGACCAGGACAGCCACCCCACACACACACACACCAGCAGACTGTACCACTACTGACCGGGACAGCCACCCCCCACACACACACACACCAGCAGACTGTACCACTACTGACCAGGACAGCCACCCCCCCACACACACACACACCAGCAGACTATCACTACTGACCAGGACAGCCACCCCACACACACACACACACACCAGCAGACTGTACCACTACTGACCGGGACAGCCACCCCCCCACACACACACACCAGCAGACTGTACCACTACTGACCAGGACAGCCACCCCCCACACACACACACCAGCAGACTGTACCACTACTGACCAGGACAGCCACCCCCCCACACACACACCAGCAGACTGTACCACTACTGACCGGGACAGCCACCCCCCCCACACACACACAACAGCAGACTGTACCACTACTGACCGGGACAGCCACCCCACACACACACACACCAGCAGACTGTACCACTACTGACCAGGACAGCCACCCCCCCACACACACACACCAGCAGACTGTACCACTACTGACCAGGACAGCCACCCCCCCACACACACACACACCAGCAGACTGTACCACTACTGACCAGGACAGCCACCCCCCCACACACACACACCAGCAGACTGTACCACTACTGACTGGGACAGCCACCCCCACACACACACACACCAGCAGACTTTACCACTACTGACCAGGACAGCCACCCCCCACACACACACACACCAGCAGACTGTACCACTACTGACCAGGACACCCCCCACACACACACACACACCAGCAGACTGTACCACTACTGACCAGGACAGCCACCCCCCCCACACACACACCAGCAGACTGTACCACTACTGACCAGGACAGCCACCCCACACACACACACCAGCAGACTGTACCACTACTGACCAGGACACCCCCCCACACACACACACACACCAGCAGACTGTACCACTACTGACCAGGACAGCCACCCCCCCACACACACACACACCAGCAGACTGTACCACTACTGACTGGGACAGCCACCCCCCCACACACACACACCAGCAGACTGTACCACTACTGACCAGGACAGCCACCCCCCACACACACACCAGCAGACTGTACCACTACTGACCAGGACACCCCCCAACACACACACACACACCAGCAGACTGTACCACTACTGACCGGGACAGCCACCCCCCCCCACACACACACACCAGCAGACTGTACCACTACTGACCAGGACAGCCACCCCCCCCACACACACACACACCAGCAGACTGTACCACTACTGACCAGGACAGCCACCCCCCCCCACACACACACACACCAGCAGACTGTACCACTACTGACCGGGACAGCCACCCCCCCACACACACACACACCAGCAGACTGTACCACTACTGACCGGGACAGCCACCCCACACACACACACACACCAGCAGACTGTACCACTA